>NW_026294617.1:58496400-59898900 GCF_007827085.1 Peromyscus californicus insignis | reverse complement strand
TACTTGGGGGGTTAGGGTGTAAGGAGAGACAATAGGATATAGCTGAAATGATAAAAATTCTTAAGTTGTGAGAACATTTCAACAGAGTCAGATGTCTGAGAAACATTTAGATGAAGAATAGGAAAGGAAAACGTGGATGAAGGATGGATAATTGGTAGGAGGGAAACTCTGAAATGGGAAAAGGGTAGAAAACAAGTCTGGGGCAGGAGACTTGCTGGGTGCAGGATGTGCCTCCATCTCCACTTGAGTGTTTAGAGCTTATGTATTCATGTCATTGACAACTGCAAGTTAAGGACAGTTCATAAATAAAAGTCCAGGCTAGCAAAACATGAGCAAAAAGGTGGTGCACATAGTCTGTTTCTTCTGATGTCTAGGACCATCTCCAAATTCTTTTAGCTATAGTACAATGAAAAAGAGTCTGTCGTGGGCATAGAGTAAAAATATGTACAGATTTAGCATATGTGCATTCATGCAAAAATTGTCTTGAGGAAAATAGCACACTAAGGGCATGGAAGCCATAATCCAGACTTAGAAAAACATAATCTAACCCCTTGTGATGTGATAGATCACACATTAAGCAGCTGGATAATAAAAAATAGTTCAGAACATTTTTACTGCTCCCTCTAGCCAATATACCATATTATACAAAGTGCACTAATTTAATAGATAATATTCTTTCATATTTTAGTTTTTCATACTTCAAAGTAATTCAAGTATTTGAAATAATGTTGCTTTGTTTACACGTATTTAACTTAGTGATCATCATTTTGACAACATAAATACTATTTAAGACTTGTGTGTAGGTGGGTGTGTATGCTGACACAGACAAGAAACGGCAATCTGACGAGATCTGAATTTAAATGTCCCTCATATCAAGCTTGGTCTAGCCTGTGGCATGAGTGGAAGGAGGGGGAGCCTCTAAGACATAAAGTCCAATGGAAAGACACTGGTTGATTTAGGTGTGCGTCCTTACAGTGGGACCCTGGTGAGTGACTTCACTCCACCCCAACCTCCACATATCATGCCCTGCCTCACCACATGTCCGAGGACAATGAATGGAAGCAAACCATGGACTGACACCTCTGAAACCATGAGCCAAATTAACTACCTTCCTCCTTTGAGGTTATCTATTTCAGTTATGCATCAACCAGCGAACACAGTGTCTGTTCAAATATGTTATCTACAAGCATGCCTGACCCAGTGAGCCTATGCCAAGAACAGAAACAAACAAACAAAAGAACTAACAAAAAAAGAAAAGAAAAACATTAAATGTAACAAAATGAAACATCTTAAAAGGTAAGCTTTCATAGAAATTTCAAGGGGTATATTTACATTCATTTCCAAGTGACATAAGATGCTAGTGGAGGGGAGGTGGGAGTATAGCATCAAACACACTCTTAGCTATTTAAAGTCAATGGTAACTGTTTTTCAACTCAGAAATGGGAGTAGGAGCATATGGAATCCCCAGTAGTCCAGGGTAGACAATAGGGTAATGAGTGAGCACCTGGTGGCTGAAAATGAGTTATAGCCCAATCCCAGCTGGAAAAACACTGCAGGGAGAGAGGCAAAGTCACTTTTGTCATTATCATTGTCCTCACAAGGTTTCAGGAAAGGTGAGGCAGAATGCAAACCCCTACACCTGTCTGTCTCCCACTGTCAGCCTCCATGTGGACAGTCCCCAGAACCACAGGCACTCAGGACTAGCAGGGATCTTACATATTGTTCTGTTTTTACAGAACAATGAAATGCACAGCCCAAGAGGCTGAAGCCATCCAACAATACCAGGTGATCTGAGTCAAAATCGGCAAAGAACCTAGACATTCCGGTATCACATGAAGGTTATTTAACTGCAATTTCATGTTCATTCCGTCCATAGCAAATCAAAGAATTTTATTCTCTTGCCTCAATTTCTAGAGTAACTTAGGAAAGTATAAACAGAAACACTTGACTGTAAACTGAACACGAGTGAATACTGGCCAAATCAAATATTGATTATGAATAAAGATTAAGGTTAATTAGCAATCACACACTATGCATTTTTATTTGTATTCTAAGAAGACTGTGCTTCATTTTTTTCATAAAATATCAATCTTTCCTTAAAATTTTGAAAATTACTTTAATTATTGTGTTCATTGCCTTTGTTTCTATGCAAATTTGCCATACCTAGCAGCTTTAAACAACATGTAATGCCTCAAGTCTGTGTATGTGTGTCAGAATCCTGACCTAGATCACTTTCTCTGCATGGCTTCCCCGGCTAGCAGTTGTGCCTCTGCTTGCTGGGTCTGCTTCAGAGAGTGCTTGGGACAGTCTGTTTCCTGCCTTACTACTTGAAGAAAAATAAAGTTGTTTCATTTTGGGGTGTGTGTGGGGTGGGGGCAGAGAGAGACAGACAGACAGACAGACAGTCAGAGATAGACAGAGACAGAGATGTGATGCCATAATTTAGATAAGAATCTTCCCATGCAGGGCAGTGGTGGTGCACACCTTTAATCCCAGCACTTGGGAGGCAGAGGCAAGCGGATCTCTGTGAGTTCGAGGCCAGCCTGGGCTACAGAGTGAGTTCTAGGAAAGGTGCAAAGCTACATAGAGAAACCCTGTCTTGAAAAAACAAACAAACAAACAAAAAGTCCTCCGAAAAGCCCACATATTCAAAAGCATGAGCACCATCCTATGCCAGGGTTGAAAGCTGGTGAAACCTTTAAAAGATAAATCCTAGGGGAAGGAAGTTAGGTCTTAGGGGTAATGTGCTTAAAGGAGATAATAGGTTCCTAGCCTTTCTACATTTTTGCTTGCTGGACAGAAGTGAGAAGCTCCCATCACCATAAGCCCCCACCATTACTTTCTCCCTCCAGAAAAAGTCAAAAGCAATGAAACCAATTACCATGGCCTGGAGCTTCTGAATCTATGAGCCACAATAAACCTTTGTCCTAAAATAGTTGTCCAGCGTTTTGCCACAGTGATAGCAAGCTAAAACAGGTTGTCAGCTAACTCTCAGAAGAAACTGCTCTCCCATTCTGAGAGATGACACTGTATCTTGGAGTCAACAGTTATATACCAAGGCCTTTTGATGCTTGGGATCTCTGGTTCCCTGCTGTTGCATCTTTTGTGTGTCTTCTTCTTCCTCTAGGAGATGGTCCTCTGTTTTTAGGGGCTCATGGAAGGCAATTAAAATCCACTCCAGTAGTCCTGGGTTGATTTTCTATGATCTGCAAACATATTAGATGCACAAAATCCCTTGCTAATTAAAGTATTTTCAAAGATGCCACAAATTAGTACTTATTGTTCATGAAGGTCATTGACCTGCTGATCACAATCACCTAAATGCAGAACAAAATTTACTATTCACTCTAAAACCCTGCTGTTAGTCAGGTCACGGGTATTGTGTGTCTAAAGCCCGGTTCTCAATCTGTCTCTCAACTATGTCCCCTGCTGCTTTAATTCTTATCTGTAGTCTTTTGTTAACTCCGGGGATTCGTAAACCACAATTATGTCTTAAAACCTGTGTAAACACCTGACTCCTCTACCCAGGAATTGCGGATAAAGCATCCAACAAGAAGTGAACCATTGGTGAAACTGGAGGTCATGGTGCAACCAAACCCAAAGATAATTAGCATGGACAAGGGAAATCTCCACGAAGTTTCACAGAGACTAGAATCTCCCTGCATGCTCATGAAAAAAAAAGGGGACCATAGTCAACACATCATCCTCTTCTTTCCAGATGATTTAAAATGGGGTATACAAATGCTAGAACATTCCAGATTCAAGAACAATACAATCAGATGATTGAATTGAGAACACGCTAAGTTCTTTGAGATAATATTGCCTTAAACATATCACATAACTCAGTTAACACAGATGGGAAGAGTAGGATTCAGATGCGAAACTTGTGAAATTTTTCTGAGATCTTTAGTTGCTCCATACTTCCACCTTTATAGAACCTTCAAGAATGGTTCCTCTGAGTATCTATAGCACCCTGCCATACATTTCGCTTTATGTTGTTGGACTTGAGAGAAAACATGCTGCTTTGCATTTTCAGAGGTTGGCTACAGTGGACTCAGTGCATTTGCTTTTCTAAGAGCTGCTTTGTGTGTATTATAATAATTAGAGAGAATTGAGTGGAGAGCTATTTTTCACGCCCTCACTAATTACCACGGCTTGGAACAAATTAGAATGAATCCAACTGTTTCTTACCTTGTCAAAGGCAGCACAGAGGACAGCACTAATGAATTTTCAAATAGAATGGATTTCTACAGCTTTCATGTGGATTGAATGTAAATTATATCTACAATACAATATGCCATAGTTTTCTACTAAAAATATCATTATATATATATATATATATATATATATATACACACGTAAGTTTACATTGTTTCTTTCATTTCTATATAATATAAAATTATAAATGAATAATCAATATGCAAAGACTAAAAATACCTTATAGTTAGAGAATTTTTTATTTTATTTTAGATAACACTTTGTGTCACATATCTAGCCAACTCAAAATACAGAAAATCCACATTCATAGCAGTGTGCTATGATTATTGTTTTTGACTATGTGATTTATTTCTTTACAAAACAGTTCTCAAGAAATGTAGCTACATAGCCAGATTTGTTAATACATGTAGCATATGAATTGGTTTAAACATAATATATAGTATTTTAAGACATGAAACCTTTAAAAAATGTAACTCAAGTTACAAAAATAAATATAAATTTCTGATTAATAATCTTTTAAGGAAACTGTATCCCATTGAACTACAGAAGCACCTGAAAATGTTAACAAAATTGAGTTTGCTTCATCACCAAAGCAAAAGACACCTTTCCCTTGAAAGGAATGGAATAAAACATAGTTTATTCTGATCCTAATATGGGTGACCACGGCCACAGAACATGGCTCCCTAAAAAGTCATGTTTCCCACGAAATGGTTGCATGAACTTTTCATGTCCACAAAACAAAAAAAATTCATAAACCAGCGGATTTTCCGAGAGCAACAGGCAAGCAGGTGACCAGAATGCAGGAAGCTTCTACTCTAGGCTTCAGCTGTTGTCTATAGACGTTATTGGTGTTCAGCTCATTTCAAAAGTGTTACTACTAGTTGGCCAAAAGGATGTTGCATCAGGTACAGAGATGGGCGGTGGATGACTATTAAGGGGGATAAAGACAACCCCACATAATTTCGGCTCTGGATATGCAGCGTTACCACATTTCATAGTCTGAAGTTTCGATCAGTCCATCAGGATTCTAGAATTGTCAACCCAGAGAAATTCACAGTTCAGGGTTTATGTCTGGAGATGTGGTTTGATAAACCCTCAATAAATGATTCCTTACCTTCACTTTGGTTAAGTTTGTTGTCTATTTCTTTCAATGTCTTTAAAATGTTTTTAGTCTTAAAATTCCTGCTTTGCCTCTCTTACCCAAGGTATTAGTAGATGTTCCTCCTCATAGATACATATTATTCCTTTTCCTTGGAGTCTTAAAGAGGAAAGATGACTTCCTTCAGATGAGCATTACCATCCCTCATCTCATTGCATACACTGCTCAGAAGTTAGAGAGCAGAAACAGTTTAAGGAAAGCAGAACCAATTGTCACCATGACTATTCCATTATCAGCTGCTTGAACGGGGACAATTTCTGGATTTTAAATATCCATTGCACTTATTAACTGTAATTAAAAAAAACTCATAGAGTTTCTATAAGCTAATACCTGTATTTGTTGGCACATCATAGATTTTAAATAAAAATCAACCCTTAGAATACACAGCACAAAGAGCTAAGAGGACCAAGGCTGTGAGAATTATAGCCGTCAACGCAGTGTGTCAGAATGTGTGAAGTATTCAAATGGATAGATGTAATGAAGCAAAGAGCCCCCAAATAGATTTGCTTAATGCAATCAATTTATCATTGACACAAAAAAGTAAAGAATGGAGAAAAGAGAGTCTTCCTAAGAAATAATGCCAAAATCAGACATCTATCTGTTAGAATAAAATGGACACGTGCAGTGATGCATGGGTGAAGGTAAGAAGACACCTTGTGAGAATAAGCTCTCTCTGTCCGTGTGGATCTTGAGGAACAAACTCAGGTCATCAGGCTTGCTGGCAGGTGTCAGCTCTCTCACCAGCTGAGCCAGCCCTGGACAAGCATATTTACAGATTATTTATTTGTAATTGCCAGAATTTGAAGCAATCAAAATGACATTCATCAGATGAATTGGAGGAATGAACTGAGGTACATAAATACATCATATATCATTAAAAACAGATTCTATACCACAAACACACATAGAAGAAATTGAATGTATATTACTTGGTAGAAAGGCATATACAGAAGATGCATGGCATTCACTAAAATGCAGTGTTGTGGAGAGAGTGAAAGAAGATCAGGTGCTGTCAAAGTTTAAAAAGAAAGAGGAAGGAATATGGAAAGTGGAGTATGCTTAGTGAGCAAAGATATTCTGTAATGGAAGGTATATCTCATTATACATTTGTCAATCCCCATAGAATATTCAAAAGCAAGAGCAAACAGTAAATGATGGTCTCTGGATAATGACAAATCAAAGCAAATCACCATTTGCTTGTTTGTTTGTTTTCTGTCAGAGACAAGGTCTCACTATATATAGCCCAGGCTAAGCCCAAACTTCTGGTTCTCCTGCCTCAGCCTGCATAGTGCTGCTGTTGCAAGCCAGTACCACCATACGCCACTTTTATACACTCATCACTTGTAAGATTAGTGACAAGGAGTATAGTCAGTACCATACTTTCAACTCAATTGTAGTATAACCTAAAAATGAGTCTTTTAAAGATCTATTAGAACATTCATCTGACAAATGAATGCCCTCTCTCCAACAACTATTTAACAAGAACATTTCTGCATAAATCACTCATTCTTTCTCCTCTTGGTGATTCTCCTTATACAGAAGCTCTACTTCCCTTTATTACCAAATCATGGCCCTATCCATTCTTAATTCATAATAGTCACTTCCGTTGGTTTCACAGATCATTCCACCCACTGCCCATTTTTCCTTTCTTCTTTCACCACCAAGTCCACACGTGAACCATATTGACTTTTGTCCTTATAAGTGCTGGAGTTAGTTCCACAGGATATCACAATTCCTCTTATTAGCCAGTTCACTCAAGAGTTCCAGCTCATCAACAAATATTATCAAAGTGAGATCATTTTGTTAGAAACATATATTGACAATAAAACTCCTCAGCTCTTGGCTTAGATCAACTGAATTAGAATGTCTGCTGGCTGGCTTCCACAGTCTATGTTAATGATATCCAAGTGATTCTAGTACTGGGGCAGGTTTGGGTATAAAGGTTCTATTTGTATTACCAATTCTCAGAGGTTTTCTTCCATTACTTTTCTTTCTTAAATGCCAAGCCTATATATTTTGCTGCCCTCTAAACTGGTGTGTGTGTGTGTGTGTGTGTGTGTGTGTGTGTGTGTGTGTGTGTGTGTGTGTCTGTGTGTGTGTTGTATGCATGTCTGTGTATATCTGCTTAAATGTCCATTATGTGCATGTACATAAACTTGAAATGCCAAAAATCAATGTCAAGACACTTCCTCTATCACTAGTTAGTTAGTTAGTTAGTTAGTTATTGAGACATGGTCTGTCACTGAACCTGGAGCTCACCAATTTGGCAAAACTAGCTGGCCAGTGAGATCCAGGATCCCTCCGTCCCTGTTCCCCAGCCCTAGGATTACAGACACATCTCTGCATACTCAGTTCAGCACTTTATGTGAGAGCTAGGGATGAGAGCTTAGGTCTTTATGCTTACACAGCATGCACTTTACCTACTGAGCCATCTCCCCAGCCCCAGACAAACCTCTACACTTTATCATGTTGACAGCAAAGTGTTCCTCAAGGATTTGGAAAAAAAGGAGACTAAGATGGCTTCTCAGATCTACAAAAAATTAATTATATTGACTTACATTAAAAAATACTAATTACTTTCTGGGACAGGAAAATAGGCATTAAATAATAACAGCTACCTATTGGTTCTACTTAGTTCAGGACTAGGTAGAACCACAGTTCAGAGAATCAAAGTTAGTACTTTTGTCAGGATGTGGTAGACATGATCAAGACAAATAGCATCTTCATATATAAAGTATATTAATTACCAAAATTGTTTTTTAATAAATTTAAACTTTGAATTTAAATTTCATTATCCCCCCTTTCTCCCCTATGAACTCTTCTTGCTATTTTTCTTTAGTTGTTGTTACATACACATATATATGTATATGTATGTATATATATATATTTATACATATATATTTATACATAATATATGTTATTTTTTAAAGTATGTTTATTCATCAACAAGATACATTTTGGAATAAAAACTTTGAATATTCTGGTAACCTGTAGTTCTTTGTAAGTACAGATAAAAAGTGCATTTTAGTTTAAACAAGAATTTTAGCTATTCAAATAATTGAGTGTAAAGATTGGTACAAACGAGTTAAAATAATCATAATTTTGAAAATTCCCAGAAACACTGGTTTATTGTCCCTTAATCTCAGAGTAACAACATTCCAGGAATTTGAAAGCACTAAGAGACATGTTTTCTTTCATTGAATGCTATAATTATCATTCTAAAGTTTATTTAAATTTTATTTTATTTAGAAATAGGAGGTTTTGAATGTCTGTCTATATGAAGTGATACTGGAGGGCTTCTGTTCTAATTCCATGTTGATTTTTTTAAAGCCATATGGATTTTACTAGATTAAATACACCATGTTGTTAAGGGCCTTATTGATGAGTATTCTCAAAGTAGAAATGGAGAACTTCTTCCACACTGACATTCTGGAAGCAGCTGATCATCTTCAGCTAATTATATTGATAAAGACAAGTTTTTGAATTGAGGAAAATGAACCAAGTCATTTTTGCTAACTCTCTACTTGTATGACATCTTCCTGAAGATAGCCTCAGTTCAGTGGATAACCACAACTGTTGATCTGAAATGCTGAGATCTTGCTGTGGGCATGACTCACTGTCACTAAGTCCATATTCACTCAGCTTCACCTGGACAGCTCTAATACACCTGTAGGTTTGCCCAGAGCTCAAAGAACTTGGTGTTTCTTCCAATCTATAATCTCCAACCTAGACTTACTTTTCCCACACTCCCTGATCTTTCCTCATAGAGAATCACCTTCACCATTTGTCACAACTTTAACAGTGCATCATTGAGTTTGCTTGACCCTTCTCTTTGTCCATGGAGAACGGTCTACCAGCTGTATGCTACTAATGTCACCTGTGCTTCCAGCTGTTGAGATCATATCAGTTATCTATGCTATTACACAGTAGATGTTCCCTTTGCACATCCTCCTAACATTTCTAAATTGACTTCTTCACATGCAAAGGATGCATGCATAAAAATACTTTACAGTATTATTTGCAGAGGCACGGCACTCAGATAATGGTACATATGCAGCCAATCCCATTGTTATTGAACTCTTTCTTTGTTTCATGCTTTGAAACGTGTTGCAAGCAATGGTCCAAGTTTAGATGGCATTCATTCTGTTTTCTCCTGAATATTTTTCTCCTTTCCTTTTTTTCCCCAGTGAAAACAGAACTACCCTCATGCCATAGGCCCATTTATCTCATGTTCTTATTTCTTATAAAGCAATTCATTATTCCATTCAAAAACTATTAATTGCATGGTCATCGAGTATAGAAAATGATTCTGTCTGTTAAAAATATCAGCAAACAAGAAAGACAAAACCATTTATCTAATGTCTGCCATAGGCTAGTGGGATGAGACAATAGATAAATAATTTTGAATAACTCAATATGATAATTGCATTATGTAAGTGTCATGAAGCATGTAAAGTAGCATGTTTTGTCACAGTGACCAGAAAATACTTGCTCACAACTTGGAAAAGCCACACTAAGCTGATACCTTCATGAAAAATACCTGGAAAGACATGGATAAAAAGCATTGCAGATGAATGCTTTGTTGAGCATCTAAGCCCTAAAGGAACATTTCTACCATCTCTACTAGAGAAACTCCAGATTCCTTAGATTTCTATGTATCTCAGTGCCTAGTAGGTATGATGGGGAGGTGATAGTTGGAAATGTAGTAGAGGGTGAAATTTAGCTTAAATGTGGAAGAAAAGGCCAAACAAAGTTTTAATCCATGTAATGGTTGTGTCTAATTTTATTTTCACAGCATCACATTGAATGAACAACTCATTGAATAAACACGTGAGCAAAAGGAAAGAACTAGAAATCCAGGTAGGAAGAGAAAATAACAATGAGAAGTTTACCTGAAGTTTGAAAATGTCAGTGAGGATACAAAAAGAAAAGAAGGTCTTGAGTAGAGCTGAAATGCCTTACTAATAGTTGCTTAGAGTGTGAGTAAATGAAAGTAATGAAGGGTGAGACTCAGTTTTGAGTTTGGAACACCTAAGGAAGTGAGATTTGAGGGACATTTTATGGTTGGGTCATCAAGAATTTTGTTCTAGTCAGATTAAAAATGATGTGCATGCATATTAGACGTTGCCCTCGAATATCAAGTAGGCAGCAAGCATGTAAGCTTGGAAATCAGGATGGAAGTAATCATTCGAGAGCCACTGGCCTGTAACTCAGTGTGATGGCTAAGATCACAGATTGTAAACCATGGGAGATGGATGAACAGTGTTGAGCCCCGAGCCCCAGGCGCCTCATCAGAGCCAGCCAGGGCATGGAGATGAAGTCGGCATTTCTGAAAGAGGCACATTTAGTCCAGGTCCTTCTGAATTTCAGACCCACTTCTATCACAATTTATCTGAAATTAAGCAGATCTTACTCTGAACCAAGGAATCTTGATTAATAACACTCTGTCACTCAGGACATCCATCCAATTCATGCCAACTAAGGTCAATTCTATTTAAATATGTATTCTCTCTGTCACTTTGTCTCTTTCTTTCTGTCTCTCTGTGTCTCTGACTCTCTGTGTCTCTCTCTCTCTCTCTCTCTCTCTCTCTCTCTCTCTCTCTCTCTCTCTCTCTCTTTCTCTCTCTCTCTCACTCTTTCTATATATATGTCACAGTGTAGCATTGAGTGATGAGTGGCCCAAACCTCCTGAATTAAATCCATTGTTCAGCTGTTATTTATGAATGTCTTTGAATATTCTTTTACCATTCCCTTTTTAACCCTTCTTAAAAGACTTGTATAAAAGTGACTTGGTGGCTGACGCCCTTAATTTTCCAATAATTCAACAAAAATGAATGGATAAATAAATATGCAATTTTATACTCCTTTATGGGACTTCTCCAGTATAACATAGATAGATCAAAATATTTAAAATAATATTTAATTATATCAAAGGAACTAAAGGTGAAAACAGATTGCTAATTTTGTTTTGTTTTCTTTTTCAAATTTACTGAAAATGACTGAATATGGAGATGCTAATAAGAAGTATACAGATGGGAGTTGAAATTCAAAGTACTTACTTAGGACAAGAGGCCCTAAAGGCAAGGCCTGTCACAGCCCCACCAACTAAGGAATAGTCAAAAGGAAGCCAAAAGACAAAATGTTAAATAACATGATAGCATCAATCTCTAGCAGATCACATCTTGGTCTGAATGATTTAAATAACCTGTTTTATTTAGTCAATTATTAAAATCCTAGTGACAACCCACAATGACCAAATATGATAATATAATATAAGAATACTATCGAGCATATAAAAAGCCAATATTATCCTGAAACTAGACTTTATAGTCCTATAATCTGTATAGAAACTAGAAAGCCAATATTATCTTGAAACCAAATATATAACTTGATATTTCTTAAGCCCAGGCAGAACTATTCTTAAATATTTTGTCTTAGTTTGGGTTTTTTCTACTGCTATGAAGAGACACAGTGACCACAGCAACTCTAATAAAGGAAAACATTTAATTGGGATGGGCTTACATTTCAGAGGTTTAGTCTATTGTCGTCATGGCAGGTGGCATGTAAGCAGACATGGTACTGGAGTAGGAGCTCAGAGTTCCATATCTTGATCCACAGGCAACAGGAAGTGAACTATGTACCACACTGAGTGTAGCCTGAGCAAACAAATCCTCAAAGCCCACTCCTACAGTGACAACGATGCCATATCTACTCCAACAAAGCCACACCTCCTAATAGTGCCACTCACGGTGGGGACCATTTTCTTTCACACCACCACATATGGTATATTACATATAGTTTTATGTACTTATATTTGGGCCTGAAAGTAACAGGATGAAAAAGTGTCATTCAGTAACATATCCCAAATGCCTAGAGACAGTCCATCTCAGCTTCATTCCTTGACTCAAAAGCCTGGGTGTTTTCGGTTGGCAATGCTTTCATTCATGGTCTCAACATTCCTGTAGAATTCCAAATGTCATATCATCATCAATAGGACCCAAAGAAGAAATGAAAAGCGTGAGAAGAAAGACTCTCATATCCAGGGCACATGCACAGGAGCAAGCCCTTGCTTTTGCAACTTAAATGGCAAAAGAACAAAAACACAAATCCATTATTAGAAAATTTAGCATAGATTAGTCTAATGAATTTATACCAGTCATGATAGACTGTATAAGAATGGCCACAATGTCATCCCATGAAACCAGGCTGAGGAAAATTGACTACCACAACCACCAAAAGCCTTTCATAGTTATGAACATCCTACAATGAAACAATACCCAGAACCACAATGCAGATCATTCATAGACTGTAGCATTCTGACAAAGGCTTAAGCATTTTTAAATGAAACACTAGTGGAATTTTTTTTAACTTTCTTCTATTTTTTTAAATAAATATTTTATTTTATAATTAATTTAATTTTACATATCAGCCACAGATTCCCCTGTCCTCCCTCCTCCCACCCCACAGCCTTCCCCCCAATCCACCCCCCATTCCCACCTCCTCCAAGGCAAGGTCTCCCCTGGGGATTCAGCCCAGCCTGGTAGCTTCAGTTGAGGCAAGTCAAATCCCCTCCTCCCTACACCAAGGCTGAACAAAGTGTCTCAGCATAGGCCCTAGGTTCCAAAAAGCCAGCTCATGTACCAAGGACAGGTCCCGGTTCCACTGCCTGGGGGCCTCCTAAACAGTTCAAGCTAATCAACTGTCTCACTTATCCAGAGGGCCTGGTCCAGTTTCATGGGGCCTCCTCAGCTATTGGTTCATAGTTCATGTTTCCACTAGTTTGGCTATTTGTCCCTGTGCTTTTTCCAATCATGGTCTCAGTATCTCTTGCTCATATAATCCCTCCTCTCTCTCTCGCCGGTTGGATTCCTGGAGCTCCACTTGGGGCTTGACCGTGGATCTCTGCATCTGCTTCCATCAGTCACTGGATGAGAGTTCTATCATGCCATTTATGGTGTTTGGCCATCCGATCACCAGAGTAGGTCAGCTCAGGCACTCTCTCGACCATTGCCAGTAGTCTATAATGGAGGTATCTTTGTGGATTTCTGGGGACCTCTCTAGCACTCTGCTTCTTCCTATTCCCCTGGGGTCTTCATTTATCATGGTATCTCTTTCTTGATCTCCCACTCTGTTCCTGATCCAGCTGGGAAGTATTTCTAAGTGTTCTCAGTACATGTGCCTCTTCTTGATGAAATTTACTCCTATGAAATATAACCTATTAACTCTTGTGATACACTTTCACATAAAACCTATTTTGTCTGATATTAAAATGTGCACTTTGTCTGTTCCAATGTGGATTGAACTAGAGGTCATTATTGAAATAAACCAGGTACTAAAACATCAGTATTGTATGGTCTTGCTCACATGTGAAATGTAAAACAGTTGAAAGCAGAATGGTGGTGAGCAGAGGCTGGAGGGGAAAGGGGTGAGCATGGTCAATGGGTGCTGGGTTACAGTTTGGGTGGAGCAAAAGCCTGCTGTGTTATTATTGTACAGTGGGTACTCTGGAGAACAATAATGTCCTACACATTTCAAAAGGCTTCAAGAAAGGGCTTTGTTTCACACCAAAAACATGATGCAACTTGAGGAGAGGGATATGGGTTTTAGCCCAGATATTAATATTTCACGATGTAGACATGTATAAAACATGATGTGGTACCTCACTGACACATAAAATTTACACATCAGTTAAAAAGAAGTTCTTTTCTTTCAGCTTGAGCAGGTGTGCCGATCTGTCTTCTGACTAGCACAGTTGATTTCTCCTTGCTCTCCTGCAGGAAATAATCTTGTTTTCCTCCTACATGCCTCAAGATTTCCTGGTATTTTAATTTTCTAGCAGGTTCGGATGTAGGAGGGTGAGTTTCTCTTTGTTCTGCTTCTTAATCCTACTTTGGAGTATTGAAGACATTTCTGACAAATTTAGAAACATTTTGGCAATAACATATTCATAAACTGTTTCTCAGTCTCTCATCTCTGTCTCAATCTCTTCATAAGAAAACACTTGAGGTTATGGTGCACATTAGGTCTTTTCTATTTTCTTTCTTCAGTATCTCAGTTTGAATGTTTTCTACTTGTCAGTCTTTAAGTTCCTGAATCTTTCTTTCTGCCAGACAAAGCCTACCTGATGTTTTTGCTGTTATTTTCATGCATATATTATTGCTGATTTGTAGTTTTAAATTTTCCATTTGATTCTTTTTTCTCCTTTTTAGCTAATGCGACTCCCCATTTTTCAGGTATCAACATGTTTCCTTTAAATTAGTGAAATATTTATGACAGCTATTTAATACTCCTGTCATCTCTGCACACATTTCTGCCAACAGTGTTTCCCTCCTAGCTACCCATTGCATTTGTGGATGTACTTTAGAGACCTATAATGTTGCGTATAACATTATGGGGAAGTCATATTTGCAGGTATTAACATGCTGAAAAAAAGTTATTCATCTTTTCTTAAAGAATATTGAGTTTTGTTCTGGCAGTGAGTTAATACACAAATGAGTTTTCACTGATGTTTATATCAAATTGTAAAAACTATTCTCCTGTGTCTTACTCAACTGCACAGACAAATCATGACTGGAGAATAATTCTACTGAAGAGTTCATAAAAATGTAAAGTAGATGAAATCTTTGTACAGTAAACAAATTCTGTCTGATGTTCCTACGTAAATCATTTTTATCTATTACAAATAAATGCCTTTTGGGCCTTTTAAATTAATGAAATTATATACTAAACTTTTTTTTACTTATTACTAAAGTATAAACTGAATTGTGATTTCACTTGTTAGATATGTATTTAAGTTGGGCAGGGGACATAGCTCAGTGGTTAGAAAGCTTACCTAGCATGTATGTTCAATTGAGTCTAGAATAACCTTACCTATGGCTAAGGGCAGACTTTTCTTTCTGTGTGATCTTTGGGTCTCATTGACTCCTTGAAATGTTCCTTCCAAGATCTTGCCTCTCTGATGAACCATCAACACAGTACTTCATGTCATTGTTGGCTGAAAAGACCTGTGTTCCCCAGAGAAATAGCTGGCTATTGGTTTTCTCTTTTGTCAGTTCTCATGGAGTCTTCCCCGGTCACCTGCATTTTTATATTTGAACAAAGCTGTAGGCAAGCAGCTTTACAGATACCTGAGTTCATTTTTTTATTATTATTATTATTATTATTATTATTATTATTATTATTATTATTTTGCAATACAATTCAGTTCTACATATCAGCCACGGATTCCCTTGTTCTCCACCCTCCCGCCCCCCTCACTTTCCCCCCAGCACACCCCCCATTCCCACCTCCTCCAGGGCAAAGCCTCCCCAGGACTGAGATCAACCTGGTAGACTCAGTCCAGGTAGGTCCAGTCCCCTCCTCCCAGGCCGAGCCAAGCGATCCTGCATAGGCCCCAGGTTTCAAACAGCCAACTCATGCAATGAGCACAGGACCCAGTCCCACTGCCTGGATGCCTCCCAAACAGATCAAGCCAATCAACTGTCTCACCCATTCAGAGGGCCTGATCCAGTTGGAGACCCCTCAGCCATTGGTTCATAGTTCATGTGTTTCCATTCGTTTGGCTATTTGTCCCTGTGCTTTATCCAACCTCGGTCTCAACAATTTTCGCTCATATAAACCCTCCTCTTTCTCGCTAATTGGACTCCCAGAGCTCCACCCGGGGCCTAGCCATGGATCTCTGCATCCAGATCCCTCAGTCGTTGGATGGGATTTCTAGCACGACAATTAGGGTGTTTGGCCATCCCATCACCAGAGCAGGTCAGTTAGGACTGTCTCTCGACCATTGCCAGCAGTCTGTTGTGGGGGTATCTTTGTGGATTTCTGTGGGCCTCTCTAGCACTTTGCTTCTTCCTATTCTCATGTGGTCTTCATTTACCATGGTCTCCTATTCCTTGTTCTCCCTCTCTGTTGTTGATCCAGCTGGGATCTCCCGCTCCCCCAAGCTCTCTTTCCCTCGACCCTCGCCCTTCATTACCCCCACTCATGTCCAGGCTGTGACCCTGACATTAATCCGCACACCTATGAACATATAATTTTTGACAAAGAAGCCAAAAGTGCACAATGGAAAAAAGAAAGCATCTTCAACAAATGGTGCTGGCATAACTGGATATCAACATGTAGAAGGCTGCAAATAGATCCATATCTATCACCGTGCACAAAACTTAAGTCCAAGTGCATGCATCAAGGACCTCAACATAAATCCAGCTACTCTGAACCTGCTAGAAGAGAAAGTAGGAAGTAGTCTTGAATGCATTGGCATAGGAGATCACTTCCTAAATATAACACCAGTAGCACAGACACTGAGAGAAACAATCAATCAATGGGACCTCTTGAAACTGAGAAGATTTTGTAGAGCAAAGGATACGGTCAACAAGGCAAAGTGACAGCCTACAGAATGGGAAAAGATCTTCACCAACCCCACATCTGACAGAAGACTGATATCCAGAATGTATAAGGAACTCAAGAAATTAGACATCAAAATGCCCAACAATTCAATTAAGAAATGGGCTATAGAACTAAACAGAGAATTCTCAACAGAGGAAGCTCAAATGGCTGAAAGACATTTAAGGAATTGCTCAACATCCCTAACCATCAGGGAAATGCAAATCAAAACAATTCTGAGATAACACCTTATGCCTGTCAGAATGGCTAAGATCAAAAACACTGAAGACACCTTATGCTGGAGAGGATGTGGAGCTAGGGGAACTCTCCTCCACTGCTGGTGGGAATGCAAGCTTGTACAACCACTTTGGAAATCAATATGGTGCTTTCTTAGAAAATTGGGAATCCATCTCCCCCAAGATCCAGCTATACCACTCTTGGGCATATACCCAAGGAATGCTCAACCACACCACAAGAGCACTTGTTCAGCTATGTTCATATCACCATTGTTTGTAATAGCCAGAACATGGAAACAACCTAGATGCCCTTCAACTGAAGAATGGATAAACAAAATGTGGTACATATACACAATGGAATACTACTCAGCAGAGAAAAACAATGACATCATGAGGTTTGCAGACAAATGGATGGATCTAGAAAAAATCATCCTGAGTGAGGTAACCCAGACTCAGAAAGACAAACATGGTATGTACTCACTCATAGGAAGATACTAGATGTGGAACAAGGATGACTGGACTGAGTTCTTTTTCTAACTCATCTTTAGACCTTGCTACATAATTGTGACCTTAGCTTCCTGCTTGTGAATCTTCTGCTGCCAGGGATCCACTTACCATGTCCACGTGAAAGGTGTAGGGGTGGCCTGGGAGTTATCCCCCACATTTTCCTTCTTTATGGGATCAGAACCATCTTGTTAGTTTTCTCACACTTCAAAGAATTTGTTCCATAAATTTTAGCAAGTTTTAAAATTGTTTACTGCAAAAGGGTAAGCACAATATCTTCACTTGGTAACAGCCAGTCCAGACTTCTCCAGCGAACTTATAACTAACACACCTTCTTTGTCTTACATGTAGCCGTCTGTCCCAGGGCTGTCAACCCCAATTAGGTGAAAGAAAATTCAGTTCTCCATTGTACTTTATTCACTGAACTCTAATTTAGAGTTTTTAAGAAAATATAAACCTACTCAAAAGAATTTACAGAGCCTACATCTAAGATCCTCCGGGGAAATATCATCTTAGAAAAAATTAATGTCACAAATTTGCAACAAGTGTTCTTCACATTGTGTTCCTATGTACCATTTCTAAGCACTGCAGCTCCACCAGGTCTGAGATGTGCTGACAATGAATGCAGTAAGTTAAAAACCACTGCAACCATTTACTGGGAGCTACAAATTGTGCCTAACACTAATTCCTGTGGCTGTTGTAACTACAAGGTTCCCTGTTTTGCCTCATTTGCATTCTGACACCTCTTGTGTTCTAGAGAGGCAAGGCTCAGCCTGACCCTCTGCAGTTGGTGTTCACCAACAGTGAGTACAATAGAGAACTGCTAACTTATAATTATTTGAAAAGAATGCAATCTGCCACTGAGATAATGAAGAGAATAATGCTATTCAGGAGCTTATCCAACACATTGTGCTTTATTGCAACCTCCAATTCCAGTGAGGCCCCTTCTGTTATGTATTCATTAGTAGCTGCAATGTACAGACCCAGCAAAATTGTCAACACTAAGGAAAAAAAAAATGGGAAATTGGTAGAGAAAAAGTAGGTCATTATGAAATAGTCCCAATATCTGTTGTCTTGTTCCCTTCATATTTCTTTTTTTATACCCAATGGTGTGACACATATTCTTTTGCTTTTGTGCCTATAATTCATCTTCCAGTGGGTGACTGGCTGGGAGAAAGTGCCTTCAATTTATTTCTTCCCTACTCACTCCGTCCCTATATTTATTTGGCTTCTTGTTAAAATTTTTAGTTATACTTTCAAAAGTCGACAGAAATTCTGTGTGAAAACAACTTGAAGGCTATTAGAAAGGGAACTTAAAAAGGAACGTTTTTAAATGATAAATGCTTTGAGTTGTATGAAGCTAGGCTCAAACCATACAAATCTTAAGTATAACGTATTAAATTATTGTTAATCCTATATTCCATATATCCATTAAATAAATTATTCATAAGAAGTATAGGCAATATCTAACGATGCTTTTCTTTGTATATTCTTATTATTATATCTGCTAAACTTGCTGAGCTACTGTTTTCTCCTACCATGCTTTCCTCATGCTGTCCTCAAGTTAATCACACCCTGTTTCCTTTGTTCCAACCTAGCAGACTGGCCTTCTTAATTCCAGAAAGCACACTACATTTTTCTCTTAAGTCAATTTCTGCTTTCCTCATGTTTTACACACCCATTGTATGTATTCATTAGTAGCTGCAATGTACAGACCCAGCAAAATTGACAAGACTAAGGGAAAAAATGGGAAATTGGTAGAGAAAAAGTAGGTCACTATGAAATAGACTCATCATCCATGTGTTGTCTCCTTGCTTACAGAGTTTCTTCCTAAGCAAGTCTATCTATAGTCTGGCTAGAGATAGCAAGTATATGCTATGTAGTCACATCTGAGTATGCACTTGGCTACTATACTTCTTAGTTGTTTATTGTTTAGGTGTTTTGAATATTATTGAGGAAGATTTTATTTTTACCTTAGTGGATGCCATATATCCAGTGTCTACTACAGGATTAGCTATAAGACTATGACTATGGTGGCCAATGAGTGAAATGTGGTGGTTTGAAGAGGAATGGCCCCCATAAGTTCATATATTTGAATGTTTGGTCACTAGGGAGTGCTGGGGTAGGTGTGACCTTGTTGGAGGAAGTATGTCACTAGGGTGGGCTTTGAGGTTTCAAATGCTCAAGCCAGGCACAGTATCTCTCTTTTCCTGGTGCCTGCTGATCCAGATGCAGAACTCTCGGTTCCTTCTGCAGCACCATGTCTGCCTCTGTGCTACCATGCTTCCCACCATGATGATGGTGGACCAAACCTCTGAACATGTAAGCCAACACCAATGAAATATTTTCCTTTATAAGAGGTGCCATAGTCACGGTGTCTCATCACAGCAATAGAAACCCTAACTAAGACACATTGATACAATTTCACTTTTCAAATGCACTTTTCTGGGTCTGAAGATATGACTCAGTAATTCAAGTACCTGGTATACAATCATGAGGACAGGAATTCAGATCCCAGAACCCACATAAACAAAGAATAAATATAGCCTACCTGTAAGTCCAGACTCTGAGGGCAGAAAGGGGTGATACCCAGAGCAATATGAGCTTCCAAATAAACCTGCAGGTGTGCCTGTGCGCGCGCGCATGCATGCATGCACACACACACACACACACACACACACACACACACACACAAACAGACAGGCACAGGCATAAATGGAAAAAGATTTTAAAAAATAAAATAAAATTTAATTTACTACTCATTCACTGAAAATAGAACCGTGCAGGTTAAATGTGTGCTAGCTATGTCTGAGAAATAAGTACTAAAACATTGCGGGGAGTGAGGGGCGGAGATGGGCCAATTGATAGGAATTCCAGCCATGCCCCCATGATCTTGCATGTCCCGGCAGGACACTTAGTCATTTCTGCCTAGTCATTTCCAGCCGGGTCATATGTCCTACGTAACTTATGCGCTGTGTGGTCATGTAAATTGCGCCCAGCATGACCACGTGATCTATTGTGCATGCGTGGAGTAGCTACGAGGGCCTGTGTGTACATGCGCAGGGTAGTACTTAAAAGGTGGATCCCATGTCCCCTCCCTCTCCTCTTCACGTGTCCTTTCAGCTGGCCTGAACACATCTGTCCCTTTCTCTTTTCTTAGTAAAACTCTTGTTAGTGGGTTTTGTTGTGTTCTGTGACTTTTCCTATCAGGGTAAGAGCGCCACGAAAACCAACACCAATCAAGCATTATAATTTTCACATGACAGATGAAGAAAATGTATGCCCTTTGTTTTGAGGCAAATATTATTAATAAATGGTGTCTGTGATTGAAATGAGCTCCTTTGCATGATATTTTTTCTCATTTAAAGATGCTGCTCCCACTGGTGCTGAAGATGGAACTCAAGTACTTGCACATGCTAAGCAAGCATTCCCTCTCTGAACTACATCCCCAGCCCATTTTTATTTTATTTTGGTCTCCTACCTTGGCCTCCCATATAGCTATGATTCCAACTGTACAACCCCTTGCCCAGCTGAGCATGTATTTAAAATAAATCCAAGGACTACAGAAGCAAAGTACTGATATTTAACCATATTAGCCGACTCACAGTATGCAACAAGGAACTGAAAAAACTGGACCTTTTCATTATGTTGAGGCTTCTAGCATAGCTAAGACTTTCTTCTATTGTTGAAGTAGATGAAATGAGGCAAGCTGTCTACATGATCTGGTTTAGTGAATGCCATATAAATACAACACCTTATCTGTTTCTTATAGAGAATCTAATCTGCCTTCCTATCTTCATTAAGAGAAAAGTTACAGTGAAATGTTTTGCTCAATAGCAAAGTTCAAAATGCTGTAACCATGCATGTAGAAAATTGAAAACTCAAACATGGTGATTCTTTGTACATTGCCTTTTGTGGTGGCTATTCTTGGTTATCAACTTGACTACATCTGGAATTAAATAGAACACAAATGGCTAGGCACACTTGTGAATTTTTTTCTCACTTGAATCATTTGAAGTGGGAAGACTCATTTCTAATCTGGGTCTTTGAGGAGTCCTACAACTTCCTAGTAAAGATGTACCTTTAATTTATATCTTTTGAGGTGGGAATATCTACCCTTAATTTGGGACACATCTTCAGCTAGAAGCCTATATAAAGGACATGGAAGAAGGAAGTTTGCTCTTTTTGCCTGCTTCCTCTCTCTCTCTCTCTCTCTCTCTCTCTCTCTCTCTCTCTCTCTCTCTCTCTCTCTCTCTCTTCTCTCTCTCTCTCTCTCTCTCTCTCTCTTTCTCTCTCTTTCTCTCCCTCACTAGCAAGTTCATTCCTTCAATGACATTAGAGCCTACTTCTATGGGATTCTTGTGGATAAGATGAACTGAGACACCCAGCCTTGTGGACTGAACAACTACTTGATTCTTGGAACCTTCCATTGGTAGATAGCCATTGTTGGATTAGCTGAACCACAGCATGTAAACCATTCTAATAAATCTCCCTGTTATGTAGAGAGATATTTATTCTATAAGCTGTTACTCGAGACAACCCTGACTAATACACCACCTTTTAAGTAGCCAAGTATAAGCCACATTTAATAAAATTAATGTTTAACTGTTGGATTGATCAATTAAAATGCTCTTTATCTGAAGCTATACTTGTTGAAATGGTAGATACATTGATTATACATTATGAACATCACAAAATAACCTGATTTTTTACTTAAAAAACCAGCTTTTCAAAATGTGCATGACTAACAGTTGTTTACATTCATACTGTTATGGAAAAGCACATTAGAACTTCTAACTTCTATCTAAATCCTTATTAATCACTTATTAATCACTTTGCTGTACCCCTTCCCACCATGTGAAAACTACTAGTCTTCTCTTCTATGAGACCAACATTTTTTTTGCTCTTTTTTTTTTTGTTTTTTGTTTTGTTTTTCTTTTTTTTTGTTTGTTTGTTTGTTTGGTTGGTTTTTTTTGTTTTTCGAGACAGGGTTTCTCTGTGTAGCTTTGCGCCGTACCTGGATCTTGCTCTGTAGACCAGGCTGGCCTCGAACTCACAAAGATCCGCCTGCCTCTGCCTCCTGAGTGCTGGGATTAAAGGCGTGCGCCACCACCGCCCGGCGAGACCAACATTTTTAGATCATGCATATGTGTTAAATCATGTGGTACTTGTATTTCTGTGTCCAGATTAGTTCATATAGTATAACAGCTTCCAGTTTCTTCTGCATAATTGCACATAACAGCATCCATTTTTTTACAGCTGAGTATAGAGCACGTTTTTCTTATCCTTTCATTGGCCTGATCTCATGGCTATTGTAAACAGCACTGCAAAGAACAGTGAAATGTAGACAACTCTTTGACATTTTGATTTCATATACTTTAGATAAATCCCCAGCAGTCAATTGCTGAAATCTAGTTTTGATTTTCTGAGGTACCTCCATTATTTTTTCCATAATGACAGTGCTAATTTACTCTATCACAGAGGGTTTACAAGGCTGACATTTGTCCCTGTACAATGCAAAGAGCACAGTAAACACTCATCAAAACTTAGCTCATCCAGTAACATAGACATGAAGTCTCTCAGATCCTGCTGCATGCTTAGGTGACTCATATTCATAGTTCAAAGTCAATGACCCAAATCCAAACTGTGCCTTATCAGTCTTACTACTCAAAATTGTCCACTATTATTTGTACCAAATACCTATGTTCTGGGACCACCTCTCACCTTTTCAAGACTTCTCATGTGCTTACATATTCTGATCATGGACACATATTTCAGACATAAAGTTCATGAGAAGAGAAAATAATACCTTGGCAACTTATGCAGACACTCAACAGCAGGCTAGAGATTCTGCCCATGGAAGATAGTTAATAAGTTGTGTTTTTTTTGCAATATGACAAATGGCTAGACAGATAGCTAAAGCCAGACAGAAATCAGCCCTACGTTACACAGAGTGTTTTTGAAGGGATTTTTAAACACTCAGAAAAAGCAGGGTCTCTTGCTGCTGTTTGCTTCTCTGTGCTTATAAGAATAAAAACTTCAAAACACTACTTTTGAAGAAACTGGCTTTAAAACATAAAATTTGTTTGCATAAAATATATTTGTGAGCTGAATATTAAACAACATGTTTAAAACTGGGTTTACTTTCAATACACAGAGATAACTAAATGACATTACTCACAACAATGTCTTTTATAAAGAAAACAGTAGAGTAATAAAAACGAAGTTTTTCTGTGTCTTATATGGATTCAACTAAGATTTATTTTTAGTGGTTGCTACTATTTTCTTTTGTTGTTGTCATTTTTATTTAAAATTTATTTTTCGTTTTACATACCAACCACAATTTCCCCTTCCCTCCCCTCCTCCCACTTCCCCCTACACCCCCCCCCCATCCACTCCTAGGAGAGGGTTAGGCCTCCCATAATGGGAGTCAACAAAGTCAGGTACATCAAGTTGAGGCAGGCCTAAGCCCCTCCCCACTGCATCAAGGTTGAGGAAGGTATCCCTCCACAGGGAATGGGCTCCAAAAAGCCAGTTCATTGTTGCTACTATTTTCAAGTGTACTAGAATGACACTTTACAAAATCTCAAATAACCTAATTTAATTGTCTACATGCAAGAGAGACTGAGAATAGGGAAGGAGAAAGAAAGGAGGGGAGTGAGGTGGAATGAGAGGAAGGAGAAGGGCAGGTGGAGAGGAAGGGGAAGGAGAGGGGGTGAGATAAATGTAAGCGACAGATTCACAGAGAGATGATTAATAGGTAGGTAGTAGATTGAAAGAGAGAAAGACATTTTCCAAAGGTGTTAGCAGCATGCCCTAATTTTAACTCTCCATTAGGGAGAAAAGAGCCTCTCCCACAAACAAAGCAATCTCAGACTTGATTCATCTACATGTTAATGGGAAAATATTTTAATTTCACCAGAGTCTATCATGGACTGGGTATAAGCAAATCCCTGCTACGGCAGAAATAGTCGTTAGAATTTAATATTGCCATCTATTGCATTCATAGCCTGAATATTTTAATACATAGGAGAAAATAGCTCTGCAAGAGAAAAAAATGTTTGAAAATGCTGCATTTAATTAATGCCCAGGGGAAACCATAAAAAAGAAAAAGCCGTGGTTGTCACACTCTAATTTTAAACACTGCTTACCAGATTTATTTACATGGCCTGCTCCAGCCTCCCACTCTGTAGCTCAGTGGTGGTAGAGAAGTTCTGTACAGAACAGATCCTTGGCAAGAATGCAAGAGAGACGTAAAGAAGCTGGATGTTAAAGCAGCTAAACTCTGAGGTTTGGGCAGATGCTCCATTACAATCACCCACTCATCCAAGCGGATGTAAAAGACTGCAGGCTTAAACTGGCCACCAGCTGCTCATATCATTGAAGGCAGGGGCCTATATGGTTAATATAACATGGTATATGCTGGCTGTGGAAGTTTTAGTCAAATCTGTATTAAAATTAGGTTTGATGAATTTGTTTTTCTACTCTAATGAATGGGTACTCTGAAAAAAACAGAGAACGAAAATGGAAAGCTATAGAATGTCCTTGGTCTCTGTCTTACTAAACTCATGGAGAAAGCAGGTCTGTTGATATCTGACTTTGGCTGAATGGATGTGAACCTGTGTTTACTAGAGAAAGAGAAATTATTCTGGAAAACATGGATTCATCAATAAGTCACTGTAGGATAGAAGGGAAGAGAACCATGATGGGGTTGCTGAGGTGGATGACTTTTACAAATGTTGACATATATGATAATTAAATGAGTCAAAGTTAATGCCTATTTATCTATGTATAATTCTCATAGAAACAATTGTCAACCTGAATTGAGAATCAAGTTTCTCTCTATTCCATCCAAGCCCGTGTGTCCGTCATTGTGACATGTCTCATGAAGAGCAGTCAAGCTTGTGACAATAACCACCACTTTATCACTGTTCATCTCTTTTATCTATCAACCCTGTTAAATCATTGTTTTAGATTTTCATACACAAGATTAAAAAATGAACCTCCAAGTCATCTATAATGTCATGGTGTTTTGTTTCCTTTTGTAAGACAAGGTCTCATTATGTTATATAGTCTACCCTAGAACTCACAGTCCTCTTGCCTCAGCCTCCCCAGTACTGAAATTGCAGGCATGTGCCACCACCCCCTACTCTGACTTAATCCTTGACCTTCATTTGAAGTGTGAGCATGTTTCCAGGTCTACTGAATATTTCACACATTAAAAATAAGGTAGGGAGATAGGGGGACACTAAATACAGTAGATTGAATCTTCTCCCCTACATCCTGGAATTCACAGTTACTGAAAGCTCAGGATGTGACTTGATTTGGAAATATCATTGCTGTGGATGTAAGGAGTTAAAAATGATGTTATATGAGATTTCTGCAACCCTCATCAAACACAGCTGTTGTTCTAAACTTCTAAACACTTGGAGAGAAGACATTGAGACTGAAACAGTGGGGTGAAGCCTATAACACAGGGATAGAAACCAGAGCACAGCCACTCCAAGCCTAGAAATACCACAAGCTAGCAAGAGTCAGGGAGGGATCCACCCGCAAAACCTTCAGAAAGAGACTGCCCAGCCCACACTCATATATTTAGCTTCCTGAACTGTGTGGTGATAAGTTTCCACTGTTTTAAGCCTCTGTGGTTTGGGCAATTTGCTCTGGCAATCCTAGGAAACTCACATAACAGGATGATTGTTTTTTCTGGGATACTTATTCCAGATACCCTCTTTGAGTCCATCCTGTTCTCTCATACTTACCCAAAGACCATAACTTTCCTGCTGTTTTGAAGTATTTAAAACATTTTGAATGTGTGCCCTCCAAATATTATGGTGACAGGTAAACCCCCTTGTGGATCCTCTGGAGATGCACTGAGGTGGTAAGGGCTATATGCCTTACGAAGGGACTGCAGGTGGCTAGCTTAGGTCACTTGGTTGCAGCTCTTTCTCCATGTAGTACCATCTATGGGAAATGGCCTTCACTGGATGCCAAGCCTGCTGGCTTCACATCCTTAGGGCTCCCACTTTCCTGAATTGTCAACAGTAAACATATGTTGTGCATGAATTATGCACATGGTGGTTTCCATTTCAGCAGCACAAATAGACTAAGTTAGGCTTTTCTGTTTGACTTCCTATCCAAATCCTTCTCCATACTTGAATTTCAAGAGCCCTTCCTTGGTCTTGTCTAATTTTGTTCTTATCTCCTTGCAAACCTCTTAAAAACGTGTGGCCTAGATTTATTCCTACAAAATCTCAAATAATTTTCCATGATCAGAAAAGCTGGAAGATGAGTGTGGAGCTAAGGATTCTTCTGAACTGGGAGCTCAGGAGTCCAGGGGAAAAAGGATGGGGGTTCAGCCAGCTCTGGAATGTCTTTTCTCAACACCGAGAAGCAACGGGCTTGAGCCAGAGAGCAACCAGGACTGGTAGCCCTGTGTTCTTTCAGAATAGACAGTAACGAGAGCAGTGGCCATCCTTCCTGTCGTTTTATGGCACAATCATGGCAGTAATTTTCAATGCCAGATCAAATACTGGAAAGAGTAGACCATTGACTATTGGAGTTGTGGACAACCTGTTCTTTTTAGCTTTTCATGAAAACATACTTTAAAATGAGCAAGAGTTCCCCGCTGTTATCTGGAAGACCTTGTCAGGTAGATGGGCATTGTGAGGCTTTGCTAGTGTGATTTGTGGTAGCACAGGGGCTCAGATCAGATGCCATCGGCACCACAGGATCTGGAACCTTGACTAGAGGAACCAGACTATGCCACTGTTGGGGATAGTACAAGTCACTCATGTACATTGGCAGTAATTTTCACACAATGCCAGGATGCAGTATCTGACAGGTAAAGTTCATATGTGGGAACAATGAAACGGAGCACTTGAATTGAAGATTGTCCTGGAAAATATGACATATATGCCAGCCTAAAGCTATGGGAGCTGCTGGGTGCCATGGAAACTAAGAGAGAAAGGTAAAATCCAAGTACATTTCTCTTAAATTTTCAAAAACTTGAGTGACAAATACAGCTTTAAATTGCATCGAGTATTTTAATTAACTCTGATCTTACAGCACTGGCAAAGTTTTATATGAATTCAGTAGGGCTTTTTATTTATATTTTGAATAATATTTTCAAATAAAAAATGTTAGAGAGTTAATCATGTTCTGGTACCAGTTACCTGATGCTACTGTTATTCAAGTCAGATTCCTGATAAGGACAACAGCAATATTAATATTATTAATCATTATTAGTTACGTTAGCAATGTGTATACTCTTTGTACCAAAGAGATAATGTTTGCATTGAGTCTTCAACATATATTGTATCATGCAATCTCTCAATAATCTGTGATTTATGCAAATGTACCTCTACTTTGTATATAAGAGAATTTAAGCCCAAAGTCATGTAGCTGGAAAAAAAATCACAGAGCAGAACTTTAACCCAGCCATGTGTACACCACAGAGAGGTGTCCTTCTCCAAGACGGTAAATAAGAAGTCTTCTCATCATGACAGCCCTAAAACCAGCTCTCAATGCTCCTCTGACTTACAATAGAAATTAAATTTACCCCCAAATTTGAGTTCCCAGAACATCAGCCTCTTCTTCCACTCTCGAAGCAGCCAGAAGAAGCAGATGGGGTAGAAGGGAGTAATCAGGTTAGCTCCAGATGTGCATTTATTTTCAGGAGAGAGTGGGTGTGTTCATCTTATTTGATTGTGAGATTATTGAAAGCAAACAAGAGAAAGGAATGTAAAAATGAAATCACATGTAACAGCATGGGACATTGCTTTTTATAAAAATGAAAGTATGAAACATACTTGGGCCACAGATATTTTCACTTTCAATGAAAATACTTTGTTCACATGTGGCCAGATATCTATCAAATAGAAACATTTTTGTCTGCATTACAGAGATGTGCTGTGACCCACCCATATGTGTATTCTGGAGGTTGTTATTTCATGAATAAGAAATTACAGCTATGAAAAAGAACTAGTCAGTTTTTCTTTTCATTTTTGTAAAACTCATCTTATTTTATCCATTTCATGCCCTAAAAAATATATGTAATTGTATTAAGAACAGTATGTGGTCGTTTCTCGACAAAGGACAATTTGACTGATTAAAAAGCAGGCTCTTGCACTTAAATATGTAGCAGTTACCATGGAAACGATTCTACTTTGACTCAGAGCATATCTTGTTTTAAGGAGAGCACCCTGTTGTTATGGCAATGGGAACTTGAGCAATTTTCCCCCAAAGAAGACCAACACTGGAGAAATGAGAAGGTTGTCAGCTACATGATACATATGAATGCCAGTGCATTTACCTGGGAGCTTACAGAAATCGCAGCTGCCAGAGACAATAGGCACCAATTTGGAAGCCCTGGGAAGAGCTCATGCCCTCTGTTCCTTCACTGTTTTATTTTTAACTACAGCACAATGAATAATAATAGTGTGGGATTGTGTTTCAAATTTTATTCACTGAAGGCAATGAATTCAAATTGTCATTGCTATAGCAACCACATATAATATTTTCTTACAATTGCAATATAAAATACGTTTGAAATCCTAGAGGAGTCATAATTTTTACTTAATGCATGAGATGATATTGATGATAATAGTGTAAATTTATAGAATGCTTGCTATACATTAGATACCATTTTTAAATCTTGGGATTTTTTTGTTTGTTTGTTAATTTAACAATTTTATTTTTCTTGAGAACTTCATATATGAGCATTGGGCTCCCTCTCCCTTACCCTCTAACTCTTCCTGTCTCCCCTCTCCCAAATGGATGATCTTTTCTTCAATTGTTATTGTTGCATGTATATACATATGTCTATATAGGTATATATATATTTTCACACCTGTGTACATACCCTGATGAATCTATTTGGTTTTGCTCATGTGTCCATAGACCACCACTTGGGATTGGAAGACCTAAGTTGGAGCTCTTCCCTAAAGGAGACTGAGTTCTCTCACAGCAGACATTGACCAACTATAGTTCTTCACATGTGGGTGGGGCCGTGAATGGAACTTCCCCTCTCCTCTGTCTTGTTCAGGCAGCCATATTGTTGAGAATTCATGGGTACAGCTTCTGTATCCTATGTAGAAGATAAGTATTTCACAACGCATATTCAGATATTCTGGCCCTTAATGATCTTTCCATTCCTCTTCTACAATTTTCCCTGAGCCTTAGATATAAAGGTTACAAAACCTTTTATTGTATTTACATATTCAAATTCTCACATTTATTTTAATGAGGGGGCATTAGTGTTGCCATTAAACAGAAAAGAAGCCCAAAATATAAAGTGATAATTTACCCAAAATCTAAACAAAGTAGTCTATCAAGGAAGAACTCCTGACTGCTTCCTTATGCCAGAATTCTACATTCTGGAATTGTTTTTATTTGGTTATATTAATACTAAATCTCAATCATAACTTAAAACACAAAATTATATTATCTAAAGTTTTTCCCAAAGAAGAGCATCGATTTTAGGCAATAATTGACAATATAAGCTTGAATTTAACTGAACCAAAGGAAAACGTAATGTTTTTCTCAACAATGACCTTATCATGGTAGTATATCAAATCCTAGAGTTAGTTCATAATAGTTAAAAACTTGCAGTCATTTCTGCAGATTTGAAAGCCTTATGGAAAATAGTGGAATTCCTAGGGGTTCTTCTGAATATATCTATAAGTTTGAGGTATAAATGCAAATATAAAAATTGCAACTAACAGATCTGCTGTGATTTGACTCTAATTAGAATTGCAAAATATTTCATTTCAGAGACTTAAGCCTTTTCTCATCAGAAGTTTTCAGCCTCCCAAGCTGAAGCCATTCCTCCTACTGGTTTATATGTTGCAGATGAATCATGAACTCATCTCAGTTCAGTCTCGTAGGCAGCAATTATGTAAGTATTTCAATATCACAAAATGTTCATTCCACTCTGTGTTATTGAAAAACTTGTGTTGTTGGGATAGCTCCTTTTCTGTTACTTTGGCTTCATATCTATGCAGGTAAATTTTTAATAAGCAGTTTCCAAAAGGGTAGTGATTGACCTGATAAAGCATGACAGAGTCAAAATAAGCACAATAAATGTCTTCTAAGTGTAATATTAAAAATTCCCTTTAAACTAGAAGCAAAGGAGAAAGCCATCATCACCATGCTATTGGAATGTCCCTGGAGACCCTGGACAGTGAACTAGGGCAAGCAAGAGTGCTTAGCAGAAGGCTAGCAATTGTCTCTTTCCCACTACTGTTCAAAACACTTAATAGTTGATATTAAGACAATCTTAAATAAAGAGCACTGCAAATAGTAATTTGCTTAAGTAACAGTGTGAGTTACTCTGTTAGCTACTGCTTTTACCCAGGCCAGTTCCTGGGTACCTTGCCAACAAAGATATCACAGCAGATACTGACTCTCCTGCCTTCTGCAAGCACAAAATTCTACAGCCTCTTCCTCAATCCAGCTCGCACCCTCATTAGCAACTGTTCACAGAACATCTATCCTCTGCCTTCCCTGTAGATTTTGAGTTTACATTCACACAGATTCAGGCTCGAGTCACTGATGAAATATGTCTAGTTTAACCTTGATACTTCTTATTCAAGAGGGAGCTGAGTTTCCTTCAAAGCATGTTTCACTTAAAAAATATTGTATAATTAGTAAGGAGTTGGGAATATGGAACCAGACCTCAGAAAGTAGGCAATGCTATTGTTGTATCAGTCATGATTGGCACTGACTGGTTATTACATTTATATATTATTTATTTGTACATATATAAATCAGTTATTAAAGTAGGATGATTTCAGTGGAAGAGATAACAGATATATGAAGGAGGAAAAAATAAACTATCAGAGTAATGAAATAGAAAGCAAATTATTATGTAATAGAGCTCAGATGGCTGAGGTCTCACCAGAATCATTCTGCTCAGCTCCCCAGATCAAAATGCCTCTTAAAATGTTTAAGGTGTACGCCTGTCAGAATGGCTAAGATCAAAAACACTGAAGACACCGCCGGGCAGTGGTAGCGCACGCCTTTAATCCCAGCACTCGGGAGGCAGAGGCAGGCGGATCTCTGTGAGTTCGAGGCCAGCCTGGGCTACCAAGTGAGTTCCAGGAAAGGCGCAAAGCTACACAGAGAAACCCTGTCTCAAAAAACCAAAAAAAAAAAAAAAAAAAAAAAAAAAAACACTGAAGACACCTTATGCTGGAGAAGATGTGGAGCTAGGGGAACTCTCCTCCACTGCTGATGGGAATGCAAGCTTGTACAACCACTTTGGAAGTAAATATGGCGCTTTCTTAGAAAATTGGGAATCCATCTCCCCCAAGATCCAGCTATACCACTCTTGGGCATATACCCAAGGAATGCTCAACCACACCACAAGAGCACTTGTTCAGCTATGTTCATATCACCATTGTTTGTAATAGCCAGAACATGGAAACAACCTAGATGCCCATCAACTGAAGAATGGATAAACAAAATGTGGTACATATACACAATGGAATACTACTCAGCAGAGAAAAACAATGAAGTCATGAGGTTTGCAGACAAATGGATGGATCTAGAAAAAAACATCCTGAGTGAGGTAACCCAGACTCAGAAAGACAAACATGGTATGTACTCACTCATAGGAGGATACTAGATGTGGAACAAGGATGACTGGACTGCTACTCACATCACCAGGGAGGCTACCTGGAAAACAGGACCCCAAGAAGACACGGGGAGCATCCAATGACGGAGAAATGGAAGAAATCTACATGAACAGCCTGGACATGAGTGGGGGTAATGAAGGGCGAGGGTCGAGGGAAAGAGAGCTTGGGGGAGTGGGAGATCCCAGCTGGATCAAGAACAGAGAGGGAGAACAAGGAATAGGAGACCATGGTAAATGAAGACCACATGAGAATAGGAAGAAGCAAAGTGCTAGAGAGGCCCACAGAAATCCACAAAGATACCCCCACAACAGACTGCTGGCAATGGTCGAGAGACAGTCCTAACTGACCTACTCTGGTGATAGGATGGCCAAACACCCTAATTGTCGTGCTAGAAACCCCATCCAATGACTGAGGGATCTGGATGCAGAGATCCATGGCTAGGCCCCGGGTGGATCTCTGGGAGTCCAATTAGCGAGAAAGAGGAGGGTTTATATGAGCGAGAATTGTTGAGACCAAGGTTGGATAAAGCACAGGGACAAATAGCCAAACGAATGGAAACACATGAACTATGAACCAATGGCTGAGGGGTCCCCAACTGGATCAGGCCCTCTGAATGGGTGAGACAGTTGATTGGCTTGATCTGTTTGGGAGGCATCCAGGCAGTGGGACTGGGTCCTGTGCTCATTGCATGAGTTGGCTGTTTGAAACCTGGGGCCTATGCAGGATCGCTTGGCTCGGCCTGGGAGGAGGGAACTGGACCTACCTGGACTGAGTCTACCAGGTTGATCTCAGTCCTCAGGAGAGGCTTTGCCCTGGAGGAGGTGGGAATGGGAGGCGGGCTGGGGGGAAAGTGAGGGGGGCGGGAGGGGAGAGAACAAGGGAATCCGTGGCTGATATGTAGAACTGAATTGTATTGCAAAATAAAAATAAAAATTTAAAAAAATGAATACATTAAAAAAATGTTTAAGGTGTTTTAGGGAGAGAATTGTTCTGCTATGGAAAAAAATTTTGGTAATTCATTTGTTGTTTTAATAATTCTGTACTATTTTATCTTACTTCCTACAGGACAATCACAAATATTAAATAGAAGCTTCATTATTTAATGAATCTGAGGAATTCGTCTTCCTTGATCCATAACCATCTTCATGTCCGAAATTGTATTTTTTTTATGTACATCAGATTTCCCCCAAGCTCTTCACCATCCTCAATTTACTTACTTCATCCCCATCTTTGTTTCTCCACTATTTTTGTTTGTAAATCTTTTTCATTTTTACTTTCCTTCTCTATTCCTTTTCTTCCTCTTTTTCCTCTCTTCTTTCAATTGTGAGCAGTGGCAACCCACAGAATACACCATATACTTTCTCACGGAGTCCCAGCCTCTACATAAAAAAAAAAAATGTTTTCCTCTCCCCTCTTTACCTCTTTGAAAAGGTGTGTTTACCATTAGGTGTAGGCAAAGAGATTGAACAGTTTTTAAATGAATATATTTTTCTACAAAAAGCACTTCTGTATACGATATGTGACTAAAAATCACATGCACAGTTTTAGAATAGACTTTAGCCATCCTTTCTCAGTCAGAATTATTGTTAAGCCTCTAACAAGAAAGGCTCTGAGTGAGACTTTTGGTTCTGCATTGATGACACTGGTCCATGCTGTTGAAGAATACATGTCCTGTAATGAGGCTTATCATACATCCTCACAGAGAAATCCAGAGAGTTCTACATGAACACCTTGAGGAATTGGTTTTCTAGATGAGTAAGAATAGCAAACCTGTAGATAACATTTCTTTTTAATTTTTAAAATATTATCATTTATTTTTATGTTTTTGCCTGTTTTGCTGGCATTGATGTATGTGCATCACACTGTGTGCATGGTGCTTGTCGAGATCAGAAGAGAGCATCATATTCCCAGGAACTGTTATTATGGATGGTTGTGAGTCACCTGTGAGAAAACAAAGCCCATTCTTCCAGAAGGACAAGTGTTCTTAACAACTTAGTCAAATCTTGGCCCCCTGAAGGTGAAGTTTAAACCATGTCTTCTTTAAAAGGAAAGAAAGGTAAGGGGTCCCCAAAAAAAGAAGGACAAATGCATCTTAGGAAATCAGACCTTCGGGTGCAAAGGCTCAGGCCCATTGTGTGGAACCCTTGGGAAGCTAGATTGTACTCAGGATGACTATAAGGCTAAGGGAACACAGTAAAGAAAAGAAAATTATGACACAGGCCACTGGGTAATAAATTACAAATATGGGCTCTTATGCTAACATTAAAGAAGCTTCTGTGGAAAGAATGAGAAAGAGGATATGTAAACAATAGATTAATAGAAGAAAGATGATGATGAAGACTAGATGATAGATTATAGACAGAGAGATAGATAGACTGATAAATAGATGATAAATTCAGATGATGATAGATATAGATGATAGACAGGTAGATAAATAGATGATAGATATAGATGATAGATGGATAGACAGATTGACAGACAGATGATAGAACAGAACGAGGAGTACATTAATTGTGGTCTTGGAGGAAGAGAGAAAAAACAATGCTTCTGTGAGTGATAGAGAATGAGATTCAGGTTTTGTAAGTAAAGCATCTGTTCTGCTTTGGAGTGAGAGCAGTGATGCAGAGATTTGAAGCAGATGATAAATACTTTTCTGCAGGCAGAAGAGTCACTCAGAGTCAGACATTAGTTGATCTCTTCTAACAGCGTGATACAGTCAGAAGCTTTACCTATGTACTTCATGGAGCTCATAGACTGGAGTTTACAATTCATTCATATTAGATGATTCACACTTTACCATCCTCTGCTATGACTTTAAAAGTTTTTTAAAAAATACTTCATTTTGTACAGGAAATGCTTTAGTGTTTCAGATGCTAGCCAGCAGAGAGAGGCAGGGAGTATCCTGCCTTGCTCATTACTAACTGCTATGTACCAGAAAGCTTTTGGTCACTCCACAGCTGCCATTGATGAATGAATAATGATTGATGATGTTGTGTAAAGATAACTTGTTCCCTGCTTCCAGTGCTCAACTCCTACTTAGCCTTCATGGCCTTTTCATATCCTCTCCGGAGATGAACTGACTGACTTATGTTGGGTTTTGGAGAAAAAAAAAACCTAGGCAGAAGATGCCCAGTTCCTCATCTTTCTTCACTATGGTGCTCAGCTGCAAGCTCATGCATTTAGAATATGAACTTGTGGAGAGAAACAAATATGCCTAGTCATAAACTTCAGTCATGAATATCAGAAACAAATGAAATATTTTTATTTCTGTTTGCCCATCCCCTGTCCTGTTTCTCACTTGGATGAGAACCTCCAAGAAGAACTTGTTAGTATTTATTTTCCTCTTTCAAAACTTGCTACACATATAATGATGGAAAGCAGACAGCAGCTTAGGGTCAGTCGGTTCCTACAATAGCATTCACTTCCTCGGTACAATTGTGTTAGTTCTAATTCACAACTTGGCATGAGATCTGGAACATCAGCTCTACTTTGCTAAGGCTGGAAACGTGGCCCAGTAGTGGAGCACTTACCTAGCACACTGGAGGATCTATGCTGAGATGTAATTTGTGCCTGTCCTCAACCACTATTCCTCCCTTTGTTCCCCAAGGGTTATTACCGACCCAATTGCAACACCAGAAAATGGTTTAGGCTGCTTTGGAACTTTATGGAATTGAAATCACAGGGGGAAATGCAGAGATTTGCCTTCAAATGGTATTTATAAACAATGTGTATATGGTAAAGCATGGGGAAAAGACGTGCCGTAACTGCCACATTGGCTCCATCTCGGCTAATATGCCAAATAGAACTCACATCCTCTTTCTATCTGCGGCAGATTCCAAAAGGAGGTTCTAGCCCCCTCTAGGATAATTTTTGTTCCCCAAGTAACTGGTCCACGACCTCAATGAAAGGGAGAAAATTTTGTTCTCAAAGGCCAAACCTAAGAGGCAGATTTGTGCTCAAGCAGTATATTCAAGAGGAATTCCCGCAGGGCAGGAGAGAAAGAGAAAAGACCCAGGCAGGGATCTGTTCTAAGAGTACCACTGAAAACACAGGATCTGGAGCCATTCTGGAGCAAAACACTCACAACAATCTCAGAATGCACCCTTGGGATCCACAGCAGAAGTGTTAATCCTGGGACCCTCTTCCTGAAAACGTCCCTTGGAATGTCTGCTCTTCCATGTGACTAGAAGCAGAAGGCTGATGTGTTGTCAGGGGCGGAGATGGGGGAGGATCCCTGAGATGAGACACTGGGACACTGTCAGCAGGAAAGGTCCTGAATCATTCATGGAATGACCTGCCCCACCAGAGCCAGAATCCCATGTGAAACTGGGAGAAATGAGACAAGCCACAGAAGAAATGTGCCTGTCCTGTATTCTTTTTTTTCTTTTTCTTTTTATTATATTTTTTTCATTTTTCTTTATTAAGAAATTTTCTACTCACTCCACATACTATCCACAAAACCCCCTCCTCCCTCCTCCCACCCCCCAGCCCTCTTTCCCAAGCCACCCTGCAACCCCACATCCCCCAAATCGAGGTCTCCCATGGGGAGTCAGCAGAGCCCAGCACACTTAGCCTAGGCAGGTTCAAGCCCCTTCCCACTGCACCAAGACTGTGCAAAGTGTCACACCACAGGCACTGGGTTCCAGAAGCCTGCCCATAGACCAGGGACAGGTCCCGATCCCTCTGCCTGGGTGCCCCCCAAACAGTTTGAGCCAAACAACCATTTTCCGTATCCAGAGGGCCTTAGGCAGTCCAGTCCCGTGGGGGCTCCACAGCCACCAGTCCGCAGTTCATGGGTTTCCATGGCTGGTCATCTCTGCAAGTCCTCCCATCATGATCTCAATGTCCCTTGCCTGCAGTATCTCTCCTCTCTCTCATCAATTGAATTCCTGGAGCTTAGTCTGGTGCCTGGCCATGTATCTGTATCTGCCTCCATCTGTCACTGGACAAAGGCTCTATGATGACAGCTAGGTTATCTGCTAGTCTGGTCCCCAGAGTAGACCAGACCACCCTTTGGACCACTGCCAGCAGACCAAGGTGGGGTCAACCTTGTGGATTCCAGAGAGCCTCCCCAACACCTCTTCCTATTCCCATGATGACCTCATCTATCACGGTATCTTCCTCCCTGCCTTCCCACTCTGTCCCTGTTCCAGCTTGACCCTCCCATTTCCCTATGTTCTCTTCCCCCACTCCTCGCCCTCTGCCACCCCCCCAACCCAGTTCATTCATGTAGATCTCATCCACTTCTCCTTCACAGGATCATCCATGTGTCCCTCCTAGGGTCTTTTCAAGTTAGCTAGCCTCTCTGGAGTTGTAGGTTGCAGTCTGGCCATCCCTTCCCTCCCATTTAGTATCCACTTATGAGTTAGTACATACTATGTTTGTCCTTCTGAGTCTGGGTTACTTCACTCAAGATGATATTTTCTAGATCCATCCATTTGCCTGCAAATTTCACAATATCATTGTTTTTTACTGCTGAGTAGTACTCCATTGTGTATATGTGCCTTGTGGTAAGATTGAGCATTCCTTGGGTATATGCTCAAGAGTGGTACTTATTGCCAATTTTCTGAGAAACTGCCATACTGATTTCCAGAGTGGCTGTACAAGATTGCATTCCCACCAACAGTGGAGGAGTGTTCCCCTTTCTCCACATCTTCTCCAACATAAGCTGTCTTCAATGTTTTTGATCTTAGCCATTCTGGCCTGGCCTGTATTCTGTAAACATAAGGAACATTTAGAAATGTACTTCAATATGTCAACTGGTAAAATTTTTATAACTATGGTTATAAAATTTATGTTATAAAATATAAAAACAAAACTACAGACAGTATGCTGGCAAAAACTAAGTTATAAACTAAGTATCTTTTCTTTTCATTGAAAATGGTTATCTATATTTATCAAATAAATATTATGTATGTTACTTGTGTTATCTGTAGATACTTGGGAAAAGTAAGAAATTTCAAAATTAAAAATAGAGGGGAAATCACGTAATAGAGAGAAACTACCAACTTTGACTTTTCTGCCAATTATAACACAAATATTTGATTTAAGCGGCTTTGCATATAGTAGGTTTTTTCCAAGTATAGAGTCAGAAACTCAGGAATTCTCTACTGAGCCTTTTACAAAGCCAATGAACTGAGTCGAACCTCAGTGGGGTTCAAGATGATTGGAATGTTGCAAATCCAGAGTAAAGATTATTCTAGGCCATTTCCAGCCTCACTAACAGTCATTGGTAGATTCCTACCTCCCTTAACTTGATTGCCCCTGAATATTCTGGTTAGTCAACTTTCTATTCAGAGAGAGAGAGAGAGAGAGAGAGAGAGAGAGAGAGAATTCCGAAAGGTCGACTTTGTCCATCTTAGAGACATAAATCCTTTGTGGCTTTATCATTCCCATGACTTGTAGGTCTTGTGTAAGGTAGTCGATCATGGCAGACAAGTGGTTTAGGAAATGCCATTGCCTCAAAACAAAGACAGATAAAGAAGCAGAAGAAAGGTCTGGAGTCCCACAGTTTCCTTCAAAGATATGAAGATCTTTGTCCTTTGAGGTACCATTTCTTAAAGGATGCTACCTTCTAATAACACAATGAACTAGAGACTAAGCCTTAACATCATCTTCAGGAGACAATTGTAGATGCAAACTAGACACACACACACACACACACACACACACACACACACACACACACTTTTACTTCAGCTTTAGCACAGCCTCCCCCTCATCCCCTTTCTTGAGTCACCCCCACCATGATTACCTCTGATTCCCATGAGCATATTTCATAATGGCTCCTTTTTATTACCTTAAGTAGGTGTCTTTCCTGGTGGCTCCTTCTCGTCTCCTTAGGTCAGTGTTCTCCCTGATGGCTTCTTCTCATCCCCGTAAGTGAAAGTCCTTCCTGGTAGTTTTCATCATCCTCTTAGGTCAGTATCTGCCCGGATAGCTGCCTCCTTGACTGAGTGCCCTCCCTCTGATGGCTCTCATCCTTTAAGGTGAGTGTCCTCCTTTTGTGGTTGAGAGGAATCTCATCCCCTGAGGTGACTCTCCTCATCCCTTAAGTGGGTATCCTCCCTGCTGGACCCCTCTGGTCCTCTTGCAATAGGTGTTCCCTCCTTGGGTTTGAGCCTTCTTTGCTAGTGCCTCTAGCAGTTCATATTTCACATTTATGGTGAGATCATCTCAGAAAACAGTAACCAAACCCTCAAGCCAACCCCCAAATATTTCCACATCCTTGTCTGGGAGTTAATACTGTCTAGACAGTAACATAATTGTACTGCAATCACCCTGAAACTAAAAATAAATTATTGGGTACACAGTACTATCTTCATAAAATATGCTGTTTGCTGCAAAAAGACATGCTTTTGAATTGAAAGCATTTTGACCTTTGGTTATTAGGAGCAACTACAAAAATGCATGAACTCTTACATTAGCAGAACAGAGAGTGACTTGGCAGGTGGTGTTGGAAGAGAGTGCAGGATTAAATGCTGTTAGCAGGAAAGAGCCAACAAGTACTATTATGTCTGATACTCTTGCTACCTTTACTTATCCATTGTAAGTGTGTCCTTGAATATCCTTTTATAATACTTTACTGACAGTGACTGTATTTCCCTAGATTCCAGTAAAAACGGAATTACAAAGGCAAAATTCCTGAAAGTGATGTTTGAACTGAACCAAGTAATGGAAGACCAAATGTATGGGGGTAAAAGCATCCAGAAACAGCTACAGAACTTGCTATAGAGGACAGAAAATTCCATGCACAGGAGGTAGCGGTGAATTAGGGGAATGAGGCACCACACACTGAGCAAACGAAGAGGAGCCATACTGAAACCTGAAGGCATCCACTTAATGAGGCTGAACTTCAGATCTCTACTTTCAAGATGATGCAAGCATGCAGCAGAACCTTGGCTCATATCTAAGAGGGGATAGAGCAGTGGTTCTCAACCTTCCTAATGCTATGATCCTTTAATACAGTTCCTCATGTTGTGGTGACCCCCAACCATAAAATTACTTTCATTGCTACTTCCTAAGTGTAATTTTGCTACTGTGATGAACCATAATGTAAATATTTTTGGAGACAGAGGTTTGCTAAAGAGGTCAAGACCCAGAGGTTGAGAACTACTGGGGTAGGGAAACATGCCTGAACATAAAATTTTAACTTATACCATCATTTTCTTACAGAAATCTTATGATTGTTTCCTCCTCCAGGTGCTGTGGGATGGTCTGTACGTCAAATTGCTCTGATTGGTCAATAAATAAAACACTGACTGGCCAGTGGCTAGGCAGGAAGTATAGGCAGGACTAACAGAGAGGAGAAAAGAAAGAACAGGAAGGTGGAAGGAGTCACTGCCAGCCTCCGCCATGACAAGCAGCATGTGAAGACGCCAGTAAGCCACGAGCCATGTGGCAAGGTATAGATTTTTGGAAATTGATTAATTTAAGCTATAAGAACAGTTAGCGAGCCACGTGGCAAGGTACAGATTTATGGAAATGGATTAATTTAAGCTATAAGAACAGTTAGCAAGAAGCCTGCCACGGCCATACAGTTTGTAAGCAATATAAGTCTCTGTGTTTACTTGGTTGGGTCTAAGCGGCTGTGGGACTGGTGGATGAGAGAGATTTGTCCTGACTGCTGAGCCTTAGGTTCTCAGAGTCACTTCTGTGGCTTATTTGGCAGGAAAACTCAAGCTACATCCAGGGATATTTTTTTCACTTAGGAAAACAGTTCTGATAATTATGATACCAGATAGCATCCAAGCACACTTAGTTAAACCTTAGAATTATTTAAAATGTCAGAAAAACAGCAAATTGTGATTGATTTCCCGAGGAGTCTAATGGCCTCTTGACTAGCACAGTAAGTTCCATAATTTCAATATGTTGTTGCAATAACAGTCAAGCTGTGTCAACAAGGATGCCTGATTTAACAAAAAGTAGTTCTCTCTGTCCCACCTGTGACCCCTAGTGCTATTTGAAGAGGGTGCTTGGAGCATGATAGCTGTATCCTGATGCCACCTTGCATTTGTAGTTTGCCGACATACGGTGAAGCATTTGGATCCCAGTCTCTGAAATGAGGGGTAGGACACAGGCTGTAACCAGCAGCGTTCGTAAATGTCAGGCTGGAAATAGTCTTCTCCCTAAAACCCTAAGGGAGTTATTACCTTGACAGATTATATGTGACTATCAGGATGAATTCTTCAGAAAACTTTGCTTGTCACCACGGTCTGTGAGATATTGAGTTGGGAGTGTGGGAGGCTGTTGAAATGGAAAAATACACCATGCCTTCTGAGGCTTCATGGTCCCCTGCTGCTGAGCCTTAGGTTCTCAGAGTCACTTCTGTGGCTTATTTGGAGGTAACCCAGATAACCAGGCTGCCTAATTGTTGGGTTCACATCTGTGTAAGCAGGGCTCATCAAGGCAGAACATATATAAAGAAAGCAGAAGAGCTTGAAGCCTGTCACCATCTGACTTTGTCTTCAGCAGAAAACCACCATGAAACTGATGTATACTTTTCTGCCTAAATTTCTTCTCCTCTTTCATTTGACCTAAGGTAACCAAGGTCCACCCAAAATAATACACACGTGACTGCTCCTCCCCAGCGCTCTCTGGTGATGCTCCAGGACTAACTCTGACTTACACATCGCCCTCCCACTGTGCAGCTGAGACACTAAAGGAGCCTGTCACTGTCTCAATATCTGGCCAGGCCCTTGCCTCTAACACATTCAGAATGTTGCCAACTGCCTCTAGGGATGCCTGAATAATAAGCTTTTCCCTCCTAAAGCATTTCTGGTTTAGTCACCATGGAAAATGGAACTCAATTCTTCCTAAATAATTCTGCCAATTTATCCTGCACAGAACATCACCTCAAGCACTACAGGAGGCCCTTCTGATGCCAGATCAATATCAGGATTTTCTACAGAGCCCCCAGTAAGCATTTTTCCTCAAGGCCATGCCACACATCCTTCTTCAGTCAGCCCTTATGGTGGGACTGAGGAAGGCCTTGCAAGGCTTCATCACAGTGACCACTGCAGAAGGACAGACTCCTCCTGACACCTGAAAGGGGAAATTCACCAGTTGTCTCCTAGCTAGGGCATTCATAATATAAGAACCCTTGAAGGAAAAACAAACTTTTCTTTGTGAATCTGGTTTTCCAATGTTTCTACTGAGTATTGTTTTCAAAATGAGGCGTGATCCAGCAGCCTGAGTGCCTCCACTGACACTGGTAGGTTTATGAAAGGAGCCACATTTGTACAATAAGTAAAGATAATGTGGAGGAATCTTAGCTCTCTACTTTAAGACATAAACGGAAAATACCAGGAGTGTTGCCACCCTTTTAGAATGAAGTATTCATTTCCTTTTCTGTTTTTCACTTTTCTTCAGAGCAGTGATGATTTGTGCTGCTTTATCTATACTGGCTCCAAACAGATGAACCCTTGTCTTGCCAAGACATTTGTGGCTCATATAGAAGCTGCATAAACTTGATCAGTTTTTCTTCTGCACTCTATACAGAGCCACCAAGCTGATGCAGTCAGGACACAGAAATCCTATTTGTGATCTACGGAGGGTAGTTGAGAGTCACTATCCCTATATCATAAAATAGTGCTATATATGGTAGCAGCTGCAGAGATTTATAGCTTCAATAGCATGGATCTCCAGTAGAAAAAGGTGGTGTGGCAGCCCACCTATAATCCCAGTCGTTAGGAAGCAGACACTAGGAATCCCCAAAGTGAGCTGGCTAGGCAGACAACCAAAAATAGTTCTGGGTTCAGCGAGTGACCCTGCTTCATTATGTCAGGTGGAGAGTGACAAAGAAGACACCTGATGTCAGCCTTGGTCCTCTCCACACATGTGCACATACATTTTGACACACATATGCATGATGTATGCACAGCACAAACTTATAGATATGTACGTGTGCAAAACCAAAAACAAAGAATCATTAACAGAGCAATAAAATTATAGAACCATTGACTTGCTACAATCCAACTCAGTACAATATGTGAATTTATAAAGGTAACTGAGCCAGACATAATGAAGTTATACCTATCTCCATCACTAGTCAGCTAATAAAATCCAAATATGAAAAGTTCTCACTTCAATTTTGCCATATTCATTTGACATGGAAAATATTGAAACTTTTAAATGCCCACATCGCTGTGCTTATGACATTGGTTGAACATTTACCAAGCCAATAAGGAGCAAGAACCCAAAGTAGAAGCAATACTTCTTTGTTTGATCCTCTACGTGACTCCTGTCTCTGGTTGGCAAACTAACAGGCTTAATGCATGCAGATGACATTAGCAATCTGCCTACTCAACAGTGTGCCATCGGCAGCACTTACAAGAAGGAACCCTGCAATGGGAACGAGCTCTCACATGACTTCCCTCCCCCGTTTCCTCCATCTCTTTGACCTTCTACTCTCCTGTGAACATCTTTGTTGTTCTATCGTGAGATGTTTTCTGAAAAGTTTACTTTTGCATTGTTAAAGGATTATAAAAAGAAGTCTAGACTTGAGGAGAGGACTCCACAGTTAAGAGCACTTGCCGCTCCTGCAAAGGGTTGGGGGGTTGTGTTCCAGCTCCCAAGTCAGGTGGCTCCCAACCATCTGGCATCCCAGCTCCAGGGGATCAACACCTTCCTTAGTGCTCTGCAGGTACCCATGTTTACATGTGCGTAGAGAGAGAGATACACACATACAAATACATAGAGATAGAATAAATCTTTAAAGATTAAAAAAAAAAAGAAATCTTGCTGACTTATGGGCAGTGGTAAGACACCTGCTCCCTCACAGTATTACTGGACTAAGAGTAGACATATTTGTAACAGAGTGAATGACCACATAAAGAGCAGTTGTGTTCTAATTAGTACTTGACAAGTTAGCCAGGAGCATTACTTCGGATGCCACAGCTTTGCTTCTGTTGTTTATAGCCCTCCTGACTTCTGTGAAGGCCACTGCACACTCTATGTTCTGTCTTCCCTCTACCCTCTGCAGCTCCTGTTATTAAGACCTTCAGATGAATTCTGAAAACTTGACATCATTTTCTTCCACTTCAAAATGACTATTTCTCTTAGGAGGCCCTGGGAGAAAAGACTAAATACATTTCAGTCATAAACCTTTTATGTTTACAGAGATTTCTAAGTAAATATTTGTGTATTTCTTAACTTGATGGCAATGGTACTGGAGGGAGAGTGATTATGAAAATGATATTTTTGCAGAATCATTGCGATACAGTAAACTATGGATAAAAAAACCCCTTCCAGTTCCTTGTTTTAGAACATGAAGCTTGATTTGCAACTAGGGTAAAATTGGAATGTTTTGTTAATGTTCAATAAAAAAAATAATAATAAACCCTATTCTAGTAACAAGGAAGAAAATCATATCTCCCTGGACAGTAATGCCTTGCTGGTGGAGTATACATTACCACTTAAGCTAATTTCCAGGAAGTTTAATATAAATACTTCCATCATCTTATTATTATCATCTACCATATCATAACATTTTTACATCATATATCAAGTCATATTGTAAAAATATTACTCAAAGTGCAACTTCTGATTTTAAAGAGTGAATGAAACAAGATGAAAGAAGATACATAAGTTAAAGGCAGGAGAGGGATTTGAGAGAAAGGAACAGAAGAAAATGATGTTGTGCTGACCCGTGAGTGCTTCAGATAAAAGCTCAGAGGGATTGAAAGCTGTAAAATGGAATTTGGCCTCTGACAAACAAAATCCTGTTTGTCTGAAGAGATCTCACAATCCTTGAACATCAAGCATGAAAAGAAATGTCATCTTAAGTTGGAGTTGGGAGGGTAACTGTAGACCAAAGAAATTAGGAGAGATCTAAGCAAGCACAGATGTTTGTCAGGCAGTGCCTTGATTAGATCTCATCAATAGAGTACACATCTCTGAAAGAATGACTGGGAGGCAAGCCATCTCCTAGAGATACTCACATTCTAGGCAGACTGCTAAGGTGAGTATTCAGTTACTACAGGGATATGCAGGAGAGCAGTAGACTGAAGTGCTAATTACTAAACAAAAGTTAAACATGAATACAAAATATGTATATTAAGTTCAGTGTCCTCTCAGAATATTGTTAAATCAATAGTAAGAGATGAGGAGCATCTTTTTAAATACATGAAGATAAAAGGATAGGAATGGGTACAAGGGTAGTTGATCAATGTCAGTGGATTTTGCTAAAAGTATGTGATCTAAACATTCACCAAGCACCCAGCTGGGTATGCGGACATCTGTAAGTACTTCTACTGTGCTGACAGTTCTATGGCCAGGTAATATTATGTCCATAATTGACTGCTTACCAGAGATCAACAGGAAATAAATTTTTTGAATCAAAGCAGTGTATCCTTGGGGCCTGGATACCAAAATGCATATACTTTGCTGCTCTTTGAGGTAAATTACTTAAAATCCCAGAAGGACTCAGGACCTGGAGACACACTTTTGAAGTGGGTATAACAGTAGTCTATTAACAGCCTTGACTCAGGGAGGAGGGGCTTAGACCTGCCTCAACTGAATGTGCCAAGCTCTGCTGACTTCCCATGGGAGACCTTGCCTTGGAGGAGGTGGGAATGGGGGGTTTGGGTTGAGGGGGGCTGGAGGGTGGGAGGACAGGGGAATCTGTGACTGATATGTAGGATGAATGGAAGATTTCTTAATTAAAAATAAATAAATAAATAAAATAGTAGTCTATGAATATTCCACTGAACAAATAAATAAAAACATGGTAAAACAGTATTTCTGTATTCATTCATTAATACACTCACTAAATCACCGTGTATTCTTTATTATTGAGTCCCACAAAATCCCAGGTATCTTTTCAGGTCCTGAGGTCTGAGCAGTGAATGGAATAATCAGAAATCTTGGACTTAGTAGATTTACATCCTTATATAGGAGAGATGCGGGCTATCTCAGCACATGGTTAAGTGCTGGGGGTAAAGTAGAGTAAGGATCAGAGAGCACAAGATGAGGACTCAGGACATTCAAATGTTGGCAAGGAAAGCCTCACAAGATACTATTCAAGCAAATGTATATTAACTGGAGAACAGAAACATAAACAGGATTTTCCGGCTGAAGAAAATGTAGGCGCAGATGCCCTGAGACTTTGTGCTTGACTGGTATGTGAAAGGACAGGCAAAGAAATCCGTGAAACAAGAGAACGAGCCAAGGTGAACAGTAATAGGTAAAGTCCCAAGTCAAGGGGAAGGCACAGGTCTTATCCACCTTACCAGGACTGTAGGAACACAGATTTCTAGTCTTCACGGATTATGACCCCAATGCAGAGTTTTGTGCTGAGAATATAGATGACTTGATGAGAATCACTCTGGAATCTACTGAGAAGGGCAAATATTTGAGTCCAGAGATGGGGCAAGGAAACTAGCTACTTCAGTGAAGTAACTCAGGTCAGACGGGCCGTCGTCTTGACATGACTGGGGAGCTGAGGAGTAGTCAGACAATGTATTACTAAAAAGAAAGGGCAAGCATGACTGACCATTGACTTCAAATTAGGTAAGAGACACACAAAGCAAGGCCAAAGACAGCAGAAAGCGGTCAGAAGATGTAACGAGGGGTAGCTTCGTTGAGACTGTAATCAGAGCAGGTTTGTACCCAGAGGTGAAATCGGGAGCAACACTTGGGGAATGTCACATTTGAGTTGCTCATTCCACATCTAAGCTGATAGATCAAGTGGACAGCTAGCCATGTGGGTCTGGAGTTCAGGGTGGGGACCTGGATAGAAATACAAATTGGAAGATATCAGCATGTGTGTGAAATTCATAGCTCTGAGACTAGATGAGGTCACTGGGGAAATGAAAGCGGCGTCGGCAGGAGGAGAAGAAAAGCAAAGACTGAATCCTGAGCCCTGCCATGTCACAATTAACAAAGTTAGTGGAGAGGAATTGGAGTGAGAAAAACATACAGAGCTCTCTGGTCCTGTGCTGTCAGAGAAAACCTAGTTCAATGTGTGTGTTAGTGTTGTCTACAGTGAGTGGACAACTGGTAATATTCAAAAACAGAAAATCAGTAATATTCAATAAGTAAATATATCCAGTGTGCCAAGGGGAAAATCAGATTGAGAAAGAGATGCAGTTTTCTGAGTTTTCAGATCCTCTGCAGAGAATGTTATTTCAGTTTCTATGTTTTTATGTTCCTCATGTATCCTTAGTTATCTCAGACACTTTTATTGTCCCTTTATTCTCTATTTAACATATTACCCTGACAACAAATCACCTTGCTTCCTGTATGCAAAATCCCTTTTATCTTCTACTGTCCTGCCTAAATCTTCCATGAAGGTATAATCCCAAGACTTTGCAGCCTCTGTTCTCACCCAGGCTACAGTGATGATTGGACCAGAGAGAAATCATAGACAAGCTAAATAAAATTTCTGTCTCTGGAAAATTTACAGCAATGTTATAAAATTTTAATTAAGGGTCCCAGTTCATGTGACCTAAAAATTCCTGTGGAGCTAGGATAGACTAAATCAGAGTAAACCATAGATCCACACAATCACCAAGTATAGGAGGACAGAGAAGTCCTTCATGAGCAGACAAACTGAGAACTTACAAAGAGAGTGAAGGCACTCAGACAGAATCAGGGAGATGTCAGAACCCACAGCAAGACAGAGGCTACACTTAAGACCGACTTCCACCTCAGCCCCAGAGGGATGACTGTACTTTGTAGATATTTACATTTCGTTTTCATTCTTGCTGTGGATCTCCGAAGACGTTACTGCTGGTTTCAATTATAGCCTTCATTAGCCTCAGAGTCTGTAAGGAGCTTGGTGAGTTGGCACTTAAGGTCTCTGCATTTGCAAAGGTACGGTAATGTCCCACAGTAACTGTTAAAGTTATTGTCTGTGGAATACCTGCAATGCGTGTCAAGTGCATGCAAGCATTCCCTCATTTAATCTCGCCACATCCCCGTGGACCAGGTAATATTAGCTTCATTTTCATATGATGACTAGAGAGGTTTAATGAATCCCCAGGTCACCAGCCAATAACTAGCAGAGCCCACGAGGCCCTTCTGCTCCGTCATCCGCCTAAGTTCTCTCCAACTTTCTGTTCTAATGTTTCCAGGCACAGAAAATAATGACAGGAAGGCATATTGGAGTGAGGAATTCCTAAGGTTTATAGGATATCCTGGGAGGGGGGCTGTCCTCATCTGAGAGCAGTAATCTGCATTCTGGAAAAAATGGATGAACATGAATATGCCAAGTAGTCATACCACAGGGTGCCATGAAAGCCAAGTAGGTGAGTTTTTGCTTTTTATGTTGAATATGATATTTTATGCATCTCTTTTAAGATATTAGAAAGAAAACTGGCACTACGAAAGCAAGATTTTCAAGTGGAGAATGGTTGTAGTGAACAAAATATCTTCTGACTCCATGTTAATATCGTCATCCTTTACTTTGTCCAAAGATTTTACAATGGGTAGAATTTGGAATCCCTATGAAGTTTTGAATGGTGTTCTCAAATACAAGCTAACCAAAAGAGTATTAATTTTCTGGCTAAACATGTACCCAAACCCACTCTTTCTTTTCAGTCTCAGTTGGTATTTGCATCATCCACCCAAGTTCTCCATCCAAGCCTAGTAATTATACTTGATTTTTGTTCTTTCCACCTCTCTTATGCAGACAAAAATTATAACCAACACTATTCAAATAGTTTAAATTCTTGAGAATTGTCTCTCTGACAATGCCATCCTCTTTCTGTGGACTCTAGAGTGAGTACTTGCCCCTTTATGAGACAGCTATCATTTAAACACTTTCACATTGGAAGCACATGCCCTGGAAAACTTAGCTTCTTGCTATAGATGCTCAAATTACAAGACACACATTTCCATAGCTTTTCTTCTAATCAAAATTCAAGAAACCAGACAATGTCAGAGGTCCTTGGATCAAAGCTAAAGACCCACAGAAATACGAAGAGGGAATACAAAAAAAGTCACATTATCCTTACCCTATACAATATCTTTCTGTTGAAATCTAGAGGAATAAAATAAATCCAATTGATAACCATTCTTCACACAGAAGAGAAAGTGAATCTATTAAATCTGAACATGTCAGACTCTGTCTAAAACCAGCCGGTAGCATCCCAGCAAAACCAGAATCATAAAAAACTCCTTTAAGGAAATTGCAGGGCCTTCAAACCTCATCTGATCTGGCCTGTGTACCACATATCTTCCTTCTTACCACGATGTCTTTTGTTTTCTCTAAGCCATCCTCTCAGCCACCTTTCTATTCCCCATACACGCTGTTCCTGGGTGTTATATCTTCTCTCTTCATTCAGGGTGATAGTTTTGTGTTTTGTTTTGTTTTGCTTTGTTTTGTTTTGTTTTGTTTGCACGCTCTCTTTTCTATCAGTCCAATGTTTGTTTAGCTAATACCTCAGCAAACAATGCCCTCTTAGCTATCTAACCCCATCAAAGCCTAGAAACTGTCCTGGCTTCCTCATCTGTGCTCAGCATCATTATAAGCTCTTGTTCTTTTATGACTTAGCAAGGCCTACGGTCCTCATCACCACTGAAGCTGGCATCCTGTGTGGATAAAGAATAAATACGAAAGAAGCTTTTGAAGTCAAAAGAAAATCACTAACAAATTATAGAGAAACTTGACCAAAAAAAAAAAAAAAACAAAAAAAAACTCTAGACCTTTTTTTCTTATAAGGGAGTAAGAAGGTACATAAAGAAAATATTTCTATGGCACATAACACAGAACAGCCTGGATAATTTTTAAATGAATATTTTGAAGGCTAAAAGGTGCCCAGACATGAGCACCATAGTTTGGAGTTTGGTTTGGGCATGCAACCTGCCAGCATTCTGTTACAGGAAGACATGAGGAGAAATTAATGAGAAGTTTTAGAAGTGCTTGTAACATGAGGGAGTCCACACTGTTAGTGGCAGACTCAGAGTTGGATATGTCTCCTTACAAAGGAGAATTCTAGAAATCTAGTCCTAGGTGTAGAGCCAGCATCCCTGGACAATCTCACAGTGAGAGAAGGAGAAGTCCTGAAGCTGCTGACAAATCCCCCCCCCCCCTGGGAGTCATGCAAACCGCCCCTCTTGAAGTGAACAGACTTACTTATGCATGGGTGTTGAGTCACCCAGTAAAACCCAATCCAAAAAAGGGGAGAAGAGGAAGCAGGAGAGAGAACATTGTTGCTTTTGTGGGTACAAGTTTCCCAAATGCAGCATCACAGATCCAGGAAACTCTCCTCCTGTTCTCTCTCTACTCCAACACTCTTACCTCTGTGGCTCCTTTAACCATTTACCCCTCCTACCTTGCCCATGCCCCAGAGGATGGGGCCACTCCTATGCACATATGAGCAACATTAATTGAACTCAGGGAGCTGTTAATAACAATTAAAAAGGAGGACGTAAAGTTGGGAGAAATATAGAGTAAATTATACTGGGGGAGCTAGAGGAAAATAGTGGTGTCAGATTTATGATCAAAATACATCGCATCAATGTATGAAATTTCCAATGAACAAAAATATTATTTGAAATTTGTTTCAATCCAATTTTGGCTCATTGGTTCTCCTGTTTCTTGTAAATCAGAACCCACTGTGCATCCTAGACTACAATAGCATGAAGATTCATTTCAAACTAATGGGATAATCATAAAGCATTATTTTACTTACACAGGCAATCTACTCAATAAACTTGAAACTGTGCCTGCCTGCTGTGCAGATGTGCATCCAGTACTACAGAGATGCCGTATGTCAGCTTCTACTTTGGGTATTTGGATAACCCAATACAGAGTAAGAAAGGGAAAATTAATAGCTGATAAATCCAACATGGCTAGCATCTTATCTTCCAAAGAGACACCACAGACCACATCCTAACCATTTAGCATTAGCAAAGGGAGTAAAGAAAGATAGCTTCCAGAGTATATCACGACAAAATTGTACACATTTATATTGATAAGACACTCTTCTGACCCTTTATATATGCATCATATTCAAGGTACATAGAGGAATTAAGTGTCAAAGGTGATGTGGAGATAAATCTTCGAGTACTATCTGCCTCAAGCCAGGACTACAATAAGCTTCATACAATAGAGCTAAAACAGATCCATCCAGCATAGGCAACCTACTGACAACAAATCGATACGTTTTTAGATTCCAGTCTGACAAAGCTTCAAAGCAAACAAAGGATAATACTTCTCTGAAACAACTCTATGCAGCAGGGCAAAAGATCTCTATCAGGCTTCTATTTCTAAATATCATTCATATTCTACCTCCTTCCTAAACGCTGACACTCTGCAGAAGCCTTCTGAGACAATCTCAACAGGCTCGAAATAGCTTACATTTCCTTGTGGTATTGCCCAAAATCGATGCTGCGCAACTTGTGGAAAGCTCTGCATGGCACTGCAGAAGCCAACACAGGTTTTTAAAGATCCTTGCTCCAGATTTCATTTATATACTCCTTATGTGAAAGTATAGTATTCAAAAATTCATGCACATAATTGCATTAAATATGGGACTTTGCTATGTTCAGTTTTACTAACAGGGAGTGATTTTATGCAAAACATACACATTTGTAGTTCAGTCACGTGTCTCCCCATAGTGTCTGGAAATGGGTTATTGTAACTAACATTCTGTTTCTTTTTCTGACAGTGAATGTGAGCAGGAGCTTAGGGGGGAAATGCCTTTGCTAAAAATGAGGGAAGACGGACATGGCACCATTTGTTAAGTTTTAAAAAGCATGCATTGTATAGCACAAAATATCAAGTATATTATTAGTAGCAATATATGTAGAAGTTCACGAAAATCAATCTTTATTCTGAAATGTTCTCTCTAGGAAACAAATGACCAATTTTTACTGCTACTTTTCTCTTTTTTCTGGTCTGGGAACTGATTGCCTTTATGCCAAGAAAGTGCTTTACTACTGAGCAACAACCCAAGGCCCAAGATTTTTGTATCACTTGTGTCATAGAGAGAATGTCCAAAGTGCCTAGTATTATAAATAAACATAGGGGGACTGAATAGGTGGTTCTCATTGTATGTAAAGTATCTTTGGAACTGAGCATACATTACTGTTTGATATTATGATTTGCAGACCTTGTAAAACTAGTATAATTTCATCTGATATTCAAAAAGAAAAACACCACTTTTGTCAAAAACATGATGTTACAGGTAGGAGTAATTAATACAAATGATACAATTACATTGGTAACTGGGGTTATGGTATCAAATGTGCATTATAGAACTGATTAAATTCACTGTGCACGAGAAGTCAAAACATACACCATTAGCAGAATGGAGAAAGGATTGCTGATAGAAAGAGAAACAAACCCAGCTGTCCCCAATCAAAAATCCGATGAGTTTGCAAAGGTGTAGGAGTAAAGCTACAGGTAGGAAGAAAGCTGCAGGAAGAAGAGGCACGCTCCTTTCCCACCTAGTCAGAGCTGTTTGACTATTCTTGTCACCTTCCCACACAGAGGATAAATCAGAGGAAGGAAGCTAAGCAAAGCTAGCCTGAAGTCATCCATTGCTGTTTCAGCTCCCTCCCTTCCAGACCTCCACTGGCCTTGACTTATTCTCGGTCTTGGTTCCTATTACCATACTCCTATGCTTGGCATCTTCTGCCACAGATTCAATTCAATCAACTTCCTGTGGTGTCTTGGCTTTTCTGCAAAGATTTTACTCTCTCAACACCTTGAATTCTGGCATCTTTCAAATAAGGACTTCTGTTCTGACTTTTTTTGTTGTTGTTGTTTTGTTTTGTTTTTTTGAGACAGGGTTTCTCTGTGTAGTTTTGGAGCCTGTCCTGGATCTCACTCTGTAGAGCAGGCTGACCTCGAACTCACAGAGATCCACCTGGCTGTGCCTCCTGAGTGCTAGGATTAAAGGCGTGCACCACCACCACCTGGCCTGTTCTGACTTTTATGAGCACCAAACTCTACCTGCACTCAGTAAAGCCCCAGATCTCAGAAGGACTTTGACCTTAAGAGGATGTTTATAATAACATCCGTCCCAGATTACTCTTTGCAAGAGAAAGATACTATTTTAAAGATGTGTACAAAAGAAGTTTTACTAGAATAATGTTGGGAGCCCACAGGTCAATAGGATACAATTAAGCCTCCGTAGAAGCCAAGACCTGCACACTACAACTAAAATAAAAACCACAGGCAACTGTTTGTGGCAAAAAAAAAAAAAAAAGGAATCTAATCAATGTCACTTCCTCTATACGCAAAGACCAATCTTTTTCAGTCCTTGCCTTCTTTAGTTTAAACATTAGCATTCCTTAGTTTTATTGCTCAGTTTAAGGTATATAACCTCAAGATTACAATGCCAACAAAATATGTCCAAAGGGGGAAGAGTTAGCAAGTCTACAAAGACTTTGGCTGACCCATAGGAAGGTGATAGGCAAAGAGAGATGAGCTAACAGGAACGGTACAAACAGTCCATCGGGATTCTCAGAAGATTGGAAGCTGACCACAGGCTGTGCTCAGTACCCAAAGAGGCTGACCACAGGCTGCACCTGGTACCCTTATGGTCTAACATCATCTTCATGAGCTGCTTCTTCCTGTCAGACATAACACTTCTACTGGCATTTCAGGAGCTTCCCTAACCCCAGTTCATACACAGACATGTGATTCAACCTCTTGTAACATTAAAAAAGATTGTCTTATAGGTACAATTTGCAAGATTAAGTGTTCATGTGTGTAATAGAATTAGGCATTCTGTGGTCAAGGTTAGGCAGTTCCAGACATGCTTCTCATTAATTCCTTCCAAATCTCATGAGGTTGTTAGACATCTTTGAAGGTGAGAGAGCTAAGTTTAAAGGTTGAAAACATTTACATTTTTGCTGTTAACAATATTTGAACACCGCCTATCTGTCTCTGGGGGAATTATTTTCTGTAAAATGAGACAAAAGAGCTGGAGGGATAAGAGTCAAATGTGGTGGCCTTTAATCCCAGCACTTGGGAGCCAGAGATAGTGGATCTCTGTAAGTCCAAGATTACATTGTTCTGCGTATTGAGTTTTGGGCCACTGAGGGCTACATGGAGAGACCCTGTATCCAAAAAAAAAAAAAAGGAAAACAAAAACAACATAAATCATAGCTTCTGCTCTGACTTGAATAAAGGCTATAAACAAGGGGGCTGTTAGATAGACGTTTTAAAGGACTTGTTTGAATATCCAAATTGAAAACATAGATAAAGTCAGGCACCTGATATCATACCTATTCAGCCTTTCCTTTGTATGCCAGATAGGCATTCCAAACTTAATATGCCTCAAATAAAACTTTATTTCTACCTCATATCTCTTGCTCCAATAATCTTCCCCATTTCAGCACAGGAAAGACATCACCCCCTGTTCAGACAGTATCACCATTAAATATGAGCATCTAGTTTTGACTTTGACTTCTCAAAATAGTTACTTGTGAGTGGCTTGAAATTGTCCTTATGTGTTTATCATCTTACTCCAGTTCTCCATGCCTGACCCAGGTCAATAGTAGATAAAGAAGCTCTTCTGCTAACAAAGGTGCTGACTGAGCTTATGCTGACTGTCATGAATGTAGAGAGCTGAGATGCTGGAAAACAAACTAGAAGCAAAGGGGCTCAAAGGACTTAGTGGAAGACTTCCAGAGAGTCTGAGCCTATGCTTGCTGGCACGTAAATGCAGGAAATATAAAATGCATTTATATTTCTGAACTTCCTACTGAGGGGATCTTTTCATGATCATACTTGTGTCTGGTGGAGCTGGTTCTCTCACAGGCATGTAGCTCATTGGGTGAACTGGACTAGCTGGCCAGCCAGTCAAGGTGATCTGCCTGTCTGTTTCCCTAGCTGCAGATTACAACGCTACGCCACTATACCTGGCATTCATGTGGGTTCTGGGGATCAAGCGTAGGTCCTAATGCTTGCATGACAATACTTTATTGACTGAACTATCTCCCCAGCCCCCTCCACACACACACACACACACACACACACACACACACACACACACACACACACAAATCAAAGTAAAACTTAAAAACATTTAGTTCAAATGTGTTCAGTAGGCAAGTGTTGAGTAAGGTCTATATTTAAACAAGCTAAGACATGACAGTCACTTCTATTTTCCCTTCCCATTATTATCACTACTTGTTCCTGTGTACAATGTTCACACTTAATTATGATTTTTCAATTGCAATTCTATGGGTAGTTTAAATTTTAGTCATATTTGAATGTACAGTGACACAACACACTGATCAATTCCTTCTGACTTGAAATTCTTTTACCTTCCCATCTAAAATGCCATGGATCTCATGGTATTTTATATTCCTCTTTTGTTAGCCCTTCTTATTTTTAATCTTCCTCTTTAATCTAATTGGTGCTAGGAGCAACAATAACCTAATTACTACGGAACGAATTTACTTACAACATACAGCCAGTTACATGGGAGCTAGGACTACACTATGTGGTACTGGTTTGGGCAACATGAAAGCAGCAGCATTGAAGGAGGTCAAAGAGAGAAACTGAGGCACCATGTGGCAGAGTCCTTGAATAGAGGCCAGGAGGCCATTGACTAAGGTGTACCTCTAGTTTTAGTGAATACCCCAGGATATTGGCGATGCCTGGACTATGAGATGACTCCCAAGGACAGCATGTGTGGAAGAGCTAACCTGAACCTACTTGACAAGCTGTGTGTGTGTGTGTGTGTGTGTGTGTGTGTGTGTGTGTGTGTGTGTGTGTGTGTTGCAGACATCTGAGCTGCAGAAATGTGGCTAACAAAATCCTTTGAAGCCCAGAATATCATGAGTGAATCCTACATGTAGGGCACTGAGCTGTTCATACTGTTGGATTTTGGTTTTACTTTGATTTAATTGTAACCACATCCTTATTCTTCCCTTTTTGAATAAGAAAGTATATGACTTCATTTTGATTTTACAGGAGCCCACATTTAAGGGAGTGTATCATTTTAAAGATACATTGAGCTTTTAAAGTACTGGAAGCTTTAAAGACTGTTGAATTTTTAAACTTGTACCATATTTTGTGTCATTATATTAACATAATGCCTTGGGGACAAGGAAGAAAGGAAAGGTTATGCTTTAAAATGAGGTAGTTGTGAATCAAATTTGACAAGGGGTGGAATGTCATTGTTTCAGCTGTTAACTTGACACACCTGGGAAGAAGGAACCTCAATTGTAGAATTTCTTCCATCAGATTTGTTTGTGTGTACATCTTTGAGGGATTTTTTTAATTGCTCAATGATGTGGGAGGGCATAGCTCACTGTGAGCAGTATCACCCCCAAGCAAGTGGGCTAGAGCTATAAAAGAAAAGTAATTGAGCATGAGCCTGGAAAGAAGCCAGTAAGCAGTGGTCCTTCATGGCCTCTGCCTCAGTTCCTACCTTGAACTCCTGCCCTGGCTTCCCTCAGTGATGGACAGTAAACTGTAAGCTTAAATAAGCCCCCAACCCGAGTTTCTTGGTCATAACGTTTATTACAGCAAGAGAAAGAAACTTGAATGCACGCTCTCACAAAACCAAGTAAAATATCGAGTGGAAGACCCCACCTCATCTCACACACACTTGTACTTCGCTTGAATATCAGTTTACTTGTACAGACTGTACGTCTGCTTACTGTGTTACTCTTTCATTGTTGCCGTTATAGCTGCCACACTCCAAGGAGCTTCAGTTGGCACAAAGAAGATGCTGTCTGTAGCACTGTATCAAAAGTGCCCCAGGATTCTTAGGGAACAGGAGATACAAGGAAGGTTCTTCTTGTTCTTCACATTGCTTATTCTTCACTGGAATGCCTGAATCCCTTAGCTCATCCTTCTTTTGTATCTTCAAAGTAAACAATGGTACAGGGCTTTCTTACATCACTCACCTGCAGAGACCCCAAGGTCACACCAGCACTACTTATTGCCAGGAGATCATCTTTATTTAAACTGATCATCAGCCATCACTCCATGAACAACCTTAATTTCCCTTCACCACATAAAAAAAAAAATATCCCAAGTTCCAAAGATTTTAGTGTGGGCATCTTTTCCTCTAAGTCCTGGTCACACTGCCCACTGTGTATCTTTATCCACATGCTGGGATGTTGTTTGCTCTAGATCCATCCTTTTAAATCCACTCCTTATAATAACAACATTTATTAAATAGTATTAGATACTAATCAGCATGCCAAACATATTACAAATTTTTAATATTTATTTTTCACTTTTATGTTTATGAGTATTTTGCCTGCATATATTCATGTTACTTGGTATACAGTTCCTGCCCATGGAAACAGAACAGGGCTCCAGGTCCCCTGGAACTGAAATTACAGTGGATTTTGAGCCCCCATGTAGATACTTGGAACTAAAACCAGCAAGTATTTGTAACTGCTCAGCCATCTTTCCAGCTGCCATATTAAGATTTTGGTACCCATATAGAAATGTATGGAAGGAATAAAAGAGGAGACAGGGAATTTCTGTTATTTTTTTCTGTATTTAATATCTCCCTGTCCCTACTCCATCGCAGGTATACAGTTCATTGTTCTGGGCAGTGCAGTGTCCTTGTCAAAAAGGAACCACACACAGCCTTTAACTCCTTTTCACTGAGATCCAGCACTGCATTTCAGAGCATATTTTATTCAGCTAATAATGATGCTTACTATCCGTGAGTAATATTATCTACAGTTATCAGAGATGTGTGCTGGCAAACGTGCTAAAGTTTTATATCTATAAAACATTGGAGACCAAGCAATTGACAACAGTTTCACATACATTATTTATTTATCTATCTATCTATTTATTTATTTATTTAAAATGGTTTGAATTGTCATTATAAAAAAAAAGTAAACTTTCATGACAATCAGTTATTATATATATATATATATATATATATATATATATATATATATATATATATATATATATAATATGTGATTGTCTATACTTTAAACCACTGAATGATTATGAAAGATGTACAGGCTGATCTTGTAGTCACTTTCTGTGAGAAGAAATCCTTTGGCAGTTTGCATAAAATCTTCAGGTACTCTGAGAGCTTATCATAATGGAGGAGGCTTCCAGGTCAGTTCCACCAAGTCCAATGTTCAAAAGGCATTGAAATGATCTCTTAATTTGATATGTAGGTGTTATGTCACTCCCTGGTACAGTCAATTGCAGATATACCTAATTATAGAGGGACCTGTGCCTGTCTGCCCACCCTGTGAGGGAGTCCAGTGCTTGACTACAGCCTCGTGACTCTCCAGAGGCCCACTTTCATAATTATTTGTCCTGTCTCCCCCTAACGCTCCACCTTCTGTGACTTCTCTCCCTTACATTATCTTTTCCAATAGCATTTAACATTTCCTACTTGACTGTGCCATATCAGAAGCTCTGTACTGAGAGAAAGTCCAAATGCAAAAGTGCTGTACAAAGTCCTGTTCCCTTCTCACACAGAGTATGGTCAAATGGACAGAAAAACATATGATAGACATGCTTGGTGATCTGCTTCAAGCCTTTTGAATATTCTGCAATGATTTTTTCAAAAGTGATATTTCAGTCTAGCAGACACACAATTCATGAGTCAAAATTAAGAATTTTCTTGACAGTCCTATTTCATAATCTGTACTTATGTGGATCAATAAATCTTTTGTCCCTCCTCAGATATATTTGAATTTAACTAATATAATTCATCAGTTACCACTTTGTTCAAATAATGGCCATCCTTGCCAGAATGATGTATTTGTCCTTTAACTGACCTTTCTCCTCACATTTTTTCACCAGTGGTTCCCTCCCTGACAAAAACAAGCACAGATAGAATCAATCCACGTGAGTCTATTTAATGGATAATAGGGATTTATTAAGATATAAATTAAAGAAATACACTCACGAATACAGAATGGAGTAGACAGCTGAAGTTGTCCTCTGATCTGACCAGGAGTGAATCCACCTTGCACACAGGCAGGAGCAAGGAGAAGGGGCATGTGTGACCCTTCTCCCTTTCCTTATAAGAGGTCATGTACAATGCAAGAAGCACCGCCTCCTCCAGGCCCTATAGCCCAAAGTCAGGGACAATGCAAACACCACTACACATGGTAGACAGAGAGAACTTTTAGAAGGATATGGGAGATCTTATCTTCTTGTAGGAGGGAATCGGAGGGCAGGGTGGGAGGAAGGCTGGAAAGGTGGGAGGAAGGAAAAGGGGAATCTGTGTTTGACATGTAAAATGAATAATAAAATTCCTTAATTATAAACAAAAAAGAAGGATATATCAGTATCTTCTTGTTTTATTCTTTGTATTAGCTTCTCATTGAACTTGCAAGAAATTAAAATACTGGTTAGGGGAATTCAAGAGACTCTTGATATAAGCTATTGTCATTGGCCTTGATTGTCTTTCAGCACTTGAAGGTCAGATCCTACTACTGAAGAAAGGCACCACTAGTCAAAGTACAGAGAACAACTGACTATATAACTATATGACTGACATCTGTAACACAGCCCCTACACCTAAGGATCAGGGAACATCTGTAACACAACCCCTACACTTAAGGATCAGGGAACGTGCCAGGAGAGTGGCACATAGACTGTAAGAACCTGAGGGTCAAAAAGTCTGCTGTGAGATAATTCTTTTATAAATGACAAGGAAGCTGCACCCTTGAAGTCCCAACATTATGGTTGTCTAAATAAGACCTGAAAATGGCATCACCACTCGACATACCAATGTAAATGCGAAAAAAATATCACAAGACCCTCTTCCTAGATGAAGAGCTACCAGTAATAAATGGCTACTGAAAGAAGGGGAATCAGTCTTCTCCAGGAGTGAGCACCAGATATATTATTCAATCCCAAGTGACTAACCCTAAACACATATACACATAAGAACACTAAGTGAACACTAAGTGGAAAAAAGTGGGGGGCATGGGAGAAGTTGGAGGGTGAAGGCGGAAATGATGTAACTGTAATACTCATATGTGAAATTCTTAAAGAATAAATTTTTATAAAAAGAGTAGTACCTTTGTGGGGGAGTTATTGCTAGCATCATATGTGGTAATGCTCACTTGAAAAAGTGGCATATTGTGTGTATATCATCATTATGGATGTTGTTCTTCTTAGTAACAGAGTAATTATCTTCCTTTAAACCAAATGTTGCTACCCACTATCAACTGTTCTCCAGCCACCTTGACCTTTCTTTTGGGAAGATCTTACAGGGAGGTGTTCTCTCCTTGGAATTTCTAACCCATGTTGTTTGTATAAGTGATTTCACGTCATTGTTCAGACACCTCTGCCTCTGTGAGCCTCTCTTTGTTAACATATCTGAAGCAGGACAAATTTTCTGTGCTTTGGTGTCTCTAATTCATGCCTGCTTTACTTTCCCCAGGGCCGTCTGACATTTGTCTCATTGTCACATACCTAAGAAAAAATCTAAAAGAAGAAAAATTTACATTGGCTCATGGTTTCAGAGGCCTCAGTCCAAGATGAGCCAGCTGTGTGTGTATTTTATAAATGTAGATAGACATATCTATTCCTACGTATATATATTATATATATATATACATGCATATTTAACACATATAAATCCATTTGTACATACATATATAATGAATATTGGAATCGGTATGTCTATATGCATTTATAAAATACATATGTATACATATATATAGCATGTATTAGCCTCATTCAGTTTGAGTCATGAGAGGGGCAAGAATTATGGCTCAACCAGTCTTTATGGCTTTTGAAATGCACTGTTTCATTCTTTAATCTTGGTTGCATCGAGGATAATGAGTCACTAAAGTAACCTGATCATATGTCCAAGTTATAAAGAAACTTTGATAGCAGGAAAGAGGATAGTTTAAAAATGGCAAGACTCAAGAATAACATCAGTTAGAAGCCTTTTGAAGAAAGTCCATTATGAGATGAGGATCTAAAGTATAGTGTTGGCTACAAAGGTCAAAAAAAGAGCAAGTAAGAAATACCTAAGTGCAATTACTGAGCCCCACTCTTTACTTGCCAATTTGAATAAATGTATAGCACTCATGGTGATACCTAAATCTTACTGCTTTATAGCCCATATGTTGACGCTCAAGAAGTAGTATTCCCCAACAGGCTGTGCTCAAACCCTGACATTTAATCAAAATGCACAGGGTAATTGAATGTTGATAGCTGAATGCATGTTCGTCATTTGATTCTTAGAAAGGGGCCATTTACATTTTGCAACTGCAAAGATGAGGGAATCTCAGTGGCTGCAAAGTCTCTGTCCTTTCAGCATTGCTGAGCACAAAGATTCTGCTCGGACAACTCTGTGCATCCTGTAAACTGTAAGAATGCTGGCTGAAAAGGAATTTCTATTTCTGGTCATATTGGGCTACATTACAAATTACTCTTACATACACATGATTACCTTTCTTTAGATGTCCTCCTATTCCTAGTTTAATTCTGCTTCTACTGAGCACCTATCTGTTAAGTAGACCGGAAGTTCAAAGTATATCTTGTTCATTCTTTTTCACTGGGATATGAGTCCAAAGTAAATCAATGAATGACCTAATCTTTTATCTTAATTTTCATAGCCATTATTAAGATACTAAAATGTAAGACTAGTTGATCCAGAATAGCTTGACAACTTCAAAGATGGACAAAGTTGACCATTTCTACATGCTGCCATATCAGATCCTAAATATAGAACCTCTCAAAATACTCCCAATTTAGAAATGGGCAAAGAATTAGATAGAGTATCTGTAGTATTTCCTTAAAGAACTAGATGGAATGCAGAACCATTCACCAAGAGGTAACAAAGGCACAAATTTCAGAAAGGCTTCTATAAAGTATTTTCTACTCTTATCCTTTGGGGTTTCTCTGAAATGTGTATTCTGTATTTTTTTAAAAAGTGTTTATAGATGGCAATTTATCATTTACAAAACTTATTATAGGCTTCAAATATTGTCTATCATCCCTCTATTGGACTATAGAATCCTGACTCAAATGTCAGCAATGTTATGAGAGAATACTTCAAGTGAGGAGTCAGGGAATTCTGCTTTTGTGCTCTGCTGCCCACATGCAATCTCATATATGTGACTTACACGTCTCCACTTGCTTTATCTATGATAGAACTTCTTATTGTCTTCTATCAAGATTTTTCTAACAAGAAAGAGAACTGGTAAGGCTTGAAGAAATTTAAATGAAGGATGTCATTCCATATTCTCTAAGATCTTTAGCCCTGCTTTTTGGTCTCTGGAAATACTATAAAACAGCCATTATTTTCAAACATAGAGTTTTTTTTTTTTGGGGGGGGGGGTGTATGTATGTGTGTTGTATGTGTGTACACATATACATATTCTCTGGTGGGGTGCATGAAAATGTTTATGCATGTGTATGTACATGCATCTGGAGAACAGAGAACAACCTTAAGTATCATTTATCAATATCCATCTGGCTTGTTTTGTAACTGGATTTGATCTAGCCAAGCATGCTAGGATGGCTGGCCAATGAGCTCCTGGGATCCACCTGTCTACTTTCCCAATGTTGGATTTACAAGTGCACATCACCACACTCAGCTTTTTTTTTAAATGGGGATTCTCAGAATCAAATTCAGGTCCTCAGGCTTATACAGAAAATACTTTACTCGCTGAGTTATTTCCCCAGCACCAGCCCTGGAAGGCTTACCTTTCCTGCTTCTGTACACAGAATTTAACTATACTAATTGACTCTACTAATTTTCCCATAATAATGGAAACTTCAATAAGATCTCTATGGGATGCCAGATGAGATCCAAGGTTTTCTCAGAGGCCCTGTTGAGAGGAAACATTAGTTCAGGAGTAGACTTGGCAAGGTCCTGTCTGGAGCTGGAGCCAAGGCCTTGAAGGAGTCAAGGTTGCCATTTCTATAGATCCAACTCTTTCCCCTGGCCTGTGGTTATGAGTATTAATGCAGCTGTGTCTGAGATATCCTGTGTTCTCTTTACCAATATTGTCTGATTTGGCTCTCTACTGACCTTGACTATTTTCCTCCTGCTAATAGTATATAAGAAGCTGTGCTGTGTAATAAACTTGCTTGGCATGAGCCATCAACTTATGCAAGACCTCCAGGTCCCAGCTATCTGTCTTCCAGGTCTTCTTACCTCCAGTCCTCCTGCTCAACACCTTGCCATTCAAGATCCTTATTCCTGCAGATATGTATAATTATATATATATACATATATATATGTATATATATATATATTATTTATATTCAGATAATCATGCTTCATATAAGAAAATAAAAAGATTCATGACAACTCTCATCTCACTAATGCATATTTAGAAGTGCAGACATTTCCCCCATAACCCCGATATAAATTTGGAAAGAATAGTTGTAAGGCCACCATATGTCTCTCGCCTTCCTCTGGAAGCTTCTGATGCACTGATGAGCTCACTCTTCACAGTTCCTGGAAACCATAAAATAGAAATCCTGGCAGAGAAGGAGACAGGGCACAGTCAGCTGATACAGCAGGGGCAATGAATCCTATTCTATCTCAGTGTCCAGACTAATAAGTAGGTTAGGGCCGATGAAATTGTGATTGTGTGAGAGGTATTGCCAACACATTTGGAAACTTATATATTTCAAAGGCCTTTGACCACATGTGGCCCTTGTTACTGTGGAAGGATCCCACAACCCTTCCAAATGGCATACTGGACTAGCAGTCATCACTGAAACCTAGAACTTGTCAAGAAAGAGCCTGTACTCTTACCACTGGTCCTTGGTATCAGTCTGACATTTGCTTCTTCAAGCCTTCATTAAAAATGATCATGTTACATATTGCTTGACCTAATTTAAAATGAAGTGAAGCCATGTATGTATCCACAGGCATCAGAATAGAGCCATCAATATTTATATACAGGTTTTTTGTGTATCAGTTTCCCAACATTCATCTTTTTCATTTTAACTATGCTCAATAAGGTGTTTGCTTTTGAATGATCTTCTTAATCACTTTTTAATTTGCATAGTAAAAAATAAATATAAAAACAATACAAAAAACTCTATCCCACACTGTAATTCTCTGTGGCCAATAAGGCTAGAGTCCAAAAGCTGAATGAATCTACACACTAAAGTCTATGTTTCTAATTTTCATAGCATATATTTGAATATTATGAATCTCAAATGTTACAAGCTTCATACATATACGAAATTGTTTTAGAAGATGTCAGTGAATATGGAGAAATCAGCTTTACTCTTCCTGTAATAGAATGAGTGATTGACACACTAAAGATGGTTTAATAGTGACATTTGAGCCATAAAAATTATGAAAGAAATAATAAAGAATATATATTAACAGGAAGTTATAATTTTAATTTCCTTAGATGATGATGTTTGATATTAACATTTTAAATAATATCATGTGTCCAACTGGAAAGTTGTTCTTTATGTACATATATGTATGAATGCAGTGTGTAAGTGAAGTGTGTGTGTGTGTGTGTGTGTGTGTGTGTGTGTGTGTGTGTGTGAGTGTTTGTGAATGGTGTGCTCATATGTGTGTGGGTGCACATATCTGAAAGCATGACACAGAGCCAGAAAGGGCCAATGGGTCCTGCTTTATTACTCTTGACCTTATTCCCTTGAGACAGTATCTCTCACTGAACTTGGAATTAAACTGGTGGCCGTCAATTGCTACCATTTGCCAAAGGCATCCCCTCATCATTTCTCTCTCTACTTATATACATGGAGGGAATGTTTCCTTCTTAGGATAGATCACATTTTCTTCCTGCTCTTGTTTTCCTCCATGTTAGAATTATAGGCACAATTGACCACACCCAGCTTTTTACGTGGGTGCTAGGATCTGAACCCAGGTCCTTATGGCTGCCCACCAAGAATCATCTCCCCAGCACCATAAAAGTTCTTTTGACCCTCATTCTACTCATGAGAAATCACACACTTATCGCTCAGTGTACCCAAGGTTATTCTCATGGTAATGGAGAACACAAGATACATCTCTGCTGTCTGTGGGTGCCAACATCTTACGTAACAGTCACACAGAGCTGTATAGTTGTCTTGATGTGCTCCTTTATCCTGCTGTGTGAAGACAGTGCTGTCAGTTTTAGCCATTCGAGTGGGTGTGAAAGTGTCACAATGTGGTTTTAATTTGCATCTTGTTATTCTATTTATAGTTATAAATTTTACTTTTATGTGTTCTGTAACCCCCAAATGCATAACTACTGTTTTTGCCTTTAACATCTTCTATCCTTGGAAGCACATGAAACCATGAAATGACTTTCATGTTCATCTTCATTTTAACTACTTTTAGAGTTCTATATTTATCTTTCATGGAACTCAGTTTCCATCTGGTATCAGATTCCTTATGACACAAGAATTCAGTTCAATGTTTCTAGATAGTGAAAATATCCCTTTAAATTATTCTTGTAACTTTTTTCTTTCACAAAAAAATATATTTCTTCAAAATTCTCTATTCCTTCTTAATGTTGGGAAGATACATTTCATGTTTATATCTAAACTAACAAGATCTTTCCCAGGATTGTGAGGACTTGCCACCCTTATTCCTTGGCTTGCCTGCCTTCTTGCACACAACGCACTCTTGTTCTTATGTGTACTCTTCTATAATAATGTGCACCCCCCCTTTTTTTCTCTGACTGCGTTTAGCATTTTTTTCTTTACTGCTGGTCAGGAAACTGATGTTGATATTCTTGCTTTTGTATTGCTTGTGCTCAGAACTCACTGAACTTTCACATTAGTAGATTTGTTGTTTTCACCAAATTGTGAGTTTGAGGCCAGCCTGGGCTACCAAGTGAGTTCCAGGAAAGGCGCAAAGCTACACAGAGAAACCCTGTCTCGAAAAACCAAAAAAAAAAAAAATTAAAAATTAAAAAAATTAAAAAAAATTTATTTGTTAAAATAACTTTTCCCACTTCTTCTCAAAAGCAAAGTACATTTCCATGAGCTGTTTCCAATACTTTCCTAGTCCTTTCCATTTGAGATGGCTCAGGGGGTGGGGGCAGTGCTGTGGGACACGGAGCCCACAGCCTTGTTCTTGCTTCCCAGACTCTGAGTTCCACTCCAGTCCATTCCTAGGGATTTTCTGCTTCTATATCTTCAAAGTCAAAACTGTTTCCTCTTTCTCTACAAATAGTTGTTTATTCAATCCAGTGACATTTTTAATTTCAAATCCTGTTTTTTTTTAGCTAAAAAATAGTTTGTTTTTATATTTTTGTTCCTCTCCTCGCTATATGACTTTCACAGGAAAGCATATTGTAACATGAGCATATTGAGCACATTTGTAATGTCAGTTTTCATGCTTTTGTTTGCCAAAGGCATCCCCTCATCATTTCTCTCTCTACTTATATACACGGAGGGAATGTTTTCTTCTTAGGATAGATCACATTTCCTTCCTTTCTCATAAGCCTGGGGATTTGAAGGTTTTATGCTTTACTTCAAACATTTTGTGACATAGAGTGCCAAATTTATTTATTTTATTTGTGTGAGTGTATATGTTTCCCTGTGTGTGTACATGTTGGAGGGCTATGTTAGCACATATGTACATATGCATGCAGAAGCCAAAGCTTAATGTTGTGTTCTTTCTCAGTCAGTCTCCACCTTATATTTCTAATGTTTGTGTTCCTATGAATCTCAGGTAACTTATTAATGGTCTATGGTAATTGTCCTCTGGCTAAAAGTATTTTGGATCCTACAAATGTATAGATCCATACTCAGCTAAAGGAAGAGTCAACAGAATTTCACCCACAGGTGTCCACAATTTTCGGTAGCATCATTTCAATCTCACTAACTATGATATGTACCAAAAGTAATTCTTCATAGATTATTTTGATTTGGGTCATAGCATAGAAATTGCCTCCAGCAAGTCAGCTGAAACAGCCACAAAACAAAATTTAGTCTTTCTTCTTCGGGAATCACTGTCCTGAACTAATACACACCTGACCAGCAAGTTCAGTGGGTGAAAGCACTTGCTTGCATAAGCCTAAAAACCTGGGGTGTCTTCTGGGGACTGACGTGGTGAAAACAGAGAATCAACCATCAGCAGTTTTCCTCTGCTCTCCATACATACACCATGGCTTGAGTTCACTTGACCCAAACCACCTCTCTCTCTCTCTCTCTCTCTCTCTCTCTCTCTCTCTCTCTCTCTCTCTCTGTCACACACACACACACACACACACACACACACACACACACACACACACACACACCAATAGATAGATTAGATGGATGGATGAATAGATAGATAGATAGATAGATAGATAGATAGATAGATAGATAGATAGATAGATAGATAGACAGACAGGATGGATGAATGGATGGATGGATGAATGGATGGACAGACGGTTGGACAGATGGATAGATAGAGAAGATAGAGAAACATCACTATGGTAGAAACTGGCATCCATTCCAATATCAAGTTTGTACAGTATGAATTCTCTTAAACTTTCTGTACCTCACCATTTCACCTATTGATAGGATGGAAACAGCAACCACTTCACAGTTGTGCTGTAATTGCTGGATGAATTCATATGTGACACCCTTAGAAGAGCAGAGGGAATATAGGAAGCACAGCATCACTGCTGCTAATACTCAGGCTACTCCCAGCATCCCCTAACCTGCTTTCCAGAGTGACTCCTTCTCTCATAATAAATAAAAAGGGCTCTGTGAAAACTGGAGTTCTTATTGCAGTTCACAGAAGAAAATGTAGTGGCAACAGATGTAATGTTTTTACATTTTTATAAAGAGAACTTATTTTGTATGTTTTATAACTGAACATTTTTTAGAAAAACAGTATTTCTTCCATCTTAGAAACATGGTATGTACTCACTCATAAGTGGATACTAGATGTAAAGCAAAGGATAACCCGACCGCAAGTCACAACTCCAGAGAGGCTACCTAGTAAAGAGGACCCTAAGAAAGACATAGGGATTGCCCAGCAACAGAGAAATGGATGAGATCTACATGAGCAAACTGGAGGTGACGGGAGGGGGTGTAATGGAGGGCAAGAGTCGGAGGAAAGGGAGCTTAGGGGAGCAGGAGGTCCCAGCTGGATCAAGAACAGAGTGGGAGAAAAAGTAAAGAGGTGCCATGATAAATGAAGACCCCAGGGGAATAGGAAGAAGCAGAGTGCTAGAGAGGTCCCCAGAAATCCACAAAGATACCTCCACTATAGACTACTGGCAATGGTCAAGAGAGTGCCTGAGCTGGCCTACTCTGGTGATAGGATGGCCGAACACCCTAACTGTCATGATAGAACTCTCATCCAGTGACTGATGGAAGCAGATGCAGAGATCCACGGCCAAACCCCAGGTGGAGCTCCAGGAGTCCAATCGACGAGAGAGAGGAGGGATTATATGAGCAAGAGATACTGAGACCATGATTGGAAAAAGCACAGGGACAAATAGCCAAACTAGCGGAAACACATGAACTGTGAAACACTAGCTGAGGAGCCCCCATGGAACTGGACCAGGCCCTCTGGATAAGTGAGATAGTTGATGAGCTTGAATTGTTTAGGAGGCCCCAGGTAGTGGAACCAGGACCTGTCCTTGGTGCATGAGCTGGCTTTTTGGAACCTAGGGCCTATGCTGAGACACTTTGTTCAGCCTTGGTGTAGGGAGGAGGGGACTGGACCTGCCTCAACTGAAGCTACCAGGCTGGGCTGAATCCCCAGGGGAGACCTTGCCTTGGAGGAGGTGGGAATGGGGGGTGGATTGGGGGGAAGTCTGGGGGGTGGGAGGAGGGAGGACAGGGGAATCCGTGGCTGATATGTAAAAATTAAATTAATTATAAAATAAAAATATTTATAAAAAAAAGAAAATGCTTACCAATTCCTTTCACATGTGTATCTGTTTTAAGAAGCTTCTACAGAAGTAGGTTTTCATGCGAGCCCTCAAGGTCCCCTAGTGTTAACTGTCTCTCCCAGTGTTCCCTCTCTTAGCCCCTCTTCTCTCACCACCCTCATTTAATATTTCTGTTCCAGTCCGCCCCCTGTCTCTCCGTAACTGTATATTCTACTTCCTCTTTCTTGGGAGATCATCCTGTTACCCCCATCCTTTATTCTATATCTAACCTCTGTAGTCATACAGATTACATCATGCCTATTAAAGAGTAAAGTTAGCATCAACATATAAGGGATAACATACCATATTTGTTTCAAGGGATCTTGGTTATTTCATTCAAGATGATTTTTTTCAAGCTCCATCCACTTACCTGAGAATTTAATGATTTTGCTTTTATAACAGCTGAATAGCAGTCCGTTGGATAAATGGACCACATTTTCTTTATCCATCATCAGCTGACAGACATCTAGCCTGTTTCCAATTTCTAGCTATTATGAATAGAGCAAAATTAGCATGCTTGAGCAAGTGTCTCTATGGTATGATATAGAGTCCTTTGGGTATAGGCAAGAGTATAGCTGGATCTTGAGGTGGATCTATCCCAACTATCTGAGGAATACCACACTGCTTTCTCCAGTGGCTGTGCAAGTTTGCCGTTCTACCAGCAATGGATGAGTGTTTCCCTTTCCCTACATCCTCACCACTATGAGCTGTCATTCATTTTAGTGTCCTTGGCCATTGTAAATGGTATAAGATGAAATATCAAAGTAGTTTTGATTTGCATGTCTCTAATGACTAAGGATGTTGAACATACTATAAGTGTTTCTCAACCATTTGTATATAATCTTTTGAGAACTGTATGCTTATTTCTGTGACCAATTTTTTTAATTGGATTGTTTGTTTTCTTGATGTCCAGGGTTTTTTTTGTTCTTTACATATTTTAGATAGCAACCCTCTATTGGATGTGTAATTGGTAAAGATTTCTTTTATTGGAAATAGATTGTTTTCCCATACAATATATCCTGATTATAGTTCCCCCTCCATCAGTTCCTCCCAGTGTCTCCCCACCTCCTCTCCCATCCAGATCCTCTCCCTATTGTCTCTTATTCTAAGAGATAACAACCAAACAAGACAAAATAGAATATAATCAAATGAAGGAAAAATGATTATATTGAGGTTGGAAATGACAGCCCAACAGGAGGAAAAGAGTCCAAAGAGCAGGCACAAGAGTCAGGGACAAACTCATTCTGAAATGCAGGAGTTCCATAAAAATGCCAAGCTAATAGCTCTAATATATACACAGAAGACCTGGTGCAGATCCCTGTAGACTTTGCGCTTGCTGCTTCACTGTCTGTGAGCTCATATGTGCCTTGCTTAGTTGATTTAGAGGGTCGTGTTCTCCTGGTGTCCTCCATCCCCTCTGACTCTTACAATCTTTCCACCTCCTCTTCTGCAGGATTTCCTGAGCTCACAAGGGAGGGATTTGATGGAGACCTCCAATTTAGACTCTCTCTCTCTGCATAATGGCTGAATGTAGGTGTCTGCATCTGTTCCCATCTGCTGCAGGAGGAAGCCTCTCTGATGATGTCTGGACAAAGCACTGATCTATGAGTATAGCAGAATATCATTTGAAAATTATTAATTGTTTTAGAACAGTAGCATTTAGTTTTACCCTAGGTCTCTGGACTGTCTCTTTTTCTTGGTTACCCAAACAGTGTCAGGTACGAGTTTCTTCTCATGGAGTGGGCCTTAAGTTAAAATCAGACATTGGTTGACTACTCCCACAAGTTCTGTGACACTATCACCATACCATATTTTGTAGGCAAGACAGATTATAGGTCAATGGTTTTGTGACTTGGTTGGTGTCCACCTTTCTCTTTGGGTAGCCTTCAAAGTACCTTCCCACAGCAAAGAGACTAGAAAATATGGTGAAGTCTCCATGTAGGCACCAGCTCTACTTGTCCATGTCCAATGAGTTGTATTAGTGTTGTGATAAGCAATGGGGACCCACTGTCAGTCTGCAGAGAGCAAACTTTTGATTTAGTTTGCTGCCTGAGTTGTTTGGGGATTTCTATGGGACCCCCTTAACCAACAACTCAAGTGAATGGAACCTAGTCCCACCACTGGAAGCCTTGCCTGGCTACAAGAGACGACTAGTTGAGATATGATATTCCCCATTACTAGGAATCCCCCATTAGGAACACCTTCATACTTTGCAGCTAGTTTCCACTATAGTAGGTTCCACACCACCCCAAACACCCCCCAACTCCATATCTCTCTCCATATTCAATTCCTCCACCCCCTTACCCCCTCACATGATTCCCCTTCTGCTCTATTCCTCACCAGCCCCTGGTTCACCCTTAAAGTCTATTCTATTTACTACTCCCAGGGAGATCCATGTGTCCCCCTAGACACTTCCTCTTTACCTAACCTCTCTGGGTCTACAGATTGTAATTTAATTATCATTTACTTTACAGCTATAATATCTCACCATAAGTGAATACATACCATATTTGTCTTCCTGGGTCTGAGCTACTGAACTTAGGATGATTTTTTTTCTAGTTCCATCCATTTGCCTGCAAATTTCATGATGTCATTTTTTAACAGCTGAGTAATACTACATTGTATAGATATACCACATTTTCTTTATCCATTCTTCTGTTGAGAGACACCTAAGTTATTTCCAACTCCGGGCTATCATACAAACAGACTCAATGAACATGGTTGAGCAAGTATCCTCATGGTAGGATGGAGCATCCTTTCTGTATATGCCCAGGAGTGGTATAGCTGGGTCTTGAGGTAGAATGATTTCCAAATTACTAAGGAACCACCATATTTATTTCTAGAGCCCCTGTACAGGTTTGCACACCCATCAGCTGCAGGGTAAAAGGGCCAGCCAAAGAAACACACCCTGACCCTGAAACCAGAGCCAGTAAAAGAAACATACCCTGCTCTGAAACCAGAGCCAGTGAAAGAAACACACCCTGGCCCTGAAACCAGAGCCAAAAGGTTAAAATAGGCAGGCAAAAGAAATACACTTTGGCCCTGAAACCGGAGCTAAAGAAACACACTCTGCCCCTGATGAACTCAACACAAAAACCATCCAATCCCTGAGCAGGAAAACCACCTAATTCCTGAGCATGAAACCAACAAAACCTTGAGCATAAAATCTAGCCAATGTCTGAGCTTATCCAAACTCAGGGATTGAAATCCAACCAATTCCCACCCTGAAAACACTCGCCCTGGAAAAACTTGACTCCTAAGAAGCCCCGTGCTTGTTCAGTTGGGAGCTACCTTTTTCCACCCTGGCAGAGGCAACCATTCTCCTAGATTCCTCCCCTCCCAATAAATCTCTTAAATGAGTTTTTAGTGAAGACCTTCTTTTCCCAGAGTGGAGTGGAGCAGAGAAGCAAAGGACATCTCTGCTGGGAAACTCCCTTAATGGAGCAGAGCAGAGAAGCAATGGATATCTCTGCTGGGAAACTCTTTTAGCAGAGTAGAGGAGAGCTGAGCTGCAATGGCTCTCTTGGAGAGGAGCAGGATTTCTACATTTCTGTGGAGAAACTGTCCCCCACTGGAATACAGCTATAGGTGTAGCCTGGCACCCTACAATCATGATACCTTTCCCTTCACAGCTGTAGGTATAGCCTGGCTCCAGACAGTCAGGATACCTTTCCCTTCATAGCTGTAACACTTGCTTCAGCCATGGAGGAGTCCTCCCCTTGCTCCTCATCCTAGCTAGCATAAGTTGTCCCCTGTATTATTGACCTTAATCATTCCAACAAGTGTAAGATGGAATCTCAAAGCAGTTTTGACTTGCATTTCCCTATTGGCTAAGGATGTTGAACATTTAAGTATTTCTCAGCCATTTGAGATTCCTCTATTGAAAATTTTTTGTTTAGGACTGTTTGCCATTTTTAATTGAATTGTTTGGTTTTTAATAGCTAGCTTCTTAAGTTCTTTATGTATTTTGGACATTCATCTTCTACTGGATGCAAAGTTGATTAAAAAAAATCTTTTCCCATTCTGTAGCCTGCCACTTTCTCCAACTGACAGTATCCTTTGCTTTACAGAAGCATTCCAGTTTCATAAAGTCCCATTTATTAATTGTTAATCTTAGTTGCCTGCACTATAGGTGCTCTGTTCAGAAAGGCCTCTCCTGTTCCTGTGAGTTCAATGCTATTCCTCACTTTCTCTTCTATCAAGTTCAAGTGAATCTAGTATTATGTTAAGGTCTTTGATTTGGAGCAGGGTGGTAAATATGGATCTATTGGCATTCTTCTACATGCAGACATACAGTTTGACTGGCACCATTTTTTGAAGATGCTGTCTTTTTTCCAGTGTGTATTTCTGGCTTTTTTATTAAGAAAAAAAATCAGGTATCCATGTGTGTTTGAAATTATTTCTGGGTCTTCAAATCAATTCTGTTGATCAATGTGTCTTTTTTTAAGGCAATACCATGAGATTTTTATTACTATAGCTCTGCAGTACAACTTAAAATCAGGGATGGTGAGATCTCCAGCACCTCTTTCTTTGTTTAACTTTTTATTTATTCTTTTTGGTATTCACATCATGCATCTTGATCCCATTCATCTCCCTGTCCCTTCGTATCTGCCTTCTGTCCTTGTAACCTCCCTTCCAAAATAAAAAAAAAAAAGATATTTTAAAATTATTTTTACATCTTGACCACAGTTTCCACTCCCTTCTATCCTCCCAGTCCCTCCCCCACACCTTCCCTCTGTGCCCTTCCCATCCACTCCTCCTCTGTTTCTATTCAGAAAATGGCAGACCTCCCATGGACCATGGATGTTAACAAACCATGACATACCAAGTTGTAGTAAGACTGAGCACCTCCCCTTACATTAAGGTTGGGCAAGGCAACCCAGTATGAGGGATAGGGTCCTAAAAAAAAACAGGAAAAGAGTCAGAGACAGCCCCTATTCCCACTGTTAGGAGTCCCACATGGAGACCAAGCTATACAACTGTCACATATATGCAAAGTGCCTAGTCTGTCCCATGTAGGCTCCCTTGTTGTCAGTTTAGTCTCTGTGAGCCCCAATGAATGCAGGTTAGTTGATTCTGTAGGGTTTCGTTTGTTTGTTTGTTTGTTTGTTTGTTTGTTTGGTGTGTGTGTGTGTGTGTGTGTGTGTGTGTGTGTGTGTGTGTGTGTGTGTGTGTGTGTGTGATGTCTGTTGGTGACCCTTCTAGCTCCTACAATTCTTTCTCCCTCTCTTCAGCAGGATTCCCCTAGCTCAGCTTAATGTTTGACTGTGGGTCTCTGCATCTGTTTCCACCAATTGCTGGGTGAAGCCTCTCTGATGACCATTGGACAAGGCACCAATCCCAGCACATTCCATAGGCAGGACAGACTGTAGGTCAAAGGCTATATGGCTGGGTTAGTGTCCTAAGCCCTCCACTGGTATTCTTGCCTAGTCACAAGAGGTGGCCAGTTCAGGCTACATATTCCCCTTTCTAGGAATCTTAGCTGGGGGTGTCCTTGTAGATTCCTGGGAGTTTCCCTTGCACCAGGTTTCTACCTAACCCTGAAATGACTCCCTTTCCCTTCTGCTCTTTCAATACTCTCTCCTCCATCCCACACCCACTTGATCCCTCGTGTTCCCATTCCCACCAGCTTTGAGATCATCCATGAAATTCTTCTATTTCCCCTTCCCAGGGAGATCTGAGTGTCCCCAACGAGTCTTCCTTGTTACCTAACCTTTCTGGGTCTGTGGTTGTAGCATGGTCATCCTTTACTTTACATCCAAGATTCACTTATAAGTGAGAACATACCATGTTTGTCATTCTGGATCTGGGTTACCTCACTCAGGATGATTTTTTTTCTAGTTCTATCTATTTGCCTGCAAATTTCATTGTTTTTAACAGCTGAGTAATAATATTCCATTGTGTAAATATAATACATTTATCCATTCTTCAGTTGAGGTACATCTAGGTTGTTTCCAGGTTCTCCCTATTATAAACAAAGCTGCAATGAACATAACTAAGCAATTGCCCTTATGGTATGATTGGGTATATGCCCAAGAGTAGAATAGCTCAGTCTTAAGGTAGATCAATTCTCAATTTTCTGAGAAACCACCTTATTGATTTCCAAAGTGACTGTACACGTTTGCATTTCTATCAGCAATGGAGGAGTGTTCCCCTTGCTTCACATCCTCTCCAGCATGAGCTTGTGCTTTTGTTCTGAGCCATTCTGACAAGAGTAAGGTGGAATCTCAGAGTTGCTTTGATATGCATTTCCCTAATAGCTAAGGATGTTGAACATTTAAGTGTTTCTCAGCCATTTGAAATTCTTGTGTTGAGAATTCTCTGTTAAGATCTGTACCCCATTTTTTATTGGATTATTTGGTTTTTTGATGTCTCGTTTCTTGAGTTCTTTATATATTTTGGAAATCAGCCCTATGTCCATTGTGGAGATGGTGACGTCAGCATGTGGAAGAAGGCAAATAGATCCATATCTATCACCCTGCACAATACTCAAGTCCAAGTGGACCAAAGATAACATAAATCCAGATACACTGAACCTGTTAGAAGAGAAAGTAGGGAATAGCCTTGAAGGCATTGCAACAGGAGACAACTTCCTGAATAGAATACCAATGGAGCAGACACTAAGACTGACAATTAAAAAATGGGACTTCATGAAACTGAAAGCTTCTGTAAGGCAAAGGATACCATTAATAGGACAAAAAAGCAGCCTATGAAATGGGAAAAGGTCTTCACCCTACCATGCTGTTTTTATTACTATAGCTCTGTAGTGCAATTTGAGATCACAAGTAGGAATACCTCCAGAAGTTTTTTATTATTCAGGATTATTTTAACTATCCTATTTATTTTGTGTTTTCATATGAAACTGAAAATTGTAATTTTAATTTCTGTGAAGAATTGTGTTGTAACTTTGATAGGGATTGCATTGAATCTATAGATTAGTTTGGTAGAAGTTTATTTTCACTATATTAGCCCTACTGAACCATAAGCATGGACATTCTTTCCATCTCCTGATAACCAATAAAGTTTTCCTCATTTGGGGGATAATGTACAACAAATTCATTTCCCATAAATTAATCATCTTTTTAAGTTTGTGCCATGTAATATTCTGGAAGAGTCAGTGTCCTCATAAGGAGAGAAAACATGAGTTGATGGTCCATATGCATTTCAAATGGACCTTTTTGCCTATGCACTCTCTTTACTGCATTTGATAAAAACATAGTGTGTGTGTATGTGTGTGTGTGTGTGTGTATGTGTGTCTGCATGTGTGTATAACTAAAAAGACAATGCTTGATGATGTAAGAGCTAGGTATTTTCTCTCAAAGTCTCACTCTGTCTGGTAGATTATGCTAATGAGTTCATTTATTTTAAAAAATTTAAATTTTCATTACTCCCAACTTCTGAGTCATACCTCTGCCTCTAAGACACTGGTAAAACTGAAAACAAGAGCAGTGTTGGTTCAACATCTTACTTGCTGGCATTTGGCCAGATGTCAAGGACAGCAAAAACATTCTTATGACCTTCGTGTTGTGTTTCATTTCTCCACACACAGACTTCACTGAGAATGAAGTATTTAGAGGATTTTTCTTTTGTCATTCCTCTTCCTGCTTAAACTTCAGCTCCTTGAGGTCATCAGTATGCTAAGGGCAGTCTGCTGCAAACCACTTACCTACTGCTTTCAATCTCAATTGCATATATTTTTCATTTCATTGTCCAACAAATGCTCAATAATCACAACATAAGCATATCCTTCAGTACAACAACAAAACATCACTGTTGGCCAGAAATAATCCCTCTATTATTAAGGTGGGCAGGAAGACTAACATATGAATAAGCAAGATTGAAAACTCTGGTAAAAAAAAATCTAAATCACTTTTCATTTCCCAAATACAAGTAATGCATTTGCCTCTTGGACTCACTCAATCAATTGATTGGCCCAGCAATATAAAATAGAATCGATTATCCAAAAGCAAAATATTTTTATAAAATTGATGAGCATAAAAATAGAGTGAAATGATAGATTTAATACAGAAGTGTCACAGGGAGATCAAGAGCAAGGAGGGGAAATATGTTCTTATTTATGTCTTAAATTCTTTAAATGTATGAATGTATGAATAAAAAATTTAAAAATTCTAATTTTTTAAAGTGTGTATTTTTTGAGAATTTCATGTGTGAATATTTTATGACATTATTCCCACTCTTTCCCTTTCCCATTTCTGCTTCCACCTCCTCCAGCACCTTCCTCACTCAAATTCATCATCATTCCTTATCAGTAACACAGAGGAAATCAATTTTCCACAGGATCGAGCTCCCCCATAGGTTATACAATCCAAAATAGTCAGCCCTAAACATATGTACATACAAGGAGCAACACTAAGTGGACTCAGTAGGATGTGTGTGTGTGTGTGTGTGTATGTGTGTGTGTGTGTGTGTGTGTGTGTGTGTGTGTGTGTGTGTATTGTATGTATGTACGTATGTATGCATATATATATATATATATATATATATGTAATCTTATTTACAAAAATTTCATTTAACTATATGTAATAAAAATCCAGAACAGGAGGACTTGAACAAAAACAGTTATTATTATCTTAACATACAATGACATTCACAGTTAGATGTGTAAAACAACACACCTTCCGGAGGAAGTCATCAGAAGCCAAAGCACCTTGTTCCTCCCTGCTCTGTCAGCTCGGCCTGAGATTGCCATATGGTTTCCCACATATCAAGAACAAGGCATTCCAGACAAAAGGAGGGGAGAAGGTAAAGGTCAAAAGACACATTTTCTTTAGTATAATGAAAACAAGATCCTTTCTGAAAACTGCTCTCGTAAACCCATCTATATTCTAGTAAACAGAATATTAGCAAGGAGCTGATAATACTCAGTCTGTGCTGAACTACAAGGGAGACAAGCGAGGTGATATAACACACTCTTGGAACAACTGTCCCCACCATACTTGCACATTCTCCTACGTATCGTTCCATCACAAAACTTGTAAGAAGTTAGATTATATTGCGAAAGGCTCATTATGTGTGCATATATGGTATACATGTATGAAACGTGGTGATGAGGCCCATCTGTATTATATGCTTAGGTATAATATTTTTAGAATATGCCTATATGTATGTATATAGGCATATTCTCATGAAATTACAGTTAGGATATTGATTAGATAATAAATTATAATATATTTAAATCATACTATTTAGTAAATTATTGAGTTTTGCTCACATAAAATGTTTCAATAATATTACTAGCACTTAAAAGAAAAGGGTTATGTTTATTGACTCTGTAAAACCAAGACCATATGAACTAAATGGAGACAGAGGAACATTGACAATATAACTAGTAGTGCAGATGATAGATAGATAGATAGATAGATAGATAGATAGATAGATAGATAGATAGATAGATAGATAGATAGACAGACATATACATATATGTATAGATATACATATACACATACATATCTGATAACTGCATGGGAACTAGGGCTACAAAGATGGCAATCTAAATTAGAAGAATTTGTTGGAGATGTATCAAAGACAGTTAAAACTGAAACCTAACAAGCCACATCTAAACAATTTATATTACTATCTTTATTCAGGGTTATAAATAAATCTAGCATAGATTCTGCTGCTATTATTTCATATTCCTTTTCAGTGCCAAATCTAGGAATGGCTTCCCTAATTCCATAACTGATTCAATGTTCTTCTAGAATAAAAGTTGATCAAGAATTAAAGATGTTTATAAGATCACTTCCTTTGGGGTTTATTAATTATCTGATCTTGAAGCACAAATAATCAGACACCCAGAAATAGCCATTAAAAACTGATCGGAAGAGTTCTGAGGAAAAAAAAAAAAAAGAAAAATAGAAAGAGTTCTGAGAGATGACCTTGAAATAATTGCCCTCTCCTGACTCCAGCTCTTGCTCAGCTGACGCTCTTGATCAAAACTGCTATGAGACCACAGAAGAGAAGTAGCTGAGACCAAGAGAAATATGTAGCTCTGATGAGATGGAGTTTCGGGCAATGATGTTTTGAGGCAATGAGTTTGGGAGAACCAGGCTGAAGTCTTAAATAAAAGAACATGAAAAGGCTGGCCCGTGGTAGCACATGCCTTTAATCCCAGCACTTGGGAGGCAGAGCCAGGTGGATCTCTGTGAGTTTGAGGCCAGCCTGGTCTACAGAGGGAGATCCAGGACAAGCACCAAAGAAACCCTGAAAAAATATTTTCCAAAAACAACAAAACCATAACCCTTCTACAAATAAAAGAAAAGCACGCCAAATGCCTTTTAAAAATAACTTCTATTATCTTATTACTTAAGAGGACAAAAAAGTGCAATGCTTTCAAAGAGAATTTAAGTCACACACATTTATAATGAGAGAAGAAATTCGGAAATGTATTTACAAAAGAATGCACAATGGAAAGAGTCAGACAATATTCTTAGGTGCATTTTGTCAGCTTCAATTTGCATCTCTATGGACAGAAATCATTTGCATTGCTCTCATCTTCCTGGGAACTCACATCAATCCTTACGCAGTTACCAGCAGCCTAATTAAAGAAAGGGGCAGATATAATTCAAATGGAAAAGTTGGGCAGGCCACTCAGTACATCTCAAATCCTTCTACAACCTTCCTTCACAATATGTAAATAAAAATAAGTAACTTTTAAAGGGACACAGATGGATCTTCTGAGAATACACAATAAAAATTTGAGTAAAATCTTTAGAACAAACAAAAAGTAGTATAATGAAAGTTCCAATAATAGCCTAGACTACTAAGGAACTATTTAAGAAAATAGAGCATTGAGTTTGTATTATGTGTGTATATGTGTATGGGGGGGGGGTGTATGGGGGTGGTGGTGACTACTGCCTTATTTCCAAATATCAGTATAACTACTGTTAGATCATAGACCTTCCTGCTGCCTTTCTCTCCTCCAGAAACCAGGCCACACCCCCTGGCAGCTGATTAGCCTCTGCTCTGCTGCTCTGAAATTCAGATCATTCATGCCTGAAAAAAGTATACCCAGCTCTTCCCCTGCTGCAAGTTCAAAATAATTTATGATTCTACCCAGAACATGCTTCCTAGTCACTTAGGCTAAGCCGTTCTAAATCACTTGATATAAAACCTCATGCTATCCAGTGAAAATCTTTCTTAAAAGTCAGAAATTCCCTTTGTACAAGGAAGATTTCTCTGAAGCACCTATGATACCTCTTCACCCTTGCATAATGCTATAGATGATGCTACTTTTCCACTCTCTCCCGCTTTAAGCTATCTCTACTAATGAAGCTCCTCTTCAGGACTGTTAAAGGATCTCTCTCTCTCTCTCTCTCTCTCTCTCTCTCTCTCTCTCTCTCTCTCTCTCTCTTCTCTCTTCTCTCTTCTCTCTTTCTCTGTGTGTGTGTCTCTCTCTGTCTCTCTGCCTCTGTGTGTGTTTCTCTCTCTGTGTTTCTCTCTGTATCTCTGTGTCTCTGTCTCTCTCTGTGTCTTTGTCTCTGTGTCTTTGTCTCTCTCTCTCTCTCTCTCTCTCTCTCTCTCTCTCTCTCTCTCTCTCTCTCTCTCTTCTTCCTTCCTCCCTCCCTTTAAGTACTCATGCATCATGATGCCACAAGTACAATAATACACTATCCTTCTTAATGCTCTCCCACCTCATGGCCCAGTCACCCTCACTGCCCCCCAACACACCATGATCAAGAAGTTCTTTCTCCTAATAAAGCTCATTTTGAAGAGTAAATGGTCTCAGCTTTCTTCTCAGTGAATCTGTATCTTTTTTGTTATAACAAATGATGATGGTGAAGAAGATAGGTAGGCAGAAAGACAGATGATAGATAGATAGATAGATAGATAGATAGATAGATAGATAGATAGATAGATAGACAGATAAAAATAGATAGGTAAATAGCAAGAATAGAGAGTAAAGAAAACTAAAAGCAGAGATTTGTGGTCATTCGAACTCACATTTCCTCAATAACACATTATAGTGGTTTGGATGAGAATGTCCCCCATGGGCTGATAGGTTTGAATAGTTGGTCCCAGACGGTGGAACTGTTTGATAAAAATCAGGAGGTACAGTTTTGAAGGAAGTATATTACTCGGGGAGAGCTTTGAAGCTTCAAAAGACTCCTCTTGTTCCCAGTACCTCTTTCTTTATGCCTCCAAACTTGCAGATCAAGATGGAAACATTTCCTGCTGCCATGACTGTACCTCCATTGTGGATGCTAACCTTTAAACCCTAAACCCCAAAATAAATACTTTCTTTTATAAGTTGTCTTGGTCATGGTGTTTTATCCTAGCAGTAGGAAAGTAATTAAGCCACACATCTGAACCACCTTATAGGCAAATCGTTACCAATAGCCTCCATTCTAACTGGCTGATAAATCATCCCCAGACAACAGACTGAAGATTCAGAGATCGGTTTCTTCTGTGAATAGTTCTGTACTGAAATACTTTATAGTTGGGTGTGAACTGAGGTTATCTGAAGAGGCCACAACTGTGGTGAAGATTCTGCGGAATGGCTGGTTAGAACCCCAGCATTGTGGAAAGAAGGAATGCTGCAGATTAAGAGACAGAATTCTCAGGCTATTTTTAACATCCTTGATAGATATGTACTACATCTCTCCAAACAACCTAACATAGTTGAGATGATTGGGTAAAACTTTTGGAATGCTTTCTTAAACTTAGAAGAACACAGTCTTCCACAAACCCTAAAGGTAAGCGTGTTATTAAGATCTAAAACTTATGGAAGAGTTTTCTCCACCCTGTTATAATCTGCCTACCTGGTGTCCTCACCTGTGTATTTGATAAACATACTGGTTTGTGACATTCTTCCGCCTTGTGTCTTCTCCAGTAGAACATGTCATTCAGGACAACCTGACTCTGTGGCTGTGGACAGTGATAAAAGAAGGTTTTGTGAGTTGTTTGGTTTTACTTAGTTTGGGTTTTTTGCCTGAAAGTAAAAATGTTCTGACATGAAGAAACTGAATAAACTATGGTTGTCACATCACATTTAGATGTTGTTTGTCTTATGATTACAGGTCTCACCCATTGGTCTCCAGGTGTTTTCAAAAGAGACATTTTAGGAAATGAGACTAATTGGAGACAAGTCCCAGAAAACATACAAGGTGAGCTTGTGGTATGTACCTGTGAGATCTGAGAGGAAATCACCCTGGTAGACTCCAGGAATATAAACTGTGGTATTAAGTTTATAGCTAATGGAAACGGGAATGATTTCAATATAGCTTCTGCAGCTTAAAAGATGCAATACCAAGTGCTATGGCATTTAACATCAGGGAAATAAGACTTGAGCACAGATGGGCTTTCAGGCTTCAAGGGAACAAATCCTTATATTTAAAGAGCTGTGAGAATAATTACATAGTTTTGTTGCAAGTTACAACGAATACATCAGAGTCTTTCAAATAGAGCTTTTTTGTCTGCTATAATTACACCTTTTGGAAAACGTTGCAAAGAGTACTGAAGCACATCTTCCTCAATCAGCATTATCATCATAAACATTTAAGTATATTTATTAATGTTCTTGTGCATGCTTCTGCAAGGGAACTATTCAAAGCAACACAAATAGGAGTCTTCCATGTTTAAAAATTCCCATATAATTCATATAATTATGAAACTTGATATTTAAATCTCTAAACAATTGGAATGAAGTAATATCACATGAGTTATATATAATTTACATGCAGATTAGCTGTCTCAATCTACATACGTTGGCTTTAATATTATCTATTACTATATTATGGAGATAGGGTCAGAATAGGAATTTATTTTCTCTGGGAAAACAGAGAAGAGTGTTCAGACCCATGAACTCAGCAATATGCAGAAGTCTGGAATGCTACTCTGCCCCTAAGTGGAAAGAAGAGAAACTTCTGAGACCCAAATGATGTAATGAGTTTACAGATGGATTTTATCTCCTAATTGCACATAAAACACCTTGCTGCATTAACTTTTCCTGGAGGGTCATGAGCAAAACATCTGTTTACCCAAGATAAGACACTGACAACTTATCTAAGTAATGATGTAACCCAAGTCTAATTTGATGGACCAATGAGTTCATTGGACTTACTTACAGAGCATGAGTGATGGGTTACATACAGAAGTATGGGCAATTACAAAATAACTACATCACCTCAAAGTCTTGTCCTGCTGTGAATAACAGCCTCATGGAAGCTATATCATGGAGCCCAATTTTCAGTTAATCCTATGTATATCTGCTAAGATCGCTTGCATTTAGGAAGTGGGTAATGGCTGGAATCCCTGGTAATGCCACTGTGATGCTCCCTCTATCATTCTCCTTGAAAGCCCTAACATCATCATAGACATTACATGCTATCTCTACATTGGTTTTGCCCAATTAGTTGCCGTGGGTACCTGGCAAAGGCAGTTACCACTCCAAGAAGGCAATGTAATGATCATGTTATGCTCTAAGTAAGAAGTTGTATCATACTAATACTTAATTAAGTATTCTCTTAACTAGAATAGCTCTATATTAAATGAAACATCTAATCTTCTCAAAGGCAAACATAACACAAACTTGGAGGAGTAAGAGTCAATAAAGAGTTAGGAAGTATATACTGGGGTCTTTGAAGAGGCAGTCTCCCAAACTCCAAGCCTAGAGCATGGTCTGAGGGGATGGAAGATGATGAGATCCAGGCAACTACAACCCCTTAAGCCACAGAGACTCTTCATCTTGTGGAGTAGGAGACCACTGGCCTCTAAAATGTGGAGCCTATAAAAAGGCTCACTTCTGCAGGGTTCAAAGATGCTATGGCTAATTCCACTTCTGATTGAATTCAATAGACTTCAGTCAAAAATACTTCTAATTTTAATGCAATTCCACTAAACTTTAAAAATAATTCTAAGTACAGAAACAAATACCATTTTATAATGTCTTACATGTGTCACATTTATTTCCTAAAGCATCAATGAAAATATATACATGGAAAAATTCTGCAATGTATTTCTACATTCTTTAGAATGTTACTGTCTTAGTTTGCGTTAATATTGCTATGATGAAACAAAGCAAGCTGAGGAGGAAAGGGTTTATTTGGCTTACCCTTCCATATCCACAGTCCATCACTGAAGGAATTCAGGACAGGAACTCAAACAGGGCAGAAACCTGAAGGCAGAAGGTGATGCAAAGGTCATGGAGGAATACTGCTTACTAACTTGCTTCTCATTGCTTCCTCAGACTGCTTTCTTCTAGAACCCAGGACCACCAGCCCAGAGATGACACCACCCTCTCCCATCAACCACTAATTAAGAAATACCTTACAACCATATCTTATGGAGACATTTTCTCAACTAAGGTTTCCTCCTTTCAGATAACTGTAGCTTGTGTCAAGTTGACATAAAACTATCCAGCATGGTTACCTTGGTCCATTATATCAGTAACATGTCAATCAGATGAGATGAGAGAAGCAACTAAAAATGAAAGTCATAGTAAGACACATACTCTGGCAACTAGAAAGTAAAACACACACAATGGTGGAAATATCTGCCACAAAGGGCTCGAGACAGAGTCCCACACTGCCATCCTCAGTAGACAAAGGAGTTCCCTTAATCTTTTAGGAAGCCCAACTCATTCCAAACCTATATTTGTGTTTTCAGTGCAGAAAAGAATTCCAGGCACAACCAGTTTGGAACTGAGTTTGAGTTCTATTAAAGATGTTTTAATAGTGTAGGCATGTATTTCTCAATGGAAAGCAAAGAAAAGACAAACCCAAATGTGGGCTTGTGCTTCTCAAGGCAGAGTAGGGGCAATCGAGACATACGTATGAGCTCCTAAAGGAATAGTTGCAATTAATTGTCTCATCATTATCCATATATGTCATTTCAATGACTCTCAAGTTATGACTCACTCAAAATATTGCTAAGAAACGTTTAGTTTCCTTTTTCTCCCCCTCTTTGAATAAATGACATTATACAGTGGTCCAAGAGATGTCTTGGATGGAATTATGATTTGATAGTATAACCAACGAGGCTACACAATGGTCTCATATCCTGATGAGTACAAAGTCAAAACCAACACAGCCAAGACATAAAATAATAGAGAATTATTTATTACCTTCAACAGGCAAAGAGAATAAGCATATAGTTTCCAAAGCCATATTTTCCAAAGCCATATTTTCCTCAAATAAAGGGTAAGGAAATTATTAGGGAAGCCTACCAATATGTCCATGTGGGAAATATTCCTGTGCACAATGAATTTAATAGACATACCTCTGAGCATGCTCAGTTAGGGTCATAGTTCAAGAAGAAAACAAGGCAGAATGTAGCACCCCCATGCATTGGGATGACATTATAAAGGAATACAGGGGGTCAATTCCTTGGACACACTCAGTCCATGTTGCAGAAACTCAACAAAATAGGAAATTGCTGCTCACTTCTAGATGACATCATCAGCCTCTGACATCCACATGATGGGGGCCAGGGGTTGGGGGAGAGCAAGCTAGCAGTAACCAGAATGCTGGAAAAGGTAATAAATGGGCTCTGGAAGACTAAGCCCTTTCCCGCAGGGCTCTTCCTCAGCTTTATAGATTGTAACAACCAAGGCCTGTTTGTGCTCTGTGTAATCAAATCTGTCCTTAAACTTTAGATACAAAGGAAAGAGCATCTTCAAAGAAGAGTTAAAATAGATCTGGCCCTAGATCCTTCTTTCTTTTTAGTTTCCAACATGAAGATAAACCCAGCAGCCATTAGGGTTCATACAGGGGTTTAGTCCATGCATTTTCTGAGTCAATGGGTGCTTCTTCAAGTGTGAGATTCTTAGCCAATCTATAGTACACAAGTTTCCAGCTGGGAAGGGAGGAAGGTCTTCAGTATTTGTAGCTTGGGCTGGAACTCGTGGTTTTCTGTTGGCAAGAACTTTCCACTGGATCCTTGGGTGAGGGACTCCTTTCCCTTCTCATGTCTCCGCATTTCTAGCCTACCTCAGAACGACTCACCTTCTGAGACCTAGAACCCAGACAACTGCCACAAACGAAGGATAAATCACTACACACCCAACCTTTCCCTTAGAAAATAAGCATGGAAAACCTCATACCAAAAAAACCCTGTGATGACTAATCTTTGTTGTCAACTTAAAACATTGCAAGAACATCAAGTAAGGAACTGTCCCCATCAGACTGGCCACGTCTAAGGGGGGATTTTCTTGATTGCTGATGGATTCAGGCAGGTCCAGCTCACTGGATATGAAGTCATCCCTGGACAGATAGGCCTATTGCTGTATAACAAAAGTAGCTGAACAATCCAGGAGGATCTAGCCAGTCAGCAGCATTCCTCTGTAATCTCTGACTGAAGTTTCTACATGCAGTTGCTTCCTTGGCTTCCCTCTGCCATGAACTATCACATGTAAGCTGAAATAAACCTTCTTCTCGCACAAGTTACTTTTGGTCAGTGTTTTTATCATAGAAACACAGAGACAAAGTAGGACAACAATAAAAAATAAAATTAAATTAAAAAAACGGCCTAAAGCCGGTTGCCTGTGTCCCACCACAAAAACAAACAAGAAGTTAGACCAAAACAATATTACCCCTTCCTAAATTACCAATTCATAGCATTGTCCGATAAAGAGAGCAATATATATGAAGTAAAAGGTACAGAATCCAAAAGGACAATAGTAAACATGTTTAATGAGTTCAAAGACTATAATGATGAAACGAACACTTGCATGAGCTTTAAAAGGACAAGAACAAAGTAATTGAAGTCCACAAAAACAATAGCAAGTGGCTGAATGAAATATTGAGGACAGTGAAAAATGTGAAAATTGAATCCAACAGAGAGAAGGAAATGCTAAGGAAAATTCAGAGTGAAATGAAGCAAAAAATGAAAAACTCAATAAGCCTGATAAAAATTTTTCAGTTAAAGCCTCACCAGCAAAATGGGACATGAAGACAGTATATCAGAGACTGAAGCCATGGCAGAAGGGCTGAATCACTCAATTAAAGAAAATGATAAATTTTAAAACACACGAAAACAAAATAAACAGCAACTTCAGGACACCATGAAAAGAACAAACCCACAAATCATGGACATAGAAAGAGAACTCCAGGCCAAAAACATAGATAATATTTTCAATAAAAAATAATGAGGACGAGAGATAGAAACTCACCTGGTATGGCAGGAACCCCAAAGCTACTGTTCTGAGGATGTCCTTTCTGGGGACCAGGAATGCCAGAAGAAAGCCGTGGTTCCTGGTTCTCTGTTATCTCCTGAATGAGCACTTGTGCCAAAAACCTGTGTGAGATGTGTGGATAAAACTGAGAAGAAGCTCTTGTGAACACCAGCTTGCCTGTCCAGCTTATCTCCTCCCATAGCACATCCTAGTGTCTGTCATCAATGTTTTAACAAAGCCCTGAGACTTGGAACATGATAGGACCCTATTTTCTGGATGCCCCTCCTGCTATACAGATCTCTCCATTTGTCATTCTCTTGTCTTTGTTTCTCTGTCTCTCTGTCTGTCTCTCTCTTTCTCTTTCTCTTTTCTTCCTCTGTCCTCCATCAATACCTTTCTCCCTCAATCCCTCCTTCTTTGAAGTTCTATGAATCTATAATAGATTCATAATGATAAATTGAAAACACACAAAAACAAAATAAACAGAAACTTCTATGAATCTATAATAAAATTCCATCTAAAATTAACATTCTGTGGTCCATGAAACTTACTCTTCAAATTCACAAGACAAGAATCAGAAAACCACTAAGTTCAGATGGCTTTTGGTGGCTGCTGAGTTCCTAGGCTCCTACTTTCCAAGCCAAGCTCACCAGGCACAGAGAAAAGCTCCATCATTTTCAAATACATCCCAATATTCCTATTATACAATTCCCCAAATCTACAGAAAGGAATACCCATCCAAATGCAAGAGACTCAAAAAACTCCAAACAGGCAGGACCAGAAAAAAAAACCTACATGACGCATTATAGTTAAAACACTAAAATCATAGACAAAAGAAGAGTATTGAACATGCAAGACAGAAAGAGCAATTCATAAGTAGAGGCAGGCTGATCTGAATCACACAAGTCATATGTAGAGGCAGTCCAATCCGAATCACACAAGTGATATATAGAACCAGTCTGAGTCCCTCATGTCATATGTAGAGGCAGGCTGATCTGAGTCCCACAGGTCATATGTAGAGGCAGGCTGGTGTGAATCACACATGTCATCTGCAGAGACAGGCTGATCTGAATCACACAAGTCATATGTACAGACAGGCCGATCTGAGTCACACAAGTCATATGTAGAGGCAGGTTGATCTGAGTCCCACAGGTCATATGTAGAGTCAGGCTGATGTGAATCACATAAGTCATCTGTAGAGGCAGGCTGAACTGAGTCACAGCTAATTACAATGTAGAAACCTTTAAAGCTCAAAAGCCTACACTGAGAAATCACCGCTGACAACCCAGACTGTTATACTCAACCACAAAATAAAAATAAAAATGTTATGACAAAACAGCCTGATGGTATGTATTAATTATAAGGAAATCTACTGCTTTCTCATGCTCTCAGAGGAGAACATAGATCTGTAGCCCCACTAGAGTATACATACTGCCATCTGCATTGTTACTTAGCCAGAGCACCTGACAGAAAATGAGATTATGCTATCTACAGTGGGAAGAAACCCAGTGAGATTACAGGAAATTACTGATGGCATGATCATTATGTAGACATCCTGGGTTCTCTAGCAAGAGGAGGCCATCTACAGCAGAGAAATCTCCATCATTTTGAAAGGATAACTCTTGGCCAACCTCTAGATCTTGGTAAAAATGAAAAGCGTGACCTGGATATGTCAAAAGAATGAGCTGCAGAACTGTTTCCTAAGAGCTTAGTTTTGCCAAACCTACAAAATCAGAAGATCACACACAATTTATCAAATAGGAGTTTTAAATCTGGGCCCGGATACAAGACCTAAGGCCCAAGAAAGCATGATCAGTTAGTACTAATTAATGCTGCCATCAACCACCCATGCACTGCACTCACACCTCTCCTTCAGCTCCCAGTGTAGTGGTTACACAGAGCAACCTACGATGAAACAGTGATGGATCTAAAAGCATGAGCTTGATTCAAGGCTGGTTGCTATAGCTAGAGTTTTCCTGTCTGGCGCACAGTCAGGACAAATCTCTGTCACCCGCCAGTCCCACAACCTCTCAGACCCAACCAAGTAAACACAGAGACTTACATTGGTTACAAACTGTATGGCCATGGCAGGCTTCTTGCTAACTGTTCTTATAGCTTAAATTAATCCATTCCATAAATCTATACCTTGCCATGTGGCTCGTGGCTTACCGGCATCTTCACATGCTGTTTGTCATGGTGGCGGCTGGCAGTGACTCCTTCCACCTTCCTGTTCTTTCTTTTCTCCTCTCTGTTAGTCCTGCCTATACTTCCTGCCTGACCACTGGCCAATCAGTGTTTTATTTATTGACCAATCAGAGCAACAGATTTGACATACAGACCATCCCACAGCAGGTTGCCTTGGTATGTGAAGACAAATCAAAACTAGACTATGAATAAGTATTCCATGGCCTCCTGCCTATCCAGTGACCCTGAAGAGAAACAGTAAAGAGAATTTCTCTCAAAAGGAAGAACTTCGGTCATTTCACCCATGAGCTAGTTACTTTTCTTGTTTCTATGAGAAAATACCAAACAAAAGTGCATGTGGTGGCTTGCATGACAATGGCCCCCGTGAGTTCATCAGGAGTGTCACGACTAAGAGGCATGGCCTTGTTGGAGGAAGAGTGTCGCTGGGGTTGCGTTTGGGGGATTCAGAAGCCCAAGTCAGGCCCTGTGTCAGTCTCTCTGCTGCCTGCCCATCCATATTGGTGACATTACTAAGGCCACTCCACGTAGTTAAAAGGGAGGTTTATTTAGTAGCGTAACTTACAAGTGAAAGGATAGGTAGGTTGCAGGGTCTGGGAAAGAAGCAGCGTAGTCCGGCGGTGTTCTCTGGAGAACTCTGCTCCGTCTACCTCCACCAGAGGTCCAGGAACTAAGAGAGATGGTGCATCGGATCTCAGGTCTTCAGGGTCCTCTCTTGGCCCCGCCTTGTAGGCATGACAGTTACCAAAGCCTCAATGGGGGTTGGAACTTCCAGATCAAAGTTGGGATGGCTACCCACTACACATCCAGATGTAGAACTCTTAGCTACCTCTCCAGCACCATGTCTGCCTGCATGCCACCATCCTCCATGCCATGTCAATAATGGACTAAACCTCTGTAGGGTAAGCCAGCCCCAATTGAAAGTTCTCCTTAATAAGAGTTGTCATGGCCATGGTGTCCCTTCCGAGCAATAAAATCCTAACTAAGACAGTCACTTAAGATAGATGGGACTTTTTGGCTCACAGTGTTAGGTTCCAGCCCACCAATGGAGAGAGGTATGGTGACAGTGTTGTGAGGGACACAGTCACCTTTATCTGCAGACAAGAACCAGAGAGAGAAATCCTGGTTTTCGGTTCAATTCCTCCTTTTTCTTTAGTTAAAAGTCCCAACCCACCAGTGTGCTACCCACATTCAGGGTGGTCTTCCATCTTCAGTCAGGCCTTTCTGAAAACACTGACACGGACACACCTATAGATATGTTCCCATGATGAAATTAAATCTAATCACGTCAACCATAAAGGTTAACCATCACAACCCAGAACCAAATTTGTAGGATGAAGGAAAATGTTGCCTCAAGAACACTTGGCTAGTTAGACAGGCTCTTGATAGGAGAAACACTTGAATACAAAAACAAGGAAATACAAATAACGCAAGAGGGTGGCCTTCACCAAGTGGATGTGAAGTATGAAGATCACATATAACCACCAGGAACACAGCCAACAACAGAAAAAATTTGCAAGATTGAGCCCAGGGACAGAGTCCTGCCTGTCACAGCAACTCCAACACTGCCATTTTAGAATTGTCCCATTGTGCAGTAGCCATAGTGGTGAGACCTGAGACCCTACACTGCAGTTCGGTTAGGCCTCCCCCCACTTCTCACTGCTCCCTAGAATTGCCAAGAACCTCCTTCAATAAACCCCTCCTTGGAAACCCACTCAGATCCCTTTCTTGGATAATCCTCACCAACAGCGTATGATTTTGTTGAGAGTGCCCTCCTGTCCTCCCCGCCTCCCTATCTTCTTTATTGTATTATTTTCTTTTTCCTGTATGTAGGACATGTGCAAATTGTGACTAGTGGGAGGTCCGTATATCCAGTGATGACACACTATGGAGATAAACTCAAGACAAAGGTGAGTGAATGCTTTTCTTTGTGGGCTACACAGGCTCAGCTGCAACTACTTGATTCTGCCATTTAAAAAGAAGGAATAGATAAAATATGAACAAATGAGTGGGTCGTGTTACAGCAAATAATGTGCTTTCAAAAACTAACTAGCAGGCCTCCTTGGGTGCTTTGACAGAGTTTTGCCTTAGAGAAACAAATGTTAGACTGGCTGGCTTAGTGAGTGGATGAAGAATTTTAATCTTGAACTGTCTAGAACTTTAGTCTAGAGTTGTCTGTCTATTGGAGGGGCCAAAGGTTTCTTGGTTCATTCCTCTCGCTCCAGCAGTCACAGTCCTACATGTACACTGTGTCCTCATTCTCTTCACCTCCCACTGTCACCTGGAGCTGTTTCACATGGGACAACAGCTGCAAATATCTTATAGGGCCATCAATACATCTCATAGCATCCCCACTGGTGTCATTGGGCAGAACAGTGCACAACACTGGTTATAAGCAGCGATGTAACGAAAGCCAAGGTCATTCCTCGTCAGGCAACCCACCCACGCTTTGTGTCATTAGTCTTCATTTTTGGATATCCAATATTTTTTCATGATTGCGTATACAGAAAACACAACCAAGCTCAAGGTTTATAAAAAAAAAAAGATCTTCCTTACCATTCTTTCTCCTCCTCTGCCTTTTGCCCCCATGCCCACCCTCCAGGAGAGAGTCAGAGTTCATCCTTTCCAGTGTATCCTGCCAGCAGTTTTTAATTTTGGTTGGGTTTTAGGTTCAAACTTGGCTGCTGTATTTAGTTCTCTCTGTTTCTAAGGACTGAGATTTTTATCCTTTCTTCTGCTGAGAGCTAGCTTTAGATTTACAACTTGGAGGTGTTGCTTCACTTAATGAAACCAGGGGATTTAGTGTGAAGTGACAGTTCAATAAACACCTGCGCAGCTCAGGTTCACACCGGGGAGGAAGCGTCGGGGTTTGATATTCAGAGGCCTCGGCTACAGGAAGAGAGCAAGACAACTCGATTTTCCACGATTTAAGGAAATGCACTTACCTGTGGATCTGAACTGAGGAGAGCCAGTGACTGTGTAAACAGAACACAGACACCACACACTTTTGGGGTCAGGACAGACGCCCCCAGCGAAGGAAACGAATAAGAATTCAGACACCACACTGTGGTGATTTTTTTGTTTGTGCTCTAACAAATAAAGCTTGCCTGAAGATCAGTGTGTGGAGCTAAGCCACTAGAGGCCCAGCAGTGGTGGCACATACCTTTAATCCCGGCACTTAGGAGGAGGAAACAAGAAGTGATATGGCTGGGTGGAGAGAGGAAGTGATAAGGTGGGGTGGAGACAGGAGCTCTCGGCCCTTTTAGCAGAAGGAAGAAGTCTCTCTAGTGGCTGGCTCCTTTACTGATCTTTCAGAATTTACCCCATATCTGGCTCCAGGTTTTTATTATTAAGACTAATTAAGATTCGTGCTATGCCACACACGGCTAGGGTTAGGATAGATGTCTCCGTCAGAGGAAATGAACAAGGGAAACAATAGAAAGAAGAGACAGAGCTCAGCGTGGCTGATTAGATGAAGGAAAACATGTGAAGAGAGTGGATTCCGGAAAGCAAGTCTAGCAAGTCAGGAAAACAGAAACAGGAATATCTGTCTAAAGAGGCCTTTGGGAGGGAGGAAAACGCTGATGTTTCCTGGTCTCTTGACATACATTTCCTTCATTTGATGTATCAAGGGGAGTATGTTATTGAGCATAGTGTTTTCTCTTTATATTATAATTTTGAAGTCAATTAATTTATTCAACTTGTGTGAAAAATCCAAACAGTATAATCTTGCCAATACATTGTCTTCGTCTAAATTTTTAGATTGTCAGCTTAAAATTTCTATTTAAAATGCCTGAAAAGAAAATAATAAAAGGAAATATGAAAAAATATTTATTAAGGAAAGATCATGCAATCTGATCCTGAAATTAAGGAATTTAAAAGGCTTAGATTTTTCTTTTCCCTTACTGATAAATACAAATAAGTTGGCTAGAGAGGTGACTAAAAATGTCTCCTCCTTACTGGGGAGTTTGTTGGGAAAATGCGTGAGGACACTGTTGCAGTCAATCAGTAAGAAGAAATCACTTCTATATAAAGTTGTATTATATCACATATGATTGATTCAGATATATTGGTCCTGAATGAGATTTTTAATATCTCATCCACATTCCGTGTTCTGTCTATATCCCTACATCAGGACACGAAGCAATGATAAATCATTCTGAGAAAATCAAAGAATTCTAAGTGATCTTAATTCCATCCACATTTCCTGCATCAGGTTGATTTACTGTCCTATCCTCAGAAACACCAACTGACTCTCACGTGTAGAGTGCAAAGTGTTTTGAAAATCATCTCATGAGCTTTTCAATGAGTTCCCATTTGACAGGTCATAAAATAATATTATTTTGTGCAGCATTTCAAAGCTCTTTGTGGAAGTGGACAGATGGAGTAATGCACAGAAAAGCATGTGCTAAGTTCTGCTGTCCTGGAGGTCATCACCACCTTCTCAACCTGACCAATAGTTCACTCTTCGTCTGCAGGTTATGAGAATTCAGAAACTTGATGATAAATCAAACTTCCCTTAATTCCTGCTTTGATGACACAGTGGGATTTAGAAAGAATTTCCAGAGATTTTAAATATGTTGGAAAAAAGAAATACTGACTCAACTTTTCTCATGTCGCTCTCAGTGTCTCTGTGCTAGTCTTGAAGATGGACTGTAGAGGTGAGACTGAATTACAGGAAATGTCTCCCAGGACAGTTTCATGGAAAAGTGGTCTCCATTTGAATAGCAGGAAGACAATAATCTGAGGCCTTCCCCTCTGCATAGCTGCCCACTCATCTCCTCTCATTTTTTAAAACAGGGCCTTTCTCTACCATTCCTTCTAATTTTGTCACTTATTTGGAGCAAAAGTCTAGTAATGGTCTTTTAAATTGCTGAACAACTAATTTCTATTAAATACAATGATGTGGAGGGCAACTGGTCATGGTTACCATTGAAAGTTTTGAACCAATCGCTCTCATTTTGGCACCAACATCAAGCAAACAATCTAAGTCTATTCTTGAGAAAAGCAAGTTGTGAGTTTAGTTCAAAACATAAGAAAATTTAAAAAAATTCAACGTATTATAATCTCAAAGTAAGGAAAACTGATATCAAAGTAAGTAAATAGCTGTATAAAATTTTTCAAAATCAAACTAATCTGTGGTTATTCACTTAAGCCTAGCAATTGAAGTATTCTCCACCACATATTTATAAGTTAAATTGCTAATAAGCAGAGGCTTGCTGTACTGAAGTCACATGATTTTGAAGTTCCTGAACTTTAAGATTAATGATTTGAGTGAAGAGACTTCAATTAATAAAACATAATAGTGTGAGTATCTTAATTTCTGAGTGTCACTGAGTATACCAACCACACTCCATAGTAGGCCACATGCTCAGGAGTAGTTGTCCAATACAAATTAGACTCCATGCTTTCAGTGACTTTTTTCCTTTTTTTTTTTTTTTTTTTTTTTTTTGTTGGTTTATTTGTTTAAGAGAGAGAAAGAACATGAGGTTGGATAAGTAGGGAGGTGACAAGGATCTGGGAAAATTTTGGGGGTTGGAAAAAAATGTTCTATATGAAATTCTAGAAGAATTAATAAAAAAAGATAAATAAAATAAGTTGTCTACATATTTGTTAATAATAACAGTTGACACATCTATTTCAAAAGAACCCCTAACAATAGAATCCAGCATATTATCTGAAGTAAAAATTACTTTTAGATGTCCTTCAATCACAAAATTAATCTGTAATAGAATATTATTTTAAGGTGTGCTACTTTTGTTTGTGTTGCATTTGTTTAACTCTGTGAAGCTATGTTACTGTGCCTGTCTAAAACACCTGATGGTCTAATAAAAAGCTGAACAGCCAATAGTGAGGCAGGAAAAAGGGTAAGTGGGGCTGGCAGGCAGAGAGAATATATAGAAGGAGAAATCTGGGAAGAGAGAATTGAAAAAAAGGATATCAGGGGCCTGCCACCCAACTACACAACCAGCAATGGAGGAAAAGAGAGATTTATAGAAGTAAGAGAACAGGAAAAGCAAAGAGACAAAAGACAGATGGGATTAATTTTAAGTTAAGGAAAGTTGGCTAGACGCTAAGCCAAGCTAAGGCCGGGCATTCATAATTAAGAATAAGCCTCCGTGTGTGATTTATTTGGGAGCTAGGTGGCAGCCCCCAGTCCCCAAAAAAGAGTAAAAAAATAACAACATTAATCTTCTCTGACTTTTGTAGAAAACTTGCTCCCACCCTGTAATCACACAAACTCCCAAACGGATGTGGCTTCTCAGCTTCATCTTATCTGCGGTTCTTCATCTATAAAAAAAAATGGGAAATAATGGTACTTGTACCATAGGACAAAATGGGTGAATAAATACAGTATCCATATTGGTAATCCCATATTTAATTGAATTAACTAAATGGCTCAAAAGAAATCTTGGTTTGCTCCCCAAACTTGTTCCAATATGCCTTTCCTTTCCTTTTCTTTTCTAAAACAGACCTCTTCTTCCCAAACCACATATCCTTAAGACAAGTAAGCTATTCTTAAATTGAAAAGGCCTCCTAGCCCCTTCCACATACTTTCTTATAAATGTGACAAGCGACTACATCACAGTTACCCTGTGGAATCCTGGGTGTCTAAGTCAGCTGCTCAGGCAAGCAGCCGTGGCTCCTTGGAGAACTGCACATGCCTGAAGGTGAGTATTAGTCAGCAAAGTGTCTTCTAGATTACCAAGTCTTAGTTGCTTTCTGTGGCTAAATTTGCTAACAAAAAAATTTAATTACTCTTCTATTTCTGGGTGTTTAGCAACATGTAAAAATACAAATACTACAAAAATGCCACTTTAAAAGATGTAACATCCCATCCTACAGATTAACCTTGTAGCAAAATATTCTAAGAATTCCTATTCTGTTACTTTTATCCGAATATGGAAGCAATTATATTTCTTAATGAAGAATCCTTATAATTATGGTAACCATTAAACTCACCTTTCAAAGTTGACAGTTAATGCACAATGAAATTAAAATACTCTCTGTTTTAATGACCCCCTACAGAGAAACTTATATTCCACCCTCCCTCCCATCCTCCCTCCCTGCCTCCCTCCCCACCCTCCCGACCTGTCCTCCTCCCACCTTTCCTTCCTTCATATACACACTGGTGATAAGGCCAGGGCCTAAGTGTACCAAGTGTGCACTCTACCACCACGGAGCTATTTCCTCATTCTGGAACTTATATTCCTGTCTGAAAGTGTAGCTTAGAATTTTCACTGCTTGACAGCTACCACTGCAGACCTTTCTAAAAGAATCTGTTTACACATTGCCTGCAGTTCATATCGTATTTACTTCCTCATGGCTTAAACCTGTCATGATTCCCTAATTGGCGGTTTGGAGTGTGATCCACTCTGCTGAAAGGTGTCTTGTCTCCTCACACACATCTCCCCTCAGAAATGTATCCCTTGCACCTGTCTCTCATCTCCTTCAGGGACATATCAACAGCTCCGTTTCAAAGTCTGAACACTGAGCGTCCAGCTGATCTTGTAAATCACAATGTGCTATGAAGTACAAGTGAGTCTTACTAGCAGTATTAACATCCCCAAAGAGTATTATTACCCATTTAGTGTGTCTTTGCCTTTTTACTCAGTGTCTAACAGAAAAGAAAAAAGGTTGAGTTAGGAAGGGAAAGGATGAACATAAGAAGTCAATGGTGTCAAAGGGAATGTACAATCTGCCGTATTTCTGGCCTATTAATTATGAGGACACTGATGTTGCAAAACCTGTATATGCCTGTGTGCTTGCCTCCAAGATTAAAGAAGTGTGGACAGGTAAGACTCCAGTGTATCCCTTGAGCAAGAGGAAATCACTGAAGTTTGCGAATCCTAGTCATAACCAAGGGAAAATAAGTCCACAACTGGACATTTTTTTTTATGGGAAGAGATTGTTGTACATCATCCTTTTTGTTTTGTTTTGTTTTTGTTTTGTTTTTAGAGACAGGGTTTCCCTGTGTAGCTATGCCTATTCTGCAACTCACTCTGTAGACCAGGCTGGCCTTGAATTTAGAGATCCACCTGCCTCTGCTTCCTGAGTGCTGGGATTAAAGAAATGAGCCAATACTGCCTGGCTTGTTGTACCCACCTTAAATTAAAACTTAATATTATGTGCTACTGGGATGCATGGTGTCACCAAAAAACAGTGACCTAACTGGAAACTCCTTTTGTCCTCTGGTCACCTCTTTGTGCCCTTCTTATGAGACCAGGCTCACTTCTGCTCATGACTGAGCACTGGGTTTCCCTGGAAATCTTATGGATTATTCAGATGATCCAGTCACATCCTTCACCAGGAGCATGAGGTAGCAACAACTTTCTCCCATAGCCCATGGTTCTTTGCGTTGTTCCTACATGCAGCACCATGCTGCCCTGTGCCATGTGCAGTCAGTGCATGTGGCCAGCAGTCACCCATCAGGGTCATCAGTACAGAGCTGTTTGTCACATATTCAGCACATAGACCCTAAACCTATAAAGGCAAAGGATGTGGCTCCTTCTCTCAACAGTGGGGTGAGCAATTAGGGCTTGAACAAACTGGGGCATACAGAAAACACAGCCAGAATATTTCGCCTAGATATTTACATCAATAAAAGGAAAAGAACTGAAGATATATAGCCTTATTTATATATACTTCTCAAATCTCTGACTGTTCATACGTAAATATATATATATATATATGTATATATACATATATATATATGTGTGTATATATATACCCTGTTCACTGAAAATTTATCAATTCCCTAAAAATACTTGCTAGAAACTGAAAATATGGAAATGGAAACACAATTCTGCCCTTGAGGTGTTTTCAATCTTTCCCAAACAAAAACCCAACAGGATTCAGCTCCTAGGGCCCAGGAATCCTAGATTTTTTTTCCCATAATACATTTTGTGCGTGATGGCTAGCTCTAAAACAGTTCTGCTCTATAGAAATCTATACAAACTACTTCTGTAATGTTATACCTTCAAGAAGCCATATTATATAAGGAGAAAATGGGAGAGGTTAATTTTAACAACATTTTATTTAATATAATACTTCTAGATAACTTGTTATTGCTTCAATAAAAAATTATTAGTGAGACATTTTGCATCCTATTACTCATCAAAATATTCTAAAAGTGTGATATTCATTTTACAATTACACCACCTCTTAGTTTTGGTGACATATTTTAATCAGAACCTCATTCTCTGTTTTTAAACTTCTTTTTTTTTTTATTTTTTTTTTATTAATTTATTTTGCAATACAATTCAGTTCTACATATCAGCCACGGATTCCCTTGTTCTCCCCCCTCCCGTCCCCCTCACCTTCCCCCCAACCCCCCCCCCCCCATTCCCATCTCCTCCAGGGCAAAGCCTTCCCCACAGACTGAGGTCAACCTGGTAGACTCAGTCCAGGTAGGTCTAGTCCCCTCCTCCCAGGCCGAGCCAAACAATCCTGCATAGGCCCCAGGTTTCAAACAGCCAACTCATGCAATGAGCACAAGATCTGGTCCCACTGCCTGGATGCCTCCCAAACAGATCAAGCCAATCAACTGTCTCATCCATTCAGAGGGCCTGATCCAGTGGGGACCCCTCAGCCATTGGTTCATAGTTCATGTGTTTCCATTGGCATCACGATCCCTGACTTCAAGCTCTACTATAGAGCTACAGTAATAAAAACAGCTTGGTACTGGCATAAAAACCGACATGTGGACCAATGGAATCGAATTGAAGACCCTGACATTAATCCGCACACCTATGAACATATAATTTTTGACAAAGAAGCCAAAAGCGCACAATGGAAAAAAGAAAGCATCTTCAACAAATGGTGCTGGCAAAACTGGATATCAACATGTAGAAGGCTGCAAATAGATCCATATCTATCACCGTGCACAAAACTTAAGTCCAAGTGGATCAAGGACCTCAACATAAATCCAGCTACTCTGAACCTGCTAGAAGAGAAAGTAGGAAGTAGTCTTGAACGCATTGGCATAGGAGACTACTTCCTAAATAGAACACCAGTTTTTAAACTTCTTAAGTGTCATAGTTAAAATCTTGGTTCTTATTGCCAGTACATTCCAAATGTATATAAAGGTAATAAATTGTTTTAATGCTTTTCCTATACTTCTGATTGCTCTAATAGATTTTTACTTCTACAAATAGCTAAATCAAGTACAAAGAAGTAATTTCTCCTTAGTATTAGCTGCTGAATCAACAAAATTGGGTCATCTCTTTTAGAAGAATTTGTTTAACTAAAGTGAAAACACATAACCTTCAAAAAATCAAAAAAGAACAACACAAAAAAGTCTTTCCAAGTGAATTAAACAATCAGTGTCAACTCAGTGTTATTAACATAGAATTCAAAGGGGAATTGCATGAACTGAAAAGCAATTCCTAAAGTACTAATAAGAAAACTTTTCTTCAAAGGTTTCTTGTATGCTTGTAAATTTCCCTAGCACTATTTCTCCCAATGAAGCTACTCAGCATGTTGGGTCATGCTTAGAATATATATAGCATGTATGCTGCAGAAAGTTTCTATTTTAATTGGAATTCCATACATGCCAAACAAACTTACAAAACAATGGTTTTTATTCCTTTGGAGTTTCAACAGTTCATATGTATGAGTGTATTATGATAAAATTAATCAATTAAGTTCATACCCATTTTGCCGTTGATTATTAGTCAAAAAAATTGTCCAACATTCCTTTCATTTGGGAAAATCATGAGTTAGATTTATAAAATGCTTCCATGATTCAACCATAGTTAACAATGTAAGATCATTATCTCTATCATCTTCTATTTCTTCCTCCATTCTGTATGCACTGAATGATTTAACAGCTCTAAACTGTGTGTATGCAGGAATGTGTGCTGTGTGAGCGTGAGCATGTGCAGGTATGAGTGCCCAATGAGCATTTGTAGAGGCCATAGGTCAATCTCAGCTGTCTTCCTCAATTGTTCTCCACCTTATTTTTTTTAGGGCATGGTCACTCACTGAACTTGGAGTTCTGCACTTGTCAGGAAGTCTGAGAATCCTCTTGTCTCCACCTTGCATTATTAGGGTTACAGCATGTCCCTCCATGCCCAGGTTTTTATGTGCGTGCTACAGAGATAAGCAATATCCTTACACTCACATTGCAAGCATGTAATCAACTGAACATCTCCCTAGCCATCAAAGTTCTTGTCTTACCTGTGCATGAGATATTAAAATATGTATGCCCAAACTTAGTATTTCAGGTCACAAATTAGTAGCATTTCTTTATAAACACAAATGTTCCTAGAGATAAAATGTGTCCTAAGAATTCATTTTCTCATACCTCAAATCATGTAACCCTTCTGAAAGTGCATATGAAAAGATGATTCAACAGTCAAGAGCACTTCTTGCAGAAGTTCAGTTCCAAGAAACCACAGAGTAACTAACTACTGTCTGCAGTTCCAGTTCTAGAGGATCTGACGCCCTCTTCTGGCCCTGCAGGCACTGCCTACATGGGGTGCACAGACACCATGCCGCACAACACATAAAATAAATAAATATATTTATAGATATAATCACCTAAATCTTGAAATAATTGAATATTTACTACTATATTCATTTCTATTCACTCAAATTCTAAATTCATACTTTTAGAGAATTTAAAAATATTTTAAAAGTTGTAAAAAGATTTTGTTTTTCTGCATAATTTTCTAACGATTTCTATAACTAAAATAATATTTTTCTCACCTCTCTGCCTAAAAGATACTTTGTATGCCAGTGTGTAGGCCATTTAATAGCAACCAGAGTTAAACTCAACTCAACTCAAAAAAAAAAAAAAAAAAAACTTTGAGAGATAGGATCTCACTTTGTAGCTGTGGTTGGCCTGAAGCTCACGATACAGGCCAGGCTGGCTTCAAACTCTGATTTTCCTGCCTCTGCTTCCCAGGCGCTAGGATTGCAGATATGAGCCACCATGCAGAATCTCATTAAAAATGTTTCAATACTTTGTAAGATGTTTAGTGATAACACCTATGAAGTGATCTCATTGATTTTGACTGTTGAAAAAATACATTAGCAAAGTCACTACTTATTTATCAAAATACATTGTCCACTTTTGAACCATTTTTTTACATGGCAAACATCTTTTCAATTCTATTCTGCCTCAATAGGTTGCAAATGTTACTCACTATGAAATATTTAACGTGATCTCTTCCAGCTCTTTCTTTTCTTTCTCTTTCTTGGATTCTGTCTTCACTTTCAATTTAAAATTGGACTCACAGCTACTGTTTTCAACTAGAAAATTTTTTTATGTTATATCCAAAATAGTAATTCCAACTTAATTACTAATTCTGGTTGATTTGTCCCAAATACCCAAGTGAGCACATGATAACATTGTAGCTATAGTAGAAAATGGGCATGTGAACTGGCCCAGCCCATTGAGGCTGAGTCCCAGGGATGTGTATATGTGCTCTGATTAAACAATACATGTGCTCTGGTATTCCTTTTATGAGTTCCCACCCTCACAATGTAATCTAATTTTATCACCAAGACTCTGTCTTCAAATATTACTGAAGTATTATCAGCCTCCACCATGCAAATGCAGAGGGCACAACTCAGTCTACAGCATGTCAAGCTAAGCCAGTATGGCTTTATTCGTTTGTTCTCCTATGCTCTGGTGTAAAATTGTCCATGCCCTAAGTTATTTTAGTGATATGGAATAATACGGCTTCATTGGTTCACTTAATTAAAAAGAATATTGGTTCCTAATTCCAGTCATCCATGCAAATATTTTATCTATTTTAATTATTTAGAACTAAGAAAGATTAGATTCTTACTTCCATGATTGTACTAAAATAATCTGAAGTAGTGTGTATACAAAATGTTTACAACTTAGAACCTCATTCAGGGACAAAGGCCTAAATGGATTTCTCACCATGGGGATATCTGTGAAAACCACAGAATATATTGTATTAAAAAATCTATTTTCAATTAAAAAAACGAATAAATAAAAACTCAAATAAATAAAAATGTCTATGTGCCATAAAAGAAATTGGAACAAAATTACCCCAGGAAAACAAGCAAATTTAATTATGCACCAATTTCATTTTAGATGGTCCCCCTTTTTTTTTCAAATCATGGTCATGGTTGTAATTTAAACTTTCAAAACCTATTTTAGTACATTTTGAAAACTGCTTTGTGACTGACCTTTAATCTAAAGGGTCAAAACCCAGCCTCAGCTAAGATTTTTTGTGTTGAGTTTGAGAAAACTGAGCTGTTTAATAAAACTTAAATCTTTTTGAACATAAAAAATAGAGTTGTATTTGAAAATAGCCACAACTCTTTTGCCTAAATTTTATGGCTGCTTTTGACCTGTGAGGACAATATTGAGTAGTTTGCAACCAAAACAGTATGACCCATAAAATCTGGGATATTTGCTGTCTAGATCACAATAAAAAAAAAAAGACTTTTGTGGATCCCCAAGTTAAACAATTTTGCATTTACAAATACATTTGTGCCTACACTTAGAAAGATACATTGGTTTTGATGCAAACAACAACATTGTGTTTTACTGTGGTTCATGTACATTTCTCTGCTTATTCTGACTAACCATGATTGCTTACCTGGATACCTGCCAAGTTTTCAATTAACTTTATTGTCAATGGGCCCAACAAAATGTATTTAGAACCTTGTGTTGCAGATGATGTCACAATATATCAAACAAACTATTTAATCACACAAATTGCCCATTTAAATAACTAGCAATCAACCATAACAAACTCAATGTTTCTTTAAAGGTATTTGTATGGAGATTTATATGATGGGAAATATAAAATAAATATAGTCCGCATTATGGACAGACAATATTTTTTTATTTTTTTCCAATATATAATCACTTTTTTCCTTTCTCTAGATCTAGCCTCCTGAATTAATGGTAAGTTTCATTTCAAAGCAGTCTAATTCATATTTGTTTGGAAAATGAGAGGATTCCATATATTAGAAAAATACAATTGACTATCAAAAGCAGTTGTTGGTTATTTTCTTCCTGAGCATTTGAAACCATTTCAATCACATATTGCTATGAAAGTAGGTGTGAAAGCTGAGGTCACACAAGCAAAGATTTGGTCTGAGTGTTAATGCCACAATTAACAAAAAGATACCACAGGATAAGGATAATCTAAAATACTTCCTTTTCTAATTTTCCTCCAAATGCACTGTTTCTAATAAGAAGTGTAGTTTAAAATATTTTTTTTAATTTTTAAATACTTTATTCATGTAGAAATAGCCACAGAAGAGCTTTGGTGTGGTAGTGGAATAGACAATACATGGTCTATAATGCATATTGGTGCTCCATCTAATGTTAGTTATTTGCATATTTCAGTAGACCAGAGTACTGCTGAATATATGACCTGGAAATGAAAGGGGCCCCTGAATATATGGATAAAGAGAAACTAGGAAAAGTAAAAAGTCACTGAGTTCAGCGGGACAGTATTCCCATGTGTCAGTATCTCTTCCCTTGAGCTAGATGCTAAAACTAATAGGGTGTTCATTTTTCTCCTAAGCAGATGAACACCTTCCCACGACTTCATGTATCATCTTCCTTCTGAGGGCAGGAGAGAGGAAATGTTAAGTTGGAGGGCAACATCTTAGCATGGTGTGTATGTGTGTATGTGTGTGTGTGTGTGTGTGTGTGTGTGTGTGTGTGTGTGTGTGTGAGAGAGAGAGAGAGAGAGAGAGAGAGAGAGAGAGAGAGAGAGACAGACAGACAGACAGACAGACAGAGAGACAGAGAGAGAGAGAGAGAGAGAGAGAGAGAGAGAGAGAGAGAGAGAGAGAGAGAGAGAGACCGACCCTAGGGCACATGTCTTCTAATACTAGAGACTTCTTATGTAAAGCAAAGTCAGCCTCTCTAAGGTCTCCACTCCCAGAATTAAGGTTTCTTGAGCAAGAAGTTTATCTTTGCTTTGCTTATAGCCTCCTAATAGCCAGTCAGAGGAGGTCTTTATGGGATACATATGGCCATGGAGTATGTGGAAAGGGAGATACCTAGTCACTTTTGTTCAGTTCTTACTTAGGAAGAAAAACTTAATGAACTGAGTCTGCCATGTTGTGGCTGCATAGTATGTTCCAGTTTAAAAGTAAAAACAGGCTGAGAATCTGGACTCTGCTCTCAAGGGCAGAAAAACAATCAAAGGGTGAGTCTGCACCTTGTTTACTTCTTTCTATTCATTTATTTTTTAAACAAATTTCACCACTAACGGAAGGGACACTAGCTCACAGGAGCATGTGGCTCTGGCAGGCCTCGCCCTTCTCCTCATTCCCTCTGCCTTGCTAAAAAAACATTAGATTACAGTCCTTAAGCTAGCCACCAAGGTCTGTTCCCTTATTTGGCCACTTCCTCCTCCTGAGGCTGACTACCAAAGACGAGCAATCAAAAGCCCACCTTTGCTCACCTAATTAACACGTCCAGTTAAAATTAAACACAGCATCCTAACATGAGGTTTCCCCCTTTACCTTTATAAACTGCCATTTGCCCATGTGCAGAGGCAAGTCCTTTTCCCTTCAGGACAAACCCCCTTTCTTCTTTTCCTTGTCTCCTTTCCCTTCTCCCTCGTCCCTTATCTCCTTTACCACCTCGTCCTAGCCCATTCTAACACAGACCTCCCCTTTTCTCCTCTTAAAAATCACACCTGCAAGGTCATTTGCTGCTGCTTTTTTCTGCCTGAGTCAGAGATCAGCCATTTTAACTTTTCTTCCCTGCTTAATAAAGGATCTCTCTGTGAACACAGGTGTTTGAGTGTGGTTTGTGTCTAATCAAGGGTCTGGAAGTGATCCCCCATTGCGTGGGGGTTCCCTTCACTAACTGATCACAAAACAACTAAAAATAACTTCCTTTGGGCCAAAAATGTATATCTCTAAGAACTGTTATGAGAATTTACGTTCCTGTGGAATCAAATAGACAAAAATTTGAGAAATAATACCAAATTCAGACATTTTTGAAGACTTCATGATGCACACACTATAAAATAATAAATGACTTTATCTATGAGTAGGAGACGCCAGAAGTTCCCTTCCTCATTTTATTTAGATTAATTGAAGACTCATTGTTACATACACGAATAGCAACCAAAAGACTATAATCTATATACAGCATCAGCTCCTTTGCATTGAAGTGAAACACAATGTTTGCTAAATTCAGCATTTAGAGTAAAAAGATAGTTGAGCATCCTTTAATGCAGTAAGTATGGGAGTGAAACCTGATTAGATTTAGGGAGGTACTGTAACAAAAAGTTTGGGTAGATTTATATAGTAAAAAATTGCTTTCAATTGGTTTCTAGGTTGTTCCTGATGTCTTAGAACATTCCAGTTGTGGCCTCTTATGCCAACTTGTTTTTACCATCCAGTGCTGTTTTAATTTAGGAAGAAATTGATTTTGATTCAGAAAAAAAAAAAAAAAAAAAAAACGTCATTTCTTATTATGCATGCTCATGTGTCCTGTGCTGATTGATACTTGTAAGCTCTGAAAGCATGATTTAGAACACAGTTAATTAGCATGAGAATATTAAACTACATTTTCCGGATTATAAAAAATCATCACCTTGGATCTGCAAAGAAATCTAAGTTCCCCGCGTAAATTATTCAGAGAATGTGAGTCCAGGTCCATTTGTTTGTTGAGATGTGTGTCAGATCTGCTCTGTCCTGCAAAATTCATGACACAGAAGCTACAGAAAGCATAAAAGCCTTCCGAGGAGCCCGGACGATACTTGTCAACTTCTAATTCCCCCCTCTAAGCATTCTTCAAATTTTGTGTAAAATGCAACATGGTCATTTCTGGCTGGTTCATTTAGCTGACTTAACAGTTGTCAGGAATCACAGCCTCGTAATGGGGTTCCTATATTACCCTATCTACTAAAACTTGAGTTTGTGCCTAGAGCAATGCAGACAGTGGAGCATGCATGAGTTTCAATAGTGTGTCTCATTAAGGATATTTTGATATGGTCCGAAGTAGGAATTCTCTTGAGGCACTGACTGAATTGCCCTTGTCCTCTGCCATCCATTTCACACAAATCTCTAGTGCTTTCCAGTCAGGTGAAAAGCAAGTCTACACATTACCTATATCATCAGTTTGTAGCAATGGTCTACACAGTTGAAAAAAAATGCTTGAAATAGTGATCTTTTATCAAATATTAACATTACACTAATAGATGAATTACCGGAGGTAATATCCAATATCTAAATCATCACAATCACGTAATATTTGTAGCATGATTTCTTATCCATCCTGGTATTTTTGGCTTGCTTTGGAACATAGTAGCAAAGATCGTTTAAAATCCTAAAGCATTTTCATAGTTTCTCTAGTTTTAACTGAAAGACATTTGTTTTTTTCTTTTTTTAAAGTGGAAGTCACCTTTGTTCCTCTTTACTGGTTTTAGATTTTCTTCTAAGTGTAAGGGCTGGCAGAAAGATTGTGAAATCAGGGGAGAGAACCGAAGAAGCTTCCTCCACATCTGGAAAACACAGACTGAAGAACTGAAAGCCACTGTGAGGACTGAAGGAGAGCCTTCATGCCATGGGAAGACTTTTGAAGGAACTGAACAGCAGCACAGGGTTTTCTTTGCTCATTTTATGCTGTTATCATAGAACACAACAGCCTGGGTGATTTCTGTGCAAATGAAGGCAATTTGGTTGATGGTTCTAGAGACTGAGAATGTGAGGGGTACATCTGACAAGGGTCTTCTTAATGCATTTGAAGATGACAGAAGGACAAGTGGGTACACACAAGACAGAGAGGCTTGGACAACAGAACACAGGCAAGAGAGCTTGCCTTGAAAGCTGAACCACCAGCGTGTAAGGAACCTCTTCCATTGTCAGGCGGAGTCCTCGTGACTCAACTGTCTCAAGATGGCCTCACTTCCCCATACCATCATGGAGTCTGTCACACAGCATTATGAATTTTGCAGTAGTCATTCAAGTCACAGCGTCATTGAAGTATAGCAGAAAAATCAGTATCTTAAGAATTTCCTCCAAAACAAACCAAATGAATGTGCATCTCAATATTTGCCTGTGAACCTTGACTATAAAAAGAACATTTGAAGGACAATAGAGACAATAGTGTGCTGTAAAAGTGGCTGAGCAAAGATAAATGTCCAACTGAAAGGATGACTCATTTCTTACAGTACTATGTAATGTCCTTATCCAATGTCTACCCTCATATAAAAGTGATACCCATTGGTAGAGGTAAATTAGTAAGCTAACGTACTAGTCCAGGTTCACACAAGATGTTTAAAATGTTTGTTGGGTCAAAACTAGGGCAAATGTTCTTATCCAAGTCAGAGAACTTTAGAATTACAAATAAAAATTACCACCTCAAATAAAAATGTTTAGTCAAAATAGATTATTAAAATTTTTATTGCAGGTAATTTTTAAGGATGATTTTTCCATTAATATATGATCAAGACAAACTATAACACAAGTTTGTTTGGTTTTAGTTATACTAAAAATTAGAAATCCTGCACCAATGAGGTGACAAGCCCAAAGTTTGATCCTCAGAGCCCTTAAAAGGATAAAAGAAAGAAGTAAATATACAAAGTTGTTCTCTGAATTCCATATTATGCTTAGGATCATTCATGCTCCTCTACACACACACACACACACACACACACACACACACACACACACACACACACACACACCATGCAGACATATACATGCCCACACTAATAATAATATAGTTTAAAACTTTAAAGAAAATTTTCCTTGAATATATTTACATTCTCAGATTAATTGACACTTCTTGTTTTTATGGTGGCTTTAAACTATAATTTTAAAATTCTGGATGTGTGGTACACACATGTCATCCTTCAGCTCTTGGTTGACTGGAGCAGAATGATCGTGTTTTCAATACATAACTGAGTTACAGCACAAGATCATGTCTCAATAAAATGTCTATATGTAATGTGGTTAATTGTGGGAATGGGTATGATCAAATTACTTTACATACATGTATGAAGTCTATTTTGTGTAATTAATATATACTAGTGCTTGACTAAATAAAATGCACATACACCCAAAAAAATTAATTTAAATTGCATCCCTATTAACAATGCCAGTTACTTTCAAAACATTGTGAAGAAACACCTGACAGAGACTTCAGGAAGGGAGAGTTTATTGAGGCTTATGGTTGAAGTGTTCAGTCCGCCCTGGTGGGAAAGGCAGAACAGTAAGAAGGTGAGGCAGCCAGTCACGTGGCATCCACAGACAAACACAGCGAGTCACCAGTGTTGAAAGATGCATGCTGGGGCCCACCTCCCTTCTTCCTTTCCATTTCATCAGGATTCCAATACCTGAGGTTGGGAAGATGGGGAGAGGAGGGTGCTGCCCACATTCAGGGTGGAGCTGCCCTTCCTTCCTTTCATCTTTGGGAAACTTGGCTTTCAGTCAGGACACAGAGCTGGCAGCTTTGAAGGAGTTTGGGAGCCAAGCCAAACTCTTTCTGAAGCCCCTCATGGAAACACCTAGAGGTGTGTTCCAGGCTTCAGACCCTCAGACACCTTGAAACTTTCTCTTCTTTTGCCTCCTGGTTGTAGTCCAAGATGTGGATCCAACCATCACACCCACATTCCAAACCGCAGGATGGAAGAAGGAGAGATGAAGTGGCAAGAAAAACAATGTGCACCAGTTGTTTCTAAAGGATGCTCTTAGGGGCTTCTCTGGACCACCTCCACATATACATCCTTGGCTAGGAACCAGTCACCTGGTCACCTGGAAGCAAGAAGGATGAAGAAAGTAGTTTTTATTTTTGAAGACCATATGCCCTGCCCAACTTCTCTTCTACGGAGGAAGCAAAACATGAAAGGACAAATGGATTTGGATGCTTGCCCCACATTTCCAGTGAATGGTTTATCCTTTGATAAGCCCATCATTTCCTACTTCTGAAATGCAGTCTCATGCAGAAATAAAAACTGTAAATTGCTGAGCTGGACAAAGGAGTAGCACAAGGAGAAAAAAAGATAAAATTAGCCTTGGCATCCTGCTTTATACCAAAACAGCTCAATTGGCAGTTCCTGCCAGAAGGGAAGTTGGACTGGAGCCAGCACTGAGTTACCTTTCCTCTATGGGGGATTTGGCCTTCACTCAGATACAGACTTGGCAGATTTAAGGAGCTTGGAAGCCCCACTGGGTTCTTCTGTCTGCTGGGCTGCCCATTGTCAAGTGCAGAAGCCATCATGGAGATACTATATAATGATGACCATGAGCAGTGGAGCCACGGAACTAGAGACTGGTCAGTCATTCACAGAATATCACTAAGGTGAGGGCTTAATGTCAAGTAGTGTCAGGTGAGCAATATGCTAAAAAGCCAGGCTAGCACCCTCAGGCAAGATCGAAAGCCAGTCACTCTCTCTTCAGTGTACCTACTAGACCTTTGCCACTGATAGTCAATGAAATTTTAAAACACAAGAGGATTCTTCTCTTCTTTAATGTGATAAACAATCCTCAGCCCTTCACCCTGAGTGTATATTAATGCTTTTGCCTAGTTTATAGTACAACTTAATCAGATTTGAGTATTGAGTTCCCCACAGTGTCCATATACAACAACTGATAACTTTGACATTCAATGCACATATGTACAGATGAAGTGAAACAGTAGAGAAACAAGACTCTTCACCTCTCCATGCTCACATGGACCAAAGGCCAGTGTGACTATTGCCTCAGTGCTTTCTCATTGTGACTATAACCCATGAACCAGGATCTGCAATTTAAATATAAAAACACTGAACTTCTGGGATGGTCAAGTTGAGGGAGGGACAGAGAAGGAGAGCAAGGAAACAGGTATCTTGATAGAAGGAGCCATTATAGAGTTCAAGAGAAATCTGGTGCTAGGGGAATTCCCAGGAACCCACAAGGATGAACCCAGCTAAGACTCCAAGCAGTAGTGGAGAGGGTCCCTGAACTGGATTTCCCCTGTAATCAGATCGATGACTACCCTAATTGTCATCATAGAACCTTCATCCAGTAACTAATGGAAGCAGCTGCAGAGATCCACAGCTAAGCACTGGGTGGAGTCCCTGAATAAAATATAATAAAAAAATAAAATGAAAACACTAAACTTCTATGACACTTGGATAGCTCAGTCAATAAAGCATGACACTCTTAATTTTACAGTTGTAGGTTCAAGCCCCACATTGAGTAGCCTGAAATCTAGGCCTGTAAGATCATTCAGTGGGGACCTGAGTTCATTATCTGGGACCCACATGATAGGAAGAGAGCACAGTCTCCCAAGAGTTGCCCTCTGACCTTAACACATATACACACATACAATGAATAAATAAATGTTAAAAAAATAAAGTGATAGGTGTTATCTGCAATCTCATTTATGGTAGATATATTTAATATGAATTCAGAATGCTCAGGCATAAACAGTCTTATTCATTAGTCTTTCCTGTTTACCTTCCTGTTTCAATGCAAAATATCATTCTAAAACAATCCCAAATATGTATCATTTATCTTATCATATATAAGATTCATGCATTTAAAGTTGACTTTGAATCATGGAACTGATTCATGGGACTCTACCTCTCTCTCATGAATTATTGGCAACTGGAGGGTTCTAGAAGAGGGGTAGTCATTGTCTTCAACTGTGTACCTACTCATGAGCCATCCAGACTCCAATGAACAGTTCCAAAATCATGGTCACACAGACCAGACAGACAGTCCTGATTAAATTCGGTGTGTCACACAAGAGGTCATAAATGTGGGGAAGGACCTTATAGTAAAAGGGTGGGTTAGTAGATACAAGGGAAATAAGAGCTAGTAGGGGTAAGAGTAGCCAGAATAAATTATACACATGCATGAAATAGTTTTTTTTAATTTATTTAAATTTATAATTTAAAAAGGTGACTACAATATTGCACTTCTCTTAATTACTGTTAAAAAAATTTTACATATGAAATTATTTTAATTTCTCATGTTAATATTTCTTGTCCCTTTATGACATCAATGGCAAACTTCAATGCACTAGATAATATTGAGCTAATTTGGTTGTTGTAGAACTTTGCACTATTAACATGAGAAACTAGTATTAGCTCCTGAGTCATTGAAGGACCAAAGCTTTTAACATTAGTAACTGTATGACAACGTCTTACCAGTTTAATAATACTCTGAGCTTTTTCCTGAGGCGATTTAAAATGAGAACATTTATTTTTATTCTCCCTGTTGGGTTCAGAATGACATTAAGCAAACAGCTGTAACTTTTTATTCTTTCTTATACTGGCAGGCAATCGACAGAGAAATCACATTTGACAAGAAATTAATAAAGTCATGTTCATCAACTACCTTCAGTGAAGTAGCACCAACCTGACATGCCACAGTGAGCCATAGTGAGTAAATCATGCCTTGGAGTGCAGTCCAAAAAAATTAATTCCTACTAAGCACAACCACAATGAATTAACAATGTAATCAAATTGTCCTACCCCTCCCAAAGACATTTCTAAACTATACTCATTCTTCTTTTTAATTTTTCAATACTTGAAATGGTTTATGTTTTATTATTTTATGTGTGAGTATTCTGACTGCACATATGCCTGTATTAATGTGTGAATGCACTGCCCAAAGAGACAGTAGAAGGTGACAGACTCTCTGCAACTGAAATTACAGGCAGCTGTGAGCTGTGATGTTGACGCTCAGAATTTAACCAAGGTTCCCTACAAGAGCAGTGACTGTACTTAACTACTGAGCAGGCTCTCCAGCCCCAGCCTTTTTTTTTAAGTTTTATTTTATTTTTAGTTATGTGTCTCTGTGTGTCTCTATGGGTAACCAAGTGCATGTGGGTTCTGGTGTTCATAAAGGCCAGTAGAGTCAGATTCCCTGGAACTGGAAATACACAGCAGTTGTAAGCTGTCTGGCATGGTTGCTGAGAGTGAAAAATCAGAAGCATGCATTCTTAATCACAGAGCCATTTCTCTGACTCTCAAACTTTCACTTGCTTTATTTTGATTGATGGCTATAATAAATACATACCTGCTTCAAAGGATTACTGTGAAAACCAAGAAAGATAAATGAGGAAGTTAGTTATGAAACATAATGTGCTATGCAAATATGAAGGTAAAGCCATTATGTGAAGGATTTAGTTTTCAAGCTTTTTGTCAACATGAAGATCCTAGTAAGCAGTCAATGTGTTTTCAATGATTTGGTGGCTAAGGGCTGGGCTGGGATGCTTGCCTGTTTTTCTCCGCTTTACTATTGAACAATCAACCAAATCCTGTGGTATTCATCATAACAAGCTAGAAATAGTCCCACTTGACTATCCCATTATGCATACTTCATATGGTTTCTTCTGTTTGTATTTGAGTTTCCTGGCCATATAAAGCATCTCAGAGTGAAGAAACATCACTCCTCTATCAATGTGACCACACAGTAGTCATGGAGTCAATTCACATTCTGTGTAAGAGCTGCTGCACAACAGACTTCCTTTACCATACATCTTTATTCCAAAAATCCAAACAACATAGCAAAAACAACTAAACCTATAAATAGTCCTCTACTGAGCCTTAGCGTGCTTGTCTTCTCTTAATGTGTGCAACCTTGGTTCAGGGCAGAGCACAATGGATGCTGTTTCTTGGGTGTAGCATGACTCTTCTGAAAGGAAGACAGGCATTTTAGTATTGAAAGTAGCTTCTAATAATGGATGGATGAGTTTTAAACATGGCATTATAACACCATTTGTGTCACTAAAATTCTCAATCCAAAACATATCCCAAAATATTAGGCCTTAGAGAATCAGTTCAGGAGACCAAGCAGATGGAAGTTTTTTTTCTATCTCTGCATTTATTTTCCATGTAATGTTAATGACTCAGTGATGCTTTTGTCTAGACAGATTTTTCCACAACTAATGAGACCCTGGGCACTAGCCCCACAGTATTTGTTTACTTCATTCAGTTTCCATTACCAATTCAAAAGCACACATGTGACATAATAATTCATATCACATTTTTATTGACTAGTATATGTTATGTGTATATGTTTGCTGTAATATATGGTAAATGTACAGTGTATGTTACCAATACACTTATTTCCTTCCTAGATTTTCCAATAGAAACAACTGTGAGTTCCTAGCACCTCTGAAGCTCTCTATTATTCATTTATTTATTTAGTGAATGATTATATAAATTCATTCAATTATATTTTTAATTTATTTCAGTTGATAGCAAAACATAAAATTCTGTATATTAATTTGGTAGTATGATGTTTCAACACGTATGCACTTTATCTAAAGTTGAAATTGAATTAACATATATATCTTCTCAAATATTTATAGCTTATGGTGAAATTTTTTAAATCTTGTCTTCTATCTCTTTTTAAGAGATACATCTCTATCTTTTAATTATGTTTATGAGTATGAGTGAGTGATATGTGTATGGGGGTACGTGAGGCTAACAGGCCAGGAGAGGGCATCAGAGACCCTAGAGCTCGAGTTACAGATGAGTTTGAACTGCCTGATGTAGGTCTTGAGAACCAATTTGCACACTGTGCTCTTGACTACTGAGCCCTCTCTCCAGCCTGTCTTGGAGCTTTGACATGTACAGTGCACTGTTTTAGCCTGGAGTCACTCTACTGTGTTATTCCACACCTAGTCTTCTTGCTCCTCTCTGATTTTAACTTAGTTCTCTCCACATGAAAGATACTCGGTAAATCTTTGTTGATAAAACCCATGACGCTGACAAAATATTTTGAAACAAAGAGAAGGTGCTAACCTAACCAAAGTAAAAGTCACAATAAGAAATAAACCACTCCACTCCACACACATTCCCCACAAATTCATATATGGCACAGTTCAGCCTCCTGACACATCCTGTCCCTAGTTGTCACCTTCGTCCTTAGCTTACTGGCCTAGTTTTCTTTCTATTGCTGTGATAAAGACTATGACCAAAAGCAACGTGGGAAGGAAAATGCTACATTTGGCTTATACATCCAAAGTCATAGTCCAATGAGAAAAAAAAAAAAAAACTAAGGCATAAACTCAAGGCAGGAACTGAAGCAGAGACCATGGAGGAGGACTGCTTAGTGACTGGCTCCCTGGCTTGCTCAGCTCCTTTCTTATACACACCAGGACCATCTGCCCAGGGATGACACTGTCCACAGTGGGCTGGGCCCTTCCACATCAATCAACAATCAAGAGGATTCCCCACACATTTGCCTACAGGCAAATCCGATGAGGGCATTTTCATAATTGAGACTTACTCAATTTAGAAAACTCTACCTTGTATCAAATTGATATCAAAACTAACCAGGATGCTTACTTTCTTCAATCTTTTTATTAACTTTTATTGAGTTTGCTTTTTGACAACTTCATGCATGTATAATGTGATCTCTGATTATGATAATACTCCAATCTCCCATCATCTCTGTCATGCCCCCTCCTTTCAAGTTCCCTTTCTAAATTCACAACTTTTGTTCTCTCTCTCTCTCTCTCTCTCTCTCTCTCTCTCTCTCTCTCTCTCTCTCTCTCTCCTCTCTCCCTGCTTCCCTCCTTCTCTCTCTTCTCTTCTCTTCTCTTCTCTTCTCTTCTCTTCTCTTCTCTTCTCTCACTCCTCTCCTCTCCTTTCCTCTCCTCTCCTCTTTTCTCCCTCCTCTTTTCTTCCTTTTGAGACCCACTAGATTTAACCAGTATTATCTGAGACATCACAGGTTTGGCACTATCTGCTGAAACCAGGTGGAGAAACAATCGAAGACAATGACTACTCCATCCCCAGAATATATCAGCAGTCAATAGTACAACAGGAATTAGCAGGGCCTCACAAACTCCTCCCTATTCTATGATTGACTATTGACATGTCAAGTCTTTTGTAGGCTCTTTGGAGACAGCCGTAGATGTTGGGAGGTCATTCTGCTGCACATAGGGTACCACAGTTTCCCTATCTATTCAATATCAGTTAATAGACCTCTAAGCTGAGTCTCTTTTCTTGCTATGTTGAATAGAGACACAATAAACATGATTGAGCAAGTATCTCTAAAGTAGGATATAAAGTCATTTGGATATATGCCCAGGAGTGGTGTAGCTAGATCAAATGGGAATTCTATTTCTAGCATTTTAAGGAACCTCCGCCCTGATTTCCATAAGGGTTACAACAGTTCACACTTCTACCAACAGCAAAAAGTTCCTCCTTCCCCATATCCTCATCAGCATTTAATGTCATTTGATTTCCTGGTGATAGCCATTCTGACTCGGATGAAATGGAATCTCAATGTACTCTTAATTTACATTTCTGTGATGTCTTAGGATGTTGAAAGCTGTTTATTCCCCATTTGTATTTCTTTTGATAATCTTCTGTTGAGCTAGATGGCCCATTTTTTCTTGTCTCTCTTTTGTACTTAGTTTTGGTGTTATTTATATAATCTAGATATTAATTCTCTGTCTGAGGCATACCTGGCAAAGATTTTCTCCCATTCTGTGGGATGCACTTTTGTTCCAATGACGGTTCCTTTATTGTACAGAGGACTTTTAGTTTCATGAGACCCTATTTGCCAATGGTGTCCTGTGCTATCAGAGTCCTATTCAGAGGTCCTTAAATATGCCTGTATGTTGAAATGTATGCACCCTAATTTTTCCTCTAGAAGTTTCAAAGTATCTGTCTTGTGTTGAAGGTCTTAATCGATTTCAAATTGAATTTTTTATAGGATGAGAGGTAAGGATCTAGTTTCATTTAACATCATCTTAATATCCAGTGTTCTCAGTACCATTTTTGAAGATACTGTCTCTTCTTCAGTGTGCAATTTTAACATCTTTGTCAAAAGTTAGGTACCTATAGTTGGATAGCCTATCTTAGCTTTTTCTAAAGCTACATGATGTCATTTTGTGTCTAGTAATATCATGAGAATGAAAGATTATTGATTGCATTGACATTTATTTCAGTTTTCCATTCCCCCTCTTTCCTCAAAAGCCACAAACAGAATCGATTTGAAAACAATCGATTCAGTCAGATAGTCCTCAAGTACAGGAATCTTCCGTAATGGACAAAGTTCATTAATGGTTTGAGCCTGGAAGGCATTGACTTCTCAGTTTCTTCCAGATACACTGAATAAATATCTGATATCTATCAGATCTTATACTTAGAGCCTCACTGCTGCAGGTTTGTTGATTTAATTTATTCATTGACTTTCCAGGCATTTCCTATTATGAAAAACAAACTAAGACATATTTATTCTTTTCAGTTTCTTAAAGAATGTCAGTTCTACCACCCTGTGTGATCCTTAAAGTAAGTTCACTATCTTTCCAGGCACGAGGCAGTGAGTATATACCACCCAACTGTTCACTGATAAAAGTTTTCAAAACCCAGTTAATAAGAGTGACATGCACTTAGGTTCCTTTGAAGCTTAGAATGTTCGTGGACTCAATTGTTTTCAAGGATCAAACTAGAGCAATAGAAACCTACTTAGTCGGACCCTATTATTTTGATCTTTAGAGGACAACAACCCACTCCAGGCCCAGTCAGTTGGATATTTACATAGGCTATGGATTTCATTAGGAAACTATACCAAGCATAGCTTTTCAGCCTTAATATCGACATTTGTTGAGCTGGCTTTCATAACTTTTTCTTATAAATCCCAATGAAAAAGTAGCACTAACAAAACAAAGCACATTATTTTAGAATAACCATCAGCCCTCTTCTAATCCACGTGGTTTGAAAGTAAAATGTGCAAGGTGCTTGAGCCTCACCGTGAGTATCCTGACCTTCCTTGGTATTTGTAAAAAAGATCAGGCTGGTGAGCTACAAGCCTGTAAGGAATCTAAAGGAGCCTTCTGAACACCATCTTTGTAGAAATCTGGCTCACATTATTAAAGTCCATGGTGTGTGTGTGTGTGTGTGTGTGTGTGTGTGTGTGTGTGTGTGTGTGAAGAGAATGGAAGTGTGATAGTGAGCATGGTAACCCTACTCTTGATCCCAGAGCTAGGCAATAAGAAGTATCACTTAAAAGCAGGTGTGAAAATTGGTCAAATTTCAGGAAGGTCAATATCTCTTTGTGAGACTGTAGTTGTTAAACAACCTTCATCGTGGGATGGATAAGAATGCTCCCGTAAGATATGCCATGTACTGCAGCCTCATTAAAGTTGTAGAATCTTACGGAGTTCATTACTACCTCCCAGCCAAGGTGGGTTAAGTCAGAAAGTGGACTTCTGACTGGAAGTTCTGACAAAGAATACTCTCTTAAGACTATTGCAGGGGGAACCTGTGAGTTGTATTTTAAAAAATGATGCTCTTCAAAAGTTATGGCAGCATCATCCGGAGAGAACAAGTTTTCCCCACACAAACCAACCCTCATATTACCATGCACAAGCACTGAATGATTGAACACACTTCCATTCAGCCATCTTCTTCTTTTAATGCTGGTCGATTTTTTGAAGGAAAGCATATTCAAGATCTTTTAACCATTTTGTGGATGAAAAATTGGCGTGTGTCAAGTTTTATCAAAACAATAAAGACTTGCTTGATTCACTTGGCCTATTTCATGAATAGAATCTGATGAAGATGAGACTTTTATGATAATAGTACTGGAATATAAAGTTGTCTCTTTGGATACAATGAAGAAAGAACTATAGAATGGAGCTGATTATGTCAAAGCCTTTGTGGTGAATATGTAACTCCTAGGATTGTCTACCTCATAACTGACCAGACTCAGAAAAAAACATTTGTCTGCCACAGCACACATCAGCTGTTGCAGGAACCTTGGCAACAACTCCATGACATACTTAATGCCTAGAAACAACTTGAGAGAAGTGATTATTTGTTTTTTCTAATCTTCTGATATCTGCATTTTATGCATAGACATTTGTTGTTTAGGGGAGAAAATTAAAATCATAGTAAAAAATATGAACTTAAAAAATAGGTACAAAACAACAATAAAACCAGAACAATAAGCTTTGGAAAATATGCTGCATCTTTAAATGATGACAGTGTTTAATACAAAGCATAGAGAAGTTTGTAAGCAGTCATTTTTTTTCTTGTTCTCTAAAATATGCATAACCACAGCTAAAATGTCAGAGCAGCAATAACATCCGGTGAAACTTTAGTGCCAGATAATATACACTCTATTTTTCTTTTGTGTCATTGTGACAATCCATTCTACTTTATATTTCTCATTTTTTAACTATGTATTTTCAGCAACTTCATGTTTTCTACAGAATGAAGGCACATTTTAAAGAAGTAGAAAAATAGAGTTGTTTATTTCTCAGTGGGAATTACAGACCTGTTCCATTTTGTCTCTGCTCAGGCTCTGCCATGTGAATAAACCAGGGAGCAGAAAAGCGCAAATCACAGAAAATAAAAATGAAAGGCAGAGCAAGCAGCTCTCCAGACGACTCCCAGAGCATCCTGTCACCTCTTGTGCCCCCCACCCCAGCTCCACTGACTTCAACTTGGACCTATATCATGCAGCAATAGCATATCCTAAAGATGGCAGGCTACCCTACCTATGACTCAGTGAACTAAGAGTGACTTCTGCTTTGGGGTGAACAGCCATGTTGGAGTGGTCACCCCAAAGAAAGGAATATGCAGTGGTCCTCAGCTTACAGCTCTCAATAACATAGACACTGAGCTCCACTGTCCCCTAGAACTACAGTCTTACCAATAGCCACAAAAGGGAGCCCAGAAATGGAGTGATCCTCGGTCAAGCCTACTCTTTAGACTTCTATATTGACCAACACTAGACCCCACTTGTCAGAGATCCAGAGGTAGAGGACAGAGCTAACCATGCTCAGCAAGTTCTTAATTCCTGGGCTTCAGGCAATAATAAGTCTGTATTGCTCTTAGCCAGTAAGTAGTCATTTGGTACTTGGTATGTAGCAATAATAATTAGTACAAAAACAGGGACATTTACTTACTTGGTCAATACACTTCTCAGCCTTTCTTTGTATGCATATTAGACCATTCGGATAGCAAGCAGACAATTTTCCTTCTTCTTAACTTTTTCCATCAATCAACCAAGTCGTTATGTTATTTTTCTACCCATTTCAGCCTATTTCTTGTTTATATGGTAAGTTGTTTGTAATAATGTGTGTCTTACAGTGGACTGTGACTTTTTAAAGCAATTTTTAGATAAGCTAACTTCCAGACACTGAGACCCCAGAATGCCTGAGCTGAAAGGAGAGAAAATCTCTAAGGGGCAATATGTGAAGGAATATGATGGGTTCATGACATGCTTTGGTGTCTCCTGCTTTCACTGATATCCCCTAGTGCAGGTCAGAAAGTGTTTAGAGGGTGTGGTGATGTTTTATTTGTGCTGAAATGTGATGATATTTTATTTGCCTGGAGATCAGAGGAAATAGCAAGCCATTTTAAGTAAACACAAAAGTCAGACAGTGGTAGCATGCACCCTTAATCCAATCACTCACTTGGCAGGCAAGGTCTCTGTGTGTGTTCAAGGTCACACTGGGAACAGAGCCAAGCGTGGTGACACACACCTTTAATCCGAGTACCAACCATAGAAACCTGGAGGTCGATACAGACAGGCAAGACAAGGAAGTGAGGTAGCTGGGCTAAGAGCCAATGAGAAGGCAGAACAGCAAGGCAATAAAGGCACAGGTTAGACAGGAAGTAGCTCACTTTGGAAGCTGCAGTGTGGTGAGGTAAGGTTAGCTAGTGACTGTTCCAATTCCTCTGATTTTCACCCCTATTTCTGCCTTCGTGTTTTTTTTTTAATAAGACTACTTAGAAATTCATCTACAAGAGGATCTATGGAATATCTATGGTGCCCTCTGAAAATTATTGATTTTCTTCGCAATTGGTAAATACTTTAAGTGGCAACTTCGTAGAGGTTTTTTATTACTCGTCATTATGAAGTGTGCATGTTGTTAAATCTAAAGGTAGTAAATTATTCTATCATCCAATAATAGTCATCATATATGATAAACTCTTGTATACTGTTCTTACTCCAGTATTATTTTCCCAGAAGCAGCTGAGCCATCCGAAATGGTGCTCAGTCCACATAGACCCAGTGTGCCCAAAGAGTCCCACTTTTACCAGCTCATACCTTCTGACTTCTTCAGTCTTTCTCTGACAGATTTCAGAAAGCCAGGCAGTTACAATCAATGACTTCACCAAACACGGCAGGAGGGTGACTGGGCGTTCCTTGCTTTCCCTATTCAGCCCCTGCCAGGAACTTGACAACTTCTGTGCTCTGGAAACTTCTAATTGAGCATGCAGAAGACTGAAAAGCCACCATGTGACACAACAGCGACCCAGTGTTGGTGCCGCTGGCGTGAATGAAAGCACATTCGACATCTGCCCTTCACCTTAATTGTAGTGTTGTCCCAGCATAGAGACTGAAGTGGAGAATGAGCTCTCACAAATCCCTTTGCAACAAGCTGTTGCTTTCTTCAGGCCTTTTCTCTTCATATGGATCAGCAAAATCCTGGCATTACTATGAGTAAATATTCTCAGTATAGGACTTAGAGCGAGAGACTACTACATACCTAAGGACGTCAGAACTGAGACTGTACACACGGAAGAACTACAAACGATGCTCCTTTCCTGTAGTTCCGAATGCCGTTTCCTACAGTTCCAACTTCTGTTCCTTATTACTTCTGTCTTGCTACTTTTGTAGTTTTTAACTGATTTGAGAGTGATCGTGACAGCCAAATGTGATAGAACGGAAGGCACTTTGTGGGGCTTGGGGTGGCAATTGTTCACTGCACGTTTGGAGACCCCCTCCTCTGATTAACAGTCTCCCGCCAGGTTTTCCTTTGTCCTCTATTACTACAGCTGCATGTGTTATCATCACTCTTCCAAACTGGTTATTGCCTCAGTTAATGATTTGCTAAACTTTGTTTCTTTCCTTTATCATAAGCAGCATCAGAATACTGTGGGTGTGGGTGTGTGTGTGTGTGTGTGTGTGTGTGTGTGTGTGTGTATTCACATGCTTGTGGCTGTAATGGAACACTGTAAGAAACACATTGACTATGGCAGTGTCCTGAATGTAGTAATAGAAGATGTATAAATACATTATTCGACATTCAGATTACAGGCAAATGGGAGAAGGCTAGGCTTTGGGTAGGTATCAGTGCCACAGTGGTGCTTGAAGGCAGCTGGCTCCTCAGCAGCTTCCCCCGAGTTAAATACACACACTTATTCTCAGCCTGGTATGAAACCTAAGCCAACAAAGTCTAGTAAGATGTCTCTGAAGGTGTTGCAAACAGTAGGCAGCCATCAGCAGCAGGGCTTGCTGGGATCCCTGCTGCACAGGAGGTGGTAGATGGACAGTCATAAACACTTAGAAAACAGCCTCTGTAGACTCCAAGGTCCGCAGTGGCAGGTTGAGACAACAGACGAGAGAAGATTGTGTTTTCCCAACAGGAACAGGCAAGCGTGCCCGATTTTCTTCAGATGGAAATCGAGGAAAAAGAACCTGGTACACTAAGGCCCATGTCTGCCTGCCCTTTCTTTCTACCACACCACCTGTCCACACTCCTTCCGCTACAAGTTTTGATATTTAAGATATGTAAAAAGGCATTGGATTTCCTCTCTCCAAAACTGCTTTCTGGCCTTCGGAACCAAGGTGCTCTGGGGGCTGAGAAGCATGAGTCTTTTTCCTGTGTGCTTCATCTTGGGCTTCATTTCCCCTCCTTTTAAACTCCAGTGAAACTTGAAAGCGAGCAGGAGCTTTAAAAAAAAACTCAAGAAGTGGGCCTAAAGTGGGATGGTCCATCACCTGTTCCCTGACTGCATCCCTGGTTAATGTGAAATAGCCCTATGCAGAAGGAAGAATTAGAACAAAAGTTACACTAGTAAGATACAGAATCAGTGTAGGAGCCAGTCAACAGAATTTTGGATAGATCCAAAAGACCGGGTGTATATTTACACAATGGAATATTATTTACCTATGAAGAAGGAGATCTTGAAATTTGCAACAAACGTGGATGGACATATAGGGCAATACGTCAAGTGAAATAAGTCAGACACATAAATGTAAGGATTGTATGTTCTCCTCTCATTTGAAAGCTAAAAAACAGTCAAGCAGGATGTGGAGTGCTGGCAGAGGTTGGAAAGGAAAGGTTGAATGTGAGTGTTTCAAATATCAACCTGAATCAGATTTTATACATATTTTATATATAATAAATGCATATTCACATATATATGTATGTGAATGTTAATAAAAATGAAAGTAATGAGACTGAGTGTTATACAACAGCAGGGACATACAAAACAAAAGAGCCACGGTCTGGGCCAGAAGAGATAAGAGCAGCTGTCAAGGCCTTCACGGTCTCCGTGGCTTTGACACAAATGTGTCCTGAGCTTCTGCAGCCAAGAACATTGTTTCCTGCCACACTGAAATAATTTGTAAGGACAGTGTTTCCAAATACTTAATTGTATGTATTATATTCATCGTATTCAAGGAAAAAATTACCCACTGCTTTTTTTACTGCCCTTCAAAGGTTTTTGTCAATCCTATGCTTTATCCAATTGTTCCACACAAAACAAAAGTAAATAATCATCACTATGCAAAATTGGCTTAGAAAAAAATCAGTGTATGGTTAACCAACTACTTCCTAATTTTCTTTATATATCTCTACAAAACAACTGAATCACATAATAAATACTGTGGATGGTTGACAGGAGTTTCTGAATGAATGATTTCATTCATAAATCATGTTGACCTTTGAGGGCCAAAGAATTTGGTTAAGCAATGAAAAATCCCAAGTCATGTTACCGTAAGTCAGTCAACGTCTCAAATAATCTGAAAGACCTGGCTTCAGCTTTATGCCTGATTAATGGGTGAACTGAAGGAAATGCTTCCTTCCAGCATCAGTAAATGCTAAAGACTTTCCCTCTTTCTTATGTTAAAATTGTCTTTAATGTGTCCAATTTAAAATGTCAAAGTATTACTCAAAATTGGCAAATGTGAAAAATCTTGGAATATTTTTAATTAGACTTGATGAAAAAATGTGCACAACACAAAGCAATTGTAAAATGCTGTTAAATTATGGGCCAGGAGTTGTGGGCATGGGGTATAGCAATATGAATTGCTCAGTCCGAACTGGTCAGCATTCTAATGCATATCCCTGATGCCATTTTGCTGAAAGCATGCCATTGGGTCAACACCCCTCCTGAAATGTGACCTCTGGGGCTTCCAGAGGTTTGACTCCTTGCTTCTCTGCAAATTAGCTGTCTTAACATGGATAATTCAATTAATCTATTTGCTACCCACAGAGCTAGGAAGAAAGTCATTATTTGCGTTTCCTCCTTTGAGAAGTTGCTGACCAGAACATTTACCCATTTTTTTAATTGTTCTGTGTGTTTAAGTTTGGGGGTTCCATGCACATTTTGAACATGAATTCCTGGTCAGACGAACACTAACTTTACTTACAGTATGACCATTATAGAGAACAATATGGAAGTTGCTTAAAATGAAAACTCAAAATAGATCTAAATGATTCAGCTATCCCACCTCAGAGCATGTCTCCAAAGGAAATAAAATCAGCATATGGAAAGATGCCTGCCTGTATGTTCACTATGCCCCAGTCACAATACCTAAGATGTAGAACCAACCAGGCAAACAGATAAAGAACACAGTATAGATATACAATGGGATATTGTATATCTGTGTTCCATTGTCTGTATCCTCCTGTGGAACCAGAGGACATTATGTCAAGTAGAATAAGGCATACAGAAAAAGACAAATACCTCTTTTTTTACTCACAGAAATAATAACAGAAATAACGATGGTAACATTAATATCTCCCTAGTAGCCCCTCAAATAAATTTAAGCGTTACTCCTCAACTTTTGCTGTGTTAATTTATTGGGGAGCTCTAATGCAGTCACCAAAACTCTATCTTTGTTTTTTGTTTTGGTTGGTGTTATTGTCCTTTGAGGTAGGGTCTCAATATGTAGCCCTGGCTGTCCTGGAACTCCCTATGTAAACCAGGCTGGTCTTGAACTCACACAGATCCATCTGCCTTTGCCTCCTGAGCTGGGATGAAAGGTTTTACCACCATACTCAGACAGTTGTGTGAAGGAAGCAAGAAGAATGGTGGATCCTAACTGGCACAACCTTGGTTCTACAGTAGTCAACACGTGGCTATTTTAATCTAGATATAGCATGTACAAGCTCTGTGACAGAATTTAAATTCACAAAGTTTTAGTTTCACTTTAAAAAAAAAATTAACACAAATTATTCACACTGTGTTTAAGTTAATTTTACCTGCATATAAAGGTGATAAGAAATCTATTTCTCATTCTTCATTTCTTTTTTTTCATACCCAGTGTTAGTATATGCTAAATTCTTTTGAAAGAAAAATCTCTAGAATAGCCACCCATCAGACATATCTGTTCAGTCACTTGTATTTTACCCAACAGCTTTGAAATTTTATTTTCAGGAAATTTTTTTTATTTTTTTTTATGAATTTAAAATCCAAATAATAACCTTGAAGAGAATTCTTCCCAAGTCCTAAATGCCCTGATCCTAGGAAAAATGGCATCGTTCTTTCCTGGAAAAAACATGTCAGTATATTCCTCTACTAAGGAAGGAGAGATGGCCAAAGAGCTGGCCATCACAGGCCCGATAATCCTGGAACTGCTTTTCTCTCAAGCATTTCCTCCACTAAATAAAAGACAGCTGTTATATACTGTTACATAGCACTGAAGATTGTAAGTGGGGTCTGGAAACGACAGTGTAGGTGTCTCTAAAGGTGGCCTGAGTGTGGTCTGTATGCTCCTATAACCTAAGGGAGACCTGTGTTTACACACAGAAATGCCTTAGCTTTGTCCGGTAAACGAATCCCTGACTGAAACGCAGGAAGACATAGAACCTGTCTGTAGACCACTGAAACCAAGTCCTGCGTTTCACAAAGGGATAAAACAGCTTATCCTTTCATCTTGCCAAATTATTCTTTATTCTGAAAGCAGTTGTCTGGGGCTCTTTTATTAAGTAGCAACCGCTGGGCTTTGGGGCGAGTTTTCAGATTGTTTACTTGCAAGGAAGAAAAACCTCACAGCTAAATGTTAGACATCACCGGAAAATAATAAAGACAAAGCAGTTCTCAAATTTTCATGAGTCGATAAAAAAAAAATGGTTCCATTTAGAAAAAAAATCAGTTGACAGATATGTTTTGGAGGATGCAGCTATTACTTAAAGCAAGAAAAAAACCTACGGTCAAATTCCTTCTGTTTGTACTTTCTCCTGATCTTGAAACATTCTCCCCCAACATTCCCGACACATGTTATCACTGGTGCCCAGCAGTGGCTTAATTTTTAAGTAATGATGGAATAAAACACACATACAGCTTTTAGATGTTAAAGACTGGAGCAGCTATTTCTCCGGAACAGTGGGAGTCTTTTCAGCACATCCCTTTTTAAGCTCTAACAAGATGCCATCTTTATAATTTGCTCAAACATATGTTGTACTAAATGCTGCATGTCTTGATTCTAAATCTAAATTGGGAAGCATGAATTTCTGAATTTTGAGATGCCATGGCATGTATATCAAAACGGTCATAAGAACAGGCTATATTCCTAAAACCCAGGGCCGGTGGGGAGGGCTGTGTTTCTTTGTGACGTACTTCATCCTCCTGTATGTGGATTTAAATGAGATCACTTAAAACAACCATTAGTTGCTATTGTCGACCTGCTCTATGCAAAGGAAAATATTAGGTTTTTTAATTATTTGTCTGGGGGGGAAGAGATAAAAAGGAAAAACATTATTCCAGTTGTCTGAGCCCCAGACCTAGAGGGAAAAAAAAATCCTCTGTAAAATCAAGAAGCAGAGAAAACAGATCACAGCCTCGAGATCTCATACTGTACTTGCCGCCAGTCACTTATACTTTCCAGACAATTCTTGGAAAAGTCTGTTTGTTAAGGTTGAGCATTTCCGGGAAGAAGAGGGGAAAATCCTTAGGTGGTCAACAAATAAGATCTTTTCAATCCTGGCCATTCACCCGGTATCCCGGAGAACTCTCTAAGTCTTGCCCAGGTGCCTGGAAACGATGCTTCCTCTCTTCCCCTCGCTTGAGTCTGAAATGAAACATGTCTTGCATCCTACCGCACCCCCTTCTTCCCTAGTTTTCTCCATGCCTTTCCTCTTCCCTTTCTCTTTTGCGGCCTGTGGTTTCTTTTTAGGGAGAATGGAGAATGTTGTTTGCTAAAGATGGCGTTTCTACCCGGTGCTACACTGCCCTCTAGTGGTACAGAGCCGCAGTACGTGCCCTTTTTATTTTTTTTGTTTTTTATTTTTGCCTCCTCACTAAGCAGCCTATCTACCATCCAGCCTTCCCAACTTCCTCCCTTTCTGCCTCTTCTTTTCCCTCTCGCCCTTCCCCATTCCTCCCACATCTCTCTCTCTCTTTCTTTCCTGCCTGTTGTTCTTTCCCTCTTTCAACAGCCAACCTTATCCTGTGTGTGAAAAAAAAAAGGACTTGTGGAATATGTGTACTTAAAATTCAAAATGATTTACAAAAAAGCAAGCTTTGCAATTAAACTCTGTCCTCCCCTAGACTGAACTGGCTCATTCAATCCACACGCTAAACTGGACCAACTCTGAGACGCTGATGTCCTGGGTAATCTTTAGAGAATATCTGTCTCTCTCTAAGAAACTCATATGCAAACTCGATTATTTTCATAAAATTGGAAGGCAAAAGAATGAACAAATACCTCATATTAGCAGAAGAGGGAGCCATTTTGACTTGCCACCTCCCTGGACTGAAATGTTACCTATTCAAGAGGCTAAGGCAAGAGGATCAAAAGTTCAAATCCAGCTATGTCATTTAGTGAGACCCTGGAGGAGGAGGTGGTGGTGGACAGACCTGGGACTCAGTGGCAGAGTGCATTCCTAGCATATGTGAGGCCCTGAGTTTTACCCCAGCACTGAAAAGGCAAGAAAATGGTCTTTGATGTGATTTTTAGCAACACCCAAATAGCAGGCCATCTGATTAGAGCTGTCAAATTTTACTACTAAATCCCTTATTAGCAATCTTGTTAGCTCCCGACTCTTTCCCCTTTGGACATTAACAGCCAACTTCTAGGATGAAGAGAAAGGTATATTAACAAGTATGGTTATTTCGTTTAATTACTACTCTGCATTTAAACATTTACCCAAACATTCCACTGCTCTAAGTAAAGGATCAGAAAACCAACATTTTGATAGTTCTGATGTCAATCGGTACCCTATTAAAAAACCTTGCTGCTACCATCTCAGTTCATCAGTACACTCTCAGAAGCAATATAGACCTCCATCTTCGTGCTCTAATTTGTCACAGGGGCTGGAAAAGATGGATGGGGAGGAGCAGCCATATGCTATAGGAAATTATGAAGGTTAACTCTGTTTCATGGTTGCACTGATCTACACTTGGTGGACTTGACCTTCCAGGGGAACAAGGACCATTTCTCATTCAGAACCAGGCCACCTGCTCCCAGAAACTGAGTCCCCTGAATAACTGAGCATTTCAGAAAAGTCCCTGAAAAATAGAAAATAGCCAGGAGCGATGGCACAGACTTGTAATCCCAGCTACTCAGGAGGCAGAATCAGGCAGATCACATGTTCATGGTCTGCTTCCTGCAGAGTCAACTGAAGACCAACTAGAGCTGATCTCAAAATCTAAAAGGAAAAGAAACAAGTGGAATTAAAATGAAAAGAAAAATAGAATCTAAAATGTGGTCTCTTAGTTATTTTTCTGTTGCTGTGAAGAGACAGCAAGGCTAAGGCAACTTAAAGAAGAAAGTGTTATTTGGAGTTTATGGTTTCAGAGGGGGAGTCCATGACCATCATGGCCAGGAGTATGGCAGCAGGAAGGCAGGCATGGTGCTGGGTGCAGCAACTGAGAGCTTGCATCATAGCTCAAAGTGCAAGGCAAAGAGCTAACTGGGAATGGCATGGGCTTATGAAACCTCAAAGGCCACCCTCAGTTACATACCTCCTCTAACATAGGCCACACCTCCTAATCCTTCCCAAACAGTTCCACCATTTAGAGACCAAGCATTCAAACACATGAGCCTATGGGAGCCATTCTTAGGCAAACAACCATAATCCTAGCAAAACATTCCTGTTCAGAACTCTCATCAACACCAGCATCGTGTCTCTATCAGTGAGATGCTGCATATATAAACTTGGAAATGCTTTCTTAGAGGCCATCTTCTTTCAGAATCAGAAACCTACAGCTTTCATTCGCATCCTCCTTGGTCTCTATTGCCAATGACATAAGCAACTAACCCCAGCTTATGACTTCAGAGGATTCCGGCTCTTTCGGTGATCAAAGCATGACCTATGAGAGCCTATTTTTCACCTATTTGCTTTGTCTTATAAAGCTCCCACACATTAGTGTCAATTCAGCTCCACCAGGCCTCTGCCTTCTCACTGGCTCTCCTGTTTCTCATCCTTCCAGTGATGAATGAAACTTTCAGAATTCCAGCACTGTTCACTTAAGCCATGAAGAAGAAGAAATGGGCTGCCTCCGGTACATCTGCTTGGTGCACCGAGTTAAACAGCATCACTCCTTTTCAAAAATATAAAACATGTGTGCTGGGAGTGGTAGTGCATAATTTTAATCCCAACACTCAGGAAACTGAGACAGGCAGATCTCTGGGAGTTCAAGGCTAGCCTGGTCTACATAGCAAGTTCCAGTCTAACCAGAGATACATCGTGAAACCCTGTCCCCAAACAAAACAAAACAAACAACAACAAGAGGATATTAATAAGTGCATGTAACAACACAGCTGTTTCAACTTACAGAGAAGAAACTGTTGCAAATTTACGAATCTTTCATTTGTGAATGATTGCTCATCTGCATGTGGAGCAACGATACTTGAAGTCCATGGAAAAGGAGAAAATGCAAATCCGAAGGCCCCATACTGTAAGTTTATCCACATTGCAATATTGTCCTGTGAAACAATTAATCCACTAGGCAGCAAAGGCCTTTGAATATGAGTTCAGAAACCTGTGGCAGCACATTAATTCTTTCTCACCATCCAGATATGATGTGTGTATGAGGATTAAAAACAGAGAATTGTGTTCTTACAAAATCAAATCTTCAGATAGACAAATATGAACTATGACAGACGGCAAGCTGACTAGAATTCAATTGAGTCAGTGCAGGAGACAGCTCTTCATAAATCCCATAAATAAATGAATGGGAAGAATGGTGAGCACTCCAACATTGAGTATGTGTCAGGAAAGATCCTTCTTCTTTTTTTTTTTTTTTTTTTTTTTTTTTTTTTTTTTTTGGAGACCATGAAACTTTATTTAAAAACAAAACCACTTGGAAAATATATCACAGGCTTGACAGCAAACTGACAAGTATTATCACCGTTTCAAGTAATTAATTGGTATAAATACAACATAGTGCTTATCCAAAAGATAAGGTGCCATGTTGGGGCAGCAACACTGCACTGCAAAGCCCCAGGCAAAAATGGCATTTGGTAAGGTGTGTACCTGTCTAGCTCTATAGTGGTCCTAGCTTTCCTTGGCCCAAGCTGCTTACTTTTAGGCTTCCTTGTGCTAGAGGATTACCTCTAAAAGGCTCTGTGAATTCAAGGGGCCGAGGGAGTAATACTGGGTTTGGACTTTTATTCTGTAAAATTTAGGTTTTCCCAAACCTAGTACTTCTCAACAGTTCCTATTTGACTGTTTATTCTCAGCTACTGGTATGTGACTGACAATCAAACTCCCTTGCTCTTCATGGGAATGTGTCACTTTGCCACAGAAGTCAGAGAAGGAAACTGTTTCCCATGCACAGTATACTGCCCTGCTTTTTCAGGGGCTTCCAGAATGACAGAATTTGAAGAAATGGACTTTCCCATCTTGATGGCCAAAACTTACAAGGAACCTTTAGAAGCTATTCAAACTTCTCTCCCTCCTGTATCTTAAATCCACTTTGTGCCCTTGCATGTAAGACAAACAGAAAAGATCTAGAAGGAAACCCTTTCCTCCCTCTAAATGACTAGCTGACTGTTGTTTCAGAGCACATGCAAGGTGTGTGTGGTAAACAGGAGCTTGGCAAAGAAACACACTTCTCAAACTTTACCAGCAGGTTGAGGAAAGCTGCCAGCTCGGATGTCTATGTAGTGAGAATCTGAGCCCTCGGTATAAGGGCAATCTCTACTGCCAGAACAAGCACTGGCCCATGACAATTTAGATCTAGAATTCTCCCCTGTGCTATCTGTGATCCAAATTTTAGCACCAGCTTCTTTCCACTTCACCTTCTAAGATCCAGATGCAAAGGAACTGGTGTCCAGAGGTGAGTGGCATTTGCCTGGAACTTGCTGTGTCCTGAGTTTTCCTCATTCATAAACACTGCTTATAAACATTGCTAAACTTCCATTCCTCCTTTTAAATATCGTGCCCTCAGCCCCACGGTCACTGGCAAACAATTTTATTTCCCGATGGATGACAGAGACTCCTTCATCTTTTTGGTCATTGTTGGGATGAGGTGCATGTGGTCGTCCACACACTTGGCCACACAGCTGTCCAGCTGCCGCTTCACCTGCAGCTCCTTATTTCCGGCATCTATCGAGTCTTTGGCTTTGTCATTGCAATGCATGGTGCACCGGGCCAGGCGGTCCTGGAACCTTTCCAGCTCACTGGTCACCAAGGCCTGAGCTTGAGCCAAAGGCGCATGGCAGCGCTCGATGCATTGGTGCACCTGCTGCATAGATGCCTGGTTGTCCTCACAGCAGTTGGCGCTACACCGGAACATGAGGCCCTGCATCTTCCGGATGTTCTCTCTCTCTACACTTTTCACCATGGCGTCCACAGCCTCCTGCACTCGGAGTTGCTGCACCTCCGCCATGGCGACCCTCAAGATCCTTCTTCTTAACAAAAGAAGCATAAATTTGTTCAAGATGTCTCTCAACTTCTTCGTCTTACCTTGTGTCAGTTTGTCATTAGGACAAATTGTTTTCAGACTAATTATACTCTTAGCCATAGAAGGGAACTTTGAAGACAAATTTTCTGCTGGGTTGAAAAATCAAGACTTAAAGACTAAATGCTAATGGCTGTCTACCTTATAAATGAGAGTGTTTAGAGAATTATATTAAAGCAAGACACATTTATATTCAAGCAGCTACCCAGTGGTACTTCTATTAAACTTACTAATGCCCTCTTCTCTTTAAACCTTTTATACACACATTCAGCCTTCCATCTGCAAAGTAATGATCCATAGATACATGTAATAAACACATAAAGCACAAGTTATTTGGCCACCTCAGTCCTTCTGCCTTGGTGTCTGGGGCAGAAGCAGCCATCTTACCACTTGGATGGGACCAGGACATCTCTAACCTACAGAGCTTGTAAAAGTAAATTGGTCACCAAAATTCTTGTTATTTGATGTTTTCCTCAAATTAATGCTTTTTATTTCACCTACCATGAAGAGACTGCTTGGTGATGAAAAGACAGACATGTTCCTGAATTCCTGAATAACACCCAGCATAAGGTCTCTACAGAGGAAACAATGTTCTGGCCACCAAATGTCAGCTTAAGAACTAATGACAAGCTTCAAACAGAAGCCCAGTCGAGACAGCAAACGCCGCAGGAGGAGTCCGGAAGTCTGTTGGCAGAGAGCTAGGCTTTTTGGTTGGACCCAAGCAAACTTCACAGTCTCTGTGGGAAAGGAAGAAAATAGAAATGAAAATTAGGTACTGGGCAGAGCATCGCATGGATCTAGAAGAAACTGCCAAAATAACTTAGTTATCAGATATGAAACAAAGCCGGAGTCTGATGATGAGGAAGGATGCTTAACACAGAGCCTACAGTACAGGGCAGAAGGCCCTCTGGCCTTCAGGAACCAGGGAAGCAAGAGGATATGAATGATCAAACATGACAGCCAAGAATGCTGAGCCATTTTCATGTGGAGCAATTTAATTTGTGGAAGTAGTTGGTAATATAAAGTACAAATCCTACTAGAGGTACAAACAGCTGTAGCTGGTAATATTGGCCTTACCTGGGCTTCACTTAGCTAAGAGTCTTTTTTTTTTTTCTTTTTGGTTTTTCAAGACAGGGTTTCTCTGTGTAGCTTTGCGCCTTTCCTGGAACTCACTTTGTAGACCAGGCTGGCCTCAAACTCACAGAGATCCGCCTGCCTCTGCCTCCTGAGTGCTGAGATTAAAGGCGTGCACCACCACCGCCCGGCTAGCTAAGAGTCTTTTGGACAGTACTCAGTCTATCTTGTCATAGCAATTTTATTAGTGACCAAACCCCTTGTGATGGTTAATCTTAATGGCAAACTTGAAAAGATTTGGAATCACCATGGAAACAGACTTCCAGGCATGCCTGTGAAGGGTTACCTAAGTTACATCATTGAGGTGGTCACAAGCATTCCATAGGACAGGATCAAGCTCCTGCCACCATGGCATCCCCATCATGAAGGACTGTACCCTAGAACTGTGAGCCAAAATAGGCCCATTCATTCTTACAGTGCTTTTGTCAGAGATTTTGTTACAGCAACAACTCAACAGTATGCCTCCATTTTGTCTGTTAGAGAAGAGCCCTTGGGGATTTCTGTACTGTTTGTGTTAATGAGGGAAGAGGGCAGAAGACTTGAAACTGAAATCGAAGGCCATGGTAGACTCATCAGTAATCTTAAACGTTTACATCTTCCCTTCTGATTTTGCTCTCTTACAGACCCATCTACTGGGCCTTCGGTAATACTCTTGAATTAGTTACTTTTATTCTTGCTGTAACAAAGTATCTGACAGAGCAACTTTACCAAGAAAGACGTACTTGGCTCATGGATTCAGAGTGGATATAGCCCATCATAACAGGAAAGAATAGCAGAGTGTAAGGCAGCTGGTCTCACTGATGCCTCAGCCCGGAACCAGAGTGGTATTAGTGCTCAACTGTTTTTATTTTTTTTTTTTTTACTTTTTCCCCTTTTTATTTGATTCCAGCCCTGATGCCATGAGATGGTGCCATCCACATTGAAGATGGGTCTTACTTCTTCACATGGCCTCTCTGGAACCGTTTTCACATAAACCCACAGAGTTCTGTCTCCCAGATGATACTAAATCCAGTCTAGTTGACAATCAAGATTAACCGCTGTGGTATGTGAACGTTAGCCATCAGGAATGGAAAGATCTGCGTGCAATTTTAATGGACCTTCTGTGTGTGACTCAATATGTGAATGTAACTGTAAACAACTTCCAGACAACCTCAGCTTTTCCAGAAAGCCCTCTTGCTTTTTCCTGAGGTGGAGGGGGACAGACGCCAACTGCTCTTTGTGAGTCTACGACTTCATCTTTGCTCAAAGACAAAGGGGGGAACTGTCCCAGTGTTGACATTCTTTTCATCGGTAGAATATTGTACCATGAAATTGAACTTATGACATACAATATAGAAAATGGCTTACATAATAGTCTACCAAATAAGACAACAACAGGTAATGAAGTAAAAAGGTAAATGCCACGATATGGAAGTACACAGTGGACCGTCAGGATGGAAAACCAGGCCTGAAGATTCAGAAACAACTTATGGAAAAATTACATCCAAGGCAGCATGTATGAAGAGATCTGAATCGCAAAGGAACTGAGAAGAAAGTGCTCAGAATAGAGCACAGTGGAGAAACAACAATGTGCAGAGTAAGGGCACACAAAGTTTATCTCAACTAACAGAATATTTTTATTAAAAATATTGACAAATATTCTCATGCCACAAAACCGTGTCTCATGGAAATTATGTAACATGATTGAAGAGAAATTTGGAGGGAGCTGAAGAGCATTTAGCCAACAAAGAGTTACTGGGACTGCAGCATGTATAGCCTCTGTTGAGGGTCACAGGAGGACCGTGACAAACAAGGAAAACCAAAGCCCTACCAAAGGTTCCCCTTTGGCACTGGCATATAACACAAGCCCCAGTGGGTACCTGAAACCACAGATTGCCAAACCCTACGTATAGTCCATTTTCTGCTCCTCTATGTGCACACCTATGAAAATAGTTAATATATAATGTAGGCACAATAAGAGTAGCAACAATGAATAACAAACAGAGCAGTTCTCACAGTGTACTCTAACAGAAGCCATACATATGCTGTTTTCCCATCCCCTTACTATTCTCGGACTTTTTCACTTATAGGAAGCAGTTGTCATTTTGTACCTAACTTGTAAGCATTAACATACTTGGACTTTGTGGCCATTATTAAGTAAAATGAAGTTGTTGTGATTCTGTGACAGTCAACTTAAGTAAAAGAGCTACTTACTGACGAGTGGATGGGTAGCACCTATAGCATGGATAAACTGGAAAAGGCATTATTCATATCCTGAGAAGGAAAGCATTAGAGTTCACCACACTATCCAAACATCATGCAACTTAAAATGTACAAATTGGCTGGGCGGTGGTGGTGCACCCCTTTAATCCCAGTACTTGGGAGACAGAGCCAAGCAGATCTCTGTGAGTTCAAGGCCAACTTGGGATACAGAGTGAAATCCAGGAAAGGCACAAAGCTACACAGAGAAACCCTGTCTCGAAAAGCCCAAAAAAAAAAAAAAAATGTGCAAATTGTTTATTTTTGGAATTTTCTATTTAATATTTTTTGAGACTGGGGATGACCATAGGTAACTGAAGGAACAGAAAATAAAACTACATAAGAAAGGGAACTGTGCTTCCAGTGAATTTTCCATTACCAAGTAAGCAAAGTATTTAAATAAACCATACACACACACACACACACACACACACACACACACACACACACACACCAGAACAAACAATCCAGAAACAATCATCAGTACTATGCTAGAGATTTAAGTGGGTGAAATCGCAAACTGTGACTGGGCAGTGACACTGGGCTGATTTCCGACGGTCCCTCTGAGAGGAGAGCATTTAAGTTGAACACTGGGTGACGGAGCATCTGTGAAGAAGTCAGAAGGAAGAATGATTCAGACCTGAGAAACTGTGTCCCCAAATCTCAGAGGCAAACGTGGTCCTGGCAAGACTGAAGGACAAATGTCAGCCAGTGCGGCTGATCATGGAACAGGAGCGACCACGCAAAGGGAGGGTTGCGTTGTCAACGCAGTAGGAAGCAGGTGTGAAGGAGAGTTTAAAAATAAGGGTGAAAATGTGATACAGGTCTGATCCCTGCACTCAGGGAAGTAGGAGCCGGAGAATAGCTGTAAGTTTGATGTCAACCTTGTCTACACAGTATGTTCCAGGCCATCCAGGGGTGCCAAGTGAGACCTTGTCTCAAAATATGTGATAAACATACATATTATACACAAAAACGTAACAGTCCAGTATGATAGTGATATAATAAATATTTGATAAAATTATAGTAATTCAACCAAGAGCTATCCTAATTTACATTTTCAAAAATACCACATTGCTAAATGGAAAGGAATCAGATGTGTATGGGAGTACTTGGCTGTGTTTTGAATATAATTTGTGTCCCCCAAGGTCTTTGTATTGAAGTGCCACCCTGAGGCATTCACAGACTGGAAATACAATTCAACTTGTTCCTGGTATTTAAAGGAAACTTTGGGAAGTGACCAGGGTTAGATAAAGTCCTTTGGGTGGAAACTATACATAAACCCTGTGGCTTCAAAAAAATCAGAAGAGATATCAGGCAAATACATACACATACATACTCCATGCGGTGTTCTGTTCCATCCCTAGAGCCTTCCAGCAAGACTACCTCCAATGAGACTCCTTGACCTTGCACCTCCAGAACCATAAAGCAGCCTGACTCTGGCTTTTCATTATAGTAATGAAAGCAATCAGTGTAGTACAATTACTGTTACAAGGCTATGGATGAAAAATTAATGTGACTTAAAACAGGAGAGGAAGAGGATTTATTTAAGCTTGCATGGACTTCACAGTGATGGAGTGGGGACATGGATAGGAGAAAAACTAACAAAGAGTAAGTTCCAGAGCTTAGATTTAGGAGACTGTGGGAAGGTGGTGCCTTGGGATGGGCAGAATGATGAATGGGGCCAGTCTGCTGGAGAACGAGAAGGGGAGCACTCACCTTTGACAGTGATGGATGATCTGGAGCTGCTCTGTGATTAACTTGTGCTGCCCTTGGACATCAGGACAAGTCTGTGCAGCCATAAACCCATGGTCACTTAGCAAATGCAGTGCCAGAGTCCAGCATTGCCATGGTTTGGATGAGGTGACACTCAGAATCTGTGGCTGCTACTGCTGTCCTCCAGGGACCTGCTGTGGCCTCTTGAGTCACTGCCTGTTGCCTGGATTGTTTTGTTTCAGGGCATCTACCCAACACCTCTTTGTTGGGTATACGGAATCTTCCAATCATTTCCCATACGGATTATTATGCCACTCTGAAAATCCTTGTTTTAAGTCCTTGGTCAGTCAGAACCCATAGATAAAACCTATTTGGGGACACACTGTTCACAAAAGGCAGCCCCAAAGCTTACCACCTCAGCTTCAGTCTGGTACCCCAGGTGGTGACCTGGCCATAGGAACGTTGGCTGCTGTTTCTCAGAAATGACCTGGGAAAGGCCATTACCAAGATCACCAGCCCACCAGTCCTATTCCCTAGCTCAGCCAAGACCCTCCATGTCAACCCCTGGTTCTAAATGAAAGTCCTTTCTTCCTCTTCCTCTCTCTCCACCTCCTTCCCCCCCTTTTTCCCTCTCCCTCTCCTTTTCTCCCCTATCCTCCAAAAGCAGAGGACCTGTCTTTGGGCCATTATGTCAAAGAATACTGGAATGGAATTCATTTACTCTCCACCTAATGAAACCACAGATGATTGCTCTCCCTGTCCCGTCACACTCATACACAGCCACAAGTTCCCAAGAGCGAGGGTCAGGATGGCTGAACCATGTCACTGGGCCACAGTGCCCCATGTCAGCTCCTGGCAGCTGCATTAGCAGCTTTTCTCGTTGCTACACCCCAATATCTGACAAAAGGCCATTTCTAGAAAAGGGATTTACTTTGGCTTAAGGGCTGAGGGTAGCAGTACCCATCATACTGGGGATGGGACGGCTGTGAGAGTGGTTCGAAGCTGTGGCAGGAACTTGCTAATAACATCCGAGTAGATGAAGTACATGTAAGAAGGGGAAATGCCGGAGTTTGACAGGCTTTCCCCCTCTCCATCTTCTATTCAGTCCAAGAGCCCAGACTATAAGATAATGTGTCTTAATTACTCTTCTATTGTTGGGAAGAGACACCATGACCAAGGCAACTTATAAAAGTGAGCAGTTAATTGGAGGCTTACAGTTTCAGATGGTGAGTCCATGACCATCCGAGTGGGAGAATAGCAGCAGGCAGCTATGGTGCTGGGGCAGTAGCTGAGAACTTACATCCCGATTCACAGGAGAGACAGAGACAGAGAGAGAGAGAGAGAGAGAGAGAGAGAGAGAGAGAGAGAGAGAGAGAGAGAGAGAGAACTGGAAATGGTGGCATGGGCTTTTGAAATCTCAAAGTTTACCCCCAGTGACACACCTCTTCCAACAAGGCCATACCTCCTAATCCTTTCCAGAACACTTTTGAAGTGCATGAGCTGTGCTGGCTAGTTTTATGTCAACGTGACACAAGCTATAGTCATCTGAAAGGAAGGAACTAGAAAATGTCTGTATAAGATTGGGCTGCAGGCAAGGTTGTAGGGCATTTTTTTAAATTAGTAATTGATGTGGGAGGGCCTAGTACATTGTGGGTGGTGCCATCCCTGGTCTGGTGGTCCTGAGTTCTATAAGAAAGCCAGCTATGAAAGCCACAAGGAACAAGCCAGTAAGCAGCATTCCTCCATGGTCTCTGTAGCAGGCCCTGCCTCCAGGTTTCTGTCCTGCTTAAGCTCCTATCCTCACTGCTGTAATGATGAAGTGTTATACGGAAGCCTGAGTGGAACCAAATCCTTTCCTCCCCAGTTTGCCTTTGGTCGTGGTGTTTCATTGTAGCGGTAGTGACCCTGACTAAGATTATTGTGTAATATTTTGACTTTATTCTGAAAATAAAGCTTGCTTTGAGTCAGAGGGCAGAGCTAGCCACTTGCTGACCAAAATTAACCATAGAGGTTTGGACCACTGTGGACAGAGAGGAGACAGGAAGTAGTAGGGTGAGGCTGAGAGAAGATCTCAGCCCCTTTTTGGAGGAAGAAAGGGAAGAGGTAGGAGGTGACTGGTGGCTTCTCTGCAGCTTCTCTGATCATTCTGGTTCTCACCCCAATATCTGACTCTGGACTTTTTATTAATAAAGAATAATTAGTTAAACATTTCATAGAGAACAGGAGCAGTTCTCATTCAAACCACTTCAGTTGACATCACATTATGGTCACATGTGGGTCCTTCCTCAAATAACCCTTTCTGGAAACACTGCCAGAGGTGTTTCTGCTGAGTAAGTCCAAATACAGTCAAGTTGACAATGAATATTAGCCAGCATGGTGTTGATGAGGAAAGGGAAGAGCTCCCTACTCCCTCCTGCCCTTCATTCTATGCCAGCCCAGTGCCAAGAACAAAGTGCTCAGAAACACCAAGGATGATGGAGAGGGACTGATGATAGCAGAGAGCCTGAGCCCAAGTATGGCCTCTTCCTCAACTTGTAATAGGCAGGAGCTGGTAAACAGGACAGTTTTAATTATCTTTAACATTTTGTTTATTATTAAGTTTAACATTTTGTTTATTATTCTGAGCATATTAATTGTTCATTGTGGTGTTTTTATTCATGAACATAGCTGGATAGATGTGGGGAGTTGCCCTAATTTTCATCCAGTGCAAACTAAGATTGGCCCCGATTGAATACATATAAAGAAGGACAAAATTAAAGTTGCCTACAGTAGCATGTCATGCCACCTTGGTTCAACACAACGGCACATCTTTTTCACCTCTGATGATATTCAGTGTGTTCTTCTCTCTCCTTCGCTACATTTCAAGATTCCTGATGGCAGGAATTCCTACTCTGAGGCCTATTTCACTGAGAAAGTGGTCAGAAGAGGATTTCCACAAGCTCCATCTAACTCAGCAGGGCTCATCAGACTCTCATTCCCCACCACGGATTCTCTATCTACTTCCTACCTCATTTTCCCTCATAACACTCATTCCCATTAGGTTGTGCATCCCCCACCCCATCACCCTGCACGCTGCCTCCGAGGAAAGACTTTATAAAACAGTGACCTCAGTGCCAGAGCAAGGCCAAGGGTACGATAAACACCCCAAAAACAACACAATCCCTTTGCCCACTGTCTTCTCACACGTATAGTTACACAAACAGCACTTCCAATGAAAGCCTCTCACACTTTCCAGATTCCTTTTCTTTTTTTCCTAGACGGGGTTTCCTAGAAGTCCTGGAACTTGCTTTGTAGATCAGGCTGGCCTCAAACTCTGCCTGCCTCTGTCTCCCAAGTGCTGGGATTAAAGGTGTGAGCCACCATGCCTGGCACTTTCCAGATTCTTAATACGTGAAATTTAACTTCTACATTTAAAATTATTTCATCTAAAGGTTAGATCTACAGCTGAAGATGTAGCTCAGTTAGCTAGTAGAGTATCTGCCTAGCATACATGAAGCCATGAGTTCCATACCCAGCACCACTTAAATGTGGCAGTGTACACCTTTAATCACAGCCCTTGGGAGGTGAAGGCAGAAAATAAAGATCCCTAGGACAGCTGCAGCAAGTTCAATGTCAGCTTGTGCTGCTTGAGACCGCCTGTGTATTTCTTTCATGATGTGAGCAGGGTAATGAGTCAAAGGACTTCCACTTTTATTTCATGGGTTTATATATCTCAAAAAGTGGTAATACTTGTGAAGGCATTGTATATCTTTTAAAAATAAATTTCATAGTGTGCTGGCTAGTCTTATGCCAACTTGACACACAAGCTACAATTATCTGAAAGGAAGGAACTTCAACTGAGAAAAAACCTCCATAAGATCCAGATGTAAGGCATTTTCTTAATTAGTGATTGTTGGGGAAGGGCCCAGCCCACTGTGGATGAGGCCATCCCTGGGTTCTACCAGAAAGCAGACTGAGCAAGCCACGGGAAGCAGACCAGTAAGCAGCATCCCTCCACAGCCTCTGCATCAGATCCTGCCTCCAGGTTCCTACCCTGTTTGGGTTCCTGTTCTGACTTCCTTCAATGATAACAGCAACACGCAAGTGTAAGCCAAATAACACCCCGACTCTTGCTTTTTGGTCCTGGTGTTTCATTACAGCAACAGAAACACTAGCTAAGACACATATCATAAAAACAAATTACATATAATTATGAAGCCTATTCATATCTAATATATTTGGGCAACTTTATTTTCTTGAGTACATCAGGAGATTGGGAATCATCATTGTTTATCACTACAGTGAAAATATAGAAGAACTTCTGCTATAAACGGCTCTGCATCTTGCTGAGGATTTCTGGATAGTGCATTTCAAGGTCCCCACCGACTGCATGGCTCTGTAGCAGCCAACATAGTGAGGATGTGGAGAGAGAGACACACAATTGACCTAACCCTCAAGTTAAATTAAAAAAAAATAGTAACTAAAAAAAACAAGCCATGTGTTCAAAATGCTATTTCTTTTTTTTTTTTTTTTGGTTTTTCGAGACAGGGTTTCTCTGTGAAGCTTTGCGCCTTTCCTGGAACTCACTTGGTAGCCCAGGCTGGCCTCGAACTCACAGAGATCCGCCTGGCTCTGCCTCCCGAGTGCTGGGATTAAAGGCGTGCGCCACCACCGCCCAGCCCGCTATTTCTTTTTTTTTTAAGATTTATTATTTTTATTTATGTGATAGCTGTTTTTCCTGCATGCATGTCTGTGCACCACATGCATACCTGGTGCCCACATAGTCCAGAGGAGGCATCAGATCCTCTGGAGTTATAGATGGTTCTCAGCCACCATGTGGATATTAGGAGTAAAACCTAGGTCCTCTGGAAGAGCAGCCACTGCTCTTAATCACTGAACCACCTCCCAAGATTCACAGTGAAATTGTCACTCAGGAGAGCATAGTTCTCTGAACTTTGCTGTCTTTCACAGGACTCAATAGTTCTTCTGTCTGCTAATGTATCAGTGGGTTTCTATATGGAAATGAATTCATGAATTAGTAAGAGTCACCTTTCCATGTATCTTTTGTAGATGTTGAGAGATGCTTCCTGATGCAAGCGGGTATTACAAAAGATTGGAAATAAAGTGTGCTTGCACTTATCTATTGGACAGACTATTGGAAATGTGGAAAGCAAGATAATCTTTCAGCTCTCCCTTAACCACCCCCTGACATTCTCATTAATGAGGCAGGGTAGAGTCTTCTGCTTAGCTGCAGGAGAAAAATGACTCTTGTAGCCAAACAGAGGACATTCAGTCATTTGTTTGCGTAAATTGATACTCCAAAGCTCTATGGCTAATGTGCTTTAATGATCACAGAGTGTTTTCATACACGTCTTATTTATTCCTCACCACCACCTAATTTGCATGGGTAGCCACCTTGCATTAGCAAATAAAAAAAAAACCGAGCCATTCCTCAAAAATTCAAGAGACCATGCAAAATCACACAATAGATAAATTAAACATAAACAATGTACAAAGATATGTATATGTGATATGTGTGTGTGAACATGTGTGAGTGTGTTTATGTGAGAGAGAGGAAGAGAGGGAAAGACAGAGAGAAGAGAAAGGAGAGAGGGAGGGAGGAAGAGAGAGGGAGAGAAGAAAGATACTACCATTAAAACTTTATTTTTCTCAAGTCATTTCAGCTTAGTATTTCAATATAGGAAATATGGTATCAAAGATGGCTGACCATGGTCCTATATGCCAACAACTCACAGGTATGTGGATTTTTTTAACTCACAAAAATATTGTAATGTTTAAACTAACAGTGGGTAGACAGTTTAAAATAAGTCAATAGAAGGTATAAATCTAAGATTTTTAGAAAAAGCATTAAAAGAAGCAGGACTGTTATGATGAGGCACACGATCTGTGGTTGGTATGTAAAATGAATAAAATAATAATAATAAAACAAACAAAAAAGCTTTCTGAAACAACTTAAAATTAACAACTAGAGTAGCCTTCCTAAGTGTGTAAAATCAGACCTTTGTAATCTTTAAGAGATGAATGAGCTCTTCCTGGAATGAGAACAGCATTCACACCTTCCATTCAAAAAGCTTTCTCTGTAGAAACTTGGCCATCTGTAAAGTGTTTGATCCATTTACAATAGTTGTAAAAGCAGGTGTGGTGGAGCATATCTCTAACCTCAGGACTCTAAAGAGAAACAAGGTTCAAGGTCAGCCTATGTTACATAGCAAAATCATACCCCATTAAAAACAGAGAGGTAATAATAAAAACAATAGTTCCTTTCTACTGATGGTAGGGCAGCCACGGAGAGCAGGGCATGCAGACTGATCAGCCTGGGCTTGTTTGCATGTTCCTATTTGTGCTGCTGAGAATTAAACTCAGAAATAGGCAAATGCTCTACCACGGAGCTGTACCGCCACCCTTCAACATCCCCTTAAACTCACAGATTAATCCTGCTTGAGATAAAGAGATATGAAGAAAATTCCACGAAGCAGCCCCAGTGAGCCCCGTATCAACAAGCTCCATCTTGTGATTACCGCTGTTCCACTTCTTTGACCTTTGGCCTGGTGATCAAAGAATTCCCTGACTCTTCATCCACTGCACACACCTGACACAGAATTGAGGCCCGATCTTCCTTTTGTTTCCTGTAAAGGTTGAGGTAAGACTTGCCTATACCAACCTTCTCAGAAACTGAAGTTCACTTTCCAACTCAAGCTAACCACTGGAGTCCCATGCTCAGCCTTGCCTCTTCTTGAAAATGGCTGCACAGACCGTTGTCTTTCCCAAAGGAAAATCTAGAGGATTCTCAGTATAGGGCCTGGGCATAGCAGGCATGTCAGTAAATATGCCAGGATTATGGCCTTCAGTGAAATTTGGAAACTAGTAGAGAAAGATGAAAATAAAACCCAAGAGTTATAGATATTACAGTGAAAGAAATAAGGCATAAAACTGGCACAAATAATCCCTTATTCAAGTGCATGGCTGCAAAGGAACCTTCTAGTAGCTGGGAAGAACAGGTAATATTAAATGAATGTGAATAATCAGTTATTCTAAGAATGGTGAGAAGATAGACATACATTTTCCATAGATGATAAATTAAGCCATTTGTATGAGGGATGCATTCATTAAAAGCGTGATAAGAGATAAGGGTGAAATCTGGGCTGATGGGAAATGGGCTGTGAGTTTCATGTGGAAGTATCTGGAGTTCTTAGCAGGGAAGTGATCTAATTTGAATGATATTCTAGAGTGTCTCTATTTGTGGCCATTCACAGGTCATGTTAGTTAAGTAAACGAACCAGAGAGAAAGAAACTGGTTATTCAGAACTCAGTTCAACCATCCCAACATCAAATGGTTAAAGTGCGACCTAAGGCTTTAATAGAAACAGGGTAAAAGAGGGAGAAGAAATTGTTGGGGAATTGTGTGGATTAGTGTTTTACTTCTTACCAATCCCACTAAATAGCTAACAAATAAACTTTAAAACACATACAGTTATAAAAGAAAAGCTAAAGCAATGGATAAAAAACAGAAGCAAAGAAATATTGGAAGATGTACAGCAGAAACTAAAGGTCAAAGGAAGAAAGAAGATGGTGTTCGCAAATGCAAGAGCAGATCAGGGAGCTGAGTTATCTCTACAAAGTAGAGCGATCAGGTGGCTTGGAAACACAGTGTACAGGGAACACATCCTCCAGCAGGCTGAACTTTCCATGAGAAGCATGGTAACTTTTGGTTCCCCGAAAGACCAGACTGGCATTGTCTACACTCAACAAAAGAATGTAGCACATTGTCTTTCAAGTGCTAGAAATCAGACACAGCAAGCAAACCCAGAGTTGGGACCCACACTGAAATCAGAGTAGTTTCATGAAGGCCTACACACAGAGAACAAGGAACTCCATTCCATACTTTCCCTGTTTTTCCATGTCACTGGCATCCATTTTTTTTTCCTCAAAAGTGAATGAAGGGGTAGTAATATCCTCAGTACAAGAACTGGGTTTCTGTCTAGTTTACCTACAGGAATGCCCACTGATCATCAAGCTTTGAACTTACACATCATGCTTCTAAACCATATCTTAGGACCTGTTCTTAGATAGCCAATAACAGTCAAGGATGGTGAATACTATGACACTAGTGAGAGCTGAGAAAACAAACAGGAAGAATAAGCAATATAGAACAGGGGCCACACAAGACAGCAGGGGTAGTGCATTCATACAAGTCCTGTGATCAGAAACCTGCAATAAATGAAAAGTAAGTAGTGCACACATACAATACCAGCACTTGGGAAACTGAGACATGCAGCTCATGAGTTCAAGTCCAGCCAGGGTTACATAGTAACTTTGAGATTAGCCTGAACTATATAGCAAGACCTGATGATCTCCCAATTCAAAAGGGAGAGAGACAGAGACAAAGAGAATTGATACAATTTTAAAATTAAAAATCGAATATAAGGAATGTCATGTTTAAATAGAGGGGGTTCTAACTGAAAAGCTCTTGGAAATTAGAAGTGTGGGAGAAGAAAAGTAAGTCAATAGGAAAATCAGGGTAGGGGCAAGAGATGTCTCAAAGGTTAAGAGAGGTTAAGAGTCCATGTTGCTCTTGCAGAGGACTCCAGTTGGGTTACTGATACCCCCTTCAGATGACTCATGATGTCTTGTGTCTCCAGTTCCAGGTGATCCAAAACACAATTATATATGCACACTTAAAATAAACCTTTATTTCATTTAAGTAAATAAATGAGCAAAATACAAGCAAACAAACAAACAAAAAAAAAACTGAGAGCTTTGGGAGGGAGGGTGGAACGCCGGTGCAAGGCACATGAGTCATGAAGTGCATACGGAAGCCGTGAAGGGAGATATATAAGCTAACTGCTTTTCCAGCTGTAACTGCCATGATGTTTTCATTTCACAAACTGATCATGGAATTATAAAGTCCCAAATAAAGCTCCTTGCTTCAGAATGGCTGTTTTAACTGTAGAGAAGTTCATTGAGGTGCATAGACTTTAAGTCTTAGCAAGGACTGGTTTTATGGCTTTGTTAATCCAGCTGTGTGGTATTTTTGTTAGCAAGTTCTTTACAATGAGGTGTTTATTTTTTTTTCCAAAAAGAGAGAGAGTCGCTCCCAGAAGGTATAGTCAAGAGACAAAAAGGACAATAAGCAAGGCAACATGAAAATGCAGAGGTTTGTTACTAGAGTTCAAACAGTCAACTAAGAGAGAACTAGAAGGAGACAGTCACGAAAATGAAATAACTGAAGAAGGAAACAGGAGCTATCCGGACACAGCGCCAGGACTGACAAGCTGAAAGGGCTGGGATGTCACCACTGTAACCAAAAAATTCTCAGGGACCTGAGATACAGAGCATAAACCAGAGTCATATCCGCTACCTTAGCAGCAGTATTACAACCTGACAAAAATGCAACAATGCCTTCAGCGTTCAGCATAGACCTATGCCCATTTCAGAACTGCAAATGCAGACAAACTGTGGCAGTGAGAAGACACAGTCAAGCTTGTCAGTTTCTCCTACAGACAAGTTCCAAAATAAATGGAGGGAAGGAAGGGGCAGAAAGAGAGAGAGGGGAGGGAGAAGAGGAGAAAGCAGGGGGGGCCGAGGGGAGAGAAGAGTAGAGGGGAGGGGAGAGGGAAGAGAGGGAAGGATGGGAGAAGGGAGGAGAGGATGGGAAAGGAGGGGAAGGCAGGGGAGGGGAGGGAAGGGGAGGGGAGAGGGAGGAGAGGGGAGGGGAGGGGAGGGGAGGGGAGAGGGAGGAGAGGGAAGGATGGGAGAAGGGAGGAGAGCATGGGAAAGGAGGGGAGGGCAGGGGAGGGGAGGGAAGGGGAGGGGAGAGGAGGGGAGGGGAAGAGTGATTACCAATACATCTCATCTCAAGAAACTACAAGATGAACTTTGTTGAAATTACAGAATAACCAAGAAGAGGAAATGTGGGATTCAGACAGCAGTGCTTAAAGGGAAGAAAGGTCCACTCACAGTGACAACACAGGAAAGCAGCCATGCAATCTCTTCAGAAAGATTTGCCCAGGGCAGGGCTGTGCTGAGAGATGCCAGGAAGAGAGTCTCTGAGACCAACAAGAAATTGGCAAGTCATCCAATACGCTCAATGGTTAGAGGTGTGCTTACTCTGCTCTCCAGGTGTTTGTGAGTGAAGTATGCTAGAAACACAGGGCCTTGATGAAGAAAAATAATATCAATTTCTGAGAAAACCTAAAGTTGCACAAGAAAGGATGTGTGAGTCAGTGAATGACAGTTACGTCGAAACAATCGAATGTTTATTTAATCTAAAAGGGAAATAATGAAGTACTGAGTGCTCTCAACAAAAACTGAAGTCATTACACTAAGGACAGGAAAAGCAAGACAGGAGGAAACGACTACCACTTTACAGGAAGAAATTCGTAGGGTCCAGGAAGGAAGCAAAGAGCTGTTACCTAAAATAGGAAACGACAAAATAAACTAGATGGTGGTGTTCCAGACACAGAAGAAATGTGCATAAAAATCTTTGATTTTTTTTTTTTAATTTTGTTCTCTTGGAACAGTTCTTAAGAACAGAAAGAAAGAAATGTGGGAAAAGTCTGCTATTTTTGCTTATAAATCTTGCAGACATCCTTGACATTTTAAAACACAGTTATAAATAGTCTTGATTAAAACTGTTTTTAAAAGAAGGGGAAAGTTCAGAAGTTATTACAAAGCAAAACCTACAGCCAAGAACAAAATGACCATTTTGGTTGGTTTATCTTTGTTTGGTTGGTTGGTTGGTTGATTGGTTGGTTGGTTGATTTGGGGGTTTTGTTTGTTTGTTTGTTTGTTTATTTGAGATAGGGTCTCACTGTGCAGTCATGGCTTTTCTGAAACTCGGCATGTATACAGACCAGGCTGGTCTCAAACTCACAGACATCTCCCTGTCTCAGCTTCCCAAGTGCTGGGACTAAAGGCATACATATGTCACTACGCCCAGCAAAATGACCACATTTTAAAATGAAATTTTAAACTGACTTCATGATCGAATGCCTTGATGACTGAAGAGAGTTCTGAAAACGATCACATAGGAGAGCTACCAGAAGTTCACAGTGGCCATGGAGCTTGTGTGACAGAAAGCCCACTATCCAGGCTGGTGGGCAGAGGGCGTGATTTCTAATCCTTGTTCCATGATGTGTGACAAGTGAGGTTGGACTGGCTAATCCATAGCTCTACCTTCAGCCTCTCCAGCTTAAAACAGAGGGTGTTGAGTCCTTTGATCTCCCTCAGTAATGAGGACCTTCACAGTCGTGTAGATTTTGACAACCGACAGACCAACCAACTGGTGTCACCAGGAAGCCACTGGAAATTCAGACCCAAGGGAAGATGAGAGAGCAAGAAGAGCTAGAGAGAGAGCCTATAAAAGGGGATGCGTAGAAAGTCTCTGAAGCAAAGGCAGAAGGGTGGAGAGACAGGACAAAACTCTCGGAAATGCCCATGTTAAGAGGAAAGTCTAATGCTGGAGGCATGTGTTTCAAAAAGGAATGTGTGATGAGTTGTTGAGCTATTCATCCATTGGCTTTGTGTACATGAATTCAGGGATGGCCCATGCACATAAACCCCCAGGAAACTCTGATAGCAGACACAATAAAATATGAAATTCTGAGGAATTACATGTGGATGTCTCCATATTTACTAATGCACCATGGGTACTGTGTCCTAGACCTTCCCATTCAGAGCATCCAAGGCAGAATTTTTATTTTTCACCTTTAAGAAAGTGGCAGTGATTGAAATCTTGCCTCGGATTATGAATTTTCATGATAGCTTCAGCCAAGCACTCCGCAGCTATGAGCCCCAGCTGCAATCCAAGGGAGACTAAGTGAAAATCACAATCTTGTCTCTCCAAGCTCTGTCACAAATGCATACATGGCTTCCTTCCATCTATTTCTCATGTAGTATTATTCATCAATCAAGTCCAAGCATCAATAACACCCCAAAACAAATTTATTTCATTTACCAGAAGTAAGAAACCCTTCTCTGAAGTATGCTGTTCTTCACTTTTGTATGTTCCCCACTGTGGTTCACATGGACCACTGTATATTATCCAGGAGTGCTGTGTGTCTACTTTACCATCAAAATTACGTATTTACTGTTTAAAAGGCACTATTAATAAAAAATGAGTAAGAGGGAATATTTACAGGACCTGGAGGACCAATATCGGCATTTTTCTTTTTTCTGTGGGAGCACCAGAGCACATAGTTCTGTGCACACACACAAACATACAGAGACCAGCATGTGTGCTGCATGTAGGTATATCCTAAGACACACACACACATTGTAAATCCTAATTTCTTTCTGTCTTTCCTTCCTTCTTCCTTTCTCTCTTTCTTTCTTTTTCTTCTTTTTTCCTTCCTTCCTTTCTTTCTTTCTCTTTTTTCTTCCTTCCTTTCTTTTTTTTTTCTGCAGAACATTTCTTTATTTTTCACTAAGACTTTCCCAGAGGACATAACTAAGCTTGTCACCACCCCCACCCCCAACAAAGGATTAGTGTGCTCACTGCCATAAAGCAGATAGGAACAGTTTGCAAGGACTAGAACCAACCTTAAATGGCAAAGAACACATTCTCTCTGAATTATGATGAACATGTTTAAGTAAAGAAAGAAAGGAAAGGAGCAAAGAAGTAATGGTGGTTTCCAAATTAAAAGATCATTCACGTTTTGTGTCACATGTTCAATCTTGGTTCTCCTGTACCGAAATTCCTGCTGTTGTTTATTTTGAAGTTTTTAACAACTTTGTAAGAATCATCACAATTATTTTAGTTTGTTTTTAACCATCTTCTTGAGTAATAATTTGTGTGTGATATAACTGAGCCTAAAGATCTAAAAAGATTGTGACTGCATGAAATGTCATGTTTGCCATAACCCTGAAATACTATGCCAGGCCAGGCCACACCTTCACAATTCTTTCGATAACTTGAAACCGTGTTTCTCTTTTCAACTCTCTCATTGTTTATGGTAAATAATACCGGAATTCACACTTGGAGACAGTGGGATTACCCTGTGGAAAAGCCAGTGTTTTACATCTATGTTGCAAGTCTGCAAATATTAGCCCTCTGTTATTATTTAATTTGGATAATAATTAAATTAATTATGTATTACATAGACTTGAACTAGAGAAGCCAGTCACTAGAGGGCAGCAAACCTCAGAGAAAAGACATGAATTCAAATGCTGATTCTTAATCCAAGGTAATAAAAAATACTGAATGTCCTAGAGACTGCAAAGAATTGGTGCTTTCTGAAGCATCTCTGTGATTCTTCAAGTCTTGGCTCTTGCACAGACTTGAAGACTTGGCTCTTGAAGTAGAAAGTTGCATCGTCTTTGGAAAACTGTCACTACAATTTAGTGATCAATGAACAATGAGCATTTCAAGTTATTCTTCTAAATAAAATCTGCATAACAACAATTATGCTAGTTCAGCATGTTTAAGAGATGGTTATGAAATAGGTCAACTGAGATTTTGTGGGATTTCTGCCTCTTCAGAGGGAGCAGATGTTTCCTTATTATTTCATCCTGAGAGTCGTAAAAAATGAAACTGATTTTTATCTCTAAAAACTTGAAGTTATTTTCTGAGTCTATAAAAAATGCAAAATTTGTGAAGGCAAAAATATTCTGTAGTCTATAATGTTAGGGTCTGTCCCTACTAATAGAAATTATCTTCAAGTTTGTTTATTGTTTCTAAGTTACATTATAAGAGAATTTAGCCATAGCTCCCCATTTCCCTTTTGAACTCCCAAGGAGTGGTGTTTGCTCAATGACTAACTTATTGTAATGAGCACATATCCTTTTAACATAATTAGAGTAATGTGAAGCTATACAGAATTTGTTTATGAGAAATAGCCCCTTCTTTTCCTCTGCAATTAAGAAATCCTGGTTAAAATGTGTTGGAAGTCTCATTAGCATTTGTGTGTGTGTGCTGGGGTGTTTCAAGACCCATGAAAACATGAATTTTTAAGAGTTAATCTGAAAATAAAATCTACAAATAAACAGTGTTACTGTCTTCAATTAAATGAAATAGAGTGCTTTTCCAGAGCTTCTTTCTAATCCTGATCTTGGTGGTGTGACTTTGACTTAGCTTACGCCTACTAAGTAGACACAAAGTTCATTTCCTTAGAATGTCAAAAATAAAGGAAAAACAAAGGAGTCTTACCAAACAAGTATATGACTATGAACTTCAGAAATACCTGGATTATTGGGAAACTGAGAAAAATATGAGAATTTTAGAATCAAGATTTTTCTTTTTGTTCTTGTTTTTAATTTCTTTTTATTTATTCTTTGTGTGTTTCACATCGTGCATCTTGATCCCACTCGTTTCCTATCCCTTCCTATCTGCCCTCCATCCCTACAAACTGCCCACCCAAATAAAATAAAATTTAAGAGAAAGAAAAAGGAAAAGAAAAAGGGGGGGGGGGAGGAAAATCTTCTCATGGGAGCTGTACTGTGTTCCGGTGAGTCACGCAGTAAACCTTTTTATCCATTTTTCTTTATGTGCAAGTGTTCACTGCAAAGAGTTGTTAGTCTGGTTTGAGGCCTCTAGTCTCTGCCAAATCATTGATGCTGGACCCTCACTGGGGCTCCTCTTGGACATCCTGTCGTTGCCCTGTGTCATGGAGATCCTGCAGCTTTGGGTCTGCAGGACTGGCCCCTTCATGTACTCCAGCAGATCACAGATGGGGTGGATGTTGGGGTGAGCCAACTCATAACCCTGGTCCTGGGCCTTGGTAGTTGCCGGGTTTGTCAGTCCTCAGGCTCTTCCCTGTCTTCACCACCAGGATGAGCTCTCCAGCATTGCCCTGGCTCGTTGACTCCTTGAAGTGATGAGCAAGGGGCGGGGCCAATTCCTTCTTTGTCCCCACCCTGCCCCTTCACATCCTCAGGGTCAGCTCTCCCACTCTCCGACATTACAACATCTACACCTTCAGGGCCAACTCTACTGTGTTGCCCAGGCCAGGTGTAGGGGCCACTCTCCCAAGTGCTGCCCCTGATGAGGGGCGTGGACAGTTCTCTTGCTCTTAAGATCTCAGAACCAGCTCTCCCACCTGCCACAGGCCACGAGGGGCAGGGACTGGGGTGGGAGTGGGGAAGCGTCTCTCCCCTGCCCACACCACCACCTGGTAGATGAGGGACGAGGCCAGATCTCCCATGTTCCCGTTCTCCTGGCAGTTCACCTGCACCCCAGTCAATAGGATCAGCTCTACCGTGCTGCCCAGGCGAGGTGGAGCTGGTAAGGGGGAAGGTCAGCTCCCTCACCCACCACAGGTAGCAGGGGAATGGAGGAGGGTATGCCCTCACCACCACATGGCAGATGAGGGGGGTGTGGCCAGCTATCCTATTCTCACACCCTCAGGGACAGCTCACCCATGCCTCTGTCATCAAGGTCAACTGAGGAGCAGGGCCCACTTTCCTGAGTGCGGCAGCTGGTAAGCGGGAGGGTCATCTCCCTCTTCTGTCCTTCTGTCATAGGTGGTGAGGGAATAGGGTAAGGGAGGCATCTCTACCCCACTCACATCCACCATATGACAGACAGTAGTGGGGACAGCTAGTTCTCCCATACTCACAGCTTTGGGGATGGCTCATCCAGATCTCCACCAACAGGGTTGGCTCTATTGTACTGCAGGGCCTTCTCTTCAAGGTACTCATTCATGTGCACGAGGGAAAAAAAAGTCTATGTATTTAAGAGTCTTCTTACCTACAACATAAATGCTAATGACTCCAAAATCTATTTTCCAGTCCATACCCCAGCTCCCTCCATAACCAAATAGTTAACATTTCTACCAGGGCCCAGATTCATGGAAGTATTTAAGGTCAAAATATTCCAAGCTGACCACATCGCTTTCTCACCTAAACCCACTCTCCTCTTGTTTTCTCTACTCTGAGTTCTTTCATCCTTCCCTTTCAACCAAGGTAAAGGACCAAAACCAGCCTTGCTTCTTTGTTCTTCAAACCACCAAACCAAGCAACCACCAACCCTTGTTACTTTTAAATGTAAATGGTTTTAACCCTTTCTCTGATTTCTGGTCACATTACCTATAGCAACTTCTTTACTGGCCACGAGCCCTATCTTCCCAAAAACGTTGTCTATATTTTGAGACCGTTAGTACTGGTGCTGGACTCTCAGGCCAGAGCTTCCTACGCACAGTGAGCATCCACTCACCTGCAGAAGTTCAGCTGTCCACACAGGATGCACTTCATTTTTAAAAATGTCCTTGATAGCTGGGCGGTGGTGGCGCACGCCTTTAATCCCAGCACTCGGGAAGCAGAGCCAGGCAGATCTCTGTGAGTTCGAGGCCAGCCTGGGCTACCAAGTGAGTCCCAGGAAAGGCGCAAAGCTACACAGAGAAACCCTGTCTCGAAAAACCAAAAAAAAAAAAAACAAAAACAAAAATGTCCTTGATAAATATTCGTTGAGCCAAAAAGAATCTGATCATTCAGCATTCCTGTGGTTAGCCTGGGTGTGAAAACAAGACTCTGTGTTGTGCTGTAGCAAAGCACATAAACTAAAACAAAATTATCTACGGACATTTGTCAGTTTAATATATCTTTTCGTTTTGGAGGGAAATTGGGAAAAAGAAGGCACAGTAAACAGAGTCCTGGACACAAACTGACGAGACAAGCACGGTTCAAATTTTTGCCAGAAGCAACACAGAAAGAGTGGCACCTTACCGAAGATGTGGATCTTACACCCAGCAGCAAGGCCCAAAGACACTGCTTCTGTGGCTTCGATCCAGGCCTTTTCTTCTCACACTTTCCTTTCAAACAACAGTCAGCTTGGGGAAGAAAAAGCAAAACCTAAATCCTTGAAACTTTATAAACAGTGAGCAGTCCCGGCCGGGCATCTCTTCTGAAGATGGCAAAAGAAGAAAGGTAAACGAAGGTGCTTTCATCTTCTGTTTGTGCTGGGCAAACCATCAGAATTCGGAAAGGTCTTTCATTTGTTCATACATTCCTTTCGTGTGCCTGAATGAATGCCTGTAGAAAGCATTTGCACAGCTAAAACGCTCACCAGGAAAAGGAAAAAAGGAAGCCTTGGCAACTGGTGTTGACAAACAGCGTGAGCACGGAAGAAGAGGCCTGCCAATCAGGAGAACAGAGGCTGAATATGAGACCAGTGCACTAAGCCCTATGCTAGGTAAGGGAAAACCAAGAGCCACTTGCCTGCTGGAGCATCCTGGATTTTCAGGGGTTTGTTCGTATGGTTGGTTTTGTTTTTGTTGTTGTTGTTGTTTTGGTTTCGGTTGGGTTTTTTTCTAGATTGATCAATTTCCATTGGTAGCAAAGCATATTTATATTAGACTGGGTTTCAGTTGGTCTGTCTACAAAGAACTTTCTTTTGTTTTACACATTACAAATATTTCTTGAGCAGTCTTACCTTTCCCTTTTAGTTTGATCTCCTGATGCCTTATGTGTCTGTTTGCTCTAAGATACATCCCCAAAATTACTGTTTGGGCTGAAAATGACATAGTTCTGAAGTTAATCAATATAACAACCCCTATACTAGATGTAAAACAGGATAAATATGTATAATAAAGTACTGGACTTTCATCCATATTAGATGAATATATGCAGTTAGTTGGTTAGTTAAAGAAATCAGCACAAGCAGAAGGAAGCAACACTATGTAATACTAGTGTAAGCTATCATAAGCAGCAGTCAAGCTGTTCATATTGAAAGTCACTCCTAAACTCTGTAGGTCATTCCTATGCCATGCACCACTTTCTCCTACACTTAGATTACTCGGTCAACACAATGGCAAATGGACTAGATGTTTGATTACTGTCATTTCCTTTTAAAATGAAATTGCCCTTTCTTCTATTGAAAATGATAACAGTTTTCACTTTTCTTACTCAACTAGTACCTATATAAAGAGTTTTAAATTCATTGAGATTCTATATTTTATTGATTTTTAGAATCTTTTGCCATAAAACTCACTACTAAAGACCTGAGTGTGCTGGCTGATTTTGTGTCAACTTGGCACAGCCTAGTCCTGGAGAGGAGGAAGCCTCAATTGAGAAAATGCCTCCATAGGATTGGGCTGTAGGGAGGCCTCTAGAGCCTTTTTCTTAATTAGTGATTGATGTGGGAGGGCCCAGTTCATTGTGGGTAATGACATTCCTGGACTAGTGGTCCTGAGTTCTATAGGAAAGCAAGCTTAGCAAGCCAGTAAGCAGCACCCCTCCATGGCCTCTGCATCACCTCCTGCTTCCAAGTTTCTGCCCTTCTTGAGTTCCTGCCCTGACATCCTTCAATGATGAACAGTGTAAACCAAATAAACCTTTTCCTCTTCAAGTTGTTCTGGTCCTGGTATTTCATCACAGCAATAGTAACCCTAACTAAGACATTGAGGTTCATGTTAGGCAATTCTGGGGGAAACTCCAGGAAACAGGGTATTTATTAGTCTTTGTCATGAGCTGTCAGGAAGCAGGGGTGACCCTCTGCTCATCTTGATGAAAGCCTGCAGGGAGGAGGGCCACAGGCACACCTGTTCCCCAGGAGAGGAGAATATTTCACAGCTTGGTTCTTATTTATATTTTGTCCGTACTCAAACATGACTGCAAGTGGGCTACTTTTGTCTTCATTTCTTTCTCCTGTTGATATTCTGTGAAGTCATTTCTAATCGAAAGAAAAACACAAGATGTAACAGCAAGTGACAGGTCAGCTCATGTTAGCATCTAGCAGAGAGGACCAGCCAGGCCACCCTCATTTGCCATTTGGTCATTTGCCCTTTGTATTAGGTCCAAATGTAAATACGGTGAATCAAGGGATATCATTGCATGATGCTTGTGCTGTCACTGTCTCTGAGAGCTTGCTGGTCAGGGGAAAGCATAATCTGTAGTTGGCCTGGGACTGGTCACCTGCTCTGTTTGTGTAGAATGAAAGCTCAGTGAATAGTTGCAACATTGCCATTCAGGACAGAGCACATCACCAGCTTCAACATGGGCAGTGATCCAACAGTCCTTGACATTTGTCAAGGTTACAGATAATAAAATCCAGGCAAGACCTCCCCCTGTGTTTGTTTTGTGAAGGAAAGCTACTGAAAGGAAGCTGCACCTTACATGGAAGCTTCTAGAAGGCTGATTAACTGACTAGAACTTCAATGGCTGTGGAAAGATTAGATTGTCGCAGGTCAAAGGCCTGCATTTTATCCTGGACCATCTTTAGCCCCAGCGATACCTATTCCTTGTCTACTTCTGTGTCTGACTTTACATCCTTGTGACTATCAGATGAAACCTTCTGCAATGTATTAACTTAGCAAACCCTAATCTTCCACCAATCCAAAAGCTAAGAATGTCGTCAGATAGCATCTGAGACCTGAGCTGAGACTTTCTCAGTTTGTAGTACTTTCCAACTACTTGATGTATTGAGCAATGTATTTAAAAAGCATCTTGACTTATGACTTTATTATGTTATACAAATATCATGAAACTGCTGCCACATTGGAACCTGTAATCTGCAAGTAATCTAAATCTGTGTTCCAAAGCCATGGTCACTCATACTTGGTGCCAGCATGAAGAATCTCTTACTCCGTTTGAGAAGAAAGCTGTGTTTCCTGAGCCAGCAGTTTATAAAGTCAGATGACAATTTTTCCTACACTTCATCATTGGTTTGTGAATTTCTCTTGTAATATGTGGAGTAATAAATAGTATTTGCTACAAGTTGGATCTTCCTGAGGTTAAGAGCAAAGACTGCAGATGTACGGTGTCTTTGACCTTGGCTTTGAATTCTGGCTCGTTTTCTGATTACTCACGTGCTAGAAATGGTATCATTTCTGGTTTTCACTAGAATCAGTGTTGTAGTTCACTAGAATTGATGCTTCACCATTTTTTTTCCAGTGTGAAAAACAGTAGTCCATATAATATGTATGAAGGAGTCAAAGATTCCTGAGAGATTCCTGAAAAACCGTGCTTCCCTTTGACGGTTATAACAACCTTTTGTAGCTAAGAGAACGTGGCTGTGAGAAGAGGGGATGACTCAAGGTCAGTGGCTGTGAAGAGCAGAGGGGGAAGGGAGATAGGGAGGTTAATCAGTGCTGAGTGAGCTACAGTTAGATAGTAGCATGCCCCAGGATGTGACTCGGTGGCAGATAAGATGCTGAGCATGTGAGCACATGTGCAGTGTGCATTTGATCCTCGGCGAACAGCTCCCCTCCCTCAGGGGGAAAAAAAGAGCAAGAAGTTTAAATGTGGCATGAGTCTACGAATAACAGTAATGTGCTGTTGACTTTTTCAAGCTGGAAAATGGGAATTTGGAATGTTTTCATCATAATGATACAATAAATGTTTGGGAAGATTTGTGTAACCTGACGTAAGCACGCAATGTATGCTTTTGTTGAAACATCAGAGGGTACTCCAGTAATACATATAATTTCTATCCTTTTAGGTGTTAATGAAAAATAAATTTTATTTTTTAAAAAGAGTAGGATAATAAGGAAGGGACATAAAAGTGGGTTTAAAAAGTCCCTCTTGAGTTGTGGAAAAAAGCAATCAGGAGGCTGTGATACACAAGAAACCACAAGAAGGAAGCTTCCTCAGGAGGACAGAACAGAACAACAATGCTGCTGAGATTTAATGGAGTTTAATCTGCATATGATTACTCCGGAATTTTTCACGAAATTTACAAATTGGCTCTTAAGTCTGTAAGTTTCAGCAATAGCTAGAAAAATCTGAAGTACAAAAATACATGGTATTAGAATAAACCATGAGAAAGAAAACACAAAAGCCACAGGAAATATTAGCAATGCTTTAAGTATTTGTTCTAACTGAGAGGCAAACACAGTCTTCAGCACACAGGGTTGCAGCTTCTGATGATGTTGGCGTTCTGAACCATTACCAGGGTGGCAAGGTTGGTGCTAACTGAATGATGCTGGGAGAATCTGACAGCATGTGATAGCATAGAAACTTGACTCACATTTGCCTCCAGATTCCTCTAGTAGTCAATGCTGAGTTGATGCCAGTATCACACTGTAGTGGGGGGCTGTTCTCACCATGCCCTGAAGTACTGCCCCTAGTGAGGTAGCAGGTAACTGTTACACCTGTCTATGACCTTGAAGTACTAGGCATGGCCACTCAGGACCCTTAAGACAGGGATGCATGTGCACAGCTCTCTCTTCACTACCTCGTGGTTTTGGATGCTAGGACAGACCAGGGCAGATCTTACCAGAGAACAGCTTTGCACCATGCCTCACCCTTCTAGGATCCTGCGACAAATTTCTCTATTTTGTCTTGTGAATTTTTTTTTTTCACAAATAAATTCCTTTGTCCATTAAGCAGACTTCGTGGATTGCTAGCGATATAATCCCATTATCACACCCTTGAATACCCTGAAGTGTAACATTCTTAAATAGAATTTCCAAGCCTCAGATGTTGAATCACAGTAATACATACATACCCAGAGAGAGATGGGGGGGGGCGGGTATAGAGAGTAAAAAAGGAAAAGAATCTGTTTGCAATAGTAATTACAGTTTGTCTTGGAATCTGATTGGGGTGAAAGCCAAATGAGGATGTGCAGAGGAGGTGGGGGGTGGCGTACTGGTTGTATACTTGGATTGAAGATCTATGTCACTTCTAACAGTTGCTATGAAGTTAAGAGATAAACTGAATCAAAGGGATAATAGGTAAGACAAGAAGGATAGAAGATAGAACAGAACTTGGAGTAAAAAGAGATGGCATCAGAGAACTGCAGACGGCCCTGGGTAGCTGAAGTGGAACAGGGGTCAGACAGGAATCAAGAATTTTCCTTGACTGGCCTGAGGATGACTTGTAATCCAGTACTAAGGAGGGTGAAGCAGAGGTTCAGGAGTTTTCCAGACTGGCCTGGACTATATCACGAATCTTTGTCTAAAATAAAAGAAGGAGGATTCATTCATAGAATTAAAAAAAAATCAAAATAGGCTATTTTCTTAATATCTGTTTAATATAATTTGCATTGTTTTCATCTTTATAATTATAAAAACTATTATATTTTCAGAACTATGTTATCATAAAAACCTTATAACTTTCCATGATAACTTTTCACTCTTTTTTGAATACTGATCACTTTACTTTATAAAGAAAATATGAAACTTTTTCCTTATGCGTTTGCAACGTCATCAGATTTTGTTTAGAATTTTGGGAAGAAATAATTTTTCCATGTGTATGTTTTAGCTCCTATCACACTATTTTTTAGAATTACTCACAAAATCTTTTATTTCATAGACATTTTCAAATGCACTAGTGTTGTAGCATTCTCCTGTTTTGGAGGTGGGATAGAGGGGGAGGCAGGCTCTCATTCTGCAGCTCAGGTTGGCCTGGAATTTGCTAGGTCAACTGGGATGGCCTCAAAGCAGAAATTCTTTTGCCTCTGCCTCCAGTGTGCCCTGACATTCAATCCCTTACTTATATCATGTGGCATTTTTTTTCTCTATTTAAAAAATATTTTGGTCGGGCGGTGGTGGCGAATGCCTTTAATCCCAGCACTCGGGAGGCAGAGGCAGGTGGATCTTTGTGAGTTCGAGGCCAGCCTGGTCTCCAAAGCAAGTTCCAGGAAAGGTGCAAAGCTACACAGAGAAACCCTGTCTCGAAAAACCAAAAATAAATAAATAAATAAATAAATAAATAAATAAATAAATAAAAAATATTTTACTTCATAAATAGAGTTTCTGAAGCTTAATTTTTCTCTTTTCCCTAAAGCATTCTCAAACATTCTTTCTCTGTAGTCTACTGTTTTTATATATATTTTTAATTTGTGTGGTTTTCGAATTTCTTCTAGAACATTCTGAATTGAAGTCTTAGTTCAGTTTTTCTACATTTAATCATGGATTCACATTTTTTGAGCTGTTTGTACTCATTTGTAATGTTAGTTTTTGTTCCTATTTTTCTTCTGATATATAACTATAATTTTAATTGCTATTTTTGTCTTAAAGGGTCATTTAGATGAGAGCTTGAGTGCTTTGTGTTTTGTGCCTTTGTTTTATATTTGTATTACAGAGTAGCAGAGTGTTATTTTGATGGGTGTATTGGAGCAATCTGTGGTTTGTGACACGTGAGTAGCCTAGACAGAACGCTACATGAAATAGGCCAGGCACAGAAAGAAACACAGCCTGATTTTCCTTATGTGTGGGATCAGAAATAATTGGTCTAAGAGAAACAGTGAGTAGAGTTCTGGGTTTCCTGTGGCTGGGGAAAGAGGAAATACTGGTCAAGAATATAAAACTTCAGTAGGATGGGCAAAACAGAGTAAGGGATGAATGACTATAGCTGATAACAATGTATTGTATTCTTGGAATTTTCTGAGTAGATGTAAAGTGTCTTCATCAGTTAAAAAGATATACAAAATAAGATACATTATTTAGTTTGATCAAGACATTCCACAAGATACACATATTTTAAAGTACCATAATATATGGCAGTGTATATACTTTATCTTGTCGGTTAAAAGCCAGAATAAAACAAGAGGCCTGAACTGGAAATCTGATACAAAAAGAAATTTGAGAGGCTTTGTAAATGCTCTGACGTCCTAGGCACTGGGACCCTCAGTAAGGACGTATCTGCACACACAGAATCCCTGCAGTTTTCTCCTCAGTTGTGCTTCGGTGTGTGACTGTAGTTTTGTTTTGTAAATTAAATTTCTTTGCTATAAAAATTGGCTCAAAGAAATAAGACTCTAGGAGTTGGTAACTGACAGCAATAGCTTGGGACAAGATACAGAAAAGAAAAAAAAGACAACAAAAGACTGTCACCTGGAGCAGGCAGCAGCTTCCTAAAGGGATGTAAAGTTGCTGGGGCATGACAGTGGTATCGAGGCGCAGGTGCCGATGTCCTGAGAACAAACAGTACTACTGAATCTGCACACTGCTTTGATACTTGGGGAGTGCCGATTCTATGCTTGAAACTCTTCAGCCAACCATTTGTTTCTCATTGTCTGTAATTAAAGAGTCAAACCGTGAGAAAATAGCTCATTATATCCACAAGAAACAGGTGACAGTAAGATACAGCCCAGCTTCATTAGATCCTTCCTGAAAACTCACAACACAAACCTGAATTATCCTCTGGTTTTATTTTGATGCTAACTCTGGTTACGTGAACTCTTAGGAACTGATTCTGAGTGAAAGATTCTAAGTCAGAAGTTACGGTAGAAGACAACCAAATTCAGCCAGGGATGCAGGTCAGTGGGAGAGCACTGGCTTAGCACATACAAAACCTTAGGTTCCACCCCCATCACTAATGAATAAATGCATAAATAAGTAAGTAGATCAATAGTTTATTTGTAATAAGTCTGTTTCTCTTAAGAAATATTCAAAAAGCCTATTGATATATAAAATTAGAATGACCTATAGCGCTTGCTGAAAATTAGGCTAAGCAGCATCCAATCAAAACCATGTTTAGTCATAAACTGTCAAAACCTTCTCTGGTCATCTTTTTTGAAAAAGAGACATCTGGCAGGGGGGCGGGGGATGGCGCACACCTTTAATCCCAGCACTCTGGTAGAAGCAGATGGATCTCTGTGAGTTCAAGGTCAGCCTCATCTATAGAGCGAGATCCAGGACAGGCACCAAAACTACACAGAGGAAAAAAAAAAAAAGAAAAACTACACGTCTCAAAAAAAAAAAAAAAAGATATCTCAGTGTGTGTGTGCGTGTGTGTGTGTGTGTGTGTGTGTGTGTGTGTGTGTTGTGTGTGTTGTGTGTGTGTGTGTAGGTATATGGGCATGTACACAGGTGCCTGTGGAGGCCAGAAGAAGGCATAAGATCACCTGGAGCTGGCGTTACAGATGGTTGTGAACTGTGCTGCGTGGCTGCACCAAATGCAGCTTGGATCCTCTGCAAAAGACACACATGCTTTTATTTTATTTTATTTCAATTTATTTATTTATTTATTTATTTATATATTTGGGGGAGTTGAGACAGAGTTTCTCTGTGTAGCTTTGTGCCTTTCCTGGGGCTGCACCAAAAGCAACTTGGATCCTCTGCAAGAGAAACACATGCTTTTATTTTATTTTATTTCATTTTATTTATTTATTTATTTATTTATTTATTTATTTATTTATTTGGGGGAGGGGGGTTGAGACAGGGTTTCTCTGTGTAGCTTTGTGCCTTTCCTAGAACTCACTCTGTAGCCCAGGCTGGCCTCGAACTCACAGAGATCCACCTGGCTCTGCCTCCCGAGTGCTGGGATTAAAGGCGTGTGCTACCACCGCCTGGCGAAACACATGCTTTTAACTGACCCATCTCTATAATCATCTTTCTTAAGAATGAATTTTTTACTCAGTCTGTAGAGTTGTGTTATATTAAAAAAAAAACAGCATCCTGTTGTGTTTGCCAAGTTACTCCATTTTTAAAAACAGAAAATCATAACATTTATATGTACTGTTGCTTAACTTAGGGACAAAGACTTACAGACTGGTGTCAAAAAATAATAATAATTCTCTTTTATAAGACAGAGCTCAGTTTCTGATGTGAGTTTTGATACATGTATTAAGGAATATTGTGAAAAGAAGGTAAAGATATTTAAACATATTTTTCACTTATTTGCTAAAAGCTATACATCATCATGAATGTATTTAAAACTATGGAACCACCCAGACATTCAGTTTTCTCCAAGGAGACATACTTCTCATGCCAATGTAATGAAGTCACAGACTTGCACGGTTTTCTTTCTCCAGCTCTATGACTGCTTCCCAGTCTCCTTTTTGTCACAGCTTCTTTGTCCATAAATATTGAATGCCACAGAATTCCAGTCTCGTGGTCTCCTGCCTCCAATTGTAACCTTTACCTAGACAGTCCATAATACTGCCCTAATTGCTTCTTAACTAGATACCTTACAAATAGCAACATGCCATCTTTCCCAAAGACATGCATCATAGTATTTGGCAATCTGGTTATTTCTAGAGCATCTTCTACATGTACAATTACAATGTTCAAACTGAGAAAACAAAATTAAGCAATGACCTCAGGATTGGGGAGTCAGAAGTCTCTTAGGCTGTCATCTTTCAGAAGCATTCAACTCCCACTGCTGTAGGTAAAGAAAGTCCAGACTTTTAAGGCACATTGTCCCTCTGTCACCCTTCAATGACCACTTTGTGAGTGTACACACACACACACACATACACACACACACACACACACACACTCAAAACACACTGCTCCCTCATCCTGAACTGTTGGAAAAAAATGTGACCTCAGTCCTTTCAAACACTGTCAGAGAGAAGCCAAGATTATACAGTCAAGTCATTGAGTTTCTTAGGCCACAACAATCAATGTCACTGTGGATATATATGCCAGACCCAGCCAATAAGCACATTATTTTTTCCCTTGTGGCCACAAAGATTTTCAGGGACTGACTTCAAGGTCCATGGTGGTCTAATTACAAGGGATCATAAGACTGAAATGAGACACAAAACCTTTTCAGCTGGATTGGAACCTGCAACAAAATGTCAACTGAAGTCAATCTTGTCACCTAAGAATACCAAAAGAGAAACTTAATCCTGATGATTTGATTACAGATGCAGAACAACTGTAAGCAATAAAGAATAAGGGTTTATTACCCAGCAGAAACCTGGACCAATTTTCAAAGCCGTTGAAAAGAATTTGTGAATGCCCTTGCTTCAGTGCTGGGGATAGGCCTAAACGTCTCACTTAAGAAACAAAGCTGGTCCTCATTGCATGAGTTGGCTGTTTGAAACCTGGGGCCTATGCAGGATTGTTTGGCTCGGCCTGGGAGGAGGGGACTAGACCTACCTGGACTGAGTCTACCAGGTTGACCTCAGTCTGTGGGGAAGGCTTTGCCCTGGAGGAGATGGGAATGGGGGGGGGGCATTGGGGGGAAGGTGAGGGGGACGGGAGGGGGGAGAACAAGGGAATCCGTGACCGATATGTAGAACTGAATTGTATTGCAAAATAAATTAAAATAAATTCAAAAAAAAAAAAAAAAAAAAAAGAAACAAAGCTGAGCATGAAAGACAAGAAAGTCAGAACCAGTTCAGAACTATGAAGACAGGAAATCAGTGAAGATAAACAGGACACCCAGCACTAATGGGAATCAGAGTCTGTCTCCTGCTTCTCAATCTTTAACAGGTTGGGTGCTCTGCTGAGGAAGTGGGTGTTTTTCACAACAGAACTGCACATGCTCCTGACACAGGCCTGGTGAATTTGCCTTGTTTACTCAGTTTGTTTTAAATGCGTGTTGTTGTTTTTTTAAAAAAAAGGAATTATATATTACAGCTGCAGTTGAGGCCTTCATTTCTAAGTTCCATTATAATAACTCTTTCCCAAACATAAAGTCAATATTGAGCATTTTAATTTTGGTAGATTTTTTTTAATTGAGAAATCATTGCATAAAGTTATAGACCGATGCACGTTTCAAAGTGCAACACCTGCAGCTTCCCTTCTAACTTCTGAATCCCGTCACACTTGGCTAATTGCAAACCCTGATAGGAAATCATGAGAAGAGTAATCCGTGCTCTCAGTTCAGTGAGAATGGCGTTATCAAGCTAGAATACTGTCTGAAAAAGGAGCCCACATATACAGACGGTGTGATCCCATTAACAGCCCCCTGGATCAAGCTAGCATTAGGCTCTTCAGTTATGTAAATCAAAGCCCCTCATAAAGAGAACTTTAGATTGAGTTTTCTCACTTGCTGTCAGAATGTACAAAGACTGGTAGCAGAATGTTCATGGCAGCAGCAGACACTGAATTCATAACTAGCAGAATCAAGGTGAGATGAGTCTGTGCTCCCAAACTTGAACTATGGCAGCTCCTGTGGTTTGGCCACACAGGTTACAGGTAGCAAATGAAGGCCTGGTCTAACCTGACACCACAGTACAAATGATCCCGAAATGAAGAATGTAGGTTTTTGGCACATCGTTTCTACAGATTCTTATCCTCACAAGTCTCATAAGCAGGAAACCAGTTCATTGAAGTTGGCTCATCTGAGTGAAAACAGGGAAATAAGAGGCTTTACTAAGAAATGTGTTTCTTACCAGAGACTTTCTGTCAGGATGTTGGAGATACTGAAATTCTTGAAATCAAAATTCTCTCCTCTGAATGAAAGCAGGTACAGCGGGACACAGAAACAACACAGAGGGGTTAAAACCCTACCCATATCCATTCTCCTTAGATAATTCCATCCACTATGCATCCCAGGTCAACCTCAAACTCAAATGATCTTCCTGCCTCAGCATCCAGAGAGCTGAGGACTCCATGCTCACTTTACAAAGTTCCCTGGAAATCCTAACATAAGCTACTTAGAATGGGGAGCAAATACCTAATTCCCAAAACTACCCCAGAGATGAACCTGGGAGCAAGGACTGGAGTAGCTGAGTTTCCCACTCCAGCCACATGATAAACTGCCTTGATAAAGGCCATGACACAAGTAAAGGGATAAAGGACATGAGCAGAATAATGTGGTAGGCCACATTAGTTGACAACTCTGGTGACTAGTTCTCATACAAATGCTCGTGTAGATTTCTGGTCTTTGGTAACACGGTGGAGAATTCTGATAATCAATATGTCTGGATTATGAAGTGCCTATGAGATTCAAAAGCACATCTATGGGTGTGTTTATGAGGATGTTTCTAGAGATAATAAGAACCATGAAGGCTTTGACCTAATGAATGGATTAATCCCTTCTCAAATTCATAACATAATGGCATTATTGGGAGTTAATGAGAGGCAGGAGTTGGGTTCTAATTGGAGAAAGTAGGTCACAACTTTGTGTCCTTGTGGATTCTATTTGGACTTGTGTGGCATTCCTGTATGTTCTTTTTATCTACTTCCTGTCTACCACAACGTGAACTGCTCTAATCTGCCAGATCCTCCCCCACCATGATGAAACGAAACCTCAGAAGTCATTGATCAAAATAAATGCCTCTACTTTCGAGTAGTTTCTTGCTAGTATTTTGTCAGAGTGATGAAAAAACTATTAATGCACCCCTCAACACTCATAAAAGTAACAAGTATATCCATCAATTCATATCCCAAATCCTGATTCTATTGTAACAGGAATTGGTGAAGCATAACTCATTTTTTACATCTCCCATATGACTACTAAGGGCAAAACAAAAGAAAACTAAAGAAACATCCAGAAGATCAGAACCAAGGCAATTCATTAACACCTGTTGACAAAAGAACCCCTTCCAGTGTCAACCCAGAGCAAGGGATCCCTGAGAACTCTTCCAGCTACATGTGATATTCACAAAGGACTCTTGGCCATTGTGCTTTTCTTCCTACACTCACCATCCAATGAGAGCATAACTGTAGATATTTTCATTCTCTATCAATATGTCTTTCATATGATTGGACACTGTGTGCTATTAGACTCTTGGCTTTTGTGGACACACGGATTTCTACTCTGAACTGATGAATAAAGCATTCATGTTGATCAGAGGAACTGGGTGGAGTAACAGAGAATAACGTATTTAGGAATAAGGTTCAGTTTGTATGTTAAGTGGTGAATTGGTTTCATTGAATGCCTCCCAAAGGTACGTATTTCCAAACCTTGGTCCCCAGGTTGCTGACTCTGGGCAGTACTTTGGACATCTGAAAAGTAGATCCTAGTAGGAAGTCATGGGTAGTGTTCTCGTGAAGGAACTGTGATATCAAATCCTATCCTGGCATTCTCTTTGATGCCTTCTCAATTGTTTCCCAATAAGCATTCCTAATACGACAAATTGCCTTTATTAGACGCACAAAAATAGTAGAATCACTCCATCTTATGCTGGAACTTAAAGAACCACGAACCAATAAACATTAAAAATAAACATTTCCCACTAGTTCATTATCACAGGTATTGCACTACAACAACCCAAAACTGAATGCAGGTGGCCAAAAGAAATGGACTATAACAGACAGTGGTTTGTTTTCCTAAGCTATCAGGACCCATGCCCTTGTGTTAGCCAAGGGGGAGGAGGGCCTTTGTTTTCAGCCTCAGAGGTTTGGTCACACCACTAACCTGGAAAAGTACTACACAGATTTAGTGACTAAACTGGTCCAATCAGAACCAGAGGTCAAATTTAGGAGTGACCTCAGAGGTATTGTCTCTATATTGAAATCAGGGGAAGATACAGATTTAAAAAAAACAGCTGGGCAAGAGGGAGTGTCTAGCCCAAAACACCCATAGCAAAAAGGAATTCAAGATAAGCAATGAAAAGAAACAAAGTGGATCTTGTTAAGCACATAAGCCCCTGAAGCTAGAGACCAAACTTAAGTTTATCTAACCATAAATTTTTCCAAGTATAAGCTAATTAATTATCATTTGTATTAAAGATGCCTGAGATAACTAAAGATAGCTACCTGGGCAGCTCCTGCTAACTCACTAAAACTCACCTTCTGATTTCCTCCTTTGCTAACAACACTTCCCAGTTCCCTGAGTGGATCCGTGTGTTTCCACAGTCGCTGCCATTCTCGAAACAATAACTAAAATGTGTGATCTATTATGTGTACCTTAGATATGATGAAGAGACTATATCAGTTATGGAGGATTTTGTTGTTTTTTTATGCTCATACTTGTTTTAGAATTGTGCAGAAAATCACTATACACTATTTAATATGATTTATAGCATGATGTAGGCAATAGCAAATACATAGTCATTTCTAAAACATGGTCTTACTGAAAAATGTCTTTACAGAGTGCCACTTGTTTTGTGACTGGAAAGTTACCATTCTCGACTAGCACTGTGTATCTGAATACAATTTTTGCACAGAGTAGAATCAGAATGAGTGTTGGCTCCTAATGGTGCTCAAATTTCATGTGCTTATCTTTGTTGGGTCCCACCAAAATTTCCTCTTTGCTTTGGCTGCTATTTCAGAAAATACTTCAGTTGATTGAGAACAGTATGTTGCCAGAGGCCCACAACTAAGAGTATTCTAAGACTGACGACATGTTCTTCCTAAGGTTTATGCCTGCAATGCCTTGCTTCGATGCTCAAGAAGAAAATGGACAGACTTCAGGAAGGATTGCCAGGACTGATTTAAGTGCAATCTTGCAGCCAACACAGGCACTATGTATTTTTACATTGGAATGTTACAAAAAAAAATTGTATCCTCTGTTTCCTTCAGCACAACAAGTTCCACACTGGTGTGTTATAAGCTGTTTTTCCTGCGTTTTGGCACAATGCTAACTGCTTTTAATAGGAAATAACCCTGGCTCGATGCCCGTTCATTGTATTGCAGCATGTTTCCTTAGCTATAAGAGAACAACAAACCAAAGAGTTCATGCTTCCTCATTAAATTCTGGAAAACCCATGACATGAATAACACAGAGTGAACCTTTATATATCCCAACAATTAATGGAAGTGCTTCATCCTACAACATAATATCAGGAATATCCAAATTACACAGCAAACAGTGGTTGTTATGGGAACCCTGTGCATGTGTCTTACAGTTCTCCTAGGGGATATCATCACTCAAAACTGAGTTAGGATATTAATAGTTGGCAAGCCTGCTGCTTTCTCTTTACAATGAGCTTTTCTTCTTGACTATATTACCACAGTTTGTTCTGTGAAAGATGACGTACAGGACCATTCTCAAAGTTCTGGTGTTTCTTACAATTTATGGGAACAAATCAAATCACCCAGGTCCCAAACTGAAGCTGGAAGGCTTGTCAGTGTTGGCATCCCAGCAGAATCGGTTAATTCCCTTTAGGGTAGAAATGATGTTAGGAGACAGGAAAGTGTACCCAGAAAATGGAGCTTTGTGCTATACACATTTCAGTTGCCCTCCATCTGCCTTGTGTACAGTTGGGCTTTTATACCTGGATCTTCAAGTATTTTCTGTGCAGTGCAGAAGGATGGTAAGCCTAGGACACCTACAAATCTGTTTGATTTCTAGCCTCTTGTGTGAATCTGTTCAATTTAGCTCAACTTCTCCAAGCCTCCATTCCATTGGCTGTCAAATGGAAGTCGACAGTATGCTTGAAAATTTGATGTGAACGCATTAGACTAAATGAATAAAAAGCACATAGCAAATGCTGGGTGTTACTCCACAGGCATCAGGCTCTCATAGCAACCTCGTGCCTAGCAACAGAAGCATCAGGGTACATATTGTGCATACTCACTTAGGGCCAAACATCCTTGTAAATGCTGTCTATGCTAAATTCATGTAAAGAATTACAAGAAATTTTCCCTTGTCCTGGCTGCTGATTAGTTTTTTCCCCTTGTAAATCTTACTCTTTTTTTTTAAATTCTTTTCTCATATATTATATTCTGATCACAGTTCCTCCTCCCTCCCCTCCCTCCAGGCTCTTCCCCACCACCCATCTCCCCAGATCCACCCCCCTCCATCTCCCTTCAGAAAAGAGCAGGCCTCCCCGGGGGCATCAACCAAACATGGCAAAACATGCTACCATGAGACCAGGTATATACCATGGAATCCAGGATAAAAGAGGCAACTCAGTAGGAAGAAAAGGGTCCCATAAATAGGCAAAGAGTCAGAGACAGCCTCACTCCTACCATTAGGAATCCCACAAAAATACCAAGATACTCAGACATAACATATATGCAGAGGACCTAGATCAAACCCCTACAGGCTCCCTGATCTCTGTGAGCCCCATGAATCCCAGTCAGTATGTTTTGTGGGCAGTGTTCTTGTGGTGTCCCTGACCCCTCTGGTTCCTCTGATCCTTCCATCCCCTCCTCGGTGGGACTCTGCATATGCTCCCATCAGTTGCCAGATGAGGTCTCTCTGGTCTTTTTCATGAGAATTCTGCTAGGCTCTGGTCCCAGAACACTCTGCAGGTGGAACAAACTGTAGGTCAAAGGTTTTGCGGCTGGGTTGGAGCATTGATCCCTCTATTTGAGGCCTTGCCTGGTTACAGAAGATGCATGGTTCAGGCTCTGTGTCCCCTATTACTAGGAGTCTTTCCTAGGGTTACTCTTGTCAATTCCATGTAGTTTACATTGCGCTAAGTTTCCACCTCAACCCAGAAGTGCCCCCCCAATTTCAGTCATTTCTCCCTCTCTCCCCTCTACTTGATCCCACCTATTCCCAGCCCCACCTGCCCCTAGTTCACCCATGAAATCTATTCTATTTTCCCTTCCCAGAGAGCTCCTTGGGCCCTCCTTATTACTTAGCCTTTCTGTATACCATAACATAATTAATTTTTACTTTACAGCTAATATTCATTTATAAGTGAGTACATACTGTGTTTGTCTTTCTGGGTTTGGGTTACCTCAGTCAGGATGATTTTTTTTTCAAGTTCCATCCATTTACCTACATATTTCATGATGTCACTGTTTTTAACAGCTGAGTAATACTCAACTGCGTAAATGTACCTCATTTTCTTTATCCATTGTCTGGTTGAGGGACATCTAGGTTGTTTCAAGTTTTTGGCTATTATATGTAATGAGTCTTTTTCTGTCCTGCCAGCCTGCTCCCAAATAATGACATGGGGACTTCTTATTGACTATGAAGGCTTGGCCTATAGCTTAGGCTTGTTCCTAACTAGTTCTTATAATTTAAATTAAGCCATTTCTATTAATCTACATTCTATCACATAGTGCTACCTCTCTTCCATCTTATACCTCCTATTTCCTCTCCAGGTCTTGTGGCTTCTCTTGCTCACCTAGATTTCTCTTTTTCTTCCTTTCTCTAGCTGGATATCCTACCAATACCTCCTGCCTAGCTATTGACCATTCAGCAATCACAGCAATACATCTTCACAAAGTGTAGAAATATCCCATATTTCCCTCTTTTGTCTAAATGAAAAGGAAAGATTTTAACTCTAATACATTAAAATTATATACAATAACAACAATTAAAAAGTAAGAATTACATTCACAATGTCCAGTCCATTTGTATTTGGCAGATTTGGACAAATTATTATCTATCATCTTGGTGAGTCCAACGTTTTATACCTAAATCATTTTCTATCATAATTTGTGTAAATGGAAGCAGAATTTTTCTAGTCTTAAATAAACCTCCTAGTCTTAAATAAACACACAAAAGCTTATATTAATTACAAAATGCTCAGCCAATAGCTTTGGCTTATTATTAATTAGCTCTTACTTTTAAATTAACCCATTTCTATTAATCTATGTATTGCCATGTGGCCCATGGCTTTACTGGTCCTCTGGCATCTTGCTTCTTCGGCAGCTCGCTCATGTCTCTCCCAACTCTGCTCTTCTTCATCTGAGTCCTCAGTTTGATTGTCCCACCTAACTTTATCCTGACTTTCTATAGGTCTATCAGCTTTATTATTAACCAATGAGAGTAGTACATATTCACAGCATACAGAAGGATCATCCCACAGAAACAGCTATGAACATAGTTGAGCAAGTGTCCTTGCCTATAAAAGGATTATTTATTTTATTGACACATACTGTGTATACAAATAGAATAGTCTATTGAGTTCTGGGATTGAAAGCAAAGGTCACTGACAATCTACAAAGAAAGCACCCATAGAAGCACCATATCCATCTCCTCCCTACCCCTCAGAGGATTCCGACTTCTACCTGATCTGAGAATCTGCTGTCTTGGTTTTTCCTTCTAGCCTTATAATCTTCCACTTCTCCTCAAAGTTTGATGCTGCCTCTCTGCATACACTGTGCCTCCTTCTGCTCCTTGTTCATGTGGTTACCCCTGCTCCATGTGCTTCTGAGAGGAAGCTGAGTGTCACTTGTGTTTGACATATATTTATTTGGGTAGAAAAAGCTAGATCGTGTGATACATTTGGCCTCTGAAGTCATGTTTCTGATGATCTTACTTCTGGAAAGTCCCCACTGTTGAGACTTTCCCTCCATCAACCTCATCTGTTTGTGCTGACTTGCATGGGCTTTTAAGCACACCCAAATTAAATACCTATTTAATTCATAGCTTTATGAGATTAATGTTCTAAATTCTCCAAAATTCTAAATTTTCTAAACTGATATAACAGTGAAGAACAAATAACTTAAGTGTGGTATGACTTTCCACAGAAACTTGTAAAGTTTATCTACACACATAGGGCAATGACAGTGAAAGAAATGACTTCACCCAAGTCAACCTCCATGAGCCAATGAGCTCAGTGGGGTCATGTTCAGGAACACAGGTGACTGGAAGTCCCAGCATAGCATCAGTGATGACTCATAAAGCCTGCCTTGCTGGAATCTTAATTCCTGTTAACCTCCTACATTCTAAATGCCTAGTGCCACTTCCAAGACCATGTACATGGGAATGGATCCTCATCTGAGATCTGATTTCCCTTCCCTTTTCCATGAAAGAATGTTAATACTCAACAACCTAGGTATTTCTGTGCTTTTTGCTTAGTTAGTTGCCATAACTACAAGCTATAAGTTCAGCTATCTCTGTCTCTGATCCATAATGGTGATGACTTGTTGGTATTAAAAGCTATGTTCAGTACTTCCCAAAACTTAGTTCTCCTAAGACATTGAGGAAAGGATGTATTTGTGTCTCATGATCTGTAACAATGGTTGTATTCAGCTTGTTAGGGGAATCAACATTATTGATGTGACTTAGAAAGTCTTTTGAAAAATATTAAATAACTATTAGCCAATATTACCTTTTTAAATTACCTAGAAACAAATATTTTTCTAAGTTGCTTTATATCGAGTATTTTAAAATTCTAATATACCACAAAATCAGGTTGTAGAAAACATAAACCAAATGTTGTAACAAACAGAATTGCTCTGAGAGTGCACTTGCACTTGCTAAAATGTGACAGTGAACTTGGCCTTAAAGAAGTTCATTGAAATAAACACTTAATATTTCTCTCATCATGGTTAAGCTGCCCACACTCTGAGCTTCTCTCTTTTTTGTAAGAACAAAGCTTTTTTCAATTTCAGATTATCATAACCAATTTCTTTTTGTAATTCAAGTACCAGCATAGAGTTTACCTCTTCACAACAGCCTCATTTGATTATTACTCATTCTAAAATTGGCCTTGGCCTCCAAGAAATTCCCATTACACTGCCTTGTTTCATAGTCTCTGTAACTCAAATTATGATCAGAGCACATATATTAATTATCTTTGGCTTACTTTATTCCATCTCATCTTGCTGATTTTCTTGTAACTGCCTTGCCAGGGCCTTGAATGGTCCCCTACTGGTAGTAACAATAATAGGTTTATAAGCTTCAGTCACTGTGGCACTTCACCTGGACTGACCATCTAAACCTCAGGACCATGCCAGTTACATGTTACGTTTAACTAATTATGCAGGTGAGAAAAGGCAGCAACAAGAAAGAAAGTGCCCCTAACCACACAATGACCAGAACAGTGGCCTCTTAGTGAGTAAGTGGTTAGTCTCACCCCATATTACTAATACAGAACTTTTGAATGAATGACTACAGGGGTGAGGTTTGGGGCAAGGAATTCATAGACATGGCAAAACTCTCAGAGAATAAAAATATTTCTCCATGATAGAAGAATCTATAAAAACTGCATATATAAAAGTGCATGTCTTATGGGGGCTGGAGAGATGGCTCAATGGTTACGAGCATTGGCTTCTCTTCTAGAGGACTCAGGCTCAATTCCCAACACTCACATGGTTGTTCATAGCTGGCTGAAAGTCCACTTTCAGGGGGTCTGATACCCTGTTCTGGCCTTAGCATGAACATGTGGAGCACTTGCAAAGCATTCAGGCAAAACATTCATACACTGAAAATAAAAATAAAGTTTAAAAACTACATGTTATTTAATAATATACTTAGAAGTTGTTGCTGTGGGATGGTCTGTATGTCAAGTGTGTTGCTGATTGGTCAATAAATAAATCACTGATTGACCAGTGGCCAGGCAGGAAGTGTAGGCGGGACTAGATGGAGAATAAAGCTGGGAAGTGGAAGGCTGAGTCAGAGAGACACTGCCAGCCACCACGATGAGAAACAGCATGTGAAGATGCCGGTAAGCCACAAGCCACGCGGCAAGGTATAGATTAATAGAAATGGGTTAATTTAAGCTGTAAGAAAAGTTAGCAAGAAGCCTGCCACGACCATACAGTTTGTAAACAATATAAGTCTCTGTGTTTACTTGGTTGGGTCTGAGCAGTTGTGGGACTGGCAGGTGAGAGAGATTTGTCCTGACTGTGGGCCAAGCAGGAAAACTCTAGCTACAAGTTATACTGTTGGCTATTGTACAAAAGTTGAATTCAACCTAAGGCTTAAATACCACTGGCTTAATTTTTTTGAGGAGCGATTGGCTTTGATAATACTAATAATGTGACTATTTGAAAATATTTCCAACTTAATTAGGTTATATTATGCTAAAATGAAAATTATATGGACATAAACAAACATAAGTGCTACTAAGTATATATTAATTTTCTAAAATAGCACACCTTACAGCAGTAGCATTTGGAGGAACAGCAAGATGAGAGAAAAAGAACTCTTGAAAAATGAGCAAAGAGAAGAAATTCAGTAGGGCCAGAGGTATCTACCCTGAAAATAAGGAAATCAAATCATAAGGCTTTTTTACTAGTAAAATTAAAAAGAGATAGAAAGATGGAGAAGAATACAATGTTTCTATTGCATGTGATCAAAATGAAAAACACAATGGGTTCATTTGGATTGGATTTTGTAAGAAAGGGAGCTGAACATCCACTCAATCTCCAGATCCAATTTTGTTTCAACGGCTCCGATCTGTCTGGAAAATGGATGGGGCTTCTGGATTTCCACACGGGCATGCCTACAGTCAAGGCAGCACTGTCCTGCCACCGCTGTTAGATGTGTGGTCATCTCTTCAGATCTCAGCAGCATCAGAACACCTTACACAATGTCTGTCCGTGCAGGCTACCTAATTTGGTACTCTTCATTATGGATGGAGCTGCCATTGTTGTGAACAGACCGCATTCTGCCTTCCAGAACAAGGAACAGTCAATTGGCCGGAAGGCAGAGCTGATCAGAGAAAGAGGAACTGTGCCGGGGTAGTGCTGATGTGACCTTGAGCACAAAGTGACCAAGAAATAGCACTGATCATGGCATTTATTTCTTTAAAAGACCCTGCTAAATATTCTAGTTTTATTAGTTTAATTGAAACATTTTGTTTTCTGTTTACAAACTCAAAGCTTTCTGTTTTCACTGTTTTGTTTTTTGTAAGTAGCAAAATAGGCCTTCCTTTTGTTGATAAATTTTTCAATAATTTGAATTTATTTTTAGTTTAGTAACTATGTAAGTCTTTTAAAATCCACAGGTAATAATGTCTGTTTTATTCACCATCATTCCCAGGAATATCACTCAAGGTTTTTTTATTTTCTTATACTGGCACCAGTGGTTCCCATAGTCCACATATTTTGATATTTATATAAGGCGTGAAGATCCTTGGCCACAGCACTCTAGGGAATGATTAGGGAAATATTCTTTAAGTTATATCTAAACCCTGGACCTTAATTTTTTTTTTTTATATCTTCCCTCATGTATTTAGCAGATACATATGGAATGGTACTCAACTTGGTACAGAGTCAGGTTCTAAAGATGCTGTGAAAAAAAAAACTCTCAGTGAATATTTATCACTTATTACTGCATGCTCAGTATGGGAGAAACAAAATGTGCAATTTATAAATTGTGCATTATTTACTTTTTTAAGTTAGCATCTGTTTCAAAGCTGAAATATGAAATTAGGAAAGGACAACTGTCTTAGTTAGGTTTTTATTGCCGTGAAGAGACACTGTGTCTGCAGCAACTCATACAGGAAACATTTAATTGGGGTGACTTGCTTACAGTTTCAGAGTTTCAGTCCATTATCATGATCTCAGGGTGCATGGCAGCATGCAGGCAGATGTAGTACTGGAGCTGAGAGTACTACATCTTGTAGACAACAGGAAGTCAACTGACAGTCACACTTCAGGAAGCTTGGGCAAATGAGATCTCAAAGCCCACCCCCACAGTGACAGCCTTCTTCCATCAAGGCTACACCTCCTAATAGTGCCACTCCCTTTGGAGGCCATTTTCTTTCAAACTACCATAACAACCAAGCCATCCCTGTACCATGTGTATTTGTTTCCATTAAGGAACTCACTGGTCATCTAATTTTTTCAATCCTTAAGAACTACTGTGGTGGTTGGAATGAGAATAACCCCTACAGGCTCATTTGAATAGTTGGTCCCCAGTTGATGGAACTGTTTGGGAAGGATTAGGAGATGTGGCCTTGTTGGAGGAGGTATATTACTGGGGATGGGCTTTGAGTTTCAAAAGCCCAAGTTACTTCTAGTTGGCTTTCTTCTGCCCATTTGTGGCTGGAGATATAACCTCTCAGCTACTGCTCCAGCTCTGTGATTGTCTGCCTGCTGCCATGCTTCCTGTCATGATGCTCATGGATTATAACCCTCTGGAATTGTAAGTCTCCAATTAAATGCTTTCTTTTATGTGTTGCCTTGGCAATGGTGTCCTTTCACAGCAATAGAAAAGTAACTAAGATAACCACCTTTGCAAAGCCTAAAATAAATAACTTAATACACATCCAGCTAGTCATCAAATTTAATAACAGTCACAAAATGCTCATTAGAAAGCATAAAATTGGACTGGTGAGATGGCTTAGTGGTAAATGTGCTTGCCATCAGGCCTGACAACTTGAGTTCAATCCCTCAAATCCACATTGTAGAAATACAGAATGGACCCCAACACTTTGACCTCTGATCTCTTATGTGTACAGTTGCATGTATGTTCCCTTACAAATGTTCGTACACTCATGTTAAATAAATAAATATAAAAAGAAAGGGAGAGTAGCCATGCCTCAAGTAACCTCAACATTCAAGCCATATTTTTGATTTGGATTTCTTAAATGAGATACAACTTTCCCCACACCACTCAATAGTCACTTTCAGAATGCTATACCCTTGCATTGGAGCTTGATTTTGCTGCATAAAGGTTCCTGGTAAAAAAATTTCCAACTCACACAATATGTAATCAAGCTATCACTGTAAGTATGCATATACAAATTAAATTGGCTTGGTCACTGCTCAGACATAACATTTTCAAGGACTTTCAGAACTGTTTTCTTGTGACCTAAGTGTTCTGAATGATTAATGCTAACTGATGCCAAAAATTGGCTAAAATATTGGGCACATTCTGTCCCTAAAGTAGTTTTCCCAGGAACTGACCACACTGACCAGAGGTTACTCTGGAAGCTAACCACTCTCATCCCTGTGCATACATCTGTGGTCACATGACTGGGTTCTAGCCAATGAATGTGAATGGAAGAGATAGGAACTAGCATAAGATACCTTGATTCATAACGATTCAACTTAACTGTTTGGGTAGCACTAGGTTATAGCTCAAGGTCAGAGCTTAGCACATCAAAGGACCCAAGTGACAGCCCAAGGACTAAAGAAGAAAAGAAAAGAAAATATGCTAATCTTCATACTTCGTTGTGGCATCAAAACCACCCACATTTGGTGGAAACTGTACTTTGAATTTTGACCTTTCCCTGGATTAGCAGTATGTGGTAAGATGCTCTCTGGAGCTGCTGGGTGGCAGCAGAGCATGGATATATGTGATTACAGAGTGAAGAATTAATGCTCCACAGAGAAGGGCTTTTTTTTTTTTTTTTTTTTTTTTTGGTTTTTCGAGACAGGGTTTCTCTGTGTAGCTTTGCGCCTTTTCCTGGAACTCACTTGGTAGCCCAGGCTGGCCTCGAACTCACAGAGATCCGCCTGGCTCTGCCTCTCGAGTGCTGGGATTAAAGGCGTGCGCCACCACCGCCCGGCCGAGAAGGGCTTTTCTAAGTAATGGTAATCAGCAGGTGTGAGTATTAACTACATCTTCAAATTAGTGGCATTTCCAGCTTCTGACAGTCTTATCAGATGTACCTTCACCCTAAACCGAGGAGCATCTGCACTACTGAACTTGAGTTTAGATGAAGAGTCATTAGATAAACCTATGAATTTGCATTTGAATGAGTTAGCAGGTGATGTTTGCATGGACTTCTATGACCACTTCCAGGCATCACTGTTTTGCCTATGTTCAGAAAAAAGGAAAAGTCCAGAACGGTGGTGCATGTCTGTAATCCTGAATCTAGGAGGCAGAGGCAGGAGGACAACCAACTCAACGCCAGTCTGAGCCCCCATCTGAAAAACAGTAATTGTGTCATTATTTTGTACTACAAACAAAAGGCAATTTCCATTGATCCTGTTCTGCTAAAGGAATATATCAATTGAATAGCTCCTAAGAACATTGTGCAATACTCATAGATCAGTGCTTTGCTCTGCCATCATCAGAGAAGCTTCCTCCTACAGTAGACAGGAACAAATACAGAGACCCACAACTGGGCAATGTGCAGAGAGTGAGAGACATTGTAACACATCTTCATTACTAGGATGTCTCCATCAAATGCTTCCCCTCAGGGCTCAGGGAGCCTTACAGAAGAGGGGGCTGAAAGACTGTAAGAGGCAGATGGGATGGAAGACACCAAGGAAACAAGGCCTTCCAGACCCAACAGGGTTGACAAACATTTGAACTCACTGAGACGGCAATAGTATGCACAGGGCCTGCACAAGTCTAAGCCAGATGGGGTCCCAGTACTGAGGGGAGAAGTAGACATAAGCCCCATCCCTAACACAGAAGTGATCTCCAACTGACAACTGCTCACTGGGTATGAGGGACTGCCCCATACCCAGCAGCACATGGTTGATATAAAATAAACTCAATGGTAATTTTGGAGGTTTTTTTTTCAAATACTGTTTTGTCTGGACATTTTGTTTGTTTTATTTTTTACCTTTACAGGTCTTTTACTTATACATCATGGTTTCTGATTTTGTGGGATTTCTGTGTATGAAAGTGCATATGTCTCTATGTGTTTCTTATGCTTTTTCTCTGGCATTTTTCCCCATTTGTACTGTCATATCCTAGCTTGTTTGTTTGTTTGTTTGTTTCAGGTTTGTTTGCTTGATTTTGTTTTGTTCTCTTTCTTTTTTTTAGTTACCTGTTTGTTTTCTGATGACAAAGAGAAAGAAAGGCTCTGGATTTGAGTGGGTAGAGAGGTGGGGAGGACTTGGGAGGAGTTGGGGGAGAGAGACCATGATCCAAGTATATCTTATGAAAAAAAAGATCTATTTTTAACAAAGGTTAAAATCATAAAACAAAATAGAAACACGTGGACACATTCCCTACTCCCACTACTTTTAGTTACAGAAGTTATGGACATTTATAGACGCAGTGTCCTGAGTCAGTATTCCAAAGGTGGTGGAATTCCTGTTCATCAGGGGTTATTTGGATGTATAGCATGTATACAGAGATGAGGAAAAGAACCATGAATTTCAGTCATGTTTCTGTAACACGAGTCTTAAAAGGTCTTATTAAATAAAAAACACAGAGCCAAATATAGAAGTGAAAGCCTTAGATCGGGGAAATAGGGAAAGCCACCAGCCAACCTTACCTTACCAACTATGAAGCTTACAAATGCAAGTTACTTCCTGTCTACCCATGCCTTTAGTGCGTTGCTGTTCTGCCCTCTCATTGGCTCTCTTAGCCCAGCTACCTCACTTCCTCTTCCTACACAGCTCTGTCAGTTTCTGTCTGTCTGTACAGACCTCCAGGCCTCTATGGTTGGTACTGGGATTAAAGGCATGTGTCACCATGCTTGGCTCTGGTTCCCTAGTGTGGCCTTGAACACACAGAGATCCTGCCTGCTAAGGGATTAAGGGCGTGTGCTGCCTGACTTCTTGTTTACTTAAAATGGCTTGTTTTTTCCTCTGATCTCCAGGCAAACTTTTATTAAAGCACAAATAAAATATCACCATATTTCAGCACAAATAAAATATCGCCACATGTTTCCCCATCTGCATGCTGCACTTAGGAAAGCACAGCCAAAGAGTGAGAAGAGATGCCAAGGCAGTAGGCAACACCAGCACATGCTTGAGTGCAAGAGTTCAGGGGACTAGTACAGTGATGTGATGACTTCCTGCTGTAAGCTCTGGCTGTGGAGCCATCCCTATCACACTTAGTACAAACTTCAGAAAGCCACGCAGATGAAAATACTGTTAAACTACCTTAATGGAGGGTCTCGTGTTCAACTTTAAAAATAACAAGACATTCTACTGTAGTGCTGGAGGAAAGTCTTTGGTTTAGGGAAGTCTCCTTCAGAGCCATACCTATTCATTGACCATCCAATCCATTTTTTTTTATTTGAAATCTCACAACTCAACAGCTTCACTCTCCACCTTCAGATCTTTTCACCCCTGGCACGATCTGTAGCCATCTTACTCATACATCACTCACTCTCCTTGGTTTCAACCTATCATTACTTCTGAGAGAAGCAGGTAGTCCTACAGTGAGATTTTATTTGAGTGTATGTCTTTTATTCCTGATCCCTTTGAATCTGCCTAGACCTGTAAACTTGCAGATAATGCACATTCAGGTCTCATTAACTTGAGAACTAGGATTAGTTTCTTCTATATAGTAATTACTCAAGCTGGACACATGGAGTTTATGTTTGTCTTCCTTGCCCTACCACAGAGCTGAGAACTTCATCAAACCATTATGTCATCTTTTTCCCCACATCGGCGGTAGATATTATCATCCTTTGACAGATGGGATAATTGATAAAAAAAAAAAAAAAAAAACAATGGCAACACACCTAACAGAACAGTCAACATCTTTAGCAAAGCTGAGGTCAGAGTAAACCCTTGCAAACCTAATATACATGCATGCATGCATATATGTATAATTATACACACATGTATAGAGAGAGAGGCAGAGAACCATTTAACTTTATAGTAATAATCATGGTATAAAGATTTAAAACAACCCCCCAACACCCACACTTGTTTTGACAATGCATGGGAAGTTGAAAGCAAGTTACTTTTCTCATTACCATGACCAGTATCTGACAAGAAGTAGCTTAATGTAAAGGGGGTGGGGATACTTTGGATCACAGTTTCAAGGGATATCGTCTACCATAGCAGGAAGGAGCAAGGGGTGAGGGAAGCAGGGATGTGGGCTGCTCCATGGTATGAGGAAACTGGTTGCTTAGCATTGGCAGTTGAGAAGCAGAGTGGTAACAGGCAGCTGGGTTCAATTATAAACCCCTACAGATCTGCTTCCTCCAGCAAGGCCCCACTTCCTAAACATTGTACAATTTCCCAAAACAGTACCACCTGCCTGGCCATCTGAGCCTTCCTTTGAAATCTGGACAGTGCCTCTATGAACTCTTGCATTCAATATACCCCCAAAAACCAACATCATGGGGTCAGTGCCAAGGCCTTCCACATGCTTGAGCGGTAGCTAGGTCCTCATGGATTTAGGTTGCATGGCCTCTGTGTTTCTGAATGACTGAACGTGGGGAAATAGTTCTCTAGGTGGGCTTGTGTGAACCTGGCACCGAAGCTGTCTTTCAAGTATTTCAAGTGACTTGAATTGTGTTAAAATCTTTACCTCCTTCAGTCTTGACCTTCAGGATAGGTAGGGGTCTGATCAATTCCTGAAAGGCTGTCTAAGCATTTTAACTGTTGTCTTGGTGCAAAATACTTGCCTTTCCTTTAACGGCAGTCATGTATTTTAAAAGCTTGCCCTCTTTGTCCCTGACTTTAAATGTTCTTCTTTCTGGACAATCTGGAAGATTTTCAGCTGTCTTTAAATTCTATTCACAAAATAAGTTAGTCCATCACCTTTAAACCCCACCTGTCTCCACAGGCTTGGACAAAGTGTGGTCAAGTTCTTTGCCAAATGTAATAGGAAGGACTCACTTATTTCCAGGGAAGCCTTATCTTTATAGTCCTGGCAGCATTCTGGATTTCTGAGCTCCCACCAGAACCACTCACTACCCTGGGCCTACAGAATTCCAGGCCTTCTCTAGCCCACTTACCCAAACATTTTCAAATGCCTACACTTCACTATCAAAGGTTTTTAAAGCACAGACCCCATGGAAAGACTCAGCAATCATTGTAATTCTCAAATAATCAATTTTCTGTTTAGTGAGACTTTCCATCACCATAACAAAACAGCTCACAAAACAACTTCAAAAAATGAGAGATGGGTTTGGCTTACAGTAGCAGAGGCTTGAACATTGTTCCTGAGCAGTGATGGCAGCATGGTGACCAGCGAGGAGAGAGAGAAGTACCAGTGCTAGCTGACTCTCCCTCTCTCTTTTCCTTGTGTTTCATCTAGACTTTCCACAATTAGGAAGCAGTGCCACATTCAAGTGTCTTCCTTAGGAAGCCTCTAGAAACTCCCTCATAGAGTCACCCTGAGGTGTTACCTTTGTGAAACCCTAAGGTGCTCCTCAGTACAATCAAGATTAAGTGCCACAGTCTGTCACTCAGCATTTTAGTAAATGTAGCCTCTCATCATACTACCTTTTGTTTAAAGAAGGAAAATGAAAGAAATGATGTATTTCGAAGTTGTATAACTTCTATAGGAAATTCAGCCTTCTGCTCTGGGAGCTATTTATTGGATCAGATCAGAGAAGTGATTCAGCTGATGTGCCTGAATAGAATTTCTGCACAGCCCTTGCAGAATACTTACTCTGGAACCACACCCCTCCCCCATCCTCTTCCTTCAGCTTCATTAAGCTCTCAGCTGAGTGGGATTTGAGGATTTAGCACTACCCTTAGTTGTGCTGGTGATGGGGATAATGGCAGCTTTTAAACAATTGCTTCTTGTTCCAAGAGAAGAAACTTCCTTCTCTTGCTATTATTTTACTTAACTCTGTCCTAAGTCTAAGGAATAATACCCAGTCATACACAAGAACTTTGCTTGCCGGCACAATTGGAGCTTTAAGCGGTCTGAATTCTGTAATCATATGTTCCATAGACACCTTCATCAGACTCATTTAGGAACAAGACAATGCATTCAAAGATTCTCCTGTGGTGAGAAGCATTTCCATCTGCCTTTAGATGAGTAATTCCCCTGTCAAAGATCCAGTCTCTCACATAATTATATACAGCGAATTATTATTTATATTCTCCAACAATACATTGGAATCATACCAAATAAATCATGTGCTGTGTCATTAAATACAGCTGAAATAAATGAACTTAGGACTTCTGGTGGCATGCTCTGTGAATCAAGAGTACCTATGATTTACATGTTTATTCATCACTTACTCAGGGGCTGACAGGAGTTTAGTAATTGGAAATTATCATCCTAATATTACAGAGGACAGATATTCACCCACTGTAGCTGAAAGTTTTTCTGTGGTCCCACCTGGGCCCGCAGCCACTCAGACCCAAATAAACACACAGAGGCTTATATTATTTTTAAACTGTATGGCCTAATGGCTCAGGCCTCTTGCTAGCTAGCTCTTACATCTTGAATTAACCCATTTCTATCTATACTTTGCCACGTGGCTGGTAGCTTACCTGTACTTTACATCTTGCTTCTCCTGGCAGCAGCTAGCAGTGTCTTCTCTGCTCTGTCTTTCTCCTTCCTCTCTCTCTAGTTGGAATGTCCCACCTAACCTTATTCTGCCTCAACATTGGCCAAACAGCTTTATTTATCAACCAATCAGAGCAACACATATTAACAGCATATAGAACAACATCACCCATCAACCCACTTCCACAGAGATGGTTTCCTCCTTAATACCAAGGGCCATTTATTAGGAGAGACCCCCAAACACTCTCTCCAGCACTCTTGTTGACAATAATCTTAGTGTCTCCTGATGTGGAAACATCTAAACCAAGGCTGCTGATGCAGGCACGTTCTCTGTTCTGGATAACATGGTGACAAAGGATCAGATGAGGGAAAATGTACAACGTCTCTGAAAGTAAGATGGGGACCTGATTGGAAAACAAGTTTTAGACACTATTTTCAGTATGACAAACATTTATGTTATGCTCATGCATGCAGTAAGTAGCAAAAACAAATTTGATTTATAATCGCTATAACATTGCCATAATTATGCACATATATCTTACACGTAGCTGTGTAGAAAACCAAGTTTCTCTTTGTGTAATATCAATTATGAGTAGTTTTTGTTCTTTGCTTCTCTGTATCTCCAAGTCTTCTACAATGGATATAATTAAACTTTACGTTAAAAATAAAATGAATGCAAATCAAAATGTTTTAAATATAGTAAAAAAGTACTTTCCTCCTCAACTTTTACTATCTTTCAAGTGTTTTCACTATTTTCTTTTCTTCCTAGCTACTAGTAACATTTCAGATAAAGAATACTGAGAGTTTATTATATTAAAATTACATGAACTAGCCTGGCATGGGTACCTCAAGCCTATAATTCTAGTACTCTAGAGGCTGACACAGAAGGCTTGCTGTGAGTTTGAGGCCAGCATGGCTCCAGAGTGAATAGTGGGCAGCCTGGGATACACTGTAAGACTTTGTCTCAAAAAAAAAAACCTATTCTAATATATTTTATCTTATAATTTAAATATTACTTAAATTTTTACTACTAGTTAATGATACAGTTCAAAATAGAGCCAGACAGAACATGTATTAAGAGTGTAGAGAGTCTTTCTCTGTCCCACCTATCAGCTCCCAAAAATGACATGGAGATTTATTAATTATGAAAGCTCAACTGATAGCTTAGGCTTGTTTCTAATTGATTCCTACAACTTAAATTAACTCATTACTATTAATTTACTTTCTGCCTTGTGGCTCTATTATGTCATCTCCTTAGTGTCCATCCTGCTTGTTCTATGTACCCTGGTGTCTCTGCCCTTCTTTCTCACTTCCTCCATGCCTGGAAATTCTGTCTCGCTATTGGCCATTCAGCTTTTTCTTAAGCCACTCAGTGACACATCTTCACAGTGTCCAAAAACACTATTCCACAACAAAAGAGGTAGTTCAAAGCTTCATGATCTTGAGATGGGCTAGCCTTGGCAAAATACATAAACTTCATGTTTTGTTTGGCTCATATGTTTACATATGGATAAATAGAACTCACCTCACAAATTATTGAAGATTAGTGAGTTATTAAGTCCAAACATCCAGAACAGTAAGCCAATGTGCATGTTAAGCTCTACGCTAACACATACCATTGAAGACTGAGCTGGATTTGTCCATATTGGTGTGACAGGTAGGTCAGTAGAACCACTTCTCTACCATGGTTCTTTGCTTTGATCCTGTCAGAGGATCTTTGCTCATTCACTACAGTCTCAACTTCCATTCCTGGTGTCTGGTAGAGACTCATGGGCAGAAGAAGAGGCCATGTGCTAATAAACAAAACCAGGCTAGCAAGACAAGTACCATGCAACTGTAGGTATGGAATCTGTAAGAGTTCATCTCACAGAAGTTGAGAGTGGACCAGATGCTACCAGAGGCTTGTGGGGAAGCAGGGTGGGGAAAAAAGCAAGGGAGGGAGGTTGATGAATGGGCACTAAGTTATAGTCAGATAACAGTAAGAACTTCTGCTAGACATTTTTTTTCCAGTGGGGAGACTATAAACACCAACAATACAAGAAGCATTTCAAAGAGCTAGAAGTAATTCTGAAAGTTTTGCCATGAGAAATAATAAATATTTGAGTACACATCTAACCTACTTTAAATATTGCATAATATGTGCATATATTTAACCTGCTTTGACTATTACATAATATGTGCATATATCAGAATATCACTTTGCCCAATTAATATGTATAATTTATTTTGGTTTGATGCAATATTTTAATTATTTTGTTCAATATACAATAATTGCTTAATATTTTAAGCAAACTTGGAATGATGGCTCAGCACTTAAGAGAATTAAGAGTGCTTATGGCCAGAAGACCAGGTAGGCTGCCTGCAGACCTTCTCTTCTCTGTCTCTGTTCCCCTAGACTCAATCCCTCAGTCTCATCCCTAGCATCACAGCAGAACACTAGCTGCAGACTCCTTTCACCCACGCACATATCCTGTGGAATCCACAGACCATCGCCCTCCTCACTTCCCTCCCCCCACCCATCACTGCATCACAACCTCCAACACCAGCAAGTATCCCCTGTGAACATACCAGCATTAAAACACAATCAACTGCCAGGGCAATAAGTGTCCACTAGAGCCTAGTTATCCTGCCACAGCAGGCCCTGAATATTCCAATATTGCTGAAACACAAGAAAAAGACCTCAAAAACACCCGTACGAAGATGATAGGGGTCCTTAAAGAAGAAATGAATAAATCCATTAGAGAAATACAGAAAAACACAAACAATTAGAAGAAATGAATAAATTCCTTAAAGAAAATACAAATAGTTGAAGGAAATGAATAAAGCCATTCAAGACCTGAAAACAAAAGTAGAATCAATAAGTAAAACACAAACTTAGAGAATTCTGGAAGTGAAAATTTTAGGAATTTGAACAGGAACTATAGAAGCAAGCTTTAGCAACAGAATATAAGAGAAGAAAGAGAGAATGGCTGGTATTGAAGATGAAATAGAAGAAATGGATATATCAGTCAAATAAAATGTTGAATCTAAAAAGTTCCTGACATAAAACATCCAGAAAATCTGAGAAAACATGAAGAGACCAAACATAAGAATAGTAGGAATAGAGGAAGGAGGGTAAGAGTAGCACAAAATTAATAGCACAAGTGACAGCTCATGCTGGTGAGGATGCAGAGCAAGGGAACACTCCTCCATTGCTGGTTATAGTGCCAACTTGTACAGCCAGTATGGAAATCAATATGGTGTTTCCTCAGAAAGTTAGGGATGGATTTACCTCAAGACCCAGCTATATCCCTCTTGGGCATCTACTGAAAGGACACTCCATCCTACCACAAGGACGTTTGCTCAGCCATATTTGTTGCAGCTTTAGTCTCAATAGCCAGAAACTGGAAACAACCTAGATATCCCTTAAAGAAGAAAGGATAAACAAAAATGTATTATGTTTACACAGTGGAATATTACTCAATGTTAAAAGATGAAATTTGAAGGCAAATGGTTAGAGCTAGAAAAAAAAAATCAACCTGAGTGAGGTAACCCAGACCCAGAAAGACGAGTATGGTATGTGTTTGCTTATAAGTGGATTGGTTAAGTGAATAAGAACCAAGCTACAATTTGTATACCCAGTGAGGCTAGGTAAAGAAGAGGGGGTGGTCTATGGTGATGCATGGATCTCGCTGGGGAGGGGAAACAATATATTTTATGGGTTGCCTGGAAACAGGTAGGGAAGGGAACCAGAGGGATCTGGTGATGGGGGCAGATGAGAAAGAGGGATAGAGTTTGAGGAGATATGACTGGGATTAAGGGGCTTTGGGGAGTGGAATGGAAACCCAGTGCGGTGGAAACTTTCTGGAATCTATGTCGGTGATCCTAATGAAGATTCTTAGTAATGAGGGATCCTGAGTCTCAACTGGACATCTCTTGTAGCCAGACAAGTCTTCTAGTAGCAGGACTGAGTTGCATTCAATCGATTTGTTGGCCAAAGGGATTCCATGGAAATCCCCAAACAACCCAGACTGATGCTAAGACAAAGGGTTTCTCTCTGCAAACTGACAGCAGGGTCCCAATGCCAAAGACAACCTCCACATAACTCATCGAACATGAAGAATTTGAGCTGAGACCTGTATGGAGCCTTCACCACTACATTCTACTCTCTTTAGTCCAGGAAGGTAATCTGCATGCAGACTACCAAAAGAGAAATGTAAAGACCAACCCAGCCACAAAACCATTGACTGACAATCTATCCTGCCTGCAAATTATGCTAGGGCACTGTGACACAGAACTCGTGGGAGTAGCCAAACAATGTCTGATTTGACTTAAGGCTCACTCTACAAGAAGGAACCTGTAGGTTGAGTTTTCCTGCCTGGCCCACAGTCAGGACAAATCTCTATCACCTGCCAGTCCCACAGCCCCTCAGACCTGACCAAGTAAACACAGAGACTTATATTGGTTTCAAACTGTATGGCCGTGGCAGGCTTCTTGCTAACTGTTCTTACAGCTTAAATTAATCCATTTCCATAAATCTATACCTTGCCACATGGCTCGTGGCTTACCGGCATCTTCACATGCTGTTTCTCATCGTGGTGGCTGGCAGTGTCTCTCTGACTCAGCCTTCCACTTCCCAGCTTTATTCTCCTCCTTGTCCCGCCTACACTTCCTGCCTAGCCAATGGCCAATCAGTGTTTTAATTATTGACTAATCAGCAACACATTTGACATACAGAACATCCCACAGCAGGAACCCATATCCAATACTGCTTGGGTAACCAGGAACCAGAGACTAGATAGCCCAGAGACCTAGAGTAAAACCAAATATAACTGGTCTAAAAAATAAGTCAATAAATTGATAAAATGACTCCTGATGATACTGTGCTATACTCACAGATCAGTGCCTTATCATCATCAGAGAGGCTTGCTCTGGCAGCAGATAGGAACAGATGCAAAGACCCACAGAAGGATGTTATATGGCGAGACAGTCTAAATTGGAGATCTCCATCAAATCCCTCCCCTCAGAGCTCATGGAATCCAGCAGAAGAGGAGGTGGAATAGTTGTAAGTCAGAAGGGATAAAGGACACCAGGGGAACATGGCCCTCTGCATCAACTAAGCAAGGCTTATATGAGCTCACAGAGATGAAAGCAGCAAGCACCAGGTCTACATTGGTCTGCTCCAGGTCATAGATAGATAGATAGATAGATAGATAGATAGATAGATAGATAGATAGATATAGATAGATAGATATACATATATACATATTATATGTATTATATATATATATATATATATATATATTATATTATAGCTGTTTTTATGGGACTCCTATAAGAATGAGTGGGTCTCTCACTCCCGTACCTATTATTGGGATTCTTTTCTTCCTGTTGGGTTGCTGTGTCCAACTTTGATATGAAAGTTTTTGTTCTTCTTATATTTTATTTTTTCATATTTGCTTGTTATCTCTTAGAAGCCTATTCTTTTCTAATAGAGACAGGAAGGGAGTGGGTCCAGGGGAGGGGGTCATGGAGAGGAACTGAGAGGAGCAGAGGGAGGGGAAACTGTAATCAGTGTATACTGTATGAGAAAAGAACCTATTTTCTATTAAAAAAAACCTATTAGAATTTGTTTACCTAACTCTCATAATTTTTATTTTAGAATAACTTTCTGTTATAATAATGAAAAAACAAGAAATAAAAATAACACATACGTAACAGAAGCTCTGCGTCGGATACATTAACGTTCTCTTTTGCACAGCTGGCTTGAATATTCATAGACTTGACTATTGTAGATGTAACCAACCGTCTTATTAAATAAGAAACACAGAGCCGATTCAGAGAAGAAAGCCAAGAGGTCAGAGCTAAGAGCCTCACCCTTCCTGATTCAGCGATCCTCTTCAGCCAAGAGAGCTCTCCGAAAGGGAGCTACTTCCTGTGTTTTTGTCTTTATAGCCTTTCTGTTCTGCCTTCTCATTGGTTGTAAACCCAAACACCTATGGTTGGGATTGAGATTAAAGGCGTGTGTCTCCAATGCTGGCTGTATCTTTTTACACACAGAGATCTACTTAGCTCTGTCTACCAAGTTCTGGGATTAAAGGCGTGTGCCACCACCACCACACTCTTGCTATGGCTCTAATAGCTCTGACCCCTGGGCAACTTTATTTATTAACATACAATTAAAATCACATTTCAGTACAAGTAAAATACCACCACAGACTATCCATTAACAACTTCCACATTAACCTACCTCTGAGCAGTTTGAACCCTTCAAGGGGCGTGTTTCTCTTTTCTTCCAAGGGCATCCACAAGCTTAGGGTGCTGTGTCCTGCTGGGAAGCAGCAGTGAGCTTCACAGCATATGTGTGGTATTTCATCAAGGTGAATTTTAAGGAATTCTGTTGGAAAGTGCAAAAGTACTTCTACTTTTTCATGATCCATGTTTATTTACTTACTTTGGCAATATCTTGAGGACAAGGATACAGGATTTTAGGTTTACCTCCTTTGTGCACTCAGTTGGATGCCTTTTATTATGATTTGGTGATAAACACATTTGGCATTAGAACAAAAGGAGGTAAATGATAGCTCATCTTGGAGTTGAACGTCATCATTTGACATTCTCACCCACAGCTGCGCTGGACACATGCCAACAGTTGGTCTAAAGTATCCCTGTCATTTTTCCTCTCTTCATTTACTCCATGCCTTACCCCCATATGAGAAGCTAGCACAGAGCATGTCCTGGCATCATGTTCGTATTGTACATTTAATCATTACAATAAGCCATGAGGTAAACACTATTACTATTACAATGACAGGATAATGGTCCTCAAAGACACTGGGTCCTTAATAGGTGACCCGAGGATGTGTTATATTACATGGCAAGATGTCAAAGCTTTGGAAGGGATTAGAAATGTTAGTACTCTCCTTTTCCCTCCCTCTCCCTCCCTTTCCCTCTCCCTCCCTTTCCCTCTCCCTCCCTTTCCCTCTCCCTCCCTCTCCCTTTCCCTTTCCCTCTCCCTTCCCCTCTCCCTCTCCTCTCCCTGTGAACGTGCATGCATATGCATGTGTAGGCCTAAAAACACCCTTCACTGTGTCACAGGGATCATTCACATTTTCTAAATTTTTATTTTTATTTTATTGGTGTTTTGTCTGTATGAGGATGATGGGTCCTGGAGTTACAAACAGTTGTGAGCTGCCATGTGGGTGCTGGGAGTTGAACTCCAGTTCTCTGGAAGAGCAGTCAGTGCTCTTAACCTCTGAGCCATCTCTCCAGCCCTTCATTCACATTTTTTTTTGAAACAGGATCTCTCACTGGCCTGTAACTCAATAAGCAGACCAGGCTGACTGACCAGCAGTGAAATATAGGGGTCTATTTGTCTCCACCTCTTCAGCAGGGGGTTCCAATGCATGTCACTACAGTTTTGTGAGTGTGTGTGTTTTCTGCTGATGGAACTCAAGTCTTCATGCTTTGAAGACCAACTGAACTATATCCAAGGCCCTGGTCAGCTTTTAAGCATAAAGATCATTATGGGATATCTGCTAGATCAATGCAATGATAAGAATGCCTCAAATGTGGAAGATGGAAGGATGATGGTCAGAGAGAATTGAAGATGCTGTCTTGCACATAAAGATGGAGGAAGAGGTACAAGCCAAGGAACACAGTCCGATTCTAGGAACTAGAGAGGGCAGCAGGAATGTGAGTCAGGCTCTAGTGAGGTCCTGCTTTGGGGCTGCAGTTGCTTACTTGTGCTTCCACTGAAGGAATGCTGGACTGTTCTCTGGCTCTGTTTCTGCAAGGATACTGATCTCATTCATGAGATCTCTAGCATCATGAACTAATTATCTCCCAAAGGCCTCGTCGCCTAATACCATCACATTAAGTGCCAAGGTTTTAACATGAATTTGGAAGGATAGGCAAACAATCCACAACAGAAAAGAACAGTGTGACTCTCAAATGCAGTGGATGCCAGAAGGCAATGGGGAATGACATACCGAAGGAAAGAGGCTGCATTTGATCTGTACACTATTAATGCATGAATGCAAATGCCACACCAAATACTACTGATACTTATGATAAGTATGTCTTAAGAAAAGTTTTCAAGTGCTAAGTGAAAATATTAAGTCAATTAACAATTGTATATATGTATGTATGTGTGTAAATATATAAAATAAAAAAAGAAAGTAATAGGACACATTACAAATGCTTACCATAACAAAGGAAATAAAAGGGAAACAGGAACAAAAAGGAGCAAAATGTAAGAAAAAAATATAAATCAGATTATAAATGTAATTAATGATAGATTAAATATCTCAATTAAAAGGCAAAGATTACCAATTATATAATTAATTCAAGCTCTGACTGTACTTCCTACACAAAAAATAGCTGCAAAAACTTAAAAGTTGAAAGTAAAAGGAAGCAGAGGCAGTTGTATTAGCATCTGATAAAGCAGAGATGTCTCCTGCTGATAAAGTGCCCCATGTTCTGGGAAGATTTAATAATCATGGATTACAAAAACCTGAAAAAGAATCCCTCAATTACAGATGAGGCTGGCAGGGTGGGTAAGGATCCTGCTGCCAAGTCTGAGGAATGGAATTCAGTTCCTGAGACTCGCATCATGGAGGAGAGAACTGACCCTCACAAGTTGCTCTCTGACCTCTATATGCTTTACGCCATGGAATGTACATGTCACCCATCCCCTAATACATAAGTGTAATAATTTTTTAAAAGCTCACAGAAATGTTTTTTTAAAAAAAGGCAAAGTTAAAAATTAGAGTGAACAAATTCTGTACTCCATCCTCAGTAACTAGCAATTAAAATAAAAACAGTGTGGATACAGGATACTTAAAAAAAAAAAAAAACACTCCAACTTAAACTGTCACGTAGAGAAACTTTTCCTCAAGAGCAAGGTCCACACTCTGCTGAGGACACTAAGCACTCTCAGGATTGACCCAATATAAAATTTTTTCAACCCATTGAAACGGATTTAAAAAGCACTCAATGTGTTCTCTAACCATAGCAATTTAAGTTGGAAATAAATGACATAGAGTGGCCGGTGCTTAGAGTTAAATTTATAATTTTAAGTACTTGCAGTTGAAAGGAAGAAAGATCAAAAATCAATAATCTCGGCCTCTGCTTTAAGAAGCTAGGGAAATAAGAACAACAAATCCAATACAAAAAAAAAAAAAGCACAAAAATAATAAACCCTGCGTGGAAATTTAATAGAAAAGAGGAAAAACATTAAAGAAAATCGATGAAGCCAAATGTTGGTTCTTTAGAAAAACCAACATCATTGATGGAAGGAAAGTGGAAGAGGCAGAAGCCGAGGAGAGAAACGCGCTTCAGCCTTCACACATTGACCCAGAGGTCACCACGGCTCCAAGGTGGCTGAAGGCCAGTGGACTGCCCAGGGAACATTGGGAAGCCCTTCTGGAGGCCCACAATGCCTCCCACTTTATTTGGAACTGGAAGTGAGGCAGATATCCCGGTGTGGGTGCAGCACAGCAGCTAAACCAGTGGAGGGCTAAGGAAAGCTCCAGTCTGCTGCAACAGAGTTTTAGGAGGACCTCAAGATGCTCTGTGGACCTCAAGAGAGGTTTGAAACCAGCTGAGAAGCAACACACAAGAGGACGACTGTGCCTTGGATCTGTTTTAAGCTCGTGGCGTAAAAGCTTTGTGCCTAGTTTGGTGCTATTAGGGGTGGAGGTGGGATGGAGACTTTAACAGAGAGGCCATCCGGGAGCCCGTTAGAAGCCTGGGCTGTACCTTTGTGGGAGCTAGGTTTTCTTTTTCTTCTGCTCCCAACCGTGAGGTGAACCAATGATCCCCGCCAAGCTGCTTCTGCTGTAGTTTTCTACCTTGTCACAGATCCAAGGAGGACCCACTGGTGATGGACAGGAATCTCTACGAAAATGAGCCGCAAGGAATCTTTCATCCTACAGAGCTCTACATATTCCATTATTCCCTCATCTGATGCATAGTTGGTCACAATTTTTCCCTGCTAAAGGCTGTCCATTCTGAAGAGTGTTTCCTTTGTTCTGAGTAGGCTTTCCAATTTTGTATATACCCATTCGCACCATTTTAGGATTATTTCCTGTGCTTTTGGAAACCTTTTCAGAAAGTCCTTGTCTTTTCTCATATCTTAGAGGTTTTTTTTTTTTAAAAAAAAAAAAAAACCTGTCTTCTCCTCTAGTAGTTTCAAACTTTCAGTTCTTATACAAAGGTCTTTGGTTGGTTTTCAATTGATATCGGTGCGGGGTGATAGAGAAGGATCTAATCTTGCCCCTCCATATGTGGAAGTATAGTTCTCTAGCACCATTTGTTAAACAGGCTGTCTTTTTTCTTCTTATTGTATACTTTCTGACACCGTTTCCCTGGATGTAGCCATGTGGGTTTATCCCTAGGTCTATTCCACTGGATTCTTTTGTGCCCGTGCCATGCACTTTGTATTGCTATGGCTCTGTAGTATAATGTGGGGTCAGGCATCATGATACCCCAGCACTGCTCTTTCTGCTAAGATTACTTTGACTGTCTGGGGTCTTTTGTCCTTTCCTATGAACTTTAGGATTTTTGTTTCTAGTCCTGTGAATAATGTCACTGGGATTTTGATGGGTATTACATTGAATCTGTAGATAACTTTGATTAACACATCCATTTTTACAATATGAATCTTACCAATAACAAGCACAGAAAGGCTTGTGTTCTGGTTTTCTTTATTTTCTTTGTTCTCAAAGTTTTCACTGTAGAAATTTTTACCTCCTTGGCTAATGTTTCCTAGATGAAGCTGTGTGAATGGTATGTTTTTTTTTTCCTTTTAATTAAAAAAATAACTTGCAAAATAACTGATTTCCTTATTCCTTTTTAATGCATGCTTGGCTTTGTTTGATATCCTTCATTGTTTCCATCTCCTATCTCAGCTGTACCTTTACCTCAGTATTGTCTCTTCTAATTTCATATCACATGTGTTTTACTGCACTCTTCATCCCAATCCAAAAGCTATTTTCTTATTTCATGGATCCTTTCTAATTTCCTGGCCTCTATCCATACTCACCCCCACATATTTAACAATTAGAAGCTGGAATCCACATCCAAGAGCAAACATTCAGTGTTTATACTTAGTCTGGGTTAGCTCACTTAATACACTATTTTCCAGTTCTACCATTTACTTGAAATTTTCATAATTTAATTTTTGTTGTGACTGAATAGAATTCCATTATATATATCCACCACATTTTTATTATCCATCATCTGTTGATGAGCAGCTAGGTTGGTTCCATTTTCTTGTTATTGTTGAAAGAACATCAATAAACATGGGTGTGTAAATATTCCTATGATAAAATGTAGAGTTTTTGGTATATGACTACCAGTGGTATAGCTGGGTCATATGGTATTTCAATTTTTAGATTTTTGGAAAGGCTTCAAACTGTTTTCCATAGTGGCTGCACTTGTTTATACTCCTGCCATCAGTGAACGAGGGTTCCTTTTCCCCATATCCTCAGCAGCATTGGTTGTCATTTATTTTCTTGATGAAAATCATCATTCTGCTGGGCGGTGGTGGTGCACGCCTTTAATCCCAGCACTTGGGTGGCAGAGGTAGGCTGATCTCTGTGAGTTCGAGGCCAGCCTGGTCTACAAATTGAGTTCCAGGAAAGGCGCAAAGCTACACAGAGGAACTCTGTCTCAAAAAACAAAAGAAAGAAAGAAAGAAAGGAAGGAAGGAAGGAAGGAAGGAAGGAAGGAAGGAAGGAAGGAAGAAAGAAAGAAAGAAAGAAAGAAAGAAAGAAAGAAAGAAAGAAAGAAAGAAAATCACCATTCTAAGGTGAGGTGGAATTCAAAAATAGTTTCGATTTGCATTGCTCTGATGGCTAAGGATGTTGAACATTTTTAAAATATTTATTGTCAATGTGTATTTCTTTTGAGAACTATCTCTTCAGTTCATGGATTCTTTCACTGACTGACTGCGTGTGTATGTTCATGGGTGTATACAGGTGTGGACGTGGAGGCCCATGTTTCAATACTGCATGTCTTTCTCAATCATTCTTCACCTTATTTTTTGAGACACAGACTCTCACTGAAGAGTTAATACTGATTCAGCTAAGCTGGCTGGTCAGCAAACCCCAGGGAATCCTCCTGCCTTTGCTTCCTTAGTGCTGAGCTATAGGTCTATGCTGCTCCTCCTAGCTTTCCAAATGTGTTCTGGGCAATTGAACGCAGGTCTTCATGCTGTGTAGCAAGCACTTTACCAACAGTCCCCAGCTGACCGTTGGGGATTTGGGATGGTTCACTTTTAAAATTTCATATATTAACCCCTTGTCTGAAGTACAACTGGCAAGGATTTTCTCCAGGATGGAAATTCTTCAAACAACAAAAATCATCTGATAACAAAAGAGCCAGTAAACTGAATTTACAGTTCTCTAAAGCTACAAAAATGCTCAATAAATATTTTGAGACACGTTCGACCCCCCCCCCCTTAGCTACCAAAGAGATGCTGATGAAAATTCCTTTGAAATTGTATCTTGCCCCAGTTAGAACGGCTCTCATAATCCAAAGGACAACCAAAGCTGGTGTGAATACTGGGAAAGAAGAAAACCCATTCCTGTTGGTAGGAGTGCAGACCAGTTAGCCACTGTCAGAGTCGAGCTGTCTCAAAACACTTCAGATAGAACTACCATATAATCCAGGTATACACTTGCGAAGGACTGTGAGTCAACCTACTTCAGAACTCCTTCCCCATTCATGGCTATCACTTCATTATTTACAACAGCCAAAGTCTGTAACTAAGACACATGTCCATCAACAGATGAATGGATAAATGAAACATGCTCCTTATATACATTTATTCAGCTTTAAAACAATGAAACATGGACATCTGTAGTAAAACGGTTGGAACTGGAGATCATTTTGCTAAGATACATACACATGTATACGTAGGACTTGAAAGCAGAGAGAGGATGATGAGAGGGAAAGAACCAGTGTTCGTGGAGGGAGATGGGGAAGGGGCGGGGGTAACAGATACATGGGAGATGAAAGCAGAGCGAGACTGTCAGGGAGGGAGGCCAGCAAGGGGACGAGCAAGGGCCACAGGGGACTGCGTGGGGAGGAAGATGATTTAGAACAAATGACACATGTGTATGAAAAGGCAATAACGAAACCCACTCCTTTGTTTGCTAACTTAAAACGTAGTTTTAAAAAAAAAAAACTCCATAAAATAAAAATAAATCCACATAACATTATTAGAAAAGAAACGTTTCTCTTTTAAGTTGATTTATCTCAGGTATTCGTTACAGTGACGAAAGCTAACAAGAAAGGATCTTCTACAGTTTGATGATGGAGCTAGGACATTTGTCTTTCTGTGAGAAGGGCCAGGTTCCTATACTGTCATTGTTGGGATACACAGGCAGCAACCGCGTGAAAATGAATCAAGTTCTGTTTGATTTCCAGGGACTGCAGAGATGTGATGGAATACTTAGCATTTGAAAAACAGATCGAAGCCTAGGATTCTGGGTCCTGGTTGTGGGATTTTGGCAAAGCAGCTTGACCCTGCTGGGTCTGATTATCTGTGGGACAAGGGTGGCTATTTTCTATTTTCACCGAATTCTATCAAACAGTGGCGTCGCCTGGATGCATATGCAGCATAAGATCTGTGAAAGCATCTGAAGTATTACTTACATCTCTATATATTAATTATCTATTTCAAAATACAGGGTCATTTTGTAACTTTTCTCCTTGACTTAAATATTTTCCTCCAGCTTACTAATTTTTGAAAGTTTTTAATCCTATTTTAGAAATTTCCTGTTTTGCAAATTTCTTTGTAAAAACGAAAGTAAGCTGGGAGGTAGTCTACTTTGCCAACTTCTTAAACATACTTTTTTTTTTCATAAGTCTCTGCTAGACCACATATATGACATCATGGTTCATTCTTATATGCAATTCATCCTTGAATCTTTCTGTAGTTACGCTGACACATTGCCCTCTCCTCCCTCAAAATATTCCTCCAGTGATTCATACTAAAATAAGAACACACTTGGAAGTGGCTTTAGGTGATAGCTTTGAGGAGGGTAGGTGGGAGCGGAGTGAGATCGACGTTTATTGGAATTTCAAATTTTCACACGTACTCTGCCCAGACCACAAATATCTTCATGCAGTCATTCTGGGGTGGGGTTTAGATGTCGGTAATCTTAGAGTATTTTAAAACACTGAAGGATACCCATCTTTAGAACTGCTGACCTCAGGGATAAAATATTCTGTAATTTTGGCTATTAGTGACATGGGAGGGGCACCCGGGTCTGCCCAGAGACCGTGAGTCATGTCACAGAGATAGCTGCTCATCCTGGCAAGTCCCTCTTTGCCATCTGATGGTTTTGCAGCAACAGGGGGAGTTTTCAGTATCCACCCTGCCCCAGGGAGACGGAGGCATAGTATAGCAAATACTGTTTGTTTTTTCCTCCCATAGCATGTTCATCTCAGTAAAATTGCTAATATTGATACACAGCCATTTATCAATAACCTATAACTCAGGCAAGCCACATTCTCATCCCTATGGATCTATGCTTTAGTTGTTAACTTCTTCCTCAGAGCTTAGATTTGACAGACTGACTGATGTGGGATTGCATTTCTTAAGTACTGATGCTCATTCAGTTTTGAGATTCACACAATTTTGTATGCAAATCTACATTTTATTGCAACAATAATTAGAAATAGTTGTACTTTTAAGTTGCTTAAATTATTTTTTTTATCAAGTTTGTGTACTAGGTAATGACTTACTTAAAAGTATTTTAGTTTCCTATAGGATCTGAAGAAAGGAATGAGTAATCACACACAATGCTACCATATAGGTTAGCAGCCTAACACGTCCTATTTCATATTGTCAGAATCTTTCGATGACGTAAAATTCTTTCACTCTTATGAAGCCTAGACTCTCAGCAGCCAACTCCCTTGGCTACAGGAATAGAAGCTAACTCTTGGGAATTTTTTGGTTTTATCTTCTCCCTGCTACAAACATCGCCCTCCAGGGATTTTTCTGTCCCTCCCTCCCAGGATGCTAAGGGTGGCAGTGGGATTACAGACATGCCCCTCTGTGTCTAGGTAGGTTGTGAGAATTCCAACTCTGGTCCTCACACTTGCACAGCAAGTGCTCTGTGAGCCATCTCCCCAGGCAAAAAGTGTACCCTGGGCTAAACTTGTGATCCTCCTGCCTCTGCCTTTTCCTCAGATCCTCCTGGCGTGGACCAGCACAGCTGATGCTTTAACGTATTCTGGCCATTCCAACTGTTCAAAGCATAAAGGATTTTCACAGTAACACAGCCATCAATTATTCTCTATAAAATGCAGTTATGAACTAGCCCTTTAGTGCCAGAGATTTTAGAGATGTTCACATCCATTCTACTAATATGTTCCTGTAAAAAAAAAAAAAATGCAATTAAGTAGATCGCCGACAACAAAACCTCCCAAAATATCAACAGCCATTCCACTTTGAAAGGAATTCGACACAGCAGCATCGCTGTCATTAAGTCAAAGAAAGCAGCTGGGAAGCACCATCCTGTCACTCCCCAAGTTCTGCAGTGTCATCAAGGGTCCTGTCGCTGTTGGTTTGCTTGGAAGTAGGGAGGACACAAGGTGAAGAGAGGACCAGCTGTTCTGGTTTCTCACAACAGACCTTCTGTTCCGTGCGGCACGGTGCAAAGTCCCTCCGAAGAGGCATGGAGTTTAGCTCTTTTGCAGTGCTGTGAGGAAGTGTGGTCTCATTCCAGTTCACATGTGCCTGGAACGTGAAGGCATTGTGTTTCCTTAAAGGCCACGCCCTCCCATTGCTCTTAAGTGTAGGAATCCAGAGAGAGTGATGAGGGTCTTAGCAGTGGGGACCCAGATGGGTAGGATGGACATTCTTTTGAAGTTCTATGCAAGGTCTCCACTTAACCTTCCATTTCTTATTTGGGAAGGTCTTTTAAAAACTTTATTTTTAAACTCATAGAAAACAGCTGTGGCACTGAGGAGGCTGAGGGAAAAGGATACACAAGTTTCAGGCCAGTTTGGTTTACACAGGGAGATGCTACCTCAAAGTATATGTACGTGCATAGCTCACAGGAGAAATAGAGATACAATGTTATAAAAACATGTGAAAACTCCTAAGATTCTTGCTTTCTTGCCAAACCCTTGGTGTCATTTCAAAATTGCCTGTCGGATTTTCTGGATCTAGAGTGCTAGACAGTTATGAGCAGCCATATGAGTCCTGGAAATGGAACCCAAGTCCTCTGCAAGCACAGCAGATGCTCCCAACTGCCGAACTATCCTCTTAGCCCCAAGTATATGTAATTGTAGTAGTAACAATTAGGATATCACAAAATAATATAGAAAACTTGTCAGTGGAAACTCAGAGTAATTTGGGGCGGGGGGGGGGGGGGCACAAATGTAATCTTGCCTGAAATAGTTGAACAGTACTTGTATTTTCTAAGAAACTTTGAGGTCATTCTTTTGGAATGAGCATGCTGTGCTTGTTCTGCCCAGATTAGGACCCCCAAAGAGACCACCAGGAGACCAGAGATATCCAGAATGCAATAGCAAGGTTTACTTCTCCGTGCAATAGGAGCTAACAAGGAACCCTCGGCCACAGTGCCCGGCGCATCGAGGCAGGGAGGAGAGTTCTTCTTTCTTGGGGAGATTGGCTTTTGAAGGCAAAAACCACAAAATTCTTCAGAGAGGAGGGGGTTTGTACGGGTCCACCCGTGATTGGTCCAGTTTTCCTGAACTTGGACTTTATCTTATTTTTTGCTCTGTCAGGAGTTTTACAGCCCATCTCCAAAATTTGGTCATGTTATCTTGGGGGAGGGGGGGGGAGTCTCATGGTTAGTTACCACCAGACAGTCTGATTTTGTACTTTTAAAACTTCTGACTTCATCCTGTCTAGGAATGGGGAACTGACTCGGTTCTGGCTATTTTAAGATGTCCCTTTCCTCAGCTCTCCGAGCCTTAGGGGGAACTGGGGTAGGGGTCTCTCAGTGCTGTGTAACATCAAAAAGTCACACCCATGATTCTATCTATAGGATCATTTCCATCCTCTCCTCCACCCACAGTCTTCCCATACGTGGGTGGAGATGCCCACAGGGAAAGGAGTATGTGTCAGCTTAGGATTGAAGTCAATGCCACAGTCACAGCTGACAACTATGTGTACAGGTCAGCAAGATGGAAGCAGGCGACCCATATTGAAGACGTGTGTACATGTATTCACACATACCCAGTGATGGGAAAGGAAATGAGAATGAAAACCAGGAACTTCTTGCTGAAGTCAACTGAGCAAAGATTCATTTGTTTTTTGATGTATGTTTTGCATATAGTTTTCTTCTTTTTCTTTTTGATAATGACACTGGGGATTTAATTCACTGATTTTATTTTTTTTTAAATCTTTTAGAACTCATTGTTATTACTTAGTTTTAATTAACTGATTCCATGATTAGTTCTCATCTTATCTGTGTGTTCTCACATGTATTTGTTCTGACTCATTAATTTCTGTGTTTATTATTATAGCTATTTTTCTTCTTTTCCCATGGTTTGTGCCCAAAGTCAGTATATGGAACCTGCATTATCTTTTAGCTATTTTGAATTTTTTATACAATTCTTTATTCTAAAAGCATTTATGACGGGGATTTAAGATTTTAAGTTTAAGTAAACAAAGCTATGTTTAAGTAGAATGACAATTTTGTCTCTCATTTAAAATTAACTTCTCTTTTCATTATATTATGATCAAAAAATTATATTTATTTTAAAATTTTTAACAGAGATTTTTTTTCTGTGCTAGGAGCAGAACTCAGGACCCCATGTGTACTAGGCAAATATCCTACCTCTTACTAAACCTCCAGCTCCTTTGAACTCTTTTATATAACTTAATGTGCAATCTGCCCTGGGCCTTGTACCATGTACCAAGGAACATGTTTACATATATGCACCAGATCCAGCTAAGCAATGTTGATTAGGCCTTTCTTATTCTTATTTACTTATACATTTATCCATGTAATCTATGTTTAATTGGTCAGGAATATTTCACATCCACAGTACTATACAATAAACAAATCCCTTATAATACTTAGTTAACTTAAAACGATTTTGAAAAGCCATTTTCATATTTTAGCATTTTGTTCCATTTCTTGATGTGGTTGGCATAGCATGCACATATTTACCAAAGAATTTCCAGACAGCATTTTAACTTAACCACAATTTGATAAAGGTCAAAGTTCAAGTAAGTGCCTTGCTTTCTAGAGGTCAAATTCTGCTCTCCACACAATGTAACACTTGTAATAGCAATGCACATTCTTGCTTCATGAACATCTCTCTTTACAGTGAAAGTGCGTGAAAAATTTAGCAATTCTTTATTATTTTTGAACTGGACATAATAAATCAAGTGAAAGGAAATGGTAAATACAGTGTCCTATTTATGTGGATAAGACTCTCATATGCTTAGTGTCAAATTCCTTACATTCATAAGGTGTGTAGGGTTTTTTTTTCCCCTAAAAGAATGCTTGCTTACAATCAATCATTTCCTGTTACTTGTGCAAGTGGACACTAGTGTTATACATGATGAACAGATCAAAATATTGAAGGGGCTGTCAGAAAAAAACAATGTTCTACCCTGATCTCATGCAGTGAAATATGCAAATTTAAAAAATAATACACCGTGAAAAAGAAAACAGGGTGAGTTTTTTTCTGGAAAAAAATATGTATAGTGTATAATAAAAAGGTCAAATTTGTAGTCATTGATATTATAAATATATAATCACATAAAATTGTTAGATACTTTAACTATCTAAAGTGTGCACACTACAATATATAAAGTAAAAAAAGAAACAAAAACAAACCCTACATGCCCATTAAATAGATACAAAGCCTACAGTAGTACTATAAGGAAAACACTTTTTTTTTCAACATAATATTCTTATTAATTATTTGGGAATTTCACATAATGCACCCCAATCACACTCACTGCCCAGCCCTCCCAGGTCCACTCCCATACACACACACATACACCTGTGACCTTCCCCAAAGAAAAAGAAGAAAAAAACATATACCAAGTCCAATTTGTGTTGCCCATATACTCATTGGAGCATGGTCAAGCTTCCAGTGGCCAGCCCCCTAAAGAAAACTGAGTCGGAAGGACAAACATGGTATGTACCCACTCATAAGTGGATACCAGATGTAAAGCAAAGGATAACCAACCATAGTATTCACTTACGAGTGGGTACATACCATGTTTATCCTTCTGAGACTGGGTTACCTCACTCAGGATGATATTTTCTAGTTCCATCCATTTGCCTGCAACTTTCATGATGTCATTGTTTTTCCCTGCTGAGTAGTATTCCATTGTGTATGTGTACCACATTTTTTTTAATCCATTCTTCAGTTGAAGGGCATCTAGGCTGTTTCCAGGTTCTGGCTATCACGAATAATGAGAAGCCATCAACTGTGAAGAGCTGTGCTTCAGCATCCCTATCACAATTTTTAAATGTTTTCTTCAGTTGTTTCCAGTCTGGACTGTTTCTTTTTTTGGCAGGAGAGGTGTTGTCACAGAAGCCTTCTATGTCCTTCTTTCTCAACAGAGTCTGCAGTCATCAATACCGTTGCAAAAGAAGCTTCCTTGACCCTTACAGCCAGCAGAAGCACAGATTGTGGACTCCCACATGGTTTCTGGTAACAACATGGACCATGGAGATCTGTAGGCCCTCCAGCATCGGCACGGAACACTGACCTCAGGGTCTCCTGTGGCAGTACAGGACCACAGGCATCAACATGGCCCTTCGCAGAAGTATGGACCATGGACACCATTATGGCCCTCTCTGGTAGCCTAGGCCACAGACATCAACATGGCCTCAGGCAGCAGCCCAAGCCAGGACACCCATTTGTCCTCCAGCAGGAAAACAAACCACAAACAACAAGATAGTCTTAGGCAGCAGCATAGACCACAGACATCAACATGCCCCCACCACTGCCACCACCACCACCATCACCACCACCACCACCACAGGCCACGTGGTGGTATACAGTAGCACAGACCATGGACATCAACATGCCTCCACCACTGCCACTACCACCACCACCACCACCACTACCACAGGCCATGTGGTGGTATATAGTAGCGCAGACCATGGACATCAACATGGCCTCCAGGGGCAGTATGGACCCTGGAGGTTTTTCAAGAAGGCCCAATTGAGAAAATGAAGTCTTCTTCATCTTAGACATCTTGTCATTGCTCAGAGCCAAGGCAATGGTGGGGCTGGTGGTGTGTTCAGGCAAGCTCCAGGCTGCTGTGCATCACCCTGACTGCCCTACCCAGCAACAAAAAGCTCCCCTGTCTACCTCAGCCTTCTCCTACGCCTGTCACCACTGTAGCATCTCTAGTTCCACCTCTCTCCACAGCACACAGGCCACTCTGTTTCAACATCTTTCCCACCTCTTCATCACATATTTTTTCATTGAAATGATATTGGAAACATACCTATTTCCCAAACAGCTTTACATGCAAATATTCATTGCAATAAGCCAAATGGTCTGGTTCCAGGTTTCTGGTTTCTGAAGTGCCATAAATACTGGACCATTGCTAAGACTCTCTTAGATATCCTACTGTTGCCCAGAATCAGGATAATTTTTGCTGCTAGGCGGGGTGTCTGCTGGCAGGATCCCTGTGAGACCCAATCCAGCACACATTTCCCTGCCCTCAGTGTCACCATGCACCATCATGCTTGTAACCCAGGGCAGTGACTTGGCCCCACACTCTCCTTTGTGGTGATATATTGTGTCCCCCAATATATTTTGTACCCTAATAAAACTTATCTGGGGTCAGAAAACAGAACAGCCACTAGATTAGATATAGAGACCAGACAGTGATGGCACACACCTTTAATCCTATCACTCTGGAGACAGAGATCTATCTGGATCTCTGTGAGTTCAAGGCCAAACTGGAAACAGAGCCAGGTATGATGGCACACGCCTTTAATCCCAGGACTTGAGATCTCATGCCTTGCTTGGGAAAGACACGTGCCTTTAATCCTAGGAAGTGATGATAGGAAGCAGAAAGGTATATAAAGTGTGAGGACCAGGAATGAGAGGCTTTTAAGCTTTTAGGCTTTTAGCAGCAGTTCAACCGAGACTCTCAAAGGTGAGGACTCAGAGGCTTCCAGTCTGAGGATTCCTGGATACAGGATCCGCTGAGGAGTTGTCGAGATGAGGTTGGCTGTGGCTTCTTTTGTTTCTCTGATTGTTCAGCTTTCACTCCAATATCTGGCTCTGGGATTTTTATTAATAAGATCTTTTTTATTATTATTATTTTGCAATACAGTTCAGTTCTACATATCAGCCACGGATTCCCTTGTTCTCCCCCCTCCTGCCCCCCCTCACCTTCCCCCCAGCCCACCCCCTATTCCCACCTCCTCCAGGGAAAAGCCTCCCCCACAGACTGAGATCAACCTGGTAGACTCAGTCCAGGCAGGTCCAGTCCCCTCCTCCCAGGCCGAGCCAAGCGACCCTGCATAGATCTTTTAAGATTCGTGTTATACTCCTTCCTCCAGCAGAGCGAGCAGCATGGGCTGCAGCAGCAGTAACTCCATGCTAAGGGTCAGCCTGAGAGCACAGAGCAGGCCTATTCAGTAATAACATGTTCTTTGTCTGCTGTGGCTATGCTCCCATATCGCTCCCACACCCTTGACCACAGTGACTCTAGTTTTGCCCTTCTCTGCCTCAGGTGTGGCTTGGCTCAGCCATCTTTCCTCCCAATTTCGTAAGTCCACTTTTCAAAAGTATCTTCACATAAGACCTGATTTTTTTTTTTTTTTGCATTTTTCTTCATTGTTGTTGTTCTGGAGATACTGTTGGCTCTGCAGACTCCTCTGCCACCACCACATCTCCCCTCAGAGCCTCCATGGATCCCTCAAGCTCCTCAGAGCTGCTCACTAAATCCCACTCCCTAAATCCCACTCAAAAAGAGCCATTTATATGAATACTTTGGTAAATAGAAAAACATTTCCTGTATTGTCAAAGCTGGTAAGAATGTCTTCAACATTTAAGGATCCACTATTATGCCTTAGGGAGATACTGTATTCAGGATAAAAGATGCTTGTATACTGGACCCATGCACCAGCCTCTTTTTTTTTTTTTTTTTTTTTTTTTGGCTTCTGTGACTAAGAACAGATTAAATTATTCAGATTGCTGTTTCTGTTTCAGAACCATGCTGTGGAACAATCTTTGGACACTGCAATATGTATTGCTCTCATTGTTAATAAAAAGCTGATTAGTCGATGGCTAGGCAGAATTTTCAGAGCAGAGAGAATGCTGGGAAGGAGGAAGGTGGAGTCAGAGGAGTGAGTACAAGCCATGAGCCACATGGCAGCATATAGATTAACAGAAGTGGGTTAATTTCAGTTATAAGAGCTAGCTAAAAAACAAGCCTAAGCTATTGGCCGAACATTTATAATTAATATTAAGCCTTTTTGTGGTTATCTGAGAGCAACTACCAGGACACAGAAAAACTCCACCTACAGAACCTGTTGAAGGAGCTTTCACCCAAAGACCACCACCCCCTGGTTGACACCACCAGTTATGCGACCCTTGCCCACATCTTCCATAGTCCCTCCAACCCCAGTGGCCTAGACCTGTGACTCCATCATCAGAGCTGACTGGATTTGGAGGTCCCTCCACCACAGCTCTCATCTGTCAGGACCTGCCAGCTTCTTCCCTGTCAGGACCTGCAAGGCCTGGCCTCAAATCTGTACGAAACCAGGAATATTATTGGAAACAAAACTTCAGAATGTTAACAGTATTTCTAAATGATACAGTTGTCTTTTTCTTTTCTCTTTATAATTTAACCATTTTCCCCTGCAGTTCTGCACTTGTATCCCCATTTCAGGGTGACTGTCCAGCTGCATTATACACATTATAATGTCACACATGACTAGACTGAATGATTCATTTAAAAAAGCTCAGATATGCCGGGCGGTGGTGGCGCACGCCTTTAATCCCAGCACTCGGGAGGCAGAGGCAGGTGGATCTCTGTGAGTTCGAGGCCAGCCTGGTCTACCAAGTGAGTTCCAGGAAAGGCGCAAAGCTACACAGAGAAACCCTGTCTTGAAAAAAAGAAAGAAAAAAAAAAAAAAAAGCTCAGATACACTAAGCTAACACACAAAGCTTTAAATTATTAAATCACTCACGAACCATCTCAGTAAGGATGGTGGAAATGACCAATCAGCAGCTGGATCCCTCTGCCTTAGTGGGTTTTGATTAAAGGCTCTGGAGATGGGTGATATGCCAAGGTTTTTCAGGTAAGGCACTCGTGCCTGATCTAATCCTTCTTTTGTGATTATTGAGAAATGTAGAAGGTCTTCAAATTCACTGGACCCAGGGACTCTATCTCATAGCACTGTCAGTTTTCAATGAATCTTTTAATTCTGGGACGTTAGGTTGCTATAGAGTACAGTTAATTTAATTAAACATGATAGTTAAATACAGAACATTTTTTAAAGCTCGAAGTAAATATGCCTTGTATTAGTTTGGGTCACTATTGCTATGATGAATACCATGAACAAAGAAAGTTGGGGAGGAAAGGGTTTATTTTGCTTACACTTCCACATTGCAGTCCATCATCACTGAAGGAAGTCAGGACAGGAACTCAATCAGGGCAGGAACCGGGAGGCAGGAGCTGATGCAGAGGCCATGAACAGATGTTGCTTGCTGACTTGCTCTCATGGTTTGTTCACCCTGCTTTCCTATAGAACTCAGGACTGTCAGCCCAGGGATGGCACCACTTCTAATGGGCTGGGCCCTCCCATATCAATCACCGATTAGGAAAATGCCCATAGGCTTGCTTACAGCCTGATCTTAGGGAGGCATTTTCTTAGTTGAAGTTCCTCCTCTCAGATGACTCTAGCTGTCTAACACAATGCCTCTAAGAATGATAATCGTGATCATAGAAATCTGTTTGATGCTCCCAGTTTTAATATTCACAGATGTTACTTCAGGCATGTTTGCAATTCTTTTTTTTCCCCTCAAGGAATATATGAGATGCTGGTATTCTTCAGAACAAAGCTTTCAACCAATTGCATTAGAGCTCTGAGACAGTAGTTTGTTTCCTGTAAGTGTGTTATGCAGAACTGAACACTAATCTGATGAAACTATTAATTTTGCACTGGGAGAACAATATTCTCTCAATCAATGACGGGCAGCATCAATCAATCAATGACGGACAGCTTTGAATCTGGTCTATAAAGCACGTTACCTGAATTATCCACCACACACAGCTTGAGGATCCATATTTGTCTTGCATTCCTCACATTCTTATTACACAGAACCTTAGTTCTGTCACTGTTGGCCCCAGTTCTTCCTACCTTGGACAGCTTTGGGGCAGGATTGTAGAATCATAAGATTCAAGTGTCAAGACTGATATTCCTGAGCATACGGAGGGCTATGGGTCAACAGGAACTCTCATTCCTTGCTTGGGGGATACAAAAATCCTAAAGTGTCTTTGAAAGACGTTGTGAAACTATCTTATAAAAGAAACACAGGGTCTGGGAATCACGCGTCTTAGTACTTGCTCAAAGGGCTTGGAAACATAGGCCCCCACAAAAACCTGCGTGACAATGTTTATTGGAGCCTTATTCATAACTGACAAAACTGGGAAGCAACAAAAGTGTCATTCCATAAGTACGTGGATAATCCTGACAGGAGAGAGCTGTCAACTCTAAAGACATTTAGGATAAACTAAGCTATTATAATCTTTCCTACAATTTCTCACCCTCTGACAGAACTTGACTTTACTAGACATTAAGAGAAAAACGTTTGACTGTGAGGAAGAGGTGGGGATTAATACAAATAGAATGTGCAGTCTGGAAGCCATGTGAGCTTCAGAGAGAAGTACATTTCTGTTCTTTGGTTCCCAGTGTTTCATTGAGCCACACAACTTAATACTTTTAATGAAGAACTGATCAATTAAACTCTGTATTCCTAGCTAGTAACAGTTGGAAAGAAGGCTATAGGAACAGCATCTATTATGACAGGGTGAGTTTGTAGCTGTCCATACCCTGGTTTCAGAGCTGGACTCAGGCTGGGTCATTTGAGAGGGCAGCTTGAAGGGAGTGGGAAGCTGAAATCAGACCAAAATGAGTCATGGAGCAAGTTGGAGATAACAGAGTGAATTCATCCAGTGTAAACTGTTTTGATAAGCCTTTTAGAGTTGAAGGGAAACAGGGAAGGCAGTTTAAGTGAGAGGGGAGCAGACTGGAGTAGGATTATTGTTTTTAGGATAAGGAATGTGAAAGTGTTTTTAAAAGGAAGGGGAAGAGCCAACAGAAGACGGGGGTTTGGGGTGAAAGAAGTGGATATAATTAAGAGTGAAAGTTCTCAGAACAGACAGGAAGAGGGTGGGGATCCAACATGCAAAGAGAAGGCTTATCTTTTTTTTTTTTTTTTTTTTTTTTTTTTTTTTTTTTTTTTTTTTTTTGGTTTTTTCGAGACAGGGTTTCTCTGTGTAGCTTTGCGCCTTTCCTGGAACTCACTTGGTAGTCCAGGCTGGCCTCGAACTCACAGAGATCCGCCTGGCTCTGCCTCCCGAGTGCTGGGATTAAAGGCGTGCGCCACCACCGCCCGGCTAAGAAGGCTTATCTTTGGACACATGGGAGACAAGTTGACAAGAGAAAAGAAGGGGTTAAGGTCAAAGAGATATGGAAAGGGGCGAATTTGAAGGAAGTCTTGCTTGACGGTATTTTTCTCCTTTAAATTTGAGAGTTGGCCAACTATTAAGTGTCAGAGAAGTGGTTAGGTCAATCGAAGTTAAAATAAAATGGTTGCAACTGATGCAGAATGGGAAACAGTGCTGATAAAGTCCAACTTCACTGTGGACAAGTGCAGAGGGAGGATGCAAACTCTAGTAAAGCCCGGGTAGGACTGTGCTGAACATTTCCCACTTCCCACCATTTTTTTTATGAGTCTAGTGCTGAGTTCCATCTCAAAAGTGCTGTTGGGGAATAGACCTTCTTTCTTCATGATCATGAGAGTTTAGTGATGAACTTGTTCTAAGAGGATGCCAAGTGGTGGCTAAAAGCGACTGGAATTGGAAATAGATCCGTGTTTTCCGGCTGAGCTATTTGCAGCAGGCTCTTGAGCATGCTAAGAAAGCTTTCTGAAGCTCAGTTTTGAAAATTGTAAAGGGAAGATAGGATTAAATGAGACACGCCATTCTTTTGATTATTGTACTATTGTCTTTATTGTTGCTGTAGTCTAGAAGAGAATCTACAGTCTAGGGGGAGATTTCTAATAGATTGTACCTTTGAAGCTGGTCTCAGTACTACCTGCTACCCCATCTGACCTTTTCACACCAATATACACTACCCCACCTAATACGTTTGTTATATTCCTCCAGTGAGAAGAATTGCAGTTCATGCTCTTGAAACACAAAAAAGGCTTCTGGCACTGTTTGACCACTAGTCACACAAAATTTGACGGAAGTGGTATTGAATGACCTTTCAGGCAAGGAAACAGAAGAAGACTTGTCTTCCATTTTGCCCCATTCTGGAGTCTTGACCTGTGGTGTGACTCAACAGGTAGCTTTTGGATTCTTGAAATCTGAGGAGTACCTAATTACATCGTGCTATAACATTGAACACAAAACCTGTGAGACCCTAAGAAGAGAGAGAAATGGTTGGACAGCCCCTACTGCTACAGCTCTACCTTCTTGGAGACACATCTGCCCAGCCACACTACTAATGTGTTCCTAGTAAGTACAAATCATGAGAAACAATAACACTGTGATGAATTTAAGATGGTAACTTTGGGGAGATTTGTTTTATTGCCCCAGTAACTGACCCAATGATTTTTTTTCCTAGCCCTTCTCAGATTTCTTCCTTTTAAAGGTTCCCTTAATCAGTGGATATATTGCATTTACTGTCATATTACATTTACTAAGAATGGGATATTTAATTTCAAGCATTGACATTTCCCCCTCTCATATTTATGACTGAAAATGAACTTTCTTTGGTCTGTAGGGTAATAATTCTCACTTCTTTTTTTAATTTTCCTTATTTCCAGCTCTTCAGGGAGAAATGAATCTGAATTTCATAAAGGAAAGCTACAGCAAAGGAGTCATACATTACTTTCTGGATCAGTCAGTTGCTAGAATCAGTAACATCTTCTTTTACTATCAGTTTATTTGAAATTACTTTATTATCAAAAAAATGTGTTCTCCAAATACTTCAATAGATCTACCATTTGGAGATAATCCCAGTTTTCTGTATATTGCCCACTTCTGTTCACATCATTACTTTGATCCTAGTGCACACAGCTAATTCTTCACATATTTTACAATATGATTTCTCATTTTTGGTGTGGGTAATGGTTTTACCAGTTGTGACAATGTGGTTCTTATTATATTAATTTGCGTCTTGCCTCTCACAGTCAAACTTCCTCAAACATCTGCTCTCTGTGTTCCTTTTTGAGCCAAGTTGATGATGGTAACAATGATGCTGGAAATCTTCCTCCTCTTGTCTTTGCTCTTTGAAAAGGGATTTTAATGTGCCTGCTTTCCAATTTTTGCTTAATGCCAAAATAATGAAATATGTCTTATTGTCTTTTGATATAGAATTCATTGTCTTAATTTGCAAGTTGGCCTTGGGAAATGTGTGTTATCAAGGAAAAGAAACAAGCCCTTTTCCCTTATTTTCCTTCTGGAGTAGACATGAGTCCTTCTGGAAAGTGGTTGGGAGATAAACTTTTGAGATGATGGAGTCATCCTGCCAACACTACAACTTCTCTTTCTCCCGTTTCCAACACTGGTTCCCTTTGTGGGTCTCAACAGTCGTGTGGTTTCTTTCCTAGAACAGCAGCGAAATTTGCTCTTAGCCCTTCCTTTCCACTGAAATATAAATGACTATCACTGGCATATGCATTGTTTGTAGTTTGGAGGATTGAACCTAAAGTTTTAGGTATGCTGCATGACCCCTAATCCCAAGCTCCAGCGCCATGAAATATATTTTCAAAAGCTTTTTCCACCCACTGAAAGATTTCCAATGAAGTATTCGTTTCTTTAGTTTTAGTACCGCTGTAAAGTGGCATTAGATCTTACATAGTTCTCCAAGATTACCACTGGATCAAATAATTATATTATTTCAAACTCAAATGTGTACATTTCCTGATATTGCTTTTATGTAAGCTCATTTTTACTCAGATTTGGAACTAAGTTTGTTTGTTAATGAAAGGAAAAAAAGGTATTTGGTACTCTCAACCAATTCTTACCAGTAATGGCAACATGCCTGTAATCCCAGCACTCAAGATAGACACAGAAGGGTCAGGAGGTCCTCAGGGTTGAAAGGTGCATACTGAAGCCTTAGCTACACAGTGGTATCTTTTGTCAGTCTCTTACTCTACTGCAGACAACCAAATAAGCCGCCAACAAACCAAAACAAATAAACAAACACCTCTGTGTGCATGTTCCTTTTTGTCATTCTGTGAGACTCTCTTAATACAGAAAATTTTTTTTGCATAACTAATGTGTAAAATCTGGTTGCAGAGTTCAGTGGTGATCTTATGTCTCCCCTGTGAAACCTGGCAGTGAGAATCAGTAGGGAAGATGAGGAGAAATTTATTTTCATGCTGCAGATAAGTGAGACCATATTATCTATAGCCAGCTGATCCCTGAGATGACCACAGGGAAGGTGTGTCTTTGACAGTAGTCCATCTTTAGGGAGGAAAAAGAAGGTAAATTATGTTGTGGATTTTTTCTCTGCTCCTGAGAATTCTTTGCCTGGCATGGTGGCACACACCTTTATTTTCAGCATTTTTGGAGGCAGAGGGAGGCAGATCTCTGTGAATTCAAAAAATTCCAGCCTGATCTACATAGTGAGTTCCAGACAAGTCAGGAGTGCATAGTGAGCCTCTGTCTCAAATACATATAAAATAATTCTGTTCCTCCAGCCTTATTTGAGCTGAGTGCTATTTGTGAGTAAGATATGTAGCCTGTTTCAGGTTGTTAGAATGCCCCAGGCTCTCATTCTGCCCCCTGGCCCTTTATAAGCCTAACACAAATGGCTGGAAAATAAAACCCCAATCGTCTTGGTACCTATGCATGTAATATAAGGGTTTCCAGGACACCATTGAAATGAACACGATTTTTTTTTCTCCACCATTGATTCTAGGACATACTAAGGAAGTTGCTGATAATTAGGTGATGGGTGGTTAAAAAAACAAAACAAGCCGGGCGGTGGTGGCGCACGCCTTTAATCCCAGCACTCGGGAGGCAGAGGCAGGTGGATCTCTGTGAGTTCGAGGCCAGCCTGGACTACCAAGTGAGTTCCAGGAAAGGCGCAAAGCTACACAGCGAAACCCTGCCTCGAAAAAACCAAAAAAAAAAAAGAAAAAAAAAAAAAACATTTCTTGTTTACCGCACTAAGCACTTGCAGACTCCAGCAGGAATTCTTACAAATATTTCATATGCCAGAAGAGCTTAACAAACACTTGTTAAATAAGTACCACTGTATGGTCAAGTGCATGAGTCTGAATCCTCTTCCACCAGTCTCAGTTGTATGACTTCTGTCATCTTTTTCACATCTGTAATATGTTGATAATAATAGCTTCTGTCCATTAGGGAGAATTCAATGTGTTAACACAGGCAAAGTTCTTAAGAAAGTGCCACATGTATTAATAGCAAGCACTGCCTTTAGTCACCCACTTCTCCCCAGCATGCCCAAAGATAGTGCCCACACTCTGGGCTACACCACTAGGCTATAATTAGAGCAATGCTTCTCAGCCTTGGCTTTATATGGGAACCTTGGAAGGCTTTTAAAAATGTTCATGCCTGGATTCCCGTTCCTAATGAGTTTGGTATAATTGATGGGGGGTTTCACTAGAGCAGAGAGCTTCTCAAAGCCACCTGTGTATCCCAAGGCACCTGCACGAAGGTTTGGCTGCCAAACAATTTCCCAGCCATCCTTCAGAGTTCCCAATAAGCTTGAGTCAGTCTCTTCAGACTTACAATTCCTTTTATGCTAGATGAAACCTAGAAAGGTAATGTCTTCATAATCTCAACAACTTTAGGCCTGTATTAAGAGCCTTGTGGTGTGTGGGTTGTTGAATCTGTTCCTGATGCCTCAGCATTGTTTTTGTGTGATATGAGCATGCTGATTAATTATGAATTCCATACACACACTTTAGAAGTGGTGACTGCAGATTTTCAAACCTCCATAACAGGAATTACTGCTTTGACTTAATACCAGGGAATGGTGAATGCTGTCTGAATAGCCATTTGTTTTACTGTGAGAATTCTTTCAGCATGAAGTCGGGACTGACAAGATGAAAAATGGCTTTGTGATTCATTTTCAGACCTGGGCTTCTAGAAGCACTTAAATGTTTTGAATGTCCCCCTCTGTCCTGTAATTGAACTAAATCAGGGCTGAAAGGATCCCAAATATCTGAGCTTGATCCCTGGGTTAAGATATCATACTTTATTTTCCTTTCCACAATGCACTAATGCTGTGGAAATAAACATTACTAAGAAACATTAAATGTGATTAACTGACAATTTTGAACTTGTCATATTCCATTACAAATTGCTTCCAAAAGTGAGGGCAGGGGAGAGGTGTACCTATGCTTCCCACGGGCCACCACACATCAGGTGTATCAAATGAACAAGGTATCCACGGATTCTTGGGGGACATTTCTAAGCACAGACCATTTGATGCCAGCTATTAAAGTCTTTTGTTCTTTTAATACATTTTAACATAACTCTCAAGAAATGTTCTGACTGACTCTGACTCATAGTCAGGGGATCTGGCCAGTGGAACTTCTCAGCGTGCAGTACTTTCCAAGGTATGCAGAGGCAGTTGGAACACGTCAATGTATGCAGCCAGGGAAAGTCAGATGGCAGACACATGTCACCCCATTCAGAAAACACCAGCCTGTGCTTACCAGAAGCCTTATATCAAGAAAGAATGCAAGGCCATTAAGGAAGAACAGACCCTCAATGAAATACATAAACAATAGTGTAAGGTCTACGAAAATAGCCTCTCTGAAACACTTTCTGGTTGCTCTTAGTAAAGATGATGTAGCCTCCAACTTTCAGACGACTGATCCAACATCAGATTTTATTTTTAGTAGGAGTTTAAAATGGAGTTATTCACTCAGCAAATATTCCGTGCCGAGAAAAGACTTCTTAGAGACTGTGCATGTGTGAGTGAGTGTGTGTGTGTGTGTGTGTGTGTGAGAGAGAGAGAGAGAGAGAGAGAGAGAGAGAGAGAGAGAGAGAAGAGTGAGTGTGTGTGTGTGTGTCAGCGCATGCGCCCATGCATGCTCATGCTCATGTGCATGCGCACACCCATAGAGACATTGGCAGCCCTGGAGCTAGTTACTGAGCCATCCAGTGTACTTACTTCAAACTAAATTCATGTCCTCTAGAAGAACAGCCAGCACTCTTTTTTTTTTCAAAGTAGACTCTTTTCTTATACAATATATCCAGATTAGCGTTTCCCCTCCCTTCCCTTCCTCCCCACCTCCTCTCCCCTCCAAATCCACTCCCTTTGCATCTCTCATTAGAAAAGAACAGGCTTCTAGGAGATAACAGCCAAACATGACAAAGTATAATAAGACGAAGGAAAAACTTCCATATTGAAGTTGGCCATGGCATCCCGACAGGAGGAAGAGTCCCAAAAGCAGGCACAAGAGTCAGAGACCCAGCTGCTTTCATAGTCAGGAGTCCCATTAAAAGTACTAAGCTAGCCGGGCGGTGGTGGCGCACGCCTTTAATCCCAGCACTCGGGAGGCAGAGCCAGGCGGATCTCTGTGAGTTCCAGGCCAGCCTGGGCTACCAAGTGAGTCCCAGGAAAGGCGCAAAGCTACACAGAGAAACCCTGTCTCGAAAAACCAAAAAAAAAAAAAAAAAAAAAAGTATTAAGCTAATAGCTATAGTGTATACACAGAGGACCTGGAGCAGACCCATGTAGACCCTGTGCTTGCTGCTTCAATCTCTGTGAGCTCAACGTGCCTTGCTTAGTTGAACCAAAGGACCATGCTCTTCTGGTGTCCTCCACTCCCTCTGGCTCTCATAATATTTCTGTCTCCTCTTTCTCAGGATTCCCTGAGCTCTGAGGGGAGAGATTTGATGGAGGCCTCCAATTTAGACTCTCTCTCTCTCTCTCTCTCTCTCTCTCTCTCTCTCTCTCTCTCTCTCTCTCTCTCTCTCTGCATAATGTCCATCTCTGGGTCTCTGCATCTGTTCCCACCTGCTGCCAAGGAAAGCCTCTGAAATGATGACTGGATAAGGCACTGAACTGTGAGTATATCAGAATATCATTAGGAGTCAGTTTATTGTGTTTGTTTAGACCAGTCATGTTTGATTTTACTCTGGGTTATCTAGTCTCTGGTTCTTGGTTACCTAAGCCCTGTTAGATATGGGTTCCTTCTTATGGAGTGGGCCTGAGGTCAAATCAGACATTATTTGGCTACTCCCACAAGTTATGTGCCACATTTCCCTAGCAAATTTTGCTGGCAGGACAGATTGTATGTATGTTTTATGGCTGGGTTGGTATTCACACTCCTCTTTTGGTAGTCTGCATGCAGAGATGCAGAGCATCTTCCCACACCAAACAGACAAGAATGTAAGGATGAAGGCTCCATCTAGGAACCAGCTCAACTTCTTCATATTCAACAGGTTGTGCATGGATGTTGTCCTGGGCAATGGGACCCCACTGTCAGTTTGCAGAGAGTAACCCTTTGTCTTAGCATCATCCTGGGTTGTTTGGAGATTTTTATGAGACCCCCTTGGCCAACAACTCAATTGAATACAACACAGTTCTGCCACTGGCAGCCTTGCCTGGCTACAAGAGATAGCCAGTTGAGACCTCATATCCCCTATTACTAAGAGTCCTCACTAGGATCGCCTTCATAGATTATAGGAAGTCCCCACTGCACTAGGGTTCCACACCACCCCTCAAATGCCCCTCAGTTCCAGCCATCGCTCTCCACACGCTCTCCCTCAATTCCATCCCCACCTCCTGATCTTTCCCACTCCTGTCCCCACCTGCCCTCACTCCACCTGTAAAATCTAGTCTATTTCCCCTTCCCAGGAAGATCCATGTGACCCCTGACCCCTCCTCTTTACCTAACCTCACCTTTTCTACAGATTGCAACTTGGTTATTGTAGCTGGAGTTTTCCTGCCTGGCCCACAGTCAGGACAAATCTCTCTCACCTGCCAGTCCCACAGCCACTCAGACCCGACCAAGTAAACACAGAGACTTATATTGGTTACAAACTGTATGGTCATGGCAGGCTTCTTGCTAACTGTTCTTACAGCTTAAATTAATACATTTCTATAAATCTATACCTTGTCACATGGCTCGTGGCTTACCAGCATCTTCACGTGCTGTTTGACATCGTGGCGGCTGGCAGCGTCTCTCTGACTCAGCCTTCTACTTTCCAGCTTTATTCTCCTCCTTGTCCCGCCTATACTTCCTGCCTAGCCAATGGTCAATCAGTGTTTTATTTATTGACTAACTAGCAACACATTTGTCATACAGAACATCCCACAGCAGTTTATCAATTACTTAACAGCTAATATCCACTTATAAATGAATACATACTATATTTGTCTTTCTGTGTCTGGGTTACCTCACCCAGGATGATTTTTTCTGGTTCCATCCATTTGCCTTGCAAATTTTATGATGTCATTTTTTCAACTGAGTAATACTCCATTGTGTAAATATTTCACATTTTTTTTAATCCATTCTTCTGTTGAGGGACATGTAGGTTGTTTCCAATTTCTGGCTGTTACAAATAAAGCCACTATGAACATAGTTGAGCAAGTTTCCTTGTGGTGGGATGGAGCATTCTTTGGGTATATGCCCAAGAGTGGTATAGCTGAGTCTTAAGGTAGATCAATTCCCAATTTTATAAGGAACTACCATATTGATTTCCATAGTAGCTGTACAAGTTTGCACTCCCACCAGCAAGGGAGGAGTGTTCCTCTTGCTCCACATCCTCTCCAGCATAAACTGTAATTTGTGTTTAAGATATTAGCCATTCTAGCAGTGTAAGATGGAATCTCAAAGTAGTTTTGATTTTTATTTCCCCAGTTGCTAAGGAAGTTGAACATTTTCTTTAAGTGTTTCTCAGCTATTAGAAAATTCTCTAATGAGAGGTCTATGTTTAGATCTGTACCCCATTTTTAATTGGATTATCTGGGGGATTTTTGGTAGCTAGCATCTTCAACAAATGGTGCTAGTCAAACTATACATCTACATGTAGAAGAATGTAAATACATCCATACTTCTTACTCAGCACAAAACTCAAGTCCAAGTGAATCAAAGACCTCAACATAAAACCAGATACACTGAAGCTAATAGAAGAGAAGGTGGGGAATAGCCTTGAACAAATTGATACAGGAAACAACTTTCTGAACCAGTGGCACAGGCACTAAGATCAACAATTAATAAATGGGACCACATGGAACTGAACAGTTTCTGTAAGGCAGGACAACATCAGTAGGACAGAAACAAAAGCCACAGAATGGGAGACGATTTTTATTATCTCCATATCTGATAGAAAATTGATATCCAAAATATATAAAGAATTTTTATCTCTTATAATAAAAATACTTCATTCTTTCAAGTAGGAAAAAACCAGTATTTTCCCACATATAAGTAATCAAAATAGATAAAAATCTTTCCCTGTAGTGTTTATACAAATTCATTCCAAAGTAGCTGACCTACTTTAAGACTAATTTGTTTCAGAAAAACAAGTATGAAACATATATTTGGCATAAAGAAATAACTTCAGAAAGAAATACAAATTGTATTTTCTGGCTGTTATGAATAAAGCCACTATGAACATAGTTGAGCAAGTGATTAATATGATTTTTAAGGACACATAAATGTAGCTAGAGTTTTCTTCCCTGGCCCACAGTCAGGACAAATCTCTCTCTCTTTTTTTTTCTCGTGACAAGGTATAGATTTATAAAAATGGGTTAATTTAAGATATAAAAACAGTTAATAAGAAGCCTGCTACAGCCATACAGTTTATAAGCAATATAAGTCTCTATGTTTACTTGTTTGGGTCTGAGTGACTGTGGGACTGTCAGGTGAGAGAGATTTGTCCTGACTGTGGGCCAGGGAGGAAAACTCTAGCTACACATAAAACAGTATTTTAAAAACATTATTATTGTGTGTGTGAGTGTGCATGTTATGTGCAGGTGGGTACACATGTTCCGTGGTAAAACATTAAAATCAGAGGACAACTTGTAGGAGTGAGCTCTTTCTCTCCATTTACAGATTGGACTCAGCTCATCATGCTTATATAAGAAGTATATCCAAGGGGGGAAATACTAGACATTAAAGTTGTACACATGGTGAAAGAGGAGAGAGGAGGATGTGGTTTTAGCGATCATGAAGAAAAAGAAAGTAAGATAGAGCAATGGATGAAATAGAGCCTAAGACAATCCTATGACATTGTGGCACACATGTAGAAACATAGCCTTTGTGTTTGAACCCCACCTCCAACACACACACACACAAAAAAAAAAATTTAATTGTCAATAACCATGTCATAAGCTGAATTACTGACAAGAATGAGAAAATAGAAACACTTGTGGTATTTTGTTTAAATGGGAAATGATGTATCAGGACTTCTGCAGTACTGGAATAGACAGAAAACCCTCTGGCTTTAAACTTACTGTGTGGATGCGACACTTTCATGAATGCTTGTAACTCTACTGTCTGTGGCATTGCCTAAGTTCTTTTCTGCTGTGATAAAACACTCTGGCAAAAATAACTTGCAGGAGGAAAGTTTTACTTTGCTTACCCTTCCAGAAGTCCAGAATCAAGTAGGGAAGATATGGCAGTCACAGTCAGATGCCGGCTGATCAAATGGAGAGCCAGGCTGTAAAACCTCAAAAGTTCCCATTGAGGCTGGTCCTCCAGCAAGCCTCCACCTCCCAAAGGTTATACACCTTTCCCAAACAGCCACCATTTGGGGACCAAGTAATCAAACACATGAGCCTATTGGAGACATTTCATACTTAAGCCACACAGATTCTTCATTTTATTCAGCAATTAGAAGAAGAGTTATGCATTTATCAGGCGAGGGTTTCATTTAAAATTCACAATAATTAGCAGGATGATCATGCTGCCTTTAACGACAGACAGCAGCATCTCCAGATTCTAAGCAGCTCAAAAGATTCCCCACGACAACGTCCAGTGCACAGAGGTTCAGAGAAGATGGGCAGCTCAGCAGTGCTCCTATTACTGTCTCTCCTTGAAGTATTTTCATTCAGGTATTCACTTTAATCCCAAAAGCCATTCACTCCAGTTGTCCCTGATCTGTCATTACTCATAGCTCTCCGTCACACTCTTCAACCTCCATCAATTTGCACTCAAAACACTCTGAATGTTTAAATTGGGACCAATGTCATTCCTAAGTCTCTCAATATGCCTCACTTAAGGGGCTGTTTCTATCTTGTGACAATCTTGCAGAAGCGTAAGTACCGTCGATATTTTTTCTAGAGCTGAAGCTATAATCAGGAAAGCCATCAAAGACGACCTTTATCAGCAGTTGCACATTGGGACCACACTATCGTGAGAATAAGGATGTTCCCATTGTCCTCTGAGGGAAATGTATATGAAAAGGAAAAAATAAGAAAAGAAAGTTGAAGATCAGCTCATGCAGATGTCTATTTCCCCAGACGTAGCTACCAGATCAGTATAATTACTAGGAAGACAAGTGAAATTTTAGCTAAAAGAAATGATTTTTTTTCTAACTCCTAAAAATGTTAATAAAGAAATTCAAGTATTGTCTTTCTTAATAATTCAGAAGGAAATTTGTTAACATGCATAGGAAGCAATAGTGGTGTTTTTATGCCGTTTACAGAACTTGGGCAGGTGATACTATTAGCTTCAAAACTGTTTTTCAAAAACTACGTCTATGTGCTCTGCATGTGGCTCTGCAGACATCTAAAAATGGTTCCATCAGCTGGGGACCAAGTGTTTCAGCACATGAGCTTGTGGGGGACGTTGCACATCCAACCCATGATAGGTTCCAGGAAAATCATATTTATTGAAACAGAAGTAAAACCACATCCTGTGTGTGATCATTTTCCTGCTCTTACCATGTTTATCTACTTGCTATAAACCACAGTTTATCTACTTGCTAAATCTACATCATAGATTTTATGAAAAAGAAGGAAAATTCTTTTATAGCCTAGGTCTCAACTGTTTGCCTCTTGAGACTAATTCATCCTTGATTTAAAGGAGGAAAGGGCCCAACTGATATTGCCTGTTTATAACTTGATTCCTATCTATTTACCCTCCTCTTCCATATGTATTATAATGTATTATAAATGCCACCTACAATTGATGGATTGTATTTCTATTTAATAAACTATTCTGTGACCCATTATGAAGATTTCATGAAGAAAATCATACTGCCAAAGAAAATATCCCATTGAATCCCAAACTTAAGAATAGTATAGTGTGCTAAAAATAGCTGAAGGAAATTTGAAGGAAAGCAAAGTTTTTGACATGGTTAAAGACATAATTTGTTAACAAAATCATTGAACTGGATTTAATTCAATATATTTAATTAGACAAACTAAATGGCTGGTGGAATGAACGATGAGTGAATGTTTAAAGAAACCATGCTTAATCTTAAATAGCTAATAATGGTGTAGAAAATGCAACATCTCTGGCTTGCTTTTCTTCCAGCTGATTTCAGCTTTTCAGGGAAAGATAAATCTAATGTGCCATGAATAGAAAAATTCCTTAAACCATTTTTCATTATTTAAGTTAAAAAAAAGAAGCAACAAACAAATCAAATAAATACATGAAATTTCAACATTCATGCTCTGCATTTTGGATTTTCTTGATGGCTTTTAGTTGTTCTCTGCTCTGAAATGACGTGACCTTCCCTTGGCAACAGGACCATGACCAATACATGACAGACACACACCTTATTTCAGTTCTGATTTCTTCACTCTGTTTCCAGTCTCTATAACAGCCCCCTTTGTCCATAATTGTGCAGTGATGACCATTTTCTCTGTGTCCTGCATGGCTAACAAATCCATCTGGGCAGTTCAGGAGTACACTGGGAGAATTTCATACAACTCATATACCAATAATACTTATGGAGAAAGTTGTGTAAGGATCATTATATGAAGTGGTAAATTTCATAAAGGACTGTCAATTCTAATCCACTCCAAAATAGTTGATTAGCTGTTGTACTTCTATAACATGATATTTCCAAATGACGTTACTAAAGTTAGCACATTTTATCCTTCTAGACTCTCGGAAGTCATTACAGTGAATTGTTACGTATCCATATTGCAGACATAAATCCTATCTCTCAGGGGCCAAATTACATATACAAAAATCAGAAAATTAGTAAATGATGGAATTTAATTTAGAACTTAAATGTCCTTCCTGCCCTATTCCATTTACAGTCTATTTAACTTCATAGTAATCAGTTGTCTTAAATGTGCCTATCATAGAATGCACACTAAATATAGACATAAACAGAGCGAATTAAGGCATCCCCCTAGGTTGGAAAGGCAGCTCAATTTCAGAAGAGCTGGGTTAGGATACAGACTTCAAGGCCAAGGGTAGAAACCACAGAACATGAGCACAGGTTGCTTGTTTCTTTGAGACAGAAAAAAAAAATTCCCCAAGTGACCTGGGATTTGCAGTGATCCTCCTGCCTCTACTTCCCCAATGCTATGATCACAGACATGAACTGACTTTCTTGACTTAAGCACAGAGTTTTAAAAGGCAATTTATTTAACAATAGTTTTCAGGAGAGGGTAAATAGGACCTGGCTCTTGAAAGCAGGGCTGGGAAGAATGAGGCTGGCCTGTGGCAGGAAACTGGGGGACAAAGACTTGTCTCTTGGTACCCAAGTACGCAGAGAGATCTGGAGACAGTATATTGATTCCCCAGAAGGGCATTTGGTGAGTATGCCCTGCCACCCTTCCTGAAAGGCACGGGGCTTTCAGCTCACAGTGAGAGGAAAGATTTGCAGTTCCTACTGACTTTTAGAGAAAGGAGTTGAACCACACTGACAGACACACCACTCAGCCTGATTGGTTTTGTGCTGACAAAAGGCAAGGCAGTTTGCCATTGCTTGGAATTTATGACTATTAGGAGAGAGCTGGGGCAATGCTCAAAGAAAGAATAATGTTTACTAATGACATTATCAGTTCTCTATGAAAAATTCTACCTTCAAGTATCCCTATCAAGAAAACACCCATGTGCTTTCAACCTAGTGGTTGCCTGGGTGCTGGGCTCCTATAATTTATTAACTCAGCAAACTTTTAAAATACTCATCTCCAAAAAGGTACTTTGAACAAACACAAGTCCAATTCTCAATTGTTACCCTAAATCTTTTGCATACTATAGCATTTCATCTTTGTAACCATCTTACAATAATATTATGCATCTGTTCATGCTATAGATGAGGAAATGTGAATTGAAAATAGACTAAGGGATTTCAAGGATTCAGACTCAAGTTTGTCTATAGCCCAAGCTCAAGAACTTGAGTGTAACACAAATCTTAAATGGTATTATTAATAAAAAACCCAGGATCAGATATTGGGGTGAAAGCTGAATGATCAGAGAAACAGAACAAGCCACAGCCAACTTCACCTCACCAACTCCTCAGCTGATCCTGTTTCCATGAATCCTCAGACTGGAAGCCTCTGAGTCCTCACCTGAAAATGATCTCAGCTGAACTGCCTAAAAGCCTCTATCTAGTTCCTGGTCCTCATGCCTTATATACCTTTCTGTTTCCTGCCATCACTTTCTGGGATTAAAGGTGTGTGTCCTTCCCAAGCAAAGACATAAGATCTCAAGTGCTGTGTGCCACCACGCCTGGCTCTGTTCGCAGCGTGGCCTTGAACTCACAGAGATCCAGATGGATCTCTGCCTCCCAAGTGATAGGATTAAAGGCATGTGTGCCACCACTGTCTGGCCTCTATGTCTAATCTAGTGGTTGTTCTGTTCTCTGATCCCCAGACAAGTTTATTAGGGTACACAATATACCAACCACACTTGAACATACCTCCTATAATGACATTGGTTTAGAAAGCCTGGGCTTAGGCAGAAAACTAACAATACCAAGTGTATAATTCTCAAAGAACTACCATGGAGAGTAGCAACAGCTACTTTCTGGGTAGTGGAGGATGATTGTATGCTTCACAGACATCTCTGGGAGTGATGAATAAAGAAGAAATAAAGAAAGATGAATAAGTTTTGTTTTCTTCAGCTTAGTTGTATGATTATGGTGGGCAAGAATTATCTTAACATCTCTAAGGAACTAAAGGAGAGGATGTTGAATGCTTCTAACATAAAGAAATGTTTGAATTAACAGATATACCAATCGCTCATATCAAATTATTGAGTTTTGTATGTATTGAAATATTACATACCTAGATAGGAATACAGCTCAATTTTAGATGCTAATACTTGCCTAGCATCTCTGATGCCATGGGTTCTATTTCCAGCACCAGAGAAACTAGCTGTGATAGTCCATGCTTGTAATCCCAGCACTCATGAGTCAGGAGCATCAGTAGTTCAAGGCCAGTCATGGCTATACAGTGAATTGGAGGCTAGACCGCTGTGTGTTCGTTAGAACTTGCCTCAAACAAAAAGCAAATGCATAAGCAAAAATTATTACCTATCCCATCCATGTGTACAACTATTATTTGTCAATTTAAAAAATGTATTAATAAAAATAATTGTGATCAAAAGAGGTGTGGTGTATGTGTTTAATCTTCAAAACTAACACATCCAGACTGATGGAAAAAAATTGAAGCATTTACCATAAGAAAGTGTGAGGAGGAGGTAAATGATTCCACAAAAGCCTCAAAGCAAAAATGCTCAAAGAATATTTAGCGATGGAACATAGACCAGACTGATGAAAACCAAGTAATAGAGATGTGCCCACCACCACCCATAAACACAATGAAAGAGTACAGACAAGGATCCATGTCAAAAGGAAAATGCTGGGTCCTGCTACAGAGAAAGCATGTGTTTCTCCATTAGGGATCCAGCCAATAACAAGTTCCTGTTCTCCTGTTAGAGGATTCTAAAGAGGCACTGGGCTAAGTAATGATTGGATCTGGGATAAAAAGTTATTTATTACAATCATGATGAACTATTCTGGAGCCTGAAAGCTTGGTACCCAGGTTTGAGGAGAAGACAGTGTTATGCCCAGATCTCGGGAATCCCCAAAAAACCACCACAGAGATTGAATCCCGCATGTAAAAGCAAAGAGCCTTTAAGCTCTGAGCTTGGTCCCTCTGTCTGTCTGACATAGCAGTGAGAGCAAAGAGCCCTGAGCCCAGGCAGGGTGGGGTTTTTATCATAGCAAAGGTTAGGTTAACAGTTGTCTAGGGGTATCAATAAAACAAAAACAGGTGTGCTAGACTCAGGGACATCTGGTCACCTTATCTAATAGCTCAAATGTTTAGGATGTTAGTTACTTCTCCATCCCTGGGTGGATCCCTGGGTGGTGTCAGCTTATGGCTTTTCCTGAATCTGGGTGTTGCCTACCAGTAAGCCTATCACAAAAGTTATGTCTGGGCCCCTAAGCCTGTCATGGCAGCTGTGTGGTCAAGCTGTTTTGGGGCCCCTCCACAACAGCAAGGTTCTGAATACAGTAGATCCATCCATGCAGTATACACTCTTGAGGCCTCCATTGTCTATTGCCAAGAGAGGCTGCCATGGTCCCAGAGGACCATGTTTATCCTCATAATATAAAGAGAGATGACCTTGGCTGTTTTTAACTCAGCATCTCTCCCCTCTGCTACACCCTGTACTGGGATTCTTCTTATGAATTCATGGCTCGGCCAAGTAGTGACAAGGCTCAAATGCTTGAATTCTGCCCTCATGTCACTAAAAGTGGCCGCATGGATGGGAGGGAGCAAAGTCAACACCACTAAGAATTCCACAAAAGCTGTCTTCTTCAGCAAAACACAATGATTCTCACCTACCACCATTCAAACATGATATTCCATTTTCCACACGTGTGTTTACTAGAAACAAAAGAAAAACATTTCCTCTCCATGTGCAGCAGGAAGTTATATGTGGAGAAAATAAAATCTTTTCTTCATGGAAAGAATTTTAGCACAATAGAGAGCTGACTGACCTTCACAAAACTGTGCTGGGAGGCTTCCCTGGGAAAAAAGGTAGAAGTTGAACCAAGCCTAGGATGCTTCAGCTTTCCCTCCAGGTTTAACCAGGAAGACATCTTTAAGCATCTGTCACCCATGTGGGTCTTCAGGGGAGAAGGAGGTCCTGCATGCCAACAAGAAAGACAAAACAGTCACGAAGGATGCCACCCCTGTACAGGATACCACGCTTTGTCCAAGTTGTTCTCCATTGTCAAATTGTTCCCTAACCTCTCCACATGGAAGGCACAGTAATACCTCAGACCATCAAGTTCATGACAAAACCATTCATCTTTCCCCAAAAAACTATCCTTTCTGTGTTTCCTAGCTCAGAAAATTGCAGGAATGTCTTCCAAGGCTGTAAAATTCACCAGCATCAAGTCCATGGTCCTGACCTCATCTGCACCTGCTCTCTTGGGCCCCACAGCTTTTACACCCCTCTCTGTTACACACCACATGGTCACCACTATCATTTTATTAGGGGGACCATTACCCTACATCCTTTGTTGCTGCCAAAACTACATGGGTAATGGGATTCTATGGACAGTCACCTCCCTGTCCATCTCTCTTGTACATGACTGAAAAATATTTGTCTTGTCTTCTGAATGAAAAGTATCCTATCAACAAGAAGACACTTCTTCCCTGTCACTCACTACCAAATTCTTCCCCTCTACTCTTCCTGTTTGACTCAAGACAGACTTTCAAGACCTCTTACTGGGAACTTGTCATAACCAGTCACTTTGTCTCCCCAAGTCTCTGTGTCTCTGCTTTAGCGTCATCCTCACAGGGCTGCCACAGCCAGTCTCCTAAGTCAGCTCTCAAGCTCTTTCTTCTGTCTGAAGCTCTTTGGTTCCTTCCAGCTCACAGGTTCAGCTTGTGTTGGGAAGTTTGAAAAGGTTAGGAAAGAAATAAGAAAAGAAGACAAAGGATAGAAATATTTCAGCACTTACCAAAACATTTTTGCTCCTAATTTGGTGCCATGTGCCAATTATGTTTTGTGGGCTGAATATACAAAGCTATAAGGAAATGCAATTGTGAATGTGTGTGTGTGTGTGTGTGTGTGTGTGTGTGTGTGTGTGTGTGTGTGTGTGTGTCTTCCAAAACAAAGAAAGTAGATCACAAACTAATATAATGAGTTATGTGTTGGGAATCAATGTAGATTGATCATCTAATTAGAATCTCTAGAATTTTGCAAGTGTAGTATGTTTATATAAAATTCTTATCCTTAGGAAATATACACTATAAAATAAACAGACCAAAGAATATGACTTTTCCAATCTACTGTCAAATGACTCAGATTAAAAATTACCATGAGTGTGTGTTGTTTGAGGAAGACAGAACAGAGAGAAAATGAAATAAAACCAATTTGTCATGAGGTTAGAAATTATCACTTAAGGGTAAAGAGTCATTTTCTTTTCCCTAACCAAACATTCATCACTTCCTGATGCTCTGGACGAGCCAGAAGCCTTTATCCTTGTTCCAAATCTCTGCTTCTGGTCACTGATACATTTAAAACCCTGAAGATTTGCTGATAATTCTGTCCTGGGGAAGACTGACAGTGTCTGAGTTCAGTCCTCCATCTTCTGCCATGGTTTGGAGTGCTGGTGAGCAAACGGTTCTGTACATTTCCTCTCAGACTGAAATATTGCAGCTCTTAGGTTGTTACTGGGATGATTCATTGCATGCTGTCATGTATGTTCTTGTGAAATAGACATTTTAAATTCCTTCATCTGCCGAACTGTTGAGCAACCACTAGGTTACATCTCTAAGGTCCTTTCTCCCACCAAAATTCCTCTGCCATATTGTACTTCCTTGACCTTCATAATGTAGAAGAAATTCAGTTATGTGACCACACATTCCACCATCACTTGGGAGAGAAAAACTTTATTTGTTCATGACGGAGATGAAATGAAGGCTCTTGTCAACCTTGTGCCTTCCTGCCTGACTTCAATTTCTTAGTTGAGCCCAGAATTGCAAGAAGCTTATTATAACAAGAATGCTAAAAATACTAACCCCATGCCTGAGATGGCTCACATTCTTCCAAGTAGAAGGGAATTGTTGAAATATTGCCATGTTGCCAGATGAAGGCCTTCAGTTTTCCTCATTGCTTGGGCCTGCTGTCTGTTCCAGTCACTAGGGGTTACTGACCTGCTCTTTGAGCGTGTGCTATAGTTCTTGGGTCAAAAAAGAGTCACTACCCTCTCTCCAGAGGCCACAGCACTTGTGTGCTTTTTAAGTGACTGGATACACATTGGGAATCATTTTCTATTCTTTTTTTCTGCCCGGAGGAAGCCTTTGAAAAGGACTGGACATCATACAGAAGGAAGCTGCTGCTGTTAGCGGACGTGTGGCAGCCATGGGGTCTTGGTGGAATTCTCAGGATTTGAGGGTTTAGATGACAGAATATCACAAATCTTATCTCCAAGAGCAGCAAGACAACAGGGAAGGAAGTGGCATCCGGGATGGCATCCATTACTCTCAGAGACACTGAGGTCCTGTGACATACCAAAGGCAATTCGTTTTCTTACAGGAAAAAAAGTTTATATTCGAGTTATACTTGATTCACCTGCTACACATGCTTTAAGTCCTTATTATATAGTCAGTACCATGATCCACAAGTCAAACTTCTGCTCTCAGGGAATTAGATTATAAGGAAAAATTAGCTTCTAAGAATGATTTATTAAAAAAATTTAAAGATAGTAGTTAGTTCAGATACAAGATTTTATGTGATATTTTCCAATGGAAAGAGGTGCATACATAAAATTAATCTTAAAATAAATTGAAATTTCTTCTTCCTAGGCCATGCCCTTAGTGTTTTCACGTATTTTATAGTCTGTCTCGGCACCGCACAGAGCTTCTGCATTCAGAACTGCCCACGCTGCTGCACAGCACGTCCTTTTACTTTTGTCTGTGACATTCACCCAGCTTCGAACTTTTAAGATTCAGACATGCAGTGGGTGTTGACGACATCGTTCATCTTCCCACACAGGCATTCAAGGGAAGTGTCCACAGTGGAATAGGAAAATGTGGATGCCATTAAAACTGGCCTTTCCTAAACAATATTGTCACTGCCTAAATGCCAAGGTCTCGTCAAAAGCTTTTCATGGTTTCAAGCCTTGTAATTTTTCCTCCAATAAGCAGGCTTTGCTGTCTAAAATGTTCTCTATGTAAATCGTCCCAAGGAAGTCTATCTTAGAAGGAAAAGATAGTGTTATTTTAAGAACATCACTTAACAAAATGGTGTTTTACTACAATTGATGTTGACGTACTTCTTTTGAAGCTTTTCACACCTATGCATGCATGTATGTATCTAAACATATACAAAGAAGCCAATTAGAGCATTGGGTTTCTTTTTACCCTGGGAGTGTTTATTATTCCAAGATTTTAGAAGGTTGGAATATTTCTTTTCAGAAGAGCAAATGGTGCTGAGAATAATGAAATGTGGTCTCTGTTGTATTTTTTAAATGATGAGAAGGAGCCACATCATACAGCAGGGCCCACGTGGGAGGTTTATAGGGAGAGGGCAGGAGAAGAGGGCAGAGGCTGGTCCCTGAGGACAAGAGCAAAGGAAGAGAGAGATGGGAGGTGGACAAGGCCCGCCTTTTATAAGGGAATGTAGCAAATGCACACAAGGGGTGCTCTTATTGACTGCAGCTGAGGATGTATCCTGTCAGGACCCTAAGGGCAGACTAGTACAGATGCCTGAATACTAACCTTCCTCCCTTTTGTTTATTATAAAAAGTTGAGGAGTTAGAAAGGGGTAGCAGGTGAGGCGGGGATGGAGGCCCTGTGTTCTTGAGAGTACTTCAAGCTGACTTGGGGGCATTGGTCACCTTTGGGGTACCTGAGAACTGGGGTACTGACCATGTCCTGAGGTAGTTGGCTGTTTCACTTCACTGTCCAGGCTCTGTGGAACCGTCTAGCGCTGCTTGGACCTGGCAAGATGCTGTTCGAGGTGGATCCAAGTCGACTCCCTGTAGCTCCCAAGAAATCGTGATGAGGTCACCAGCCAAGATAAAGGAAAGCCACATGGTTGCCGTTAATAGTTACATGCACATACACACAGAATTAAACAGGAGTTGAGTAAATAGAAAGGGAGAACCGGTGTGTGCTGAGCAAGGCGAAGCTGGCTTCTCCATCTCTGACTCGCACGTTGCAGCAAATAGAACATTCAGAGAGGGAGAGCAGACAGACACAAGCAGGTCTTGGAGAAAAGAAAACGAAAGAAAGTAGAGAATTCTTTCTCAGTTCCTCAACTGCCTGATCCAAAGAATGGTCAATGGGTCTCCAAAAGACACCCCAATGGGAGCAAGGAGGTATATGACACAGTTCCCAAGGATGAGGCAGAGAGAAGAAGATCGAAGGGCCTGAATGTTCTGGCATCCCAGGGGTCCAGGGAGGGTCAGATTAAGTAAGTGGGCAGAAGTTGTTCAGTTCGTTGTCGTGTAAGAACAGGGGATGAGGGCTAAGAGTCTGCGAGAGACACAGGTGCCTGGTACCAGGACTTCAACTTCAAGAAAAGCCAGAAGGCGAGGAGAGGACTGTGCTCAAGAAATGAAGCCTCACATCTAGGAGAATGGTCAGAGGTGGGTGGCCCTACCAGAGACCCAGTTGTTGGTATTGAACGGAAGGCAAAGCTGTCAGTGAACGAGGAAGCAGATTTGTGGCAGGTGGAAGAGAAGAGATCAGCTGCGGATGAAGCAGGTGGTTAAGGTCCTAACGTGAAGTGGGTACCTTTGGCGGACCCTGCCAAGGTATGCCACTAAACAAACACACTACACACCGACAGTTAGTGCAAGAGGTTTATTGGGAGAGGGAGAGCCAAAAGTGAAAGAGCGAAAGGCTGCATCAGAGTGGGGACTTGAGAGAGGCAGGCAGGCAAGAGGAAGAGAAACAAGAGAAGAGGAAAGAGAGGGAATTGGAGGCAAGGAGAGGAATAAGCGAAGAGGCAAGAGACAGGCAAAGAGAATGAGCTCTGCCTGGCGGGCACTTTTAAAGGGTGCACATGCCGTGGAAAAGGATCTGGAGACAGGTGATGACGTAACTGCTTTGGTCGAGGCTGGGCAGGGGAAATGCAGCTTAACCGGAGGCCCAGCAGCAGGCTTCTTAGCTATCAGGAGCCGAGGAGAGCAGGAAGAAAGAACAGAAGAGAAGGGCTTGGAAAAAGGTTAAAAACAGGGCACCCCCTTCCATCTGTTGGATTGCTGGCAGAAGTTGCAAAGGTCCCATGAAACACCAGGATATGAGGTACCGGCAAGGGGCCATTTGAATTGATATCCAAGGGCTATTGGGACAAAGGCGGCTAAGTTTAGCCGTTAAGTCGAGTGGTAGGTATGATGGTAGGCACATTTTTCATGAGTGAGGTAGAGAAGTTCCAAGGGCTGGAATCTCTAGCGTCCCAAAAATTCAGCGAGGATTGATGAGGAGGCACAGGCTGCTCAGTGGATCGTTGACCAAAAAAGCAGGGGCCGATGGGCTAAGAGCCCGAGTGAGACACAGTCGCCTGGTACCAGGACTTCGAGAAAAGCCAGAAGGTGAGGACTGTGTTCAAGAAACGAAGTGAAGAAGAGGAGGGCTTTCTAACTGTCGGTGTTGGATGGAGAGTCCCAGCGATCTGTTAGGTGGGAAGGTAGGGCTGTCACCGGAGGACCAGGTTCCAGGGTCCCCGCAGGTCTCAGACTGCTGGGAGAGCCTATTCGAGTCACAGCACCAAATGTTCTATTTTAAATGTTAGCACTTAGGCATCCGTACTGGCCTGCCCTTAGGGTCCTGACAGGGTACATCCTCAGCGGCAGCCTTAAGAGCACCCCCTGGGCACATTTGCTACACTCCCTCTTAAAAGGTGGGCCTTGCTCAAGTCCCCTCTCTTTTCCTTTGCTCTTGTCCCCAGGGACCAGTCTCTGCCCTCTTCTCAGCCCTTCCCCCAATAAACCTCCTATGTGAGCCCTGTTGTACGGCGTGACTCTTTCTTGCCACTTTAAAATTACAAAAGTCTCTACCTTTTGTATTTTATTATTTTACCTAAGAGCTGCAAGTAACATTTGAACCACACTACTGTTATACCTTAAACAAAAACTCAATAAAAACCCGTATTTAATCCATTTTTAAAAAAATCTCTTTTTGAAGAAAAAGTTCAATGTCTCTGATTAGACAGAGTATGGATCTTCACTGAGAAATATAATGGCCCATTTTCTTTGTTAAAATCTGGAAAAATGCAAATGAAAGCATGCTATGCATGCTCTATTTTTATTGAAAGAGTGTACTTTTATGTCTCTTTGCTTTTCTTGACTTTTTTCAAAAATCGTACAGCCTTTGAGGTGAGTTTCTTCTGTTAATGTACTTAAAGGATATAGAAAATACAAATAAATTGCTTTTAAAAGTAATTCATAATCAAGCTTTAAAGGTATATTAAAAACTATGCTACTTGCAGAATAAAAGATTAGTTTTAATTTTTTTTAGATTAGCTTAATTTTTATGAGTGTGTGTTTTGCTTATATGTATGTCTATACACCATGTGCATGTATGGTGCACATCAAGGTCAGAAGAGGAAATTGGATCCCTTGGAACTGGAGTTATGGATGGTTGTGAGTTGCCTTGTGGGTCTGGAAATTGAACCTGGGTCCTCTGCAAGAACAAGTGCTTTTAACTGCTAAGCCATCTCTCCAACCCAAGACTAAAGTTTTATTTTCTACAAGAGCCTAGGACAATGTTTCACTAATTTTTAACCTATATTCTTTTTAATATATATTAAGTTCACACCATTTTTAGTATTATTTGGAATATCAAAATGTTATGACACACACACAAAAAAAAAAGACACACAGCTTTCTGAATGGGTTAGGTTTCTATATAAAATACCATGACCAAAAAATAAATAAATAAATAAAGAGGGAGAGAGGGTTTATTTGGCTTAAACTTCCACAGCAGTCCATCATGAAGGGAAGTCAGAGCAAGGACTCAAGCAGGAATACAGAGGCAGGGGCAGAAACAGAACAAGTCATGAGCACAGCTTCCTGCTTGGTCCTCACACCTGCTCAGTTCGCTTCCTTATATAATCATCTGCCTGGGGAATAACACCGCCCACAGTGGGCTGGGCCCTCCCATATTAATAATCATGAACATGTCCCCACAGACTTGCCTACTGACCTGTCTAATGGAGGCATTTTTCTCAGTTAGTTTTCTCTTCCCAAATGACTTTAGCTTATGTCAATTTGGCAAGGGGAAAAAAAAAAAGACAGACTCTGGTTGCTAAGGAAATATGGCCAATTTGGATCTCATGAAATTAAAAGGCTTTTGTATAGCAAAGGAAACTGTCAATCAAGTAAAGAGACCCTGGAGAATGGGAGAAAAGTTTAATCTGATGAAAATTTGGTATCTAGAATATAGAAAGAAATGGAAGAAACTAAACTTCAAGGAAACAGCCAATCATAAATGGGCCATGGAACTGAACAGAGAATTCTCAAAAGAAGAAGTACTAACAGCTTGGAAACATGTTTAAAGTGTTCAATACCACTAGCCAATAGGCAAATGCAAATTTAAACTACTCCGAGATTCCATCTTTTCCAGTGTCACAAGAATCCCTCTAGGTACTTACAAATAAGACTCCAGACTGAATGGCTATCACAAAGAAATGAAATGACAATAAATGATGCTGAAGACATGGGGAAAGAGGTTCCCTTGTTCACTGTTGGTGGAAATGTGACATGGTAGAAATGCTTTGGAAATCAATGTGGAGTTTCTATAGATGAACAACATGGCCTGCCTACAGCATTCCAGGGCTGTACCCAAAGGACTCTGTATGATACCACAGAGACACTTGCACATCCATGGTCATGATAGCTAGGAAATGGAAAGTACCTAGTGTTGGTTTTAATACAGAGGCACTGTGTTATTCATTAAGCGGCGCTATTACCATTCGAGAAAGGCCACAAGGAACAACAAAACCCACCATCAGAGCTTTATTAGGAGAAGAGAGGGACAGAAGAGAGAGTGACCAGGCCTGTGGAAGACATGTGCAGAGAGAACGCTAGGAGGAAAAGGAGAAGAGTGGGGAGAGATCTGTGTCCTGCTTCTTATGGATTCCCCTGCACATGCGCATATGGGCTTATGGAGCTATGCCACACATGTGAAGATTGTGATCATGCTGCATGCAAAGTACGTGATCACTCAGTACACGGATTACATAAGACGCAAGGCCCCTTGCTTGGCTACTGAACTGTACATGTGTGGTCATGTAGCTGGAGGAGTGGCCAGGAATTCCAACACCTAGATGCCCATCAACTGATGAATAGATAATGGAAGTGTAGATGACAGAGTTTCATTTAGTTGTAGATAAAAATGAAATTATGAAATCTACAAGTAAATAGATGGAATTGAAAAAGTTAAACCAACCAGCAAGATCAACACTGTGTTTCCTCTCTCGTATGTGACCCTTAGCTTTGATTCTTTAGTCTGCTGTGTTTAACCTGGAGAACTGAAAGTCAGGAACTAGAAAAAGGCCATTGTGTGGGAAAATCTCAAGGGAGGGGTAACATGAAGAAGCATAAGTAATATGAAAGCGGAAAGGGGTGTGGATATATTGTTTGAATGCCACTTTGCTTTGTCTTTTTCATCCAGCAGGGGAGTATTTTCAGTTCCTGTTAGTATCTTCAGAAAACTGATTTTCCCCCCAATCTTAAAAAAAAAAAAAAAAGAAAAAAAAACTAAAGTAAAAAAAAAAAAAAGTAGAGAGACATCAAAGAAGGTTTGAGACAGCTCTTCTCCTTACCTTGCTTTGAGAACGTACAATTATTGCTCCTCTTGCTGCTATTACAAATTACAAACTTGGAAGCATAAAACAACAGGGATTTGGTAGTTATAGTTAAATAGGTCAGAAGTCTGACCCGGGTTGCTGAGGGATAAAATGAGACAGCACAGATGCATTCCTTTCTGGAAGTTCTAAAAAACGAATCCATTTCCTGACTGTTCCGGCTTCTACAAACCACCCACATTCCTTGGCCCAAGATCCCTTTACTCCACCTTCCAAGCCTGTTACTATTACCTCCAAGGCTATTTCACTGTAGTTGCTTCTCACCACCGCAGGGAATGAGTCCCCATGTATGCCTCTGTGTGATTAGGTTCTATTCATGGAGGAATCTAACTCTACCTCAGAGTCACAGCTCAAGCACACTTCCCAGGTCCCTTTTTGTCATGTAAGGTGACTTATTCACAGGGTGTCAGATTCGAAAGTGGGTGTCCTCAGGAAGGCATTATTCTGTTTACCACAGCTGACATCTTGTGGCTTAAATATTACTGTTCTGTTCACTTTTAAACAAGAATGTCTTACATGGAAATTCTTTTGAAAGCATTCAGTCACATGCAAGGTTTTATGGAAAGAAATTTGCCAGTTTTTCTTTGATACACGATTGGAAAAGCATGTTGTTGAAGAGACTGCTTTCTCCGCATGGCTCACTCTAGACACTTGTCCTTTTTTTTTTAACATGCAGTAAGGTCTATGTGTTTACAAACAGTACCATGTGTTTTTCAGCGTTACTTCCAACAGTCTTCTCTTGCCGTTATCATATTGGTTTTGTTTCTCAAAAAAATTTCAGAAGTAGTTATACTAGTAACATAAAAGTCACTAATTAGGACTACATTAAACACTTCATTTAATACTTTGATCTTTAATTTTTAGGCCAGTTTGTTACGATGACAGGGGTTCCAGGTTGTGTGTAAAATACCATTCTGGATGTTTCTGTCAGGATTTGTGGGGTGGTATTTGATAGGTTTTCTGTACCCCAATAGTAGGTTTCTCTGCCAACATGGTAAGCCAGATCAAGCAGAACTAAAAAACCAGGTCTGGACTTTGGGTGATCTTTCTGAGAGGGGCGGGTTTTGGAATGGGGAGGAGTGGAGCCAAGGTGGAGTTTTCAGTCCAATGGTATTGACTTTGAATGGGGTAGATTCTTTTTTTTATTCCCTAATTGAGAATAGTTTTTGGGTTTTTTTTTCCATGTAGTATATCCTGATCACAGTTTCTGGGTAGATTTCTTAACTAATGTAGATTGCCCTCCTCAATGTCACGAGAGCTCTTTCAATAAAGATCTGAAAAAACAAAAGTGAGATGGAATTTTATAGCAGACAGGCATGTCCTGGTTATAAAGTAGCCTGCCTACAGCAATGATTCTCAACCTTCCTAATGCTGTGACACTTTAATACTGTGCCTCGTGTATGGTGACCTCCAACCATAAAATTATTTTCATTGCTACTTCATAACTTTAATTTTGCTACTGTTATGAATCATAATGTAAGGATCTGTGTTTAATGATGGTCTTAAGCTACCCTGTGAAAGGGTTGCTAGACCTCCAGAGGGTTTGCAATCCACAGATGGAGAACCACTGGCCTACAGACTCCATCTGCCACACTGGCCTTTGAATGGAGCTGTGGTGTGGCTGCTCCAATCCACAACATGCCAGTTTATTCTGTACTTTTAGAATGGTCAGCTTCCACAACTGTGGGAGAGCACTCCTTCTGAAATACTAATGTTGTATGAACAAAAAACACATAAATAAAGAATATTTGCCAAGTGGTAGTAGCACATGCCTTTAATTCCAGCACTTGGGAGGCAGAGGTAGGCAGAGCTCTGCAAGTTCAAAGCTAGCCTAGTCTATACAGCAAGTTCCAGGACAGCCAGGGCTACACACAGAGAAACCCTGTCTTGAAGAAGAAGAAGAAGAAGAAGAAGAAGGAGAAGGAGAAGGAGAAGGAGAAGGAGAAGGAGAAGGAGAAGGAGAAGGAGAAGGAGAAGGAGAAGGAGAAGGAGAAGGAGAAGGAGAAGGAGAAGGAGGAAAGAAAGAGAGAGAGAGAAAGAACAAAAGAAAGAGAGAGAGAAAGAAAGGAAGGAAGGAAGGAAGAAAGAAAGAAAGAAAGAAAGAAAGAAAGAAAGAAAGAAAGAAAAGAATATTTTGTAACACTATTTAAATATAATTATAAAGGCCTGAAGGCAGGGAAGGGGATCATTTGCGGGAGGAAGGATGGAGGGAAACAAGGAAGGGTAGTGAGGAATGAATATGAACAAATATAATGATATACTTGTATGAAAATGAAATGGCATAATGAAGCCCACTATTTTTCATGCTAGCTTAAAAAGCAACACTAAATGAATATAACAATAACCTCTATTCCTCTCTCTATCTTTGTCTCTGTCTTTCTGTCTGTCTGTCTTTCTCTATGGGTGTGTGTGTGTGTGTGTGTGTCCCTGTCCTATGGACTCTGTTTTTCTAGAGAAGCCTTGTTAATGTCAACATAAATAGCTCCTTTGATATATGAGGTACCTATTATCATTAACCTTGTTCTTTAAATTAGTATTTTTAATTGATAAATCAATTGTATACATTTATGGAATAAATGTGATGATTTGATATATGTATAGAAAGCAGAATGACTAACTCATGCTAATTAACACATCCCTTATCTCACTCACCATTTATTTTATGTGCTGAGACACTTAAAAATTGCTCTCTTGGTTATGTTGATACATTATCATTGACTCTAGTCATCTTGCTGAGCATTAGACTACAAATTTTTTCCTTCCTTCCCAATGGTCCTCACTTTATAAATGTCAAACATGAAGCCAGTGATTAGTTCGGCATTTCAGAGAGAGTGTGAATGAGAAGAAGACAAAGAAGAGAGAGAAATGTGAGACTCAGGTTTGCCACTCTTGATTGTAACTTCTCCTGGGGAGGCACACACAAATGTCTACTCACACCAGGTGAGCCCCAGTGACAGAACAAAGAGACAATTCTATCAAAGAGCAGCTTAGTGAACCAGTAAGTTTATTCGGGTGATTTGTGGGAGCATGGGCGAGGCATTACTTCCAGGAGTGTGCACAACTCAACTCAAGAAGGAAATGGTTAGTTGAGCCTCCTGAGTTCAAGTCTATCAGGAGAAGTGTCTTGGTCCATCGTCTAAGAAGAAGAACAGGACAAAACTTCCTTACCTGCATTAGAATCCTAGGTCATCATAGTAACACACCACAAATGGAGTGCTTTAAATCATAGATGAATTCTCTAGTGGCTCACCAGGCTAACCTCGAAGTCACTGTACAGCCAAAGTCTATCCTTGAAGTTCTGAATCCTCTAGGCTCTGCCCTCTGAGTGCTAAGATTATACTCATTCACCACCATAACTGGTTTATGTGGTGCTGGAGATCAAAACCAGAACACCGTTCAGGCTAGGCCAGCTCCCTACCAACTAAGCTCCATCTTCAGCCCCTCCCAGAAGAGCACTATCACATGGGATTAAAGTCTACCCTAAGGAACTCATCTTAAGCCAATTGGACCTACTCAGACCCTCTTTCCAAAGAGGATCACATTTATGCCTTAAAGTTTGTATTCTAAGCTATCTTTGTGAAGAAACAAAATGACCTTTTTCAATGAAGCCAGAATCATATAGCTCTAACCTCTCACCTGTTATAGAGTTTAGGTTCCTCTGCAACCTGAACTGCCTGTATACCTTGGAGTCCTATGATCTGGTTTCACACTGGAAACTGTCACCTATAACAGTAAGTTTCTCTGGTCCCACTCGGTCCTATGGTTGGGAGAATCTCTTCCATCCACGTCCCACAACCACTTGGTCCCAAGTAAACACACAGAGGCTTATATTACTTACAAACTGTATGACCTGTGGGTCAGGCTTCTTGCTAGCTAGCTCTTATAACTAACCTCAACCCAGTTCTATTAATCTATATGTTGCCACATGGCTGTGGTATCACCCATCTGTGGGCATCTTGTTGCTCCTTGGGTGGCAGGCTGGCATCTCCCTTGACTTCACCCTTCTTCCTCTTGTCTTCAGTTCAAATGTACAGCCTAGCCATATCCTGCCCTGCCATAGGCCAATGCAACCTTATTTATCAACCAATCAAAGCAACACATATTCACAGTGTACAGAAAGACATCCCACAGCTGCCACCTTGAGAACTAAAGCACTGATACATACCAGAGAAAGTTTCTGGTCAAGCTTGCCCATGGAAATGTGAAATGAAGAACCCTTTCTTCTTTGGTTCCATTTTCACATCATTAAACACCATGTAAAGCTTGTAGTCCCCTTTCCTCGTGTTTTATCTGATTGGTTAGCTTCTTCCTTAATCGGCAGTTTTGGCCTAATACCACGCTAAGTACTGTGAGGCCATCAAAATATAATATATATGGTACTAAAAGAGGCAATCTTCCCTGTCCACTAGAGAGGGACACTAATACCAACAGAGTTTAGTTTTTTCTTAGGTTAAACCCACTAGAGACAGGGCCAGATAACGCCGAGTATCAATTGGCCCTCACCTAGCCATGTTTCCCAATCCAATATGATATTTATATAACTCACAAAAATACACATGGGACAACTTGTTTTGATTTGCATTCACTGACCCTAATTATAGCCATTACAGAGGAGAAAGTTCACAATTTTGTCCCCAACAAAGGAACTCTCTTTTTCCTGTCACTCAGAGGACTCTGGTGCAGATTATGACATAGGAAGCATTTGTTCTTTGCCCTATCTAGTAAATAAACTGATGAGAGAAAGTCCAGGCATCTTCCTTGGTCTGGACAGCTGCTTAACCATCTCAATTCTGCTTCCTCAAGGCAGCACTCATCCCTCTCCACATTTCAATTTCCCACAAAACCACTGAAGGCTTTGCTTGGGCAGCTGTCAGTGCCTAGCCCTGAATATTGAACAGACAGCTACACATAGAGCAATCATAGTCTTAATCAAATAATGTTTTATGCCCTTGAAACTTGGCAATAAAATTCAGATGGACTTTTTAGAAGTTACACCTTCTCCCTGCAATGCACATAACCTATTTCCAACTTTCATTTTCTGTACTATCCGAGATTTCAGGCACCACCATGGCTTAATAATTGCAGGAATGCATTTTTATGAGGAATGTGATTAATTTGTCTCCATCCTCTTTAAAAAAAATCAATGGGGAAACATTTTACAGCATGAATCTCTGCATCACTTACTGCATTAAGCTGAGTATCTACAGTCATTGAAGAGGAAGGTGAATAAACTATCCAGTGGAAAGAAAGTATAGCTCCATTAATGAGAAAGCAATCCAATCAATCCTGTTCTAATTGAGTTATGAAGACAAACAAGCCTTAAGGACCTTGGAAAACATGAATTTTGATAAGAAGGATTAGACGACTAATGCTGAACAATAGGATCAATCTTTATAAAGTAACTTGGCTCTCCCAACTCATATTTTTAACAGAAAAAATGTAGAAGCACTATTTTTCTGGAAATAGCTAAATATTAGTTTTATTTTCACTTTACTTAAACTTCCCAGAGACATAATATAATATAGCATTCAAATCTGGACTCTAAAATTAGGCTTCATTCAAGGACAAGCATTGAGATTGAGTAGCCATACGTCCTTGGGTAGATTAACCCTTATAAAGCTTCCTGGATTGTCTTGTCTATAAGACAGAAATATAGTATAGTTCCTTCCTCCCATTATATCTGCACAGATGCACCAGGATAATGCATGCAAGACACCTGGGATAGTAAGTACACATGTTCCCTCAGCTACGTGGTCTGTGTGAGGAGGGAAAGCCATATACAGACTCTTGCATATGGAAAGGGAAGTTTTAAGCATTGGCTACCCACTCTAGTGATGTCTTTTTTTTTTTCAGCAGCAGACAGGGCCACCACCTTATCTATCTTCCTGAAACAAGCTGCATGTGGTGGGAGTTTAGTGACAAAGCATATATACTTATGAGGTTCACTAACGTGAAGCTGGGAGAAAAACAGAATGTTGTTCGTGTCCTACAGTGGTTTGTCTCACTAAACGAAATGGTGACTAGTCTTGCTTCAGCCATCATTCAGAAACTTTACAAGACCTAACACAGAGACGAAGTAGATGAAATAGAGAATTTGTGTTCTTCCAAGAAGCAAATATGTAATTTATAAACATTTTTCTTATTCAAAAATATCGCATATGTTTTTCATGAGCTTTTAACTGTAAAAAGTCTTCTAATTCCCATGAAGTCCTTTTGTAAGAGTCAATTATTTGCAACATGATGAGAAACCTGTGCTCTGTTCTTGGCAGACAACCTTGGCATTGGCAACTACGGAAGCAGATGCTGTCTGCACAGCTATCCAAAAGGAATAAGGAACAGTCCAAGGTCAGAGTTAGCTGAAAAACACTCCATGAGGAAAAGTACAGAAAATCAGGGATATATCAGAATGGTGGGAACCAGTGCCTTGGTGGTTGCACTTCCTTCAATGCAGCAGTGCGGTGGACCAGAGGAAGAAAGCAACAAGCTTCCAGATTCTTCCACGATGAGATCTCCATTGAAAATTGTGGAATCTTATCTAGCCACTTTGTAATTAATTCAAGGTCTTCATACTACATTCCAGCTTGTGAAATGTGACAGGTCCTCCTACTATTCATTAAGAGCATATAATTTTTACATGATTATTTAAACCAACTCCTATCTGAAAACCAAATGATTGACCCTGATACTAAAGCAACAGTAAAAATCCATCCGATGTCAAAGGGCAGGAGGTCAAAGCCACACCTATGGTGCTTGGAAAGAGACTCTGAGAGGGATCTCCACAAAAGTGTGTGAGGAAATGCCACAGAAATTCTTCTCTAATCCCGTGGTAGAGGTTAATCTTCAGAAAAGAAGAATGACATAAAGGTTACCCAGAACCACAACTAAAATCTATCAAATAATTAATTTGCTCTAATTAAGACCAATTCTGCAACAAAATGAGAAACTGTGACGGTTTATAAAATTAATAAATAAATGCTTCTGACCCTATTGGGTGTGACAAGACAGTAACTTCAGCTCTTGCCAGTTCTGTTTATGCTCATGTCGGATCAGTTATGAAACACTCAGACTAGGGTTATATCTCAGTGGCTGAGCATTGCCTACCATACCCCAGGCCCTGGGCTCAATCCCTAGCACCAAACCAAAAGAGGAAATCCCCCCAGACCAATTCCTATGTTTTAAATCTGCATTAGCTTCTACCATTGACCAGAATACCTGCGAGCTACCACATAAGAAAAGAAGACTTATTTTGATTTGCAGGTTCAGAGAGTCCAGCCCAGTGTTGGTTGGTCCTGTACACTTGGGTAGAACATCATGGCAGAAGGAGCTTGTGACAGAGGAGAGTTATTAACTTCACGGCCAAGCAGGGGTGAGACAGGAAGCACCTAAGGATAACAACTCCCATGCCCCCCCCCCCAGTGGCTCACTTCCTCCAGTTGATCTAAAGATACCAGCACCTCAAAAACAGTGTTACCAACTAAGGACCAAGTGTTCCTGTAACAAGCCTATGGAAAGCATTTCATATCCAAACCATAGTAAAACTCGGTCTCTGTGCTTGGTTGTGGAGAGAACACCCTACAGGGGGACTAAGGGAACACATAAGCAGAGGAGACATGGGTTTTTACCTCCTGCTAATAAAGGCAGGGCAGACAAGTTTCTTGAAACAGAGTTAAGGATTCCGGGAGGCGGCTGTTATCATTGGCCTCCAGTTGACAAGAGAGGCTAGTCTTCACAGCTGGGCCAGATGTTCTTAAGTTCGGAGGTTGCTTCCCAGCACACAGGCCTGGGAGAAATAGGAAGATGATGTCATTGCCTCACCTCTTCTTTCTGCAAATGAAAAGAATATCTTTTTCCCCAGAATCAGACTGCAGGCTAGGAAAACTATAAATTCATATTGTTTGTATTTATACAGCCAATTAATATTTATAATAATGAAATCTATATCACAGCGATAGGTAGATATAACTTCTCACCTCTCTCTCTCTCCTCCCCTCCACTCTGTGTGTGTCTGTGTGTGTGTGTGTGTGTGTGTGTGTGTGTGTATGTCTGTGTCTCTCTGTGTGTATCTGTGTGTACATGTATGTCTGTGTGTGTATGTCTGTGTCTGTGTATGTTTCCTGGATTCTAAGATACTAAAATATCCTAGGCTTCACCTATCTTGCCAATAACTTCCTTTCAGCTTCTTGAAGTATCTCAGACAATAAATATCCAAAACAAGCTTCCTTCCTTCACCCCCACCCTCATCCCTGCCCCATTACCCATCTGGTTCTTGTTCCTTATTGAATTTTCTATTTCCTTTACACTGACATATAACCAGTTAGTCCCATCTCCAAAATGTGTTCAGCATCTGACCATTTCTCTTTACCACCACTGTTTTTACTGTGGTCCACCCTTGCTCACCTGGGTCACTTAAATTGGTGTCCTCACTAGCTCTATGCTTATTATTCCCTTGGTTCTTAGATTATATTCTCCTCACATAAAGGCCACTCCAAAAGGGTCAGTTAGTTCCCAGCCACAGCACCCTTATAAAAGAGAAGTTATACCCAGTTACACTTGCTGTACTTTGAATGGGAATGTCCCCCAAAGCCTATGTATCTGGTCCCAAGCACAGTTCTGTTACATACTGGTGGAATCTCCAGGAAGGGGGGGCCTTGTGAGAGGTCTTTGGGTCATTGGAGGTGTGCCCTTGAAGGGGATTGTGGAATCTCAGTGTACTTCTCCAAGGTCAAGTAGAAAATTGTCTCATTGCTCCACTTTAAAGGGCAGTGGCTCCCCTGCCCCATGCAGGCAACATTCTCCCTTGGGTGCTGTTTGCACTCCTTGGATTACCTCAGCCAAAGCGCAGTCATCACTGCCAGACCAGCACCTGGGCTGCAACAAGGACTGCTGTTTTTCTAAAGATCTCAGACTACCCTCTACTAAAGTCAAGGAAATCACTCTAGGCCTGGAAATAACCTTGCTCACGCTCAGGCATTGCTGAAATTCCACCCAGGAGAAGGTGCAGCTGATTAGAATTCCTCCGAGACTCAAGGTCCAAACCAAAGTCAAGAATGAAAATATGTTTCTATTCAAATCAGAGGACAATTGCATATTTCTGAACTAACATTTTAAAGTTCAGATTTTCTTGTTCACATAGTAAAAACAATGCACATTTTCAAAAAGATGCTAAAATTTATTGAGATATCAGTTTGAAATATGTAAAGGATAAAGGCAAATAAGTGTTAATGAAGAAAAAAATTGTAGAATCTAGAGATTCAAAAATCAGTTAATAAATAAAGTACTTAAGTGCTTACCGAAGCTATGTGCATGCTCAGCATCTTACCAAGTCAGAGCAAGATGCCAGGCATTTCTTGACCTGAAGAGATTGTCTGGGAGGAAGTAACAGGCTCCTTGGAGCACTGGGGATTGTAGGAGGTGCCTGGCTGACCAGGGAAAACTCGGCCACAGTTGTTTCTCAAAGATAACATTGAGGCCCATTCTCTAAGCCAAGCCTGGGCATCAGCAATTCTAATGCATTATCCTGGTTAATCCTCACAGCATCTCTCTCAGCTACATATTGCTGGCTCATTCCCACCTTACACCTTAAAAGCCTGGGTCTCAGAAGTTCGGTGATTTGCCCAAGGACACAAAGCGAAGAGTGACTTGGCTGGCACTCAAACCCAGAGCCTGCAGGCAGCGTCTGATGCTTGCCACTGCACTCTGCTGTTTCTTGGCCAATAATGAAACAAATAATGAACAACTAAAATACTGTCTTTCTGATCACTTCCTAAGGGTGACCTGATCACTTCCTCACCCTTGGAGGACTAGAACACCAGGCAAGGTGGCTTCCCAGTCACCCTTGGAGGACTAAAACACCAGGCATGCACCTCCTTTTCTGAGTGTCTTTTCTTTAATTGTAAAATGTGACAATAACAGCATCCACGAATGTTATGAAAACGGAGTGATTATACTGACAGGAAATAATCCTGCCTCAAAAATCACTGGCCCTGGACCCTCACACTGACCGCACCTTTTCCATAGATCTGAAGGGGCCTGCCTACTGGCTCTCCGAGCCTGGTCTCCTGCCTGGAGTCTGGTCTCTCAAACATCTCATGTGTTTGCCTGCATGTTCTGCAGACCCAAGTCTAAGAAATGGATTTCTGGCCTCTTTGATCTGGCTCTATTCCCCTTGCCTAGGTGATTTCTCTGGAACGTGTGTTCATTTTAATGGTCCGCAGCTTGTTTAAGTTCCACCTGTGCTGAACATTTTACCTAAATTGAGGTGTGTGTTATGCCGGCTGTTTCTATAGCTGGGAATGCACAACTTTTGTCTACTATGGAAATGTAGAGACATTGCTTCCCCGACGCTGACCACCTCTCCCTCTTTCTAGTCTGTCTTTGTAGATCCCTCAGCAGATGTGTACAGGTCTTCCCCAGACTTCCTTCCATTAAAGCTTATCTTCAGGCACTTTTTGAGAATAGTTCATTGTTCCGATGGCCAGCTGTTCTCTAAGCCCTGCACTCAGAACTCCACTTACGTAATTGTTATTTTAAGAATTCAGTTTTGGCCGGGCGGTGGTGGCGCACGCCTTTAATCCCCGCACTCGGGAGGCAGAGCCAGGCTGATATCTGTGAGTTCGAGGCCAGCCTGGTCTACAGAGTGAGATCCAGGAATAGGCGCAAAGCTACACAGAGAAACCCTGTCTCGAAAAACCAAAAAAAAAAAAAAAAAAAGAATTCAGTTTTGAAAAACAGAATTCCATTTTGTCTTTTTTTTTCCCCATGGGCTCGTGTTCTAGTCCATATTAACATTCTTCAATAAACTTCTTCTAGTATTTTAAGGACTTCCCACACCTTATCTGTATTGCTCCCTCCATTGTAAATTGGATCAGCTGATTAGGGTAATTTTTCTACTTCTTTTCTATAAACTTTGGTTCATGGCAAGTGAGTTCTTTATGTTTGAATTTAACTTATTTTAGGGAGTCTGAGTTTTCACTAGTGTCTCCATGATGGCAGGTGCTGAAGACCCTCCTGAAATTTGGGGTATCATTTTTTCACACGCCAGGGGCACCTTGAATGCCAGCTTTTATAGTACTTTCTTATCTGGTGATTCCATGCTTGCCACATACCGCAAATTTGAACCCTCACCTAAAATAGGGTATTGGTAGGGTTTTTTTTTTTTTTATTGATTTGAGATTTTTTTTTCCCCTGGCAACAGACAGAAAAATGAGCTTCCTTGTCAAACACTGGGTCATAGGGCAGATAGTTAATGCCCACCTGTCATGGAAGCTTCAAATTTCTATCATCCTGGTTTTATTGGAAGTTTTTTTTCCCCATAAAGAATCTTTGCTTTGTAAAGTTCATGTGCAGATATTGAAATTCAAGCCCGGGGGCTATTTCCATATCATCCCTCAACCTCTGCCCAGGGCTGCAGCTGTGTCTACTCTGGGTTTACTGACCTAAGCTCTATTCCATTTTTGAAAAAGTCAAATGGAATTGCGGTGCTAGGACTTTCTGTCTTTGCTCTGTCCTCAGTGTTAACTTTTAATGCCAGCATATACTTTATCAAGCGGTTCCAACGCAAGGGGAGGAGTTGGCACTTATTTGGCACATCATTTAATGGAACTGAAACTCTGTGGGTGATTTCTTCTATTTATGTGGATTTAAAATTCCATGTGCATTTTAGCAACTCCTCAATTATATTCTGGAATCAGTGGCTCTCAATTGGGTGGTGTCTTTGCCTTCTGGAGGGCATTTGGTCATGTCCGGAGGTATTTTTGGTTGTCATAACAGGAGAGGCCACTGCTGGCTCACTGTGAGTAGAAGTCAAAGGGTGGCTAAACAACCTATAAGACCCCCAGTAGACATTTATCGCTCATCAAATGCCAACAGTAAGAGCCTGGTGGTCTTTGTGCACTTTAGACCACTGCTCTATTTTCTAGACTCCCACTTGAATGCATATTTACATGTGTTAAACCAAATATTGGTTTAGGCTTTATTCACCAGATCATTTTTCATCATCTATCCCATCCTGCTGAATGGCAAGCACCATTATGAAACTGTCTGCTCAATTTAGAAATGTGGTGGTCATTCTTAAAATCTTGATAGCCCCACTCAGTTGATCAGACTTATTAAATATGAGCTCATCTTCCATCTCTTCTCCTCCAAGCTTACCTACCTTGTTCTCTCAAAGGCTCTTTGCCTGCCTCCTTCCAGCCTGGCCTGTCCCAGATTCATTTTCAATGTCATCGGAATGACTTTCTCACTGGAAATCTAACAAATATCCAGTTTCCTCAGCAGGGTATTCATGATCTTAGCCCTCTGAGTTCTTTAACCCACATGTGTTTCATACATTCCTGTACCCAGGGCCACATTTCCTTAGAATGACCTAATCATTGCTGAGTCTCTTTCCTTCCTGTTGCCCAGAACTCAGGCCCTTTGTGTATGTTTTGCCATTGGTGTTTTTATAGCTTAAGTATTTTGCTATCCTTAGATGGAAACCAAATATGTTAAATCCTTTTTTGGGGGAATGAGATTGAAAACTTAGTAAATATAAATTAATTACTGTTCAAGGAAGATAATAAACTGAATTTACAGAACCCTGTGTTCTAACAGTTACTTTTTGTAAAATGACTTAATGACTTTTTGTCAACTATTCCTTTGAAAAAGAAGAGTTCTCTCCCACTTCTTTTAAGGCAGAAATGTGGGCTTTATAAGAAAGAATATAATGTTCTGAAAAAGTACTTCATCCGACAAAAGAAAGCTGTACTGAGGCAATGAATTTTATTCTACTGTGCCTGTCACAAAGTAAACTCAGCTGCCTTCAATGCTGTATCCTGCTAATACCAGGATGCTGCGTGGAGAATCCCATATTCTTAAAATCTTTCCTTATCTCTAGAAGAGTTATGTGCATATTGACCTTTCAATTTTCTCCTCAGTAAAAGTGCTCTAAAATTTAAACCAACTGAGTAGACTTTGGGTTGTTGAATGTATATTGTGGTCTCATTGTCATATTTAAGGCTGCTACTGCTCTGATTGCAGATAACAAGAATATCACTCCAAAAAATATTTCAATCAAAACAACAATATCAAGTTTTGAAAAGTATCACTTCATAGTCTTGAAAATAAACTGATTTCTAGCACTCTAAGTGAAGGACTTCTTCACAGTAGAGAGCTGGTTTTCTGAGTCTAAATCTGGCCTTGGTTTTTGCCTACCTCTTGCTTTAAAGCGCACTAACTAACCAGTCAACCAGGGTTGCATTGGCCATTATGTCTACTTGCAAACTAGCAAATTCAACCTTTAACATAACAACACAGAGGAAAATGAAGTGGCATGCTGTGATTTTAAGGGGCTTTGGCCTCTTTTGTTCTGTGACCTTTGCCAGCTTTCACACCATAGAAGCCCCACAGCCCTTTGTTCAAAGTCACATCAAATGTACAGAATGGCTTTACATTGTGATTTCCTTACCAGAGGAATCCAAAGGCATCAAGAAAAATGCTCATCGAGGCTTGGAACAGAAAGAAGTATTTATTTTTCCTGTGCCCTCATTTTGTGCAACTCAGCATCATGACAGACGGGTTGGGCTTGCATAGGAAAGTCTGTGCTCTCTCTTGTCTCTATGAATCAAGAAGCCCAAACACATGCCTAATACTTATCCTATTAAATATCAGCTACTGGTGGGAGGGGCCACTGAAGATCACCACCTCACACACCTGACTAGCACCAGACATGCAAGAGATACCACGAAATGCATCCTTGGTTCCCACAAGTGTTTATTAGTCAGTTTTACACCAGACTGTGGTCACTGCATATTATCCCATTACAGGCACGGATACAGATTCTCTCAAGGAAGCCACGGGGCAAGGTGGAGAAAGCTCAGGGTGGACTAAGGAAACTTACATGACCTAATTTTCAGGAACATAAGTGACAAAGTCAAACAGATTCAGACTGAGTTCACATCAGCTCAGCTAGCTCCTGCCTAGTGGATCCTCAGTGAATTCTCCACGAGTCTTTGTTTGTTGAGAAGGATTAAGTTGAAAAACAGAGTTGGATGTGATAGGCGTGTTAGCTGACTTAATCTACTCATTCTATATTATATTTTAAAAACACATTGCTTTGTACTCTTAGTATGTGTAGGGTTTTTTTTAAAAGAATTTTGAAAAGAAGACAGTGTTTTTGAAGAGCATGGTACCATGTTGCTTTCATTATAGGAAGAATCTGACACAAGTAACTATTATTATTAGAAGGGATATCTGCCTTGTTTTTTTTTTCATGCTATAACTCTCCATAGTTTGTATGAAATCATCTTCAGATGAAAATGAAAAAATGTATGGGATAAGGAGCCAATAACCCAACCAAGTTTCCAGTGTGTCAGCTTTGCTATTAACTTTTCCACTGTGTGGCCCTTTGCTCCTTACATTCATTTAATGACATCCAATGTCTGTGGAAAGGACCCTTATAGATTTAGAAGCACAAAAAGGCAAACACCAGACATAGCACTATACATATGTTAATACCAACACTCAGGAGGCTGAGGCGGGAGGATCCTAGAGTCTGATCAGGGCCAGTGCACACTACATACTGAGATCCTGTCTCCATGAAACAACACACACACACACACACACACACACACACACACACACACACACACACACGATATCTATGAAAATAATGAAGCCAAGATTGTCATTTCCCTCCGTGGTAGAAGCAAGGTTGTATATCTGCTTGAGACACTGACCTAGAAGAAACACTGCCCACGTGTTAAGGGAAATAGAAGCCTGGGAGTGGCAGGATGTCAAAGGCCACAACTCTGTGGCCCACCGAAGAAGAGGGCAGCATTAGTGAAAAAGAGGACGAAACACTAGAATTTGGACAAAGATGAAGTGTCCAGACAGCGCAGAGAAATTACTTCAATAAGCAGAAATTACACTGAGGAGTCTTCTAGAAAAAAAATAATGAAATAAAGGTAACAATTTTGCAATGTACTTAGACACAAAATATAAGAGTTTCTGGCAACAGGGAAACTCTAAGGGCAGGGTGCAACTCACAGAGGACAGCTCTTGAACTTGACTGTCCTGCCATTAGTCTTCCTCTTCACAAATACCATCCATTTCATTCGGAGCAGAACATCTTGCCAAGTATGCTCTTTAAATATTGATTTTTTTAAGAACATTTCCTTGATTTGAAAGTTCACTACCGAGCCTGGCAGCAATCCAAATTCCTTCTTTCTGTGGTCGTCGTGGTGATTTATAGGGAGCTCTTCCTCCCAAAGACCAAGTAGAAGAAGACCAGATGGTCGAACGGTGCAAAGCTCACCACTGCTGACAGGAAAGTGCCTTGGGGAGAGCCATTCTGAGCATGTGGTTTGACCCAAGAGATCCTCATTGTGTACACAAAGACGTCTGGACATTTATGTTTCCTCTCCTTGTAGGGACCTTTGAAGACTGAGAAGAGAAAGCTAAGTGAACGCTGCATGAAATTAGCCTTCATGATGTGTGCGTAGTTTAGAATGAACGCTTCTCACTTCTCTTGTCCCACAGATGCACTGGCGTTAGCTTGAAGAAAATAAACTGCCAATGAGGTAGGCCCTAACTGCCTGCTTCCTGCTTTCTCAGGGGACCGAAAGCAATCCTGACACACACCTAGCACTAAATAAACACTGGCTGTATGAATGAATACATACAGCGCTAGAGAACTCACATTAGCAAATGAATCGACTTCTTTTATCATCACCACCTGAGAGGCCCCTGGGTTGGAAGCCCTGAGAAATCTGAGGAGTAAGTTGCAACTCCTGGTTTCTGGCACCTCAACCTGAGTTCACAGCTCCAGCCAGAAGCAGGTGAATAAGCTGGTTTGTGATCAACCATGAAGAGAAATCAGGATTTCTGTGTGTGTGTGTGTGTGTGTGTGTGTGTGTGTGTGTGTGTGTGTGTGTGTGTGTGTGTGTGTTGGGGTGTGTGTGTTTGCATGAGCACACACATGTGTTTGCTCAGGTGCATGTCCTTCTGAGTCTTTCCCTTTGATGTGGCCTCAGTGACCTTCCTGGTTTACATAATTCTCTTTAAAGGCTACTGATGTGACAGCTGAGGGAAATATATCTAAAGCCTGAAGCAGTCTCCTTTTATCCGTGTTTCTAAAATATCTTTTGAAATTTCATCTCATAACAGCGTTTTCCTCAGAAGTTGGTACATTTCCTATGGATTTTAAAATGACCCACAATTACATATGAAAGACTCTGGAAAACTACACCTATCATAGATACCTCTTCCCTCGATCATCTCTTGCCTGAAAATCCTCTAGAGCTTGCTAAATTACTTTCCCGCATTGCCCACCATCCTTTCCTGCTGTGTGCCCCAGTCCCCTGGAACACAGGCCTATCCTGTGGTGGCTTTTCAGAAAAACACATTGAAGCCCCCCAATAAAACATGACAAGAAAATAAATATAACATTTAGTGGGAACCTGGGCAGGGTGGAAAGACAGGTAAATTTATGGGGACATGGAAAGGGAAGAGAGCCCTCACTCCAGAGTTGGATTGAAGCCAACTGAGAAACAAGAATTCCAGTACAATGAACATTTGCTGACATAGAGTTAATATTCCTCTGATGTTTGTGGATATTTTATGTTGAAGTAATAATGAATAGGCTTAAGTACTGATTGTACATGACCTTGGGTAAGGCCTCAGTCCCTTCCCCAGACCACACCTAAGGATCCCAAATAAAATATTAACTTCGCTTACGGTGAAGATGTCCTACCTTGTTGCATCCCTACATTTTTACCTTATTGATTAGAATTCTATCAGATGCCTCAGAAACTACCCTGTAATCTTATTTAGATTCCTTGGTTGCCCTTTAAGATAGTAACCTTAAACTCCATCAGAATCCTCTCTACGACTGCTGTAAGCAGCAATGCAGTGGTACACCTCTTCTCTGAGAACCCCGTGCCAGTGTGTCTTCCTTTCTTCAGAGCACCTGTGTCTCTTAGCCCTGGTACTTAAAATGACATCAACATATCTACTAAACCTCAGCTCTACTTTTTAAACTGCCTAGTCCTGAAATTCTTTTCAGCACTGAAGCCACAAATCCCACTTCGGCTTGAGTCAAGGTCCCTAAAAGTTTCAGGAAACACCTTGGGCTGCTGAAGGCGACAATTAGCTGTTTCTCCTGTGCCTGTACCCACAGATGAGAACAAAAACCACTAAAATTAGCTGAGGCCAGAAATGCAGGGAAGGTGATGCCTCTGGCATCACTCTCTAAAATGGCCGCCACCAAAACCAGAGACCAAGAGCGTCAGACAGTCATAGTGAACTGTCCCATGATCACAAGCTCATTCTCCTGCCAACACGAGGTAAATAAAGGGTTTTGGGAGACCTTCAACAAGTACTTCACTCGCTCCTTCAAAGACCAGGGTGGGAGGAAACAGGAGCAGCAGGAATTCAGCTCTGGAGCTGAGAAATAGACACTGCTGAGAGTTTTGGTGTCCGTAGTCCATACCTAACTCCTTGCTGCCTCCACTGTTCCCCACCATCTCTTTTCTTACCCATCTCTTGCAGCTCAGCAGAAGAAAGTCTGGCTAAGATCTCAAGAGTGTTGCCCATTATTACTGGTTTAGTTTGCAACTCTGGAATCTTCTTTCTTATCGCAACTCCAAAATTCTGGTTGAAATGTTCTGATTGGTCCATTTTCATCAGTAGTCTCATTTTAAACCAATCAGTTATGACAGGAAACAGAGCCAATAAAAAGAATGACTTTCCTGGCTTCAGTTACATGGCTGTCCACTACAACAAGGAAGAGGTTAGGGATGAAGTGGGGTGGCAAGGTTCCCAGAACACTGTTTTTAGGAGGCAGTACAAAGTTCAGGCTATTTTGTCTCACCTACAGTCAGAGGCAATACCTGTAACATTCACCATGTGCTATGTTTAGCCATTCACCAGAGAGTTCTAGTGTGTGTACTTTGCAGGCTATGTATCCAATGTCTGGAAGGACACACACCTTCCAAACGTTTTTTTCACTCGTGCATAGAGATGAAAATAACTGAGGTCTTCCACTCGCTTGGGTGCAGAACCTAGCCATGATGGACATGCACCATAAAAAAATCTCCTTTGCTGTAAGTCACAGAGGTTTGCGGGCATTCCGCTCTTGCAGCATTCCTTTGCCTGTTGCTGTGGTTTGGATAAGTGCCTCCCAAAGATCATTTTGCTAAATGCTCAGTGCCCCGAGTAATGCTACAGGGAAGTATAGAACCTAGTGGGAGGTCCCTAGGTTACTAATACTGTGCCCTTAAAGAGTGGGAGTTATAGGAACATTGTACTTGGACTGGAGCCTCACAACCATCAATCAAAATAAAGGATTTGTTAGTTGCTCGTACATTTCACAGTTGTGACGAAAGCTGACTGAGGTACCTGGGCAGACTGAGACTCCACCCTTCCCCCCGTTTGCCACGGCCACTCTTTCTGCAGAACCCACTCGGCTGCTAACGGTATCCTGGCTCAGCAGCCCCTCTCCAGTGTGAGCTGCTGGTTCTCTTCCTCATGACAAAATACGTCTGCTTCTTTGACCCTCTTTCAGAAGAGATTTTGAAATGCTTTTGAGGCCCTAAGAATGGTTTTATGTGTCAGAAAAGTTCTCAAGAAACACAGATCCTGAGTCCTGGGGTAGGAATGAGAACAGGTGTGTGAACAGTGTTACTGGGTCTGGAGATTTGCTTTGCCATGGGCTCTTTCAGACTTATTCCTCACCTGGACTCTTTCAGAGCCTCAGATGTGTCTCTCCCCTGAATGGCAAGTGGCTGCTTTCTGTGCTTGGTTTCCTCAAGCCCTGTGGTCTCCCTGGATTTTTCCTCATGTTACACAGGGTGCCAATAGATTTTTTTGAGTGGAATTTCACAGAGAAATCTCTCATAAGCTAACTGTGAGAAGACCACAATTCAGGTTTATCTTTTATGAAAGACTTGGTATATAGGCAGGAGCTCTCAGCTGGGGATGTGTGAGGGGATGGGAGAGGGGGTGTCCTGGGTGATATTTTGCTTCTCTGCTGTGGAGAGTGGAGAGCAGGGTGAAGGCTAATCTTGGTTGTCATGGAAACTGCTTGTGACAGCTAATCTTGGTTGTCAACCTGACACACTTGGGAAGAGACAATCTCAATATCATTACCCCCATCAGACTGGCTTGTGGGCATGTCTGGGGGGGCATTTTCTTTATTGCTAACTGATAGAGGAGGACCCAGCCCAGTGGGGCAACACTACCCCTAGGCATGTGAACCTAGGCTGTATAAAAAAGCTAGCTGAGGGCAAGGCAGGGAACAAGCAGACAAGGAGCATTTCCCTTCAGTTTCTGCTTCCAGGCTCCTGCCTGAGTTCCTTCCCTGACTCCCTTCAGTGGTGGACAGCTAGCTAGAAGTGGGAGCCAAGTAAACCCTTGGCTCCCCAAGAACCTTCGTCACAGTGTTCATCGCTGCAACAGGAACCAAACTGGAGCGCCAGCTGAACCACCTGCACTACTCATAACAGTTGCCACACAGCGAGGGCCCTCGGCTTTCAAATGTCTCCAGTCCAGGAAAATCACACCACAGTTGAGTTTTAACTAGGAAGTTTTGTCTTTCATTGGAGACTTTGCTATTCTGGGTCCTGCCATGCTCCTCTTGTTAAAACACACCACCTCCCTCCTCTCACGGGAGACAATGCTTTTGGCATGCCCATAACAAGGGAGGTGACACAAGAGAATAAGATAGAAATGTCACAGTACTAGCAAACAATTAGTACTGTCACAATGGCTGCCAGGACATTTGGGGCTGCCTTACATTTTATCTGTCATGTTCACTGATTAAAAGAGATTAATATTGAGTCCCTCATGGAGGAAGCCATAAATTATTCCTTTCCTCTCTTTAAAACTATCTGAGACTTACAAGCTTAATCATAACACAGTCTCGCCAATTTAGAAAGAATATCTGGGTCATAGTTTGTTGTTGTTATGAAAATGCTACAAAGACTTAAAAAATAATAATACATTGACCTCAAAGTCTAATACTCCTGAGATTAAGAACCAAGTATCTTATTTTCTTAAATGGAAGTTGAGCCAATAATATATGACAATGTATAAACCAAATGATGCCTGTTGTCTTGGATCTAAAGAAACCACTGGCAGATCTGCAAACTCACAGCTCTCAGTCTGGGTTATAAAGCAGCTCCTGTCTCCGAAAGCCATCTTGCCTGCTGAACTAGAGTGGCAGCCAACTATTCGTCTGCATGGGGTGAGAGCCACGACTAGGAGGCTGGCTTCAGTTTTTAGCTCTATAACACAAAGCTTTAGGAAATCCTGACAAGTATTGTTAAGAAAGATAGATTACTTTTTTTAAAGACAATGTATGAGGGTTCCTTAATGCACACATAATTTACCAAAGTAAATGCATTTTAGCCAGATGACAGTAGAGGGGTACCCAACCTTCCTATAAGACAAAGAAATGTTGCATTGCTCACACACAGTGCCCTGACAGGGAAGGACCTCTGTGGTTCATTCACTCAGCATGTGCATTTTTAGACTCTTCAACAGAATGCCAGCAACTGTGAGTCAGGCCTTTCTTACAGCAGAGCCCCATCCCAGGGGACTAAAGAGCTTAAAAAGTGGGGAAGATGCCATATTCTGACATAATACAGCTGTGTGTAAACAGGGAAGGGGCAAAGGTGACCGGGGCAGGAAGCCCAATGGCCTCTGAAAGTCAAAGGCACAGGTCACATGGCCTTAAAGCTTCTTGCAATGTCAAAGAAATAACTCCATCAGCAAAGTTCATAAATTTGTTTAGGAAATTGTTTTATTAATGTTGGAACATTACTAATGTTCGGTAAACTATTGAGTAATAATCACATAGCTTATTTTAATACCACATATTAACTTAGCTTCTCTCCTACTCCAAAACAGGCCATGTTTTGTTTTGTTGTTGTTGTTTTAACAAGAGCAAATAATTCAGGTGACAGAATTTTAATAAATTAAAGGATTAAATAAATGCAAATGACATTCTACAATTGGTGTCAGTGGATTGGGAACTGATGGAATGGACCAAAAATATTTAATAATTACTAAAAATAAATGGTTCTTCAGTTTTCATTGTGAATAAAACAGTTTATAAACTATTTCTTTCAAAAATCAAAGTTCCAATTTTGTATGTAAGTAATTATTTTGCTCTATTAAGTGATGATCTTTCTTTTTTATGTGTAATATAATTTCTTACCCTCCTTATTTTGCTGGAAAGCAAGCATTTTAACCATCAGAGACAGTAGACCAAGAGCTAAGTGATCCTCCCATAACTGGGTATCTATGGGTCTGAGAGCCCACTGAAATTATAGGCAGAACTATTGAACAGGCTAGTTTCAGCAGTTCCCCAAAGTGACCCAGAGCTCAAACCCTTTTAATGCTATTGTTATAAGACAGAACACAAGTGAACGAAGTCATTACTAGTCGAGATATGCAGTATGAGTACTAATTCCTGTAACACCACACTGGAACATAGTGATACACATGGTACATGCTAAATTTGATCTGTCTCCCCAGATGCCAGATGGCCTGGAATAAACATTGTGAATAGTAATAGTTAACTATGGAAAACACAGTCAGACTCACTAAAAGAACAATACCTCTTTAAACATTTCAGGTACAAAGTTTAGTTCTAATTTTGGACAATTTTCAGTAGAACTTGTCTCTTAAACTTGATGGCTAAAGATAGAACTTGAAGCTTATCCATGGGGTCTTGATTGAGGATTTATACACTAAATGTCTGCTTATTGATTTTAACATTTGCATTGCCTAGCACAGAGGGTAAGATGATAGACTGCCAATCAACTATGTCAAGAAATTATCAAAAGTTTCTATTAACTTCTCCTCATGAAAGTTTACAAATCTAAAATCAGTACCACACATGATTATGACCATGTGAAACCTTAAGGATCCATAAATTGAGATTCCTTGTATTTGTAAATAATGACATTTACTGGCATTCTCTCTTTCTATATCAGAATAGTGAGGAATCTAGATCAACCATTTGCCTAAAATGGAGCAAATTAAGTCACTTCCTTTCATTAAATGTTTATTCCCAGGGTAAGAGTTGGATAAATGCTAAATTCATGAAACCATTCTGTTATAAAATTTTATCAGTATGTCTTAAAAGTTTGGTTAAGTGAACTTTTCAAAAAAAATTAAAATAGCTTTCAAACAGATAAAAGTATACAAGAGTAGTTAGAAGTTTATTAAAGCAAAATTTTCCAAAAGATAAAATTGATTCTTAGGCAGATATAAATATGTATAAAAAATTTTATTCAAATAACTACAGCATTACTACAATGATAAATCCATTTAAAAATATTTCCAAAGCTAAATATTTATACTCCATATTATAAGATAGTTGGAGTAGATATAATACTGGTTAGTGCCCAATATGGTAATAAATTTTAACTATTAAGGTTGTTTCTCCCACTAGAAAAAAAAGTTGTATTTCTATGGAACAGGAATCTACATGATAACCTCTTCCCTAAAATTCTGTTCAAAAGCCATTCAGTAGAAAATTAAGCCCAACAATTATAAGAAAATGTCAAAATCACATCACGCTATTTCCAAATAAGTTTTTTTTTTTTTTCCAGGGAGGAGAGTTTATTTGACTTACGTTTCCAGTAACAGTTGATCATGAAGGGAAGTCAGGGCAGGAACTCAAGCCAGGCAGGAACCTGGAGGCAGGAGGTGATGCAGAGGCCATGGAGGGGTGCTGCTTACTGGCTTGTTTCTCATGGCTTGCTCAGCCTGCTTTCTTTTTTTTTTTTTTTTTTTTTTTTTATTAATTTATTTTGCAATACAATTCAGTTCTACATATCAGCCACGGATTCCCTTGTTCTCCCCCCCTCCCGTCCCCCTCACCTTCCCCCCAACCCCCCCCCCCCATTCCCATCTCCTCCAGGGCAAAGCCTTCCCCACAGACTGAGGTCAACCTGGTAGACTCAGTCCAGGTAGGTCTAGTCCCCTCCTCCCAGGCCAAGCCAAACAATCCTGCATAGGCCCCAGGTTTCAAACAGCCAACTCATGCAATGAGCACAAGATCTGGTCCCACTGCCTGGATGCCTCCCAAACAGATCAAGCCAATCAACTGTCTCATCCATTCAGAGGGCCTGATCCAGTGGGGACCCCTCAGCCATTGGTTCATAGTTCATGTGTTTCCATTCATTTGGCTATTTGTCCCTGTGCTTTATCCAACCTTGGTCTCAACAATTCTCGCTCATATAAACCCTCCTCATTCTCGCTAATTGGACTCCCAGAGATCCACCCGGGGCCTAGTCATGGATCTCTGCATCCAGATCCCTCAGTAGTTGGATGAGGTTTCTAGCACAACAATTAGGGTGTTTGGCCATCCCATCACCAGAGTAGGTCAGTTCGGGCTATCTCTCGACCACTGCCAGCAGTCTGTTGTGTGGGTATCTTTGTGGATTTCTGTGGGCCTCTCTAGCACTTTGCTTCTTCCTATTCTCATGTGGTCTTTATTTACCATGGTCTCCTATTCCTTGTTCTCCCTCTCTGTTGTTGATCCAGCTGGGATCTCCCGCTCCCCCAAGCTCTCTTTCCCTCAACCCTCGCCTTTCATTACCCCCACTCATGTCCAGGCTGTTCATGTAGATCTCATTCCATTTCTCTGTCATTGGGTGATCCCTGTATCTTTCTTGGGGTCCTGTTTTCCAGGTAGCCTCCCTGGTGATGTGAGTAGCAGACAAGTCATCCTTGTTTCATGTCTAGTATCTTGCTATGAGTGAGTACATACCATGTTTGTCTTTCTGAGTCTGGGTTACCTCACTCAGGATGATTTTTTCTAGATCCATCCATTTGCCTGCAAACCTCATGATGCCATTGTTTTTCTCTGCTGAGTAGTATTCCATTGTGTATATGTACCACATTTTGTTTATCCATTCTTCAGTTGAAGGGCATCTGGGTTGTTTCCATGTTCTGGCTATTACAAACAATGCTGATATGAACATAACTGAACAAGTGCTCTTATGGTGTGGTTGAGCATTTCTTGGGTATATGCCCAAGAGTGGTATAGCTGGATCTTGGGGGAGATGGATTCCCAATTTTCTAAGAAAGCGCCATATTGATTTCCAAAGTGGTTGTACAAGCTTGCATTCCCACCAGCAGTGGAGGAGAGTTCCCCTAGCTCCACATCCTCTCCAGCATAAGGTGTCTTCAGTGTTTTTGATCTTAGCCATTCTGACAGGCGTAAGGTGGTATCTCAGAGTTGTTTTGATTTGCATTTCCCTGATGATTAGGGATGTTGAGCAGTTCCTTAAATGTCTTTCGGCCATTTGAGTTTCCTCTGTTGAGAATTCTCTGTTTAGCTCTATAGCCCATTTCTTAATTGGACTGTTGGGCATTTTGATGTCTAATTTCTTGAATTCCTTATATATTCTGGATATCAGTCCTCTGTCAGATGTGGGGTTGGTGAAGATCTTTTCCCATTCTGTAGGCTGTCGCTTTGCCTTGTTGACCGTATCCTTTGCTCTACAAAAGCTTCTCAGTTTCAAGAGGTCCCATTGATTGATTGTTTGTCTCAGAGTCTGTGCTACTGGTGTTCTATTTAGGAAGTAGTCTCCTATGCCAATGCGTTCAAGACTACTTCCTACTTTCTCTTCTAGCAGGTTCAGAGTAGCTGGATTTATGTTGAGGTCCTTGATCCACTTGGACTTAAGTTTTGTGCACGGTGATAGATATGGATCTATTTGCAGCCTTCTACATGTTGATATCCAGTTTTGCCAGCACCATTTGTTGAAGATGCTTTCTTTTTTCCATTGTGCACTTTTGGCTTCTTTGTCAAAAATTATATGTTCATAGGTGTGCGGATTAATGTCAGGGTCTTCAATTCGATTCCATTGGTCCACATGTCGGTTTCTATGCCAGTACCAAGCTGTTTTTATTACTGTAGCTCTATAGTAGAGCTTGAAGTCAGGGATCGTGATGCCTCCAGAAGTTGTGTTATTGTACAGGATTCCTTTGGCTATCCTGGGTTTTTTGTTTTTCCATATGAATTTGAGTATTATTCTTTCCAGGTCTGTGAAGAATTGTGTTGGTATTTTGATGGGGATTGCATTGAATCTGTAGATTGCTTTTGGTAAGATTGCCATTTTTATTATGTTAGTCCTGCCTATCCATGAGCATGGGAGATCTTTCCATTTTCTGACATCTTCTTCAATTTCTTTTTTCAGGGACTTAAAGTTCTTGTCATATAGGTCCTTCACTTGCTTGGTTAGTGTTACCCCAAGGTATTTTATGCCATTTGTGGCTATAGTAAAGGGTGATGTATCTCTGATTTCCTTCTCCACTTCTTTGTCCATTGTATATAGGAGGGCTACTGATTTTTTTGAGTTGATCTTGTATCCTGCTATGTTGCTGAAGGTGTTTATAAGCTGTATCAGTTCCTTGGTGGAATCTTTGGGGTCGCTCAAGTATACTATCATGTCATCTGCAAATAGGGAAAGCTTGACTTCTTCCTTTCCAATTTGTATCCCCTTAATCTCCTTATGTTGTCTTATTGCTCTGGCTAGAACTTCAAGTACTATATTGAATAAGTATGGGGAGAGTGGACAGCCTTGCCTCGTTCCTGATTTTAGTGGAATTGCTTTGAGTTTCTCTCCATTTAATTTGATGTTGGCTGTTGGCTTGCTGTAAATTGCCTTTATTATGTTTAGGTATGTTCCCTGTATTCCTGATCGCTCTAATACCTTTATCATGAAGGGGTGTTGGATTTTGTCAAATGCCTTTTCTGCATCCAGTGAGATGATCATATGGTTTTTTTCTTTGAGTTTGTTTATATGGTGTATTATATTGACGGACTTTCGTATGTTGAACCACCCTTGCATCCCTGGAATGAATCCTACTTGATCATGGTGGATAATTGTTTTGATGTGTTCTTGGAGTCTGTTTGCCAGTATTTTATTGAGTATTTTTGCATCAATGTTCATGAGGGAGATCGGTCTGTAGTTCTCTTTCTTTGTTGTATCCTTGTTTGGTTTAGGAATTAGGGTAATTGTAGCCTCGTAGAAGGAGTTTGGTAATGTTCCTTCTGTTTCTATTGTGTGGAACAATTTAGAGAGTATTGGTATTAACTCTTCTTTGAAGATCTGGTAGAATTCTGCACTGAAACCATCTGGTCCTGGGCTTTTTTTGGTTGGGAGACTTTTAATGACTGTTTCTATTTCATTAGGGGTTATTGGACTATTTAAATAGTTTATCTGGTCTTGATTTAACTTAGGTATGTGGTACCTATCCAGAAAGTTATCCATTTCTTTTAGGTTTTCCAGTTTTGTCGAATAGAGGTTTTTGAAGTATGACCTGATGATTCTCTGGATTTCCTCAGTGTCTGTTGTTATGTCCCCCTTTTCATTTCTGATTTTGTTGATTTGGATGCTCTCTCTCTGTCTTTTGGTTAGTTTGGATAAGGGCTTGTCTATCTTGTTGATTTTCTCAAAGAACCAACTCTTTGTTTCATTAATTTTTTGTATTGTTCTCTTTGTTTCTATTTTATTGATTTCAGCTCTCACTTTGATAATTTCCTGGCGTCTATTTTTCCTGGGAGACTGTGCTTCTTCTTGTTCTAGAGCTTTCAGGTATGCTGTTAAGTCTCTAGTGTGAGATTTCTCCAACTTATTTATGTGGGCATTTAGTGCTATGAATTTCCCTCTTAGTACTGCTTTCATAGTGTCCCATAAATTTGGATATGTGGTGTCTTCATTTTCATCGATCTCTAGGAAGTCTTTAATTTCTTTCTTTATTTCTTCCTTAACCCATTGGTGATTCAGTTGGGTATTATTCAGTTTCCATGAGATTGCAGGTTTTCTGTAGTTTTTGTTGTTGTTGAAATCCAACTTTAGACCATGGTGGTCTGATAGAACACAGGAGGTTATTCCAATTCTTTTGTATCTGTTTAGATTTGTTTTGTGGCCAAGTATGTGGTCAATTTTAGAGAAGGTTCCATGGGGTGCTGAGAAGAAGGTATATTCTTTTTTGTTAGGATGGAATGTTCTGTAGATATCGATTAAGTCCATTTGAGTCATGACATCAGTTAAGTCCTTTATTTCTCTGTTAAGTTTCAATTTGGGAGATCTGTCCAGTGGTGAAAGTGGGGTGTTGAGGTCTCCCACTATTAATGTGTGGGGTTTTATATGTGATTTAAGCTTTAGTAATGTTTCTTTTACATATGTGGGTGCCCTTGTGTTTGGGGCATAAATATTCAGAATTGAGACTTCATCTTGGTGGATCTTTCCTGTGATGAGTATGTAATGCCCTTCTTGATCTCTTTTGATTGATTTTAGTTTGAAGTCTATTTTGCTGGATATCAGGATGGCTACACCTGCTTGTTTCTTAAGACCGTTTGATTGGAAAGTCTTTTCCCAGCCTTTTATTTTTAGGTAGTGTCTATCTTCGAATTTGAGATGTGTTTCTTGTATGCAGCAGAAAGATGGGTCCTGCTTTCGTATCCATTCTGTAAGCCTATGTCTTTTTATAGGTGAATTAAGTCCATTGATATTGAGGGAAATTAATGACCAGTGATTGTTCATTCCTGTTATTTTTTGGTGGTGATGTGTGGGTACTTCTATACGTTGGGGTTTACTGCTGTGGCTTTATCTGTTGCCTGTGTTTTCGAGGGTGTATCTGACTTCCTTAGGTTGGAATTTTCCTTCTAGTGCTTTCTGTAGGGCTGGGTTTGTGGATAAGTATTGTTTAAATCTGGCTTTGTCATGGAATGTCTTGTTCACTCCATCTATGGTGATTGAAAGTTTTGCTGGGTATATTAGTCTAGGCTGACATCCATGGTCTCTTAGTGTCTGCATTACATCTGTCCAGGTTCTTCTGGCTTTCAAAGTCTCCATTGAGAAATCGGGTGTTATTCTGATGGGTTTGCCTTTATATGTCACTTGGCCTTTTTCCTTTGCTGCTCTTAATATTCTTTCTTTATTCTGTACGTTTAGTTGTTTAACTATTATGTGGCGAGGGGACTTTTTTTGGGGGTCTAGTCTGTTTGGTGTTCTATAAGCTTCTTGTATCTTCATAGGCATTTCCTTCTTTAAGTTGGGAAAGTTTTCTTCTATGATCTTGTTGAATATATTTTCTGTGCCCTTGAGTTGGTATTCTTCTCCTTCTTCGACCCCTATTATTCTTAGGTTTGGTCTTTTCATGGTGTCCCAAATTTCTTGGACATTTTGGTTCATGACTTTGTTGGCTTTAGTGTTTTCTTTGACTGATGAATGTATTTCTTCTACTGTATCTTCAACGCTAGAGATCCTCTCTTCCATCTCTTGCATTCTGTTGATTATACTTGCATCTGAAGTTCCCAATCGTTTTCTCAGATTTTCTATTTCCAGCATTCCCTCTGTTTGTGTCTTCTTCATTTTTTCTATTTCCCTTTTCAGGTCTTGGACTGTTTCCTTCATTTGTTTCATTGATTTTTCTTGATTTTCTCTCAGTATTTTATTGTTTTCTTCCAGGACTTTATTGATTTCTTCTAATTTGTTTGCCCTTTCCTCTAGTTGTTTACAGCGTTCTTCACATTTTTTTGTCTTTTCCTCTACACAAGCCTCTAGCTTCTTCATGATGTCATTCATAAGGCTGTTTTCTTCTGCTTCTTCCAATTTCTGATGTTCAGGTCTAGGTGTTGGAGGAGGGCTAGGGCCTGGTGATGCTGTATTGCTATTCATTTTGTTGTATATGTTTCTGCCTTGACGTCTGCCCATCTCCTTGTGCTTCGTTACTGGCCTTATCCGCACACTTGGTTCAGCCAGACCAGTGTTCCAAAAGGGAAGTCCGGAGCAAGATGGGAGCTGGGGGCCGGCCTCTAAGTCTCAGGAAGAGGCTTGGGGCTCAGGCGGATGGGAGTGGGGGCAGGGCGTGGAGACTGCAGGGTCTGCCAGGGGTCTTGGAGAAGGGGATCCTTCCCGGTGGGGCAGCAGGGAACCTGCCCGGTGGCCAGGACCTGGGGCCAAGTTGGGCAGGTCTTCCCTGGAGTGGCTGGTGCCCAGGGATGGGGTCCAGGGCAAGGAAGGGCACTCACCAGTTTTCCAAAAGGGAAGTCCGGAGCAAGATGGGAGCTGGGGGCCAGCCTCTAAGTCTCAGGAAGAGGCTTGGGGCTCAGGGGGATGGGAGTGGGGGCAGGGCGTGGAGACTGCAGGGTCTGCCAGGGGTCTTGGAGAAGGGGATCCTTCCCGGTGGGGCTAGCAGGGAACCTGCCCGGTGGCCAGAACCTGGGGCCAAGTTGGGCAGGTCTTCCCTGGAGTGGCTGGTGCCCAGGGATGGGGTCTGGGGCAAGGAAGGGTACTCACCAGTTTTCCAAAAGGGAAGTCCGGAGCAGGATGGGAGCTGGGGGCCGGCCTCTAAGTCTCAGGAAGAGGCTTGGGGCTCAGGCGGATGGGCGTGGGGGCAGGGCGTGAAGACTGCAGGGCCTGCCAGGGGTCTTGGAGAAGGGGATCCTTCCCGGTGGGGCTAGCAGGGAACCTGCCGGGTGGCCAGAACCTGGGGCCAAGTTGGGCAGGTCTTCCCTGGAGTAGCTGGTGCCCAGGGATGGGGTCTGGGGCAAGGAAGGGTACTCACCAGTTTTCCAAAAGGGAAGTCCGGAGCAAGATGGGAGCTGGGGGCCGGCTTCTAAGTCTCAGGAAGAGGCTTGGGGCTCAGGCGGATGGGAGTGGGGGCAGGGCGTGGAGACTGCAGGGCCTGCCAGGGGTCTTGGAGAAGGGGATCCTTCCCGGTGCGGCTAGCAGGGAACCTGCCCGGTGGCCAGAACCTGGGGCCAAGTTGGGCAGGTCTTCCCTGGAGTGGCTGGTGCCCAGGGATGGGGTCCAGGGCAAGGAAGGGCACTCACCAGTTTTCCAAAAGGGAAGTCCGGAGCAAGATGGGAGCTGGGGGCCAGCCTCTAAGTCTCAGGAAGAGGCTTGGGGCTCAGGGGGATGGGAGTGGGGGCAGGGCGTGGAGACTGCAGGGTCTGCCAGGGGTCTTGGAGAAGGGGATCCTTCCCGGTGGGGCTAGCAGGGAACCTGCCCGGTGGCCAGAACCTGGGGCCAAGTTGGGCAGGTCTTCCCTGGAGTGGCTGGTGCCCAGGGATGGGGTCTGGGGCAAGGAAGGGTACTCACCAGTTTTCCAAAAGGGAAGTCCGGAGCAGGATGGGAGCTGGGGGCCGGCCTCAGTTTTCCAAAAGGGAAGTCCGGAGCAAGATGGGAGCTGGGGGCCGGCTTCTAAGTCTCAGGAAGAGGCTTGGGGCTCAGGCGGATGGGAGTGGGGGCAGGGCGTGGAGACTGCAGGGCCTGCCAGGGGTCTTGGAGAAGGGGATCCTTCCCGGTGGGGCTAGCAGGGAACCTGCCGGGTGGCCAGAACCTGGGGCCAAGTTGGGCAGGTCTTCCCTGGAGTGGCTGGTGCCCAGGGATCTCAGCCTGCTTTCTTAACTCCAAATAAGTTTTTTGACAAGTCAAAATGTCTCTCACAAAATGAAAGTTCTTGTATTTCGATGTTCTGTTTTGTTTTCCATTTGTTTTTGAGATACAGTCTGACTAGTCCAGGCTACTTCAAACTTGAAGTGACTCCAATTCAACGCTTAAATGCTGGGATTTGAAGTACAGGCCATCATTCCCTCTATAAAACATCAGTGGAGAGCAGTCAATCTGAGTAGCAGCACACAAGGTGCTCACTCTGTTTTCCAGTGGGACTCCAATAGCTTGGGCTCAAGTCATCATGGTGCCATAGGCTACTGAATACCTTGGAATCCCCTACCTTGATTCTTAACTATGTTGCTTAATTTTTACCAAAAAAAAATCAAATTCATTTTCATTTGATCCATATATAATTTCAGTATATTTTTCAGACTACCACATTAAATGTGACTTACCTAAGTCTGTGTTCAAATAGACATTAGGATCTCATAAGGCAATGTGCAAATAAATTTCTATCTAGATATTTTATTCATTACATGTAATGTAATGCATATTTAAAGGTACAGTAGAATAAACACATTATTATTCAAGTCCAGAGATATAAATATTTTAAGAATAAGTCTAGGATATTTTACACTTTGATTAGTTCCTTAAGTACTTAACAAACTTATTAAATATAAATAATAGGAAGGAGACTTTAAACATACTGTAAGGCTCATGTCAACCATAGAAAGTTAACCAAAAATTAAATCTCTTCCTAAGATGTATGGTATCTATTAACTAATTTTTTTGCCAACCCTATAGTACAGTACTTATGAACACCAAGATAAAGCATAGTGATCATGAATTATGACATCAAATACATGCATACATGATCCAGGCAGACATCTCAGTCTTAAAATTGTCTCTTTCTTCATTTGTCTCTTTTTTTTTCACACTCCTTCCAACAAATAAACATTGTTTGTTCTGTTTTCCAGTTTAAGCAGAATATTTGCTCATCCAAACAAAGGACAATATAAAGCAGACAGAGATTGGAGTGAACTGTTCCAAAGGAGAGGGGGAAGCTGCTGTATGTAGCCTTTGAAAATTCACGTATAAAAAAAAGAAAAAAAATGCAACTTTAATTTGTAACATTTTATTACAGAGTCTCAGATACATGTACATTTTTGTATCTGCTAAAAGAAAACATGGCACAGGAGAACAAGCTCTTGTATGTGAGCCAAGATAAATTCTTCTATTTTAAATCTGTTATAACAGAGCAAATAAACCACATAATGGGATAATGCAAACCAAATCACAGTAGAATTTGAGCACATCTGAAATGCACAAAATATTCTCATCATTTCACCAAAGGAGAATGTTACTTATTAGAATTCAAAAGTTGGTTTGCAACTGTTATTCAAAACTAATGCAACATTAATTACTCACTGTTTACAATACAAAATACATTGTTAAAAGGTGACTAGAGGACTGGTGAGATGCTGGGCTGTTGAAAGCACTCATTGCTCTTCCAAAGGACCTTAGTTCAGTTCCCAGAACCCAAGTCAGGTAGCTCACAACTGCCCCAGAGATTCCCAAACCCTCTTCCGGTTTCCATGGGTACTGCATACACATGCATGTGTATATACATGTAACACACAAATAAAAAGTAAAAATAAGCCCTTAAAAGGAAAATTATAAAAGTAATTAGTGTTCTTGAGCCTTCTGTTTAGTATTAAGCATGTTGAAATAACCAGGCAAAAAATATAGTCCAACCCACCTGTGGGAGTCCAGGCTGCTCCAAAGCAATGTAGCCTTAGACACATGAAAGCAAGCTTTTAAGATGTTCACAGTGCCTGAAATTAATATCAAAGTGTGGATGAAATGGTACATTTTCTAAAAATAAAAAAGTATTAAAATAAATGTAGGTCATCTTGACAAGGCATGAGACATCTTGGAAGAAATTCTTTTGATTCAAGTGGGGGGGTGCAAGTCAAGTGGGGGGGTGCAAGTGCTTGAAAGGATAATTAAATGATGATTAACAAAATAAAACTCATAGACAGAAGACAACATGGGGACTCACCAGGGCCAGAGTCATACTCAGGTCACAGTGGGGGACTGAAGAGAATGTGACAAAAGTCAGCACTCCAAGGGAAAGGGAACACACATGATGATAAATGCAGTGCTTGGACATGAGCCTTAAAAAGCAGAAATGAGAGGGTCAGAGGAGGCCTCTCCCCTGTGTCTGTCTTTTATTATAGTTAAAATACTATTAGCTTAAGTTGGTGTGTTTGTATCCATTAGAATCTACACAAATGTTTTCCATCTATGATATAGCCTAGACTACTATGTTTTTTAAAGTTAACATTGTATTAAATTATTCTTCATCAGAATATAGAAACTGTGCATGTTAGGAACTGAAAAAAAACAACTGGAAAAAAAAGAGAAAACAATACGATAAAAATTTGTAACTTTTTTATTTTTAAGTTTCCAAAGAAATAAAAGGTCAGTAAACCAACTTTTATGAAGGGAAGGATACATGTCAGACAGGATATTACTATGTCAACCAGACTGGCCTCAAACTTGGAATCTTCCTTTCACAGCTTCCTGGGTGCTAGGAAGTCAGGTATTCATCACCATATCTGGCTAATCAGTCAGCTTTTAAATAAGGAGTAGGAGAGCTAAAAGTGAAAGAGAAATAATTTGTTCTAGATTTGAAGCCTTCTTCCATGTAAGTAGACTACATGATGACCTTGCAGATTTCCCAAGGACAGGAAGATTCAGAGCACGAACATTGTATGCCTCAGTCCTTCCAACTCAACTAAAAGGTTGGCAGAGGAATTTGGAGGAGAATTATTTGAGATTCAATTTTTCCCAATATATTGTCACATGTTCTCTAGTCATGTACTCTTCTTGAAAAGATTCAGTCACATGGGTTGGGTTCCACTGAGACTTCTCATATTGAATTGATCTACATAATAAATTTAATATCCGAACTTATCGTCAATACCTAGTTAACAACAGTTGAATCAGATGACACATAATTATACCAAAGATGTCTTCTATGATTAAAATAAAACTACAGAAATCATAGCATATCCTTTATAAAATGACAGTTTGCTAAACAGTCATTAAAAGTGGGCTGGGGTTATGGGCTTAGTCATGCAGTACCTATCTAGCATGAATGAAACCCTGAGTCTGATCTCCAGCACTGCTGGAGATCTCCAGCACTGGTGGCACACATCTGTAATCCCAACACTTGGGAAATGGAGCATCTGAAGATCAAGGTCATCCTTAGATGCATGAGGAGTTCAAAGCCAACATGGACTACATGAGACCTTCTAATTATTTTTTTAAAAAAGCCAACCAACCAACCAATAAGAACATTAATAGACTCCACAAAATAAATTTTCAAATAGTAACATCATGCCTTATAACTGTTTAGTTTTCAAACCACCAGACATAAATTGAATCAAAATTAAGAGAGCAAAGTGAACTAATATATCCATTATTACATATGGATATTTCTATGCTGACAGTAAATTTCTTAGAAGGAATGAATATAAGATTTTGGTAGATCAAAAATAACTGGTTGTTTATAGACGCTAGAAAATACAACCAGCAGTTTGTAAATGAATCTACTACCATGACTACTTAGAAGGTGTTTCAAGACTGTGACTTTCACAGCCACATGCCTCAATTTCCTGGTAGAATTGCTTCTGGATAGGGTTGGGGAAACTATTGTAATGATCAACATCAGGGGAATGTCAATAAACTCTCTGCTAGGAGCTGGTCAGATCAGTTAAATGGCATGAGAATGATTTATTAGAAGAGTCAGTGCCTCTGGTTTATATTGCTCTGTCAAATATCATGAAAATGCTTTAAACATTAGTGGGAATAATAATTGGAGCCATTGTATAATAACAATGCTGAGACACACATGTCAGAACGTTAGGCAAAAAAACACCATCAGACATTTTGCAAGCAATATGCTATCCCGAAACTTCTTGAATCTGCATACCTTTAAATGATGCAAACTTTCTAAACTCTGTTTAGGATATAGATCAGATCAGTTTTGTATATTCAACTATGCTGCTTCACTCCTAGAAACACTTAAGGTTGATCTACTTTATTTAAGAAAAACCAAAGGTCACACATGTATAGCCCTCAAGGCAGAAGAAAGTCCTGTGTCATTCTTTCATCGGTAATACTTTGACGCCATGGGCATTGATATAGGTGACAAGGATTCTAGCTCTCTGCTCTACCACATCAATGAGCTTCTCGATGCCTTGCCTGCCTCCTTGACTTTCCCAGTAAACCTTATCAAGGAACAGAGACTGAAGGAGCTTCTGCCGTAAGTGCTGGCTCTTCAAAACAGAAACTGCAGAGTCGGGAAACCTGAAACGATAACACAATGTTTCACTTAGCAATTGCTCAGAACTATTATTATTCCTTCTCCCAAGTGCCCTGCCTTCATTAATCTGGCATAAATCACACTATCAAACAGGACCTTGAGAACCAAATGTTTTTGTCACTGACAAGCAGACTCTTCTCCTAAAAAATAAAATACAAGAAAAATGTATAATTTTGTACTTAAAGGTTGCTACAGACTGGCAAAGAGAGGCACAGAATTGAGATCACATCAGGTCTGAAGAAGTATTTCCCTTCATCTTAAGCTCTATGTGCCCTACAGAAAGTCTTTTATCTGTTTCCATTGGTAACAAGGTGGTTTGGTGAAAGGAAATTTGAGAGTGGAGTATTCTCCCTGAGCAAAACTTGGAGTTTAAAGTGCAATGATCTCAGCCGGGCAGTGGTGGCGCACGCCTTTAATCCCAGCACTCAGGAGGCAGAGCCAGGCGGATCTCTGTGAGTTCGAGGCCAGCCTGGGCTACCAAGTGAGTTCCAGGAAAGGCACAAAGCTACACAGGGAAACCCTGTCTCGAAAAACCAAAAAAAAAAAAGGGCAATGATCTCAAACTTGTAATAGAACAAAAGAAAAATTATTATTTTTAAAGAAAACTCAATTAGAGAATTCCCTCTGATTCAGATTATACTTTTAGAACTTGAGTGATTGCCAATGCTCTTCTTTTATTGTTTTATTTTTTATTTTAGATTATAATATAATCATTTCCCCTTCCCTTTCTTCCCTCCAAATTCCTATATGTCCCTCCATGATCTCTTTCAAATTCATAGCTTCTTTTTCATTGTTATTACATAATATGTATATGTACATACATATATAGAGATATGTATATATATCTATATATAGATAGATATGTATATATATATATATATATTTGGTTTTCGAGACAGGGCTTCCCTGTATAGTTTTGATGCCTGTCCTGGATCTTGCTCTGTAGACCAGGCTGGCCTTGAACTCACAGAAATCCTTAGAGTACTGTGATTGGGAGATGGTGGTCCTTCAAGGAGGTGAGGCATAGTGGAGGGTGGGGTCAATGGGACAGGCCTTGCAAAGGATACTAGAACTCTACCCTTTACTTTTCTCTCTTTCAATTCCTGGCCATGTACTGAAAAGGACCTCACCAACATTGATTATAAAAGTTCTGTTTAGGCCGGGCGGTGGTGGCGCACGCCTTTAATCCCAGCACTCGGGAGGCAGAGCCAGGCGGATCTCTGTGAGTTCGAGGCCAGCCTGGGCTACCAAGTGAGTTCCAGGAAAGGCGCAAAGCTACACAGAGAAACCCTGTCTCGAAAAACCAAAAAAAAAAAAAGTTCTGTTTATAAAAATAAAACAAAAAAATTTAAAAACCCATTACTCTACTATTGGTTTTATTTTACATTACACTGGTTAATGAGATGGAAATGATTAATGGAAATGTGGTGGCATTTAGTACCACTAAAGGATCAAACAAACAGTCCAGGTGACTATGGTCTGAAATCTCTAAAGCTGTGAACCACGATATATCTCCCCATTTTGTAAGGTGATCACCTCAAATGTTAGTTACAGTCATGGGAAGCTGGCAACTGTTTTCAAATAAATTCAGTGAAAGTAAACTTTTGGAGCAAGGACATTCCATGACATCTCACTGGACATCCTGAGGTCACTTAAGAAGGATCTGGCTGAATCACCTTGATAGAGTTCACTGAACTTGCTTCTTTCCATGTAGAAGGACTAGAGCCAAGTTCCAACACACACAGAGTCTAGCAGTGTGGACAGAAATCTTAGGAAATGTCTGGTTGAAATCATAGGTTATATTCTGCCACGCCCCCAGCTTGGCCTCGTCTAGCTCTCATTAAAATGCTGCTAAATGCACCCTATAATCACTGGGGTTCAAGAGTAACTTTCAAATGAATTCAGTTGTACCTCAAACACTGCATGGCAAGAACATACACTTATTTAAAGACAAACTTGGAGACAAGACATGGGATGCATGGACACTAGGAACCCAAGGTCAGGAATTCTGAGGGTGCTAGAAGACCAAAGGTCACAGCGTTGAACATACTTATTAAATCTCAGAAGTGTGGAGTTAAATAAGGCTTATTGTATATTCCAGGCTACCCAAAGACATGTATCATGCAGTCCTGTGGGCTATGAATTAACCAAGCAGCGTTTTTGTATGAAGTATTAATATCTGTAATTGTAACTTCTATAGCCCTTCAACTAATTTAGCTGAGGCAGAATGCATGAAAGGCAAGTATTAAAATCACCAGGCTCTTCAGCCCCGTTCATAAAAGAAAACAACCCATTACTCTATTATTGGTTTTTACATTGTATTGGTAATGGAAATATTCTATGTGTGACTCTGAACTTAGCAAAGACTTCACTTTTGCTTCTTAATGTGTGAAATACATATTCAAAGAAGGGTTAGCCTTAAACCCATTACTCCTCATAATGAAGTTAAGGTTTAATCTTCTTTGAAAGAATAAATAAAAGTATTCATACCTATGTGAATGTTTAAGATAGATAGATGTATGCCTCTGGCACTCTCAATTCTGCAAAGAAATTTAAGTCCTTGTAGTATCAATTCAGCAAGTGATGTCTTGGGAATGTCAATTTTCCTATGCATAAATTCTCCTTGGCTTAGGCATTTAAAAGAGAGAACCTGCCATGTATTCTGCCTTCAATTCACAGAGACATGAAGAGCATCAACAGGGGAAGGAGGGATGTGGCAAACAACCTCTCGGGACTCTCAAAACCCACAGGAAAAGTGTGCTTTTTAGTATTGAGAGTGTATATAAAATCCACATTATCTAAGAACCAAGTCAATTAAGAGGTGCTGCAGAGGATCATCAGCAAGTTCTACACTTTTTGTTGTCTTCTTCTGGGTTTGCCTTTGTTTGAGCTCTGGGTATGGAACACCCTGAGCCACACACCTGGCAGCCTAGTAAGAGTAATAGCATCGGAACACAAATACAAGTATCTGCAAGAAAAAGCTGTTGGTGCGGGCTTGGAAAAGCTGAGCTCTACCATTAACTTCAGACTTACTGGGATGTTTCCCAGACATTGCTCAACTCTTAGGAAGCTACCACTATCTTATGGACTATTAAGCTTCCAATCTAACCTAATTAGGGCATCTTATTCCTGACTAAAATGGATATCAAATGAGGGTGGCTCCACTTACTGTGGAAATTTATTCACAGCTTATAAAACTGAGGTAGAACTGATAAATCTTTGTAGCCCAGCTCCTGCTACTCAAGAGTCTGAACCTCCTCTATGCACAAATGCATGAGATCGGTGTGCCATGAGACCAAATGTATTTTCACTTCCACAGTACAGAACTATCTTCCTTAACTTCACAGCAGCCTCCTCTTGACTCTGTATCCTTTCTAAGTCCTACCAAATGTCTCCTAAACGGTTTCGGTCACCTCTGAGTTTTGGGTCCATATTGAGTACAGCAGTACTTCATTGACTAGCCTCCTGCAGCTCCTCCTTTGTTCAAGACCCAGCCCCACAGTCTATGTCTACTATAAAGATCTGTGAGTACTCCAAAGTCCTCCTCCCCAGCTTGAAGGGTCTGCTGTCCTCTGGTGCCCTGCTCTCCAGAGAGCTCTTCTTCCACTGTATTCATAGCAGTCATTTGGGTTTATCATGAATCTGACTTCCCGCCATGCTTATTAGTTATATTGACATGCCAAACAGTTTATTATGGATGTGGACATCTCTATTGTTCCTCCCGTGTCCAATCCTGGGCACTAATAACAGAGCCTCTGTCGCCTGATTATGCCTACTCCTGGCAGCCCTGAATATGTCCAACCTTACCTACATGGGTTTTCACAATGAAGGGTGATCAAGGAAGTGAAGGCAGAAAATGGTAGGAGCTGTGTAGGCATTGTAGACTGTTGATAGGTGCACTGGCTGCTCTTGGAGGGTTATTTTACTTCCTTAGGTCTCAATTTCCACACCCATAATTTCTTTGGAAATCTATCTAACATAAGGTGTGAGTTTTCATGGAATGTTACTAGTTGTTTAACATATATGTGATCATCCAAAATGTCACTTCATTAGAAAATTTACTCTTTATTCTGGGTGTAACAGCTCCTTCCTATAATCCTTGCCCTCTGAAAGCTGAAGCAGGAGGATGACTGCAAGCTTAAGGTCAGTTTGGAAGACAAAAGTGTGTAGCCTGAGCTACACAGAGAATTCCAGAACAGTCCAGGCTAAAGAATGAGATGGGACTTCCACAACAAACAAAATCTTACTCTCTGATGCCTTCTAGCAATTTGAAGTTTAGGTTGTCTTCACTTCTATCGAAGAAGCCCTTGTTGTTTACGAAGACCAAATGCCTTGGGTCCTTCTTTCGCTGGACGATGTGTGCTAAAGTCACAGAATTTTGGTCATCACAGTTTGGCCTCAGTCCATTCTGTGTACAGGTATCTTCCTTTCGAGGTCTGAATCCACAGCAATTGGTATCTAAGCGATTGTAAATCTGAAAATGGAAATGAAAACAAAATCTAAAATGCTGAGTAAAACCTTGGGAAAGCCAGAACATTTCCAAAGAATGGGAGCTTTCTGAATAGCTGGGCTGCCAGAATCCCAGCAGGCCAGGCTGACTTAATTAAAAACAACTGTTAGAATAAGTCCACAGTTCAAAGCCCTCTGACTCAGACGTAGTCCTAAGCATTTCCAGCTTCTGCTAACAGCTCCAATGTCAGACCATCCAACTCAGGCGTCTCCACCCTTGGTATCCACAGTTCCCACGGAATCACATTCAAGCATGTGGCCAGCAGAATCTCTAACTCTTCAGGAGAGGAGAGACAGCGTCATACTTCTACAGACCCAGGGGGCTAGCTCTTGTTTTCTCCCTGGAGCTGGGCTCTGCAGATTCTGATTACTTTGTTGGCTATAAAATCTATTGTACTGGACTTCAGTATTGCAGTAGCTAACTGGAAATAAGATAGAGAAATCTGTAGGAGGTATGAGATCCAATAATGAAGCATCAGCTAGATTCTGAATATGTGACAAACACTTTGGAAGCTTGTTATAATGCCAATGACTAGAATAGAAAGTGGAAAGATTGATTCAAACATTGTTCAATGTCACTTCTTTTGACCAGAACAGACAAGGTTGTTACATAGAAGAACCCTGTCTCAAACAACAACAAAATGAAATGATCAATAAATATGTCCTTAAGAGTTAAATTCCAACTGTGTAGTCTAGTACTGAAAAACATTTCATTTCCCCTACAAATGTTAACACAATTGAACATGAACATATGGTGGTAATAATGAAGAATGGTCTCCAGCCAGCGTAACCCTGGCTAACAGTTTTGCAGAATGTAGTCCCTAGTCGGTTGACCTCATTGCCTTTGGACTTGTGGGAAGGCAGAGGAAGCTGAGAACCAAAGATAGGAAGAAGAGTTATGAGGGTCCAAATCCTTTCTATGGCCTAACCTGATTACTTAAGAACTCCTACTAAACAGCACCTCTTAAAGATTCCAGTTCCTCCCAGCAGTGTTGCAAGCTGGGGACCAAGCCTTCAGTACATGGGAATGTGGGGGAGAATTATGATCCAGACTGTAACAAAGGCCATGAATATTCAATGTATTCGTGTTTGATCATAAGCTCTCATAAATTCAGACCCTGTCAGCATCTCTGTAAGTAATATATTTTATAGCTTTTATTTTTAAACCCCATGAAAGCATGAGCAATTAGAAGTGGGAAAAAATGACATAGGACATCTTTTTATCGCCTTCCCCAAGTTCGACTGTTTCCTACAGTGTGTTTCAAAGTGTCCTATATAATTTATTTTTGAGTCATGAGACGTTCTGATGATTTCACCAGTTCCCTGACAGCCTGTTGTACCAGGCAATTCTGACCAACATCACAAATGGTATGTGTGTACGTCCAGTTCATCTTCTAGGGATGTTGCCACTGATGCTATTCAGATTCATATTTGTACTTGGTGAGTACATTACCATGTGCTGAGTGTATATGTATGTATACCTAGAGGTGTAACAGTCAGACTTCGAGGCCCCCAATAATTTGCTTTTCTCTGTTTTCCTTGTTCTCTGACTAAAGTATGTCTTTCTATTTTTGTACTTGTTTAGCAATGGCCTATTAAATCATGCCCTCTTACTCTTCTCAGAGCTTTGTCATATTTTCCTTCTGAGTCCCCATTCACTATACCAAGTAGCATTTGGCCACCATAACCCAGCTCCTTAAAGTCAGCACCATTTGCCTGGCAGCTGGTTTAGGTATATGCTAAACACAGTTCTGCATATTTTTAAGATGGCTCACCAATTTTTAAGCCTAATAAAGCACATCTCACACAACTATGAACCCCGGATGCATTTTTAATGTTCTTGTTTAGTACACACATTAAAAGAAACACTTAAGTATTGCATAGAAAACCACTCACAGTGCCCATCTGCATCTCTCTGTTCTTAAGTGGGTACCCTACAAAGAAGCCCGTTGAAGGGTAAATGTTTTCAGGTAAGCAATAATGATGTTAGTCACTATTAGTGTTTGAGTTCTTATCAGTTCATTAATTTTCTTATTTTATGTGGATGCATGTGGTGGGTGTGTATTTGTATGACAACCTCCACACGTGGAGGGCAGAGGACAACCTTCAGATACAGTCTCTATCCTTGCACCACGCAGGTACCAGAGAGAAAACTCAGGTCATCAAGTTTGGCAGAAGGCACCCTTACCAGGCCAGCCATGTTGCTGGCGCTGACTGAATTCATGCTTTCTTAATCTTTAAAACAAGGAAAATCATTTTTGCAAAACTAATCTACTGCTGAAGAGGACTGCCAATCATCATTTTCCATAAAAGTATTCTTTCCTTCTTTAGAAAAATGCATCTTTTCAATGTTTACCTAACTAAAATTACACTCAGAAAAATCCAGGTGTTCCAGCCAATTTTTTGAAGAGATGGGATAGATATTTTTAGATATATTTTCTTCAAAAGCTTTTCCCCCTTAATTCCATTTTCGTTTGGTAGCAATAGTTTCGTCTGTAGGAAAAAATATATCTTCTGAGTAATTTATAACTTCTGCTATAGCACCGAACCAAGGGAGCCTCTGTCTAGCTGCATGCCTCCCCAAGAGCCATTAAACATCTGTAGAACACCAACTCCTTTCTACACAAAGGGACAACACCCATCCAGCTCTGTGTTCAAAATTAGGTCCATCAAGGACTTGGGTTAGTTTATTCCTCTCTTCATTGTCTTCAAAGTAACACGATTAAACAACTAATCACACACAATGTCTCAGCAAAGCAATAGAAACTAAGTGAGGAGACTGAGCACTGAAGAAGAGGTAGCCAACTCCTCTGGGGTCCCTCTTCTCACAAAGGACAGAACTCAGGATTCCAACGCAGAAGTCCAAGACGTCACCACGCTCTCATCCAAACTGATTGGATCTTCCAGGTATTGGCTCCCAGAAAAGGAAGAAAAAAAACAAAAGCATTTGTTTACATTTGCATAAAATGTTAAATGGTTCACTATTCAATCAATAATATTGATTACTATAAGAGTTTCAGAAGAAGTACAAAGAACTTCAGCCCAGAACTGCAAAGGAAAAATGCATGAAGGAGAGTTCATAAGACTTGAGTTTAAAGAGTCAGGCAGCATTAGCTGGAGAAGTATTTCATTTCACTCGTGGACAAACGTGCTCGACGAAAGTGCTATGGATATTTCTAAAAGTGCTCACCGGCACTGTTTGCATTGGTGTCGTGGACTGATGTGAGGTGGCCTGGGTCCTTGACATACACCGTACAGTGCAGTTAGATTGCACCGCTGGAAATGATGGGAAGATGAAAGCCAGCAGAGCCAATGGAAGTTAGAGTGCTGGGCCCACATGGAAAATCTGAAAATAGATATATCTGAATACTTCCCCATTTTCTCACATTGAACTGGAAGAACAGGAGAAGGGCAGTGAGCAGGACATCGGGGGCAATCATTAAAAGAATGAGAACCGAAACAGAGCATGCTGGGAAGCTGAAGGGAGATTATAATGAGGATGTTCTCACCAACATAGACAGTGAACTCCCACCCAAATGCTAAGGCCTAAACCAGCTAAATCAGATAGACCTGTATATTGGCATCCAACTATTTTTCCTTCTTCGTTCTAAACTGGTCCGCATGAGCATATGTGTACAGGTGTGCATGTATGTATTTTTTGTTTAATAAGTCAGTATCTAAATATTCTTTGTGGAGGGGGTATACACAACTTGTTAATTTGTGTGTGCACATATGTATGTGGTACACATGTTCTTACGTACAGGAGCATGTAAAAGCTGGAGATTGGCTTCAAGTGTCTTTCCCTGTCACGCTCCCTGTTAGTGTTTGACAAAGGTCTCTTACTAAACCTGGAGGTCATTGATTGCAGTAGGGTCTAGCTGACTGGCTGATGACCCTTCTGTCTCTGCCCTGTACCTTTTTCACTGGGGTGCACACGCACCATCATGCCTGGAGTTACAGATAGACACCCATTGCCATGCCTGGGGTTACAGGTGCACACCTACCACCATGCTAAGGGTAACAGGTACACACCCACCTCCATGTCTGGCTTTTATATGGTGCTAGGGATCCAAATCCAGTCCTCATGATGGATTGTACAGCAAACACTGGACCAACTAAGCTGTCTCCCCAGCTCCTATCTGAAAATCCTTACCGTCTTTATTTGAACTATTTGGTTTAGGTTTTGGCTTTTTGAGGCAGAGTCTCTATGTAACCCTGGATGTTCTGTAACTTGCTAAGTAGATAAGATCCACCCACCTCTGTCTTCCAAATGCTAGGATTAAAGGTGTTCGCCACCACACCTGGCTCAACCTTTTTGTTTTTGACATTTAGAAACTGCCATCTTTTGAAAGAAAACACCAAATTTAAGAGGGAAAAAAAGCGTACATATTCAAGAAAATATGTATGTAGATAGACAGCAGTTCGGCACAATAATTTACCCAAAGGCTAGCATGTGGTGGGCATTCAGTGAATGGCTCGTAATGGCTGAACTCCGCTCAGTGCTGTAACTCACTTTGGATGTGACTGTGTGCAGACCCCCACCAAAGCCCTGCCTTGTACAGCAGCAGTGGCATGTCAAGACAGGAGTTTACAAAAGTGCCACCGGGAGCAAGCCACCACGCTGCCTCCGTACCTGCTGCCTGCTCGTGGTGTGACTGCACTGGCCACGGATCATGAATTCTATATCTGGTAGAAAATCTGCCATAATGCCTGGCATGTCACAAGCATAAAAGCAGGTAAAATGGAAGCGGCAAAAGAAAATTCTTTCTTTTCTCTGACTGGCAGTTTTCTGGCAGATTTCCTCCTACTTTCAATGATTTGGTTGAATATCTCATTTGCTTGTCAAAGATACAGGCAGGAAACGGGTCTTCCTTTCAACAATTATCGTGAAGTAATTTCAAAAGGCAAAGAGACATAGAATCAAATCGGCTAGTACCACTCCAGGAATGGGAAGACACAAAACATTGGAGCTTAAATAGTTGTCAGAGCAGCTCACAAGGGGAAATGCACTCCGGAGTTTTGTCCCGTACAAACCTGGGTGCATTGGCAATGCTGACAATGGAATCTGCTGTCTAATGAGTGTGTGTACAGAAACACCACACCATGGGAAGGGCGATCGTAGACAAGCACCAGGGTATCCATGGTGCTTGATAATAACACACACACACACACACACACACACACACACACACACACACACACACACACACACATGAAGGAGAAGAAGAAGAAGAAGAAGAAGAAGAAGAAGAAGAAGAAGAAGAAGAAGAAGAAGAAGAAGAAGAAGAAGAAGAAAGAGAGAGGGGGAGAGAGAGGGAGGAAGGGAGGGAAAGAGAGAATGTGTTCTCCCTCACCTGCACCTATACCACTTGGGAACTGTGTCTCTCGCAAAGCAATAGCTTTCAGTTGTGCTCCATGCCGCCTTGACAGCAAGCATCTTGAAGCAGCAGCATGATATTGACATTTTGTAGACGTAGTGTGATTATTCCTATATGTATCTATCTATTGATGAGGATCCTACTTTCTTAGTATAATTAGTACAATTGACTTCCAATCAATTAGATCTAGAAATTAACCTAGAAGATAGTAATAAATATATTTTTAGTATTATCTGTAAACATTATTTTATCCTTATCCTTAATCATAATTGCTTTCTGATTACCCCAACTCAATTTATATAATGAAAAAGCAGTGCAATTAGAATTAAAATTACGACTGGGAGAATAGTTCAAATTGTTTCTACTTCTTGGGCATCTATTGTATTTGTGTGAGTTAGTTTTGTAGTTAGTATTAGTGTAATAATATATAATACTAAAGAGCTGATTAGGAAGACAATTATTAGAGTATGGTCATGAAAATTTGTTAATTCTTCTATAATAGGTGATGTAGCATCTTGTAAACCTAGTTGAAATGGATAAGCCATATAAGATATATAGATATTACTCTATAATTTAACTTTGACAAAGTTATGTAATTGTTTTACTAATATCTTATTGAGAAAGACATAGAGGTTATGAGATTGGCTTGAAACCAGTTTTAGATGTGTTATAGCTGGTGGTTTTATATTAATAATAGTTGTAATAAAATTGATAGCTCCTAAAATTGATGATACTCCAGCTAAATGTAGGGAAAAAATTGTGAGATCTACTGATGCTCCTGCATGTGCTAGGTTACCAGCTAAAGGAGGATATACAGTTCAACCTGTTCCAGCCCCAGCTTCTACTATAGATGATGCCAGTAGTAGGAGAAATGATGGTGGTAATAATCAAAAGCTTATGTTATTTATTCGTGGGAATGCTATGTCTGGTGCTCCAATTATTAGTGGAACTAATCTGTTAGATTACTAAGCATGTCCATATGACTAGCAGGGCAGTTGAGGAATGATGAGGAATGTAAAAAGGGTCTTCCGTGTCTCACAGTGCCTCCACCTCTGTAAGAAACAGCTCCTCTAATCCACCTCCACCCCAGAATTCCACATTTAAATTGTTATCGATGTGCACCAATTCACGGATGGATCTCTAGTGTCTTCCATGTTACAGATCACAAAGAAAGGCGTAGTAGTATTTCTCTGTTCAATGTTCAATGCTGTGATGTATTTAGACCATTAGATGCAATGTTTTAAGCTTCACTGCACCACAGAAAGGCTCTGGATAGAGGCACCAGGCAACCAACAGACTATTTTAGGGAAAGAAATTCACTTTCTATAATTTGAATAGGCAGAGCTGAGTAAAAATAACCTCTGCTAGAGACACACCCACCTTCCTGCAATGACTTTTAAAAGGCACGCAAACTAACAAACAGAAAAAGTCAAGTATTTTTGTATCTTGTAAAGTTTTGGTTTGCAGACTGAATTTATATTAAGCAGAGAAATCTAACACAGAAAGGAGGGGGCTGAAGAAATGGCTCAGCAATTAAGAGTGTTGCTGTTCACCCAGAGGACTCAGGTTCAATTTCCAGAGCCCACACAGGGGCTCACAGCCATATGTAACGCCAGTCTCAGGAGATCCAATACCTTCTTTTTTTCTTTGTTTGGTTTTTTTGTTTTTTGATTTTGGGTTTTTGGTTTTTTGAGACAGGGTTTCTCTGTGTAGTTTTTGTGCCTGTCCTGGATCTCACTCTGTAGACCAGGCTGGTCTCGAACTCACAGAGATCTGCCTGGCTCTGCCTCCCGAGTGCTGGGATTAAAGGCGTGCACCACCATCGCCTGGCCCAATACCCTCTTCTGTCTTCCCTGGGTACCAAGCACATAGGTGGTACACATACATGTAATTGAAACGCTCAAATGCTTAAAATAAATAACATTTTTTAAATTAAAAAATAAACAAACAAAATGAGAATGAACAACCTGAAATTTTTCTTAGGAATTTATAATAAGCAAAGAAATTTAAACTAGAAATGAAATATTCCTAATTTAAGAAAAATCTTCTTAAAATACATTCCTCTAATGAAATGAGATGGCACATTAGCCTACATAAACTCGGATAATCAAGGATCTAAAACTCCTGCTGGTTTACATCTGAAGGAGTAATGCCCCTGAAAACTGGTCTCTTGTACAGTGACATTTGTTCATATTTAGTATTTACGTAGAATTCCTCTCAAGTTTATTTTTCTCAATAATAGGAATTTGTCAAAAGAAAATTGACAAGAATAAAGACCAACCCTGTGACAATGCTCAGATGCCATTCTGATCATGGCTAGAATTGATGTGACAAACCCAACAGCTGGCTAAACTCTTATTCTTAATGGAACTCAATTAAAATACTAACTAATGCTGACAAATTGGTTGTTTGCTAGTCTTTCAAAAATATTTTGGTTTTGCTTTCTGAGTTGACCTTGCTTTCAAAATTATTTTTACATCCACTATATATAGACTCTCCCATTCTAAGATGGATTCATTTCTGTGCTTCTTATAAATTAAAGCCTTATATATAACCAGCTAAAATTTTTCAAAACATTGTAAGGCTTATTACATTATAAATGTTTTAATCATTGAGACAATCCAAACTAGCATGTGGGGTTTGGGGTCCAGTTGTTAACATAGAAATGAAGAGAACTGTTCCAAGAGGGTAACTCAGCTGCCCAGGAAGAGAAACAGGAGCTGATTTTTACAGCAGCCTGCCATGGCCTCTCATGCTAGGAAGGCCAATGCGCTTACTGCCATGGATGTTACGGCCTCTTGGGCTAAGCATGGCTGATTCTGCACATCTTACCAATGCACTTCCTATCTTATAAAGACTGTGTACTTAATGATTGTTTATTAATGGAAAAAATGAAGACTGACTCTGCATGAGTCCGTTCACCTGATATGAACAATAAATACTAAACACACTGACCTGGTGATGAAGCTAGACTTCCACGTTTCCCCCTCTGTTGTCTTACCCATGTCTCAGCACAACAGTTGAGCTTTGAAACAGAATACATGAGATTCCTTCTTGTCTTATCGCTCAGAGTATTTAAAAAGCATGTATTTACAGGCAGACATTTAATAAAGTATCACTTCACCAAGGCCATTCTTGAGAAAATCTGGCATTTACTCTGTATTTTCCCGAGATGTACAGAGAGGCACAGACTAGGGCTATTACTGGTGGATTGCTGCCTACCTTGACTCATGCTAAGACATCAACAAATCCATGTGGGGGTCCTCTTTCCCTCTCGGCCTGTCAGCCATCAGACTGAGAGGGGAAAGAGGCAGAAGGGACAACAGAAAACTTTATATGTGGCCCATGAGCACAGAGACAGCTCAACTTTCTTCCAGAGTATAAGGAACATATAGATTTGGGGAGCCTGGGGACAAACCCTAATTTGCATTAAGTGGCATGCTCCTCTCACAAGGCTTAGTATGTGGCAGTAGGATCCTATAGCAGAACTAACACAAATCTTCCAGCAGGAATCTGTGCCAAAGTTCAAGCTAAAGATGAATCAAGCATCTGGTTTAGAGGCAGGCATCTGGTTTAGAGACAGCTTTCAGATACGGTCAGCCCTCCAAGCCCAGGGACATTCTCCAGATAAGGGCAGGTAGAGGCAGGAAGTTCTGCTGGAGGGAGGGAGGGAGTTCCATGTTGTCTAGCTATTGAGATAAGCTGCCAGACCATGGAGGAGGCTGCAACCTCTGACCAGCCAGCAATGTCTTCCAACAAATTCACTTACTAGTGTGAATACTAACACAGTGAAAAGTGGCAAAGGAAGAAAAAACAAGTCTCAGTATTATGAAAATATTTTTGACCTCATGGTTCCTTGAAAAGCCTATAAAACCCATTGCCCCAGACCAAATCTGATTTGATTTGATCCCATCACAGTCATGGTTTTTGAAGCTCCTTCTATCTTGTAGTGAATGATGTCTGTACACGGCATTAACGTGGTTGGGGAGTGCATGAAACAAACAGAATCTTTACCTCACTTTCATAATGGATCGACCAGCTCCTGGTTAACTCTTAACCCTGTCTCTAAGTCTACATCCTCAGTAGCCAATAATGAACCATGAAAGTTTTAAAATAATTATACAGTAGTATGTATGTAAATATATGCATAACACTATATGGTTCTATAGGAATATCTGGGAGAATGGGCAGGGTATACAGATAACCATCAGTCTCAATGAGAGTTCAGAGATTTTAATTTGTTTCACAACAGATTCACCTAGAAATCCAACTCATAAAACTCCAGTTTCCCTGAAACATGTTAGTTAAGTAAGTGGGTTTCAGAAAAGTGCAATGGCGTTAGGAAGAAAGCAAAAACTAGCTCACAGAATGTGTCAAAAAGCCTTTGAATCTCAAATGTCATGTATTGAATAACAGGCTTTCTCAAATTCATCATCTTTCCATGATCCCTGTGTATAACTAGACACATGATTGAAACATTCTAACTATGCATTATTAATGTCAGCACTATCTGGAAAGTTCATAGCAACTGTGAAAATAAATTTTAAAAAATGGCACATAACTAATCAATATGTTCTTCACTCCTCACTAACAATAAAACTAGAATTGACCAAGAACTATTTAGTTGGTTATCATAGTTTTGACCAGAAATTTCTCTCTTGTACTCAAATACAAAAGCAAACACTTGGGTCAACCAACCTCCTACTTTAGAGAAATCAAAGACATGAGTTTCTGGGGATGAATACTAGATGTGTGCAAAAATATGTACCAAGTTCTGCTACCATATGACCCAGTAACCCTAGTCCTGAGTACATAGCCAAAAAAGATGAAATCAGTGTCCACTGGGCATCTACATCCCAAACTCACTGCCATACTCTGCATGACAGCCAAACCGTGGAATTATATTAGGTGTCTATGTGGATGAATGGAAAATAAAACCATGAGTCACACATGGAGTATTGTTTATAGAAAAGAGTAAAATCGTGTTATTTCGGATAACATGGACAAAACTGGAGAACATCACAGTACATGAAATAAGTCCAGCACAGAAAGAGAAATAGCACATGCCTCACTGATCTCTGGAAGCTTAAAGGACTGATGTCATGGAAACTGTACACAGACTAGTATTTGCCAGACACTGGAAGAGTAGGGAAGGGATGATAAGAGAAGATGACTGATGGGTCCAGGGTTACAGTTTGGTAGAAGGAATAGTGAATTGTTCTGTCGTGCAATAATGCAACTGCGGTGGACAACAATTATTCGCCTATTTCAAAAGAACTAACTATCAGAGAAGATTTTGGACATTCAAAAATTAGAGATGATTGGAGAGACCTCATTCCACCAGTGTAAATTATATATACATGCTGAAATACTGCAGTGTCAGATAAATATGGACAGTAAAATATTTTTAATATTTAGAAGAAAAATAAATTAACAGTCTTCAATATTTCATGTTGGGAGCAGACGTCTCGGGAAGCTATGCACTCCTTAACAAGGGGCATAGGTTTCGAGGCACAAATTATTCTTTAAAGAAAGTGGACTAAGGCAGACATGGTGGCACCAACATGCAATCCCAGCATACAGGAGAACAGTCAAGGACAGGGATCATGAGTTTGAGGCCAGCCTCTGAGACCCTGTCTAAAAACTTAAAAAGGTGGGTGGGGGGAGACTGGCTAGTATCCAGAGAAGTAGATATTGGCTGCAGAGGCCCGCTGTTGGTTCATAAGCCAAGTGTGAGTCGATGTAGTTAAAGACCACTCCTCTCCCTCTCCCCATCTCTCGTTTCCAGAATAAAACCATTAAATAGTTTACATAATGTGACGTGAGAGAATGTGGTTTCTAAACCTCAAGTCTTTAGCAGAAGATGAGGTCAAAACCCAGAAGAGAGAATCACCACAGCTCAATGGACACATATTTACTCTTCTCTCCTGTTATATCCTTGAAGAGAACTTTAGCACCAGAAGTAGGTTCCATTTAAGGTCCATAAGGTGGAAAGCATTTGCCTCTTGAATCAGAGACCCCCTGCAATTCCACTGTCTCCTTCCTCCCATTCTGCGGTCCTGAGAAAACATAATTCTCAGAGGAGAGCATGTCAATCTCTGCAAAGGAAGAGTCTATAGACCTTTCAATGAGACGCAGTTTGAAGGCATGGAATCTAAAGGAGCTGTCCTGTTGAAAGGAGATGTATCAAAGAATGGTCAAAGACGAAGAAGATGTGACGATCAACACAAAGACACCTGGGGTGGAAACCCTCAGAGAAACAGAGCATGGAAATGATGTTCTGTCAGTGTCAAGAGGCAAGCCCTTAAACCTCACATGATAACTGAGGCCAACAGGAAATTAGAGAAATTCCTCAATAGAAATGCATTGACTTTCATCAAAACCTGCTGTGGACATCACTCTGTATAAATAAAATGCTGATTGGCCAGTAGCCAGGCAGGAAGTATAGGTGGGACAAGCAGAGAAGAGAATTCTGGGAACAGGAAGGATGAGTCAGGAGACGCTGCCAGCCGCTGCCATGAGTACCAACATGCAAGATACTGGTAAGCCACGAACCATGTGGCAAGGTATAGATTTATAGAAATGGGTTAATTCAAGATAGAAGAACTAGATAACAAGAAGCCTGCCACAGCCATACAGTTTGTAAGCAATATAAGTCTCTGTGTGTTTACTCGGTTGGGTCTGAGCAGCTGCGGGACTGGTGGGTGAAAGAGATTTGTCCTGACCATGGGCCAGGCAGGACTGAAGAAAACTTCAGCTACAAAAACCTTTCAATGGTTCTCTAAATATCTGTAATTTTCCAATTTGGTTTATAAAGTAAATTAAGAAGTGCTGAAATGCACTAACAGGAATAGAATAGCTGATTTAAAAAAAAATTCAAATCAAACACCTAAAATGCAAAACAAAGCTTTCATATATTGTTAAAAGGGTCATACACAGTGAATGCATCAAGATATGATTTCACTGGCTGTTGCTGCAGAGAGTCCATATCGTAGGATTTTATTCTCCACACCCACATGATAGCTCACCACCATTTGTAACTCCAGTTCCAGGGAGACATTGGTGCCATTTTCTGACTTCCATGGGCTCTATGTGGTGCACAGACATACATGCAAGCAAACACCCATACACATAAAAAATAAAATTAGAAGAAAAAAGAATCTGGTTTCAATCTAGAGAGTATTTCCTGACCCATGCCTTGTTCTTTTTTGGCTAGTTGGTTGGTTGGTTTGGGGGTTTTGGTTTATTTGTTTGTTTGCTTGCTTGCTTGTTTTTCAAGACAGTGTTTCTCTGTGTAGTCCTGGCTGTCCTGAAACTTGCTCTATAGACCAGGCTAGCCTTGAACTCAGAGATCTGCCTGCCTCTGCTTCCTGAGTGCTAGCTTGATCTGTTCTCAGGAATACATCTTCCTTACCTTCCTCCACACCCTCTGTCACTCCTTAATTGTTAAAGGAAGCAGGACAGTACAGAAACCTGAATTTGCAGTAGGCCAACTTTTTGAGGATGCACAAATATCCACTTACTACATATGAATGCAGGGATACACACATGTAGGGGGGTTTCCAGTTAGAAAGACACATGTTGGTCTCATGAGGGGGATCACATCTGGGAGAAGTTGCAAGAGTAGGGGATGAGGAAAGGGCAAGAGTCAAGTCTTCAGAGGAAAGACTGAAAAGAAATCAGCAAAGAATTGACAAGGTCGTTCCAAGAGAGGGAATGCTGTGTCCTGTTTTTGGTAGGCCCTGTGCTTCTGGATTTATAACAAACAGAGACCCCCCCAGTGAAGAGAATCCAAGAGGGAAAGGTTGACTTGTTTTAGATTCTACAGATTGAGGGCCCAGCAATTACCAAACACAGCCAGAGATGCGCTCTGTAATCCTCCTGTCTGTTTAAAAATGATAGCCCATCCCCTGGGACCTACGTAGCAGGCCCAAGGAAACTGGCTTTATATGATCATGTAAATGGAAAGGAAAAATAAAATAAATGAACAAAAAATAAGAAGATGTAGGCTTGAAGTATTGGAGTTTACATATTTAAAGACCCCAACTGACCACATGGCCAAGCTTTATTGAAATCCAGTTTTCAAACAAACTGAAATATATATATATATATATATATATATATATATATATATATTTACCATTTACAAAACAAATAAAAACCCTTGGTATATGACAGAAATTATTAATAATTTGAGGTATGCTAATATGCTCATGTTTTATCTTCTAGTTATAAATGCTAAAATACTTACAAATGAAATAATACAATGCCCATGACTTCCTTCAAATTAATGTAGGAACAGGAAATTAGTAGAGTTAAAGAGGGAACAAGATTGTTGTGAAATGGGAATTATGGACAGATACACGGAGATTCATTTTAATGCCTTACCTACTTTTGCATACTTTTGGTGTGTTTTAGCTTAATCACTTTGCTTACGTGTTTATTTACTTTGGTCCTGAGGATAGGTGCTAGGTCCTCACATATGCTAAGCATGTCTTCCATCACTCAGCTATAAGCCTGGCTTCCATAATAATTTTGAAAGCACTAAGGTCTTTAAACTTAATTATCAAACCAAATGGAAGTCCTTACAGATATATTATAGTTTTCTGAGAGATAGATTCAGTGATGATTTGCACAGTAAATGGTAACTAAAGAGGACTATCAAGGTGATCAGTGGGAGCCCTGGAGGGCATCTGACTCATTAAGGAATGAGTCTGTTTAAGGCGGCTTTGACAGGAAGGAGAGACGGTTTGGGGAGTCATTTTGAGAAAGTGTCAAAATTTGCTGTTGCTTGACTGTAAGACACTGAGCAGAGGAAGGCTAAAAGATGACTCAGAATGCACAAACCTGGCAGATTTAACTCAGCTGTGTAATGAGGAAAAACAGGTAGGTCAAGAGAAGAAGTCATTAGGGAGGAGTTGATAAAAATACCCTCAGGCAGTCGGAGAACCTAAGGGACCAACTGCTAAGGAACACAAATTCTTTAGCTAGGCAGGCATAAAAATAATAACTAGTCAAATGTGTGACTTACTTATAAATACACTGTCATGAGTTAAACTTACTGTAGTGAGATAACTGAGTAAAGTGAATCAGTTGAGTGTAAATGAGGCCGACCTGTAGCCCCACACTCAGGAGGCTGAGGTAGGAGAACTGAAGGTTTAAGGCCAGTGTGGGTACACAGCAAGACCCTGTCTCCAACAAGAAAAAAATAAAGTCAATCCTTAGAACTAATGTAAAATAGCCCCAAACCTTCCTTAATAGCAGTAATTTTTACACGGTCTATCCATTTCATCTAATGCCAAAAACCTCTGTTTCTTGTTCTTTTAAGTAATCTAAGTAATTCTTCTTTTATATCACTCCCAATGTCTCTATTCCACTAAATAGTAAAAAGGAAGAAACATCACAGATGTCCAATAAACACCAAGGCTTCTGGGCAGTTTACCCAGTTACCATCAACAATACTGGATATTACAAAGAAATTGCAGTGTCCCGAGATAATATGAAAAGGAAGGGAGATCTTCTTGGGAAGGCTTGTCAAATAAGATAACATCATTATCGTCCTAAACCCAGCCATGAAGTGTATTAAGAGACATCGACAATGCTGAAATAATGTCTCTTGAATTTCACTGATGAAATGAGACAGTTTTATAAAACTAAAATTCTATAATAACCATAATACACACCAGTGTTTAGCATGTCTATCCTTGTGAAGTTTGACCTTGATCAGTTTTTTTTAAATAATGTTTCTTTTTTTCTAAAGAATTTCATACATATGTCTAATGAAACAAGATCATTACCTACCCCCATTCTCCCACTCTAATCCCCCCGATGTGCCCGCCAACATGTCCCCATTACAACTTCCCATCTTCTCATGTGTTTGCTTGTCAATCACCCATTAGGTCCAATGAGTGGTGCTAATGTGACTGTGGGTGTTTGCTCATCCACTGGAGTATAGGAGACCTACCAGTTGCCACACTCTCAAAAACCGATGATTCTTCTTTACCAAAAACCTAGTGCTTGCTCATAGCTCCTCAGTAAGGCATGGGGCCTGGAGAACACATCACACATCTATAAACCTTGGCCATTTTTAATGTTTAGAAAAGCTTAGTCCCTACATCCTGCAGGCCAAGGAAATCACTCAAATCACCTCAGATTTCCCATAAGAATTGGAATGCTGTCTCAACAAACAATAAGAAGGAGAAAGACGCACTTCTGCCGCCCCTTTGTTCTTCTCCCTCTTCCCTTACTAGGTCCAAGTCAATTCATCGTGTTAATTAACCACTATCACTAAATCCCAGACTTTCTCTGCTGCTTGGTCCCAAGACATTATCTGAGGCCATCATCTCTCACTATTTGCTATCAAATAAACGAGGAACTGCACCATTTGTTTGAACTTCAAATAAATACACAGCCAGGGGTCATTTGAATTGATAATGCTCCAATTCTGAAAAACAATAAGGACAAGCCCAATTGTGTGAAACTACAGTGTTTGGAACACTGGACTACCCTATCTCCTGTCACTGGAATGCTCACCTGTGACAAGTCTTCCTCACTGGCTCCAGAGAGCTGCCAGAGCGAGCCTTGGCCTCTGAGAAAGAGGGAGAGGAAAGGATGCTGGGGAATCCTTTATCGTCTATCAAGGGGCCATAAGCAGAATCTTTCTTTGTCTAGCAGAGAATGTAAAAGATAGTAAGTTCTTCTTTACACAGAAGGTAGTTGGGGGTGGGGGACTGGAAAGAAGGCTCACTGGGTAAAGTGTTTGTGCATACATGAGTACCTGAGTTCAGGTCCCAGCGCCCACGTTAAAAGCCAGGCAGCACACACTTGTAATCCCAGTGCTGGCAGGCAAAGACAGGAAAATCCCAGTGGCTCACTAGCCAGCCAGTGAACATCCGATCTCCACATACAAGGGCATGCACACCCACATACAGATGTGCACACACACACACACACACACACACACACACACACATACACACACACAAGATGGTTGACATTTTTGCTTTTATCACACAACTAAGTGGGAAAATAAACAAGCCATAAAGATGAAAGCACAGGGAATGAGATGGAATTCATCCCAGAGCAAATTCCTTAGGCACCAGATGAGAAGGTGAGGAAGAGTAACTGGAGCTGACAGCTGTCAGGAGAAGGAGCACTGTGGCTCACTGTTGACTCTGTGACCACAGGTTCATTACTCACAGTCATCTAAGAGAAAAACTTCCTTTGGAAAACAGGAACTGCTTCACAGGAAATGCTTCAGGCATCATTTTCCCATTCAAGGAACCTTTTCACACTTTGAACTCATTGCTAAGATTCTTCTCCATTAAAATGTCTTCCTATGGAGTCTTACCTTTCTGGAATAAATGTCAAACTCCCTAACTCCATTCTCGATCCAACCATTTGAGAATAATCCATAGCTTCCAGTTTCTTTCCATAAGACTTATTACGGTGCCTGAAACATTCCACCACAGTTATCTTTCTCTCATATTAAACTGTGCAACCCTTGAGGCAGGAGACGGTTTCCTTCACCTTTTTCATGCACCGCACTAGACCTTCTCTGTGTTGAGGACAAACAAGAGCTTGAGAAAGTCTATTCCAGTGCAAAGAAATATGTTATACTTTTTGGTGATGGTGAAAGCAAATATCTCTGAGCATACAACTGTTGTCCCCTTAAGGCAAGTATCCATTCATCACTCATGCAACAAATAGTCTCAGAAAATATCAGCCCATCAAACAATAAAAAATGCTAAACATTTTCTATTCATTCAATTCTTCCATTTAAATGTTTTCCCTAATGTAGCACAAATCTCTAAAGGTCTTATTAACAAATATCAAACCTGGAGCCAGTTATTGGGGTGAATGCTGGAAGATCAGAGCAGCAGAACAAGCCACAGCCACCTCACCTTGCCAATTCCTCAGCTGATCCTGTTTGCTCAGACTGGAAGCCTCTGAGTCCTCACACAAATGGATCTCAGCTGAACTGTGCTGCTCAAAAGCCTAAAAGCTTAACCAGGCTCTAGTTCCTCATCCTCATGTCTTAAATACCTTTCTACTTTCTGCCATCACTTCCTGGGATTAAAGGCGTGAGTCACCATGCCTGGCTGTTTCCAGTGTGGCCTTGGACTCACAGAGATCCAGGCGGATCTCTGCCTCTGGAATGCTAGGATTAAAGGCATGTGTGCCACCATTTTCTGGCCTCTGTATCTAGTGGCTGTTCTCTTCTCTGACCCCAGATAAGTTTATTAGGGTGCACAATATTTGGGGGAACACAATACCACCACACCCTAACCCCCTTCCTTTGACAACATTACTCATTTTCTGTGCTACAAGTAGTTTTTCTTCCCCTTGTAACAATCCTAATTTGACGCTTCGGATTTAATGTTTTAATATAATTGGACAGTTTTCCTTGACCAAAAACAGGGCCCCAGGTACTATGGCATTTCTAAACATTTGGCTGCTAACAGAACGGTTACAAGTCCAGTAAGACAGGAACTTACCCTTGAAAAAAATCAGAGTTTATAAGAAAAGACAGAGTAGTCAAAAAAATTAAACCCTAATAAGAAAAGACCTCGAAGAGAAGTATAGCAGTCCATAAGCATTCAAAGAAATTAAGTTATTTGGTAAATGACTTGCAATTTAATGATGGAGAGATTGGTTTACTTAACTCTTATTTACATCTATGAATTTCTAGGTGTTCAATTTGCATAATTAATGAATAATACTTACTATGTATCAGATATCATTCTAAATACACAAAGGTATATATAAAATTAATTTCTTCTTTCATTAGCCCTCTAAACAGTGTCCTATTTTACAGATGGAGAAACCAAAGAGAAGGAAACTTAAGTGATTTCTCAAGGCTAAGAAACGACTAGTGGCATGGTTGATGTTTATCTTCTGCAAACTAATCCATTCTCAGTTTCTAACCATTAGAGTCTCCTAAGTCAGGAAACAGGGTTCCCACGTGCTGAAATTGTTCCTGTTATTTTATCTAATCTTTTGAGAGAAATTGGGCCAAACCGTGGAAACACAAAATGTTCTCTAGAATACTTGGTTTGTTATCCCCATGGTGATGAATTTTGGTCTGTGCAGTTCATACCCCCACACTTCAAGAAGAAAAGATTGCTTGTGGCTCTTTTGTACTTTACAGAGTCAGGAATATGGTCCAGCCTCTCTGAATGTAGATTTGCTAATTGGGTGAAACAAATGAACACTGTTACGCAGAGAATAACAACTGTTCTGTGTTCCCTGGCCCTTGTTCTGGCTTCACAGAGCAAGTGATTGTCATTTGCTCCAGGCATAATGTATCTAAAATCGTTCACAAAAATCCACTCACTACATTCCCAAGCACCACTTTGATAGGGCATATTTCTGATTAAAAACCAACCTCCATGTTACTGAATAGAAAAATTTTATTCAAAAGTATCAAATGACACTCGTGAAACTGGCCAGTTTATACAGACTTTGTTGCATAAACTCCTTCAATTTCTATGAACGATTTATGATGGTAAATACAAGAAGTAAAAGAATCAATTATATATGATCTTACATAAAATGGTATTAGAAGAATCAAAAGGAAAATGTTACAGTAGTTTGCATCTGGAATGACTCATAAGGGCCCATTTGTTGAAGGATTGGTCCCAGGACTGTGCTATTGGGAGGTGATGAAACTTTAAATACATCAAGTTGGAGGACTAGTCTTCAGTGCACTGGAGATGGTATAGCATATAGCTTTTCTTTCCAGGCAAAACATGAACATCTGGTAGCCATTGTGGAGCTAAGATAACCTTGGCCCCTTAGTCATGATAAAGTAATAGGCAAAATAGCATAACAATAGCTCAATCTCTGGTGATAGCAATGGCTCTATTTATACTCCTTAGTAAAGAAAGAGAAAGAGAACTTTGACTTGGGATTCCAGGCTTTGTGAAACCATTTACTTCTAATTGAAATATTCCCTCCTGGAGGGGAGACAATGGCTTCTAAGAATCAGGAAGCTAATGAGACCTACTAGACAGAGGAAACTCATGAAACTTACAGTACCCAAAGGTACCCTCCCAAGGCTGTAACAATGGTTGGAGAATGAGAATACTCTTTGGTGGAACTGCCTGAGAGTTGACATCGAGTTCCAATGATGCTGCTTTCGTGAGCTCATCACCCATCTGAATGTGGGCTTTTTAGTGATGCAGCTGCCTTTGGATTAGCATGGTCCTGTAAGCAATTCCAATAAAATAATTGGCTTGGCAAGCTAGACTTGAATGAAATCATCAGTCTGTCACTGATGCCCTACCTGAGATAAATAGACATTTGTTTGCATCTATCCAGGAAAAGTCAAGCAACACAACTGGTGCCCACATAACCAAAGAAAAGTTGGAATGAACATTTGTACATCAATTACAATGGATGACAATACATGCAGTTGAGGCTCATCCATCTGTAGGGGAAGCATTCACCAGAGTAAAGCAAGCTATATTTTTCCTGTGGGGATGGTATACCTCTTCTACAGTGGCAAACGCATTAACCCTGCTGCGGGATAAGACATGTTTGCAACTGATACAGGAGGGTTAATAAATTGGAACCTTTCATATCCCAGTTATGAATAATCCAAGGAACTAAGGTGTTAGACAATCTGGGACAATGCTCCAAGTTTGTTTTCTTGCATTACTGAAGCTTAAAAATATGAACTCTCATGGGAACATGCAAAGCAGAATCAAGCTTTACTCGGAAGAATTACAGAAAAGGAGAATTTGAGAAAAATTCAGAGAAACTCTCAAGAGTGGGAGAGATTTCTATGAGAGGAAAAAGATGTCAAACTTCCTTGTCTAGGATTTTTATAGGATGAAAACTGAACAAATGGTGAGGTAAATGCTGTGAGACTGATTTGCTCTCTGGGCTATATTGGGCCAACTCAGTAGAATGCCCGCACACTCTACAAGTTTTCCTGCCAACCAGGGAGGTGATCATGAGCCTAAACACGATCTCAACATGCACCAAACACCCAGCTAGGTGTGGTTAAAGTCCTTCTCTGCCATCTCTGACTTGTGCCGGCAGATACTAATTTTGACTGTCTGCTAACTAGTAACTGGCTGCTGTTGCTACCTCTGACATCGCAATGACTCAAATGTCGTAAATGTATTAAACTCTCCTTGTTCTCACATTTACACGATCTACTTATGGCTCTATCATGGCAGAGTTAACTCTATCACAGCTTTGTATTTAACTCCTTACCTATGGGGTCAGCTGGGGTGGTCACTTAAGTGGAAGGTTCTTAATAGAAGCCATGCTCACTTCCAATTTAGACTTAGTAGAATTAGCTGCATTTCAGAGCAAGACTAGCTGGAAGGGCAATAGTGTTTTCCATCCGTTCCTCAAAAACTTCCGGCAGGGGACACCAGCCTGCTGTCACTGGTCCAAAGCCCCATTCTTCCTCTTACCAGGTCCACTTGGTATCTCATACCCCGCTGCAAGTCCTTCCATGTCTTATCCCTAGTGTTCCTGGCCCCCAGCCTTAACTCTACAGTCTGTTCTCACTGTTCAATATGTTATTCCCTTGCAACTCTCACCATGGACTCTTTTTCTCTTACCAGATATTGGAAGCTAGTCCCTGAATCCCAACCCAGGTTGAGCAATACAAGCCATCCTTGGGGAAACTCAAGGTGACCCTCTCTCTCTATGTGGTACAGAGTGGTGTGCCTCCATGAGTGAGATGTACATACTACGTGAGTACAAGCAGGAACCCAAATTGACTGATGCACCAGAGAATATATCACAGTCTCTGAAAGTAACACATACGGTTTAGGATCCTAAGTGGCTGTGGTGTCAGATGCATGGAGGAGACAATAAAACATGTAACTGAGGCTTCACGATCTGCCCTGACAAAGAAAGACTTACAAGGAAGGAATTGTTTACGTTATCCTTCATATTAGCCTCCAGTTTGGAAGACAAGCGGAAAAGGAGGATGAGAAAGAAGTGTCGGCTTGCCATTTCTTACAGACACAAAAGGAAAGAGAATAAAGAAATTACTAATTTGTTAAACATCCATTCCTGAGATCAAAAACATGGAACTCGTGAGTAGAATCAGTCAGTGTGGAGGGAGAAAGTGAGAAAGAAATGATGTATGATGTGGAGGGGGGCGTGCAGATCCAGGAAAAGCCATACGCTGACTCCATCTAGAGATGGGCCAGCATCTAAGGGGAAGTAGCTAACATCCCAAACATTCCAACCCTTAGATAAGGTTAGATAAGATGGCCAGATGTCCCTGAGCCTAGTACACACCTATTTCCCTTTTATAGACACTCCTAGACAAATGTCAGCCAATCAGGATCCTGAACCCTGGAAATTCTCTCACCCCAACCTCTGCTATGATAAAAACCCTACCCTGCCCAAGCTCAGGGCTCTCTAGTCTTACCACTGTGTTGGAAAAACAGAGACCAAGCTCCAAGCTTGAAATAAAGGCTCTTTGCTTTTACATGTGGAATTCAGTCTCCATGGTGGCCTTTTGGGGGTCCCTATGATCTGGGCATAACATATGATAACCCTCAGTATCAGTGAGACTCTTAATACAGAGGAAGAGAAAATCCATGACTCAGCATGGACACAGGAGCATTAACGAAGGATTATACAAGAAACCATGATGATGAGGAAATTCTGTGTCTGAACTGCTTGAACTGTGAAAAAGCATCATTTAAACTAGAAATAAAAGAAGTCCTCATAACCTGGCTTATGAGGCAGTGGGACATGGGATATGAGAGTGAATGGGATAAGTCTGAGTCCCAAAGATGTGAAGATACTGGATTACCGCTCACACATCCTTGAGACAATACAATGAAAATTTGTCCCCAGTGAACTGGCTTAAATAGTCTGTTAGGGACATGTGGTTATAGTTAGCTGGGGTCCCCATGAATATCAGAGACTAGAAGACAAGAGGAATATCATTACTGAGGAGACTGGGAGTGAGGGAGAGGACATTCTGTGCTTGCTCACCAAGTCTAATGAGATGGGTTTGCTGAATAACTAAGAAAGAAATTAATTCCCAAAGGGCTTTTGTTACTTTACTGAGTCACAGGTGGGACATGATCTTCATGACATAGAAGAGGTTATGGTAGGTCTGAATGACTTAAACATTTAAACTGGAAATTACACAAAGGGGCATGTCCAGGACACCCACTATCCAATATGATGAAATTTGTGTAAAGACAGAGTTCCTAGGATAGATTTAAACCCCAAATGCTGTGTAGTGAGCCTCAGAAAGCTTTAATGACTAACCATCAGTTCACCAAAGACATAAAAGAAAGAATGGAAGACAGAGTGGTACAGTTAAAAAGGACTGTTTGTCCTAGAAGTGGGCAATTATTCCCCCAGAATATTCTGTGTGTATTTCTCCCTTACAAGAAAGTATACTGGGGGTAGAGATTGTATTCCCAGCCCAGGATTCCTTCAGCATCCAAATATGGCTAAAAGAGTGATAACAGTCATGGCATTGGACCAGGGTCTGTGCTTGAACAGCTGGTGAAAGCGCAGCCATGACCCAGCCTTAGCCAAGCAGTGCAAGGCAGCCCAGTGGAAACCATCCAGGGTGGAGAGATGTGTAGTGGTCTCACAGTAGTGCCCCAGGATGAGGAAGCAAGACAGGTTGTGGAGAACAAGTGGATGGAAGAAGGCTAAATATAGCCCTGCCTACCATTCACTCTACGCTATTCCACATTGACCTTTTTGTAAAATGATTGATACAAACGATTAGATCCTTTAATGCTTTTTAAAAGGACCTCCCTACGTTTTGAAAAGTATAACTCTAGCTGCTAAATCCAAAGACCAATTGGCACTTGCTTAAAGTGGACAGGCCTTAAGACACCCTGCCCTTTCTAAAAAGGTTTCATTACATAATGCCCTTGAGTGTCTTGGGTATGCTACAAATTTGGAAACACATCTAAAGGAAAAGTGAAAACAGATGTTAAAGATGCTGAGTTAAGGCACTCATCTGAGTGGGAAAAGGCACTCGCAGAATCCATAAGTTATTAAATAAAAATCTTGGTGCCAGGAATAGGTTACCCCTATTCTAACTACCTCTCTGTTGCTATGATGAAAACACTCTGATCAAATGCAACTTAGTAGAGGAAAGGGTATGTCTCATCTTACCTTTCCAGGTCACAATCCATTACTGGGAGAAGTCAAAGAAGGAACTCAATGCAGAACTATGGAGGATTCTGCTTGCCAGCTCACTCTATGGCTCAGTCTCAGGCTCCTACTTAGCTAGCTTTCTTAACTCAGGACCATCTTATACCCATTAACAATCAAGACAATCCCTCATAGACAAGCCCACAGACCACCTGATAAAGAAAATTACTCAACTGGGACTCTTTGCAGGTGAACCTAAGCTGTGTGAAGTTGACAGTTACATCCAAGCACTGGCCCCTGACTTCTCACAAACCACAGAGTCTTTGTTCCTGCTGTTGGTTAATGCTGAGCTGGAGAGTAAGTCCCTATTGCTGAAGACATTGCATATTTTGGTCTTAGGATATTGAAAATTCAAGCTGGAACTAAGATGAAAACTCCCTTCATATTGCCTGGCTTTCACAGGACTGGAAGTCCTATGCAGGTCATTTGGGGAGAATTGTCACCAAACGCCCTGCTCAGTTATGGACTCTACATACTGCACTACCAACATCCCAAGCAAAATGTGTCAAATTGCCTTCTAAACATTTGTGTTTACACCACAGATTGCTGCTGTTGTCAGGTGTGAAATCTCTTTTTGTTGCCACGAGTGGTTGATATATGACTCATTCCTGGTCAAACTGCTGAGAATATATGACTGCTTCTATGCACAGTGACTCAATGTTTAGCTATAAATGGAAGAACATTCCAAGACATCTATATTGCCCCCACCAAAACTCAGGGAATATCACGAAAAGGTGGCAGAAAGGGTGGCAGAGCTGAAGGAAGGGCACATTATTAGGCAAATATCTCCTCTAACTTGTAATATCCACTCCTGTGGGGAGTGAGACAGGATTGGGAAGCTAATGAGACCCAAGAGACTCAAGGAACTCAGAAAGGTAGGAGTCACAAGGCCTCTCCCTGAGGTCATGTAAATAGTAAACAATCTCTAAAGAAAGGAGAGACTCTTCTGTGGATGGAACTGTCTACAAGTCACAAAGGGAGCTGGGATTCAGCTTTCGTGAGTCCTGATGCATCCTTGGCTGGGCTTTTCAATGATACAGCTGCCTTTGCATCATACATGTTCCATTAAGGCTTCATCCATGTGTCTATAAGTAAACCCAATAAATCATTGGTTTGTAAAGTTAGACTCCGGAAGAACTGATTCTTCAGTCTGTCATTGATGTCTTAGATGGAGTGAACAGAATTTGTTCATGTCTCCCCAGGAAAAGTCAAACAATACTATTATTACCTACTTGTGTGCCCAAGCCTCATATGATCTTGAGAGGTACTAGAATACACAAGAAGCAGACACTTCACTGAAGGCTGAACTTCATAATTCAGTGGCCACGAGGCTTCACCCATGATGGGATGGCACTTTTTGGTGATGCAGCAGTGTTTGCCACCATTGTAAGTGACCACGCCCCATTTGCCTACGAGCTCACTGAACACATTGGCTCACCAAGTTGGCTTTGGATGGATCATTTCTCTGATATATCAAGGTGACAAATGTTCGTTCATCTCTCCTGAGGAAACGTCAACAGGAAGTTGTGGGAGACTGGCCCCTCTGTTCTCTCTCATTTATTTACTGTTCATGACATAAACAGGTTTGCTCCACCGCAATCTCCCATGCCACAGGCCCAAAGTAATGGGCCAACCAGTCACAGCAGGACACATTGAAAACTGTGAACCATGATGTCTTTTCTTTTTATAAGTTGATTGTCTCAGCTCTTTGTTCACGTCACAGAAAGTCAACAGGTGCAGACATTTAATAAGGTCTCCTTTTCATAATATGGAAAGTTTCAGTCAATAAGGAATGTTTTAAAATGGCAATAATTTGAGCAAGAGATTTACTGAAACCAAATTAAATACCTGGATATATAATATCCTCAATCTCACACACAATGTAAAATGAAAAAAATACAAGTAAGAACTTATCATCCTCCATCTGATTGGCAGAAATGTCATGGTGCCTTCTACTGCCCACAGTGGGGAAGAAGATAGAAGCTGGTACTATCAGACCTAACACAGAAATGGAGAAATGATGCACTATCTTAAGAAAATCAGTCACTTGCCTCTTCACTGTTAGAAAATAAATAATGAAAAATAAAGAAAACACATAAGCCCTCCCAACTGATGCCATTTACAGATGTATGCATATGTGTGTGTATGTATGTATGTAATTTCTAGTTAAACTGACCATTGATAAATGGAATTTTTGAGTTTTAAACTTAAAACTGAGTTTTAGACTTGCAAACCAGAGTAAGGAGCTCCCACTTGGGATATCAGTCGGAGAGACTTCTGGAAAAGCCTTGCCCAAAGTGCTTCCTCAGGAATTATCAAGGAGGAAAACCTTCCTACCACAGGCAGAGGGAGCAACAGCATTGACTACAGAAGCAGGTAGAGCCACATCCTGCAAACCCACAACCTCCGCCATAAGTGATCTTGGCTTGTACAGTTTGAAGGGGTTAGAGGGAGTCATCTAAGTAAGAAAGGACAAAGAACTGAGCTAAGGCAGGGGCCAATGACTGATTTCTTCAATAAAGCAAATCAAGAGACATCAAGATGTTTGCCACTATGAATGTGGCCCTCACAGAACCACACAGCTGGCTCCTAGACTTCTCACTTGGAACAGTGGCTGAAGACAGTACTATTTCCTGTACAAGGGATGAAGGTTGCTGCAGGCTTGATTCTTAAGACACAACTCCTGGTCTGACTCCAGGGACTAGTGATTATTGCCCATGTGACCCTGGCAAGAATACCAAAGTTATGCTTGCCTCAGCTTGTCGTCTCTACGTTAGGAATGACAGTCATTCATTCTTATGAATGACTCCTAACTTGCTATCTTAGAGCCTAGAACCAGAGTGCCTAGAACCAGGCTGGCACAAAGCAAGTGCTCCAGGAGTGGTAGGTTAATTATTATTTCAAGGTATATGAAATATGTATGCATGTTTAAAATTCACAGCGATGATTTCCTAGGCTCACATTCATCCTCATGGCAGCCAACAATGTCCCTGTGGGGATAAAAGTCAACAAATACTTGTAAAAAGGAGTCCTTCCCTTTTCTGACTTCCTATGTCCACAGGCAGGAAGCCCCAATACTCACTTGAACAAAGGCTCTGATTGGAATGGCATATTTAAGCTGATTAAATACCATGGAACACTGTCATATCCATGTTCCTCTCATGCCTTTCTACTGCCTCCTATTTTTACTTCCCCTCAAACGCTTTCTCTTCACTGTTTTGGGGCACATGTCCTCCCTGTTTTGACCTCAGACAATCAGAACTAATATTCAGCCAGCCACTCTGATATGGATCTGGCTTCCATTTCATATACTACATTTTCCTAACTATTCCACTTCCAGAGAAAACAAAAACAAAAAAAAATTTAGAGTGTGGTATTAGAGACAATTACCTCTTACATCTTTTATAATATAATGAGCATGTGTGTGTGTGTGTGTGTGTGTGTGTGTGTGTGTGTGTGTGTGTGTGTGTGTGTATTCTTCTTGGATGAATAATAAAATGGAGCTTAGGACAGAATGAGATTTACTTGAGGGTTTCAGAGTTAAAATACATAACACTAGATAATCCTGACAGAGATTTGCCCTTTATTTTCTATAGGTAAGTTCTATGTTTATCAGCTACAAGCTTCAAGATCATTTCTTGTTGAAAGACAATTCTCCATGGCATTTCTGTACATCACACCAATCTAGATCTGCAGTTTTGTGTTCTGTCTTGTTTGTTTTTGCCTTTGTGGTGGTGAGGATCAACTCAGGTTTTCATGCATGCTACAGAAGTGCTCTATCGTGGAGCTGTCTTTGTAGCCCTCATGGTGCACTAATTGTTATGCTTGTTAATGTAGTAAACTGTTCTGGAAGATAAAAATGTGCATTACTCTGGGATGGATGGAATATTTGTTTGCTTGCCAAAATACTAAAACCACATATCCTTCCAAGACAAATATTAGTCAGGTTTGCTAGCACCCAATAGTAAGACTGGAGATTCCAAGGTTAGGGTTCCTCATCAGAGACATAAACACATTATCAGAAAAATTCACTAGAACACTGCCATATCACCCCAATATAAGCTCTCAGACTACATATAGTTTCCATGCCTCAATTCTCCTACATGCAGAATGGAGAAAGGATGCCTACTTCACAGCCATCATATGTTAATTAAATTTACAAATGAGATAATACATACATAATACACAATCCGTCTATACCTCATAGGTAAACTCAAATATTGTTCAAGATAGCAGTACCAGGTGACGTTTGGCTGCCTCTCCTCTCCATTAAATGGCATGCACACTGGCTTAGTCTTCACTAACCACTCCGCATCACAGACACCAAGGGCCATTCTCTACGTTAACAGTGTTCATCCTCCAGACAATGGCTTAGCTAGCTTTCCCTCTACTTTTTTTGTTTTTGAAACAGAGTGTCCCATACACCTCATTGGACTTGAAATCTCTATGTAGCCTAGGAGGACTCTGTCTACATTTCTGTTCCTTTCCATTTCCTTCCTTCTAGTCATACACACATACATAAAAGGAACGAACAAAAAGGAGGATGTTCTTACAAGTGTTCTAAAATGGTCCTAAATTATTCCCCAATTACCATTTAACAGATGCTAACAGAAAACCAGTTTGTGTAACATGGGATAAGGAAGAAGTCAGTAGCCAGAATAAGGTGAAGGTAAGTCATGGGATCTTTACTGGAAGAAGAATTATAGTAGGCATAAAAAGCAATCCAAGAATTACTCAGTTATATAAAGGTATTATTCTTAAATGTTGAATCTTTATAGAAGTATTGTTGAAAAAAAACAAACAAACAAACACTGGAGCCAGACATGGTAGTGTGTACCATTAATACCAGCACTTACGAGGCAGAGGCAAGCAGATTTCTCCAAGTTCAAAGCCATGCTGGTCTACAGAGTGAGTTCCAGGCCAGTCAGGACTACACAGTGAGATCCCACTGAGAGAGGGGAAGTGAGTGGTATTGGAAAGAAAATAAGGAAAATGGTGGTTGTGGCAGTGCGGCCACATGAGTGTTGGAACACAGCTAGGGAATGTGCATCACCCAGCCCCAGTGAGTCTGAGCGCTCATTCTTAGTAATTGTCAGAACTTGAATGAGATGCCCATTCTCACCAAGCTTTAGTTGGCCTCCGGAATATGTTAAGACACAACCTCACAACTCTATACATTGTAGCCAGGATGAGAGGGAGTATTGCAGACTGGCCAGTAGATTACTTCTTCAGAAAGTAATTTTAAAAATAATATTCATAATCCTTTCTCAGAAGAATATGAAATTTCATAATATGTGTGCTGCACTTGGCCAGATACAGCCCTTCTAGAATGTAAACTACAACTTCATAGAAACTCCAGTTGCTGAAGATTCTATTGAGACCTTCCAATGCTATCAGTCCTGGATAACCACTTAGGGGACTAGATAAACTTACCTGTAACAAAAAATCGAAGAGAGCCATCTTGGACCATTCATGGTGATGGATTTCAGTGCAGCCCCACTCAGGTCTAGGAACACGGCCATTCAGCCAGCACTTCTGTTTTAGCAACTGCTGATAAGTTCCCCAGGTGATCTTAACAGAAGAATGGCTATCATTGCTTGTAGATGCCAGAGATGAGTCCCAGAGAACGATAGGACGAGGGCGGCCATCTACAGAATCAGAAAAACGAACAGATCTCTTAGCATGCTGCCCTATTGAGTGGGCAAGTGTCCTTGGGATCCCCAGGTGATCTTAACAGAAGAACGGCTGTCATTGTTTGCAGATGCTAGAGATGAGTCCCAAAGAATGATAGGACGAGGGCGGCCATCTACAGAATCAGAAAAGCAAATAGTTAACTTAGCATGCTGCCCTGTTGAGTGGGCAAGTGTCCTTGGGAAGGCCACTTACTCTTTCTTACCTCACCTTCACCTGTCCGGTGGGCCCTGTGTCTTCACAAGTTTTGATATTTTTATATCAATGATACTCCTGGTCAGTTGTAAGTCTTATAAAGTGGAAAGTTATTATAGACAATGAAAAGAAAATTTAACAAGATTTATGGATGTGGCAGGAACAGGCTACTAACCACTCACTCAGGCCTCCTTTGGTTAGCATGGTTTTATTCCACATCTAAAAGCAGCCACCACAAGAAAGGAAGGAATCCAGACATTTATAATTGTCTATTCAGGGTCTGAGCAAGAGCGGTCTCTGTTTGTAATAACAGCTGTCTGAGTTTTGGAGGCTACACCACAATGCTGGGGGTGGGGAGAATTTTTAGAAGTCACAAATTTCAAAGAGAAATTGGATGCTTCACATCAGTGGCTGGAGTCTCCAAAGAAGGAAAGCAAGAAAAAGAAGTGTTTTTGTTTCTGTTTTTCTTTTCTGATAGGAAACATGCAAGCACAACCATGCTCTTGGAAAGGGATCATACAGTCATCACACATAACCTCATAAGGCAACTTTAAGCAAATGTCACTTTTTCAACTGTATGTGCATAGATGATATTTTTTTAAATGTCACTCAAGTTGTTTGGATCTCAGTCACTGGAGAGAAATGCAATTTCTATCATTGCTAAACTAAATAAAGTATGGTAAGGCCCAGTGGAATCATCATCAACAGGAAAGACCATGATGGAGTCCACTGAACAACGTTTCAGGCTTAAAACAGAACTGTCACCAGCAAGTCCCCATTTCAGCCAAATAAAGTCACAGAGAGGGCAATGGGCAGATTTGCTTATAACTCGAAAGTCTGTGCGGTGCTCTTGAAGAAAACAACTCAACTACAAACCTCTTAAAAAGCCCCTTTAACTCATTCTGAACAAGCCTGAACAATAGAGCCCTAAGGAATTCTGACCGGAATGTCCAGACATGCCCTGGGAATTTCTGAAAGCCCTTTGAAACGGGCTCGGATGTTCGGAATCTACAACTTGCTTCGCTCAGCTAGCAACGCAACCTTTCTTGCTTGTGTCTCACAGCATTCTTATCTGCAGGAAACAGGCAGCTGCTTGACCTGTTCTGAAGCTGGTGGCACACCAGTAAGTAAATGAACTTACTTAATCTTTCTAATTGCCCCCATCCCAACCTGTTCCAAAGAAAACTTGTTCTCCATTTTGCCAATAGTGTAGGGCAGAGCAAGAGGAAGGTCTTCAGCTTATACAGAATATGGCACAGTCACCGACACTCGGTTAAGAGAAGAAAGGAACCTCAAGCTGACCCAAAGGATCATCATTTTTACCATCACATTCCTCCTTTCTATTTCTTTTTACTAAGCAATTGGGCTCCTGAGACCTAATTACATTCTAAGATAGAAGAAGATCAAGACAACTGTGACTACCCCAAATACTGTGCTGATTTTTTTTTAAGAGAACTAAATCCATGCAAGATCTGTCTATGATGTGAAGAAGACAAATCAGGCCTGTGTCACCAAATATGAACAGAAAATGTCACACGGATTTCAGAGACAAACACACAGGACACCTGAACGGCAAGAGTCTGTAAGTCAGTGTCCCTGACACTGTGATTCACAAACAGCACGTTTCGTCTCAGAGCAAGGACGTGTTCAAAGGGAACTAAAGTCTAACACTGCATGTCACAGCACAGTCACCACAAAGGACAGGCAGGCAGCAGCTTCCTGTACAACCCCAGTCCTGGGAGGAGCAAGAAGTGGTCTACAGAAGTCAGAGGAACCTTCTAGGCTATCTCCTCATCCCTAAGAGTACCCATGCTGTACTATAAAACTAACTAAATAAAACAAGTCTCCTCATTTCTGGCAACGAAGCAAATTCTACACGAGAATGTATATATAGCTCAGAAAAACACATTCACCTGCAGCCCACAAACCACCATGTTTTGTTTTCTAAACTTTCCTGCCCCTCTCCCTCTTACCTGAATAAATAAAAAGCTTTAGACATTCAGGAAGAGAACGTGGTTAACTCGTGGCTGAAGCTTAGACTACAGAACTCAACAGACCTTTTGCTCTCTGGTCTTTGACTTCGTGGCTTTGTAACGTTGGACAGGGAACAAAGCCTCTCCAAGCCCGCCTCCTCCTGTAACACGGGAGCGACTGTGTACCTTTGTAAACTGACTTCGCTATCATTAAGTAAGACTGTGCATTAAAAAGAAAAATCTTTCCTCAAACTTTTATCACTTCTACCTGGTACAAACATTGAAATCCCTTCCTAGAAATTTGTGGACATATTAAATATATAATTGCTGTCTGCAGCCACCCACTGTGTAAGATCAGCCTGATAGATAGGTCTACCCTGATTTGAACATGATACCTCACTAACAGGTAGGTATATTTTTTAGGTTGACATATATAAATTAAATGAAAGAAAAAAATAAAGCAAATAAATAAAATCATCACCCTAGTGTTTAGCATAAATACATAACCAAGAAATGGTTTATAGCAGCTTTTCTACATATGAGCTTTCTACAGCCTCATAGTGCACCAGCCTTCAGCCAACCTTTGGTGCTTACTGAGCAACTACTATATGTCATGCAGGGTTTTAGAGACTGAAGCTAAATTATAAACAAATAGGTGTCAACTTTTATTTTTGCTCTCATGAAACTTAAATTTTCCCAGGATAAAGTAGCAGAAATTACACAAAGGAAAAAAAATGGACCATTTCATATATACAGACCCTAATCATTGTTTCACTAAATACTATAGCACAACTGCCTATCTTACAATTAAGTAGTTAAGTAGCACAGCTACAATTGTATTACAGTAATAAAGCCCAGTGGCTGCACACTGCGCAAACAGCAGTGAATAAACACTTGGAGTTTGGTTAGCCTCGTGGTCTCCACCACAGCCATTCAGTTATATGTTGGCTCAGTGTCACCATGACACAAAAGAGTGGCAGACAGTAAACGGACAATTGGTTATGACTAAGCCAATACAGTTTTATTGTAAACACTAAAGTGTGAATTCCATATGATTTTCAAGTGTTGTAGTAATATTATCAATGTTTTTATTATTTTTCAGGCATATAAAATGTAGGCAACACCATGCAGAATTGCAGAAATCAGTTCATGAAATCAAAATAGGTAGTGGGTCATTTTGGCCACAAGCTGTAACTCTTACTTGCCCATGGGTTTACCATTTCTCTTCTGTAGAAAACTAAATTCTTTGATGGTTTTTGCTGTGTTTTTTTTTTGGGGGGGGGGGTGGAGGGTTGTGTTTGTTTGTTTGTTTGTTTGTTTGTTTGAAACATGGCCACACTATGTAGCCCTGACTGGCTTAGAGCCTGTTATGCAGGTCAGACTGGCCTCAAACCTGCGGAGATTGCCTGCCTCTCTTTCCCAAGTGCTGGGATTAAGTGCACATCAGCACAACTCATGGCTTCTTCCCATCCCCCAGCTGCAGGTTTCCAGCTGTAGCCACAGCTGGACATGAAGCTTCATTCCTCTCATTTCAGCCCCCTGAGTGCTGAGGTTACAGGCGCACACCATGCTTGGTCACTTAACACACATTCTACTGTGATCATTAAGAAGCCATCCTCTAACTGCCAAAGGTGGTTCAGCAGATAGCACAATTGGTTTTTCTCCACAGCTGTGCATGTTTCCTCAGCAAAACATAAAGACCTTCTTTCCTTTCCTGTCAGGGAAAGGGATTCCCAGAGAAAAGAGAAAGCTAGTGATCTGCAGCTCCCTAGTTGGTGAGTGGAGCACAGAGCCTTTCCCATCTTTGAAGTTTAGTCTTCCCACTGTACCTGAGTGTGTGACCCTCACAGGTAAGAATATCGGTCAATGGAGCGGCAGATCCCAAAGCAGGGAGTGCCATTGAGGGAAGATTTCCACTTTATATAAAATATAGCTTTGAAGGAGAGTAAAGGAACATTGATAGATCTGAGTGATGACGGGGAAATGGTCTCTGAAAACAGGAGCCCGGTTAAAGGCAATCGCCCTGAAGTGTTTTTGAGATGAGCAGTGTTCATCTCCTCCCATTCAGATTTGTCAAAATGATGCAGGGCTGTGCTCTCCGGAGAAATCTTAATGGTGAAGAGATAAAATTCTAACTGTCAGAGCGGTGGGAAAGCAGCCTTTGACGGATGTGAGGATGTCCGTGTGAATTAAAGGTTACACAGCTGTCTTAAAAATGAGGTTGCCAGTAAAACTCCTTTCTTCCAATATCTGAATCTCTCCTCAGAATTTTGATGTTCTCTTAAGTCATTTTTTTTTATTTTTTTACCCAACAGCACAAAGAAGATATTCTTTGGGGAAGATGGACATGAAAATTAACCAAGAATGTATGCTCTGAACAATCTCCTTTGTCTACATGTATTAAATTCCCTTCCCTTTAAACACTGTCTGACTGGTTTTGCTACACTATAGGGGCAGGCCAAGCATGCTGGTGGAGTGTGAATGTCTGCCTGTATTTATCACCAGGTAAAAATAAGCAAAAGTGTTCTGAGCTGTGAATCAAAAGCCCTTTCTATGACATGGGCCAAGTTCCAGGACTCCTCGTGAATGAGACTAAAAGGAAGTAACAGTCCAGCTCAGAGCCTTTCACTAAGCATAACTCTACAGATCCAGGAAAGAAAACATGGGCTAGTCCAAGCCAGTGGAGCATCTTCATTGGAGGAAACAAATTCCATGGGCTCCATCACAAGCACCAGCAAGTCACCAACAGAAAGCTTTATACGACGGGTTGCCCAGTGCAGAAAAGCAGTAAGGTGTTTGTGCCTGCTGCTCCAATGGTCATGTCAAAAGTGTCTAGGTATGAAGATTCATTAAGTTCTATCAACTCCATTATCCTTCAAGTGCCTGGCACAGCGGGATTCGGACAATTAAAATACATACATCTATTAAGAGCTGAAAAGATGGCTCAGTCATTTAGCTCTTTTTTTCTTTTCTTTTAATGATTTATTTATTTTTATTTTATGTACACTGGTGTTCTAAACCTGCATGTATGTCTGTGTAAGGGTGTCAAATCCCCTGAAACTGGAATTAAAAAGAGTTGTGAGCTTCATGAGGGTGCTGGGAATTGAACCCAGGTCCTTTGGAAAATCAGCCAGTGCTCTTAACCACTGAGCCATCTCTCCAGCCCCGTCATTTAGCTCTTGCTGCTTCTTTGGAGGACTGGAACCCAGTTCTTATCACCTACATCTGGCAGCTCATAAACATTTATAACTCCAGCTCCCAGGAATCCTTCCTTCTTCTGGTCTCCAAGGGTACCAGCACATATGTGTCATACATACATAGGGACACAAGATTACACATAAATAAAAATTAAAAATTTGTCTTTTCAAAAATAATAGATGGGTGCTGGGTGTGGTGGTGCCCACCTCATTCCAACATACAGAAACTGAGGCTAGGGCATTTTGAGGTCATGACAGTCTGGTTTGTATTACTGTTTTGAAGACAGACTGAGCTGCATGAAAGACACATTATCTCAAAATACTAAGGAATGGGGTTTGAGCTCACTAATAGATCTCTTGCCTAGCATGCCAAGAGTACTGCAAACAATCTCTGTCTGTCTGTCTGTCTCTGTCTCTCTCTCTCTCCTACTCTCAGGTTATATATATACATACATACATGTACACACACACACACATACACAATTTTTCCCACCTATCTCTCTTTTTTATTTTTGAGATTATAAAGTATAATTACATTTCTCCCTTCCCTTTCCTTCCTCCAAACCCTCCCACACGTCCCTCCACACTCTTTCAAATTTATAAACTCTTTTTTTTCATTAATTGTTATTTCACAAACTTATGTATACATATATACATATATTCCTAAATACAACCTCCTCGATCTCAATAATGTTACTTGCATGTACACAATTTGACTGAAGTGGACAGGCAGGTGAAATCTCTCAGCTTAAAGCTGGTGAGGGTCACAAGCTAACACATATGAGAGAGACCCAAATAGGAATGTAGATTTGTGATAGCCTTGAGAGAAGAATGAGTTGGAAGAGTTAGAGGAAATTTCACATGTATTCAGGATTTTAGGTATTGTTAATTTATTTGTCCACTGAACAAGTATTTAAAAGTGTCATTTACTCTCTGGTCTTACTTGGTCCTACGTTTGGGGTAGAAGAAATATGAATATGAATGGAGTATATTAAGAGAGGAGACCCTATTAGGAAGCTCCCTGAGGTTCCAGGCAAGAGCTGAGCCTTATAGATCTGAGAACTTAATAGAATCAAACAAGTATACACATAGAGCATGTTCAACAGCCATTGAAGAAGCGAGTGGACCAGAACGGTGAAGAACTGAAGACAGAGCTGAGATGTGTGGCTGGAAGTCACAGGTCACTAGGAGAGGAAAGTTTGCTAAGATGTGACTCGGGCTCTCTATGGTAGGGGGCTCGCAAACAAAAAAGCCACACATTGTTGATTTTCTCCTGAAGCCACCACGTGCTCTTCAGGACCAGAGGCAAGACCTAGCCCTCTGAGGAAGATCCTAACCTACCCAAGATGCATAGAGAACTGTCTCAACCCATCTTGTAAGACTGTGTAAATCCAGCGAAGCAACGCCAGCATTACTGAGTCTTAAAAGGAAACAAATCTTCATCCAGTTTTATAAGGTTTCTTCATTTGAAAGGAGAAAGAGTAGAGACATAAGATTACATAGCTTCCGAATGTATAGATGCTACAAAACCAACCAAGTGGTGGGCTTGGGGACAAGTCTTGGAAATAGATTTCTGTGTCAATTAAAACATAGGAAGACATCGTCATACATCTATTTGAATGTCTGTTTCTACTATGAAAACCAAGTGCTGGCAAAGGCCTGGAGAAAAGAGAAACTTCAGACGCTGTTGATGAAAACGCAAATGAATACAGCCACTGTGGAAAACTGTATGCAGAGTCCTCAGAGGACCGAGAGGAGAATGTGACCCAACAACCCCACTTGTAGATACTGTCCAGGGAATGAATCAGAATCTCCCATGTTCACTGAAGCATCATCCACTACAGCCAAGGAGTGGAGGCAGCCTGCAAGACTGCCATCATGTGCTACCACACACCAAGGCAGAATACTATTCCATCTATATGAGAAGAAATGCTGTCACACAGGACAACATGAATGGAACAGGGGACCTTGTGCTAAGCCAGATAAACAGAAAGACAAAGACAGATACCGTGCGATCCCGTATGTAGACTCTAAATTATTTGGACTCTTTGAAAAGGATAAACTGTTTGTTGCTAGAGTCTAGGGAGAAGAGAAAGACTACTTGAGGGGCCGTGTTGACAAAAAAAAAAAAGAATTTGAAGTTTCAGTTAGATGGGATAAAGAAGATTCAATAATCTCATGGTGGGGGGAGGAACAGCTCAATGGATAAGGTGCTTGCTGTACAAGTTCTGGGTGTGGGGGCACGAGCTTGCAGCCTCGGTGTTGTGGGTGGGGGTAGGGGTGGGGACAGAGATAGGGAGATCCCGCTAATCTAGCCTAAAGGATGAGTGTCAGACTCCGTGAGAAACGCTGTCTCAGAAGAGCACAGTGGAAAGTAAGAGAGGAAGACACAAAGTATGTGAGCACCTGGGTGAGAACACGCCCTTGTGCATACACATGAGAGAGAGAAAGAGAACATTTTAAAAAATGGATGACCTGTTGCACAGAACGGTGACTAAAATAAGAATGCATTGTGTATTGCAAAACTGCTTTTAAAATCCGGGGGGGGGGGGGGGCCGCAAAGCTAAAGTGATTTTATTATGAAGAAATACCAAGTATCTGAAGTGATTGATTTAATCAGCCTGATTGAACCAGGCCCCTTCAAAGCAGCAAATTATAACCTGTAAGTATACACAGTTATCACCTAAAACTAAAATTAAAGAGGCATTAGATTTCTAGGTAATTTAGACCTCTTCTGCAAGCAAAAATTAAAAAAAAAAAAAATGTCTGTGGATTCAAGTAACTATCACTCACTTCACAGCTCATTTTCTCTGGGTTGAACAGAGCTCGGTTCATCCCAGTGCTTCATCAGGCATTAACTGCTCGGGTAAGTGTGCAGAGAACACCTATGACTTGTCCATCGTGACTTGCCTAAGCAATCTGAACCATCAACTTTTAAAATTATCCATAGTTCTGAAGCTTGCCTATGGAGCTACCCTGAATATCCACTCCCTGAGAGTCTCTACACAAAGGGAAAGCTCTAGATTCTTCCTGCCACGATGTTTATTTTAAAATGCAGAAATCAGGCTGGGTGTGGTGGCACACACCTTTATCCCCAGCACTTGGGAGACAGAGGCAGATGGATCTCTGTGAGTCTGAGGCTAGACTGGTCTACATAGTGAGTTTCAGGACAACCAGGGCTATGTACAAAAAAAAAAAAAAGAAAAGAAAAAAAAAGGGGACCAGCCTAGGCCCTCTGCATGTGTGTGACAGTTGTGTAGCTTGGTCTGTTTGTAAGGCTCCTAGCAGTGAGATCAGGACCTGTCCCTGACACTTAGCTGGCTTTTAGGAACCTGTTCCCCATGCTGGATTACCTTGCCCAGGCTTTATGCAGGGGGAGGAACTCAGTCCTGCCTCAACTTGATGTGCCATGCTGTTCAAGCCCATGGGAGGCCTTCCCCTTTCTGAATGGAGACAGAGGAGGAGTGGATGGGTAGAGGGGGAGATGGGAGTTGGGTGGGGAGGGGATAAGAGGAGAGGAGAGGAGGGAGGGGAAACTGTGGTAGGTATGTAAAATAAATGAAAAAAGTGTTTAACAAAATGCAGGATCAAACTGGCTTCTGAGGGCGGTGATGATGTGGTAAGGGGGGCAGACTCTACAAACATTCACCTTTAGAGGTGATGCCCTCCTTGCCTTTGGGTAACCTAGTCTGGGGAGTCTTAGGTTCAAGCTGTCAAAGGAGACATGAGTTCCTGACAAGAGTAACCTTGGAAGACAAGTCCAACCGCATCACTCCCTTCTCTAAACCTGTGCTGAAGACGAAGCTCGGGATCCTGACAGGATAAAGAACAAACTGCCCCTATAAGAAGACATGTCTTGCTTCATCCCCCAATCTGCAATCTCCAGTTCAAACGATTTGCATTTTCCTGAGTACACACTGCCTTCACGAGCCTTTCAGGCTGTCTGAGTACACACTGCCTTCACAAGCCTTTCAGGCTGTCTGCCTTCCTACACCTATCTGAGCTCCTACTCTATTACAATGGCATGTAAGAGAGAATTTGGGGCCAGCAAGATAGGTTAGTGGGTTAAAGCACCCCTAGTGCATGCCAGATGACCTGAGCCTGAGTCTTGGATCACACTGTGAAAGAAGAGAAACAACTCCTGAAAGTTGTCCTCTGTTACACACACACACACACACACACACACACACACACACACACACACACACACACACAAACACACACACACATAACTGGATCAATGCAAAAAACAATTGTGATATACTAATGATTTGTTTCATAATCTCCCAAAGTTCTTGAATAACTCTTATGTTCTAAAACACAGCTAACAGACTCGGAATAAAAACGTAGCTGCCATGAGACCCCTGGAAACTTCCATTTCAATGGCTCCCTGAAAATGAATGAGGTTTAGAGAGAAACTTGAGAAACAGTTCTAGGGATGTACAAAGATTTCCACGTCCTCATTCTGTCCACCTGGTACTTGACTCACACATCCATAATGCTAGAGAACTCAGGAACAAGAAAGGTGGAGTGGAAACCACACACACACACACACACACACACACACACACACACATGCATACACACACATACATGCACACACACACATACATACACATACACACACATACATGCACACACACACATACATACACATACACACACATACATACACACACACATACATACACACACACACACACACACACACACACACACACACACACACACACACACACCTACTGACCTCAGTCCACTGATATGAGATGAACTGTGAAGGCATCAGGGCTACACTCAGGACAGACAAGAAAATAAGGCTATTGAAAGGAGGTTGCCATCTGGATGGCTGAGGAATGTGGGTACCATCACTGGAGGTCCTCCTGTGACCACAGAGGTCACAAGACAGGATGATGAAGGATGAGGCTACTGAATCCTCCCCACTCACATCTGTAGTTCAGCTTCACTAAGCATCATCTGGGACCTATGTTATCTTTTAAGCTTCAGTTTCCCCACAGGAAATCTGTACCATGAGAATAGCATGTGCATGAGACTCTTTTAGGACTTAATGAGCTAGTGAATGGAAAGTGTTCTCATTCCAAAAATTAGAGACATCCTCTGCCAGTTACAGGACTTGCTTTGAATTAATTGTAGGTGCCCATTTACTGATCTCAAGTAAAAATCTAGAGATCTAGAAAGCATACCACAAGATGCTAAATCAGGTTAGAAACTAAATGAAAACAAAAGGTCACATTTATAAGTATGCAGTAGGCACTATAATAAATATTTAGTATATAGATATTGAATTATTATATTTATAGATATCAATATATGTATTATATATGTTGATCAATTATGTATCAGCCATATCTATCAATTTGATATATATGTTGAATCAATTGTAATATGAAGGCCAAGTTAAATGTTATTATAAGTATCATTATTCTAATCTTCATCATCATTATTATGGTAATAAAAAAAAGGTTCAGTAAGTGATTGAATCAAGAATCAAACTCAGGCAGTATATACTGCCAGAATATACACTCAGCTGCATAGCTATTTGATTTAGAAAACCTACTCCCTTCCCCTGTTCTGGGACAGTGCTTCACAGACAAAATCAAATGCCAATAGATTGAGCTGATTACAGCCCAATTGTGCTGACGTTCCAAGAATTGCCCTTTATCTAAGGTAAGGAAGGCTATCTGGTCCTACTGAACCTGTGCAGTCCCTCCACCAACCCAGAGCTGTAACACATTCAGGTCATATAGAGAGAGCTCATCCCCCTTGAGCTCAGGGGGATGCCTCAGGAAGCCTGTAATCAGTGGCAGTAAGAGTTACTCTCACAAGATTCCATGATATCAGGTCCACAAGGGCAATCATCCTGAACTATGTTGTATAGGGATGCAGCCCCAAGGACTGGAAGAGGGACTGGTATAAAGCAGGTGCTCAACAAACATTTGTTAAAGCAATAGAGATAAATATGATCCTAGAGAAGGAGTAGAATTGGATGGAGTTGAAGCACGTGTTTACAGTATGAATACCATGACAACCGTTCACTATCATACTGTCCTAGTCCAGTATGAGATAAAGGAAGAAATTCTGGATGCGTAGGAGAAGGTTGCCAGGTCTCCAGTGTGTCTGGGAAGGTATGTAGTAGGCAAACACTGCAGCCAGCCAATGATGCTTGGGAAGGATGCTCAGTAAACTTTAGTTCCCAAATGAATGCAAGTATTAAGCTGGCCAGCTCAATTTGATGGCTAAAGAAATAGCCTTGGCGCTTTTCTGATAAAGAACACAATGTGCTTTTGAGCAAAAATTTTAAGAATAAAACATGATTATACACTCCCTAAATGAATATTTTAAGAAAGTTTGCAGACATGCTGGAAGTCTGCAGAATTCAGAACCACTGTGTTTCCAAGTTGTGGAGGAGTTCTCAAAACTCCAGGGAATGGATTCCATCTCTACCTGACCCCTGCAACAACAGAAAAAAAGTAAAGCTGCCATCCCTCCACCCTGGCAGATAGATACACCATCAGCTAGGACTCCCCAGGCTGATCCAGGAAACTTGAGAAGACAGGAAAATAAAATCACACGATGTATTTCTCCTGCTCCATAATGAGAAGGGGCAATGCAAGTTGGGAAAGAGTGAGTACCTGGGGATACACGATGAATCTAGATGGAAGTGTGTGGGGCGCCTGCAGTTTGTCATCTAAGCAGCATACTGCACAGAATTTTTGGAACTAGCCTACCTTAATTCAATATGACAGCCCTGTGGCAGTAAAACAGCATCCTAAAAATAAAGCATACATAATGCATCTTCCATGCTGGGTATGAAAAATAGCTAGATGCTTAAATGATACCCAAATGGTGTTCCTGAGACCCATTCCCAGTAATGTGTAGACTCCTGGGAAGCTTTGGCAAAGCTACTAATTCAGAGGTCACAGAGGGCACTGGGTTTCCATTCATTCATTCATTCATCCATTCATTCATTCATTCATCCATTCATTCATTCATTTGAGGGGAGAACACATACATACCAGGGCTCTTGTTGAAGTTAAAAGACAAGTTTCAGAGGTTGTTTCTCTCCTTCCACTGTGTGAGTTCCAGAGATCAAATTCAGGTCATCAGGCCTGACAACAAATGCCTTTACCTAACTACTAAGCCACTTTTCCTTTTTAAATATGTTGACTTTCACATGGTCACTGTCTGCTTTGTCTTAGCCTGCATGAATATTTTTAAATACTTTTTCAAAAAGTCATCTGAATATATCACCACAACACCACAAAGTACCCGGTGACCTTTGTAATAATTTGAGAGTCTTGTGTGTAAGAAAAGAGAGGCAGAAAGCAAATTAAGATGTTCAAGCATATTTTCATATGCATATGTTCACACTAAACAAGCAAATCTGTTAAATATTAGAATTTTAGCTTGCATTTAAAAATAAGTGTAGCAGTGCTCAGAGCGAACATCAATATTTCTTCCCTTGAGCAAAGACATTGTCAGAGTTGTATTGTTGAACTGAAAAAGAAAATAAATGTGTTGACATAATAGCACAATCAGAAACTATCATGCTAAAATGTGTACAGTTTGGTCATTATCCTATAACTGTCCCAGATAGAATTTAAAACACAGTGTTGACTTACAGAAGAAATCTGGGGAAGAATTAGCCTGTGAAGAATCAGGAACAAGTTCCATCTCCACGAGTCATTAGCCATGTGGCTTGGAGAAAAATTCATAACCTTATATAGATTCAGAATTTCCCTGCTTAAAATCAAAGTAATAGGGGCTGGGAGTGTAGCTTTCCTGTCCTTATACAGGGTTTCCCACATGCATCATGACGCCAGGTGCATGGTCATAAGTTGTCTTATGTACATGGCGAACCACTCCATTATGTACTGCATCCTCTCTGACACCAGGTCTTCATAGATGACCAGTTGAATATTACTGAAAAAAATATCATTTTATATTTCATTAATTTTTTTTATAAAACCAAGTTGGGGTTTATTAAGGAAATGACAGAAGGACATACCCAAGGGTGGGTGTCGGTTTCTCAAGATGTGGGAAGACCCTCAGGATTTTAGATAACTGATTTCATAGACAAACTTTAACAAAGGAAAGGATTATTCATGAATTAAGGTAGAGAAAAACAAGGAATGCCAGGAATGGGAGGGGATTTTCCCCAACAGGGGTTTCTACCCATTTCTGTCCTTATATGTGATTTCCCTACGTCTGTCAAGGTGTCAGATGCAGTAAGATGCATTCACAAAGATGTTACTGTTAGGCATCACACAGTGCCTGTAGCACATGTGATATCTTGTCTATTATATTTATTTCCAATTCTACATAACAGATGTTACTGATATTTTATTTGATTCATTTGTTTGCGGTACTTAGGACTGAATCAAGGGCCTTGTGCACATTAGGCAAGTACACAGCTGCCGATATCTTAATAATGAAGTAAAGGACACTTATGGGTCATCCCAGTTGGCCATGTTGGTCCTAACAAGTGTTACATGGTCTACCAGCCTTCAGCCACTGCACAGTTTTCTCTTTTTCCCTAGGCATGTCTAGCCAAACTCTCTCTTCCCTCAGAGGTTTATACCTTCTTAAGCTTAAGGGGTTAAAGTGGATCCAAAAACTGGATCTTTTTTAAAGGTCCCTGGATGCTTTATCTTTGGACTTCCCTCAAAGAGAACCATAGAACAGGAGTCTGTGCCCACGATAATGACTTGTATGGTGACACATTGCTGTCATTCCCTACCTAATTACAAACATGCCCATACATACTCCCTTCTTTTTCTAGAATAGCTTTGCAGCATTTCAGAACATGGTTGGTTATAAATGCTGGCAAGTCCACTGATTTCAAATGTGTATTTTTATGTCCAAAGAGATTCATTTAAAATGTATCATTCTACATCCAAGAGCTGGTCCAAAGAGTAAGCTGAGCTAATAACTCTGTGATGATTGAATTGCTTTTACTTTTATCAATTTTTAAAATTGTGAAGACAGGGCTGGAGAGATGGTTAAGAGCACATATTACCCTTGTGAAAGACCAGTTCCATTTCCAGCCCCCATGCCAGGCAGTTCAAAATCATGGATAACTCCAGCTCCAGGGGATCCAATGCCCTGCTCTGGATGCTTGAGGGCACTACACCTACATCCATAAGCCAATACTCAGATACACCTATGCATATAATTTAATTTTTTTAATCTTTAAAAAAATATACTGAAGATAGTCCATGTATTGACAGTCCCCTGTACCATGGCTCAAGTTAGCTTACAACTTTTCAACTTTAGGATGATGACATAAGAGTCTTTGATAGAAAGCATATTTTGAATTCTGAGTTTTGATCTCTCCTTGGACTAGTGATATCTGATGATGTTTTCTAGAAATGGAAGGTGGTAACATTGAGCCCAGGTTAGCCACCTGACTGTGAAGGTAAATGAAGGTAGATAATCAACATTTGCTAGTATGCTATATTGCAGGCATTGTTTGGATATTGTGTTTTACATCCCATCATGTGTATGAAACACACATCTCTCTGTGTGTATGAGCTTTCATTAAAAAAGCAGACTTTGTGGTAGATTATTTTGCCCAGCTATTGGCTAATGCAAATGTTCCTGGGAGCTACCTAATGATGCTTAAGATGGGACAGGCTGAGCTGTGATTCTGTATGTTAACCATATTAAGTGTGTCTTCTAATTCCAGTACATAAAATTATTGTAAGGTGAGATGTATCTGTAATTTGGACCCTCTTATCATTGGACTGAATCAATAGAGAGCTTCAGCTGAGAGATGAAGAGTGGACAAATCATTCAGGTTTCTCCTTTGCATCTCCCTAGGAATGTCACACATCCCTTTTATATTCTTTTACACTCATGTGCTTTTAATCAAAGTACTATTTACTCCAGGCTTCAATCTCCATATCCTTCAATTTCATATCATGGAGTTCCAAAGTCCTGTGACTTGAGTGCACCTCTGAAAATTTTTATGTGGACTTAATGTGATAATGGAGACTCAATTCTTGAAACAAACAAAATGATGCTTGGTAAGAAGCGACATTCAATGAGTCTCAGTTATGGTGGCAGTAGCTGTTTTCTTGGAAAAGAGGTCTCCACAGTCTGTATGTGTGTGTGAGTGTTGGTCACCTGTGATAACTGTATTAAATAACAAGTTTATAATTGCTAAGAATGTGGATAGAAAAAAGACAGACCACATGACTCCTTAAAGGATTTGTTTAGAGAAGCTGGTTGGTGGAAATGGGAAAGACTTGAAAATTCAGGATAAAAATATGGAGAAAAAGGAGCTTGAATTCTTTATGCTCTCAATAGTTCATTCTCTTTTTTTAACCCTAAAAAGCCTTACTTTTCTTTCATCTCAAATTAAGGTTTTAAAAAATGCCAACTGCATAAGTTTCTTGGAAAGAGTTCATGAGATAACCCAAACAGCTACACTTAACTGCACTACAGACAAGTTGCCTTCATTGTACTAGATATAAATGTAATTTTCATAACCACAATTAAAAGTTAAAGAATAGAAACAACATTTAGGACAGATTATGTATGAGATGGGCTAACTACCTACTCTCTCCTCCATATAAAAAGATGTATTTCTAGACCAAATCATATTGCCTAAACAAACACTATTGCTCCTCCTACAGAAAACCCATCATCAAATCATGCTAGCATGATGCCAACACATCATGCTGATTGTACTCAGCACAGTACATCTATAAACCTTATTATTTGTACTGTGAGGATATTACCATGAACATTTGTTATTAGCCTCCGTAAAGAACTTTTTAAGAGGCCTCTAGATGAACCCCAGCCCAGATCTAGTATAAAAATACTAATACTTGTTCTTACATTAAAAGCTGGAGGCAGATACAGATTTACTGTTTAGCATCAAAGGAACAAGGCAAGAAGGAATTCCTGCATTCATCTGACATGTTCATTGAGTATCTGCAGTATATTATACACTCCAATAAGATCCAGGAATACAATAAAGAATACAGGAAATATTACTGCCTCCCAGACATAGAGACTAGTGGGAAGGGAATGATGGCACAAAATGAATGAGCCAGATCTCCTTCAGAGCTCAGACTTGTGCATGTAAAACTAAGTTTGAGCTAAGAGAAGAATGGGAGGTCCTGACAGGGGAAATTCACACTCAATGGAAATCAGGAGAACAAAGTAACATAGAAAGTGGAATCCTGAGAGTGTTCATTGCATGCCAGAATGGGTCTCTTCAATGCTGCCTGCCTCACTGCAACAACTCACATGTATGAGGTGATGTGCAGCTCCATGTGAGTCATTTCAGAGGCTCCTGAGGAAGCTGGCCTGGCTTCATGACTCTACAAACCCACAGGGAGAAGAGACTGAAGAGAGAACAGAGCAAGCACCGGAGCCATTTGAAATGAAATCCTAGGAATTTAACTCACCACACTGAGCTGCGACTGTGACCCTGCTGATTTATTTCAACTGCCACTTAGGTATGAATGGAGAGAGGACCATGCCAGAGACGACTCCAAACTGAATCTTAGTTTGGAGATATGCTAGGAACCCAAGGCACAGAACCAAATATCCAAGAGGAGTCCTGGCACAAATTAGGCAGATTCAAGAGAGCAGGAGTTTTATTGCTAGTTTTTTTCATAAGAGAAAATGACCTTTGAGGGCTGAAGGCTCAGGGCAACTCAATGGACTTGGCACTTCATGCCCTTAGTGTGATAACAGCAGTAGCCAACACTTATCCAAGGTTTCGTTTGTGCCAAGAACTGTTCTCCATGTGTGAGCTACCAGCAACTGCATGAAGTGGACAATATTGCCATTTCATAGCTGAGGTAAGTAAGAGAGAGAGAGAGAGAGAGAGAGAGAGAGAGAGACTATAACATTCAGCCTGGATTTATTTTGTAACGTATGGATTATTCTACATTCCAATACAAGTCACTGACTGAGTATACTTCAGATTCCAACCCTGACATGGCATCCTTATTCAGAGAGTGTCTTCTATGTGGCGTGATCATTCCCAGAGACCAGCACTGTGACCTTGTATGTACTTCAGTGAGTGGTCACATGCCCCAGACACTACCTTTGTGCTCCAGGAAGACACAATTTTGAAAATTATGCCGTAAAAAATGAAGTTTGAAGACATCACATGGCTAGCTAGTATACATTCTAAGTACATCAATGATTTCACCTTATTTTCTTTATTTATTAAATATAGAGGCTGAGTCCATCAGTGACAGAGAAAGTAAAAGACTTGGCTCTTACATGTTCTTCAGTTCTGTCTGAACCTCTGGCAAAGATTCTATTTACTGTGGAAAGATAACTCAGTTTCCTCTTACTCTTTTTTTTAATTGAATCTTTATTTTATGTGAAGTGTTTGTCTTCATGTATGCAAATGTACCCCATGCATGCCTGGTGCCTGCAGAGGTCAGAAGGCACTGTTGGATCCCCTTGAACTGGAGTTACGGGTGGTTGAGAGCCGCCATGTGTGTGTTGAGAACAAAACTCCACCTCGGTCCTTTGCAAGAGCATTGAGTGCTCTTAACCACTGAGCCATCTCTCTAGCCCCCTCTTACTCTTTAAATCGTCCTTGGAAGGAAGTTTCCATAGAAACCTAATAATATGCAGAACTGTGAGCAAATTCTGTACCTCCACCCTGGCTTCTTGTCATCAGGCAAATTGTCATTGACTTTAATTAGATTTAATATTTAATATGCCACAGAAAAGTTCAGCAAGGGAAATGGACAGCAGAGACTGCACAGTGTGGGCTTACCCTCACATGCCCAGCACAACCATGCACTGGAACTCTAACATCACCAGACTGGGAGAAAGAATGCCACGCATATGGAAAGACGACGCTACTGCTGCTGCTGCTGTCCAAAAGGGAAACGTGGGTGGGGAAAAATCATTTAGAGAGAGTGAGGGAAAAGAGAAAATGATCCCAAATCTCCAACAGCTGCAAATAAGAAGCAAATGAATCTGTTACCTTGGATGAACTCTGATTTCCTGCTCACAGATGGCAGGGTCCTATTGAGACCCAGAATCCTGTCCAGGTGGAAGGCAAACACTTCACTCATGTCCAGGGGCTGCTTGAGTAGCCCACAGGGGCTAGGCCCGCAGCCAGGCACAGAGCCTGAGGTGCTCCCTTCCAACACCAGCAAGCGGGCACCACTCTTAGAGAAGGATGGCAGGATGCTAGCCACCTCACCATCAGCCAGCAGGCGCATTATGCGGATGTCTTCTTTGCTCAGCCATGAGGGGGCGCTCTCACTGTAAATCCTGATGTTGCTCTCCCGTGTCCCAGGCTGCCGCAAATTTGAACCTCCCGTTCTGATTCCAGGACCACGCAGCACCCTCCAGGGTCGTTCCCCAACCTTTGTCAGGTAACCCTGAGCATAGGCAGGTACTTCAGCATCTGCTGCCGGTACAACGTCCTGCAGTATAAAGGATGGTTTAACCAGCGCCTCCTGACCAGGGGCTACAGATGCCACTGCATACTTCTTCCTGCGCTTGGGTTTCACCGTGCCACGGATATTGGCAGGCTTGCTGCGCTTGGAGCGTAGGGTAATGTACACCACGTTGGGTTGCAGGGTGCTCCCATTGCCCTGAGACTCTGGAGGGGCCAGGGTACCATCCAAGGGGATCTCCGGGAAGAGTACCTTGAAGTTGTCGCGGCTGTGGGGTGGCCCCCTGTCCGTGGCCTGCCCATGCTGGAAGGAGGCCCTGCCAACCTGGCTCACCAGGAAGCCCAGGTAGATGGCACAGGCAGTGCCCAGCAAGAGGTTCCGTCTGGTCCTGGGACGCCGGCTGCTCCAGAGTTTACACAGTCGAGGGACGCACAGGGAGCAGACAAACCAGTTTATGAGCTGCCCCGGCTTGTCTGGACAGGTCATTTCTCTGCCGCTTCCACATGCTGAACGGAGTTTAAAGTCTGCAGCTCGTTTCTGGTGACATGATTCATGGCTTCCTGAATCCAGCCGTTCAGTCCGCTTCGATATCTAAGTTGTCTCCAATGGACAGAGGTGAAAGAGAAGGGTCGCTGCTGGCGCTGGAAACACTTGGGACACCGGCCACCACAAGCCTTTTAAACGCCTATCAGCCTTCCTCAGGAGAAAGAAAGGCTGACTCTGGGGATGAATGGAAACAAAGTTGACTGAGTCACCATCTCAACCCATTTCAGTTCCTCTGCAGGGGGAAAGAGGAGAGTAACCCTTTCCTTCCATAAATACTACCAAGTTTGGTGTAAAAGTTTAAAACATGGAAACAAGCTAGGTGTGTGGGTCCGATTTCACTTTAAAGTAATGAAAATAAGCTGCAAAGAGCAATTGATGGTTTATGGTTAAAGCCACTACACCTGACTGTGAAGCATTAAAACGTCGTCAACGCGGGCTCCCCTGCACACACCCATTGTGTGATTGAAAAATAACTCAAGACACGTAATAAACACATTTAAAATTCTTACAAGCACCCTAATTTTTATAAGATATGGATTAACTACTCAGGCAAAAACACCAAGTAGTGAGTTCACATTTAAACATAGTCTCTTTAAATGAAATGCCCCAGATTGTCTCCACAATGTATTTTATTATCTTACACTGGTATTTAACTGCCTTTAATGTCTGTGTAGCTTGGAAAGAGAGACAGTTACTCTCTCTCTCTCTCTCTCTCTCTCTCTCTCTCTCTCTCTCTCTCTCTCTGTTTTACACACACACACACCACAAATCCAATTAATTTTTATTTCTTTTCTTTCCACTAAAGAGAGCAGAAAGTAAGAAAAGAATCTCCACATTTTTTTTCCCTACATTTTTTCCATAGAGGAAGAAACTGGTCTACAAAGAAAAACAACACTTTACTTACAGCGCTGGCCCCACGCTCAGCTCCAGGAAGAATGGAATCCCTGATTCTAATGCACAGAACTTTGAAAGACTGCGGCATGTAAGGAGAGCATATTTCATGGTCAAGAGTGCTCCACCTTTCAAACATCTCAGCTCAGCCCTAAAAGCTGCCGCCTTCTGACAGCGAAGCCCAGGGATTTGTAAACTGGCTGCTGCACAGCATTCAGACACGTGAGGGTCTTTTTAAAAAAATGACTACAAAAAATAAAAAGTAAAATTTAATTTTGAGTTCTCAAAACACAGTTCGGAGTCAGTTTTCATTCAAACAACTTTCTGCCTCTTTCGACCCCTGGGAGCCCTCTAGTGTCTCACTTGCTAACCAACACAGAAGTATCAACCCTGGGAAGTGAAGTGATCTCAAGTGTTTGCTGAGGTTGGAGGAGACCCCACTGCCAAATAAATGCCCTGTAAAATGAGGAGTGCCGCTGACCCCTGCCTGACCCTATGGAGGTGGGGACCAGACACCAGAGAACCAGGCCCTGCAACTTACCTCACATCTGGGCTGTTTGCGGACTAACTGTTGTCTCCCACCAATTCTGGGAAGACACGGCCAGGAAGTGAAGACAAAGAGAAGATGGGGGTAACTGGAAATGAGGAGGAAAATGGAAGCGTGAGATAAGAGTCGGGGAGATGGGAAGGCACTTGTGGTGTGCAACTGCCCCCAGCAACCGTACTCAGAAAGCAGCCTGGACGCCTTCTGATTGGAGGCCTTTTAAAAACAGGTTAGTGATTGGCCTGGGTCATTTGCATGTCCTGCCACAAAGGCAAGAGCAGACGACCTTGGGGTCTCACTGGGCTTTTTTTTCTTTGCTTCTGCAGCATATAGAGTCAAACAAGAAGCCACCAACGGGACAGGGGTGGTTTTCCCTGTTAGGAAAAAGGTTGTGATGCCAGGGAGTGAGTAGATTAGAATTTGATGCTTTTTAATCCTAAAAATACTGTTACAATGCCAAAAATATAAAAAAAATAAAATAAATAAAAAATAAAAAAGCCAAGAATTTCTCATGCTCAAACTTTTCTTCCTCTTTAGAAGTTCTGGTACATGTTTAAAAGAGATAAAACATTTCAAGACTGAATGTACCCTTGAAGTTTTGACAGGCTTCTGCTAAAACTTCATGAGAATTCAGGCACTGAAGTCATTTTCTTTATGCTCCCAAATTCTTAAAACACATACTCCATGAACATGGATTTACTTTCTAGAGACTACCTCAGAACTTTCCGACAGGGGCCTATGGCTGAGCTGCTTTTTATAGATATCTTGTGCTTTCCACATATTCAAAAGATTAATTGTCCTGGGTCTCGACAAATGAAAGCCGTGGGCTGAGATGTAGCTTACTGAAAGAAGACTTGCCTGACATGTGGGCGACCTTTAGTCCCGTTTTCAACAACGTAAGATATTAAATTAAAAAGTTAGAAATAAACGCTTGGCAGCAGCCTCTTCCAGACATCTTAAAGGCAACTTTACGGGTGCCTGGGAAGCAGATAAAGGTTGTGTGCGCTGATAAGTCTGGCTGACTCCTCTCTTCCCTCAAAAGAGTGGTCATTACTGGGAAAGAACAATTCGTCCTCCCCCTCCTTCGTCGCCATGGGGGTTAGCAGGTGCTAAAGCACGTGGTCAGCATAGGACAAGCTAGAAAGGAAGCCAGCACGGCTCTCCCCCGCACTCGCTGTATTGTGTACTGATACTTGTCTAATCCTCTGTATCTCTTTCCACAGACAACAGCATTCACCCCGAGAACTTCCCGCTGTGGTTAAAGGAGACAGCATTGTTGGAAGGACCACCTGGAATAGTTGGTGATACATTTGTCTTTGTCTCCCCCTGTCCACACCTCACCGAATTTCTCAAAGAATCTTCTACTGAGGCTTGCTGTGCCAAGGCAATGCTATTATTACAGAATTTGGAACAAGCACAAGAAGTTATTTATGTTGTAAAAATAAAACCAATACAGTAGATGAGGCTCATTAGATGTAATCAGGAATCAGTCAGTGTGTCGTTCCTTCCACTGCCCATGAGACCTGATCCGGGCCTTATCACTTCCTTCAAACCCCCTGCGTGAGACTGCAGGTGGGCTCTAGGACTCCTCTAGCTACACTGGGGGTGGAAGAGGAGGGGTTTAAAGCTTGTCAGTCATTGTCACTCCTAGATGTATCTAACATGACTTCTTAAACTGTTTGATTCTATAACATGGTCAAAATCTCTTGATTTCATTTCAGACTTGAATCATGTTCCCTCTGCCGAAGCTATCTTAGCCTCTCAAAAAGTCTGACGAGGAGATGGACACAGCAGCACATGCCTACAATCTCAGCACTCCGGAGGCTGAGGAGAATAAATTAGAGGCCAGCTTGGACTACCTAGCAAGAACTTATCTCAAATTAAAGACACACACACACACACACACACACACACACACACACACACACACACACAAGCAAAACAAAACCTATAGCCAGGACAGGAACTGAGACCATAGCTCACTGACAGAGAGCACTTGCCAAGCATTCCTGAGACAACTTTCACACACAGACACACAAAAGAAAAAAAAAACCTACAAAAACAAAACAAAACAAAAAGCAAGGAGACCCATCTGGGATTTTGTTTTGTTTTGTATTTTGTTTTTTGTTGTTTTTCCTATCTGTATAATGAGTTCATTCTGGATCCATCTACCTCCTCACTGCATGCTGAGCCTGGGTCTAGCAATCCCAGTGTTCCAGAGAAGCTAAAACTGATTAAGAGCAAAAGGAGGCTCCTGGCCTTTCCACAGGAAAGAAATGTCCTACCATCATCCATGTAGCCTCGTCTCCCCAGGAATGTGGCACCACCTCTTTAAGCTGTGTGTTAGAATGGCCCTGCTGTATTAACAGAAATGTCCGCGTGAACAAGTCCTACCATAACAGACAAAACACACAGCCGCAGCCAGGTGCTATTATACATTCCTTTAATCCCAGCAATCAGGAGGTAGAGGCAGTGGGATCTCTATGAGTTCAAAACCAGCCTTGTCTCCATGGCAAGTTCCAGGACAACCAGAGCTACACAACTTTCCCCAAATGTACAGTAGCCAACTTAACAGATGTGAAATAAGAATGACTTATAAGATTGTTATTTCACCTCCTAATAGTTAGATGACTTAAGAATATTAGAATAATTAGCATTTGCTTCAATTCAGAGTTATCATAGAGCTTTTATTTATTTTTAGATCTATTTACTTATTTATTATGTATGAGTGTTTTGCCTGCACGTATGTATGTGTACCATGTGTGTGTATGCTGTCCATGGAGGTCAGGAAACAGTTCAGATCCTCTGGAACTGAAGTTATAGATGGATGTGAGTGACCATGTAGGTACTGGAAACTGAACCTGGGTCCCATACAAGAGCAGCTAGTACTCTAAACAACTAAGTATTTCTATTTCAGAGGTGGCACTGAGTCCTCAATGTGCTGCCCCCACCCCTCCAGGCAGACCACATGTGGGGAAGAACCAGTCCCTGCACACTGGCCCCAGGACATCCTCAGTTTGGACAGAAGCACACTGCAGGAGAGCTGCATCTTCAAAAGTAGATAAAGACTGGTCAAAGCTGGCTCAACACTTGAGCCCCTAGCAAGAAATTAGACCAGAATTGCGAATCATCTCCCCTTAACTCAGGCACAGTTTATATAATGGAAAATACACTGTGGGATTGTATTTGAAGGAAGGAAGGTCCCCTAGCTATGCTGGACTACATTTGGCACACTGGAAATGCTTCAGAATTATAAATAAACACCATACAAGTGCAGGAAACAAAACGGCGGAATTCTAGTATTTTGAGAGCTTCCATGCCACCTTCTGTGATTCAAGTATGTGCAGCAGATCTGATATGTGGATGTGTAACTGCACCTACATGTGTTATGAACCCGTGAGAACATTTGGGAAGACAGTACGGGGTATCACAAGCCTTGCTCACCCACCCAGTCTCACTTTGCAGCCCTAATAGAGTCATGGGAGATATAACTGTAGGGAGACACTGATGGAGGTACTGCTGTGTATTCTGAGATGTAATGAGATACAGGCAACACGTTTCGGGTTTTAGCTGAGGAGATACAACGCAGGATCTGAGGGCTCTCTCCAGTGCTGTTCGGGCACTTCTAGACGCTGTCTACTTTGGGAGATAGCAGGGCAGCATCCATGTGGTGGGCCACGTGACACTGTAGGAGACAGCAGCAGCTGCAGGGGCAGTGATGATTTGCCCTTAAGCAGCGGCGCAGCCAGGAAACATGAATGAGCTAAGCTTATGTGTAGTAACCAGAACTGACAGGGTTATAAGCGTATGAGTGACAAGACTTGACACACCCTGAGACGCAATTAAGAGCTTTATTGAGGGGTGCCCCTGGACCTATCTCATGCAGGAGAGTGACAGTCTACAATTCAAGTCATTCCTGCTGAAGTGTGCTTGGTGAGATTTGGGGAACCAGACTGAAAGGGAGGTTGGCCCCTTGGAATCAGTACCCAACACACCCAGACACCAAATTCTCAGCACAAAGGAGACTTATTACCCCGAAGGGGCAGGAGGTCCCGGGGAGACTGCAAATGCAGCAGCAACCAGGGCAAGCAAGACCAGCAAGAGAGCAAGAGAGAATGTTTCTGCAGTGGGTTTTTAAGGGGGAAGGCGGAGAGAGAGTCTGTGCTAGGGTGAGTTGGTAAATCCTGATTGGACACATTGGCCAAATAATGAATTTTGATTGGTGGACCTTGGTGTTTTTGTCTCTGGAATAAGTCGGTGGCCAAATAAGGGAATAGACCTTGGAGGCTAGCTTTAGGAATGTAAGGTTTTTAGCAAGAGAGAGGGAAGGGGTTAAAAGGGCAAAACCTGTCTGCAGTGTTTGCCATGCTCAGGCTTGTGTTTGCCATGCTCCGACTTGCTAGAGCCCCTTCATAAATTTATGAAACTGCTGAATGGTGGTCAAAACCCAGGGGTTCTGTGGAATGCTTGAATTTCTAAGGCATTTGAGCTGATTAGCTTCATTGCTGCTAACTAGATATAAACTAGAGTAAATTGAGAAGAGAGAACTTCAGTGGAGAGACTGCCTCCATCAGATTGGCCTGTGGGGCATTTCTTTTATTTATTTATTTTAGGTTATTGATTGCTGTGGGAGGACCCAGTCCACAGTGCCACCCTTGGGCAACCTGGGTTGTCTACGTAAGCAGGCTGAGCAAGCCAAGGGGAACACAGTAAGCAATGTTCCTCCAAGGTCTCTGCTCCAATTCCTGCTTCCAGGTTCTTGCTTGAGCTCCTGCCCCAAGTCCCTCATGGACGGACTATAATCCTTTCTTCCCCGAGTTGGTTTTGGTACTTTTCATAGAGCAATAGAGAGCAACCACGTTGCTGGGCTCAATAACATCTCAGGCAATGTTGAGTAAATGAATTAATGATTGAAAATACTAAGATGACCAAGTAAAGCCCCTTGCCTAATGCTTCTGAAATTGTGGCCATGCCCCCACAGCGTCAGCTACAACCACAAGTTTCCTAGAAGTGCAGCTCCTTGGCTATAACACCAGATCTACTGAATTGGAAGCTTTGGTCGCAAGTGCCAGTATCTGCATTGACCCAAGCCATCCAGGAATCCAAAAGTTGAGGACCACCGTGTTGGATGAGAATCCACAAGCAATGGAGCAGGACTTGAGGGAGAGAAGAAGAGGCTAGAGAAGGAAGGACCAATAAAGCCAAAAGCTGCGAGAAGATCCAAAGTAAGTGTCTTCAGAAAACTGAGCGGGTTTTCCTAACTACCACACACCTTCATTGTCCTTCCGCAGGAGAGAATGCATATGGGATTCCAGTTCTTTGAAGAAGGGAGCCATCCCTGACCGCAATAATCACCAGCTCAGAGACAATTCCCCATTTCACTTTCGCACTAATTGCTCACAACAGAGAGGTAGGCAATATAGTTTATGACTGCCAATTTGCATTTCATTAGGTTAGGTTGAAGAATCTGTAAACAAAAACTCTAACTTCAGCTAGGTGCTTTGGGAAAATTCTACTCACTTTTTTCAGCTGAAGCACTAGGCTGCCTTTGTCTAGCTCACTGGGTGGTTCTAAAACTAGATTATACCTTACAGGTAAAGCACTTACCACAGTGATTGCTAGGCTGTCCGAGCCTGGTCATTCAGTCCACTTTTCTTGTCATAACTAAACTCTAGATTGACTCTAAGAAGCCAGCCGTAGCTGAGGCCCATGGTCAGCGCATGATTTCAGGTTCACGACACCGTTGTCAGAAGTTGCTAACGTGACTCATTATCTAGAATTTGCTTCACAACCATATCTTATAATCAGGAGTGTATTCTCCATACTGCTTTGGATTCAAACCATGGGTAATTTTTGCCTTTTAAAATTATAAGTAGTCAGTGGTAATCTGCATGAAGTGATAGTCAGCACCTTGGAGATGTAATTGAAATCAGGAACCTTTGTCACAAAAACATATTAAGTGTGAAATCAGAAATTGAAGCATTTTCTTCCAGATAATTTGGTGCTTTTAAGTTAAAAGTGGGACACACTTTTTCTAAGCCAGAACAGGGGCTGAGGAGACGGCTTGGTCAGTAAAGAGCCTGCTGGGTCTGGGTGAGCATGAAGACTCAAGTTCTGATCCCCAGCACCCCCCTAAAAAGCCAGGTGCTGCAGTCCATGACTGTAATCCCAGCACTGTAGCGGGGGAGACAGGAGGACCCCTGAAACTCTCTGCCAGGTCCTTTTAGCTAATCAGTGTAATCCAGTTCAGTGAGAGGCCACCTCTCAAAAAATAGAAGTGTAGAAAAGTGACTTTGGAAGGAACTGATGTCAATCTCTGGCTTCCACGTGTATGAACACTCATAAATATGCACCCTTCCTACACACACACACACACACACACACATATATGTACGCACACACACTCACACACACTCAGTTACCAGTACAGTGATGATTGATGACAATGATAGTAAAAATATATTAATATTAATTTTACTATTATTAATAATAATAATTAGTGACTAATTATTATTATTAATTTACTCATAGGGTTGGTATGAGGAGTAAATGAATCAATGCATGAAACACCTTACCGTAACAACAAACAAACAAATAAATAATGTTAGCTTTATCATTACCAGGAAGGAAATAAACACAACTCCGGAGCACTCATTTGCTGTGACCAAAATCCGAGACTCACAGTTGTTCATTCCCGTTTACACACCAGTCAGGGTGAGCTAGCTAGATCGAGTCAGCTGCTCATTTCCCAGCCTACATCTCTCTTCTTTGGAAAAGCTTGATGGCTGATCAGAGAGTGAGCTGCTTGCTGCCCTATTGCTAGACTGTTATATTATTCTTTTCTTTCTCATTTAAAATAGTTTGTGAACATGGGGTATGGTGGTATCTGTCTTTAATCTCAGCACTCAGAAGGCAGAAGTTAGCAGATCTCTATGAGTTTAAGATCAGCCTCATCTACAAGCAGGTTCCAGGCCACCCAAGGCTACATAGTAAGACATACCATGTCTTGAAAAAAAAATTAGTTAATTAATTAATTATATGAAGCAACTGTTTGCTATCCCTATTGAGCTACTTTAGATTTACTAGTAAAATAAACAAACTGTGGTCAGTCATCAGAGTCTAAAGCAATGACTCTCAACCTGTGGGTTGTGACCCCCACAAAATTATATTTAGGAAACAGAAATAAAATACTTTATGGGTGGGGTCACCACAACATAGGGAGCTGTGTTAAAGGGCTACAGCCTTAAGAAGGTTGAGAAGCGCTGGTAAAGAACTGTCTTGTAGACTCCACTCTAACATCCTCAAGCACTTTATACATCTTCCGCTTCATTGACCACCCTTAGAACCTGTGCAAACCCAAAAGAAATGTCTCAGTTCTTATATCAATTCTTGCTCTGTTTTGTCTCAATGTAATTAAGTACTTCATGCCCCCACGCAACCTCAAACATGGCCTTTCTAACCATGCCGAGTCTGTGATCTTCTAAGTGACAATGTTGAACTGGTTTGGGTAGTTGTAGAACTAGTTTATTCTAGTTGGCAAATCATCTCAAATCTGTTGTGAATTTCTAACTGAACCAATGCTTACTTGAAAAAAAGGAAAGAAAAGGCTCCTTTTCCTTAAATAAGAATAAAAAAATATTTTAAATGTATAGATGCAGTTGAGTTACAGAGCTGGGGAGGTTGCTCAGAACCTCAGAATCGACATAATCCTGGCAAGCATGACAGCCACCTGAGTCCCAGAACTCGTGAGGTAGAGACAGGTGATCCCTGGGATAAGCTAGCTAAGTGCTAGCTTGGTGATACTCTAAGTTCAGTGAGAGACCCTGCCTCAGTAAACGCAGTGGAGACCAATCAAGGAAGGAACTGGACATCAACTCTAGGCCTTCACACATACACACATACACACACACACACACATACACACACACACACACACACACACACACACACACACACACACACACACGCCCACACATATGCACACACAGAAAAATGTAGTTGAGTTTTAGCTAAGAGGTGGGTAACTTTCACTCTAAAATATATGACTAAAGCAAGTGAAAAAGTTTAATAAGATGAGCCTGCAGTTTCCACAGCTGAAGCTTGTCTGAGACCCTTGGTAAATCTAAATTTATTAAACTTTCTTTTATTAGTTTCAAGTTTTCCATAGGTAGCAGAATTCAATACTAAATTGTGTAACTTTTTGTTTCAATTGCTAATATCAAACTAGAAATTCCCACAGGTTCTGTTACCTCAAGATTATACTCAAAATAAATAAGAAAAATGTATACAACACATTTTTTAAGAAGTTCCCTAAAAGTTAGAGTCTGGAGAAATGGCTCAGTGGTTAAGATCACTTGATGCTCTTGCAGAGAACCCAAGTGTGGTTCCCAACACCCACATCACAGCTCACAACCACCTCCAGATACAACACCCTTTTCTGGTCTCCATGGGCATCCACGTGTATGTGCACAAGTACACATGTACACAGATGCACACACATGTACATATGTATAATAAATAAATGATAAAATAAATAATTTTTTAAAGTTATCTTAAAACATAAAGATTCTTGAATTTAAAACCCTCACAAACTAGTATCACTTATCTAAATATGAAAAATTATGAATACATAAAGGAAAAACAGATCCAACCATGAGGTACATACAAAATGTTTACAGGAAGACAGTGAGCATGTGACATATCCCACATAATCTTTTTAATTTTTTTATTTAATTACTTTATCCATAAGAGCATTTTGCCTGGATGTCTGCATATGCACCTTTGTTCCTGAAGATGTAGAGACTAGAACTGGAGTTATGGGTGGTTGAGACCCACCATCAGGTCCTCTGCAAGAGCAAACGTATGAGCCGCTCTCCAGGCAAGTGCCGCATAATCTTTAGTTGCTCTGCTTGAGTGCTTCCTTTTTCTCTTTTTATTTATTCTTCTCTCACACAATACATCCTGACTACAGTTTCCCCTCCCTCCGCTCCTCCCTGTTCCCCCCACCTCCCCTCTCCCCCAGATCCACTCCTCCTCCATTTCCCTTCAGAAAAGAGCAGGCCTTCCAAAGATTTCAATCAAACACGGCATAACAAGATTCAATAACACTAGGCACAAACCCTCATATCAAGGCTGGTTGCAGCATAGTTACTTTGCATTTCTGTAATTAAAAATAGCAATCATTAAACCCAGCAGCAGCGGTACATACCTTTAATCCCAGCACTTGGGAGGCAGAGGCAGGTGTATCTCTGGGAATTTGAGGCCAGCCTGGTCTACCAAGTGAGTTCCAGGACAGTCAGGGCTACTAAACAGAGAAACCCTGTCTCAAAAAACCAAAATAATAATAATAATAATAATTACAACTAATTATTATAATAATAATAATAATATTATAGTTAACATTTAGTTGTATTCTAGACCAAATGGTATAGTATACATTGAATTAAATCTATTAAAAATAACTTTAAAATTATAAATACATATAAGCAAACATCTGAAGGCAATGATGATCAAATATCAAGTAATGTTGAGCACCTGGAGTCCTGACCGAGGGACTTACATGGAGATGTCCCAACCTTAACCTCAGAATTTTCATAAGGGCATTTTCCGAACTATGGTGAAGGTGAAGAGAATCCAAGAAGAAAGTAACAATCTCATAGTCTAAGGAGAGTCAAGTGAGGATGCTGTGCTGATCAGCTGTCTATCAACTTGACCCATCTGGGAAGAGGGGATTTCAATTGAGAAATGCCTCCATCAGATTGGCCTGTTGGAAAGTCTATGGAAAATTTTCTTAATTAATGATTGATGTGGAGGAGTCCAACCCACTGAGGGTGGTGAGACCTCTGGGAGGCTGGTTCTGAGTTGTATAAGAAGGCTGAGCAAGCCATGGAGATCCAGCCTGCCAGCCTGTAACCATTGTTCCTCGTGGTCTGTGCTTCATTCAGCTTCTGCTTTCAGGTCCCTGTGTTGAACACCTGCCTTCGTTTCTCTTCATGGTAGGCTGTAAGATGAAATAAACCCTTTCCTCCTCAGTTTGGATTTGGTCATGGAGTTTTAATCACAGCAACAGAGAAGCAAACCAGGACAGCTGCTTACGGAGCATTGGTCTGAGGAACAAACTACTGGAGAGAAAGGCATCTGAGAGAGAACCTAAGAGCTTACCCACACGTCAGCCCTTGACTTTCCCTTTAAACTCTAATCTTCTTGTGTGTGAGGCAAGCTTCCAAGGACTGTCACAGACCACAGCGGACAGAAGACTCTAATACAGGGATTTCTGCAGGTGAGCAGCACTAGTGGAACAGAGGCTGGAATTCCAAGTGGAGGGGACTGGTTACAGCCCGACATCGGTTAAGAGGCACACCTAAAATTAATATTCACACCGTATAGTTGTCAACATTGAAATAAGTCTGCTCTAACAAAGGTTAAGACAGCGCCTTAATTGGGTGAAGCCATTCAGTGAAATGCTTCAAGAAACAAGACATTTTAACGGGCAAATCACACACAGCCTGTTGATGAGGCTTGTCTGTTACCTGTCCTGTAGGAAGGGGCATAAGGAATAATGAGGGTGGCCTTGGCCTGTTTGAAAGTGTGCCTGTGAGTGTTCAGCACACTCTTACTTCGAGAGACAGGGCTGCTCCGTCGCCTATTTCAGTGTTTAGGCAGTATAGTGCATCACAGCTACAAAGTTGTAATAATATAATCCCCCCCGATTTTTTGTTTGATTATCTTGAAACCTAAAACACAACATCCTGATGTAATTATTGTAGTGTATCTCCTGGTGTGCTCAGGGATGGGTTCATGAATCTTCAACCTGTTGCTGGAATTAAGAGAGTCTGCACGGATAATGGCCAGCGAGTAGACTATAAATACTAACATCTCCTTCCCAGCCTACCTTCACCTTGAAGATTACAATACAATCCTGCACAAAATCAAATGGTATTAGTTCTTGTCTGTTCCCCAAATGGAATTCTACTTTAGTGGGTACTTTAAAGGTATATGAAGCTACAACAAAAACTATAGTTGCTCTAGGGTAACTAGGAAGAAACGCAAAGACCAGAGCTGAGCATCTCTTTATGGTGCTCAGTGTTGCTTCTTTTCAGAGTGTTTAACACAGTGGTTATTTTTGCCTCCCCCAAAAAGGAATATTTATTAAATAAAACCGGGTGATGAGGCTTAAGATATACACATTTTTTTAAAGATTTTCATTGCATATACTTTTTTTTCCATGAAATTTCTTAGTTTTTCTCTCTGAGAAATAGAGATTAAGAATTTAAAGAGATAGATCTACCAATGACTTAGACTTTAAAACACTGTTTAATGTATAAAATAAAACACAGCAAAATATGAGAAAAATGAGGACCGACAGAATTCACACAGAATCCTGGAGCTTAGAGTAAAAAACCCCAAAATATCTTAAATTTGAAATTAAAAAATATTAGTTTTAAAAACAAATTTCACAAGGCAGAACATGAGCTCTGAACAACCAAATCTAGTTAAGTAGAAAATATGAAAACTGTCAGAAAAATAAATTGGAAAAAATCAGAGATGCATTGACTATAGTAAAAGATTCAATGTGTGATCAGACACACATGAGCAGAAATGACAACTGAAAAGAAGACAGAGATTTTTCAAACTGATAAAAATTACCAATCCAAGGAATGGAGAAAAATCGCTGACTCGGGACAAGGCTCCCTGTAGAGGGAAGATTTCACAGTCAGAAGATTAAAAACCAGAATGGGCACAGACGAAAAGAAGCTAGCCAAACCGGCCCACAGAAAGTTGAGGTTGGAAAATAGAAAATTAACAAACGCATCAGATTGTCAGACTCAGTGGCAATGTTTATTTAAAGTGCAAAACTAAAGTAAAGGGGGAGGGGACTAAACAGTCTTTGAAGAGGAAATTGTCAATTTTTTTTTTTCAGGTTCAAGAAATCTTGTAAACTCCAAGAAGAATACACCCAAACATACATTTTTTTTTTAAAAAAAAAAAAAGGAAATAAAAGGTTTGGATAACTGAGGTGTAGTTGAACTTTTATGGGGACTGGAAGCAGTTTGAAAGGTAAACTGAATTTAACTCACTGACTTTATAGAGGAAATACGTTGAGGGTTCTGCAAACACATAATCCAAGAGAAGCCAGACAGGCCACAGGCACCGTCAGAGCTCCTGGGAACAAACCTAGTGATCTTCTCACTGATCAAATCTTCCTCTCATTTACTTCTGCTGTCATGTCAGCAGTATCACCAGACCATGCTGTCACGTCAAAGAGAAACCATTTTTTAAAGTACTTTCTGCTGACCTAATAGAATGGAAGTGAGGAAAAGTAATGTTGAGTCACAAGGTCAAGATCACAGTGTTGGAAACACACCCAGGACTGGATTTCAGTCACTGAACTCTCAAGAGCAGGTTGTTAGATCCAAGAGTATTTGTTTCCGTTCTCTTATGGCTTTTGAGCACAGAACCACCGTCCCTCCTCTCTCCGCTAGACTTGGCAATGATTTCAGTTGCGGTCTATACACCACCTCCTCCAGTGCTCCACACTCTGAAAGGGGTCATCTAACTTTGTCTGCCTGATATCCCCCTCTTCTATTCTGGAAACAGAACCCCAGGGATGTGAGGATGCCCACATGTCTTTCCCTCAACAGATCTAGAAGCAGTATTCAGAAAAAAGGATACCTGGGTGTGGTGGCATATACCTTTAATCCCACATTCAGGAGGCAAAGGTAGGAGGATCTCTGAGTTTGAGGCCTCTGTGAGGTCTACAGAGAGTCTAGGACAGCTGGGGCTATATAGAGAGACCTAGTCTCAAAAAACACCAAAAAAAAGAAGCTTGGAATGAGGGAATGATGGATGCTGAAGTACCCAGCTTCAGTCTCTGTTCCCGCTGCCCTCTCTGTGTTAGCCTAAGCCAATGGGTTGCCCCTAATAACTTCAAATAGAGTTAAAATGGCTTGAAACCCAAAGGTTTTTTGACTGGTGTGGATTTGGACTTAGAAATTAAATATTTTCAAGCCAATACCCTGGAATGTGGAACAGCTGAGTGAGGATGATATAGAGACGATGCAAATCCATCTTCTCTTGATGTATAATACACCTGTTATGTATTGTAGTGGCTTAAGTAGTGCCACCTGAGAAATCATGTCTAGGCAAGGCACTGTGGTTCACACCTATGATCCTAGGACTCAAAAGACTGAGACAGGAGGATTGCCACGAGTTTAAGGCCAACTTGGACTACACAATGAGTGTGAGGTCAGTCTGAACTACAGAGCTCAGCTTGTCTCACTGTGTTTCTCTACTGCTTTCTTCCTTCCTTTCCTTTTTTAGATTTTTTTTAATTTTTTATGTATAAGTATTTTGCCAGCATTGTATGTATGTGTACTGTGTGTATGCCTGGTGCCAACGCGTTCTAGAAAATGTCCCATAACCGGAGCTACAGACAGTTGTAAGTCACCGTGTGGTTGCTGGGAGTTGAACCTGAGTCCTGCAGAAGAGCAGCTAGTGCTCGTAACCACTGATCCATCATTCCAGCCCATCTCTGTAATTCTCGTGGCATTTTCCTTGCCTAAGAGCTGTTTTCATTCTCAGGCTTACTTTTGCCTTAATCGCAAAGTAACTGCCAGGGGTGACAGATATTAAATGCATCCTTCTTCATGTTCAGGAAAAAAATGAAGATTATAAACATTCTCCAAGCACCAAACAACATTTCAGAGCTTTGAGCAGAAGTCAGTCTCCACAGATAAGAGTACCTGGCAGGCTTCCACCTTAGCTGCAGGACCTTTACTAAACTAATAAAACGCTATAAATTGTGTTGAATTGTCCCTGGGGCTGAGTGTGGTCAACCCCACACAAACCCAGTGGAAATGTTTGAAATGGCTACTGGATAGCAAACCAGACATCTGTAATAATTATGGTAGCTTTTCTTGCCTATTGACCTCACAGAGCCACGAGAGCCCAGAATCAGAACCACTGCTGACTCAAGGCTCGGGTCTACTTAGTTATCTAAATAAGTGATCCAATAAAAGAATGATCAATTCTCCTCCAAAATACACTTATCACCACTGTCCCTGTACACCTTGGAGCACATGATAGTTGCAATGAGATATGCCCAGCATCTCATTGTTCCAGCCCCACATTGCAGGGTTTTAATTTTTATCTATCATTTCCTGGGTCTTTCGTTTGATTTCAACACATTACTGATTATTTTTAGGGCTGCCATTAACACAGACTTCAATTGCTGTCTTGTTTTTCCCCTAGGCAGTGAAGCAGTTGCCATGGAAACAGAATCCAGTGCCTCGGTCTGGAGCCTCACATCAATGCAACTTGATGAGAGGGAGGAAGACACTACATCCTACCTGGATTTTATGTCTCCGGATCTATTAACCAAGCGAGATTCGAGTTATATTGGGGGAAGGCGTAGCTGACGGTGCACGGGGGTGACACCTTGTCTGAGAAGATGCGTCAGCGCTCTCTTCTGGAATTAATGCTTCGATTTGAGATTCAGAAAGATTTTTAATGCTTGAATTAACTAAAGATGCAAAGTCACAAGGTAGAGGGTACTGAAACACTGGAGGATTTTATAAGGTGAATTTTACCTGGCGTTACTTAACTACAGAGTAATGGAGAAGAAGCCTCCCTCGGAGAGCCAGGCCTTATGATCTGGGGAAGAGTCTTTCCCCACAGTTCCACCCTACAAAACACTGGGATCTAAAGGCTCTGCCAGATAGGCTAACCAGAGAGGAGGGAGTCCTAAGCAACTGTTGCTGAGGCAGCTCCCACGGGTCCACGGAGGATCTGGAGCAGTGACAACGCTCTGGCTAGAGCGTCACACCCTTCGCACCTGGGGAGAGGGCACTACTGCATGGCAAGCTGTGGAGACAACAGCAGCAGCTACATGTCCAAAGAAAGGACCCAGCACCAAATGCTGATGGGCTTATTTGCAACAGTGTAGAACCGATTCATGGGAGGTCTCGCCAGAGACCAGGCTCCGATTCTAAGCTAAAATCTATTTTCATGTACAATTCAGTTTGACCTCTTTAGTGCAGAAGACATAACTATATGACAGCCATAATGAGAAAAGCCCCTCAAATCACCAGGGAAGGGGTTTTGAATCCCTGAAACAGGGCAGGAAGCAAAGAGCTAAAAATATGAGACAAAGCCAGGTCCGTGGAGGGGCTGGAATGGGGCCAGTGAACAATCAGTAGCGGGAAGGGACAGCAGTGAGCTGGGGAAGACTGTCCGGCTCACACTGAGTAGTTTTCCTTTCAATATCTTTCTCTTAGTGTGATATTTTAAACCAAGTAAGCAAAGTAACTTTTATTTTTATTATCTGTTTGTTTGGTTTGCAATCCTAGCCCTATCAAAGGGGGGGGGGGGGAGAGAGAGAGAGAGAGAGAGAGAGAGAGAGAGAGAGAGAGAGAGAGAGAGAGAGAGAGAGACTTCCCGTCCTTGTGGTTCACATTCATAATCCCAGCACTTTGGAGACGGAGGATTGTTGTGATTTTCAAGTTAGCCTAGACTGTATAGTGAGTTCTAGGACAACTAAACTGTCTCAACATGCTTCCTATCACCACTCCATCACCACCCCACTCTACCTCCATCAACCTCTCTCCTGTGTCTAGCCATATCCGTCAATTCTCAAGAAACTTTCGATTGGCATAAGCCACCCCATCATTTGCTAGGAGACAATCAGGTCACTGTTACTAATCCAGTCATCTCCACAAATCACCAAGTTTGGAAACATTGTTTCTGTCCAAACAAGCCCCGGCTTCCTAACACTGGATACTGCTACAAAGCCAGACCACAGAGCAAATTTCTTGGACTCCCGGGGACTCAAGGCTGTCAGGGTTGCCTACAGAGCCCTTGTTGGAACTCTTTACCCATGTTATTCATCCCAGGCCCATGTCCAAATGGCTGGGAGCTCATGTCATTCTTACTTATTGTTGTATTGGAAAAAATTTCTAAAGTGCTCACCCACTCCCTGGCTCCTAGTTTGTCCCACTGCCTGTGCCATCCTTCCCCAGGCCTTGCTCTGCTTTCTCCCCCATTCTTGATATCATAGTCCTCTGCCTTGCCCTAGAAGAACCACACTAGCATGCCTGAGAAACACATCATTGAAAATAGCACCACAGTAAGGCTCATGGGGGCACAGACAGGAGGATCATGTGTTAAAAGCCACCCAGAACTACATAGCAAGACTGTCTTTAAAAAAAGAAAAACTAATATTAAAAACAAACTATAACTAAAACAGGCAAGGTGTAGTAGTACACATTTTTAATCCCAACATCAGGAGGCAGAGGAAGATGAATCTCTTGTGATTTTGAGGCTAGCCTGGTCTACAAAGCAAGTTCCAAGACAGCTGTAGCACAGAGAAATCCTAACTCAAAAAAAAAAAAAAAAGAAAAGAAAAGAAAAGGAAGGAAGGAAGGAAGGAAGGAAGGAAGGAAGGAAGGAAGGAAGGAAGAAAAAACAAACAAGCAAGCAAAAACAAACTGTAGATAAGGCAGTAGTGAAATCTGATAAACTACCTTGTGCCAGGAAAATAGTTGGGACTAACTAACATGATAAGTGTTTGTCCCAGGGAAGTCATTGTAGAATGGGTAAACATAAGATCAGATTGATACACATAGCTTGAAAGTCAAGGGGGAAAGATGAGGTCGGGCCAAATATAAAGAGCTTAGCCTGAACATTTACTTCAATATGCACGTGGTATTTGAGAAAGCTGGCATTGTGCCAAGCATGATTCCAATAGCAATTCACTCACGCCAGCACAACAGGCCAAGTCCACAGATGAGGAAGTGGATGCACAGGTCATGTTAATTCCTTGCCGTGGCCATTAACTGAGAAGGCACAGAAATTGTCAGGTTCCCTTGCACAGACACGGAAGAGTTTAGGAGCAGTGTTAGGAGCCTAGCTTTAAACTTTTTAAAGTCTGGAGACTAATAATTACCCACCATGCCAGGTTCAGCCCTGCTCCTAGCCAGTATTAGTCCGCAGAGACACCATGCAGGGGTTGTACTAGGCTGGTATTCAAGACCCCATTACTTAGTCCTCCACCGGAACTAGGATTAAAAGAAAAAATATATGCCATTTGCCGAAGTCTTTTCTGATTTCTGTGGTATAAATAGTGTTTACTATTTCCAGTTCCAAAGCACCGATGTGAATTTGTTCAATGCAGGGATTGCTGCCTGCTCTCCACCCATGCTGGGCCGGGCTGCTGATTCGGGCCTTTAGAATAACTATAAAGTGCCAGCAAATATCCAGCAATGGAAATTCAGGGCTGCCAAGAGGGAAGAAGAATTTATGGTTGTCGATGTGGCCAAAGTAGTTATGAAAATAATTTAGACTTGGGCTGGAGATTGCATTATAGATGATAAACAGATTAAATTCAAGGATGTGGACTAACAGGGGCTGGATAGCTGCCTGAGTCTCGGCTCTGACAATGAGTAGAGGTGGAAACAACTGTGTCATAAATCTCAAGATTTCAAAGACAGGCCAGCCCATCAGTCGAAGCCCCAGAAGAAGGTGGAGGAAGATTTCCAGCCCATGATGTACAAAAGCATCAGAGGTCTCCAGCATTAGGGAGCAGCAGGGTCCTCATGTACTGCATTTGTCAGATAACTTCCCTAAGCCACCAGCTGCAGGATCTCTGGGAGACAATAAAAATAACTGTCTCAAACCAAACATGCCAGGTGTGGGAAGTTCCCTTCCAGGTGTTGGTCAGGAGGGTTCTGGGCTTACTAAAAACAATACGGGCTCTTGCCCTCCAGAACTTGATGGTAAGACCCTACTACTGAAGACACTGCCACGTTGTTCACAGGACACGGAGAAACAAAATGGTACAGACCTGGAAGCTTCCTTCCTGTTCACTAGCTTTCCCATTATTGAAAGATGCTATGCAGGCTGCTGGGGGAGAAAAGTCAACAATCTTACACTGCTGTAACCCTGAGAGCTACAATAATGACCAACCTGGCAAGACATCCCTACTGGAGTAAGAGTGTTAAGAATGTTACTGGGGTAACCAGACACTTGCTGATTGTGTTAAGGCCTGCTCCATAGGAGGGAATGAAAATCTCTACTGTAAAGCTTGCCAAGAACCCATTCCTGGGGAGGTTATAGATGCAAAGAGACAGCCTGCTATTACTGTTTTCTAAATGGACACGGTGTCAGACTACCTTATCAATTACTTAGCCTTATACCCTTAGATTAGTGCAACTCTCAGCCTCATCAGAGAGTTTCTTTTTGCAGTGGACATCAGTTAACACAGAGACTCACAACCGGTTAAAGTACAAAAAATAAGGGACTACAGAGGGTTCAACCCTAAACAAAGCAGCTATATTACACCCTGCCCCTGACCTAAGGCTTAGAAGCATTGTAAAACGGGGCAGAAATATTGTAAGAGCTAGAGGTGAGGGTGGACTGCCATGACGTAATGTCTTCTGCCATGACATGGCAGGGCAGTTGCACTCATAACTTATAGGAGCTGTGGCTGCCTGCACTAACAGGTAAATGACCAAGCCTGTCAGTATCCCCTCATAGATGAGGGAGGGGTTTAGAAGGACCCACCCCCTAACTATAGATATATTGGCAATTTTAGGTTGCCCATGTTCCAGTGGATGGTTCTATACCCATGCACATTCGGGCAGCACTAATTGGACTCAATGTGTTCAAGAAGAAGAGGAGGAGGAGGAGGAGGAGGAGGAGGAGGAGGAAGAGGAAGAGGACATGAAGTTGGAAGGGGAACAAGGAGAGGTACTCCAGGAGGAGTTAGCGGTCAGGCGGTGGTAGCACACGCCTTTAATCCTAGCGTACTGGAGGCAGAGATCCATCCAGATCTCTGTGAGTTCAAGGCCACACTGGGAACAGAGCCAGGTAGGATGACACACGCTTTTAATCCCAGGACTTGAGATCTCATGTCTTCCTTGGGAAAGACACACGCCTTTAATCCCAGGAAGTGATGGCAGGAAGCAGAAAGGTGGGAAGTAAGAGGTGCTCTTGATCCAAATACATTGTATACATATGTCAAATTCTTGAGGAATAACTTTTTAAACCTGTTTCCTGCATGTATATCTGGGTGTGTGTAGAAAACTGATTCTCCTTAAGTCTCCATCTGTGGTGTATGTATCATGCATAAATATCAAAGGAAAACAAGCTATCAAGGTATCTTAAGAATAAGTAGACTGCACCTAAGTGTGAGGTAGAGTTGAATGTCACAATAGCAATGGATGACACAGCACTGTAACACGAATCTTAAAAGGTCTTATTAATTAAAAACAAACCCGGGGCCAGCTATTGGGGTGAACGCTGAAAGATCAGAGAAGCAGAACAAGCCACAGCTAACCTCACCTCACCAGCTTCTCAGCCAAGCCTATTTCCTCAAACTGGAAGCCTCTGAGTCCTCATCCAAATGGGTCTCAGCTGAATTGCTGCTAAAAGCCTAAAAGCTTAAAAGCTTAAAAGCCTCTAGTTCCTGATCCTCACGCCTTATATACCTTTCTGCTTCCTGCCATCACTTCCTGGGATTAAAGGCGTGTGTCTTTCCCAAGGAAGACATGAGATCTCAAGTCCTGGGATTAAAAGCGTGTGTCATCCTACCTGGCTCTGTTCCCAGTGTGACCTTGAACTCACAGAGATCTGGATGGATCTCTGCCTCCAGTACGCTAGGATTAAAGGCGTGTGCTACCACTGCCTGACCGCTATGCTTAATATAGTGGCTGTTCTGTTCTCTGACCCTTAGTTAAGTTTATTGGGGTGCACAATATATCAACCACACAGCACTACATAAAGGGTTCACAAATGAGAACTGAATCTGAGACCTGAGTGCTCAGAGGCAAGCCTGGTGTCATCAGTAAACATTCAGAGTCCCACACCACCACTGAGAAAACTAACCTCATCCTAATGTACTGTATCCTGGAAGCTTGGGTCCTGGAACCCTGAGTAGGAGCACCAAAGGAATGAAGAAAACCAGATGCACAGATACATGTAATAGAAGGTGAGTTCAGGTGGGGTATGCTACCTCTGATGAAGGGCATCTACTACCCCAGCAACCTGGAACCTCAGCACCTTTATTAGGTGCTGCGTATGAGTAGAGGTTAGCTTGTCTCTGTTGGAGGTCTTTGTAGTCTAGCCGTCCAGGCTGTAAATATCAGGAAGAGGAAGCCACAGTTGCTAGTCTTTGCATCAGTAAACACTCATACTCCAACACCGAGGAAAACTTTGCCATCCCTCTTAAGCCTGGCCCATAATGGAAAATGGCTGAAAGGTGCTTGCCACCAAGTCTGAATGCCTAGGTTCGATCCTTAGGACTCACATGGTAGATGGAAAGAACAGGCTCCTGTAAGTTGTCCACTGACCTCCAAATATATACCAAGTGTCTTAGTTAGGGTTTCTATTGCTGTGAAGAGACACCATGACCATGTCGACTTTTATAAAGAGAAACATTTAATTAGAGCTGGCTTAGAGTTCAGAGGTTTAGTCCATTATCATCATGAGGGAAAGCATGGTAGCATGCAGGTAGACATGGTGCTGGAGAAGGAGCTGAGAGTTCTACATCTTGATCTGCAGGCAGCAGGAAGAGACTGAGACACACTTCCACCAACAAGACCACACTTTCTAATAGTGCCACTCCCTATGGGCCTATGGGGGTCATTTTTATTCAAACTACCACACCATGTGCATGCCACACATGCAGACACACACACAATATAAATAAACTAAAAACCAATTAAGGACACATATGAGCACAGGATGATGAAAGCATAACCAAGAGTGTAGCAACAGGGATGTTTTAAAGTTGAAATTGACATCAGAAGAGAACTGACTAGACACAGAAAGGGGAAAAAAGAGGCAAAACTGAGAATAATGCTCACATGTGAGGATAAGAGGAGGAAGTGAGAAATTTCTAACTAGAGTGAGTCAGTCCACAGTGCCACTTAGGGAGACAAGACTCTAAGAAGGTAATGATAGCAGGGAAAATGTGTGTTCATCAGAACTCTTGATTAGAAATGAGAAAAAACAACTGACTTAGGCAGAAAATGACTTACTGCTGCTCAGAATCCAAGAAAGAATTCAACCAACAACAACAACCAAAAAAAAAAAAACTGGTGTCGTACAGAGTGATAGGTCCTGTAGTTCTTCTCAGGTTGTGCTATACCCTCTATGGTAGTGGTATCTCCCTATTTCCCCTGTCTGGGTACAGCCATGTATGACATACTCAGAGCCAGAGAGGGAATGTATGATTTGGGTCTGGCAAGACTAGTCCAAGCTTTTGGCCAGAGTAGTTGGTTTAGAAGAGGTCATGTGATGTAAGCACACTAATCAAGAGCTGTTATTGGATTTCTCCATTAAGGTTAACATACTTCTAGCCTTTGTCTTTGGGAAGGAGGAAGGATGAGAGCAGCTTGCTGCCATCTTCCTAATCACCCCAAACAAAGCCTAGCCCCAGAAAGCCTGATGGAAACTAACTCAAAAGTTGAGACGAGAAGGGAGAGGCTGGAGAGCTGGCTCATAGTTAAGACCCACTGGCTGCTCTTCCAGAGAACCCAGGTTCTGTTCCCAGCAACCACATGGAGACTTCAAATTGTCTGTTCCAGAGGACCTAGTGTCTTCCTCTGGCCTCCATGGGCACCAGGCATGCACATGGTACACAAACATACATGCAGGAAAAATAATTTTCCCTCATACAGTTGTCATCAATGGGTCCCCAAAACAGAAAGTACCAAATTCTGAGCTGATGTTTGCTGAATGGTAGCCGGAGGACAAACTAGCCACAGAGACTGGGCTGTCACTGGCTGGTCCTCTGTTTCATTTGTAACTTGTGCCTCTGACTTCCGTCTCCTAAGGGTCTGTCCCTCCCCAGTTGGAAATGAGGCTGCAGAGCGCTCCTTAGTTTCTCTCTTCCTTTCTTTCTTTTTCGAGACAGGGTTTCTCTGTGTAGCTTTGCACCTTTCCTGGAACTCACTTTGTAGACCAGGCTGGCCTCGAACTCACAGAGATCTGCCTGCCTCTGCCTCTCGAGTACTGGGATTTAAGGCGTGCGCCGCCGCTGCCGCCGCCGCCACCACCGCCACCACCACCTGACGAGCTCCTTAGTTTCACTTCTCATCTTTTATCAGAAAGGAACTCACTATCTTTATTCTGTTCAGTTTAAAGAAATACTGCAATTGGCCCACTTCGCACAACATAATAAATAGATCACTTTAACTACATTTTTTAAATAACTAGCTCAGCTTGGGCCAAGTTGATATCCTCAAACCAATCACATGGGACCAGTGACATGGGCTCCTATAAGAAGTGACGATACTCAATTACACATTAAGAATAGTGCTAAGAATTATCCATGTTATGTTCCTGGAAGATGGGTGAACACAGCAAGATGTGCTACTGAAAACTGGTGTGTTTAAAGATACTGAATTTGAGATACTGTGGAGGATCAAAGGAAATGTGACCCATTGAAATTATTGTTCAAGTCCATAAAAGACAATACGTGCATTTGATTTTGATGAAACATGTTGTCTTGACAACTGTCTTAGTTACAGTTACTATTGCTGTGATAAAACAACATGACCAAAAGCAACTTGGGGAGGAAAGGGTTTATTTAGCTTACACTTCCCTATCACTCTTCATCATCAAAGGAAGTCAGGACAGGAACTGAAACAAGACAGAAACCTGGAGGCGGGAGCTGATGCAGAGGCCATGGAGGAGTGCTGCTTACTGGCTTCCTCCATGTAGCTTGCACAGCCCACTTTCTCACAAAACCCAGGACCACAAGCCCAGGAATGGTACCACTCACAGTAGGCTGGGCCCTCCCCATCAAATACTAATTAAGAAAATGCCCTACAGGTTTACCTACAGCCCGGTCCTATGAAGGCATTTTCTTAATTGAAGTTCCCTCTAAGATGACGTTACCTTGTGTCAAGTTGACATAAAACTATCCAGTGCAACCAACAATAAACTTCAAATTCCCTCTATAATTGTACCCCAGCATTACCCAGCTCTGTGATTTGTTCAATAACTGCATGCCCTTCAATGGTTGTGTGCTATGGCAGAATAGACAGTGTGAATTAAAAAGAATGGTTGAATTTGCAAATGAAAATAGAGTTTCCTCCTAGGGAGTCTCACTGGAGAAACAAACTAGTCAAGGGTAGGCTACATGCCTAGCTGTGGATGGCCAATAGAAAATGGAGGTTCCTTGACTCACAACGTCATGTCAAGGCTCTTCCTTTTTAATTTTTATCTAATTTTTTATTCTTTATTTTTATTTTATTTATATATTTCCTCTTCTCTTTTTACCCTAGAAGTTATTTGCATATCTGACTTCCAGTTTAGTGTTTTTATGGGGTTCTTGAGTGTGAGAATGAGTGGATGGATCTGCGTCTTATAGCTTCTCTTGGGCTCTTTTTCTTCTGCTTGTTTTATCCAACTCTGATGTGCTAGTTTTTGCTTTATCTTTTATTCATTTTATTTTTTATTATTATTCCTTAGAAGCCTGTTTGTTTTCTAATGAGAGACAGAAAGGGGTGGATCTAGGTGGCTAGGGAGGTAGGGGGAAGCTGAGAGGAGTAGAGGAAGGGAAAACCATAATCTGGATATATTATATGAGAAAAAGATCTATTTTCAATAAAAGAAAAATTGTTGAGAACATGTATGGTGACACACACCTTTAATCTCAGCACTTGGGAGGCAGAAGCAGGTGGATTTCTGTGAGTTTGAGGCCAGCCTGGTCTACATGTAGAGTTCTAGGCCAGGGCTACACAGTTAACCCCTGTTTCAAAAAGGAAAGATAGGAAGGGAGGGAGGGAGAGAGGGAGGGAGGAAGGGAGAGTGGGAGGGAGGGAGAGAGGGAGGGAGGGAGGAAACATGGCTGAGAATCATGGAGACAGGACCTTAGAAGCCAACATTCCTGATCAATGTTCTCTACGCTACACAAGAGACAAAGACACAAAAGATTTGAAAATTATATCAGATTATTTGTAGGATGAGTATGGGTAGATTTGAGATAGCCATTAAAACTATGGGCTGGATTTCAGAAAAGCAATCTGGACACCCCATGATTAAGAGGTCAGGAATAACAGGCAAAAACTTCCCAGACAATTGTTAAAGGAACTTTCAGAGCACTGAAGGGAAATGCAGAGAATGTGGTGATGTTTGGGCATGTGAATGAAAAGCTGGGGAGAGGGAGAAATCAATGGCAGCACACACTGCTGAAGGGTCACAGAGAATTTATTATTGGCTCTGGAAACACGGCTTCCACGGGTGGTTTGATGGGCTCCATGGAGTGGTGGGTGCGAAAGGTGAGTCCCACAGCTTGGTTATTGAGCCTTGAACGCCAACAGATCAGAAAAAGCTTTCAATCTAAGTATACAATTGCCCTTCTTGCCAACAGGCAAAGAGAAAGAACTCTAGACAAAGGAACTGCATTTTATTTTCACGTTGGATTTGTCATCTGGGTGAATGTTTGGTTTTCACTAATGAGCACAGCCAGTTGTTTCTCAAGCATATCTGCTCGCTCGCGCCCCCCCCCCCCCTGTTATTTGGCAACTCTAAAACTATTTCTTACTGGTGTTAACAGTTTGTGAAATAGAATAGCTCCCAGGTGAGATCCTAAAGAGAGACATCAATGTGTTCAGTATGAAACGGGACATTTACTGGAGAGATAGCAGGGACAGAGCCGAATGAGAAGACTTAGAATTCAGAAATTCAAATCCACAAGTCACAGTTGACCAGCAGTGGTGAGCGGAACTTCTGAATGTTCACTGCTTCAAATCCTTACTCCACTGCATGCTTTGTGTCAAGGTAAGGGTCCAAAGGAGGCATATAATCTCACAAAACACTTTGAAAAATGTGTTAAGAGTCAATAACACAGTCACCAGAATCAGAGCTAAGAACTTAACTAAAGCTTAAGAACTAACACTAACATTATACAGACTGAACATGTTATAGTTAAAAGTAATGTGTATGTATATGCATATGCACACACATGCACACACATACACACACACACAACACACACACACACACACACACACACACACACACACACACACACACACACACGCATGCAATAACACTGAAGAAAGGTCCTGAATTTGAAGCAGAGTGAGGAGGGGTATTGAAAGGATTTGGAGGTAAGAAAGGAAAGGAAGAAATGTAATTATCCTATAATCTCAAAAGCTTTATAAAGATAAACCAAAAAATAATAATAATACGGAAACAAGACATGTCAATCATCAAGGTATTTCTAGTTTAAATATAATTAAGGCCTAAAAATGTTTATTATTGTGGAACTCTGGATCAAGTGATATCATTATATATTTTGATATTAAAAAAAAAAGAACTAGCAGTATAGAGTAAATTACTCCTTGAGCCGAGGACCCTCATCCATAAGATCAGTCACAGGCTGTAACTAGCAAAGCAGTCTGGGAACTGGACAAGGTAACACAGAGGAAAGTCTTTGCGCGGAGAAGATGCTCCGTCATTTTGACCCCTGGTTAGTACAGGCAATGACAACTTTGTTCCTGGGCTTTTCCATTGATACCTTTCCTCTTTCTCACTGTGTCAACCCCTCTCGGATCCCCTGTTGCATCATATTAAGGATGCACCCTCTCACATCCTGACCCCCCCTCACTGGCTCTGAGGGACACAGGGGCAGGCCAACAAGTGAGGTCACTGGGGGATTCTGAAGTTGCTTCTGCAGTGTTATGTTCCACTTTAGGTTGAATTCCATCGTTTTACATTTTTGAACATGAGCAGTTGGCCGTTTCTAGTCTCGAGACTGGTATTTAACTAAACAGGCTGTTCTCATCTTAGAAAATCACAGAGTTCTTTATTCACATCTAAGGCAGATTTGATTCCTGACAAAAGACCTGCGGGCTAAGGTTAAGCGTCATTCGATCTTCGTGTGCAACAAAAATAAGCCAGACCTCTGAGAATTTTTACCTCTTTTCTGTTTTCTCACATTTTTTTCCCAGTCAGTTGTTTTTTTGTTAATGTCTTTTTCCTCCGTGTGTCACTTGGTTTTACTGGTAAGTTTTGAGTACTGCTTGCCAGAGAGAAGACAGAGAAGATGGGGCTGTATTTCTAAGAGTGTGAACAAACCGCAGCAAGAAAACAATGTCCTAGTTCCAACAGAATCCCCAAGGCCAGTGGCTCCTGTCGGGAGTTGCATCCACGAACACGTGGGAAGAGCACCTCCTCGTGGGAGATTCCCGTTACAGCAACAGTGGGTCTCCAGACAACTGCAGGGCTAGCAGATCAAGTTAGAGCTAGGAAGGGCACCAACTCGCCACTAAGGACCCCCTGACTGCACACCTTGGATGTGAGAATTTCTAAACATACTTCAGGAGGTATTCTAATCGGGATGCTAGTATCAAAATGCTCTCATTCTGCATACAAAGGCTTTGTTCCCACCTTTGGCTAGCATACAGCAAAAAAACAGAACACTGTGTTTCTCTCAGACTTGGATGACCCGGGAGAGGACAGTGACTTATGCCTGACATGTTGAACACTAGTAGGTTCTAGTAAGCCAGTAACATTGTTCCAAACGGTAAAACATTTCTTGGACCAAGCAAACTTCTTGGAAAGTATCCTTTCTTCCCAGTGCACACTACAGCCATTAAACCGCTAGGACGTAACTATCCAGTTCTTGGAATGACAGCTTTCTTACTGAGCAGCTTCATTCTCTAACATCATGGACGCTCAGGAACGTTGCCGATGGAACTATTCCAGGCATAATGAAATGTCCGACTCTTGTGGGGAAGAGTAAAATCCCCACACAGTGAAGAGCATTGATCTGTTACTCCACCTGGGAGCTTCAGAGGAGGGTGTGGTGTGTGAACACATTTGACATCATAGTTTCCAAGGAAACAGGTCTGCTTCACTGTCCAGAAATGACAATGACTGCTTCCACTCACTCCCAGCCCACTAGAACACTTCGTTGGATTTCACCCACACCCTTTCAGGGGTCTCCCCTGGCCTTTTTCTCCAGAGAGACACCCAACGGTTCCTCTGACAGCGCTCTCCTTGCCCCCTTCCCTCACACTGCAGTGAGTCAGTTAACCTAACTCAGTTAGTCACTCAGCGCTTGTGTTCTGGCTAGTATTGGGTTGATTGGGCAAGGATAAGACTTGGTTTGGGGGGTGTGTGTGTGTGTGTGTGTGTGTGTGTGTGTGTGTGTGCATATTTACATGTCTGTGGGTGGGTGGGTGTGTTTGTACAGGTGGGCATGTACTTGTGTGTCTGCACTTGGGGAAGTGCAAAGTTCATGGCAGAGTCATTCGAGGTCACTCTCCACCTTGTTTATGGAGGATCTCTCACTGAGCTTGCCAATTTGGGCCAGCTTGCTGGGGATCCTGTCTCTGCTTCCCAGGTGCAGGCAGCCACCACAGCAGACTTCTACATGAATGCTAAGGATCCGAACCCTGGTCCTCACACTTGCACAGTGAGGGCTTATCCTACCGAGCCATTGCCACAGCCCGATCTGCTTATAATTGCTTCTTTTGAACACTCCTAATTATCTTCATCTTGTTCTTTTCCATATGCAGAAATAATAAAGTAATCTACCTGCAAACCAAAGAATGGTCTACAAGTTTCCATACCATCATATAGCAAGCCCATGAAGCCAGAAAAATAACTGTCTATCATAATATAAATCATATAAATACTTTATCATAGTGTACACACACACACTTTTCTTTCACTTTACCAAAAGTCGGGGGCTGTGCCTCTTAGAACAGTAGTCCAAAAGATGATGGTTCAATTTTCTCTCCTTTAAGATGTAACGAAGTGCCAGGCAGTGGAAGCGCACTCCTTTAATCCCAGCACTGGGAAGGCAGAGGCAGGCAGATCTCTGTGAGTTCAAGGCCAGCCTGAGCTACAGAGTGAGTTCCAGGAAAGACTCCAAAGCAACACTCAAAAAAAAAAAAAAGATGTAACTAAGCAAGATTGGTGACAATAAGCACTGAGTCACCTGCAAGACAAGACAGTGGGACGTTCAAAACACGTGTAAAGCCCTATCTCCTTAGCAGTCCTCTTGATCTACAACCATGTTTCCTGCTTCACTGAGAGGCAGGAAAGGCCTGGAGAATGTGTGCACGAGTTCTTCCACCCCAACCTCCTGCCATCCTCCTCCCTTCCCATCACTGCACTGTGCATTGTTACCAGTGCATCGGGGTCCCTGACAACGCGGTTTCCTAGACTTCTGCACTGGATTAGTTCCATGTGTGTCCATGGGAACACTGGTCCCATAAGTCTCCTCCTTCTTTCTCCTGGGTGCCAGCCTCCAAACTGCCCTCGGTGATGCTGTCCTCTGGGTGTCCCCGCCATCCTGTGGTCTGTCCTGACCGTTCTGAATTAGAGATAAACAGTGTGATGAACAAGAAAGCACTGAAGAGTGACAGCGTGTGACTTCAGAGGCTAGGTCACAAAGGACAATGGACACGCTCAATTCCCTACACGTGTCACTCTGTGCAAAGCCAGCACCGTGTCAGAATATTCCAGCAGCCCATGTGAAGAGGAGCTGAGGTCTCCAGCCAGCATTAGAGCAGCCCATAGTGATGCAAGTAAGCCACCATCTCCAATCCCAACCACACCTCGGGGACTTATGCCCGAACCCCAACATCTAGACCCTCAAAGACTGTGGAAGATAGCAAAGCTTTTATATTTTTTTAATGTTATACACTTGGGGTGTCTGTAAAAGATGACTTTCATGTGTCCTGTGATTGAAATATTCTAGGCACTCCATTTTTCTCAGAATAGCCAGTCTTTTCAGTGGTCCAGCAGGCCCCTCCCCCTGCCCAGCCCCTCCGCCTTTCTAGCCTTGTTTTCCACAACTCTTCTCTCCTCATGACTACCGCAGCTTCAGCTGCAGCCACACCCTGCCATCCTCAGGTGGCCTCTGGGGCCTTTTTAGAGACCTCTCCTCCCCTATCTCTTTTTCCCCTTATCGCTGGTTAACATACCATAGATATCATTCATTTCCTGGTGTCTCTTATTTGACTGTAAGCTAAACTGATACAGAGTTGTTGTTTGTTTGTTTGTTTGTTAATTTATTCCCAATGTCCTGAACCATGCCTGGTTTATAGCGGTTACTTCACAGAAACTTCTCAAATATTTAGAACACGGGAGCCCCCAGGTACACATAGATCCACACAGCCTATGATCTTACTACTTTGAAAGCTGAGGCAAAAGGATCATGAGTCTGGGACCAGCCTAAGCTTCAGACAAAAATAATGAACAAGGGGTAGGAATGGGAAGGAGCTCAGTGGCAGAATGTTTGCCTAACATGCCCAAGGCTCTGGGTTCTATCCCTAAAGCAGTCCATACTCATCACACAGCTGCCTGTAACCCCAGCTCCGGAGGCTCCACTCCTTGGGCCTCAGTGGGCGCCTGTACTGATATATAAATAACCACCCCACCACCACCACCACCACCACCACCACCATCACACACACATATAATTTAAATTTTAAAAAAGAAAAGTTTAGAAACGTACAAGTAAGTAATATTAATACTTTCTTAATCTCAAAGTAAGTGATTAAAAGTATACTTGGTTTATTCCTAGAACTGTTAACATTGTGAGGGGTACAGCTTTAATTCCTGGTGAACACTGTTTTAAAAAGTTAGTAAAGGTAATAGTTTTATTCTTTATTGAGGTAACCTTTATTGTAAAACATTTCATATGGGAAATATGTCCCAGGAAGGGCAGAAACATTTAGTTCAACACAGCACCATCAATTTTCAATCATATTCTTCCTGATATACATTGTTCTTGAAAATGTTAATTGTTTTGATTTTATGATGAACTCTTCTTGAAAAGAGTATATTGAAGATGATAGAATTAGTTGATTTTTGATTAGTGGCTTGAAATAACCCATTCTAAATATATCAATAAGGTGACAAGGTTGTATTAGCAAACTATCAATTCACAGTGAGAAATAATAGACCTCAGCGGCGGTGGTAGGGAGCAGCTCCTTCCCCCATCTAGAAGGCAGATAATAAGAGAACCAGGCCTGGGTAGGTGGGTGGTGGCAGAGCCACATGCAGAAACCTGGCACATCTCCCTCTTCAGCTTTCCTGTTCAAGTTACTGACATGGAACAATTCAGGGGACACTCAGAAAACCCACGCACACGCCCAACATTCTGACCCTTCAAGGAAGGCAGATGTGCCTCTGCCCACTCCCTTCACTTAGGTGCATTTGGAAACCTAAGGCAGGTTTCTCAGTTTTTCCAGATATCAAGGTGTCACCTTCTCATGGCCTCTGGACCAACAAGGATCCAAATGCAGGTCAAATACAACATGGAGAAATGCTCTATATTCTTCAAGAAGAAATGTTATACCTGAGTGCAAGATCCAACACACATGTGCCATCAGCCATCATATGATGAAGGGAAGAGTGACGCTCTGATCCCTGTGTAAAGAAAAAAAAGGGAGGGGGGGGCAGTGAAGCCTTACAGAGAAGATCTACTGATTAGCCAGACATCCAGGGAAAGCAAGTAGTCACTGTTGTGGGGTGATTATGCTTGCTGCCCTGAAGAACCACAGGTTACTTCAGTTTCAAAGACAGTAAACTGTGCCTCTGGAACCCAGACAGCAACTTCAGCCTGGAAATCATTCACTCATGCCAGGCAATGATGATGCACGCCTTTTATCCCAGCACTCGGGAGGCAGAGGCAGGCAGATCTCTGTGAGTTTGAGGCCAACTGGTCTACAAAGTGAGTTCCAGGACAGCCAGAGCTACACAGAGAAACCCTGTCTCAAAAAACCAAAAAGGAAGGAAGGAAAGAAGGAAGGAAGGAAGGAAGGAAGGAAGGAAGGAAGGAAGGAAGGAAGGAAGGAAGGAAGAATGGAAGAAAATTGTCCACTCCAGAGAACCTAGTGAAGGGAAATGAGCTTGAATGGTGGAGTGTGGATCATGGCCTCAGTTGCTTTAGAAGTCAGTGGCTACAGCCTTCTCTCTCTTCTTTTAAGTCTTTCAGGAAAAATTTGACAGGATGCTGTTGAAGCTGGTGGGGGAGGGAAAAAAAGAAGAGGGGGGCGGAGAAAGAAAACAAGCTAAGGATTTAACTTCTTTTAAAGCACGAAAAAGCATGGTTACATAATGCAACGAGATCAGCAGATGTGGCTCTGCCTCCACACCATTCTTAATTTCTCATTATATATGGAAATCCTCCAAGAGGAAAGCAGAATCACTCAGTTTGAAATCGTTCAGAAGAGGACATAAGTAAATAGCTGAGATTTAAAAACAAAAACAAAAATAACAAAACAAAACAAAAAAAACCTCCCACACTGGCATACTGCAAGAGGTCCTGACGGCAAGCAAGCGTTCCGAGAGTCCACACGGAAAACTGAGCAGATAGCACAAAGTTCCCATTCAGCCCTCTCCTTCTCCTAGCTGCCTTAGCATTGTGCCTCTGTGTATTAAATGGGTTAAAAGTTATGCAGCACTGACACATTATTCTGAAGAAATAAAAACATAAATTGTACCTTAGAGTTAATCTTTATGTTGTATGTTGTACAAGATATAGTCAATTTAACTTGCCGGTCCAAGTGAGCTTGGGAAGCAAAAAGATTCTGTTGTTTTTGGATGAAATATCATGTAACTATTCAACTGGGTCCAGTTTAGCTGTGTCCTTCCTGGATTCTTATCTGTATCTGTCTATTCCATTAGAGTGGTGAAGACCTAATTAATCTCCCTCACTACGATTTACTCCTGTTTGCCTCACGTGCTTGGACACTGCTGTGAGGCTCCTTGTGTTTTACTGTAAAACTGGCTTCTTCAACATTACACGATGCTCCTCTTTATCTCTGGTAATCCCCTGGTCTGCTCTCCTTTGAAGATAAAATTGGTACTCCAGCTTCCTCTGGATCTTTGTCTGTCTTTCTAAATCGGTATACTTATTAATAACATTAAAGTGAGTTTCTCATCAACAATGTATACTTAGGTCCTGAATTTTAGTCTTTGTTACTCTTTGCTTCTCATTGATCCCTCTTTTTTTCTGTCTTCTCTAGTTTTAATTCTACACTTGTAAGATTCTATTTTCTCCCTTTTCTTACTATATCAATACACATCTTTTGGAAAACTTCGTAGGGATTGCTCTAATTATTTGGGTGTTGTTGTTTTTTTTAATCTCTCAGTAGACGTTTTCAACTACTTTTAGTCTACTATTAAATAACACCATGACTGCATAATCTAACGGAATCAGCGGAGTGTTTTCTGCTGTAGCACAGTGCCCTGTGTGGTGACACACACCCACAATGCCAGCACTCAGGAGACCGCCAGAGGATGATTAGGATTATGACACCAACATAAGCTATATGGTGAGAATTTAGGGCTGGGATGCAGCTCAACAAGGCCACAAGTTCAATTCAGAATTATAAAAAGAAAATTAAAAAGCAACCTATTATGCTTCTCAGGTTCTTTTATGCTTCAAGTTCTGTCTTATAGACAGTTTCCAATGTTCCTTCCTGTCCCTTAGAGTCTGCCATTCACAAATAACCATCATTATTGAAATTAAAACATTTAGTTGCACCTTTATACCCTTTCTGAAGCTTTTCCTTCATGGAAGTCTGAGTTTCTGATCTATATCATATTTCTTCTCTCTGGAGAATTTTAATATTTCTTCCAACACTGGTCTACCAAAAGTTTTAAAAGGTTTTGTTTGTCTTAGGAAAATCTTCATTTCTTAGCTGAAAAAAAAAATCTCCAATCCTCACCTTGAAAACCCAATGAGGTTTATAAAAGTAAAACTCACCCACCTGCGGGTGCCCCCTAGCCCTACTCCACTCACCCAGAGTTCCCAGGTGTAGTCAGTGGACCCTTGTACCAATTTGCTAGAGACTCATCAAGCACCCCCAACCTGTCACTGGGTCTGAAAACTCTTCCTCCTATGGAAAGACATGATTCTTGGTATTCACTGAGCTCCTCAGTTGTCAGGCAAGAAGTTCAAGCTGTGATCTCAATTCTCTTCTCTAAAGAAGAGCGTTGGTTTTCAGTTTGCGCCATATTTTTCTTGTCATAATCAAAGAGAAGACTGCCAAGCCCTTCGAGTGGTAGGTACAGCAAACACAAAAACTAGAAATCCTAGTGTTTTATACAGTTTGTAACTTTGACCACATGAAAAGATGAAGAAAAGCAGATGCTTAAGATTAAATAACTTTTCTAATTTTATTTGCAAGGAAATGGATGAACAGGAGACTATAATATAAAATGATATGATCCAGACTCAGTAAGACCCTGTTTTCTCTGATGTGCAGAATCTAGATTTAAACAGGAATACGCATGTCCATGAAAGCATATGGGATGAGGATGAGGTTTAAGAGGGTGGGAGAAGAAAGAACAAGAGAGGGTGATGGGAAAACAAAGAACATTCAAGCATCTTCTCTCATATGCAGAATCTACATTTAAGTGTGTATGCATATAAGAGAGACAGACAGACAGACAGACAGACAGAGGAGGAGAGAGTGAGGGGGGAGTCAGAGTGGAAGGAGAGAGAGAAGGAGAGAGTGAAAGAGAGAGGAGAGAGAGAGAGAGCAAGCAGGACTATTGCTCCTTATTGGTAAGGAGGTTTGGAGGTGTAAATGGAAATTCTAAAGTGTCTCACCAGTGTGCCATATGTTAACAAGGAATTTGTGGGTTACCCTTTTGGGTTCTCAGGCTTATTAATAATTGGCTCATAAGAACACTCTTGAAGAAAGTTTAAAAGAAAAGGACTGGGACAAGCAAGCTGCAAAGTGCACAGCTACCCAGAGGAAGAGGATGGAGCAGAGGAAACCCAGCCATTTGAAGGCAGTCACATTGTGGATGATGGAGGGTGGCTTCTGAGAAATAGAGGGGAAAGCCCAAAGTACCAGGGAAAGCATATGTATTCTCTGTCCAAAATCCTAAAGAAAGAGACAGAAAAGAATAGAAAGGAAAAGTTACAGCTTTCTGAGACCAGATTCAAAAAGGCAGACAGGTAACTAAGCCTCATGGAGGGCCACTCTATAAAGATCACACCAGAGGCGTGAGAAAGCCATATTATCTCAATAAAGCAATAATTATTCTTCCCATCTTTTCAACATTCCTTAAAGTAAATCAGCCTTTCTCAGGTGTTGTCTCTGAGCCTGGTGACTGACCAGCCCAGCTGGATTAACTCTCATGTTTTGGGTATCTTGGAATGTTAGGTCTCTACCCAGGCCATTGAAATATGCTCCCCTTGAGATTCAGCAGAGCCCCAATAAAGACTTCTGTAGCATCCCCTGTAGTCAGACTTTGGACCGCCAGCTCCCTAATAATGACATAGAGACTTCTTATTAAGTATGAAAGCTTGGCCTTAGCTTAGGCTTGTTCCCAGCTAGCTCTTAAAACTTAAATTAACCCATTTATACTAATCTACATTCTGTCATGTAGCTGGTTACCTCTCCTCAGTATTGTACATCTGACTTCCTCTGAGTCTCGCTGTTGAATCACCAATACAAGATTCTCTGCTCCCCTCCCCCTGGCGGCATCTTCAGGCCCCACCTCTATCATAATTCTCTTACTGCTTCTGTCCCATGAATTTTCCTCTTCCACCAAAGTCCCAAGACTCTAACTGTTCTCCCCAAAGGCTGGAACCAATTTCTTTCAAATTTCTGTTCATGTTGATATTTTGACATTTCCCCATAAATCACAACTGGCCTTCATATCAACCAGAATGGTGAAGGCTTTCTAAAAGTTTTTCAACTTATATTGCATAGGAAAAAATACTACCTATGGCAACTACAGCACTATGAAATCTGTTCCGTAAATGAGACCTAAAACTCAACATTATTCCTTGACCACAGTATAGATGCTGTGTTAGCAGGCATCTTATTCATTTCCAAGAGGGTGCCTGGGTATTTTAAGTGTAGTTTTTTTCTTCCCTATCACTACTAAGAGCTTAGAATATCCAGTAAATCATATGACAAACCGATTGCCAACACCCAGACTTTGTTGTTCCATTCTTGGGGCACAGGCCAGATAGATTTAGCTCCCTTCCTAATAAGTGGATATTGGTTTCACTAAAATCACCAGCAGCATTAGCCAGCCTCTTCCCTAGACCTTTGAAGTCAGGTGTTGACTGTAACAACCCTAGATGGCATCTTCCTCCAAGAGAAGATTGCTTCCTCTCCACTGAAAATCCGTTGTGTGGCATAGTGATCCTTTGTTTATCTTTGCAAGGTTTTCTGGGTAACTTACTGCAGCTTTGGCATCAGCACCCGCTGCTTTGCCTTGCTTGTTGTTATGGAAACCATGTCTTCATCTTATGCACCAACCTTGGTTACCATAAAATGTTTCTTTTCATCTTCTTCTCAAGGTCTTCCTTAATTGAAGAGAGCTGGAGCTTCTCTCTGAAGCAGGGTTCACTCTAAGGGAATGTTGTGGCCACCTTGATTGTATATCTAAATAGCTAAAATTTCTCCATGTTAGCAGGAAGGCTCTTTCATTGTGTCATTGGTTCATTGACTGGAGTAGCACTTCCTATATTTGTTTTTGTTAACATGTATTGATTGTACCTGCATTAATACATGTATTAACATGTATTGATTGAACCTCTTTAGGAGGTTCCACCTGTGTCTATACATGCACACAATATGCACCAATCAAATCCACCATCCCCCATACCCTTCCCAGTCCCTGAAATCACTGTTGTACTAGAGAGACAACACTTCTCAGTCTCCATGTGAGCGAGAGCATTCAGTTCTTGTCTAGCTTATTTCACTTAATGGAATATCCTCCAGCTCCATCCATTGTTCTGCAAACAGCAGGACTTCATCCTCCTTTACCAATGAGTCTGTGCATGTATACACCTCATTTTCATTATCAGTTTGGAGTCCTGCAATAAACTCGAGCACACAGGCTTGTCTTCAGTGTGCTCACCTCATTTTCTTTGGATTTGTACCCAGAAGAAGTGGGGTTGCTTGATCCGATTCAGTTTTTGTTGTTATTTCCTTGTTCCTTGGTGCTCATGATGCATCCCCGGGGACTTGAGCATGCTCGATAAGCATTGTACCAGTAAGATCAGAGTCCTGTTTTTTATGTTGTCTTTTTTTTTCTGAGCCTCCATACTGTTGTACACAGAGGAGAACTAGTTTACATTCCCACCAACAGCTTGGAAGAGTTTCTTTTGCCGCATCAACTTGCCAATAGTTGTTCATAAGTCATATGCACACGCACACACACACATGCACACAGAGGGATGATAGATGATTGATAGATAAATAGATATGTAAACATGAAATGGACCAAATACCTAAATGTAAAACCTCATACTCTGAAATCACTAGAAAAGTATTATAGGGACAACATTTCCAAACACTGGTTGCAGGCAATGATTTTCTGAATAGGTACACCCAAACGCAGGAAAGGATAGCAAGAACTGACAGATAAGATTTTATCAAATTGAGAAGTTCTGCACAGCAAAGAACAACAGGGTGTAGACAACCTACAATACCGGAGATGACATTTACCAACTTTTTATCTGAAGGTTCATATCCAGAATACATAAAGATGGCAAAGGACTGGAGACATAGCTCAGTGAGAAGCGTTTGCTTAGTGTGTGCTAAGGTCCTGCGTTCCATCTCTAACACTAGGAGGAGAAAGCTTTGTCTTCCTTATGGTACCCCAAAAACAGTTAGAAAAGTGACATGAAAGATGGCTGGTCAGCACAGCAGCTATGATAATAACAATGCAAACCACTGAACTAGTATGTGGGTTTACCAAAATGTAACATACATGTAGTGAGTGTATACTTTTGGGAAACAATGATGCTGATAGACTTGCTTGATGTAAGGTTGCTAAAACCCCTCAATTTAATGTGAAAACTTAAAAAAATTAATTAATAGTAAAGTACATAAAACTGAACTCAATAAGCAATCTCTGCCGACAGTCTGTATGCCCATAAACAGAGAGTTGTTTCTCAATATTCTCAGTTGCTAAATTAATCATTTCACTTAAGAAGATGCTTAGCTTCTTTCATTCATTAACGCTCTGCCTCCCAGTGTGGATGTCTGATGCATGCCGCGTTGGAAGCAAGGCTTCCTTTCCGGAAACCTTATCTTTAACGTCTCCACTTTGCTTCTCTTTCCTGTGAACCTCATGTGACCCGTTGGTGGATGGCGTCAGCTCAATGCCACCCCAAGAGGCCTGCTTTAAACTTAGACTAGGGCGGAACCTAGCACTTCCTCATCTTCAAGTCCATGTCTGTGTCCTCTGCCGCACCAGTACCAGCACTGCTGTCTAGGAGAGCGCTCTCTCTCTCTCTCTCTCTCTCTCTCTCTCTCTCTCTCTCTCTCTCTCTCTCTCTCTCTCTCTCTCTCACACACACACACACACACACACACACACACACACACACACACACACACACACACATTCTCAGCTGCTGAAGAGGGTCCAGTGCAGGCAAATCTACATTGTACACTAGTGGCTGTTTTTTTTTTTTTTCTCAGAATCTCTACCAGATATCAGGAGCGTGCACTCTAGCTCATTGCCCTGATGATTCCTATAACTGATGAGGTGGGACAATCTTGATCTAAAATAGGACTCACAGCCTGCTTTCCCACTCCAGTTTCCTGGAGGACATTTTCAAAGAAATTGACTCCTGGGCCAAGCTTTACTTTAGCTACTCCAGCGTGTGGTTTTGTATAAAGCCACCTTCCTCCGCCATTGCAATGTGCCAGCAAGCCGCAAAGGTGACAGTCCTACAGGGCACTTAGTGCACACTACATTTGCACACACACATTAGTGGTTTAGATGCCTTTGTCCAGGCCCATGATCCCAGCTCCACGGGAGGCTGAGTCTGAAGGATCACAAGCTTAAAGTCCACTTGGGCTGTGGAGTAAGTGCAAGCCCGTCTAGGCAACCTTGTGAGAAGCTGTCTCGGAGTTTAAAAAGGAAAAAAAGAGGGAGGAGGTACAACTAGTAGAGCATTTGCCTAACAAGGAAGAACAAACTGGGGTAACTTAGTCATTTTTTATAATGCCTCTGTTTTTGGGTTCTCCACAAACCACACAGATAAAGGTGTGATGTTTAAGAGGAGGTGACTTGCTGCTACTCCCTGACATATCTCTTCTTTAAGAGCAAAGAACCTCGCTGGTTAACTTGCTGATTGACAGAGAGCCTGACAACTCCTTAGTCACCTGACTGAGCTCCAGCCCTCCACTGGGAGGGTGTCCCGAGCCTCTGCCTGGGAGGGGACTCTGGTCTCCTTCCCAGACGGCCGCCGGCAGGAAGTCCTAGGAAGAGCCGGGCTGGCCTCTGCTGCCCGCACAGTGAGTACCCACCAGGTCGCCTGGGTCTGAGGACTGCCCTGTAACTCGCTTCTAGGAAAAACTCTCAGAGCAAGTACGTGCCAGCACCGCTGACGTCAGCCCAGAGACAGCCGAAGCTGCCCTTAGATTGGAGGAAACTAAAGGAAACCAGAAATGAAATCTTTGAACTAGAGCAGGCAGTATTGCTCTGAGCAGCCGGTACTATCTTGGAGGGAGGGGAAGGGCTGATTAAAACTTTAAATTAGTAGGGGAAAATGTAATGAAGAGAAAGAATTAACGTGGTGTAATAAAATATCAGTGGTCACTGAACAAGTAAACCTTAAGATACTTGGTCTTGAGACTTTTCAACTGAAGAATGTTGAAAGCTTTAACCCCGGGGAAATGCCGAACTATTGAGATGGCTGCTGCCTGATTGACACCTGGCCTAAGGTAAACGTGTATGGGCATGTCACGTGCTACTTGAACCACGTGATGTTTATGGTTCTATTGTCCTGAAAAAAATTTTTAAATGAATGTGGGGGAAAAAAATCACAAGTTTAAAGCCTGTCTAGAAAAGCCTGTGAGACTGTCTCAAAAAAAAAAAAAAGTAAAAATAAGGGCTGGGGGTTTCAGCTGAGCAGAGCGCTCAACTAGCATGCTGTGAGTTTAACTTAAGAAATCAATAAATAATAATAATGAAAATCGGGGTCTCATTATCATAGTCCTGGTTGGCTTGGAACTATGTAAACCAGGCAGGAACTGAACACAGAGATCTGACTGCTTCTGCCTCCTGAGTGCTGGGTTTTAGTTTGCTACCAACCTGAGCCAAAAATAAGATTTTCAAAGGAGTGGTGTGAGATAGGTTTGTGCTCAAAGGGAATTAGGGATAAATGCTTGGTAAAGTTATGATGCTTTTATTTATCAAAGAAATGTCACCGATTTAGAACGAGGTGCATGCAGCCTTCCTCGGGGTTGCCTGGGATTGTCAGTACACACGGAATTAGATCACATGCTTTCTGACACATGTGGGAGCTGTGTGCTGTGAGTGAACGTCGTGTATCTAAGGCAATAACGGACAGAAGCTGACTCAGCAGTCAAATGGGGTCATGTGCTCTGATCAGCACTACCAACTATCCTTTCAATCCGGGCTGATACCTGGGGCTGGCCGTCAATATTTGTTAGTGGAGCCCTCTTTTCTCTCCAATAATCTGCCTCCGTTAGTGGTTAGGCACTGTCCTCTTATCCATGTGCTTGCTTTGCCTGTTCTAATTAAAACGGAAAAGAAATGATTTCTTAGTTACTAAACCTGTATTTTCAGTCCATGGCAGCTTTCCAAAGTGACTCTCGTTCAGCGGGCTTTTCCAAATTCTGCCACTGAGAAATATCTGACTCTTGGTTACTGGTGGGCTTGATCCTTCTCTTCTTGTGTGCATGCATGTGATGTATGTGTGGGTGCATGCATATGAGTGCACAGGTGGGGGGGTCAGAGGAAGACATGAGTGTCTCCCTTCAGGGCTCTCTACTTTATTGTTACTGTTTAACTGAGAACATTAGAAACTCTATAAAATATGAAATGCTCCACGAAATTTGTCTGTCATCCTTGCTGCAGGGACCAGTCTAATTTTCCCTGTATCTTTTTTTAAAAATTTATTTTTATATTATATGCGTTGGTGTTTTGCCTGCATATATGGTTATGTGAGGCTGTCAGGTCCCCTGGAACTGGAGTGACAGACAGTTGTGAGCTGCCATGTGGGTGCTGGGAATTGAACCTGGGTCCTCTGGAAGGACAGCATGTGCTCTTAACCACTGAGCCATCTCTCCAGCCCCGTCCCTGTATCTTTTTTTAGCTTTAGTATTTGTGATGCCAAAGCAAGCAGTATTTTTTTTAAGATTTATTTTTGTTTTTATTTATGGATGTTTGTTTGTGGCTGTGTGTATACCTGTGTGCAGATGCCTGTAGAGGCCAAATGAGGGAGTTGGGTTCTCTGGAGCTGGACTTACAGATGGTTGAATCGTCCAACTTTGGTACTGGGAACCAAAAGCTTAGGTGTCCGGAAGAGTAGCGAGTGATTTTTTGACTGCCGAGCCATCTTTCCAGCCCTTCCACTTAACTTTTTGAGACAGGGTCTCTCACAGAATCTAAAACTGAGCATTTAAGCTAGACTGGCTGGCCACTGAGCCCCTGTGACCTTTCTGTCTCTGCTCCCTCCCCACCCAGCCATGAAGGTGCCGTCACATGCTTTTCTCCAGCTTTTAAGTGGGTGCTGAGGATCTGAACTCATGTCACAAGCACCTTACCCATTGAGCCACCTCCCCCAGTCATCTGTCACTTCTCTTCACTGGGGAACCAGAACTTGTATGTAGCAATGATATCTGATAGAAATTTTCGCAGTGATGGAAAATTTCTGCAGTGTCCAGATTGGTGGCTGCTAGACACGGGTGGTGACTAAGTACTTGAAACAAAATTTGGCTGAAGACCTGAATTTTTTTTCCCTTTTCCTGAGCTGACTAATTTTATTGAAAACCTGGTTATCTGTAGGTGGCTTGGTGCTCCCAGACTGTACAGCTGGGATACCTAACCAGCTGCCTCTCGCTGTTCTGCAGGCCGCTCTTATACAGCTCATTGCTGCTCAGACTCCACAAGACTCATGAAGCATTTTCTTCTGCTTTGACTTAAAAATATTAATAATTAGATTATTTGTTTCTTTATACATGTATACAGCATGCCTGTGTGTGTGCACCGTGCTAAGGACTGAACCCAGGGCCCCGTGCATATTTAAGCACATGCTCTACCACTGAGCTGTACCTCAGACAAGACTCTTTGGCTACAGACTTACTGCTTACTCTAGGTATACTAATGAAAAGATAGGATTCTGAATCTGCGATGGGCCATACAACCTGCATGTGCCCTTAGGCTCGGGTCTGGAACACAGCAAACGCTTTTGCTTACAAAGCACTTCGTTGTTCTGAAAGTCTTCTCGGGTGCTTTTTAATTTGATTGACACAACAACCCGTTAAATAGAGTCCAAGCCCAGAAATTTGTTCACCATGCCAGTCTGCTTTACAGAGAAATCATCTTTGTAATATGGAAAAATTGGATTCAGATCTTGTAAAACGTTAGATTTTCAAAAAAAAAAAAACACTTGGTTTATTTTATTATAAGTTAGCAATAAAAAAATTATTGGTAGAACAAATGAAACACATGAATTGTGAGCATCCTGTAAAAAATGATAGATTTTTGCAACATGACCTGACTAACCGCAAAAAAGGAGCCTGAGCTGCTTTTGGTCAATGGACTTCGTGTCCTGATCACAACTGGTTCACAGGTTCACAGCTTCTCACCTTCATTTTATTTCTTTTGTTTCAGAAACTCTTGAAAAACACAGACCAAAAGTAAGACAGTCCTGCCACCCCTGCAACCATGAGCAATAACGGAACAGATTTCACCACGGGCTACCTCTCCTCTGCTGTAGCAATTGTCTTGTTTGGATCCAACTTTGTACCACTTAAAAAATATGACACCGGTGATGGTAATTGTTTGTTTTTAACCTAAACTTGCTTTTAAGTGTCTTGGCTACTTGTTTGTTTTTGTTTTATCTTTTAAAAATAACAGCTAAAAATTGTTTTATTGATTATAGTATCTAGTAATAGAACTCACATAAATCATCTCCCAGTGCCCATTGTAGTACACCAAGAGGGAGTCAGGACAGGGAGGCCAGATTGTACTCCATGAAAAAGCAAGGTGGGTACCACTGGAAAAGCTTCTTGGCCGTGGCTCTGTGTTTATAAAATCAGTACATTATGGCCAGTTCCGCTCTCAGCATTCATTCAAAAACCAATTTTCAACACAGTTGATACATGAGAGACCAATCTGAACACCATACACACCTGTTGACCAGTGAACAAGTTCTTCTCTAACTAACCATGAAAGGCTAACACAGAAAGCTACTCCCCATTAAAGAAAGACACGAGGCAGTACCAAAACCTACACACTCCTCGACACAAAGCTGTGCACCAGGTTTCCTAAGTTACCACCTATGCACTCACAGACACACAGAAAGCACTGGGCTTTCTCAGTTCACCACACATGATCCCCCACATCTGATGTCAGACCCCCATTCTGGCAGCCCTGCAGTGGTCCACAGGCTTCGTTCTTCATGGTGCTTCCTCCTCACAAACCTTCTAAATTAAGGGGCTGTGTGGAGTGCATTGTTTCTGTACTTAGACATCTCGTTAGTTCAAACTGTTTTTTAATACATTGCTGGTGCAGTCTTTCCATGTCATCCCCAGACCAGATTTGGTTCTGTTTTGAGGTTTTCAATGCGTGGTTTTGCACAGCGCTGTAATTTTTAGAAACACGTACGTATGTCACCGTGCAGCAAAACAGTACAAGCTGATGGTTAGTGAAGGGAAGCAAGAGTTACTTTTGCCTTTGGAAGACCCTTGCTCTCTGACCTCCCTTTAAAGCCAGAAGGGACTTCTCAGTGAACTTACTCAGTGAGCACCTCTTGGGAGGTAACTTCCCAGTTATTTTTGTTTGTTTTTGGTTTATTTTGGTTTTTGGAGATTGGGTTTCTCTACATAGCCTGGCTATCCTGGAACTCTCTTTGTAGACAAGGATGGCCTCGAACTCAGAGATCTGCCTCCCGAATGCTGGGATTAAAAGTGTGTACCACCACGCTAGGCCAGTTATAGTTAAATCTCCCTGGTTCCTTAGTCTTCATACTCCTTAGACAGCAGGGTTACAAATCTGTCCCCCCTTGGCTGGAGCTTGACAAGCATAGAAACTAGTAGAAAAATAACCAGAAGGGGCAGCTGGCCTAGCTTCAGGGTTTGTGATCCTGAACACGTGTCCCATGTGTGTGTGTGTGTGTGTGTGTGTGTGTGTGTGTGTGTGTGTGTGTGTGTGTGTGTGTTTCTGAAAACTGAAACTAAGGCCTCTGCACATATTAGAGTGCTCTGGTCTGAGTTTCCCCCAACCAAACAAGTTTCACCAGCTTTTTGTTTCCAATTTCACACTTGGAGCATAAAGATTTTCTTCCTCTTCAATACTGTTTTGTTGTTTTGGAGGTTAGTAGACATTTTTTTTTTTTTTTACCTCTACTCTGTTGTAAGAATGAACAGAAAGAGACAAAAGTCCTACAAAAAAGTGGAATCAAAAGTGGCAGCGTGGTGTTGCAGCTTCCTTGGCACTCCGTTCAGTGTGGGTTTTGAACCCCTAAGCCTTGATCTTTTCAGTCCCTAAGCCTTGATGGTACGGGAGCCTTGAATGGCCACTGCCATGTTCATCCTCAGGTAAGTGGCCAGCAGTATCTTATATCATAAGAAGCAGAGGAGCCCTGGCCTGGGAGGCTGAATCTCAGGCTTGTAAAAATCTGTCTCATCACAGAAATTAAACTCCAGCAGTGTGAGCCACAAATGGCCACTTGTATCCTGAGATTTAAGTTACTGCTGCACGGTTTGGAAGGTCTCAACGGATGTTTTGGCAGTGGCCATGACACTGGCGTCTGAGTGAAAACACAGCCTCCATCTCCTCAAAATTCTTTGACAGAAATGTCTTGATTTGTCTACAGGTGAAATAGGATGCTAAGCAGGAACACACTGTGGACTTTTGGAGTCAAGCATCTAGGGTTTAGAGTCCAGTTAAAAATGTCCCTACCAGCTTTGGGGCCAAGTTACTTAAGCTCAAATTTGCTTTCTTGGCATCTGAGATGGGGTCAATTATGACATAGAGTAGTTGTAAGAATAAATGTGCCACATGCCCACTGTGGGGACATTTCCTAATTTGTGGCTGTTCTTCTAAGAACATCTTACAGATATTCCTAAACATGCATATACTCGAATCTTTCTGCCAAGTAATGCCAGGTTGTCTTACTTCCAGGGATGTTCCTTCAGTGGGTGCTCTGTGCTGCCATTTGGCTGGTCGCCTTAGTGGTCAACTTGATACTACGCTGCCCTAAATTCTGGCCTTTTGCGATGCTCGGTGGCTTCATTTGGGCAACAGGTAATGTGTGTATTCATCTAATACAGTGGTCATACTCACAACCAGGAGAAAAGGCACAGTGACTCAGTCATTAAATGCAGATAACATGGGCTGTGTACTGTTTCCCTTTCAGATATTCCTGGAAATTTCCTGATTTTTTTTTCCCCTTTAAATGTTGTAAGTTTGTAGTCAGAGTTCTCTTGTGTCCTGCCTGGCCCGCAGTCAGGACAAATCTCTCTCACCTGCCAGTCCCAAGTAAACACACAGAGGCTTATATTAATTAAAACTGCTCAGCCACTAGCTCAGGCTCACTACTGTCTAGCTCTTACATTTAAACTCAGCCCATTTCTGTTAATCTATATGTTGCCACGTGTTCCGTGGCTTTACCTGTGTGCCATTACATGCTGCTCGCTGGACAGCAGGCTGGTGTCCTGACTCAGGCTTCCTCCTCCCAGAATTCTCCTTATCTGCTTATCCTGCCTATACTTACTGCCTGGCTACTGGCCAATGAGTGTTTTATTAAACCAGTGTACAAAACCATTATCCCACAGCATAAGTTCCTGCTAGAAAACTATTATAGTAAAGTTATTTGATCCTTTTAAAGTATAACTCAGATGCCATCTTATGCATTTGACCTTTCTAAGGCATGTTTATCAGAAAATGTTGTAATAAAAAGTAATTCTTTGTTAACACCATTTTTAAACCTTATCCTTAAAAGCTGTCAAGTAGAGAGGCATGTAATCATTTTGAGTAACATTTAACAGAAAAAACAGACAATAAAAAATGTCCTTGTGCTTTATCAATTCCTTAAAGTCTATAGTAGAATTTATATTTCCAGTTAACCAATCAGAAACAGTTCTCTTTTCTATATGAACTCCCTCTGGAAAGTTCATCTTTTTGTATTTTAACAAAGAAAATTACTAAAAATCTTTAAGAGATAAATTTGTTAGAAGCAAATAAAATTGAAAATGTTAAAATCCTACTTGTTACCCATTTGAGTCTTTGAAGGACTGTCTTGGGGTTTTTATTACTGTGAAGGGACACCATGACCATGGCAACTCTAATTTAAAAAAAAAAGAAAAAAACCTTTAATTGTAGCTAGAGTTTTCCTGCCTGGCCCACAGTCAGAACAAATATCTCTCACCTGCCAGTCCCACAGCCACTCAGACCCAACAAAGTAAACACAGAGACTTATATTGGTTACAAACTGTATGGCCATGGCAGGCTTCTTGCTAACTGTTCTTACAGCTTAAATTAATCCATTTCCATTAATTTATACCTTGCCACATGGCTCGTGGCTTACCGGCATCTTCACATGCTGTTTCTCATCGTGGCGGCTGGCAGTGTCTCTCTGACTCAGCCTTCCACTTCCCAGCTTTATTCTCCTCCTTGTCCCGCCTACACTTCCTGCCTAGCCAATGGCCAATCAGTGTTTTATTTATTGACTAATCAGTAACACATTTGACATACAGACCATCCCACAGCATTTAATTATGGTGGCTCGCTTACAGTTTCAGAAGTTCAGTCCATTATCATCATGGTGGGGAGCATAGAGGCATGCAGGCAGACTGGAGGAATAGCTGAGAGTCCTACATCTTGCAGGCAACAGGAAGTTGACTGAGACATTGGGAGGTAGCCTGAACACAGGAAACCTCAAAGCCCACCCCCACAGTGACACACTTCCTCCAACAAGGCCATACCCACTCCAACAAAGCCACAACTTCTAATAGTGCCACCCCCATGAGATTTTAATAAGATTTATTAAGCTGAAATCAAAGTAAGTATAATTTCACATTTCCACTAGAATTTACATTACCATACCTCACATGTATGTGCCTCTGTGATTTTTTACTGTGTGAAATTGGGAGAATGAACAGCGTTCACTCATTTCCTCTAGGCTTTTGGAGGCAGAGTTGCACTATATGCAACCCAGGCTGGCCTAGAACTCTGAGTCCTCCTGCCTCTGTTCCCAGTAGAATTGCAGATGAGACACATCTCTTTTTTGTCAACCTGCAGATTTTTTTTTTTTGGTCAAGGCTGGTGTAAAATATGAAATGCTTCTTGAATTTGTATGTCCTTCTTGTGCAGGGTCCATGATAATCTTATGTGTATCACTCCAATTTTAATATGTGCACTGCTAATGTGAGCATTTTTTTTTAATTTTTGAAATTTTATTTCAGTTAAATAATTTTTAAAAATGTATGCATTTATATTTGTGAGATGGGCTATCATTATGTGGCCTTGGCTGACCTGGAGCTATCTATGTAGATCAGACTGGCCTCTAACTCACAGAGGTCCTGGGATTAAAGGCGTGGGCTACCACACCAGGTCCATTGTGCAGATCATTATAGATACCAGAACATTTGTCCCTCAAGCAGCTTCCACTATGGTCAACGTGGAGAAGTAGGCAACCAAACCTGAGAAACATCACCACATTACAGATTATAACAACCAGCTGCTCTGGGGCACAGAGGAGAGAGAAGAGGGAGATATAAGGGCTTCATTGCAAGTGGTTAAAGAGGAGACAGCAACACCTTGAGACCAGGAGAACTTTCCAAAAGGGAAAATAAGTGGAGCAGGGTACCATATGACTCGAAAGCCTCTAACACTCCCACCGTGGAGGACATCTACGTGCAGAATTGCTTCAGCAGTTCATAGAACAACTCTAAAACTCAAGTTGCACTAGACTACAGCTGCATCACAGAGCGCACGGGTCCCTGATCAACAGCTGAAAGCAGGACACAAAGGGGACTCACAAATCTAAAGAAGAAACCTTCAAGAGGAAACTGCAGGATGGAGTCAGGATGCTGAGAAAGCAGTCTCTTTTATAAAGAGCGGCAATGAGCTGGGTATGGTGGAGCAGCCACAGTCCCAGCTACCGGGGAGGGTGGGATCTCATGAGCCATGAGTGGGAGCTAGCCTCTTCAACACGGCAAGAACTTGTCTCTGTAACAACCACGCTAATGTCAACATTCAACACTATAATGGATTGGCCCTGAGTGACCCTCAAGAGCCTAAGGTAATGGTGGTGAGACTCTGGAAAAACAGCCAGTGAGTGCAGACCACATCCTGAAGTTAAGTTGGGGCAGAAGTTGAAGTTAGGAAACAAAAAAACAAAAAAAAAAAACAAAAAAAAAAAAACCACTAATTTAACTTAGAAATGTATCTGTTGTACTAGAACTAACCCATTTTTTTCCCTATGTATTGTATCTACAGGGAACATTGCTGTTGTCCCAATTATCAAAACCATCGGTTTAGGTCTTGGAATCCTCATCTGGGGATCATTTAATACCTTAACTGGCTGGGCAAGCTCAAGGTAACACAATTCAAATGATCTCAGCTAAGATTCCTGCGCCCTGCATTCAGTCTAAACTGGGGTTTAGCCATACCAAGAGAAACAACTTGATTCTTCGTCTCAGATTATGGCTGGTACACATAGCCATGTCTAACTGTGATGTTGAAGCTCTTTGTAAGTGACCTAGATAGTTGATGAAGACACAGAAAAGGAAATCGAAACAAAAAGTAAGGAGCTGTATCTGGGACACAAGCAGGGAGAGAGGAAGTCAGCTGATGTCTGCTTTCCCTTTCTGCTGCAGGGTGGTTTGACAGACATGATAAGGTGTATCATTCTCACCTGACTTTTACAGTTGTATGAGGTAAGCACAGTAAGAGAGCTGACACCCAAAGAGGCTGAGATGCTGAAGGTCGTGTTCTAGCCAGGGACCAATTCAAAAGTAGATGTTCTTCCTCAGAATAGAGCAACAACCTATGGCTCCATCTCCCCAGCCTTTTGTAGAGATGTATTGAGATGTAGCCATATCCAATCATTTAGGTATTATTGTCTGTGACTGCTTTTGCAGTACAGGGGCGGGGGAGAAGGGAGACAGCCACACCTAAAACACTCTGGCTCTACAAGAAGAACTTTTTCGACCCTAGCTATCCAAAGGGTTTGTCACAAGCCTCAGGCGGCCTTTGTGTGGAAACTTAAGCTAACTAAAATGACAAAGTTGGACCTTGTGTGTCCCAGTGGTACTAGCTACATTTGCAGAGGCTCTCCCGCTTCACACAGTGGCCTGGGTGGGAACACGATACCATCATGGACGTTGCGTGAACAGTGTGTGATGCTCATGGTTAGTATCACATGTGCTTCTCACATGAGGGGACATGAGAACAGAGAACATTATTCTTGCCTCACTTTAAGGCCCCTCCTATACTCAAAAACATTGTAACTACCCCAAAACAGCAAGGCAAATCAATCCACTAACTTACAGTATATGCATCCTTCTTTTGCTCCCCCCACCCTGGAGTTTTGTTTGTTTTAATACAATGTTTTTTCTGGTTGCCTCACTCTCTTACCCCTGGATGGCTGTTCACGATGAATGATAATGATTGTGACAAAGTCAAACCATGATGAAAAGAATGTAAGTTGATGTCAAAGAACAGGAATTTTTCGCCAAGAAGTCATTTTCAATACTTCAAATATTATAGAAGGGCTTGAGATGTAGCTTAGAGTTAGAGCACTGTCTAGCATGTGCAGGGCCTTGGGTTTGACTCCCAGCATTAAGATACATGTATGTGTACAGGCACATACACATACGCATTCACACACATACATGCAATCACACACACTTTCCCGTGGTAGTTTTTTGGTTTGGTTTGGTTTTGATTTGCTTGGTTTTTGTTGTTTTGTTTTTTCACATAGTTTTCTCACTATGTAGCCCTGGCTTGTTTGGAAATCAGTGTGTAGACCAGACTGGCTCAAAACTCAGAAATCTGTTTCTGCCTCCTGAGTGCTGTAGCCCAGGCTGGCCTTGAGCTATTGTCTTACCTCTGGGGGTTACAGGAATGTACCACCATGCCTCAGCCACTATTTTTTCCACTTTAATATGGAAATTGGAGGCACAGTGTCAGAAAGTAACTTATCCAAAGCTAGACAGTGCATGAAAGAGCCAAGATTTCAACTCAAGAGTCCAGCCCCTAGTCTATTCTCTTAAGCATTACTCTAAAACATTTTATCAGTATCTGATTTGATTTTCTTCTGAATTTCCAGGTTTGGCTGGTTTGGAATGGATGCAGAAGAAGTGCCACACCCCATGCTGAATTACTTTGGAGCTGGGCTGTCAGTAGTAAGGTCTGCAGCCATTATTAGGCACTAGTTCTTTTGGGCAGAGTGCTTTCTAAAGACTTGTTATATATTTATTTTATTTATGTGTATCAATGTTCTACCTTCATGTATGTGCATCATGTGTGTGCCTGGTGCCTGAGTAAATCAGAAAAAAAAAAAGTGTCAGATTTCCTGAAACTACAGTCACAGATGATTGTGAGCTGACATGTAGATGCTGGGAGTCAAACCCAGGTCCTCTGGAAGAGCAGCCAGTGCTCTTAACCACTGAACCACCTCTCCAGCCCTGCTTCCTAAAGCTTTTGATGTCCTTGCATTTTTTAAACCTACATTTCATAAAATTTGTGTAAGGTTCCTGATTTTCAACAACAGGGCTTATTTCCAGAACAAGAAATAACAAACGAGGGGGTTAGGGACTCCAGTTTTAATTCTCCAAAGCTCCAAGAAACTGGGAAACATCACCTAACTGCTCTGAAGTTCACCTCCAATATCTGTGCTAGATGGAGAATCACAGTACATTGCTCATGAAGGCGAACCAGAATGTATTAAATTATTTTGCTTACAAAAGCATACTATCCAAGTCAATGCTCTGCTGGTTCCCTCTATGCCCCTGGAATGGTCGCTGAGTCTATTTAGTACAGTATTCCTCATCCAAGGGGGGATGCTCTATCCTCAGAGCATGCCTGAAACACAGCGAGTATCAAACTTTATGACTTCACGCTTTTTCCTTTTTAACTAAGCACTAAGGCTGTACTTCTATAGTTTCAGCATGACAGAAAAGGTAGCAGAAATATCTTTTCCTTACAGCTTTATGGGTTAGCTTTGTTATTATAGATCTCAGAACCTTCAGTGTGGTTATTTTTTCCTTTTAAAGCTGAGAACGTCAGCCTTTTCACTGGAAGGCGACACTTAATGGGTCCTCTTCGGCATATCGGATCTGCTAGGTTGCTTCACCACTCTTGTGTTTCGGGTCCAGGTTAACTGAATCCAGGACTGCAAATCACTACAGTGGATTTGACCCAGGGGACTGCAAAGGGCTAAGTGCTGGGTCCTTCTTTAGGATGGCTAATTTGGCACAGGGGTGCTAATGCATGCCTCTGGCCTCAGACCAGGAGACAGCGTCATGCTGTGGAGGGCAGTGCACAAGTTACAATGTAGGAATGTGGATGCCTTGAGTTTAGCATGTCATGGCTGACTACAGGTAATGAGAGCTTTGCCCAGCACTAACTCCAGCTTCCATTGCCCTGTTCTCCCATTCATTCTTTTTAACCCAGTCACCAATTTCTCACCTCTCACATTCTCTTTTGAATACCTAGGTATCCATGTCTGTCCCTCTACTTGTATGCACTATATCAATGGGGATGAAAATGACTTTGAATCTCTACACAGTGGCGTGTCGCCAATAAAACTCAAGCAAGAATTAGGTCACCTTAAATTCAGTCACCTATTCTCTCTGGATTCCATTTATATCCACTGTCAGTGCTGCACATAACAAATAGCATCGCCTACAAAGATTTTAGTACTTTTTTAGTCTTCAGGGAAAGAACAGTATATTTCCCTTCCTCCAGTAATGGTGTTTTTCCCCAGCCACATTCCGGAACAATCTCTTTGTCATTGAAATGTTGCCTTAGAGGGTAGTCCCTAGGCAATTGGGGGTGAATAGCAAAGCTTATTCTAAAACTGTAAATTCTTGACACATTTGGCTAGAGGCAGTTTTATGGGTCTTATACGGTTCACATGGAATTCTAGCTTACAGTAGTTCTAAGATAATTTCTGCACATTGTAAAATTCTAATTTAGCAAGTCTAGTTTTAACTTAATGGTAATGATTTAAGGTTGGTCTATCCAGTACATTAAGCACACTCCAAATTTCTTCTTTAGAAAAACAAAATTTTCCCTAAAATTACAAATCAGTTCCTCACATGCTGCCATTTCTATCCATATGACCTTGGACAGATCTTTTCTCCAAGTCCTTGGTTTCTTTATCTGGAAAGAGGGGGTAATGCCAGTGGCAATCTTGAAGATAATTTGAAAAATAAATGTTTGAAAAGCTTTGTATATCTAGACACATGGTTTTGGCTCCACATGGAAAGATTATGATAAATCAGCCCTATGGTTTGGGGGCTCTGCGGAAGCTGTACAGGGTGATCAAAGAATGTGGAGGAGCAAAGCCATCTACCAAAGGAAACAGAAGAGAAAGACAGAGAGCCCCAACAAGCCCCATTAAAGTCATGCCTCTAACCACCCAACTTCTAACTAAGCCCCGCCTCTTAAAGGCTGATTGCTTCCCCATAGCAAGTAGATCAGTCACCAAAAACCTTTAGCACAGCCTTTAGGGGACACTTAGGACCCAAATGCCTGTACTATTACATTCACACATAGTTGCCCCTTGGGACATTTGTTGGTGGCTCAATCAATGTTAAATTAGGTGGTGCACTGAAGGAATTTTGCAGCTCTGTTAAGAACTGGATCCGCAGCCAGGGAATGCAGGGATCTCTTCCTACGAGGCAGTCAGGCCCCATCTGTATTGCTCTCCTGGGTGGAACTGCAGGAATATTTTATTTAATTAGTTTAACTGAATAGCTTTAATTGGTTCATTTTGAAGGGCATTGATGAATGAATTTAGAGCTCCTGGTAGTGTGAAAAAATGAAATATGGTTCTATTGATTACAGATGTGGCTTTGTTTTCTGTGTGTGTGTGTGTATGTATGCATGTGTGTCTCTCTGTGTGGATATATGTGCCTGTGTGTATCTGTGTGCTGCCAGTATGTGTGCGGGGGGAGGTCTGTGTGTGTGTGGGGGGGGGGTCCCTGTGTGTGTGTGCCCACACACATATTCATGTATGAATTTGGGTGCACAGGTGTCATGGCACATGGATGGAGGTCAGAGGACAACCTCAGATACTGGTCCTTGGCTTGTAGGGTCCGAGGAAATGCTAAAGGAAGACCCCAGACTCAAATAGTATGTAGGAACAAAGAGCATTTATTATACCACATGCATGTGGGGTCATTCACCTGTACAAAATAGTGACGACCTCTAGAGGGACACACAAGATCTTTTTATGTACAGCTAAGGAGAGTTTCAGGGTCAGTTATCTAATTGGTTAGTATAAGTCTAATTAGTATATGTCTAATCATTTTTGGACACATCTGCACAAGCTTGGACGTTACTCAGAAGGGTCTGCTGGGTTTGTCCTTGAGATACTGTGAGGCTGACTTAGACCCTCTGTGTTTATTCCCTCCCTGGACCCTGAACGTAAGGGCCTTGTTGGAAAAGACAGCTGTTTGTCCAATACCCTTCTCAGAAAATTGGAGCCTAAATTCAGTTGTGAAAGTGGGAGCCTTTAACCCCTTCAGACTTCCATCTTTTTTTTTTTTTTTTGAGAGAGGCCTCAGGGCTGCTGCATACACCAGGCTAACTGGCCTGCAGCATGCCAGGCACTTTCCTGTCCCAGTCTTCCATCTTTCTGTGGGAACACTAGGAATACATACTATCTCCTTGCATGTGTTTGCTTCCATGTAAGGTCTGAGGACTCAAACTCAGGCACTCTTTCTTGCACAGCACACACTTTTACCCACTGAATCATCTCTCCAGCCCAAATGCTGCTGTGTTTTCTATACTTTAAATGATCATTTTGGTCTTCTGTACAGTCCAGTCTTTAAAGGATGGGTGAGATGATGGCTAGTTTCACATTTTCTCTGTATAACATATACCAGTTAGTTTGCTTATACAACTGAGACCACTCTAGGGCTTTTAAACAGCAGAGGACTTGCTTGCTTCTTGCTTGCTTGTTTGCTGCTTGCTTGCTGCTTGTTTGCTTGCTTCTTGCTTCTTGCTTGCTTGCCTGTGTAAGGCCTCACCAGGTAGTCCAGGATGGCTTTGAACTTGCTATCCTCTCTCCTCAGCTTCCTGACAGATTTCCTTTTCTATTAGAAAAATAAAATGATGTGTCGTGGATTATCCAAGAATCTGCCCCTTCTGACTCCTTTCACTTTCTCTCTCTGGAGCGTTTGTCTCCCACCCACCTCCCCCCATCCCCACCTCATTCACTATTCTGCATTGTTGGGAAGTCCAGGCCTTTGTTTCCAGCTTTGCCTTTCATAGGGCTGCAGTCCTCTTGTCTAACTATGGACCAGGCTGGACAGCCCTACAAAAAACGCCACAGGTACCTCCTGTTCCATCTGTGTGAGATGACACATTGAAGGCAGGGATTCTAACTAAAAACTGTAGCCACTTTTAATTTCCACCTTTACAATACACAATGTGTGCTGTATTTAATCTCATAAAATCCATTCTTCCTATCATTTTGTTTTTGAGACAAGGTCTTGCTATGTAGCTCATGTTGCCCTAGAACTCAAGAGTGCAGGCTGACCTGGAATTTGTGGTCCTCTTCTGTTGGTCTCCCAAGTTCGAGGATCACAGGCATGCAGCACCAGGCCTGACTGCCAGAAGAGTCCTGAGTGTGTTTTCCAGCCCCGAGTTCTTCACCACACATGTGTTGCTATGGAATTGTAACAGTCTCATTCCAAGTTTCCCGATGCTTCATCCTTTCCTTCGCCTGTAGTGCTTATGGTACAGTACAGAATACCTGTTCACAGGTGAAAAGCCAGGTCTCATGGAGGTTAAGTCACTGGTTGCAGCGTTATTCTTTTTAAGGGAAAAAAACACGCCTGTAGCTTTCTAGTATCCAACATTTTGCGTTACTAGAAAAATATACGAGTTTACACAAGAGTTGAGGATTTTCATTTCTAGAAGAAAATGTAATTGCAACATCTAATATTAGCCTTACAGATTAAAAGCAGACACTCGCATATACATTTAACTTATTTATGCATATGCATGTAATTAGGTTCGATACAGTCATTCTTACACTGTCACATTTTTTTTTTTTTTTTTTTTTTTTTGGTTTTTCGAGACAGGGTTTCTCTGTGTAGCTTTGCGCCTTTCCTGGAACTCACTTGGTAGTCCAGGCTGGCCTCGAACTCACAGAGATCCGCCTGGCTCTGCCTCCTGAGTGCTGGGATTAAAGGCGTGTGCCACCACCGCCCGGCCATATTTTAAGAACTCTTAAGATAACACAGCAGGTGATTCCAATCTTCTGTTGAAGTCTCTAGAAAAACAAATTGTCTGGAATGAGGTACATGGTCTGGCCCATGCAGCGCTGAGTCTTGGGACTGTGAAATCTAGTGGGTGATCCAGTGAGGACCAGCCTGGGAGCTGTTTACCTCCAGCTCTTCTTTCATCTGGCCAAAAAGAGGAGAGTATGAGTTGTGTGTGCAGCTAGAAACATTTTAAAAGGAAGAGCCAACATGTGAAACATCAGGGAGGGAAGATAATAGCTTCAGTCAGACAGTTCCCCAGGGAAGAACACACCAGTTGGTTATTCAATACCAAATGGTCATCCCTGAAAATGTACATACAAAGAACATTATACAGACCATGCAGGTTGTAATTAGGAGATACACACACACACACACACACACACACACACACACACACACATTTTGATGACTAAATCAGCATACATTGCTCACTGTTCTGAACCCAGATACCCTGTTCAGACCTAAAATACACTCTGAGAGCTTCCTATTTTAACTTTTGAACATGAAAATGCATTAAAAAATATTTTTAAATGAATATCCAAAGTATTTCAAAGTTGTCCATTTTCTTAATATCTTAATGCATTTGCATAGTTCAACCAAAAGTAAGTGAGGCATTTGCTATAGAGACGCTGGTCATGGGTAGACAGTGCTGTAAGAGTGGGAAAATGTTACCAGACGTAGGCATACATGTTTTTATCTCTTAAAACTACGTCCTGGGGTTCTTTCCATATCAGAACTTTGAGACCATTCTTACTGTGGCTACATAGTTCCACCATTCAGCTTTCCGCGTGGCATCACCTGAGTGTTGTTGATCCTATTTTGGGGAGCTGGGGTCAGTACTGGTAAGGAAAAGTAAAGTACTTATGGTTTAGATGATACTCCAGAAAGAGTGTACTTCGTCAAAATGTCACTGTCATATAGAAGTGGCCATCCCTTACAGTTGTCCAACTAAGGATATTGTTCCATTTTTTTTGGAGTGTATCATTATAATAGATGATGAATATATCAGGGTCGTGTTCACTTTTAGTTTCACATAGTGTGATATCAAAGTTAAGCTGGAATCATTAAAAAAGATGAGACCATTGACTAAAACAGGGAAATCAGGACAAAGATCCAATTTAGGGAAAATCTCATGTGTTTGTTCTCTACCCTGCTAAGTAAAGGACACCAAAGAAAATGGGGCTCTGAAGAGACAGCAAGACCCTCTACATGGTGTGTGCAGAAGTAATTCTATTATCAGGACTCAATTGAAGTTTTGTTTTCTCTTAAAAACCAGTCAGCTTGATGCAGGTGGTGTGTGTGTGTGTGTGTGTGTGTGTGTGTGTGTGGTGTGTGTGTGTGTGTGTGTCCTGGTAAATCTCACTGGAATGTATTTTCCTTCAGTGCTCTCACATTTTTGTTCATCAAAAGTGAGCTTCCGAATAATCCATGCAACGTGGACAACACGCCACTGATAATAGAACCTGTGAGTATTGTGTGGGACAATTCGATTTGAAACCTAAGATTTAGATGTGTCTTAGCTAGGGTCTCGATTGCTATGAAGTGACTCCATGACCACAGCAACTCTCATAAGGAAAACATTTAACTGGGGCTGACTTACAGTTCAGAGGCTTAGTCTGTTATCGTGGTGAGAAGCTTGGCAGCACACAGGCAGACATGGTACCAGAAAGGTAGCTAGGAGCTCTACATCCAGATCAGCAGGCAGCAGAAAGAGAGAGAGAGACACTGGGCCTGGCCTGAGCTTCTGAAACCTCAAAGCCCAACCCCCAGTGACACACTTTCCCCTACAAGGCCACACCTCTTAATAGTGCCACTCCCTATGAGCCTATGGGGGCCATTTTCATTCAAACCACCACAGGATGTAAGGGAAAAAAACATAACTCTGACATACATGTGAGAAGGTGATATTTTCCATCCCTCATGGCTATAAAAATAGTTCAGCATATTTATCAGAAATGGGTCAGGTTTCCATGGTGACACTTCTTCCTAAGCATGAGGCTGACTTTTTTGACAACAGATCCCTACAAGGTGTACGAATGCAACTTTTCGTTGATGATACATTCGGGGTTTGTACAGCCCTGTGGAGAGATGAGAGAGTAACTTGGAAAAAGGAAGCAGGAGGCTGAGGAGTAGACAGAAGGAAGGAATGGGCAGAGGGAGCTAATGATGGTCAATGAGATCATGTGCTGGTAGGAAATGGACTTGATTTTCTTTCCATTTCTGGTTTTATCTTTATCATGTTTTGCTTAACCACAATGACAGAAAATACACAAGGAGGCACTGTTTTGACCATGAAGAATACAAGCTGGTCTGGAATAGCCAGTCAGTGTTAAACAGGGCCAACCTTAAGGAGACGTGACATGGCCCAGATGTCCAGGGTCCCACTCTGAAGTTTGCATGAGGTATTGTCCATGTTGCCAGGAAGCCAGCGCCAGCCCTTCAGTTTAAGCCATCCTCTCCATCTGCTCTGGAGCCTGGCTGCTTGTCACCCTCTGAGCCCACACCCTCAGCCTACAGGCTTTGCCTCCCTGGCAGCTTCACCTCTGTGCTGGTACTTCTCCCCTCCCCTTGCCTTCTTCCCCTACCCAAACCTCTATCAACCAAGATGGCTGATGCCTTCATTACATTGACCTAAAAACAGAGACAAGGATGTTAGTTCCCGGACATCTTTAAGCACTGTGTGCTTCAAGAAAAGATGAGTTGGCCCCGAGAGGATGCTCTTGTGTTCCTCACCTGATCCAGGGATCTAGATGCCTCCCAGCTAACCATACTTTGAACGATGGAACAAAGTAAAAGAAAGAAAGAAAGAAAGAAAGAAAGAAAGAAAGAAAGAAAGAAAGAAAGAAAGAAGAAAAGAAAGGAAGGAAGAAAGAAAGAGAGAAAAGAGAGAGAGAGAGAGAGAGAGAGAGAAAGAAAGAAAGAAAGAAAGAAAGAAAGAAAGAAAGAAAGAAAGAAAGAAAGAAAGAAAGAAAGAAAGAAAGAAAGAAAGAAAAAGAAAGAAAGAAAAAGAAGAAAGAGAAAAGAAACAAACACAACTTGAGAAGAGACACAGGGTAGACCTACTAGATCTTCTAGGTTAGGTCAAGGGGAACAAACAGCTGAGATTAAAGATATGCGAGCATCAGGATGAATGATGATGCAGGGGCAAGCCTGAGCTCCACAGCACCAACTGAGGAAAACCTGACTCAGCCAGGACAGTGAATTCAAACTGACAAATTTTCTTCAAATCTGCTCACAGGTTTTCCTCAACTTAAGTATTAGCCTAAATTTGAAACATGCCTGGAAGTATTTTAATTCAGTAAAACACAAAATTAAAATAGTGTTATTGAGTGGAAAAGAGACATAAAATGCTTATTGATTGTATGCATTCTACTGTGGAAAGTCTGAGTTTTTCTTGGTTCTGATTTCTTTACAGTTTATTAAAATACACTAATGAACCATGAGAGCTAAGTTTATCAAATAGCAACACATTAATCTGTAAAAAAAAATTTAAGTGGAAAACTGGAGGGGTGGAGTCAGAAGAGCAGCTTTGAACTCCCAGAGATCATGGGTGACTTGTGCACGTGTTAAGGTGTGTTTGAGAGGGGAGGAAAAGCCTGGACATCCTTGTGTGGCATTGCAATTGTCTGCTGAAGGTCCTTGTATACAGATCTTTCTTATGACTTCCACAGGTGATCAACACAGCCGAAGACCCCTGTGCCGGTTCCCCCTGGGTCGACAGACTTTCCACCACGTCCCACCGCATTGTGTAAGGCGAGGCAGCTTCTCTCTCTAGTGTTGCGTTTCACATTTGACTAAAACAGAGGGTCTCGCGAGATGTGGTGAAGGTCGTCTGATCCCAGGAAGAAAATGACAAAAACTCAGGTCTACCTCCTGGGGGCAGGGGTTGCTCTTTGCACTGAGTCTTAGGTGTAGAAGTTGGTCATTGAGCTCAGATGCCTTGAGAAATCCCAAATCACTGTAGTGTATCTGACCAGTTAGCCAGGGACAGCAACAACCTTATTCTGTAGGACTTCAGCACTGAAAGTGAAGAGGTTGCATAATAACCACGTTGTATCACAAGCTAATCAAGCAGTGCTCTCCGTTTCCTGAGATCAGCCCAGGACTACCACCCTCCTTTCATGTGTGACAGTTTGATGATCCCAGGTGTCCATTATCAAATATAATAGCATATTCTGTGCCCATGTAAGTCCTACCCCCGTGTCTCCCTCACAAGCACTTCCAGGGATGCCTTAACAGCAGCCTGTCTCACTTTTAGGGTATGGGGTTATAGTGGTTTGGTTTTTTCATTTGTTTTTTTCTGGGAGGGCTGAATTATTGAAAACATGTTGCAGTATGCAGTTTTCCTTTTACAGATCATGGCTGTGTGAACTTTGTGGACCTGGGACCATGAAGGGGTTACTTGCTTTGTTTTGTTCATGCTAGCCAAACATTCTATCACTGAGCTGTACAGTCCCAACCTAAAGGCAGCAGATATGCTGTCTTCACAGTGCAAAAGAGCCATGGAGTAATGTTGGACTAAATTAAATGAATGAAAAAATAAAAATTAATTAAGCTGTGCAAGAAAAATATATTGCCATTTTTACATTCATAAGGAAAGTTTCCCTTTTTTGGTTTTGTTTTGTTTTGTTTTTGTTTTTCGAAACAGGGTTTCTCTGTGTAGCTTTGAGCCTTTCCTGGAACTCGCTTTGGAGACCAGGCTGGCCTCGAACTCACAGAGATCTGCCTGCCTCTGCCTTCCGAGTGCTGGTATTAAAGGCGTGTGACACCACTGCCTGGCCCCCTTTTTTTTTTTAAAGGAAATTGTTTCATAAATATATATTTTTTTAATATTTTCATGGATTTTCTCCACAAAGCATGTCTTCCATTAGGGGAATATTTGTAAAAGGGAAGATGTTTAGGGCTGGGGTTGTAGCTCAAAGGATACAGCATAAAGCACTCGGCTAGTATGTAAGAGGCCCAGGGATCCATCCCAAGCACCACCTAAAAAGAAATTCTAACTGTCTTTTACCTAGTTATGTGCTATGGATGATTGATTGATAAAGTGCTGATTGGCCAGTAGCCAGGCAGGAAGTATAGGCGGGACAAGGAGAGAGGAGAATTCAGGGAAATGGAAGGCTGAGGCAGAGAGATGCTGCCAGCCGCCACCCTGAGATGATGTTAAGATACCAGTAAGCCATGAGCAACTTATAGATGAATAGAAACGGGTTAATTTAAGATATAAGAACAGTTAGCAAGAAGCCTGCCATGGCCATACAGTTTATAAGTAATATAAGTCTCTGTGTGTTTACTTGGTTGGGTCTGAGCAGCTGCAGGACTGGAGGGTGAGAGAGATTTGTCCTGACCATGGGCCAGGCAGGACCAGGAAAACTCTAGCTACACTTATGTGTTTGGGCCACTCTGGAGCCACGGATTCTTGTCCTCATTTCAAGTCAGGGGTCGTCAATGTATGTGGAATGTATTGTCAACGTGTACAGAGAGCTCTGGACTCTCATGTCCTTACTAAAAATTGACAAAGAATTTGTGTTTAGGCTTAGGGGAGTTTTTATTTATTTAATTATTTTGGGTTTTGCTTGTTTGTTTTTAAAACAGCATCTTGCTATGTATTCCGTACTTGCTCCAATTTTTTTTCTCTCTCTGAGATTACAGGGTCATGCCATCATGCCTTGAAGGCAGGGGTCTTGCCTAAAACTGCCTCCCTGTGTGAAGATAGACTGTCCTACAATATCCATCTTCTCCCTTACGTCCAGATCCCTGGAAATGTCCATTCCCATTCCATGCATGCAGTATTCAAGGCCAAGGAGTTGGCATTGTTAGAAATGAAACATTTTTTCTTCTTCTAACAATTTTTTTACCAAAAATATTCAGATTCTTAGGCTCCATTAACACTTCTTGACAAAGCCATAATCAAGTCTCTCTCTGTAATCATTCTAAACAAAAAGGCATTTGTTCTTAGTCTGTCCTGGCTCCATGATGGATCCTGGAGCATGTCTTTGAGAGAAACTTGAGAACCCTAGTGTCTGTCCACAAACACCTCCTACATTAGTTTTGTTTGAATGACATACGACCCAATAGCAGCAATACTCGAAGCTCGTGTGTGATGACATTTGTAGTAATAGTTCCTCCTCCCTCTGCCTGTCATGTTCTTCCACCAAGACCCTGTAGACGGCTGAGGCTCCGCTCCTGTCTTCACGACTCTGCCGGTCACAGGGCTCCAGACGGAGGGCCAGCCTCTGCAAAACTGCTTAAAATCCTCACATGGAAGAAAGCCGTCCTTGCGGTTCCAGTAGTGTGTTGAAAACGTTGCCTCTTGCCTAGATTCGCAGTGCTTTCTTTTGGTTTTGTCAGGGGCTGCAGCCTTGCCGTGATATCCGGAATACTCTATGGATCTACGTTTGTGCCAATCATCTACATCAAGGACCACGGCAAAAGAAACGACAGCGAGTACGCGGGCGCCAGTCAGTACGGTAAGCGAAGATAGGAAAAGAGCTACGATCACGTCAGTCATGCTGGGTGCGTTTGTCTTCTCATTTGTAAGTGGTGAATTAGAAGGCACCAGGAATCAAGGTGGCAATGGACACCGCAATGTTTTCCTGGGCTCCGTAACATACAAATGAAATCAACTGCAGTCAGGGTTCATTTCCACTGCCTGGATCTCAGCACGGGGTTCCCAGCTTTCCACTAAGATTCAGAGACTGTGAAGAGTCCTTTATGTCCAATATCATGACCTCTGGGAAGATATGTACTCTATGCTTTAAAAAAGCTGAAGTGTAGTACACAGCATTCTTAAACCAAGCAAATGTCAAAGCATAAGCCTATTTGGTCAGAGGATATTCTTTTTCAAGCACAAAGTGGTCCATTGAAAGAGTCAACATAATGCCTCCGGTTCTAAAACTAGCATCTCAGAAACCACATTCTATGCAACGACCCTGGGAAAGCTGAATGGGAGATAAACAAGGATCTACTTACTGTAGGGGTCTTGGAACTCCTTGGAAGTACAACATACATAAGGAAGCCAGATGAATAAAATAAAATTCCGGGTTACGTGATGTGGAAACTCAATGGGAATTTTAGCCAGATAAGGGAGAAGTTTGAAACACAAAACTCTTAAGAAGCAGATGAGTCAGGGAAGTCACGCGCTGAAGGCCCGTTGAGTCCCCACAGGGAGAACTTGGGTTGTTACTGAGGGCTGAACTTCACTGACAGTCTCCGGGCTGTCGTAACCCATTGTACTTAGCTCCATGTGTGGTGCCCTCTACTGACCTCCTTTATTTCAAAGTTTCACATAAATTCTTGTTTTAGATTTCCTTTTTTTTTTTCTTTTCAAAAGATAATAACTGAAGTAAAACTTAACCACAGGAAGGAGAAGAAATAAATAAACAGAGCCGGAGGGAGTTTGACATCATTGTAGAACACTTGTATACTTGCTTATGATAAGCATGAATTTGGCTCTCGGAATTCTCTTAGCCACAGGGGAAATCAGTTCAGCCCCAGAAGTCAGTGAGCACAGATAAAATCAATTGGCTGTTCAGGAATAAAGCCCCTCCTGGTCCTGGAACATAATGAACAATGTCCTCAACTGTCTCTTTCTATAAATAGACAATGAGTTTTTAGGTATTCTTACAACTCTGGCTGTATAGATGCAGTCTCACAGGAGCGTACTTTATTCCAGTTTGTTAAAAAATAATCCTCAGCGGGCATTGCTGTATTTTATTTAACAACACGTATGTATCATGTGCTCTTTTATAAAGACTTTTGCAGATAGTAATTGGATAGCCCTCATCTCTTTTTGTGGATAGATGGATGGATTTCATTTCTACGATCTACAATATGATTTCAGGTTTAGAAGAAGAGACAGACATGCAGTTCAGGTTTCCATCCAAAAACACACACCACTCATCCTTGTCAAAACTGTAGATGACAGAAGCATTGACTTCAAGGTAGACTTCCTAGCCAAGCTCCTACAGTGCCCCCATCTGTGTGGCTCAGTGCCATCTGCTCAGGCTGTCGGTGATATTAGGGTTTCCCAAGACGGGCCACCATTATGTGTCATTGTCCATCTCCGCCTTGGAGCTGGTTTGTTGTAAATGGTTAGACAAAGCTGCCTTTGGAATAACTTCCAAAGCTTTATGACCTCCCGTACAGCTGCCATCTGCAACAGAACTGCTGATCTCTGGGTGGATCAACAGACCATGTAGTTTGGCCACATGCAAGTGCCCATTTTTATTCACGTTCTCCCCTCCAATATACATCAAGATTTGCTACAGTTGCTACAGTCCATAGTAGAGATAGGGCTGACTGCGTATTCCTTCTTAAAGGGCAACTTCACATCATAGTCAGACAATAGTCACCGTTTCTTACTGAGATTTCCAGGGCTACTATGAAAACTAGCCTGATAGATTTCACTGTAGTTAACTTACTCAGTATTTCTAGATTTTAAATCTCTTTATTAAAATTCTATATGAACAGCATATGGAGAATGAGGATGATTAAATATAATTAATGGTCCTGTACACTCAAGGTTAGTTTCTGTGAGTATGTTTTATGTTACAGAAATTAAGGTCTATTGAGGTGGCTGGAATGATGTTTGCATTTCTTCATCTGTGTTTTCAGATTTAGACTACGTGTTTGCGTACTCCAGTGGCATCTTTCTTACAAGTACAATCTACTTTGTGGCCTATTGTGTAGCCATGAAAAATAAGCCAAGGCTATATCCAGAGGCAGTCTTACCAGGTAAGAAAGAATATTAACTACACAAAATCTTATTACTCTTTGGAAGTGCCAGCCTCCACTCATGAACTTGAATAATCATTAGAGGGGGAAAGAAAAAGATAGAGGGGGGGGAAGGAAGGTGACTGATGGAGGGAGGGGAGAGAGAGAGAAGGGAAGGAAAGGGAGGGAGGGACGGAGAGAGAGAGAGAGAGGAGTGTTCTCTTAAGGGCTTTGGTCCAGTCCACCATAAAATATGAAGTATTAAAAAACACCAAGAAACTGTATCCAAAATGTTGATCATCAATACAGAACCTAACACTGCCAAACAATGAATTTTGTAAAAGGGAAGATGTCCTGTGTTAAAAACTCTTCTGTCAGGGTCATCAGTCTTCACTATTTTTTTCCTACCATTTCAAGATTTATATAACAACTCAGAACCCCCTGCCCCTATTTAAATAAATAAATAAATAAATATCAACAGATAAGAGTCTGCAGTCACTTAGAAAAAAATAGTTTATCCAAAAGTTACAGGGCAGGGTCAGGGAAGGTGCCTGGAGGGCTATAGAAAGTGTATTTGGGGTCATCACCCTTTAGTCATTGTTGAGATAATAGTTTCTCACTAAAGAGTTCGGCATAATTCAATTTGGAACATATAGCCACAAGCAAACATTTTTACATAAAATAAAACATGCATGACTTGATTATTTTGAATGTCGGATTGATAGACAATGGTGCGTTGTGAGTTATGTAGCTGGGTTTTTTTTTTTTTCTTAAAGATCGGGATTCTCTCTTCCCCCACTTCCAGTACCATTCTCAACTTCAATTTGCAGATGTGCCAGATCCAGTACTTGCTAGGCCCCTCTCCCCTACCCTGTCCCTATGGGATGAAGCTCCTCCTTCATTCAATAAAGGGAATGACCAGTCCTCATCCTCACAGACACATGATCAGAGGAATCCTTGGGTTTCCAAAGTGACCACAAAGCACAGCTCAAACGCCCATAAGGGCCAACATCGTTAATAAGAATGCTTTTATCAGTACGCTTACACCTTCCGTGGCGTGGAAGGCATGGTGCTCAGCAGAGGACCACACCCCTCCCTCCCATGTACACTCCCTTGTGTTCTAGGCTTCCTGTCCGGGGTGCTGTGGGCCATCGCCACCTGCTGCTGGTTCATAGCCAACCACTCGCTGAGCGCCGTGATCAGCTTCCCAGTCATCACTGCTGTAAGTGGCCGACCTCCTGGGTTGTTTTTACAGTAAAACTGGACAAGCGCCCACTCTCCGGTCTCCATGCTCTTGATTGAGGTGGAGTGAACGTTTATAACCTCTTTTTAGCAGGTTTGCCAATGCCGCATCTTTGTATGTCCCTGCAATTTTTCCTTTGGTCATTTTTACCTACTGTCTTCTGGTCTTCTGGGATACACTATGGTTTTCTTTTTTTTTTTTTTTTTTTTTTTTTTGGTTTTTCGAGACAGCATTGCACCTTTCCTGGAACTCACTCTGTAGTCCAGGCTGGCCTCCAACTCACAGAGATCCGCCTGGCTCTGCCTCTCGAGTGCTGGGATTAAAAGCGTGTGCCACCACCGCCCGGCATACTATGGTTTTCTACTCATGACTCTTTCAGTCTTCTTTGTATAATGGTATATAAATATGATGTGGCGCTAACAGTACTTCAGACTCCTTGAGAAGGTGTTAAGGAAGTTTCCCTAGGTTAAGGAAGTTTCCAGAAATGATGATGCCACTAATCGTGGGAACTGCTCTCTGCTTCAGCGGGTTTTTAGGGCTCAGTTGTGTGAAACAGAGCTAACAGCCAAAACCACAATGCTTATTTTGACGTAGCCTAAGGGATGCTACAACCATCCACATTTTGAGGATGAGGAAAGAAGGCTGACTGAATCGATTCAGCCAGCTCATCATCACCTTGAACAGTCTCCAGCCTGTTGTATATAAACACAGGCGTTTTCCTTGAACATTTATCGTTATTATTTTTAATTGTGTGTATCCATGTGTGCTGTGTGTGTACCTGAGTGCAGATTCCCTGGAGTTGGAGTTACAGACAGCTGGCAAGTCATGCAACATGGGTGTTGGGAACAGAACTCAGGTCCTCTGCAAGAGCAATAGGTCTCTTAACAGTTGAGCCACCCTATTTTTATGCTCTTCTGACCAGTTGTTCTCCTGATTCCTAAATAATCATCACACACATTTTTTCAGACATGTGCAAAACTAAAAACCTTAACAATTGAGTAGTCTAAAAGAGATTTCATAAAGGCTTGATAAGAGCTGTGGGTGTGAAATTGAATTTTGTTGTTTGTTTCTAAGATGGTGTCTTTGTAACCCAGGCTGGCCTCAAGTATGAAATCCCCCTGCCGCAGCCTCCAAAATGTTAGCAATCACAAAGCCTGGCTCACACAGTGTGCTTTTGACCGCTCTATATTCACCAAATAACTTTCTAACACAACTAAATTCAAAAAATCTAAGCTATTTTTCTCACTGAAAGTGAAACTGTATGTTGGCATAAAAAGGAAATGCCTAACTGTGCTAGTCTCAATAAATTTTTTTATCAGATCCAAAGTCCTTGTAAAAGGAAAATGGCGAGGGAGAAGGAGGACCCCATTTCCCTGCTCAGGACCCACTCACTCTCTGTTTCCCTTCTTCCCTGGCAATTCTAAAACTAACCAATTCATCTAGAAGGCTTGGTTTCTTTATCATTATCATCATCATCATCATCTATATTTTATTGAGTACCTATGTGCCAAGCATCATGCTAAGCACTTTAGGTTTGGCTTCTAAGACTGTACCAAACCCACCTTCAAAAGCTGACTTAAATGTAACCTGATTTATTTCCCAAAAGGAAAACCCACAGTTCCACAGCTCCAGTGTCCCAAGCAGTTTCACCTGCTGTGAAATGCGCTTTCTCTTCAGCTCGCCTTTGCCTGGGGTGTACATTACTTTGGCACAGTATCACCTCCTGAAACCACGAACATCCTCACAGCATTGCTGGAACATGCCTGAAGGGATAATTAGAAAATCATCAGGTGGGAAGCTAGAGAGGCGGGTGGCACCTGCGGTCCTGTGTTTTCGCCTTTCTGGAGGGAAATGGGTCTTCAAAATTAAGAGGACACAGATTCCTGAGTAACTAGTGTAACTAACGTAGTAGGCATTAGTATGTCATCCCTCTTCTGTTTCCTCCCACCGCTTCAAAGCACATGCTCCCCATTTGATTTGGATTCTGAGGATCAGCACTTCACATCACTGATGTAAGGCAGTTCCTTTGACCTATTTCTCTGGCCCCTTTGAGGCTGACTTCTCGGAGGCTGACAAATGGAGAGCAAAGCATTTTTACTGCTTCCCCACACACGCTGGAAGCAGCGGAATCAAACTTTGTTGGGCCAGCCCTGTGGACAGTGGGAGTAGTCCTGGGAGAGAGAACACTGTGGAGCTGTTTACTGAAGCTCTTCCAGAGTCCCCACAGGGCTTGAAGAGGAGTCATTAAAATTCTGGTCTCGTAACATCTTTTTCACCAAGATCACAGCTAAGCCAACTCTACTGTTTTCCTTGCTGGTGAAAAACATGAACACCAACTCTCAACAGCTTCACATTTCAAATTATAGAAAGATGCCTTTTCTCTTGTCGCTTCTCATTTCCTATTTTCTGTATCTTTTCATTCTTGTCCTTGCCTCCAGTGACTCCTGTTGCTTGCTTACATGGTTTGATTTTTCTATATCGCTACCTTCAGTGTTTGTTTGTGTTTAGAGTTAGACAAAGTTGGTTGGTTTGCATGGGGACCGAGTACTGCCATCTTTCCATTGTCTACCAGGCAAAGATGCCCTTGCTTCAGTTAGGAGATCAGAGTGTGTACCTAATGCTGAGAAAACTTAAGGTGTATTCATTCGCTTTCGTTTATCAATCCCTTTATGTGTGCCTAATAAGTAAGTCAGGAGAAAAACAAGCTATTTGGTTATTTAAAAAGAGGAAGGTTATTTGTTCCTTTTCTGTCTTTGTTTGCTTGTTTGCTTGGGATTTTTTGTTGTTCTTGTTTGGGGGTTTTTTGTTTGGGATGTGTGTGTGTGTGTGTGTGTGTGTGTGTGTGTGTGTGTGTGTGTGTGTGTTTATATTTAGGTTTAAAGCCAGAATTTCCCACATATGAAGAAGGCACTGTACCACTGTTATAGCCCCTATCCCCCTTCAAATTTTACTCTATTTTTTAAGACAGCTTTGCTAAGCTATCCAGGCTGACTTTGAACTCAGTCTTTAGCCCTGGCAGGCCTTCAGTTTTCAATCTTCCTGCCGTAGTTTCCTGAGTATCCATGACTACAGACTCACACCACTAGGCCTGGATAGAATAGTTTTGTCATAAATACATCACATCAAAGAAAAGCATTTAGTGCCATAAAATATTATAATATGATCAAAATAATAGCAATCATGACCATGGAGACAAAAACAGCAAAAAAAATAAATCTGTCTTATTTAATGATGTTATTTAATGATGTTTAATGAGTTTTGGATCAGTGTGGAGTTAAGGTTTAGAATTATAGTTCTTTTCCCCGGAAAATATTTTACATTGCCTGTAGCTTACTACATTTTTCTAGGGTACAGTTATATAAAAATATCTAATAAAATTAAACTTCTTTTATTTAAGGGTCCTGGACTTATCGCTGCACTGTGGGGTATCTTCATTTTCAAGGAAATACAGGTAAGGATAAGGAAATGGTCGCCATCCCCAAATGTCAGTCCCCTCTAGGAAACTGAGAACTTTGGGTAGATTCTTAAATGTAAGGGGGAAATGGACCCCCTGACAACATCATTCTTCTGCTGTGAGATAACATGGGGCTTAGCAGAGTGTTCTAATAGTTGGGCGTACGGCACTTATAACTGAAGCCTCAGTTTCTGAGCTTACCTGCGTCAACTCACAGCTTCCTTTCTAATTCACCAAGTACATCTCGAGAGCCTTTGAATATATCCATTGTTTAAACAAGGTTACAGAGTGCCTATTCAGAACTAGTATGAGTAGCTAGGTTAAGGTTAAAGACTTCCGAAAACTAAAACAAAGATTTTAGGAGACTTAAAGTGTTAGTGTGGGACTCACAGGCATGGGAGTGTGTGTGTGTTACAGAAGCTGACCCCATCTGGCAGCTCTGGGGTGCCGCACTTCACGTATAGAGAATATCTCTATCTAGTATCTAGTACTGAGGCTCCCAGCAAGTCAGACAGCTTACCTAGTCTAAACCAAACTTACAAAGCTCTGATCAAAGGCAAATTAATTAATGTACTCTAGCCTGATTCTTTATTAAATTTCAAAGAGTATGTATAATTTTGGTCTTTGAATTACATGTTAAGGATCATTACTCTTCTTTAGAAACAGTTTTTAATTTATTTTTTCAATTTATTTATGTGTGTGTGTGTCAGTATGTGGGTATGTGCATGTGAGTGCAGGTACTTGCAGAGGCCATAAGAGGGTGCTGGATCCCCTGGAGCTAGAGTTCAGACAGTTATAAGATGCCCTGTGTGGGTGCTGGGAACTGAACTCCAGTTCTCTGGAAGAGCAGCAAGACCTCTCTTTTTTGGTTTTTCGAGACAGGGTTTCTCTGTGTAGCTTTGTGCCTTTCCTGGATCTCTCTCTGTAGACCAGGCTGGCCTCGAACTCACAAAGATCCGCCTGCCTCTGCCTCCCCAGTGCTGGGATTAAAGGCGTGCACCACCACCGCCTGGCTGAGCAGCAAGACCTCTTAACCACTGAACCACCTCTCCATCCCCAAGTGTGATTAATCTTGGTAAGAGCTATAAGTTTGAAAGCACGGCTATCTTAGCAGTGCCCACACCTCTCCATTCTGGGTACTGTTGCTGTTGTGTCTGGGTTTGCTGCACAAATTTACTTCTGCTCTCCGAATTTATCAGAACTGAAGTCCAGTACCCCTAAGGAAGTGTCAGGAAAAGTCGGCAAATGAGACCAGGAAGATTCAGTTTGCAGAGGGTCTTGCTGTGTGGTTAGGAGAGCCAGTCTCCTGTACAATTGTTTATTTGACGTTTTCTGCTGGACTCTGACTCGTGGGGTAGCCACACCAGGGTACTCTTTCCTAGTCTTCCCTCAAAGTAGATCTGGCCAAAGGGCAGGGAAGATGGAGCCCTTCCTCCAACTTTGCATCTTTCCAACCTCAAACAGGTCTCCCTATGTGATCCACTGCTGGGGTCCCCGGGTTTTCATATGCGTTCCATTGATTTCTTGGCCAGGCATTCCTGGGGAAGGTGCTCAGAAATGCAGCTCTCAGCTCTGAGGGTCACCCACGAGCAGCACCCAGCCTTCACAAACTCACTTCCCACAATAAGTCAGTTGACTCTCTCCAGAGACACAGCACCCCATTTCCTCCAAGTCTGTGCCCTCATAATTTTAGGCCATATGCCTCAGCATTATGGTTAGAGGAAGGTTGCCTGCACTTTCCCTGCAGATATGGAGCAGGCTGTGTTCCTAAGTCCTATCTCCCCCACCACCATGGTGCTCTCAGAATCCCCATGTGTCCACTACATGACTATAATTGAATCGTTGTCACTTCTAAGGGCCCACAGTAGCATTCTATGATTTCCCTATTAGATGATCTAAAACTTGGGAAGGGAGACTAGTTCCATTGGTAAAATGCTTAACTTGAAGCATGAAGACTCAGGTTCGATCCCAGAATCCAGACAAAAATAAAAGTCCAGGTGTGGCGGTGTCCACTTCTAATCCCAGCACTGGAGAGGCAATCAAAGGAGGGTCCCTGGGACTCTCTAGCTCCCCAGCCCCGCCTAGGTGACCAAGACCACTAAATGACTATGTATCTAAAGTGCATGAGACATTATTCCGGTTTTACTTTAGAATGTTCAGATCTTGCCTTACAGCAGCATACAGAGTCTATCTGTACAGAGAGGTGGACACCCACTGGCCATCATTCAGAAGGAACAGTCAAGACAAAGAGGGTGCTGGAAACCATTCTATGTGAAAAATGGCTGAAGGTGCTAAGATATTGACCAGGAAAAGCTGCTCAGGGAGAGAAGATCGTTGTTTCCCGGTGTTTGCAGGTTTAATCTCAGGAGGGAGATATTGAAATCGATCTATGTGTACCCCTAAAAATAGATCTTATGGAAATGAAATATTTCTGTTTACCTCAGGGAGATATTTTATTTGTGGCTCAAAAGATGACTGAGTGTAGCTAGAGTTTTCCTGCCTGGCCCACAGTCAGGACAAATCTCTCTCACCCGCCCGTCCCACGGCCGCTCAGACCCAACCAAGTAAACACACAGAGACTCATATTGCTTACAAACTGTATGGCCGTGGCAGGCTTCTTGCTAACTGTTCTTATATCTTAAATTAACCCATTTCTATTAATCTATAAGTTGCCACATGGCTTGTAGCTTACCGGTACCTTTACATCTCACTTGTCATGGCGGCGGCTGGCAGCATCTCCTTCTCTGCCTTCCTGTTCTCTCAGTTCTCCTCTCTGTTAGTCCCGCCTATACTTCCTGCCTGGCTACTGGCCAATCAGTGTTTTATTTATCAATCAGTCATCCACAGCACTTCCCCTTTTTCTTTTTTTCAAAAAGGAAGGTTTTAACTTTAGCATAGTAAAATTGCATAACAAAACAATTATCAAAGCAAGAATTACAGTTACTATATTAAAGAAGATATCCTGTCTATCTTATATTTGTGAGTCTAAGGTTTTATATCTAACTTATCTTTTATCATAACTGAGGAAATTATAACTCTAGTCTTCAACTACATCAAAGACCTCAGAAGGATATACTATTACCTGAGAAACAAGAGAAGGATGTAAGCAACTTTCGGGAGTCTTGCAGGGTAGACAAAGACAGCTGGCAGCCTGGACAGTCACCTAATGTTCCTTTGTAAAGTTGGGGCATCTGTCTTTAGCCCACAGGCCTAGAGTCTTTCAGTCATTTCTCTCTGTGTCTTGTAGAATGTCTGGCAGTTTCCTCTGCAAAGCAGGAACCTGAAGGACCATTTCGCCAAGCAAAGTTCAGTGGTCACCTTCCTATGGGTCCTGCATGTCCAGTCCATACATTTTTTATGCAGTCCAGGCAAGAACAGTTTCTTGCCCAAATGGCTATATTTGCCAAGAAGAAGATAAACTCCATACAGAGTGTCTTCGATGCCCATCCTCCTCTCTGAAGTAAATCGGTGCTGCCAGGAGCAGACCTGTCTCATTGTCCCGAAAGTCTAAATTTTTAAAACATTTTAAATACTGAGCTGCATCGGGATGAGCCTGTCCATGCCTTCCGTCTTTTACACTAGTGCCCATCAAAGGAGGACAAGTTAATCCTCACTCCTTACACCTCTCTTTCTGTTTCTTTAGATCCATCTCCACCACTCCATCTCCATCCCATCATCTTTCTCAGGGACCAGGGTTACCTCCTCGGTCTCTTTACATTCATTCTGACCCCTCCAATCTGCTTCCCATCCTCTAAAAGAGTGTACTTTCCAGAATGCAAATCTAATGTTTTCAGCATGTATGGCTTCCTGTTCCTTTAATTCCATTCTCATTGCCAGGAAAAGTAGAATCCCAAAGCATAGTTAGGCCCATGGGCTCCCAAACTCTCCACTGGCCATTCAGCCACATCCTCACCATCCTGCTCTTGCCTGTCCTTGCCCCAGGCTTACTGAAACTGCCCTGGAAACAGCCCTGCTTCCTAATAACAAGGGCCTTTGCACATAAATTCTTCCCTCCAGGAATCTCCACTTGCTGCTCCCCATTTTCTTGGGCTACAACACTTCAGGGTCAGAGGCCCAACTCTACTCACCAAACCAGCTCTATGCAGAGTCCAGGAACACATGCACAAACAACTTGGTGGTTGTCTGTTAAAAGCCCTCACCTTTCTCTCAGGGCAGGCACTGAGGGTACTCACGTGTGTTACTCAGTGGATGAACTCTTGCAGGTTTTCCTGGGAGAATTGTTGATCTCTAGGAGAGGACAGAAAGGAACAGGAAGGGATCGGGAGAGGGAGTGGGGGGAGAGAGAGAGAGAATGAGAGACAGTGTCAGAGTCGGGCCAGCACACCGGTAGCCAGAGCAGATGAGTCAGTAAAGGTCCACGACATCCATGACAGTCTTTTTAAAATATCCGTATTGTAAATTTAAATTTGATTCCAGTTTTATTCAACGCATCCATTCTTTTCTTATTACTCAGGGTCTCCGAAACTACTTACTGATGATGCTTGCCTTCTGCATCATCTTGACCGGGGCCCTGTGCACCGCTTTTTCTAAAACCTAAGTATTCCCATCGAGACCAGCAGATGGCAGCAGTCGCTAGAAGAACGCCTCTCCCGCACCGGGGACTACTGCAGACTGCTAAACTGTCTGTCTAGCAATGAATCTCTGCCACTCTGGGAATGGATAAATGACTGTTTACTCCCCAAACATGAGAATGAAGAGAGACTGTGAAAAGCCCTTCCCACGGGCTGTTCACGAAGGCAGGACTGTGCTGGGTAGCTGAAGACGTGCTGCCTTCTTGGATCGTGCTGTCTGAGGGTGCTGGTTTCTTCTGTGTCTACTTAGTGTTATAATCCAGAAAATAGGATGGAGTTTGTACAAAGGAAATTACCACCCAAATTTATAACTTATTAATGAAGAGGAGCAGAAATAAATACTCACCTTAATGGAATTCAAGTTCAAAGATACCGGGCTCCTTAGCTAGAGAAAGTAAATGTCACAGTTGCTAACTGAATGTTTAAAAGGCCAGCTCGTTGTTTTTAGCCCAAAATTCATTTTACTTTAATATTGCTCAGCTCTGTACATTGCCTGCCCTTCTTAGCTCAAAATATTTTGATAATTATTCCAAATAAAAATCCTTCCCCTGAGAGCAAATCACCATCATCATGATATATGTGTGTGATGTAATGTATACATTTACAAGCACATGTGTGTACATATTGTTCCAGATTTGAAGAACATTCGAGAGTTGCTAAAAATAAAGGTTTTAGTTTATTGGGTCCAATAAAAGGGAGCATACTTGTTGGACTGCACAGCTGTATTTTTGTTTCTAAAATACAGTTACTTAAAATCATTTTAATTGGAAGCAATCTGTTTTGATCCTATTTTAACTGATGTCCAGGAGACAAAAGAACATAGCACATGTATTGATTTGATTCTTTAAGGAAACAACCAGTCCCGCAAGCTCACTTCTCATCACCATGGTGTCTGCACCCTTAAGACAGTAACCATGCTGGGCTGTGCCTCTTACCCATTCCTTCCTAATATCGCAGTACCTTGCTGTGCTAGAGAAACAGAATAGCAGCCTGAAACCTCCTCAGCTTAAAGTTCATCGATGCTCCGTCTGAGTTATGTGGCTCTGGACAAATGCAACATAAACAAAAGTAACACACCTTACAATAATGTTCTACTGCAGGAGGGTCCTGACTCTACCACCAAGCAATGCCTGCAAAGTTAATAAAAGGATTGTGGGGGAAAGAAGCATTTCCAAAATAGTTACCAAACAATTTATTGTCGGTGGTTGTGTTATAGGGGCAGATCTGAGTCCTCAGGCGCCCGCTGGAATCTGCCAGGTTCTGTGTCTTTTGGAACAGGGACATGTGGTCATCAGGAAAGGAAAGCACTTCCTTTGGAGTGGGTTGGTGAGCTGAGGAGAAAGCTCAGACAGCACTGGCCAGAGCCACGGGACCCTTGCTAATCGTGGGCATAGCGCCCGTTTCTTGCAGGCTTCACAAATTGTATGCAGCCTAGTCAGGAAGGGCCTCCAATGCCCTCGGCCCTGGCTTCTGTATGTTCACTCTGGTGTAGGCTTTGTGTTGGCTGGTTGGTTTCTGTCTCTGCTTCCTTCCAGTAAACCTAAAGAAGCGACTGTGGACTCTCCACCTTGTTCGCTTGCCCTTAGAGGTGAGGTTTCTCTTTCCCTTGTCTAGAACAGCAGGACCCTGCTGTTTTGAGCTTTTCTAGTCCTGCTCTCCATTGCACCTTAGTGAAAATGACAACTCTGTTTATACCAAAGAGCTCCTGCCATCTTGTGTCCAGAGAGGAAGCTGCATAAAGTGAAAGGAGCTGCCCAAAAAGCTGATCTTCAGATCTGGGGACCTGTAGAACATAAAATATGGAATCTAGGAGTTAGCAATATAGAATTTCCTTTGAGCTACTAATCAGTCTTTGTTCCTCTTTAATGTCATTTAGTATGAATTTATACTTTTAGCACATCTTTCAGTGCTAAAAGTCATTGAACTGAAAAAAGTAAGTTGCACAACTGCGTGTACAGCATTATACCCTCAAGGAAAATTGCTACTGATCAAAGAGACCCATGTGGATATTTACATAAAACATTAAAAAATACTGTGTCAGTCTCATAGAGATTGTTTTTAGGGCAGAGAGGGAGATCACATGTCATGCTGGGGGGAGTGAAAAGCTGTTTATATTACGCAATCATGTGAATGTACTTAGCGTTTGGTTATTATTTATGACACTTTTATTTTATGACACATTATGTATTTTTTTTTTGCCCTTTGTAAATTTTACCTTGCTATGTCAAAGACTGAAAAGAACTGGAGCTAGAGGACACAGGACTTCTCTTGGACATAGAGCACGGAGTTGAGTCTTCGGATTGGAAATAAGCGAATGTGGACAAAGAAAACCATCCTGGATAAGTCAGTCATGTGCAATGTTACTTTGCACACTCACAGACCCTACAATGACTGAGGGCAGGTGTGAACAGGTCAGCCCATTTGCACCCTCACTATATGCTCCAGCACATCTCTTTGTAAACTAATGCGTGGGCACTTACAGCCCTTTGTCGGAAGCACTAGAAAGACCACCTTTTTAACAACACGCCACACTCAGAATGCACACTTTCCTGTGTCTGTTTCTGTGTTCCTGCTGGCCTTCCTGCTCCACCTGAACTGACACTCCTCCCAGACACCACCTACCATGCTTTCAAGTATTGCAAATGTGTGAATGCATTTGCAATCCTCCTCTACATCAGCATGGTGTTGCAGATAAGAGAACTGCCCCACCTCCAGCATCACAGGCTTCTTCTGGTCTTCACACTCTTCCTAACCCTGCCTGGGGACATGAGCATCCTGATTTCACCAGACATTTCTTGTAATTCCCCCTCACTAAGGTCAATAAGTCATTAAGAAATCAAGAGAGTTGACAATTTCACGGTGTAACAGTCCGTTCACAATAGCTTACACCTGATTAATACGGTGTCTGAGATCTATTAGAATGGCAAACTTCAATCCTCTTCAGTCATCACGGAGCAAAAGTGGGCCAGCAAGATGAAGAGGGCAAGTAAAGGTGCTCGCTGCCAGGCCTGCCAGCCTGCCAAGGCTGAGTCTGATTCTGCAGACTTGCATGGTAGAAAGAGAGAGCAAACTCCACAAGAGAATACGTACAACCATAAGAAGTGTGCAGCTGAGGACTGGACACAAGTTCATGTCCATAAATAAGAGAAAAGAGGAGTAAATTCTGACATGCTTATGAACCATGATGGGATACTTATTTAAAACAAAGGAATAAGCCACCAACACGTGCAATGAAGGATTTGATCTTGAAACCCATTAAGCAGAGAGGAGAAAAAGCCCCAGCATTTACAAGGCTGAGCATCATTTCCTTGTGTAAACTACAAGAAATCCTAGAGAATTGCAGAGACAACTGAGCACTGGCTGCTCTTCCTGAGGTCCTGAGTTCAAGTCCCAGCACCCACATGGTGGCTCACAACTGTCTATACCTCTAGTCTGCAGCTCAGCGCCCTCTTCTGGTGTGCAGACATACATGCAGACAAAGCGCCCATATACATAAAATCCGTAACTAAATCAATCCTTAAAAAAATAAGAATCCCTGGGCCTTGGTGCAAGTTCAAAGTGAAGTCAGCCTAAGTCAAGGTTTTCTACTTAACTGTAACTGATTGCTCACTAACTGCTGTGTGGGTCGCTCTCTTGAGGATAAAATGGGCATCTGCTGACAAGATGTTCCAATCCTCAGAGGGACAGCGTGGGTCTCAGTCTGATGCAGTTCCATTTGCAGCCACTGCCAAAGATGGAAATGCGTATAAAACTGGGGAGTCTCTAAGATGAGCCATTCAACTTTAATGATGGCGGAACATTCAACCAAATGGTTCAAGTGACTTATTCCCCCCTTGTGAAGTACCTGGTTGACTTTAGTTTTTAACCACTATTAATCACCTGGACAGTGCAGTTTCACACTTGACCACCAGAGGACAGTGTATGTTTGATTGATAATTTGGGATCCTCTCACAAACACCCCTCTGCCCATCCCCTCCCTCCTCCATCTACTCTCCTTCATGTATCTCACCTCTAAATGACTGTACCAAGAGCATACAGACGTTTAAATCACTAGTGTACCATCTATATCCTCAAACTCTCCACGTGGCCTATGTCTCTCAGTGATTGCTTTTGCAATCCTTTTCTTGATATTTGGACTTCATCATTCCGTTTCCTAAAAGGTGAAGACATCACAAGTAAGTTTGCTTTAGAAGTATTTAAGTGCAGAGTGTGCCCTTGTCCTAGAGTATCCAGGACACAAGAATTTCCACAGTGACTGCCACCAACACCAGGGACAGAGCTAAGCCACACTGTTCTATGACCTCCTGACAAAGCATCCTCACTGACTCATCAGGCTTCATGGCCTCAGTTTTCTCAAAGATGCACTAGTAATTCTTCAGCTTAATTAGACGCTTCAGGTCACAGAGACCTGGAACTATTTGCCCTGTTATTTTTGAAGGCCTTTTTCCAATAAGAGGCTGAAATGTTTTCCCAGTGGGCTCATTAAGTCAAGCACTTGCTGTAACTACATGTCCAGTGAATGTGGAATCTTACAGACAACTCTCCCTGGCAGACCGGGTTAGGAAGGTATGTTGGCTGTCCCTTTCTCCTGGGTTTGGAATTATACTGGGGAAAGGTGATGTTCGGGCATGAGACTATGTTTATTTCAGTTCTGAAACACCTAATGGAAAATCACAACACAAATTCTACTGAAGACAGGAAGTTGGATATGTCTGAAATTTCAAATCATAAGCCAAGATGCTGTGCAGAATTGCCTCATTTACAGCCTTAGAATCCTACCCCGCATTTAGGTCACTTTACTCTTTAGTGCTTCTGAGACTTAAGGTAATATTCCATATATACCATCTTGGCAAAAATCTGTTTACCTCAACATAAGAATGGAACGTATTTCCCAAGTATGAGGTGAGGGAACATAAAATCAATCTCACACTACATTCCAATAGGTCTGTGTGCATCTTGGGAGGAAGGTGGGAAACACAGAGTATGGTGATATATTATTTGTACTGAAATGTGGTTTTATTTGTATGTTAATAAATAAAGTTGCCTGGGGGTCAGAGCTAATAGCAAGCCATAGCAGAGCTGGGCATTCGTGGCACATGCCTTTAATCCCAGCACTTGGTAGGCAGAGCTAAGTAAATCTCTGTGTGGTCAAGGATACAGCCAGCATTGGAGACACACGCCTTTAATCTCAATACCAACCATAGAAGATCTGGAGGTCTGTACAAACAGGCAGTAATGAGGCAGTCATGTGGTTGGGTTTACAACCAATGAGAAGGCAGAACAGAAAGTCTATATAAAGACAAACACTCAGGAAGTAAGTCTCTCTCTTGGCTGAAGAGACTAGCTGCAGCAGATGGGTAAGGCTCTTAGCTCTGATCTCTTGGCTTTCTTCTTTGCATTGGTTCTGTGTTTCTTATTTAATAAGATGGTTGGTTACATCTACAACAGAGAAGTATCATATTGGATACTTGCATACCTGAAGGACTTTCTGCAGACAGCAGACAACGACACATGCCACACTAGTTCTTCTAAATGTATCTCTGTTCAATGGCTGTTGCAAAAATTGTAGATGTGTAGTCACCTAGGAGCCACTTTAATACTGAATGAGATGAGTTTTTCTGCCTGAAAAGATGTTTCAAGACTACAAAGCCACGGAAGAAAATGTAATTTCCTCAGGTTGTGTTCAGGCTTCCCTGGCTCTATTGTTTAGCTCCCTAACTCCGTTCATCCAAGCCAACTTTCTAGAACAGATTTTAAGAAGCCCATCAGGGACAAAGTGCCCCATTCCTGGGCAATCCCCTTGTCTACAAGAGCACACCAACAAAAACTGTTCTACATGGGTTGGGGCCCAAAAGAATAAAACCTTTCAGGAGGATGAGAGTCTGTCCCCTTTCTGAAAGATTCTTATGGCGTCCATCAGTTCTGTCTGGAATGGACATCAACTTTATTAAATTAGATTCACTTGTTATTTCAACAAACAAGTTTGTCTTCAAAACAATGGCAAAGATACCAACTGAGAAGTGGGCACCACTTTTCATCCTCTCCCCATTGCTCACTTTCTATTTCCTCATACAGTCTTAGAGACTGTTTCCAGTGTCTCACTGCTGAAATTAAAGGACATCATTAATATCTCTGTGTGTTTATCTTACATACTTGATGTGAACGTTTACAATAAATTGCTAGACATCATGAAATAGGTGCACATTTAATGTTTTGATTGATGCCGTCAAAACACTCTATGAAAAGTTGAATTAAATTTCATCCCTCAGCTATTGGTCCACAGTTCATGTGTTTCCACTAATTTGGCTAGTTGTCTCTGTACTTTTTCCAGTCATGGTCTTGATATCCCTTGTTCATGGAATCCCTCTTCTCTCTCATCGATCGGACTCCTGGAGCTCTGCCTGGGACGCAGCCGTGGATCTCTACATCTGCTTCCATCAGTCACCGGATGAGGGTTCTATGATGACAGTTAGGGTATTCAGCCATCCAATCACCAGAGTAGGTCAGCTCAGGCACCCTCTCAACTATTGCCAGTAGTTTGTGGTGGAGTCATCCTTGTGGATTCCTGGGAACTTCCCTAGCACTCTGTTTCTCCCTACTCCTATGGTGTATTCATTTATCATGGTATCTCTTTCCTTGCTCTCCCACTCTGTTCCCATTCCAGCTCGAACCTCCAGCTCCTCTAAGCTCTCATCCCCCGTCCCTTGCCCTTGTCCTCCATTACTCCCCTCACCCCCCAGTTTGCTCATGTAGATCTCATCCATTTTTCCATCGCTGGGCAATCCATACAGCCTTCCTAGGATCCTCCTTACTAACTAGCCTCCCTGGAGCTGTGTGTTGCAGTCTGGTTATCCTTTGCTTTATATCGAGTATCAACTTTTGAGTGAGTACATACCATGTTTGTCCTTCTGGGTCTGAGTTACCTCACTCAGGATATTTTCTAGTTCCATCAATCTGACTGAAAATTTCATGATGTCATTGTTTTTCTCTGCTGAGTAATACTCCATTGGGTATATGTACCACATTTTCTTTATCCATTCTTCAGTTGAGGGGCATCTAGGTTGTTTCCAGATTCTGGCTATTACAAACAGTGCTGCTATGAACATAGTTAAGCATGTGTCCTTGTGGTATGATTGAGCATTCCTTGGGTATATGCACAAGAGTGGTATAGCTGGGTCTTAAGGAAGATTGATTTCCAATTTTCTGAGCTGAGGAGCCCCCACGGTACTGGACTAGGCCCTCTGGATAAACAAGACAGTTGTTGAGCTTGAACTGCATAGGGGGCCCCCAGGCAGTGGGACCGGGACCTGTCCCCAGTGCATGAGCCAGCTTTTTGGAGCCTAGTGCCTATGCTGAGACACTTTGCACAGCCTTGGTGCAGGGAGGAGGGGCTTGGACCTGCCTCAGCTGAATGTACCAGGCTCTGCTGACTCCCCATGGGAGACCTTGGAGGAGGTAGGAATTGGGGGTGGGTTGAGGGGGAAGGCTGGGGGACAGGAGGAGGGAGGACAGGGGAATCTGTGGTTGGTATGTAAAATGAATAGAAAATCTCAATAAAAAAAAAGAAAAAAGGAAAATAAATAAATAAATTTCATCCCTGCTAACATTGCCTTATATTTTCTTGCCCAAATGATTTTTCCATGATTTCCCAGTGTGACGAGAGTAACTGGTACATGTGTCACGTGCATGCATCTTTGCACCTGTGAGCACGTGTCAACCATACTTCCCTCGGGTTCAGTCCCTCTGCTTCCTTTTCTGCAACTTTCTTCCTATTTGTATCTCTCAATAATTGATTCTAGAGAGTTTCAGAATTTAGACCTACAATTTGTAAGAATAATCCCTTGGTCTACAGTGTAATCTGTGTTCACTGGTAAATGTTTATTTTTTTATTTTGTTTGATGGTTATCATGCATCGAACACCATGGAATCCTAATTGGCCCCATTGTTGGCAGTGCCGAGTTTGATAACGGGATTAAGGCCCTTTCCATCAGATTTACAGTTGCTTTTATTATCTTAACTGTGATACAGTTCTCCAACAACTTTCACCTAATGACCTTAGCACTTACTGGGGACTTGGCTCAAATAAACAATTACATCAATAGTGGCAAAGGGGAGTTCATATGATTATGTCATTAATTATGTATCATTACCCTTTATTCTTCTACAGAGTAACTAACTTTTCCCTCTGCCCGTTCATTTTCTTTGGACTTGGGAGTGAATTTCTGCAGTGTGGCCAGCAGGAGCTCCTCAGTGCACCTTGCCCTTTCTCTCACCCCAACTTGGAATCAGTTCCTGTTTTCAAAAGATTCGTTCCTTTCACTTAGAAGTGATTCCTAAGACTGAGAATTGTCTCATTTTCTTGTTTTCTGGAAACAACCATTTTACTCTTCTACCTTAGTGGGAGACCAGCTCCCATTTTTTTATGACAGTGTACTCTTGAGGAGAGAGGGATAAGAGATTTAGATAGAAGAATAGAGGGGAGAGAAACAGAAACACAGGATAGTGTGGTGATATTTTAATTGTGCTGAAATGTGATTTTATTTGTATGTTAATAAATAAAGTTTGCCTGGAGATCAGAGGTCACATAGCGAGCCATAAACAGAAGTCAGGCGGTAGTAGCCCACGCCCTTAATCCAATCACATGGCAGGCAGAGTCTCTGTGTGGTCAAGGACACAGCCAAGCATGGTGACAGGAGCCTTTAATCCCAGTACCAATCACAGAGACCTGGAGGTCTGTATAGACAGGCAGTGATGAGGAAGTGATGTGGCTGGGCTTACAGCCAATGAGAAGACAGAACAGGAAGGCAATAAAAGTGCAGTTTAGACAGGAAGAAGCTCTCTCTTGGGAACCTACAGCGGCAAGGTGGTAAGCTAAGGTTTTGTCGGTGGCTATTCACTATTTCTCTGATCTCTTCGGCTATTACCCCTGTATTTGGCTTTGTGTTTCTTATTTAATAAAACTGTTTAGAAATTCATCTACAGGATAGCCTCAGGAGGGCCTGGGTCATTATCCACTGGCCCCTTCTGTCCCTTCTAAAGGACTATTCATAGGAATGCCAAGGGGTGGAGCAAAGACCTCCCCCTAGCTCAGCCAAGTGTAGACCCTTCCAATCACCTAATACCCATGCACGTGGTCAAGCAATCCTCTAATGCAGCTCTGCTGAACAAAGCAAGCTCGGATCTCACTAGGAAAACTTTGTGGGCCTCCACACACCTTTATCTGCCATTTGTTTGCTGTGTTTTGTTTTTTTACTGGTGCTTTCAGATATCTCAGTAAGTGTCACATGGTGGACATCCGCAAGTTCCGTGTTCTGAATCAGGTTCTTTTTCTGAGGTCTGAATTTGCTCAAATACTGTTTTGGGAGAGTCTGAGGTTAGAAATTCAGTTTCAGTTTTGGTAATCTCTTCCAGAATCATTTTCCAGTGTGACTACGTGTTCCAGGCCCATTGAGTTGTCTCTTTTCATCTTGTCTTATTTTTTCAGAGACAACAGACCTCCCTCCTCTGCTGCCCAGGAAACGACAAGGCTCAAGGAGAAAGCATGTAACTCCTTACTCCTTATCTGGTTGTTACTCTGCTCTGACTCTACTCACATGTCCACACCTCTCTGCTCCTCTAAAGCAAACAGTAGGCCCCACTGTATCACCAGGTGTCCCCCTGCTGTCCCACCTAATTCTCATTCTTCCCCCAAGGACGATCAGTTAACGATGTGTGGCAAGCAGTATGAGACCCTTCTTGAGAAAGAAAAACTATGAAATCAGAAAAATCAGTTTCCTGTTGAAAGGGGAATTTGCTTCAACTTTAAACATTCTGTTTTTTGGTTTGGTTTGGTTTGGTTTTTCCTTAAAATGAGTGGCTTTGGGATTTGTGATAAGTTACCATGTGGAGCTTTCCCTGGGGTCATCCTCTGATCCAGTTCCCTCATCTTATCTTGAACTTACACACACACACACACACACACACACACACACACACACACACACGCACAGAAAGCACCAAGAAACTAACAGTGTCTCTGTTAAAACCCATCAGACTGTAGAGTTCAGTGCTTTATGGGAACTTGAATTATACAAAATTGAGTGACACAGGACTGCCCCACCTTTCCAAAGGGGCAGATGCAGGCTCTTGGGTATGTTTCAGGAATCTTTCTGGAATAAGCACTCATTGGGAATGGAAGAGAGGAGACGTCACTGGTGGACTGAAGCCAGGACATCTCCTGAAAGGTTTCAATGCTGGGTCCAGTTTGCATTCTCATTTTATACTCTAAAACCACAAGGTAGGGTGGGCAAGCAAGCAGGATTTTATAGAAGCATAAGTAGCAGTCAGCAGGTTGTTAAGGGAAACAACCCATGTTTCAGCTATTCCTCCAGGTCATTCTGTTCCAGGTAGCAAGTGAAGTCATGCTTGGCAGACAGGCAGGACAAACAGCGCTTTAAGTGAATCACTAAATAAGTCAATAGCTAATCATTGGACTTTTCTACTATATTCTACTTCGGGCATCTGCAGAGGCAAGAGCATTGGCAATGCGGGCCAGCTGAGAACTTCTGCTTAGCTTCACTTTGGCACAGCTCACCTGTTAACGATGTCTCTTTTGATTGCAAGGGATATAAACCAACTTGACGTGAAAAGCTGCTGCACAGTTTGTGCATTTGTTGTCTCATGGTCGTAAGAAAAACACTTGAAGACAGCAACGTTGGGAAAGAAGGTTCTCCTTTGGCTCATAGTTCCAGAGCACAGTTAGTCTATTATGGCCAGGAAGTTTTGGTGGCAGGAGCTCTGGGGAGGTGGTCACATACCAAGAATTATCGTTATGGTAGAAGCATGGTTTGGCCAAATCTGCTAGGCTATATCTGTATCTTATGCAAACACCAATCAAATTATTTATTCATGTTTATTTTAGTTTTTAACTATAGAATCTTTCACAGATCATTGCACACATTTTATATCCAATGAAGAGCTATTGACTGGTTCTCTTGGTTTCTTCTTACATTGATATTGTAATCTAGGGTGCAGTGAAACCCCAAACTGGGCTGTTCCATGGATAGAAGGAAAGGTTTACTGGGGATCAAACTGCCAAGGCTATCTCTGGAGCAAGGGAGGGTACAGAGAGAAGAGCAAAATGGTGGAAAAGAAAGTATATTTTATGTGACAGTCAACAGGGTAGGGACACTGTTTGGATTGACCGGGAACCAGATGCCCTTGCCCAAAATGTCTGACCTTTGGAGATGATTAAAGGAGGTTCCTGGTGATTTAAGGGAGGTTCCCAGTAAAAAGAAACCCACCTTTAGACTACTGTTTACCCAATCATAATTCTGTTTATCTGGCCAAAGTCCTTCTGCTTAGGACTATGTCATCAGCACTGCCAGTTTGGGGAGCACTTTGGGCCTAACATTCCAGCCTTTGGTTGATGATAAGGGTGAATACTAGTTCTCTGGCTGTTTCCTGTTGATTGGGGGCTTGAGAAGAGGGAACTCTGGAATGCTGGTCCAAAGCAGAGGCTCAAGTAAGCAGGTGATGGTAGGAGACATTAGGAAACTCCATCAGAAGCATCCAGTTTACTGACCATAGCCGGGTTATTTCACTAATTCTCTCCTGGAGGAAGTTTTTGGGCTGTCAGCAAGCTGAGGGTTGACCAGTTTTGCAGGACCACCTGAGGCTAGGGAGATGAGTAATTGCAGGGGCTGAAGTTTTTTCTTGCATGGTGTCTGTCAGCTGAGTGGAAATCTACTGGAACAGATATAGACTCTGGACAGAAAGTACAGTTAAGGGCTTGGGAGGATCTTTATCACAGGCATATGCTTGAAATCTCCAGGCCTTTCTCAGGCAAGGGATCTGGAGCCCATTTGAGCGGTGACAGATGGATCCAAGTCACACTCCCTAAACCTTACATGAATTAATTTTAAGTTGACAAAAAGAGGCAGAAGTTTTAGATATGTTAGCAGGACCACTGTTTCTAGTCTGCACTGACATTCTTATTGTAGAGAAAGCAGTTAATAAGTCTACAGACAGCTCAAGTGGACTCACACCTTTGACCATAGCAAAAATAAGGCCTGAACATTATCAATGTGATAGAAGCATGAACATTCATCTGTAATAAGAGAAATGTCCTGACAGGAAAGAGAACAAGTGGGAAGAAGAGCTGGAGGAACCAAAGGATGGTTCTGGGGTAGAGCACAAACACTCGTTCCTCTTGAACAGAGGACTGGATAGATGGAGATTGGACAGAGGTGCTTTCTGCACAATGGGAGGCACTTTTTAAGTCTATATTTAGAAAACAGCTGAAGGAAATTTAATTTTTTTGAGTCTGTGACTATGATAATTTTATTTTTTTAAAGTGTTAGTGCCAGTGCTTCTACCTGTCACCAAGCCTACATTAATAACTTATCAGAACTGATTGACATTAAACTTTGAACTTTGAAGTTTTAACAAAATATGTATCATTTTAAGTCTCATTTTTCACATGCCTTAAACCACTTTCTCGGATCCTCACACCTTCCATAAACCTTCTATTTTTTCCCCTCCTGAAAACACCCAGTCACTTTAATCTTTATTATAATTTGCATATTGAGAGTAGTCACTGAGAATAAAGGAAAAATAAAAAACATTATTTAAGTCAGTAACAACAGCATGGTAGTTTTGAGCTGCTTCTTCTTTTTTTTTTTTTTTTTAACTGAAACTCATCCTTCTAGCTCAGTAGTTCTCAACCTGTGGGTCTCAACCCCTTTGACAAACCTCTATCTCCAAAAATATTTACATTACAATTCATAACAGTAGCAAAACTACAGTATGAAGTAGCAACGGAAATAATTCTATGGTTGTGGGGGGGGGGGGTCACCGCAACATGAACTGTATTAAAGAAAGGGTCAGGTTGCAGCATTAGGAAGGTTGAGAACCACTGCTCTAGCCCTAGGCAAGGCCTGATTTTACCCTTGAGCCAGTTTAGGCTGGCAGGCAATTGAGCCATGATTTTGAAGATTTTTTAATTTAAGAGACTCAAGTAATATAAACTTTCCTTTAAGGCTCTCGAATTTGTATCATCAGCATGCCACATGTCCATCGTTTGCATGCAAAGTTATTGCAAAGCCAGATGTTTTGAAGGTGAAAACACATTTCCTGGCCATGAATGGAATGACCAGGCAGCTGCAACCTCTCCAGAGGAGCATGGCTGAGCAGCACAGGGCAAGGCTGCTAACTTATCTGGACAGGGTCTGTTGTTGGGACTCAGGTTGTCAATTTAGAAAAACATAGAAGAGCTTCAAAAAGGAGACAGACAGATTCATTCTGGGTGCCCCACCACCACCTTTTTCCCAGTGTAGAAAACAGTAAGTAGAAAATTACAAAATAAGAGAACATTGACACAGGAACTACTAAATGATGCTGTCTGATGGTTTTTTAATTGCATGTGGGTTCCTAGTTCATCTAACATAAAAATTATTATCGGCATATAATAGGTTCATATTAAGGTGAGGTTTAACATAATCATAGCCAATAAAAGTATTTTTGTTTGAATAATTGATCCATCTGGAAATAAGATTTGTTCTTTCTCTATACTAAGAAACTTGGCCATGGTGTTCGTTCCAACAAAGCAATCAACGGAAAGACTTCCTGGAATTCCCATGTGGTGGTTTGAAAGAAAATGGACCGCCAAAGGGAGTAGCATGTGGTGATATATCGTGTGCCCTAATCAAATCTGCCTGAAGGTCAGAGGAGAAAGCGAGCCACTAGATTAAGCATAGAGGTCAGGCAGTAGGGAAATGTAGGATGTAAAAAAATAAAAACTAAAAGTAGGTTGCAATAACCCACCAAAATAAACCATATTGCTGAAAGGAATATATTCTCAATAGTTTTAAGAAATAATTTAGTACCTAGAAGGAAAAACTGAATTTAAATGAGTTTAATTACTTTGGAATATTAAACATCAGCCATCGAAGACAAGACTTTTCTTACTGTTTTTCTTTTTCCCTTCCAAGCTTCTGCTTTTATATCAATTGTGAATTCTTCTTAAGAAGACTGGCTCCATGGAGATCATCCTTGAGTCATGATACACAATACAACCACAGAACACAAAATACAGTTCTTTAAAATAATCAGGTTATTTGGTCAGCAAATCTGTGACTCTGAGTTTATGAGGGGAATAAGAATTCTTTTTCCCTTCGGTGGTTTTATGTGCTACACCAGACACTTAGCAACCCAGTGCCTCTCCTCCTAAACATGCTGTTTGGAAGTCTGTTGTGCTGGACACAAAGCTATTCCTATAAGTTTCTGAGCCATTTCACTCCCTGCTCAAGTCTCACATCATCTGAAAATTTCCCTGTTAATTCATCCCCAGTGCTTTCTTCTGTGGATGGAAAATGTGATGAGATAGTCGGGCTCTGCTTCCAGGAACTGGGGTGGAGGCAGCAGCATCCTGTGCACAGACTGCACAGAGGACAATAAAGAAACAGCTTCGAGACAGCGGCCCCAGGTACAGCAGGTTTCAGTGGGATCTGCTCCCTTTCTCTTCCTTAACCTCACTTTAGTTAGCCACCATGTTCTAAGTGCTAACAGGAGACCAGGACAAGCCAGTCAGCACACACCATTGTTCTCCGATATTATTGCTGTAGTCTTGGCATTAGCCCAGTCAGAATGAAGGAAAGAACGCATCGCATAGTGTGGGAAGAGGGGAGAGTTTTCTCTTTTTCTTCTACCAAGCATAAGAAACAGAGAAGCTGACAGTAGCTTCTTTATTGGAAAGTCATAATTCACGGCCCCTTTTCGAACCCTCAGACCAATTTTCAACTTCAGAACTCACTAGCTAAAATATAAACCCACCCCAGGCTCTACAGCAAAGTGTCTGGTAAGGATGCCTCATCCTTCACAGAAACCCACAACCACTTACCACATAACCTGGCTTGGGAAATGAGTAGCCATATGTGGAGCATTATCAGATACAGAGTCTGAATTAACATTAGGATCAGTGTACTGATTTCTGAGACCTTACTATATGCTACTCATGTGAAATACAGCCATAAGTTGGCCAAGGGCCTTGCGCTGAAGGAGTCCATGGAGCTTATAGTCATAAACAATGAATACAGTAGTGTTATGTGCATGTGTGCATGCTAGGGCGCGCGCGCACGCACGCACACACACACACACACACACACACACACACACACACACAGAGAGAGAGAGAGAAATCTAGGGAGAGAAAAAGGTGGGGTACAGATGAGTTTGTGTCTCCTGCAGATAGATAAGTTGAAGGGGAAAATGTAGACAATGAATTACCTATTTTTTTTATTTAAAGTAGTGTTTCTTGACATTTTTAAATTATCACACTTCTGTAGAGCATTTTTAGACATTTTTTCCTAATTGCCTCCTCTCCAGTGAAATTCAATAATTAGTAATAGGTAGGTTCAGGCTGTGGACAGCCACCAACCACTGCAACATGTAAGATTTTTCCCCTTCCCCTCACCCAAGAACCAGCCCCCAGAGGCACACTTGGAGGAACAGACCCTTGAGAATGCGAGGGAGTCTCCCCGCACTGTGCAGAAAGAAAACTTTCAATAGAAGGATTAGGAAAGCCTGTCAGGAAGTAAAACGAGGTGGTTTTGAAATACGGCTGTAATTTGCTGCTGAAGAGAAAGCAGCAGCCAGGTGCAGTGGACTGTGTCTGTAATCCCAGCCCCCTGGAGGGTGAGGCAGGAGGATCACCAATGTGAGTTCAAGGCCAGCCTTTGCCATATAGCAAGAAACTGGGGAAGGAGAAGAAAAGGAGGGAGAGAGGGGGAGGGAGGGAGGGAGGGGGAGGGAGGGAGGGAAGAGATGCTAAGTGAAGGGAGATCCCCACTATTTCAGCATTGAGAGAGGGAAGCCCTGCCTAAGTTTCTAAAAGGCCCTCCCAGCCCAGGCTCTGTAGTGGGTGACATGCAAATTCTGCACAGAGGAAGATCAAGAGCCTTCTGGGGTTGGCTGGAAAACTCTGGGGCTGGCTAGAATAGATAATTATAAATAGAAAGTAAAAGCTATATAAGGGTTATATTATTTTTTAAGTATTTTTATATTTGATACATTTCTTGTAGGCACACATACATTCACATAAATAAAAATGAATAAGTAAATCTTAAACATTAAAAACTGGAATTATGCTGTGTTCCAAAGCAATACCTTAGACTGTTTGAGCTTCAAATTTTTTGAACAAATGTACGTAAAAATAAAAATCTTAGGTGTCAAAACTGGTCCTGCTTTGTATTATGTATCTTCATCAACTAGAATCCCTTGGCCAGAGCAGAAGATCTGAAACTATCTGTTTCTAATTTTGTTAGCAGTATCAACAGAGGGCTCCCAATGGGTGGTGTTGTTTATTTTTGCTCTTTTGGGAGCCCGCCACTCAGCTCCCAAATAAATCACCCAAGGCTTATTCTTAATTATAAATGTCTGGCCTTAGCTTGACTTGGTTCTTGCCAGCTTTCCTTAACTTTAAATTAACCCCATCTATCTTTTGCCTCTGGGTTTTTTCCTGTTCTCTTACTTCTGTAAATCTTACTCTTACTCCGTGGTTTGCTGTCTAGCTGGGTGGCTGGCCCCTGGGTCCTCCTCCTTCTCTGGCTACTTCCTTTTCTTTCTCCCAGATTTCTCCTTTTATATATTCTCTTTGCCTGCCAGCCCCACCTATCCTTACTCCTGACTTGCTATTTGGCCTTTCAGTTCTTTATTAGAACACAGGTGTTTTAACACAGCTGTGGAGGCCCAGATTACTCAGGGTCAGAGAATCTGAGCTTGCTTTATCCAACATGGCTCCACAATGGGAGGATTTGACCACGGACATGGTTACCAAGTGTTTGGAAGAATCTACACTTGGCTGTGTGGTGTGCATTGATCTAGCAAGATGGGGGAGGTCTTTTGCCCTGCCCTTTGGCATTGTTATAAAAAGCCCTTTTAAAGAGGCAGAAGGGGCCGTTGGGTTTTGATGCAGGTCCTCCCAAAGCTATCCTGTGTTTCTGTCTTTCTCCTCTTCACTATCTTTATATCTAAAAGTTTCTTACCCCTCTCTCCTCCTCATAGGAACCCTTAAAAAAGGTAGGAGCTGGCCTCACACACACAGCTTCACAGAGTTAAACAAATGCAACAGAAACAAAAGTAACACACCTTAAAATAATATGCTACACCAAATGGGACCTTACATTTTGCTTGTGTTTTAATAAACAAGACAATAACAAAGAAATAAGGAAAGTGTTCATGGCTCATTCAGCCCCCCACTGCTGCCAGTGTTTTCAGGCCACATAGCTGTGGGTTTTCAGCCCTGTTTCTTCATTTCTAAGGATTTGCAGCATGGTTTCATGAGGCTACATATGTCTGTTAAAGTTGGAGTGAGTGTCTTGTGAAGAAAAGCAAGTGTGTATGTGTGTGTGTGTGTGTGTGTGTGTGTGTGTGTGTGTGTGTGTGTGTTACTATATGTTGCTCACATCTACTCTACAAAAGTTCAGCCAATTTTAGGTTCTTATGTTTCTCATGAGTCAGATAGAACTCAGTCACATTAAAATTTAAGAGAGGGGTTGGGGATTTAGCTCAGTGGTAGAGCGCTTGCCTAGCAAGCACAAGGCCCTGGGTTTGGTCCTCAGCTCCAGAAAAAAAAAAAAAAAAAAGATGGGCTCTCACTATTTAAAATTGAAGAGAATCACACCCCCACCCCACTCCAGTACCTAAAGAGATGGCCCAGTGCTTGAGAGTCACTTGCTGCTGCAGAGAACCTGGTTTTTCACTCCCAGCACCCAGATGGCAGCCCACTGTAACTCCAGTTCTGGGGATCTGACACCCTCTTGTGGCCTCTACAGGCACTGCGTGCACATGGTACACAGACACACATGCAGGCAAAACACTCAAACATGACAAATAAAATAAATAGACCTTTAAAAAATGAGACATGACATAGTAGTAGATCTTTCTTTTTGGAACTAGAGCTCAGTAGGAACCAACAAAGATGGCTTAGAATATCTTTTTGAGAAGTTCTATTTAGAATCACGATTGTGATTCACTGTTATGTTTTCCAAAATTTGAACCACCAATTGTCTTAGTTAAGGTTTCTATTGCTGTGGAGAGACACCATGACCACGGCAACTCTTACAAAGGGAAACATTTCATTGAGGTGACTTACAGTTCAGAGGTTCAGTCCATTACCATGGCGGGGAGCACGGCAGCATACAGGCAGACATGGTGCTGGCTACATCTTGATCAGAAGGCAACAGGAAGTGGACTATGACATTGAGTGAAGCTTAAGCAAAAGAGACCTGAAAGCCCGCCTCCACAGTGACACACTTCCTTCAACAAGGTCACACCTACTTCAACAAGGCCACACCTCCCAATGATGCCACTCCCTATGAACTTATGGGGACCAATTACATTCAAACTATGACACTAATGGCCTGATTTCACTACTGATGAGAAGAACTACCCAAACTGTTGGAAGAGCTCCAATAAGATTTTAATAGTAAGCAAGCAAAACTGTTTGTTGTATAGATTAAAAAATAAAAATGAGTCTTATAGCCAAAATATCTTGAACCTATGTTTTAAGACCAATAAATATGACATCTAGTTAAGCCTACACCGCTTGTCTCTCCTGTCTCCCTTGCACACATAACTGTTCTTCATTAGCTCAGTCCCCAGCGCTTTGCCCTCCCAGTCCCTCAGTCCTCCTGGCTTCTCTTGGAATCATCTTTCTCAGGCCAGGCATCATGGTGAACGGCCTCAGTTGCCCCCACTCCCCCTTGTCCCATTCTTTTCCACCTAACATGCTTCACTAACAGTGTTAACTACTTTTCTTATTGTGTGTGTGAGGGGGGAGACAAATGACCTAAGAGAGATTATTTTGTCCCATTTTGTCTCAGAGCTTTGGGGAATACTCCATCATTGCTGGAAATCCTGGTGGCAGATATGGCCCGGTCTGACTATAGGATCATCATACCAGGCAGGAAGCAAAGAGAGCAAGACTAGACCCAGGCTGGGCCATCAATGGCCAACCAGGCCATACCTCCTTGGCCTTCACAGTCTTTCAAAAAATGGTGTCACCAGCTGGGGACCAAGCACTCAAACCCAGGAGCCTGCCAAACCTTACCTCTGGATGGGGCTCAGCCTTTCCGCTCCACTCCAGAACCCAGTGTGGAAAGAGTAACAGAAGTACACAGCTTGAAGTTGCCAGTGGGGTGGTCTTCAGTGGCATGCACATGAGCTTCTTGTGGTAAGCCGTCCTGTTTCCCACTGTAATTGCACCCACAAGCTCTCAGCAGCAGAAGCCATTTGTTAATCCTCCCCGTATGTGTTGGGAACCTAAGAGAGAACATGGCTAATCTCCAATTTTCCTGAAACCTACAGGGGAAGTTGACTAGTCAGGAAGCATTTTAGCTGCAGGTAAGCATGTTCTAGAATTTGTTTTAAACCAAAACAAAGTCTATTACTTCATGTAAGAATTCTCCAGGGAGCCAGGCTTGGTGACATAATTCATAATCCCAACCAACTGAGAGGTTGAGACTGGAAGAGTGTAAATTCAAGGCAAGCCTAAGTCCATAGTTAAATCTTGTCCCAGATTTTTAAATATTTAAAAATTGTTAAAAAGATGGGCTACAGCTCAGTGGCAGAGTCCATGCCTAGCATGGGTGAAGCCCCAAGTTCAATCACAGTGCCACAAAAAATAAAAAATCAATTCCGAGTCTGACCAAGTCACCAAAGACCCACATGGCTTTCTCTTCTCCGCTGTCTTCATTTCACTCACTCTCAGGCCCACCCCAGGTGCCCCAAGACAACTACTCAGGATCCAGGAAGCAGGTCCAGATACGACAACAGCCAAAGAATGGCTCCTTTTTAAATATAAAACTTGGCTCCCTCTGAAAACCGCCAACTTTCCTCAGGTCTCCTCTCATCACCTTGAATCATGTGACCTGCACTAAGCCCACCTCTAACAGAGCATTTCTGCTGCCTGTTCATTTTAGGACAACTGATATTGAGCTCACAGCAGAGGCTAGAAATGGTCACATTTACACAGAGAGTCAGCACAAAGAGAAGAAAAATAGTAATATTCAACTCAAGAGATGCTCATGACACGAACATCTCTTGGCAGTGGAGAGCTTGGCACTAAGAAATAAATAAGTAAACATTAAAACTAAACATAGTCCTCTCCCCAGAATTCCTCAAAGCTAGTGGAGAATCAGAAAACACCGCAAGCTACCATGAAAGTGACTTAACTGTCACAATGGAGACAGACACTGAGAGATTGACTTCAGTGGAAAGCCGTCCTCAGGCTGGACACAGCTTGGCCCTCCTCCACATGGCTGCCCTCCTCTGACACCCACCACGTGGCTCAGACGCCATCCCCAACGCCAGCTGTTTTACTAGGGGCAACCTGCACTCTTAGAGTGTTCCCAACGGTTTCTGGAACCTCTCCGCTGTTTCTGGAAAAATGACAAATGACCAGACCTGTTTTTTTAAAAAGTGACTCTTCTCTGGAAATAGAAGCCCAGGGGTTTGCTGCCAACGGCCAGACAGATAATTTACAAGCTTGCATTCTGTAAGAATCAGAGGGCAGAAAAAAAGGGATGAAAGTCTTCGCTGGCTCCACATGAAGGACCTGCTTACACAGGGTAGTTCTGGTTGCCCCCATTCCGAGTCTGGGCCACAAGCTACATACTTTAGGCTATTTTAAAATTCCCGTTTCTAAGTCCACAACTGGATCAAAGGGTGGCTCTTGTGAACGCTTTATGTCATAGCTCTTTCCCAACACTCTTAGGAAGATCAAACATTGATAATAAACTTCAATGGATAGATCTATGAAAATCACCTTATTTCCATCTCCGCTAAATCAAAGCAGCTTCACTGAGCAGGTGGCATCTGGCCCCATCATCTTCGCTGCAGACACTAACCAGGAGGAGACAAAGGGTGCCTGGGAATGGGGAGCTGCAGATGAAGGGGGCGGGCCACCGTGCATCATCTGCCCGCTGTTCTGTACGGTTCCTCTCGGTCCCTAACTCCACTCCGCAGACTGGCAGGAGATAGCTGTTGTCACGTTCGCATTCCTCTACCTCTGCAAACACCCAGGACAACAAAATCTAAAGCTACTCAATTTTTTTTTCAGTTTAAGTCATTGGTTTTTATTACGATATAAAAATGTAATGAATACCAAAAAAAGAGTACAAATGGGAAAGACAGAAGAACCTTAAATATTCATAGTTCTAACAACTCAGAGACAAGTGTTAACTTGTTGATGTATGTTTCCAGAAATTTCTGTGCATCAAAACGGATTTACACATATACATAGTGTTTTAATCAAAAGACCATATCACATTTTCATTTACTAAATATATTTTGGTCATCACAATTGTCCATGGATATATGATGGTACATTACTTAGCTATATATTAATTTAACAAATTGTCATTCTCTTCTTAACTATAAATATATTATGTCCAGTGTTCTTATTAAAGTCATATTTTAAACAATGTCTATTTCTATCTGTTAATCGTTTTACTTTTTAAGAAAATGTATTTTAAAATACCATATTTTCCTATACTTCTTTCCAGTCTAAAACGAAAAGAGCAAGACAATCTAATGTCATTTGACATATTAAATATAATATAAATGTCACTTGGTATTATTGGAATGTGGCTATGTTTCATGATTGTAGTTTTGTTTTTGTTTGGTTTGGTTTTGGTTTTTCAAGACAGGGTTTTTCCGCATAGCTTTGGCTGTCCCGGAACTCATTCTGTAGACCAGGCTGGCCTTGAACTCAGAGATCTGCCTGCCTCTGCTTTCCTAGTGCTGGGATTAAAGGCATGTGCTTTTTTTAGACAGGTTCTCTCTGTGAAGTCCTGGCTGTCCTGAAACTCGCTATGAAGACCAGGTTGGCCTTGAATACACAGAAATGTGCTTGCTTCTGCTTCCTGGGTGCTGGGATTAAAGATGTGCATAACCACATCTGGCTGACTGTCTATAGTTTTTAAGTCACGTATCTCCAAACATTCTTTGAGATTGGTTTTAAGTTAACTTACATACATGCATTTAGAAAAGCATTAAAGTGTAGAAACAAGAATTAAAAATATAAAGAAAGAACAAAGTAAAACAGCCAGGTATTAACCTTAATATTACAAAAGTCACCGAAGAAGCATTTCATGTGTCGATTCTCATGGTCTGGTGTTTTCTTTGGGCCCTAGGGATTCAGAAGAGTATCCTGGGTACCTTCACATGAAGAAGACACTGATCAATGAAAAATTTTTTCATCCAATATTTTTTCTTCGTAAATCTAAGGGGATGAAATTAAGTGTATTTTAAGCAAAAATGCTTTTGTAGAAAAACCTAATGCAGTGTAAACATAAGACTTTTGACCTGATTTCATCAAGTGTCCACCATGTAGGAGCTAATTCTACTGTACCCACCTGTGACTTCCTCCCAACATCCTCCTGTTAAACCATACACGGACATGACCTAAAGAAGGCCTCCAGGACTGTTGGGGATCAAAAGTCACCCCAAACCTTTGCATGTGTCCAAAGCCCACATAACCATGAAATTCAGTCCCTGAAATCAAGATGTGGGTAACTAGGTCCTGATATGTCTGTCACTAAGTGTGTCATGGCGACCATATAGAATCCTGGTGTAGTTTGATATAAACAAAAGTTGCCAGCTCAAAAGCCCTCAGCTGTCACTAAACGCGAACAGGAACAGCTGTGAACAGTCACAAACTGAAGATGCTTTTCTCAAAGCATTTTTGTGTCCATGGGACACAGATCTGAACACCATTTCACCTGCCTTCATTGTGGAAGAAATACTATGAAGAATTCATGTGGGCACTCTGGCCCTTCCCCTCCCCCTCATCTTGGCTTCCTGATACCTTTTTGTTGCTCTGAGAATGAACCCAGGGCTTTGTGCATGCTAGGAAAGAAGTGAACCAGTGGACTCCATTCCTCATTTCCCTTACTTCTCTATTCAAGTACTATTTCAGTAAAGCGTCAAGCTGAGAGACAGCAATGATGAGGGGCAGAAGTTAAGGAGGAAGTGATTGTTTCAAACCTTACTAAAAAGTCAAAGCAAATATTCTTTGGAAAATGGCATTTGGACAAGTTTTTTCCTGTTGCTTAGTGTTTGCTGAGGTCCAAGCATTTTATTCTTTCAATGATAATAACAAATAGCTTTTTAATGTGTCTTATTTTTACAATTCTAAATATTTTCTTCAAATTAGATAGTAAATCCTAGCCATCTTAGGATACTTTGGTTCTTCTATACCACGGGTTTGAAAATGAACAAACTCACAGAAAAACACCTGTTGACATGGGACTTCCTTCCACCTCTACCCATTTTTTTTCCAAAGTGTAGGTCAGGGAGGCCATGGTGAGGTACACAGATATAGGAGGTTGCACAACACGCAGCAGAAGCTGGTTCTCTGGGGAGGGGCTAGAGCTGACCCAGGAGAAGACACAGAAGAATAAGAAGATGCGCAACAGGCGTAGGAGTCTGCAGAAATGGAGAACGCGCCAGGGCTAATCCAGAGCAGAGAGCCACGCCAGGTGATGGCAGAGGCAGGGACTAGCTGGAGGGTAGTAGCTGTTAGTGCCGGCAGTAACAGACTCTCAGAAGAAGACTCAGAATAGAACCTGGGGCCCTGAATACCAGCCCCACACAGGAAAAGAGCAGCTCAAGCTTAACATGACTTAGTTCTCTCACAAATACTGGAAATAGTCCCACTGAAAGAAGAATGGTGACTGAAGTTAAAAGATAAGAAAGGAAGAAAACAATGGAGGAAGGGAAGAAAAAGATTCAGTCAACAAATTCCAGACACGATACACAATCAAAAGCATGAAAAAGAAAAAACAAGACAAAATATCTCCTCTGAAAATCACTAATCACATAGTAATTAGCTTCAATGAGATGACCTGGAAGAACTTTCAGAGAATTCAAAAGAATAATTATAACTCCTTACACAACTCAAAGAAGACACACATATGCTCAAAAAAAAAAAAAAAAAAAAAAACCAAAGAGCCAAATGAAAGAAATAAGGTGGTTGTACTGGCTAGTTTGATGTCAACTCGACACAAGCTAGAGTCACCAGAGATGGAGGAGCCTCAGTTGAGAAAAATGCCTCCATTATATCAGGCTGTAGGCAAACCTGTGGGGCATTTTCCTAATTAATAATTGATGTAGGAGGTCCCACCCCATGGTGGGTGGTGCTTCCCCTGGACTGGTGGTCCTGGGTGTTATAAGAAAGCAGGCTGGGGCTGGAGAGATGGCTCAGAGGTTAAGAGCACTGACTGCTCTTCCAGAGGTCCTGAGTTCAATTCCCAGCAACCACATGGTGGCTCACAACCATCTGTAATGAGATCTGGTGCCCTCTTCTGGCCTGCAGACATACATGCTGTATACATAATAAATAAATAAATCTTTAAAAAAAGATATTAAAAAAAAAAAAGAAAGAAAGCAGGCTGAGCAAGCCAGTAAGCAGCACTCCTCCATGGCCTCTGCATCAACTCCTGCCTTCAGGTTCATGACCTGGTTGAGTTCCTGTCCTGACTTCTTTCAATGATGAATTGTGATATAGAAGCACAAGTTGCTTTGGTCATGGTGTTTCATCACAGAAATAGCAACCCTAGCTAAGACAAATTGGTACCAAGGTAATGGAGTATTTCTGTGACAGACCAGACCATGTTTGCGGGGAGGATTGTGGAAGGATGTTGGAACTTTGGGGTAGAAAAGCCCTTGAGTTGAGAGCTCAGTGAGCTGTTCTGTCAGAGCTTGGAAGATGAGAATGTTGAGAGCAGTGTAGATAATGAAGGCCTAGCTTGTGAAGTTTCAGAGGAAAGTTATAAAGACTCTGTCAGGACTGCATGCTATTGTATATTAAGATTCTGTCATTCTGGTCAGCTGGGACTGAAGAATTGGCCATAATTAACAAGAGAACAGCGCTGTTGAAGTGATACCTTTGGGTTACTGGGGAAATTGACTCTGGTTAGCTGGAGCTATGGAATTCGAGGTGATTAAGAAGAGACAAGCATCACTGAGGTGAAACCACCTTGGATGTGTTTCCTCAGGGTCGGCACACAGATGTATTTCAGAAATGGCTGAGGGTGTACCTCATGCTAACAGCTGAACTTGGTAGAGTCAGGGTCACCCAGGTCGTACTGGTTGTGAGGGTATAAAGGGGACACAGAAAGCAGCTGAGGCTTGGCACTGTGCAGCAGGGCTGGAGTCCCTGAAGAGAGCCCAGAAGAGGTTATTTTTGAAATTGCAGCCCAGTGACAGCAAGGGACCTCAGCATTTTGGAGATGCCAGTATCATGGCATGACCACTCAGAACAGCAGCAGTGGTAGAGTAGAGCCAGCTGGAACCTAGAAAACAAGCTGTGTGTGCTGCTGATGGCAGAGCTGGAGAGGTGACCCAAACCCCTTGAAGAGGCCCTGAAGATCATGAGTAAATTCCAGATAATTAGACATTGAGTCATTTACACTGTTGGAGCTTGGTTTTGCTTGGTTCAATTTGTGACTGTTCCCTGGCTCTTCCTCTTGAAGAAAGTATTTAATTCTGATTTTCACAGGAGCCCACAGCTGAAATAATCTGAAATTTTAAAAGAGAGTTTGTATTTTCAAAGAGATGATATTCTAAAGAGACTGAACTTTTAATGTGTCCGAATTTGTAAGAACTGTGGGACTTTTAAAGTTATTTATGTCTTACATTGTGATGTTCATATTAATGGTCCATCTTGGGGATACATGAAAAAGAGAAGGTTCTAATTGAAAAATGATGTGTTTGTGCATCAAGTTGACAAGGGGTCATTTGTACTGGCTAGTTTTATGTCAACTTGACACAAGCTAGAATCATCAGAGATGGGGCAGCCTCTTTGAGAAAAAATGCCTCCATAAGATCAGGCTGTAGGCAAGTTTGTGGGGCATTTTCTTAAACAGTGACAGATGGTGGTCCTGGGTACTATAAGAAAGCAAACCATGGAGAGCAAACCAAAAAGCAGCACCCCTCCACGGCCTCTGCATCAGCTTCTGCCACTAGGTTCCTGTCCTGACTTCCTTTGATGATGAACTGCGATGCAGAAGCATAAGCCAAATAAATCCTTTCCTTCCCAGGTTGCTTTGGTCATGGTGTTTCATTGCAGCAACAGCAAGCCTAACTAAGAGAGTGGCCAGTATAAGATGTGAAAACAGAATTCCATAAAGACTGGGTGAGGTGTTGAGACAGTTGAGCAGTGTGAGTCGGCCCCCGGGGTGCAGCTCAGAATCCCGAACGTAGGTGTCATCAGAGCGAGGCAAGCGTTGGGGGCTGCGGAGCAGCCGTTGCTGTCGCTGGGAGGCTGCTGTCCCGGATCCAGAGGGACATGGCCCGGAGAGGCCTGCAATCCTAGCGCAGGCCCGGGGAGCCCAACGAGTCTCTCTCTGCCGGTGAGTAAAAACCAGTGCTTACCAATTAAGATGGAGGAGATCTCGTTAGCCAACTTGGATACTGACAAGCTGGAGGCCATCGCCCAGGAGATCTACACAGACCTGATAGAGGATTCCTGCCTGGGATTCTGCTTTGAGGTGCACCGGGCAGTTAAGTGTGGCTACTTCTACCTGGAGTTCGCAGACACCGGTAGCATGAAGGATTTGGGCAGTCAGCCAGTGGAAGACAAAGGAGCATGCGGCCTCCCGCTTTGTTCCCTTCCTGGAGAACCTGGAAACCAGCCCCAGCCGGAGCTGCAGCGGTCACCTCCGGAAATCCAGTAGTCACAACATGAGAGAGGGCGACAGTGACCAGGATGATAATGTAGACTTCTCCCGTGCCTTGGAGGAGTAGGTGAAGTTGGAGGGGGAAAAAAAGAAAAAGAAAAGAAAAGAAAAAAACAGATAAAAGTCCCAGTTACCCTTAAAGATCTTAGCATTTAAAAAAGAAAAACAAAACAAAACCCTCAAAGAAGAGAGTTTAGGAATTTGGATCCATTTGAAGTGGTTCCCAGTGCCAGCTCCGAAATCCTGTCCAGGCATCGTGCTGTATTTTGAGCTCTATAAATACACCTGGATGTGCAGGATCCCTGTACTGCCTCAGTACACAGGTGAGCAGCTGTGTACCCAGCGTAGAAAATTCTTCTGTTTCTTAGATTTTTGCATCTGCTTGATGTCAAGGGCTTCCTGCACAGTCTGGATGCTGTTGATGGTCAGGCCATAATCAGTCAGCTTCAGTGGACTGCTCCTGGGATTCCTAAGCCTCCAATTGGGCCTCTTTGATACAAATGGAAGTCAGGTGTGGAACTTGGATACTAAAACATATTAATTCCCATTTGAAGTCGGTAGAAAGCCCTGGACCTTGTCTACAAGAAGTTCAGAATCACCTGTTTTCCAAAGATCCAGCATTTTCAGTGATTTCAGCTGATGTGGGGACAAGGCCTCGCCTTTGACTCATCAAAAGCCCTGTCTTTCCATCCCACTCAGAGGCAAAGGTTTGGCAAAGGACAAGGTGGCTTACAAACAGTTGAAGATTTTGTTTTGCTACTGTGAGGATGAAGTGGACCTCTGCAGCTGCATTACCAACCTGGAAGATTCATATCATCGTGAATTACTGTGGACATAAGTTTGGTGGGACAGTCTTTTCCCACTTTTGAGTTACTGGTGATGTAGTCAGCCTATGGGTCTGTCTCGATCATTGTGACAGGTCACACTGTCCTCCAGGGGCACCACTGAACTATAGAAGAGCACAGTGGCCAGGCAGGAGGGAACTTTTTCCATCTGCCCTCAGCAATATGAATGAGTTCCATGCTAAGAGCCCCGAAACGGGCCTTGCTTCCCTGGCGTGGTTGTAGAATCTCCTCTTCCTGAAATTGGGCAGCAAGACCTCTGCTGTGGTGAAGTCAGACTGTCCACACCTTCTCTGCCCTCACAAAGGACAGTACTTCACTCAGTCCACTGGACCTTGTGGGCAGCAGTGGCTGTCTTTGTTCTTGGAAGTTAGGAAAAGACCTCCAAAAGTCCTTGACTTTGGAGGCTGGGATAGAAGTGGATGGGACGTGGCTGGCGGATCAAAACTGTCCTCTGATTCAGCCCTTAAGTGGGGGTTTTTGGAGGGTAGGAGGGTGGCAGTCCTGAGGTGAGCAGAATAGAACGGTGCTGCTTTATCTGAAATGTTTTCTCACCTCATTCTGTGCCCCAGTGAAGGGTCCAGCCTCATCTGTCTGGCTTGGCCATGGCCCTGTCACTGCCCCGCTGGATATCTGAGGCAGCTCATGGTTCCCGGTGCTGCTTACCACTCTAGCTTTTATCTTGACCAATTTCAATTCATCTTCCAGTGTTCCTGCTTCTGAAGCCTACACAAGTTTCCTTTTGTTGTTGTTTTTGTTGTTGTTGTTCTCTTAAGTTTTTAAGTTTTAATGTTGTTGGTTTTGTTTTACCTGTTTTTATGGAAGACGCAGAGGAGAATCTTCTCATGGCTCCCTCTGTTTGGATTGGGATGGGAAAATAATTTAATTTTGCGCGTGCGTGTGTGCGTGTGCGTGTGTGTGTGTGTGTGTGTGTGTGTGTGTGTGTGTGTACAAGGCAGTGTCATGCCTAAACATTTCTCTTATATAAGACTTCCTTGCTACTATATCTTCTGGCTTTGATGTGAGTTCTTTCTTGCCATTGCTACTTGGATATCGCCTCTTAGGACTTAGAGCAGAACCACGAATGCTGGCATAGACAAGGATGGGGTTAGCCCTGCTCCACTTTCCTGACCCTATTGTGTACGAATCTTCCTTTTCCCAGGTTCTATTTGAACTGGACTCATTTAGGTCACTGTACTCAAGAGTCAAGGAAACCATAGTGATTGGGCCTTAAGACTATCTATTGCCTTCTCAGAGTTTTCCAGCTCAGGGTTGGGGCCTAGTTACAGTTTGATGGGTCCTCAGTCCAAGCATTATGAGAATTGGGGAAAAAAATGAAACCTTGGCCAGGAACTAAAAATACTTTTAAAAGATAGCTTGCTCCAGGAGTTCTTTCAGAATCCTCAGTGAATTCAAGAAAAAGCAGTCTTAAGGCTCCTGTCTGTTAAAGTACTTGGAAACACGATGAAAGGGAGAACGGCCATGGCCCGCTCACTCTTGCCTTCAGCTAGGAAACTCAAATGTGACCTGAGTATTCCCTTTCTTGTCTGTTCTGGATAGAAGGTAAGAAGTGGGTGGTAGTGTGGGGTAATGGTTTGCTCATGTGACTTCCCTTTTTTGTTCTTGTTTTCTGTCTCCATCATTTCCACTAGGGCCATCGTTCCCCACCCTGTGTGGGTCGAAGGTGGGCTCAGTTCAGATATTAATGCCCTGAGGGAACAGCTACTTTTTTGGGAGCTAATGTTCTCCACCATATAGTTGGAAGTGGTTAGGAACTCTCCCTTCCCTGCTTTTCCTGTAACAGCAGAAGCCTGTCCTTCAGGCTTCAATTAATTGTACTGACAACTCTGTGATCCTGTTAGGTGTGTGTGTATGGGAGAGTGTGTGTGTATGGGAGAAAGGGGTTCTTTAAATTTTCTATGGTTTGTGGGGTTTTTTTTCCATGAATTAGTTCCCACCACTGCATGCCCAGGGGCCACTGCCTGGCATTATCGCGTGCTGGGATTATTGGGGGAAGGTAGAGTGAAATTTACCACTGTCCTTTGTTTGGGAGATTCTTATTTTTTAATAAGTAATCCATCCTATACAAATAGCTAATTAACTCTGTGTGTCCCCCTGTCCACGTGGCTGCTGGTGTAAATAAATTGCATTTTCCCATTGCTAAACATTAATAATAAAATTTTAAAAATATTTTTAAAAAGAGAGACGCCAAAGACGCCATCAAAATCTCTTAAATGATAGAAAATTTGTACACTAAAATCAACGGTCTTCTTATATGCCAATGACAAACATATTGAAAAAGAAATCAGGGGGGAAATTCTATTCACAGCAACTATAAAAACAGAATTAAAATACCAAGGAATAAACCTAACCAAAGAAATGAAAGACCTAGACAATGAAAACTGCAGGCCGTTGAAGAAGGATTGAGGAGGATGCTAGGTGATAGACTTCCCACACGACCACAAGTTTCTACTACCTTCTAACAGTCCTGTGGGCTAAAGACCAAGATGTTACTAATAACACATGAACCGTTGAAGGATATCCCACATCTATACTACAGCAGTAAGGTATGGCCCTCACACATACCAAATCTTTTCAACACTTTATAATTGAAGGTTCTATGGGACAGACATGGCCTAGACACCATAAAAATTAACTACAGTCCTGCTCATGAATAAAATGACAAGGAAACTTGGAGAAAAAGTTGATTTTAAACACATCAGCTCATCAAGGCATCACAGTTTGTGGCAGTTTAAGTCCCGGATGATTTTGTCTTCCTAGAATACCTACCAGCAATGCTGAAATAACTTGGCCTCCACAGCTGGGTGACTGGTATCTTCATATCCTCAGATGACACCACAGCCACTTTGTAGTCTGAACAGTCCTACATTTCCAATTAACTATGACTCAGATATGACTGTTAACATAACACTTTTTAAGACCTGGGTATCAGTCTTGGTTCAGGGTTCCTTTCCACCTCAGTTCCTTCTGTCACCCCAAACAGCCATAGTGCCTTAAGTAGAGGCATGGATATAGTTTACCTCTGACGACCTTCATTTCTCCCTCACCACAGACATTTGCCACTCTGGATTCAGAGAAGGCTGGGACTGGAGCTGTGCAATGAAACGCTCCCTATGTGGTTGTGTCTGCGATGTTGGTTGGGAGGGATCCTTCCCATAATGAGACAGCATCTGAATCAACGGTGTACATGTGAAGCTTCAGGCTGGGCCTCTGTGTGTCTGAAACCTCCTCCATCCCCAAAAGCCCCTCCACAGAACAACTTCTGTCCTCCCTCACCACAAGTATGTGTCAAAATATCAGTATCCAGAGCCACACACTCTCTCCCTTCTCGCCCCCAAGTGAAGGAGAAAAGTTGAGAAGTACATCATATATCCAGCAACAGAACAAGTGTCAAGATTCTGCACCTAAGTAAATATTTGGAGGGAGAGGCTGACAGTCTGCGCTTTCCCGAGATGCCCCAAGTCTGCATGAGGATGTTATTGAGAATGAGTCACTTGGCTCTTTAGACAGAAAAAGCAGTACTGCCTCCTCCACCGACAGGGAAGGGAAAGCATCAGCCATAAATTTTGAGTGTTTACCCTCCCTCAAACTCTGGGAAAGCACGAAGAAATGGGATGGTGAGGGTGACTAGTGATAAGTAATGGTGACAACTGTCATGTAGGAAGCCCTGATGGCTATTAGTGGCTCAGGGAATCTCAGTGCCATGTGTTCTCAGCTTGGGTTTTAGACACAATTCTGAGACAAGAAAAAAAAACCAAACTCCCTATTTTCTTACACACAGGTGGGTATTAAAACCATTCTTAACTGTAGGTCTTAAAGTTTCTATCTTCTCACAGTAAAAAAAAGATTTTAGTTGTTTAAAGGTATGTTCCAGAAGAGTCTCCAAGTCAGAGTAAATGAAACCATCTGCTTTTTAATACTTCACATTTTATGGCTTCAAATGTGCTGTGTATAGCCAACCCCAGAGGAGGACAACACTAACTCACACGGACAGAGATAGAGCAGGAGCCAGGGCTTCCCACATATGGGCTGCCTGGAGGCAGCCAGAGGCTACAAATGAGCATGGCAATTCACAGGAGAGGAGGGCCCAATGCAGGTGACTTCTACCTGAGAACCCGAGGATTTCTCATGAGCAGTGGGCACGAGCATCCGATGGAATCAACTCTAACACAGCCCATAACAAGCATGGGCCTCACAGTGAAAGCCCTGAGCTGATAGTCTCAACTCTACATTTACTCTGTTGATTTCAGCAAGAAACAAAACTTTCTGTATCCCTTTGTAAACACATGAAAAATGCCCCATAGGTAGCCTTAAAGGTAATGTAGGATCATGAAAAACGTATGACTTATATAACACATACAGCTGTCCTTTGATTTTTTTTTTTTATTGAAAGGTCTTGGGACTGACATTCAAGGAAGACACTGAGAATGATTTCCTTTGGGTGTGAAAAGTTATTAGAAGAGTTAACACCATGGTCACATATACAAAAAGACAGATAACAGTGTGGTGGGAGCCCCAGTGAGAATTCAGGCCCCAGAACCATTGAAAGGCAGACACACGGTGGGACTATTCAGCTCCACAAGGCAGGTTAAGGGTCTCTTCTTACAGATCTCAAATAAACGGAAGGGTTTCACAGCAGGAGCTTGGAGCCAGGCAGGGGGAAGGAAGGGAATCTAGGGAAAGAGTATATATATCCAAGGACATGCAGAATCAAGGGAAGGAAAACTGATATTTGAGGTGTACACATTAAGTGTGGGGGTGAGGAGTGTTGACACTCTGAGGTCTATAGACTGCCTTGATTTGAGAATGGACTAGCCATTCTCCTGGAAGCTGAGCACCTAGGAATCTATTTAGAGGGGTTAGAGCTTCACAGACAGACTCTTAGTAGGGGGTTGGCCGTCTTCTTACATCCACAGTACCTATAAAAAAGCAACTTCTGCAGGCAGGCATGGCCAAGGAGTAATCTGTACTGGACACTAATTATGTTCTCCTAGAATTAATCTATGAATTTTTTGAAGGCTTTGGAAGTGTGGGGGCTGGCAGGGGGAGAATGTGTTAGTTCATTTCTGTTACTATAATAAAATATCCAAGTGTGTAGTTTGAGTGAGGAATGACCCCCTCATTCAGGTATTCGAACACTTGGTCCCCAGTTGGTGGCACTGTTTGGGGAGCCTATGGAACTTTTGGGAGGTACAGCCTTGTGGAAGAAACTCATCACTGGGAGCAGGCTTTAGGGGTTTATAGTCTCACTCTAGTTGACATTCTGTGTCCTGTCTTGATCTCTCTGCTTCCTGCTGCTGCCAGTATACCAGTCCTTCCCTGCCCTTATGTATTGGTGGAAGTGTTAAGGCAACTCCACGTAGTTAAAAGGGAGGTTTATTTTGTGGAGTAACTTAGAAGTAATGGGATAGGTTACAGGGTCCAGGAAAGGTGTATTGCAGTCCAGCGGTGTTCTCTGGAGAACTCTGCTTGGTCTACCTCCGACGTCCAGGATCCAGGAACCAAGAGAGCCAGCACATCCCGATCTCAGGTCTTAAGGGCTCCCTCTTAGCCTTGCCTCATAGGCGTGACAGTTACCGGAAGCCTCAATGGGGGTAGTACTTCCAGGTCAAATCTGGAACAGCTACCCACTACACTTATGCACTCTATCCCTCTGGAACCAAAAACTAAAACTCTTCCTTAAGTGGCTTTTGTCAGAATGCTTTATCACAGCAAAAAGAACAAAACAAAAAAATACTGTGGTTTAAATAAGAATGGCTGCCATAGACTCATATGGTTAAATGTTTAGTCACCAGGGAATGGCACGATTTGAAAGGATTAGGAAGTGTGGCCTTGTTAGAGAAAGTGTGTCACTGAGGGTGAGCTTTGAGGTTTCAAGAGCCTAATCCAGGTCCAGTGGTTCTCTCTTTCTGCTGCCTTTGGATCCAATTAATCCCCGCTATGAGGATAATGGACTAAACCTTTGAAACTGTAAGCAAGCCCCAATTAAATGCTTTCTTTTATAGGAGTTGTCACGGTCATGATGTCTCTTTGCAACAATAGAATACTAAGAAGTTGGTATCAGGGAGTGGGGTGTTGCTGTGACAGGCCTGACTGTGCTGCTTGTTGGTGGAATGTGGACTTTGGGACTTTGGATTAGGAAAGCAGTTGAAGATTTTAAGTGGAGCTTAATGGGCCATACTAGAATGAGCATGGAAGATGGATGCTGAGAGCAGTGTAGATCATGAGGGCCCAGCTCAAGAGGTTTCAGAGGAGAAGAATATTAGTAAGTATCCTAAAGGCCATTCTTGTGATATTTTGGAAAAGAATATGACTGCTTTTTGCCTTTGTCCAAAATATCTCCCTGAGGCTTAGTTGAAGAGTTTCAGATTAATGACACTGGCAGAGGAGATTTCAAGACAGCCTAGTATTAACTTTGTCACATGGTTATTATCTGTGTCTAACAGTATCATAGTACCTGCCACATGGTCACTCTTAGGCAGGTCTATAATGAAAAGGAGCAAGGTACGTAAGGAAAAATAATGAATGAACAAGTTTGAGGAGAAAAGGGGCACCAGGAAGTGTAATGGAGCTAAGGTCTGTGCTCAAGGAGATAAAAAGATGCTAAATAGAATAAAGGGAGTAGTGACCTCCCAGCAGGACCCCACCCAGATAAGCTTCCAACTTGTGGAAAGGAATTAAAGAAAAGCTTAAACAGTAAAAGAAACCATCGAAAACAGAAAGCAGATGTAATTGAATAAAGAGGCCATGTTCCAGCCTCAGCAAGCAGCAGAACTTGGCAGCTTTAGCTAAGTGATTCTGTCTTCAGAGCCAGGGATACAAGAAAGGGGTTGTGGAATCTGCCTCTATGACTAAAGAAAGCCACTGTGGCCAGGCATGTGTCAGGGGTGTCCCTGCACGGAGGTCCAGAGAGGCCATTGTGTGAAGAAGTGAAAATGAATCCTGGGTTTTGTTAGGGATCCCAAGATGTTGGAGATGCCGGAGTCATGGGATACCCGCCAAGGAGAACTGCCAACAGGGTGTGGAACAAGCCTAAGAGAAAGAAGTGTGTTGCAATCAAGAAGGCTAAAAGAAGTTAGAGATCTAAAGAGCACTTTGACATCAGATGTGTAGATGCAGAGTTTGGAGTTTGCCCATCTGGTGTTTGGTCTTGCTTTTGGTCAATATTTCCACACTATGCTCGTTTCCCTCTCTTTTGGAAAGTCAATGTACATTCTGCACCATTGTATGTTGGAAGTATGTGATCTGCTTTTTGATTTTGAATTTGCAGGGGGTTATAATTAAGAGATTGCCAAGTGTCTCAGAAGAGACTTTGAACTTTGAAACAGTGTTGAGACTGTGATAGACTATGGGGACTTTTGAAGTTGGACTAAATGCATTTTTCATTTTTATTTGTCGACAAGCCTGTGGAGGCCAGGAAGTGGAAGATGGTGATCGGAATAAGAATGGCCCCCATAGGCTCATAGATTTGAATGCTTATTCTAGGGGGTGGCACTATTTGGAAGGATTGGGAGGTGTGGCCTTGTTTCGAGTAGGTGTGGCTTTGGTGGAGGAAGTGTATCACTGAGGGTGGGCTTTGAGGTTTCAAAAGCCAAGCTAGACCCAGTGGCTCTCTCTTCCTACTGCCTTCAGATCTGGATTTAGAACTCTCAGCTACGGTGTTTGCCTACGTAGTCATGCTTGCTGCTATGAGGATAATCAAGTAAACCTTTAAAGCTGTTAGCAAACCCCAACTAAATGCTTTATTTTATAGGAGTTGTTATGGTGTCTCTTCGCAGCAGTAGAACAGTGACCAAGGCAGTAACTAATATAGAAATTGATTGGTACCAGGAAAGTGGTGTTGTAGCTGTGCAGAAATTAATCACGTTTTGGAGAAGTACTTTTTAGACTAGAAAAACAACTTAATATTGTATTCAGAATTTAACAAACCATTGTGGTAGGAGCCTGGGAAAAAGTAGTGCTGAGAATGATGTGAACAGTGAAGGCATGTTCACGGGGTTTCAGATGGGGCAAGGCTCTACTAGCACCCATTCATGTGATGCTTTGCCAAAGAATCTGGCTGTACAATGTCCATGTCTGGAAATTTTACCTCAAGGTAAACTAAAATATAGTGGATTATTTTATCTGATGAACAAAATTTCAAGACAACAGAATGTTGAGTCTGTGGTGGGGTTATTGCTGATCGTTCTTACACAGGTCAGCAATGAAAAAGAGCTACACATGACAGAGAAAGAAAAATGTTACATGTACAGTCTGCGAAGAGAGCACTAGGAAACTTAACGTTACATTAAAACCATGTTCTGAAAAAGAAGCAGGAATTACTGGATAGAGTAGCACCATTAAAAAGAAGATCCCTACTCTGCAGTGAAACAGTATGAAGGGTCCCCTGAACGTAAGTCCCATCCAGCTAAGAACCCAAAAGGGTTTCTTACTCCAAGAAAGCAATTGATCTCATGTGTAGAAACTGCTCTGTGATCCATGATCTCCAATGCATATTCTGTGCCATTGTATGTTGGAAGTATAGAATTTGCTTTTATATTTTATAGAGGATAACAGTGAAGAGATAACCTTGAACCTCAAAAGAGACTTTGGACTTTTGAACATTGTTGAGACTGTTAAAGACTATGAGGACTTTTGAAGTTGTAATAAATGCACTTTGCAATATGAGATGGCCATGAGCCTAGGGGAGACAGGGGCAAAGTGTGATGGTTTGAATTAGAGATTTCATCCATAACCTCATGTAATTGAACATTTAGTTCCCAGTACGGGAGAAAGTACATCATTTGGGGTAGAATTGAAGCTTTGTAACCCAACCTACTTTCTCTCTCTCTCTCTCTCTTCTCTCTCTCTCTCTCTCTCTCTCTCTCTCTCTCTCTCTCTCTCTCTCTCTCTCTCTCCCTCTCTCCCTCCCTCCCTCCCTCCCTCCCTTCCTCCCTCCCTCCCTCCCTCCATATCTTTCCCCAACCCATGTGAATGAAAATGTGATCAGCCAGCTTCTTGCCCCTGTGGCCATGCTATTCCTTCCCTGCCATTATGGATGCTAATCCTCTGGAAACATAAACGATAATTAACTCTTCTGTAAATTGCTTTTGTCAGAAGGCTTTATCTCAGCAGCAGAAAAGTAACTAATACCCTAAGATAACTAACTTATAAAGAAAATAAAAGTTGTATTACACCTCAAATCTAAGAAGTTTATACTTTCTGTGGTACCACGGAAGACTAAAATAAGAAAGCCATAAAATAGTCAAAATAATTAGCTCTTAAAGCAGAGTACACAAAATGATTGCAAAGCTGCTCACTGGGTTGGATCACACTAGCCTTGCCCCTTCACTGCACTAAGCGTGTTCTCTTTGTGGAAATTGAGAGTCACAATGATTATGCCTGTTCACTAAGTTGTTTCAAGAGTTTTGAATGCCTGTTGTAATAGTCAAGGTTCTGTAGAGTAACAGAACTTATAGAATGAATCGAGAGAGAGAGAGAGAGAGAGAGAGAGAGAGAGAGAGAGAGAGAAGATTTATTAGGATGGCTTAAAGGCTGAGGTCCAGCTAATCCAACAATGGCTGGCTGTGAATGCAAAGTCCAAGAAGTGCTCAGTCCACAGGCTGGCTGTCTCAGTGGTCTTTGGTATTTGCTGGAATTCTGAAGAAGGAGGCTCTAATGCCATTTTTGACTTTTAGTTTCAGATGTAGCCAAGATGGCACCCAGAGTAGCCATCATTCCTCCCCTCTCTGAGTATCTGTGTCTGTGTTCCCATCAGTCTATTGGTCATATCTGTGAGCATGCTCCTGTATTTATCTATTGTTCCTACCTGTGTCTAGGTTCCTTTCTGCATCTGTGTTCATATCTGTGTATACAGTTCCTATCTGTCTCTATTGTTCCTATCTAGGTCAATGGTTCCAGTCTGTCTATGATCCTGTATGTGTCTACTGTTCCTATCTGCCTCTACTGTTCCCATTGTTGTCTATCTTTGCATCTGTATCTATGGGTTCTGTCTGTGTCTTTGGTTCTTATCTGTGCTTATGTTCCTATCTGTGTCTATGTTCTTATCCATGTCTGTAGCTCCTGTCTCGGTCTATTATCCTGTATGTATCCATTGTTCCTGTCTTTGTCTATGTTTGTATTTGTGACTACAGGTTCCTGTCGGTGTCTATGTTCCTGTCGGTGTCTATGTGCCCATCTCTGTGTCTGTTCCTATCTGTGTCTCTCTTCAGTCTGTAACTATGCTCCTTTTTGTGTCTATCTTCCTACCTGTATCTATGCTCCTATCTGTGTCTATGGTTCCTATCTGTGTCTGTGTTTCTATTCATATCTATGTTCCTATCCATGCAGATGGGGATACAGACACAGACAGGACTAATAGACACGGTTAGGACCAACTGACATGGATAGAAACATAGGCACAGACAGGAACAATAGGCATAGATAAGAACAGAGACACAGATAGGAGCCATAGTCACAGATTGAACATAGACACAGAGAGAAACATAGACACATATAGGAACAGTAGACACAGGAACACAGATGCAAAGAGGAACACATAGATAGGAACGTAGACACAGAAAGGAACCATCCACACAGATAGAAACAGGCACAGATAAAAACACAGACACAGAAAGGAACAATAAGAAAGATAGGAACATCAAGTCCTGCCAATGATGAGATGCTAACATTTTGAATTTTGACATAAGAATACAAACAATAAAAATGCAATGACTTTATTCATAATCTACTTTTAGATTAAGACCTGTCACTTTGAGACATGTCCATTTCAAAAGAGCAGGTGTGGCATTCTAGGAGAAATCTAGCCACACCTACCCACAGATAAACTCCATGTCTTTTTTCAGGTCCAGCAGCAAATGCTAACAAGAGTCCAACTAAATGCAACCATCACCCCACTATCTGGCCCAAGAAGGCCTTTAGTTACAGCCTTACTCCTCATCTAATGCCTCCAAAAGGTAGTGTCTCCAAGTAACACGGTCCTTCTAATAAAAGCTGTATCTCACCTTACAGCATCCTTCCCTCCAGAAACCTATAAAACATAAGATATTCCCTTGTTTCTCTGGAACTGAAGTATCATCCTCTCCCTTCAGGAACCCCATCATACTATCTGTGAGGGCTGTCTCTGTTAATGGAGCTCTTCTTTCTGCCCATAAGCTCACTCTAATCCTTCAGGATCCCATCATCACTACCCACAGTAAAGATGCTCTAACTCTCCCAGTAAAACTCTTTTAAAGGGTAATTCATGCCAGTACCTTTCTACAGGCCATTAAACATCTTGTATTATTTAGGTAACATCAGTGATGACGATTTTATGTTTCATTGTCAAATCTTTCCTGAAACTGTAGACTTAAAAAAAAATCTTGTGTTGAACACAAAGAAACTAGAAACAAACGTCATTCCTTGTGGGGGAAAAAAATAGAGAAAGCTCATCATTGCACAAATAACAATCAAGACCATGAAGGAAAATACTTCGTCTCCGCGGCAGATTCCTCCACTGACTAATCCTTTCTAATTAAGACTTTCTCAAAGCCCTCAAAATCACTGATCTGCATCTAGTCAGAACTCAATTGACAGTTCATGATCAACCTTACACTTTCCACCAGTCTCAATGCCACACATACTGATTCTCTAAGCTTAATGACTGTGATACATTGTTTTTACATTCTATAACATTGCCTGAAATTTCTTTGCCTAATTGTGTTCTATATAAACCTAAACCCCTAATTTCTTTCTATCAGGAGAGCTCCCAAAAAGAACATTTAATTGATGAATTGATAAAATTACCAGGATTCAACATCCAGTTTGAAATTAGACATTAAAATGTATGAGAAAAATATTGAAAAGATGCAAAAGATAGTCATACATATGCAAATATATGAAAATTAAAGAAACCAAATCAATTTCACTGGTCAACGAGAAGGCAATGAGAAATTTAATAAGTGGATTCAGGTTAGGAGGAAAAAAAACTACAATGGAATACTATTTTAACCCTCGCTATTTCGTGAGAGGTTCTGAGGAGAGAAAGAAAACATTTCCTTATACCGAGAACTGACTAAACCTCACTACTTACTGGGAATCTCAAATCAGCAAATGGACTTGTTTTTCTGAACAGTTTTTCCAAACACTGATCACCTATTTCAGGACCGCTATCCTACTCCCTCTTCCTGAAGATATCCAAGAGAGAGAGCCAAATGAAACCAGAGTGAAGCCTCAGAACAAAGGAGGCACCAGGAATGGAGGAAAGGACCATTGTGATCACTCCTGGGAACAGGAAGAATGTTTTTCCCCATATGAACCGAGGGGGAGAGACAGGCCTACCAGTGACATTGCGTTCCATGTTTTCCAGTCCAGTGAATGCTGCTGCTACTCCTGAAGACATATTATGCAAGAAAAATCAAAGGTGGAAGAGAAGAGAGATATAATGGGAATTGAGGCAGCATGGGTTCCTCCCATACATTCTTAAGTAATGCTGTTGGGACAAGCAGCAGAAATGTCTGGCAAGCAAACAGACATAGCACGGATGCAGGGCTAAGGAAAGGGGTCTGAGTTCTTCTTGTGGCCAAAGCCAGTGGCCAGGAAAGCATGGCGGCTGTAGCAACCCCTGGTTGTGATGGCAAGAGCATGGAGCTGCTCTCTCACATCCAGCCTGATCAGGAAGCAGAGAAAAGGGAATGCCAGTACTCTCTGGAGCCTCAAAAAATTACTGTCGAAGCCGGGCGGTGGTGGCGCACGCCTTTAATCCTAGCACTCGGGAGGCAGAGCCAGGCGGATCTCTGTGAGTTCGAGGCCAGCCTGGTCTCCAAAGCGAGTTCCAGGAAAGGCGCAAAGCTACACAGAGAAACCCTGTCTCGAAAAACCAAAAAAAAAAAAAAATTACCGTCGAAAAAGATTTTGAGCCAGACATTTTGATCTTGAAGTGAAGAGAGCCGGGAAACGTGCTCTGAAGATGGTGAAGTCCCCGGCATAGAAGCGGGAGAGCAAAGCCCAAACCAGGGAAATTACCAACAGGAAGGGAGGAGAAACCTATCAAGTATGCGGAAGTCCATTTTACCATGCAGGGTACCGGTAAGTCGCCTCTCAGCAAGGCCCTCTCTGACCACTCAGCTCATCCATCCATGCTCATGTATCTCCTACTAACATGAAACCTCCTTGTGGGCAGGAACCCTGAATCCCAGCACTCGGAGCAAAAGGAACGATGAGTTGATGTGTTAATTGAAGGATTCATTGACTTTCATTGAAGACTTTCCAAAACTTTAAAGTTTCGTCTTTAAGTGTATTGGTGAAATTATTAAGGCCACTCCACGTAGTTAAAAGGAGATTTATTTAATGGCGTAACTTACAAATTAAGGGATAGGTAGGTCGCGGAGTCTGGGGAAGGTGTATCGCAGTCCAGCGGTGTTCTCTGGAGCTCTGCTTGGTACACCTCTCCAGTCCAGGGTCCCGCAACAGAGAGAGAGCCCGCCAATCCAGATCTCAGGTCCCCAGGCGCCTCCTTTCGCCCCGCCTTGTAGGCGTGACAGTTGCCGAAGTCTCAATGGGGGTTGGAACTTCCAGATGAAAGCTGGAATGGCTACCCACTACATAAGTGTTTCCGATTGAATGACTAAAGAAACAAATGAGAAAAATACTCCAGTTTATTTCCTTATATCCCAAGTAATAATAGAGTCATGGAGTCATTGTGGACTGTGGGAGGGAAGAGGGAAAAACAGAATTAAGCGATAAAGTCACCAAACAAATTAAGTCACCAACCTTTCTACTCATTCTTGGATTCTGTTGCTAGCAATTATTTTTAACAAACAGTATCTATCCTTTTATTATTACTCTTTATAGGAAAAGATGCAGAGCTAGTAACAATTCCTAAAAACCAAAGTATACAAAGGAGCCTGGCTTCATGACAAGCCAAACACTGAAAAGACACCTGAGGTGCTTAATGAGAAGCTGTAAGAGTCCATTAAGGAAAAGGAAATGTGTTTTACTAGCCACTGTAAGCCAAAACAACAAAAGTCATTTCAACTCCTGCCTAATTAAATATCTTATTTCTTGGAGTCACAGAATAATTCATCACTGGAAATAGGCATTTCCTTATCATTATTAAAGCCATATTTAATATTTGTCCTAAATAAATTGCAAAGCTAAAAGCAACGTCATTTGGGGTCAAACATTTCACACTTCCACTTAGCAGGGCTCATAACAACATTTGAATTTGATTTTAAAACATTAAATTTGGACTGGGAAAGTGGCTCAATGTTGAGTGCCTGTACAAGGTCCGGTTTTCCAGCGCCCAACTCTGAAAAAGAACTCTATTAAACCCTGTTTTCTGAGACGCAAACAGAAGTGGTAATTGAACCTGATGATAAGGGAGCAGATGTGGGTAATAACAGTGCAACGCCTTCATAACTGAATAGCTTAGAGAATGAAGCTGCTTGCTTCTCTGTCTCTGTGTGTCTGTCTGTCTGTCTCTGTGTGTGTGTGTGCATGTATGTCTGTGTGTGCAGAACCCAGGTTCTTGAGCATGGTAGGCACTGTGCAATGCCCCCTCCCCCCCCACCCCCCACCCCGTTCCATAGAGTCACTGTTTAAAGATTGATCTAAAATGAATACTCTCAGGGACAGTGGTGTGTCCAGAGCAGCTGTTGCAGCCTCGTTCTTATATGGACTCCTGAGAGAGAAGGGAAAACTGGCACCTGCGGGCAGTCTTGTGCCTGCACAGACACAGAGCCAGGGATGGATCCTGAGAACCAGGTGTGAAAGAGAGCTTGGTACTGCTTTTTCAAAAAACAGGAGAACATTTCCATTTTTAATAATATGTTTACTATATTATAAAATAACATAATATATAAAATTAATTTATATATAGCTCCTCTATGGGTGTCTCTATTATCATACCATAATTTTTATTGTCTGTTAATGTTATCATAGGAAAGAAAAAATTAAAAATTTAAATTGTTAGCATGAATTTTGGCATTAATCTTTATATTATACAATTCCAGTTTTAAATTTAAGTATAAGAACATTTCATGTGTATGCAAAAATCATCAAAATTACAAATTTCCTAGTTCATGGTCACACATGAATATTTATTTTGCTCTCAGAAAAACAAAGGAAACACTGCACAAAAGGAATCCCCCGTTTTCACCTTTGCTTTCTTACTGCAGCACATTCTATGGGCACCCTTGACCTTTGGCTCACTGGTAAATCAGGAAAGACTTAAACAAGAAGCTATGACAAGCCCCCCCCCCATTTTGTACATGTGTGTATTCGTGTATGTGTAACGCTTGTGTGTGCGCATACATGTGAAGGTCAAAGTTTGAGTCTCATCTGTTCTTCAATCACTCACCCTCCATCTTCTTTTTCAAAATTAAAAAAAATGCCTATGTATGAGGATTTGCCCACATGTGTGTAAGTATACCACATGCGTGTGAGGATTTGCCTGCCTGTGTGTAAGTGTACCACATGCATACCTGTTGCCCACAGAGGCAAGAAGAGAGTGTCTGATCTCCTGGAAATGGAATTATAGGCAGTTGTTAGCCATCATGGGCGCTGGGAACCAAGCCTGAGTCCTCTGCAAGAGCAGGCAGTGCTCATAACTGCTGAACCGTCTCTCCAGCCCCCACCCCACCCCCATTGTTTCTTGAGTCGTGGTCTCTCACTGAACTTGGAGCTTGTTGTTTTGGCTAGGCCTTCTGGCCTACTGTCTCCAGAGGTCATCTGAGCCAAACTGTGTTTCTTTCATTGGCCTTATCTGAGCCATCCTTCCCTAGTTCTGGGCTGTCCAGGGTCAGGGTGGGTTTCTGTAGCCAGCCCCTTTTCCCTACAGTCTCCCTCTCCCAGTTCTGTGGTTCCAAATGTGTGTCATCCTGCCCAGTAGCCCCTCTTTTCACTTGCTCTTGTGTCGTGATTTTCAGTGTTTAACTTGTATAGAGAAGCAGCAAGAACGAGGGATGCGATCGTGGCCCAGGACCACTGGTGCGTCTTAGAATGCCGCTGTCCACTTTTGAAACATTTCTGGTTTAAGGGAGAGCAAACCTCTCAGGGCTATCAACTCTCCACTTAATCATAAACGCCATCGTTTTTATGTTCCCATTGGGTTTTGATCAGTTTCCATGCATTAGTCAGTGTCTAGTCAGGGCTTTGCAAAGGTTGTATACAAAGGGAGTGCCAGCACATGGAAGACGCACATGTTCGTGTATCTCTTCTGCTTACACACATGCTCCATTTCCTCACCGGATTCACAAAACACAAAGTCAAGGCTTAAGTTATCCGATGGGTAAACAGATAAAGAAAATTTGATATATGTGTATGATGGAAAGTGTTCAGTCTTTAAAAATCAATGAAATTCTACCATTTGCATCAGTCTGGATGGACTTAGAGGCTACCACACTAAGTGAAATAAGTCAAACTCAGAAAGACAAATTCTGTATGATGTCACATGTGGAGTGTCATTTGTCTATTTTAATAGGCAAACTCATAAAACCAGAAAGAATGTAGTTGATAAGGGCTGGAGACAGGAAAGAGAATAGAGAGGTGATGGTCAAAATTTCAGTTATACAAGGTAAATAAGCTTTGGAGATTGAGTATACAGTATGGTGACTATGGCTAGCCATGTTATGTTGAATATTTGAAATCACTGAAGTGGGTAGACCACAAGGGCTTATACCACAAACATTATTATGTGCGGTTCAATGTCTGCACATAAAAGAAACACGAAAGAGGAACCAAACCACTTTGATTTCTTTATATCACCTGATGCAAACCCTGTGACCACTTACAAGCACTTTCAAAATATCTTTTTCTGGAAATGAGATAAACATATCCACCCTATCATCTTCTTACATCAGCATGCTTTTATCTCTGAAATGAACACTTTCAAAGCAATACAGGGAAATCTTTCATGTTTTTCTGATGATCTGGGAAATGGACAACCTTTAGCAGGTTGACTCTGCCTGCTCCAACAAGGAGGAGGGTCTAGAGGACAAAAACATTGTCACTGTCCTCTCACCACACAAACAACATCAGAAAGATCTCTGGTCCTTCTAAGCCAGTGGTTCTCAAGCTTTAATGAGTATGGTGAGTAACCAGGAGAGATTGCTAAGCCACACACCACCAGGCCCATCCCCCAGGTCTCTGCTTCTCTAAGAACCACTGTCCTACCTGTCAGAGAGATCTAATAAGGGAACAAATACTGTGATTTAAGAAACAAACAAATAATCTTTTGGTTGTTGTTAAAGAGAATGAAAACATTCATACCTCTAACTCTAAAATTTACCTTCTGACCTCAAAAGCATTAAGTGAATTTTAGTGAGTAATGTTAGGGTAAGTATCTATTCTTGTTTTGTTTTTTTCTTAGGATGTTACTATTTATTTTACTTATCATGGTTACAGGGAGCACCACGGTGTACATGTGGAATTCAGAGGACAGCTCAGGAACTCATTCTGTTCTGTCCTTCTACCTCGTGAGTTCTGGAGCTCAGAGTGAGGTTGTCAGGCTTGTTCAGCAAGCACTTTTACATGCTGAACCATCTCTCTGGCCCCAGAATCCATTCTTAAACATCAAACATATGCCTAGCATCAGCACACTGAATCTCTTTTTTGTCTTCCTATTTAGAAGTTTAGGCATAGCTATTTATTTTTAGCTTGGAAATTTTGGAAAGAATGTGAGTTTTTCAGTTCAATGTAACATACAATTAAAGAAATTATATTGCATTAAAAGAAAAACTCATCTAAAATTTACTTCTACAAAGCTAGGTGTGTACACCTAGAATCCCTGCACTTGGAAGCTGAGACAGGAGGATCACAAGTTCAAGACTAGTATAGACAATAAGATTCTGTGTGGTGATGTATTGTGTCCCCCAGTATTGTGCACCCTAATCAAGTTTATCTGAGGATCAGAGGAAAAAGCCAGCCACTATATTATACATAGAAGTCAGGCAATGGTAGCACATGCCTTTAATCCTAGCATTTGGAAAGCAGAGGTCCATCCGGATCTCTGTGAGTTCAAGGCCACACTGAAGAACAGAGCCAGGCATGGTGACACATGCCTTTAATCCCAGCACTAACCATAGAGGTCTGGAGGTCTCTACAGACAGACAGAAAGTGATGTAGCTGGGCAGAGAGAGGAAATGAGATGGCAAAACAGAAAGGCATATAGGCGTGGGTATACAGGAAGTAGGTCTCTTTGGAGACTGAAGTGTCAGTGAGGTGAGGTTGCCTGTGCCTTTTCCTATTCCTCTGATCTCTCAGGTTTTTGCCCCAATATCTGGCTCCGGGTTTTTTATTAATAAGACCATTTAGCAATTTATCCACATTTCTGTCTCAAAAGAAAATTATTTTCACACATATTTATAGATTTTCTTCAAAACTTTAAAAATAAGTAGTATATATGAAGTTAATTTTTCTAAGCACATACATAATAATGCAGCTGTGGTTTCTACCAATTATGTATAATTTTTGTTGAGCTGAAACCACATGTTAAAATGTACAATTTGAAATATCTTTTGCCATTGTCTATGGTAATATAGTAAATAGTATCTGAACCAAAAGATCAGCACACCTGAGAGTACTAAATATTTACTATACAGAAAGTAAATGATATTATGATTGCAATAAATGTACCACATATTAGTTTCCTAAATTGTATGGTATATGTTAACATCCAAAGGAAGTATTTTCATTTAGTAGTTAAGGATTGATTTGCAACTGCAAATTACTAAGTCTCTGTGTTTAAGTTTAGTTTTAATTGATTTCACACTTCATATATTTTTATATTTATCAAAGCAGGTTGTTGTTTTTTTTAAGTGACAGCATATGCTTGTTTCACAGTCTACCACTATTTGACTCTCTGAAATTTATTCCTTCAGTTGCATGGGCTAAATATGATAAAAAGATTTTTTTTGTTGTGAGATATCTTTGGATGATGTTACTTTTTAGTATTTAATGTTTCAGTTAATAACTAAGCATGGTCTTAGTAACAACCCTACCCAGAAGCTCATTTTAATGATGCTTTCTCTTCCTCTCAAAATTCTGAAAAGTACTACTGTGCTGTGTGGACTTACAAGCCATTTGGCCAAAAGTAACAAAATGAATAAATTGTTGGAGTTAGTAAACAGTTTCTAGTTAACACAAAGAAAAGCAATATGTGTGTGGCCACTATAGATATGAAAATCAGTAGGGTTGGTCGTTGGTTGAGTACATTGGAATGGAGCACCTACATTCGTCATCACATACCCAACCTGTTCATCCTAATCTTGTGATACAGCACCATGTTCGCCAGCTCTTCTCCAGGTCCATCACAGATACTCAGTACCAGATGATGTCTGATGTATCTCATCAGCTGGCTAAAAACAGTCTTAAGTGCAAGAGGTTCAGCACATTAAATCAGCCCAGCTAGTCCTCCTTCTGGGGTCCAATTCTTCTCCCATCTTTCCTTTTCATTTCGTGAACATCAATGTTAACACTCTTCTAAGGTTTCTTTAGGTCCCTGTTTTTCTCTTGGTGTCTCTGGTTTGACTTCCCCTGATATGTCACACATGGAATGTAACTACAACCACCACAATGGTTACTGTGCAAATGCTAAGAAAGCATTATGTGACTATGCAATTAAGCTCATGATTTTCTACATGAAGATCGATTCTGTTGTATTTCCTCTGTGAGTTAAGACTCTTCAGACTCTACTAATGAAACAGCTTGTTGGAGTAATTCCATGTTTTGTCTGACTGTGGTAGGACTGAAGCCGCTGTGCACCCAGCCTCTCCTCTCCACCTTCCCTGGTTCCAACACTTACACTCGTCTTGCACATGTCTAAATGATGCGGTAAGATATTTGATTCCTGTAAGTATGTGACTAGCTGATGTATTTACAGACAGGCAGGCTGTGGAGAAAACCTCACTTTGTATTTTAGAAAGGGAAGAGCAGCCTGAGAATATGATGCAAAGCAAGAGGCCCAGAGTCTGTCTGTATTAGCTTTTTCACAATCAGATGTGGTTGTGTGCAGTGGTCTGCTAGCCTCTGGAAGGCACAATAGATGAGAAATTCTTATGGCTGCTGCCTGGTACCCAAACACAAGTGATAGAAAATTATCTGGGACATAAATGAGATGTCCTAGGAGCTCCAGTTAGAATGATTCATACCAAAGGTTAAATGAGAATTAAAAAGCATGTGTTTGCCTTCACAGCCATGGTTTCTTACTGCAAGCTGTATCATTCGTAGAGTATAAAGAGTCTTAACTCACAGAAGAAATGTAATATAACAGAATCGATCTGTCTTCATGTAGAAAAATCACAAGCTTATTTGCATAGCTATATAACGCTTTCTTAGCATTTGCATGGTGACGTTTGGGATGATTGTAGTTACATTCCATGTGTGACGTAAACACCAGCTCACAAAGCAGGACAGTGGTCTCCCTCAACCTGCACGGATGATCCACACACTGCTGTCTAGGTTTGCCTTTGACAATTTCCTCTCCTCAGCCTCTACTCCGCTCCCCTGGCCCACTCTTCTCTCACCCATTTCCACTGTGACTTTGTTTTGTTCTTTTTTATTGTTTTTGTTACCCTGTTTAGTTTAGTTTTTAGTAGAGATCTTGCTATCTATCCCAGGCTGACTTGGAACTCACTATATAGTCTAGGCTAGTCTCAAAGTCAGAATCCTCCTGCCTCAACCTCCCTAATGCTAGGTTTGTGCATGTGAGTCAGCACACCCAGTCCCACTAACTCTAAGGGCACGTAAGTCTTTTTCAGGCTTAGTATGATTTCCTTTTATACTCACTGGCCTGGGAAACTTCAGGACAGTGGTTAAAACATAAATTTGACCTCCAAATTTTTGGCCATTTGTTAACTAATGATTGTGTCCCAAACAATCTTATAATAATCAATAACAGTTCATAATGCAGTCTCATATCAGTAAGCTCTTTAGTGGTCATGAGACTCTAGACACAATTCTTAGTTTAGATTAAAAAGGTAACCTAGTCGGGGATTGGTGCCCCTAGTTCTTGAGAGCCTCTAGAAGATGTTTCCTTGTTGTGAGGAGGATAGAGCTGAAAAGAGAAAAACCAGAGCTCACCAGAAACGATTTAATAAAGCACACAGAAAGTCTTTCTAAGCTAAGAGAAACCAGGAAGTAAAGATAATGGGGAGAAAGGCTGGGATGAAGGATCATAAACAGAGGTGGGGCAAAAGACCTGTGTGATAAGTATTGGATCCCTGGTTATTGGGTATCCTCCGCCGATGCAAAAAGCCAATCAAGACGAATTAATAAGTCCAAGTTTAATAAACAGAATGAAGCAACTGCTGGGTGACTCTCGTGAAGGCAGGAGGGAGAGCACATGGCATGTCTAGAGACCAGGTCTTAAATGCCCTGTAGATGTGGTCTTGAGCAGCCCCCGGGGAGGGGCTGACCCTTGGTGGCTTTCTGAAGGCAGGGTCTGGAGAGGGCAGCTCCAAGGGAGATCCCCAACACTGTGGACTTCAGTTGAATTAGTTCCTGCCACCCGCACTTCAGTGGGTCTGACTAATTCAGAATTGAGAAGTGGATGACGCTATAAAGCAGCTGGCATGTGAGCATAGCTGAGTTGAGGAGGGGGCTGTGAACTGAAGTTCCTGTAAAAGCACTTGCCACCAAGCCTGACTACATGAGTTCCATCTCCTGGACCTTCTGCAAGGTCCAAAGAAGGATCCAGCTCTCTCAAGCTGTCTTCTTACCTCCATACATGCACAGTGGCACAAACACCCCAACACTCTCCCACACACATAATACATTCATAAATGCAATGAAGTATAATTTTTTTTAAAAAAATTCTTCAAGGCTGAATGATTAAAACTCTAGTTATAGAGAGTTAAAATGTCATCGTTCTCAAGTCAGTTTATCTTGGGTCGTCTTTACTCCCCTGAATAGCCATTAATAGCTATCCCTTTGTCTGTCTGACCTAGCATCCTTTCAACTATGAGGTAAAGCCTCTGGAATGTATTAACAGACATTTAACTTTTTCTAACACAGAAGCCAGGAATGTCACCCTCTAGCACCTGTCACACAGTTCTCCACACTGTGCTGTGACCTGCTTCCCTAAGGCTCCTACAAATGTATTTAGAAAATATCTTGATGGCTGACTTTCTTCTGTCACTGAGTATGGATGAACATATCCCTGCCTCCATACTGGACCATGTGACTGGGACAACCTCAATCCACATTCCCAGGCCATTGCCATGCATATTTAGCTCAGAATAATTCCTCTCTTATTCTCTTTGTAGTGAGAATTATGTTTAACAGTAACAAATGAAAAATCATAGGATTCCTTCATCCCAGACTGGGAAGCCATTAAGTTAGTTATTCATTTAAAAATCCCTTCATAACGCTGGGTGGTGGTGGTGCACACCTTTAATCCCAGCCCTCGGGAAGCAGAGCCAGGAGGATCTCTGTGAGTTCAAGGCCAGCCTGGTCTACAGAGCAAGATCCAGCACAGGCACCAAAACTACATGGAGAAACCCTGTCTTGGAAAAAAAAAATCCCTTCATATCTGGGAAGAGTTGGCAGAGAGAGATGAATATGATCCAGAAATGTATGAAATTATTAAAGAACTAATGAAGTGTTTTAAAGGATATAATACAGAGGCATAGTTATTATTTATAAGAACATATCATATATTAAATATATTTCAAAGTTTTGAAGAAATAGTCATTAGTTGTGATATTTTTATCATAAAACTTCCCATATATGTTGAAACTAAAGGCTATACAAGAGGCTTGAGTATTTGTGTAATCATGAAGAAAAGGGATATTTTGTAAAGATTATATCAAAGAAACTGTGAAAGATTATTTGACATTATGTTTGATGAACTTTTCAAGTAAACAGAAAAGTACCATAAACCCTGTTAGAGTGGGAATGAGAAACAGACTCTCATTAAACAGTTGCCTCTGGGTTTTATGCCTCTGGTTTTATTTGTCACTTCCCACACACACACACAACTGTAGGACTGTGCATTCAGAGGCTTATCTGCTTGAGTCTCTAGAGATCATGATGTGAGAAATAAGCTTGGAGCGGGGGCTGGTTGTCAGTGTGTCACAGCCCAGCATATGCTAACTGAGTGTGAAGTTGATAGCTAGATGTGTTGTGTTATCATTTATGTGATATTGTTTATAGGGTATATATATAATATATATTATATAATAATCCACATAATACATGTGTCCTGGAGGTATTAGCACCAAGACTGGTGACAGCCAGGAAGAACACTTCTGTCATGGGCTCTGAGACCAGTGTACTTGTTAAGCATGATAAGGCAACTACTGACATTGTTAGCAATGATAACTTGGCAAGTAGACAATGTTAATTTATAATCCTAGGACTAGAGACCACACAAATTTAATGATAAATGTTAGTTTCCATGATTCACATACTTTTACAGAAAGCAAATTAGCTTATTAACAATTAGCCAACTTAATAAAAGGGTGAGGAAGGAGATGCTCAGTGGGTAAAACCACTCTCCTCAAAAGCCTGGCACCTGAGTTGGATCCCTGGCACCCTAGAAAGAGAGAACAAATTGACCAAAGCTGCCATTTGCTTCCACATCTACGAGAGCATGTGCCTGCCCATCCATACACAGACAGCAATAACAAATAAATACATTTAAGAATAGACATCTTGAAAGAAGAAATAACAGAGTCTAGAAACTCAGAACTCCGTGACTGAAAACAACCATTTCTACAGCCACTTCTTAACCACAACCGGAAAAAGATAAAGTTGAAAACTTCTCTTAGCAAGAAAGGCCAACTCAAAACAACCTTTTGATAAGAACTAGAGGAAGATGGGTCATTGTGCACATTGTTAAAATCTCTAGAACACTCACTAAATTTAAGAAGGTCAGATTACCTGTTAGTATGGCCCTGCACATACTTCTTGTGGGAGCCCACAGAGGTTTCCTAGTGAGAACTTACAAAGGGTCCGAGAATCTGAGCTTGCTTTACCCAGCAGGGCTGCATAAGGAGATGATTTGGTCAATGACTGGTTACCAGGTATTTGGAAGGGTCTACAGTTGGCTGTATAGTGTGCTTTGATCTTGCAAGGGGGAAGTCTCTTGCCTCTCTCCTTGGCATGTTATAAAAAGCCTCTTGAATAAACCTTCAAGGCTGTTGGGTATTGATCCAGGCTCTCCTGTGTTTCTGTCTTTCTTCTCATTGGCTAGGTCTCTCTTTCTACCTAATATTTTTTATCCCTCTCTCCTCCTCCTAAGAACCCTAGAGAAGGTGGGAAAGGTAGGAACTGGACTCCCACCGTCTCCCCCACTTCTAATTAAACCGATGATTCTTGAAAAAAGACAAAGGAAGTGACTAACCACAGTCTAATAGAGGCAGGGTGACTCTAATGAAGTCATTAAATGAGACAGAAAGGAAGGGACAACATAGCAAATTAGAGAACTGTGTACACAGAGCCACCCTGAGAAGGTACCATGAGTAGCTACTGACATGTGAAACGAAGTGAAAAAAATAAAAATCCAGTGATGTCTCTGGGCTGCTACAGAGATTATCAGTCTAGTTAACAAACAATTTGTTTACAAAATGACCTGAATCCCAGTAAGTCTCCAAAGAGAGTTCATCTTTCCACATCCACTTCAGACACAGATTTTTTTTAGATGAGTCAAAGGAAGAGTCTCCCAAAGAGCAGGTAAGGGACCTTGAACTCCTGGTTCTCCCACTCGGGCTCCCAAGTGTTGGGATTACAAGCATGTGCCAGCACACCCTGCTCCATCAAGATTTTTAAAGACATCCACCACCACTTGAGCCTGGAGTAGATTCAGTGTTCCCACAGTGTGGTTCATATTTGTGATGTGGAGTTTTTATTCATCTGAAGTGCTACGAGAGAAATAAAGACAGTGTGATTGTCTTAATGAAATGTAAAGGATTCCATTTAAAGAATTGTTTAGTTAGGAAAGGGTGACTTTCCTAACTTCATATTATTAAAATCTCATTATATTTATCAAATGGTGGTAAAAATAAACAGTGGCTTTTATTGTTGTTACTCATGTTTTTATGTGGCAACATTAAGTTTGTCAACTTTATATTGTTCAAAAGTCCAAAGTCTCGTCTAAATTTAAGGCAATCTCATGTGATCTTTTACAGCCAAAAATAAGTTATTTATATGGAGACTGAACTGGCCATCTTTTGTAGCCAGGCAAGGCTTCCAATGATGGGACTGGATTGCCTTTGGTTGAGTTATTGGCCAAGGCAGTCCTGTGGAGATCCTTAAAAAACTGAGGCTGCAGCACTCGGGAGGCAGAGGCAGGCGGATCTCTGTGAGTTCGAGGCCAGCCTGGGCTACCAAGTGAGTTCCAGGAAAGGCGCAAAACTACACAGAGAAACCCTGTCTCGAAAAACCAAAAAAAAAAAAAAAAAAAAAAAAAAAAAAAAAAAAAAACTGAGGCTGATGCTCGGAGGGGTCACTCTCTGAAAACTGTCAGTGTGGGCCTCATTGCCAAGGACAACATCTACACAGCCCATTGAATACTGAGAAGTCAAGCTGGTGCCCGCCTAGAGCCTTCACCCTGCATTCTAATCTCTTTGGCGTGAGAAGGTACACTGCAGATTACCGAGAGAGAAACCTGGACACCAACCCAGCCACAAAACCCTCCACCTACAATCTGTCCTGCCTGCAAGATCTGCTGGGGCAATGGTGGCACAGAATTTGTGAGAATGGCTAACCCATGTCTGCTTTAACTCAAGGCCCACTCCATGAGAGGGAGTCCATGCATTCCCTACACTGCCTAGATGGCCAGGAACTGGAGATTGGATAGCCCAGAGGCCTGGGGATATCCAAACATGACTGCTCTTAAAAAAAATGATCAATGAAATGATTCCAATTATATTCTGCTATACTCATAGATTAGTGTCTTGTCCAATCATCATCAGAGAGGCTTCTTCTGGCAGTAGATGGGAGTGGGCACAAAGACCCACAGCCAGACATTATGCAGAGAGAGAGAGAGAGAGTCTAATTGAGAGGTCTCCATTGGGTCCCTCCCCTAGGAGATCAGGAAGCCCCTCTGAAGAGGGTGAGGAAATGCAAAACTCAGAGGGGATGGAGGACACCAGGAGAACATGGCCCACTGAATCAACTAAGCAGGGCTCATAGAGACTGAAGCGGCAAGCACAGGGCCTGCTTGGGTCTGCACCAGGTCCTCTGCATGTATGTTATAGCTGATAGCTTGGTGTTTTGTGGGACTCCTAACAGTAAGGGTGGGGGTGTCTCTGATTCTTTTACCTGCTCTTGGGACTCTTTTCCTCCTGTTGGATTGCCTTGTCCAGCCTTGATATGAGGGCTTTTTCTCTGTCTTATTATACCTTGTTTTGTCCTGTTTGGTTGTTGTCTCTTGGAGGCCAGCTCTTTTCTGAAGAGGAAACAGAAGAGGAGTGGGTATGAGGGAGAAGGGAGGTGAGGTGAATTGGGAGGAATGGAGGGAGGGGAACGGTGTTTGGGATGTATTGTACGAGAGAAGAATCTATTTTCTACTAAATCAACAAAATAAGTAGTTATGTATTTTTAACACAATAGAACAGATTAATCACTACATTTGAAAACAAAACAATAGAAGGACAAAAACAAATGTTGAAGCCCATGCCTGGCATCTGGGGGTCATGGTAGCATCATCTGGACTCCAACAGGATTGGGTAACCCAACTCTTCCAGCTTTGTTGCCTGTAACACGCATGGTCTCTCACGGGACAGTTCCTCTGATCCATTCAGCTGTCCTCACTGGACTTCCCACAGGCATCTCCAGTACACTGAGGTCTCTGTTTCCCCCTAACAGCTTCACAAGGAGCTGTCCCAGCAGTTCTATGGGGGAATCTGATCTTACTTCATATTGCCTAACCTTGGTGGCTTTTTGAAACCTTGATGTGAGTCTCTACAACCCTCTAACTCTTAGAGTTTTCGTGCCTATAAAATCAGTGCCATATGGACCATGTCAATTTCTGCTGATATCTGGTGATATACCCCCTTGGACCACAGTTACAATAGCCTCTCTGTGCTTTCAAGGCTGCCCTGTTGAAAACACTTCTGTAGGAAGGCCTGCTCAGCAGGATACCCTTAGGGGAGAGTCTCTTTGTTCAAGCACTCTTCTTTTTTTTTTTAATGAGAGTTTTTCTTAACGGCACTAATCTCTTTAGGAACACAGTCCCTTTGTCTGCACCGGTCCTGCCCACAACTTTAAATCTGTTCATGCTCCTTTCTTCACCAACTGCACATTTTTTTCCTATCTTTGTATTCCATTTTTTTTTAAATCTCTTTTACCGAAATCTGAGTAAATGCAGTCTAAACCATGCCACTGGCTCAATGATTTATTTTCCTGGAATTCCCTCCACCAAACAAATCAATCCACTGCTTTTAAATTTATGATCACTGGAGTTTTCAGGACATTCGCAGAATGCAGTCAGGTTTCTTTGGCAGGTTATAACACGAATGACATCTCGTCCAGTTTCTAACAGAGCCTTTGTTTCTCTTTATAACCCTATGGGTCCAGCTTTCCTGTCCACACTTTGATCAGCATCCTGCTCTTAGGAGCTCCCTCCAGATGGCCCATTAATCTCTGCTTAGAGCACTTCAGAACTTCTCTAGCATGCAGGTCTAAACTTCCACATTCCTCCCACGAACTAGTTCCAAAGGCTTATGAATCACACAGTGAGGTACTCACAGCAAAGACTCTATAACTGCCACCAATTTTGTGCCTTCATTATTTTGCTTTTATAGTTTCCCTATAAAATTTCCCTTATTCTTTGAGCATTTCACATGAGCGTGCAGTGTGTTTTGAACTGTTGTGTCGGCCTCCTACCCCTCTTCACATATTCTTTTTTTCTTTCTACCGTGGCACAACACCTGACAAGAAGTACATTAAGGAGGCAATGCTGATTTTGACTCACAGTTTCAGGAAACAGTCCATCACAACAGAGAAGACATGATGACAGGAAACCCCTCATACCCCTGGCACTGGAAACCTGCTCACACCTCACAGCTGGGCATTTTAGAACAGAGAGAAGGCAGGAAGTAGGAGAGACTTGAACCCTCAAGGCCTGATTATCCCGTGAATAACTGCTTCCAACTACTCCCCACTTTGTCAGGGTTCCACAGCCTCCCAAAGAAGTGCCACACCACTTGAGGACCAAGTATTCAAACACATGAGCCTATGAGGAACAGTTAGCGTACAAAGCATAACATTAATATTTTGGATGTGTTGAGTTTGATAAAATTTATCATTAAAACTAAAGTCACTTGATTTTTATTTTACTTCTTTAATGTAGGTTCTAAAAAGCCCTCTAAGTTGTATATATATAGTTTACATTTATTCCCATTAGGCATCCCTGTTCTAAAGTCAAGCTGTGTTTATAATTAACTACAATTAAGATGATGCTTTTAGTCCATTACACTGGTGCGTATCTGCAATACCATTGCTCTGGAGGCTGTGAGGCAGTAGGGTCAGGAGTTCTAGGCTAACCTGAGTGCATAGTAAGATGTCTCAGAGAAAACAAAAGAGACTGTTCTTACTGATAATGTCTTTTGTCTCTGCATCACAGTCACATCAAACAGCCGACCGAAGTCTTGTGTAGCAATTTTCTCTGAGATTAAAATCCTCCATCTGGGATGGAAGCTCCTAATCAATATACTGTATTGCTGCTTCATACTGTCAGTCTTGAATCAGATGAACATAATTTCAGGAGAATGAGCCTATAGTATGAGTATGAGGGAAACAATTAAGACAGAGCTAATAATACTAAGGTCTGTACAGAGTTTGCATTTAGCAAATATCACATACTTTAATTTACTTTAAAATGAAGGGTAGATTAATAACAGAGATACATACGTGCTTCTGTTCACATCCATATATACACAGAGGGAGAGACAGTTATGTTTTTTAGCCATGCTCTCTTTCTCTTTATATATCAACTTTGCATAAGAATACTAAATTCTACTTTCCTGTTATATCTCTCAATGAGACATTTGGCAATACATGAGTTGGGACTTGGTTTACTACTCACTAGATAATTTTCTACAAAAATAATGTTTCTGGCCACTTTTTATCAAGGACAAATTTACTTGGATTTTGCATAAAACATCTTTTGAAATACCTGTACCTATTAACTACTCCCTCCAATTGCATGTTCAGCAATGTTATCAATATCATTCTCCAAGAGTCATCTGATTTTGGAATTATTTAATTAATGCTAAATTAAGACAGCTAAAATTATCTTTGGGTGGAACTTAGGAATGATGAGTCTTGGCTGATTGGCAGCTGTCACCTGTAATAGAAATGGAGCTGCAGGATTAGCAACTTGACAGAATGCTTCTTTTGCCCTTGGGTTGGACTTAATAGTCTTAACTTATGGTTAGTGAATCATTATTGGAGTCTCTCTATGCTGCGAAGCTCCAAGTGAGATTTCATTAGCTTCTTATCCTGGGAAAATTCAGGTCTACAATAAAGGGAAAAAAAAAGCATTAACAAACAAAATTGCTGTCTCCATTGTTGAGCATGATAGTGAGTAATAGGTATAGAAGATCATGGTGGCTTTCAGGTGAGGAGGGATGAAAAGGTCATAGGGTCTCATAGATCTATAAGAGTGCTTGGGCAAGAAGGCTTTTCTAGCTTGACTCACTGCGTTGTTACAAGAAGTAATTTTCTTTTTCTTTTCTTTCATTGGTTTTAATTTTTAATTTTTTTTTTTGAGACTTGGTTTCTTTATGCAGCCTTGGCTATCCAGGAACTAGCTCTGTAGACCAAACTGGCCTTAAATTCATGAGATCTGTCTGCCTCTGCCTCCAGAGTGTTGGGATTCAAGGCATGCACCACCACCACCACCACCACCACCACCACCACCCTGCAAGAAGTAATTTTCAAACAGAGGGCTTTGTCGTTACTCAGAGTGCTTCAGTGGGCTCTACAGAGGAGTTCTAAGATAAGAAAGAACATAGTTCTATTAGCCTAAGCCAGCACCCAATCTGGGTGGAAAACCAGGACAACGCTTAGCCTTGAAGAGGCTCTGGCACCATGGATTCTACCAAATCATTCAAGCATGTTTATAATCGGCTAGCATGGGTAGAAAGAGAAAGAAGAATGCACTCTATCTGTTTTTGTTTTTTGTATATAAATCTTCAAATTGCAAAATAAGAACATACACTTTAACTCAGACTCTAGGTAAAAAGAATTTGATGTCAATAATCAGACTTTAAAAAAAAAAAAAAACAATGTCTAGCCAAGCAATGGTGGTACACACCTTAAATTCCAGCATGTGGAAAGCAGAGGAAAATGGGCCTCCAAGTTCGAGGCCAGCCTGGTCTACAGAGTGAATTCCAGGACAGCCAGGGCTACACAGGGACATCATGTCTCAAATAAATAAATAAATAAATAAAATGGTATCTAAATATTATTCAACAGAATATATGACTAAGATCCAATGATTCTCAACTGGGGACAATTTTACACCCAAGGAGCTTTTTCCAATGTCTAAACAGAATAGGTTCTAAAAGTAATATTTGTTTCACTGACTTTAACATGTGAAGTCTATTTCCTGTGCTCTAAATCGTAGCCAAAAAAATATTTTTTTCCTGTTATAAAGTGATTTTATTAAATTGATTTAGACATACTGTAGGTCAAATAATATTTTCTGAAGATAACAATTATGGACTTTAAAGCTTGACATAAAATTAGTAGCTTCAAAAGTGTTAGTTGTATTCCCCAGCAACAGCATGATAAAATAATTCAACTATGTAGAAATATAGAACTCTAGGACTAGCTGGAAATTGGGAAATCATTTAGTCCAGTGTCCTCATTCTGTGAGAAAACTAGACCTTAAGATTAAGCGATTTGCCCAAGCTTACATACCTAGTAGTAATAAAGCTAGAAATCAAACCAATTCTTCCTAAAACTAAGATTCTATTGATGATATTTCAACTGGCTCTCTATCAACTCAAAGTCTAGGCTTTCCTCTAATGCTCCACGCTGTGGTGACATTGAGTTAAGACACTACAGTAAATTGCTGTGGTGGCTGTGAGGCCTGGAAGGGGCTTTGTGAGCCAATAGCCCTCTCTGGAGAGGGGGGAAGGCAGTGACCAGTGGGCCAGAGGCTTGCCTGAAGGTGTCTGCACTGAAATGCATGGTAACAGATTCATGCCCAAACACAACCCACTGACTGTGTGCTCCTATCAAGCCTCCTCTACACACCAAGGCTTCAGTCTTACAACAGCCTCTTCCAGCCAAACACCTAAAAAGCAAAACAAAACAAAAAAACAAACCTGCAGAGAAAAACCAAGCAGTCTTGTATTTCTGACCATCTGGGAAGTTCTTTCTCCAGCCTTAAATGGCTGGCAGAAGCCACCAAGCCAGTCACCCACTTCAGACTTACAGGTCATTAGTTTCCCCAAAGACTTCCTGAGCAAATGACTGCATGTGGGAGACCGAGAACGGGAAGGAGAAGGAAACGAACATGGGAGCTTTGTGTCGGTGTCACCGGGGACTTTTGGTCTTCTCAACATCCCTCGAGTTCCTCCGAGAGTGCCAAAAAAAAATATTTTATTTGTCTTTTTCTCCCCTGTAGAAATAATTTATTTCATAGAAAGAAAATCATGACTCCCCTAGCCATGAGTTTTGACTGTGTTTACGGTACCCTACATGAATCCCCTTCTGTGTACAGGCCTCAATCGAGTCAAGGGCGTGGGTGGTTACACTCACACAGTCTTGCCACTATCACACAGGCACATCTTGCCTGGCAGGTCAGTGCTGTCACGTGCAGATTTCAGTTCTGGGTCAGACTACTGATGCCTCTTCTCCCCCAGCAGCCCGCATAGCTGTTGCTGTTATAAGATCTGTTTCTCTATGTCTTGCAACCAAAGTGTGGGTGTCGTCAAGCACAAGAGTCTTACCATCCAGTGAGTGTGGAAAGGCGAGAGCAATGGCCTATACCTTTTTGAGTGTCTCGGGGCCTTCCTGACCTTAACTCCTAGGGAGGTAACCTGTGCCTCAGGTAACACTGAGGTTTCTTTCAAAACCCATGGGAAAAGCATTTTTCATGTATGTGGGTTTCCTCTGTTTAAACTCTTCTCTTTATCCTGGAACCCTCTCTGAGACCAGACTGGCCTCAAACTCAGATTCACCTGCCTCTGGTGGCTGACTGCTGACATCAAAGGTGTATGCCACCACCACCATCACCACCACCACCACCACCACCACTACCGCCACCGGGCTTTGGTTATATATATATATTTTTTTTCGAGACAGGGTTTCTCTGTGTAGCTTTGCGCCTTTCCTGGAACTCACTTGGTAGTCCAGGCTGGCCTTGAACTCACAGAGATCCGCCTGGCTCTGCCTCCCGAGTGCTGGGATTAAAGGCGTGCGCCACCACCGCCTGGCTGGTTATATTTTTTAATTAGCTTTCAAACTAGCATAGTGGGTTTCATAAGGTTTCTCCATACACTCTTAATTTGGTTAACATAGCCCTTATTCCTACATTTCCTTACCCTGTGCCCTCATCCCTGCTTAAACCTTTGGCTGCTGGTATCCATCCCCTACACACACATACACACACACACACACACACACACACACACACACACACACACACACACACATGCACATCCTTTTATGTCACATGTATTCTACAATCCACTCATTATATTTTCTATTGGGTTGCAAGATTTTAGGTTCCCAACAGTTTCATGCACCCTTCATCTTGGCTGACATTTCTTCTTCTCCCTCATTTCCTCATCCCCTTTCAAACCCTTGTATCATTGTGATAACCATTAATTCTAGAAAGACAGTGCTAAATCAAAAATAAGAATTATATACTCTACGACAAAATGCTGCCCATGGAAATGTTATTTGTATTTACATACTTTTCTTGTTCACCAGCGGCCAGTATGAAAATTTGTCATGTGAGTGGCTGCCACTTGGTAGTTACCTGCTGTGCACAAGGGCTTGTGCCAGTCATCCAGTGTGCCCTGTGTAGAGCCCCAGAGCTGTCTTACTGAACAAGTATTTTTTTTCCTGGAAACCTAGGTTGGGGTAACAGCTGCCAGCCCCAGAGTGTCAGGATCCTTAAGATTTGGACCCAGGAAGACTTCATTGTTCAGTCACAACATGTCAAGTCTCTACTATAGTAAAATCAGGAGTGCAAAAGTATTTTGAAATACTTGATTTTTATATTTTTTCTTGAGCCATATCTTCCAAACAAACTTAAAAGGCTACTGCAGTCACACCTCAGTTCCTGTTGTATATTTGTGCCACAAAAGCATTCACAGAGGGAAAAAAATTTTTTTTGCTTGGGGTTTACCTCAGCTCAGTTTCTTTCCAACAGCTTTGATAAGGTCAAACTTCTGTCAGTGTCCGTATATGTATGTGGAGACTTTTGCAGGGCAGAGAAACAAGATGTTTAGAGGAAACAGACCTATGTGCTTTCAGAAACTTTCCTTACTGCTCCTCTCTCTCTCTCTCACTCTCACTCTCACTCTGTGTGTGTGTGTGTGTGTGTGTGTGTGTGTGTGTGTGTGTGTGTGTGTGTGTGTGTTGAAAAGGGAATCAAGAATCAAGAGAGGAGAGAGGAAGGGGCGGAGGGATAAAGGAAGGGAATGAGGGAGGGAGGGAGAGAGACAGAGAGAGAGAGAGAGAGAGAGAGAGAGAGAGAGAGAGAGAGAGAGGAGAGCTGCCTTATAGCTGCTAGGACTGCGGACAGAAATAGCACAAACACTGTGAGCCGTGCGCGACTCATTTTATCCAAGACCACATTTTATCTACTTTCATTAATCAGTTGCTCAGAAAGAAGGAAATGACATCTGGTCCATTCTTCTTCTGCATCTTCATTATTGGAAAATACTGTGAGTATGCTCAGCATCTAATTTTCTGTGCCTCACTGTTTTGTGAAATAATTACAAGTACAAATGTTCATTCCTTACGTTTATGCTTTTAAGCTAAAATGCATGCTCTGATAAAATTGCAATCTTATTTTAAAATCATTTCTTTTGGTATATTTCTGATATTTGTACTGGAATATACTGCCATAATCAAAAGTTAAGCAAAACTAACATGTTGTATAAGCCTATGCTTAGTAACAGGCAACTTTTATAATTGATGAGCAGTATTTTAATATTTAAAAACAATCTATAAATTCTGTACAAGCAATATGTCCATTGAGTTATCCTAGGGAGTTCTCAATACTCATTCGTTTCTATGTGGTTGTAGCACATTGCCATCCTATGATATGCTCCCTGGGGTGTGCATCCACACAGAGATGTAGCCATGTAACTCCTCTGTCAGGTTTTGCACTATTCCTTGAAAGGGAAACAAAGGAAAGCATAAAACAATGAAAAACAAAGTCATTTTGCTTTTAATATAATGGCAATTTTCCTTTGTGTATGCAGCCATGGGTTTTGTTTTTAGTCTTGTTTATAATTCTAGGGAAAGGGCTGTTATGCATTATGTCTCATTGAATTGTCATGTCTGAGTTAAGAAAACACTTATGTTTGTTAGAACAATTAAATAATCCAAACCCAGTACAGAATGAAAGTTTCTGAGTCCCCCTAATACCATAGGGTTGTGGGGGTGTGAACATCCCCAAATTTAAAACACAAGCATGTTTATGTTCTTGTGGCTTTCAAAGTCTACAAAACTTTTGTTTACACTAAAACACTCTACTTAATTTCTCAGGGTAACCTTCCATCTTAAATCTCTTAATTCTGATAGGCATATACTATGCTTTGATGATTTTTTTTCTCCACAGTACAACTAATCTAAATAGTCAAAGGTTGAGATGGTTTCAAAACCAGAGAAATGACTAGGAATCCCTGAGAATATTCTGCTCCTATTTTTCTCTCTCTCAATCTGTAACTAAAGTAAAAAAAAAACTCAAACTTCACATCATCATCAAGACACTGACTCTTTCTAATTATAACCTAGTGCTTAAGGTATCAGGGCTACAAACACACACACACACACACACACACACACACACACACACACACACACACACAAGAGCTGTACACAAGCTTCGGACATTTGCAGCAAGAGCCCTTTGAAATTAACAATCAATTTTAGCATTTTCTATTCTATTTCAATGAAATGCATAGACTGAGAGATCCAAAGGAATTCTTCTAAAACAGGTATTCTATTATGAAGAATTTCAGGTGTATAAAAGGTGTTCAGAGCAGTTTAAGAAGGAATTTTGGAGGATGTGGTACTAAAGATATTCCAGGCTATAAAAATGTTCCATGTTAACATTCTCTTGTTAATAAATTATTTTCATGAGCAAAATATTGAAACTGATAAAGATGATGACAATATCATCTTTTATATTTCAGTTCTATTAAGGTTTAAAAAACAAACAAAAAATCACGTAAGTAGTTGCATAGTTGCAAGCTCTAAATTCTAAATATTCCATGTTTTCCACTGGGGATGGGGCAACATGGTGACACAGAGATGAGGAGCAGGATTCCAGGCTACCTGTGCAATCTAGGTGACTGGGAGGACCTTTGCAGAGACCCTAAAATAGTAACCCATAATAAACTCAGTCCGCCTTGATTGTAGCCCATCCCTCAAATCCACCCAAGTGGGGACTTTCTTTGCACACAGCAAAGGACATCAGCGAAGGTCATCAACAGCAGCATTTAAGGGCAGGCTCCTAACCCTCTACTGCTGCCCTGAGCTGTGGGTTGTTTACTCCATGTGCTGGGTTTGCTTCCTTTGGCTTGGCTTATTGTTGTGTTGTGTGGTGTGGTGTTGTGTTGTGTTGATCCAGTCCTCTGGTACTTTGGAAAGGTAATGTGATATCATGGAAGACACCATCCTAACATGTTCAGCTGCATCGGTTCTACTATTGCTTCTACCATAGTATTGGTTCTACTATTCTCAGCAATTAATTTACCATCTTTGAACCTTAGTTTGTAAAATGCCAATCAAATATGTTACCTTATCTACTTCTCAGGGTCCTTGTATTCAGTCTCTGCTAGAAAAAAAAAATCAAATCTTCACAATAATGATTATGTAGAAACAATTCAGCAAGACCCAAGGACATGCTAGCCATGTCACAGGGCTAGCACTAATAATGCCAAGATTTTAGTGATTATTGTTGATGTTCTTTCCTCTGGACAATGATCATCCTCAGCAGGGGTGGCACAGATAATTGGGCCTTGAAAACAGCAAAACTTCCTATAGACGGAAAGAGCTATTGGCCATGTTTTAACCAAAAAACCTAACTGAATGCCAGATACTTCAATAAGCAATAGGACGAAATGCCGTTACAGCCTCAGCCTTGCTCTGAAGGGACAGAGTGGAGATGGCAGCACATTAGCCCAGAGCTGCTGCTGAGTGACACACACAGACGCCAAGCTGGGCTCAGAAAAGCCAGCCTTTTGTCCTTCAGTCCCCTAGCCATGGCCAGTGAATCGTAATAAACCAAAGTTAATCTGTAGTTTGATACTAGTTTAGTTATGTGAGATTTTGCCGTCAGAGGAAGCTGAGCAAAGGGCACGTGGGACCACACCGTGACGTTTTTTAAGTTCTTGTGAGTCTACAGTTATTTCAAAACTACAAATTTAAAAAAAAAATCCTCAGAATGTGTTTTATCATAAATCCTTATGAGAGATATTTTACAATAATAAACAATATCATCAAGCAAAATAGTCGTTTTGCATGACACTTTAGGTAGGCAGAAGACAGGTAAGATAGGAGAAAGTAGAGGGGCTTTGAAGCAAGCTATCCTAGACCTTACTTTGTAGACCAGGCTGGCCTTGAACTCAGAGACCCACCTGCTTCTGGCTCCTGAGTGCTAGGCTTAGAAGCATGTGCCACCACCACCAGACCACTTTAGAATTTCTAAAGGACTGGCCCAGATGTTGAGGGCTCAGTTACAGCACCCCAGGGAGACTTATGGGACTGTCTGGTCTCTGCCCTGGAGCCCACACCAGTGTAACTTCTTAGCAACTCTCTAAGAAGAGAAGAAACAGAACGTTAGACATCCCACAAAAGCCCATAAGTTTGACAAAGACATTAAAAAAGACCCACACCAACAGACTTATCCATGTCCAAATGTGGGAGAATAAATTTACCAATGCACAGACTATGGGATAGCTAGTGTTTCAAGTCAACTTTGTGAAGGTTGCTACAATTTCGTGCTGTTCCTACTCTGAATTGAGGCTCACATTTTTAAGTTCCAAGTAGGTAAAGATAAATCTGTGTAAATACTTTACCACCTGAATAAAAGGGAGGAAATTGTGTTTGTGAAGCAAATAGGCATTCAAGCATCATTTCACACATCAGAACAAGCTTGTCCAACAAAAGTGCCTGGAGGTAGGTAGTTTAGTTAGGTTTGATCTTTTTCATTAAAAAAGAAAAGATGTTAGGATTGAAATAACTTAATTTCAAGCTTTATGGTGTAATATTGTAATTTATGATGTAATATTGGGTGATAATTTTTATCATTTCCATTTCTGTGAGCTTTCCATGAACCAGGAACCATGTTAAATGTCCACAAACATCTCCTATTCCCCCATGACTTATGAGATGTTCCGACCTTAAAGTAGAAAACAGAGAAAGAGGAATGCTCTGTAGTACATCCCTGGCCCTACTTTCTAAAAAGTGTTGCAAATGAGATTTGAATCCAAGTCTGTCTCCTTAGTAACACTCTGCCAGTAAAATGTGACTTGGTCCTAATACTTCTAAAATTATAGTATCTTAGAATTAAAAGGTACTTTGCAGACACCCTGATCTATCTCACTTGAGTTCATACAAATGACGTAGTGCCCACTTCAGAATCTGAGTAACCCAAGGTCTCAAAACCAGAAATCCAGGTTCTCTACCACATAGGATGATGCCAGGCAGTGGAACACATTCACCCTCAGTGTCATGCATCTCTTCTTATGGACTGGTGAGGCTCTATGTACCAATTAATCCATACCAACATCCAGTGGATTAGGATACAGATGCTCTAACAACTTGTGGTATAGAAAACACTTTTGTTTCCAACCATATAGCAAATGCCAATAAATACCAGCTTAGTTCCTGTGTCAGCTCCCTTCTCCCTCCTCCCTCGCTAGCTCCACAGCCCCAGGAGCTCCATCTCTTACCTGATGTAGAGAGATCCAAAGCTACCTCTTACTGTTCAGTTCTACAGATCCAGACACTCCCCTGATCAGAACACCTAGAATCTACCCTTGACTTGAGGAATCCTTTCCTTCTTTGCTCAAAAGCAACAGCAAGTTATGAAGACTTCAGATTTAGGTTTTGATCTCCAACCTCATAAACAATAATTTTTTAAAAAAGTAACAAAAAGAGGACAATAAGAGTTAACTCTCCTATAATTTGTATTAGGAAATGGTATTTTCTTGTTAAATCATTGTTATGTATTGGTTTCTTTGTTTCATGCATTTCACTTTATAATTGTTTCAATATTTACCTGATTTAATTGAGGTCTCTCATGTCTTCACTCTTTCTATTATAATGAATATATCTTTTGGAAACAATCAAAAACTTTCTGAGAGTTCATCATCGAGAAGAAGGCTCACTCTCAGCTCTTTCACTGACTGCTCTGGACCACATGGCACCCCTGCGTCACGTGGTGGCGTCTTTCCTTTCTACTTGTTTCTCCATGTGGTTCTTCCAGGACTCCCCAAATCCTGCCTCAGGAACTAGAGCATACATTGAGTGTAGACTCTGGCCTCGGTCTCTTCCCAAAGTCAGCTCCAGGCCCACCTTTAGTCAAGGTGCCCAGTGAAAACCAAATGTCACCCTCATGATTAGCTACAAAAAGGGACAGCAGAGGTTCTGGCACATTCTTCAATGGTGAGATTTGCTATTTTTAAAAGGTAATTGACATTTTAAGTAATTTGATGTTTTTGTTAGAGGACCCATAGGTCCTTGAGCTGAGAGGTCACAGAGTTATGGGTGATTTTGATGATTATAACATCTAGTTACATGGAAGTTTCCTAAGCATCTTTTCCCTTGGCTTTCGTCTAATCCACTTATGGAAAGATAACATGAAGTTTCTTTTTTGTTTCTGCTGCCTGGAGCCTAAACCTCAAGTGAATTGCTATTACCTTAGGCAACTTCATAAGTATTTTTAAAAGACATTTCAGCTTTCTGCGAGTGAAGCTCCTTTGAGTTGGAAGGAAACCTAACGTTTCAGAGAATGACACCCACATCTGTGCAGCGGGAAGATGTTAAGGCTCTTCCTTTTCTCTTCAATATCTTGGGTCCCTTCTAAACATGGCTCTACAGTTGCATACATAGGTCCTAAAGGACAGGAAATAACAGAAGGGCAAAATATCGTCTGAAAATAGAAATAACCTAGACTGAAGTTCTTGAACTTATTATCCACCAAAATCCTAGTCTCCGATGTTACGACTTGGCCAATATGCTCCCCTGGTGTGGTCCACCTCTCTTGCTCCTGCCTGGTAAATAAACACTCAGATCTTTCTCACAACCCATCAGAAAGGCTCTGATCCCAGGTCCCCAGTGCTCCGTTTGCAGCCCGGCCCTTGGTTGGAAATGGCATCTCTGTTCTCCAATTCCCCAAGAGATCAAGCCATTTTTTAATTATTTTCCCTGATTTCACTGGTACTGAACACCTGTGCATCTTACCTCCCCCAGGCCCTTCCTCCCCACAGAAAGAGTGCCACCTCCCTGCCTTCCCACTTGTTCCGGTGCCACACAGTTAGGACAACAGAGACACTGCTGAGCCACAGCATCACCCTAAACCTACTCTGCTCCCTTCCTCACCCCATTTCCAGAGATGAGATCATGTGTTCTCTTTTACATGGAGAGTAGAAGGTGCAGGTGGGAGCATGCAGTGAGTCCTCATTGTTGTGGAAAGCCACCTCAGGCTTTAACAAGTCATGGCTTTGCTGCCATGTTGATCCCACATCGGTAGTCAACGATCCATTCTGACACACCTGGTCTCTTATTCATCCTACGGGCTGACTGTCATTGCATTTGGGATTCAGGCATTGGAATAAAACGAGCAGGTACAACCCTGGCCCGTTATCTCTGGCCTCTTCGTAGCCTCCTTCGGTTTGCTCATGCTGTGTGCTGTTTCGCCTCTGCTCTCCCCTACGTGGAAGCAGCTGGCTGTCAAGTGTACCTGTACCTTTCCTTTCCCACCTCCCAGCAGTCCAGACATGGGTGCTGAGAGGATCAGACGTGCCCTCTTGTTCCCGTCGTGTTAGTTTCTCCTTTCTATCTTAACTTGTCACTGTTTTCCTTCATCTCACCGTGGCTCCTAACAAAGTACCCACAATTCTACTTTCTTGATGCCAAATCCTATTCACCTCATCTCCCTAGTACTTCCTCCTCGTGAATGCAAACTTCCGCAGAAGAGTTGTATGTCGCACCTTACAACAACAACAACACACACACACAGAGAGACACACACAAACACACACACACAAATACACACACAGACACACACAAATACACACACAAACACACACACAGACACACACACTAACAGACACACACAAACACACACACAGACACACACACTAACACATACACAGACACACACACAAATACACACACACACACACACACACACACACACACACACACACACACACACAGAGACTGTTTTTGCAGTTATCTGGATTCATAGGCACTGGAGCTGATGTTTTCAGTTGTTGAATAAATTGGTTCCAACATCTTTCTCAGACATAAGGAAATGATTATCCTTCAGTTTTCTTTAGCTACATCCATTTAAACAGAGAAACATGACTTCATAGGTTTGAAATTAAAATGTTATGGAAGAAAAATGAATGTGAACTTACAGACCTTAATAAAAATGTACATATCTTGATCTACTGAGATAGATCAAATAAGCTGTCCTATAATGATTTCCTGGGCATTTTTATCCAGGCCACATTTCTAATCTGTTAATGAAAGTGGCTGATCAAGTTCTTGGTACATTAGGCACCACCTTCAGGGACCGAGCACAAGTGTCTGTCCCCACGCCCCTCACACCTCCTGGTCCTTGTCTTTCTTCGACAGCCTCTTCCCAGTCATTGCTGCTGTTATTAGTTGTGGCTTCTTCATTGTGGATGCCTTAATACGTTTTCCCAAGGTGGGCTGGAAGTGCTTGCTGCAGGTTGAATGGCCCAGAAGATTGGCCATTTTTACTTCCCAGTTGTAGCTAATTTGTTGGAAATTGCAAGCGGCCTCCTGGTTTATAAATGTTTCTACTTCCTCACACATTTCAAACTTAAAAAGACAGCACTATCAGACATGCTTTCTGTCAGCTTCTCCTCACCTCTCCCAAACATCCTCTTTGTATTAAGACCCAGAGGGGAGAGAAAGGAGGAAAAAAAGACCCAGAGAAGTGGCCAGTTAGCTCAGTTAAATTTAGATTTTTATTTCTGCTCCTCTGACTGTAGCCTTTACTCTGACCTTGTAAGATAACAGCACAATTTAAGTCATTAGAGAAGAGATTGATTTTATTTTTTGTGTGTTTAAACAACATTTTGGACAGCTGAATTCACCCCAGCCCTGACCAGAAGCAATGCAGTGGCATTTTTCTACCTAATCCACTTTAATGGAGAAAGACACATATGATATGTCTGAGTTGCTTTGGGGCAACTGCTTTCAAGTTTCTGTGTGAACATATGTAGCAGGTCCAAAATTATTCTCACTGTTCAGTAACTAGGAAGAGCTTCACACACACACACACACACACACACACACACACACATACACACACACACACACACACACACACACACACACACACACACACACACGACCATCTCATTTTTCCCTTAAAGAGTTCATAGTCAATGATAGACAAATTCAAATAGACACAAACTCCATTTACTAAAGAGTGAGCAGAAATACCAAGGCCAAGCATACCATCAGTATTACATTCCCTCAACAATTTAGCTAGAAGACAATCACAATAAATGTCTGAAGAGATAAGGATGGATAAATTAATGGGTATAGTATTAATGAAGGAAACTGGAATTTAGCAAGAATGTAAATTATGGGGAGAAGGAAAAATGATGAATGGTTGTATTAAGTAAAAGTAAATGATATTTTGAGTGGTTTGTAAGCACAGAGAAAGCTCTGAGGTATAAAAGAAGGCTTCATGGCAGCTCAGGACCTAGAGCCAGGACAGGCATTAAAGCAAAGAATACATGCTGGAGGTGATGTTGGTGCAACTGTTATTCCATGTCCTGTTCCAGAATGGTTTGTCATTGCCTCTGGGATGGGTTACAGAGTGTTCGCATTATAGTAGCTACACAGTTCTGTTCTAAACAGCTATGAAAAAATAAATCACAATGATATGTATCATAAAATCAGAGAAGATCTGATAGTAGGGGCTATAACCATAAAGTCATAGTTCTTTGAAATACAATTGTAGTGAAAATCTAAGTGAAAGATGAACTCAAGCCTTTTCAATTCATAACATCAGAGTTTTAGCTATGTCCCAGCAGTGACCAGTGGACACCAGTGAGTGTACATGTTAACTGTCATTCCACGAGATTATACAAGGAAATCCAAAGCTTCAAAGCTTCACAGTGGTTGACATTTATTCACTTCAGCAAAGAAGCATCCCTCCTGGGAAACAAAATGTGTTTGACTTATTTAAATCAAACGCAAATATCTTGACTCAAAGCCCTACATCATTTCAGATGCCATTTCTCCACATTTTTCTGTTTTGTCGCTGTCTTAGTTACCTTTCTGCTGCTGTGAAGAGATACTATGACCAAGGCTTACAGCTCCAGAGCATCATGGCAGGGAGCATGGCAGCAGGCAGGCAAGCATGGCTGGTAATGGAGCAGTAGCTGAGATTTTCCATCTTTGTCCACAAGTGCAAGGCAGAGAGAGAGCTATCTAAGAACAGTATGGGCTTTTGAAACCTTAAAGCCCACCCTCCAACAAGGTCACATCTCCTACTTCTTCCCAAACAGCTCCACTAACTGGGAACCAAGCATTCTAATATATGAGCTTATGGGGACCATTCTCATTCAAACCACCACAGCTGACCAAACTGGCGCCCTTTGCTTTGCCTTTGTTTGCAGCTACCTACTCTGCACATGAATTTTGTTTCTCATCCTTCATCCTAGTTTCTGAGTCAAGGCCCTTCTGTGTTGCCGGGATTAAAACGCCTGGAAGAACTTGGGAGGAGGCATCACTTAATTGAACCACAGATTCAGGTGGTTCAGCCCACAGGTGCTCAGCTCCTCGTGCTGGGGCAGAACGCGAACGCTGTGGGGTGGGACCGTGTGTCAGGGTTGCTTCATTGCATCCTTTCAAACAGCAAGCCAAGACAAGAAGACTGGAGACCCAGTGTAAACTCCAGTCCTCCCGTGACACACTTCCTCCAGCCCTGCCTCCCAGTGTTTCCACAGCCTTCCCAAATAGTGCCAACACCTGAGGACCACACCCCAGAAACACAGACCTGGGAGGAGGACATGTCATATTCAAACCATAAAGAAAAGAGCATGTCCATTTGGTAATACGCTGTTTCCTTTTTCTTCTAACAACGTGATTCACATTATTATAAAATAAAATAGCCAAATACAGAAATGTTACTCTAAATATGGAAAATTCCTAATGACTGGTGTTATTTATTAACTTTATTATACAAAAATTTTTCCAAGGAAGTCCCTAAAGCAGTATGATGTGTAACCCATAATTAGAAGGAGCAAGGAATGATCTGAGATGGTGATCTCGTCTGCTTGGAAGCTGAGCTGCCTGATTAGTCATGGTGGGGTGTATTCTCCTTTAACATTTATGCTGGGGGAAAGCGTGGCAAGTTTTTCAAATGAGTTTTAATATGCTTTAGTCTGTGCACTTAAATACACAAAGGGGGCTAGATCAAAGTCACTGCGCTTTGGTCACTGGTATGAATCATTGACCTTACTTAGTAAGGCTGTAGTACAGTCAGTTACCTCGTTGAAGTTCTAGTTAAGTGACCAACACGAGTAACGTTTACTTAAACCATAGAGGGTAGTGTAGCCTTGTCTCTCCAAATGCAAGACACAGCTTCAGAGAGATTTGTGAACTTGCCTAGGTCACCGGCTCACAATTACTCAGAGTTAAACTTGGGTTTATCTAATTCCCAAGTCAAGCGTTTCTGCTCGGTATGCCAACACCAAAACCAGGTTACACAGTTATGTGCACGGCCTGTCATTTATGGGGCAGTTATTCCTGTTCCCATATACAGATGAGCAAACTGCTCCAGTAAGCTGCCGTCAGTTTAGATCTACCAGGTATTACTTCCCCAGAAGGAGGAAGACACCACACAAACAGCAGTGGTATGGCATATTTGAAGGTCGAGGGACAGGGAGGGGCATGACAGATGTAGAAGATGACAATACGTTCAGTGGCTTATGAAAGGCTGAAGCAAATGCTGGAAGGAAGCTGGAGAGGATTGTGACAACCAGATCATGAAGACCTTTGATTGCCACACGCCACAACTTAGACTGCAGGAAATAAAGAATCGGAACAGAGGTTTTTCACAAAATGATGTAAGGAAATGTATGCCTAAGGAAGTAGCTCCTGCGCCTTAAAAGAAAATGGACTAGAATGGGAGACACTGAAGGAATCCTTGAAAGAGTCAAGGCCTGTTGCAGTGAGTCATCAGAAAAGGAGAGGCCATAATCAACCAATTCAGTTGCTGGCTTTCAAGTTTTTAAAGAACGTCTCTATATTTTTAGTGTATTTTCTCCCTGATACACGTATATAAAACACACAGAATCCATGTGGAGCACATTACATAGTCTCTTTTAACTGAAGATGGATTCCTTTCTCATACAATATATCCTGATTATAGTTTGCCATCCCTCTATTCCTCTCAGTTCCTCTCCACTCTGGATCCACTCCCTTTCTGTCTCTCATTAGAAAAGAACAGGCATCTAACAACCAAACATGACAGAATAAAACACAATAAGATGAAGCAAAATAGCCTTGAATACCCTGACTGGCACTGTGTGCATGCAGGGGTGGTGTGTGTGGAATGCATGCATGGTAGAGGAAGCATGCTTTCATGCACTGTGTGCATGCAGGGTTGGGGTGTGTGGAATGCATACATGGTAGAGGAAGCATGCATTCATGCACATGTACAGAGAGTAGAGATATCCCCAGGTATCCAGCTTTATCACTCTCCACCTTACTCCCGTGCGAAGAAAGCCATTTTAGCTAGGGTAACTGACTAGCAAGCCTCTAGATCCTCTTAACTCAACCCTTCCCACGGGACTGGAATTACAAGTGGGCATAGGCACACACAGTGTTTTTACATGGATGCTGAGGATCCGCACTCAGGTCCTCATGCTGAGAACAGGAAGCACTCTTACACACTGAGCCACTTCCCAGCCCAGGGCTGGCTTGTTGCCCTCACACTCCACAAGCATCCTGTGGTGTATCTGTCTATTCTCTCATCAGACTTGGGGTCTACCTTGGACTGTGTTTAGCACAGTTCCTATTTCTCGTGTGTTATTTTCTAACTCACTATCTTCTTTAACTACAAAAAAAGCTTTTGAGTCTAGTTTGAAAATAAGGCAAGAGAGAAAACATTGTCAGCAATGACACTTCAATAATAGACCCAAAATAAAGGGGCACAATGGTGCTACACAATCGTCTGAGTAAAAGGGCATGCAGGTACGGTGTGTACTCTTTAATCAATGAACAACTCTACAGCCTGGAGCTGTTATTAAAGTTTCTGTGAACAAATGCAGTTTTCCTTAACTGCGACGTCACAACAGTAGAATGCATCATATATGCAAATAACTTCAAATACTTTATAGGACCAAAGCATGACATCTGTAAGAAAACAGCTTTTACTATACTTTACGATGAACATTTTGAGCAATGGCACTACTTAGCGTAACTTGTGCACAGGTATATGCTCAACTGGTTTTTTCCTTTTGTGTGTGTGTGTGTAGGGGGTGCTGTTGGGGGGTATGGATTTTTCCTTTATAGGAGAAAAATTCTGTAAGAGCAGCATGCAATGGGCTGAAAGCTGAAGCTGCGCTCTTCAATCTGTACCAAGAATACCCTCTCTCCCTCAGCACATTTTTTAATTTCCATAAAAACTGCAGAACTTTAGTCATGCTAACTAATTAGTTTGGAAAAAAATCTTTAAAGTAGGAAAGAATGCATCCTATCGTTCTTGCAAACAATAATGTGGCCAGAAGATATCTGAAAACAGGCTCTTTGTGAATACTATATGCGTTATATAACAGTGCTTATAGCTTCCATGTGAATAGACAAAAATACAGATTCATTAGAAAAAGTCTAAGTGCTTCAATATATTTATTAAGATTAGGGACTCACCTTCAGCTGAACTAAGCCATGCTTTCCTGCTGGGTAAATTACTTGCTGGTATAAATTAAATGCACACTTGGAAATTGTGTGCATGATCTCAAAATGACACTTGCCAGGAAATCAAATATATTCTGGAGTTTCAAAATTAGTGAGCTAACTAAAGTTCACACTGGCAGGCTAGAGGACTTTCTCAAATGTGGAGTACACCTTTTACCATTTCTTAGAAATAGTGAACACTGTCGTAGCCACTTTTCTTTTTCTGGGTGAAGATGCCATGACCTTCCAGGGGATTAGAGTCCGCGATGGTGGAGTGGACACAGCAGGTGGCAGGCAGATGGAGCAGCAGTGGAGAGCTCTCATCTCCTCTCAGTCCAACAGGAGCAGAGAGAGCTCACTGGAAATGGCCAGAGCCCTCTGAAACCTCGAAGCCCACTCTCTTAGTGACTTGTCTATTGCTGTGAGACACTGGGACCAAGGCAACTTACAGAAGAAAGAGTTTATTGGGATTTACAGTTTCAGAGGATGAGTCCATGACCATCATTACCATGAACATGGCAGAGGGTGAGCAGGTATGGTGCTGGAGCACCAGCTGAGAGCTTACATCCTTATCCACAAGCTGAGGCGGAGAGACAGGGAGAGAAGGGCTAAAGGGAGAGGGGGAGGGAGAGTGCACACAATCTAACTGGGACCGATGTGGGTTTTGAAACCTAAAGGCCCACATCTAATGACATACCTCCTCTAACCAGGCCACACCTCCTAATCCTTCCCAAACAGTTCCACCAACTGGGGTCTAACTATTCAAATACATGACCCTATGGGGTCCATTGTCTTTTAAACCACCATGTCCACCCATAGTAACACATTTTCTCCAGCAAGGCCACACTTCTGAATCTTCCCCAAACAGCCACCAACTAGTGATCAAGTATTCAAATGTCTGATACTTGAAGTGGTGGTGGGGGCAGATGGGGGTTTGGGGGAGGGGGGACATCGCAAAATCACCACAAGTACTACTTCAATTATAGGAAGCTAGATAATTTAGGAAAGCTGATTCCTATTCACTTGATTAATACAATGTATTCTAAGATCTAAAGAGCAATCACTCTGTGATTTTTAGCCACCATTTGGCGACATCTACAGACGTGATGAGTCAGTGTTAGCCCCACAGCTGGCTTTACTGAAGAGCTAGTCACAATTTAAAATATTCCATTTTTAATCTCTTCCTTCCCTTACTTCCCCTTTATCTTTCCTTCACCTCCTTCCAAAAAGAACAAAAAAAGTAAGTTTCCTTAGTCTAATTGTTCACAGACAGAATCTGTGGGCCCTAAAGTGTCCAAGAGGCTGATGAGGGGCAATACACTATGAAGAAACTAGAAACGAGGACTCCCTGGCTGACTGCACCATAACAAAACTCAGGGGTGTTTATAGAAATTGAGTCAACTGGTGGAGGCTGGAGAAAAGGCCCACTTTCCATGCATATTAAAGAGACCTTCACAGAACTGCAATTTTTGAGTTCTGTCCTAAATGCTGGAAGTACAGAACTAATAATTGTTCATATTCCCTTTCTCCAACTCTGTGTGTTTCCCACAGTATACCTAGCACCAATAAAGTCATTAAAAAAAATCACTGGAAGACAACACCAAAAGACCCTTCACCTCTAGGAATTGACATTCTGGAAGTGATACTTCACAGAAGGTAAACTAACTGTCTCAGTTCCATTTCCTGTCGCTGTGATAAGATATCCTGACAAAACCAACTCACAGGAGAAAGGACTTGTTTGACTCAAAATTCCAGATTACAACTGGAATCAAGACAGCAGGAAACAACAGTCACATTACAAACACAGCCAAAAGCAGACCATGAATTAATGAATTCATGCTTATACTCAGATCTCCTTCTCCTTTTCATTCAGTCCAGGGCCAAGTCCATGAAATAGTGCTGCACACATTCAGGCTGTGCCTTCCCACTTAACCCAGTGTAACGATAGTGATTAAATTCATTAAAGGCGCCGGGCGGTGGTGGCGCACGCCTTTAATCCCAGCACTCGGGAGGCAGAGGCAGGCGGATCTCTGTGAGTTCGAGGCCAGCCTGGTCTACGGCGCGAGATCCAGGAAAGGCGCAAAGCTACACAGAGAAACCCTGTCTCGAAAAACCAAAAAAAAAAAAAAAAATTTCATTAAAGGCAGTGAATCTGAGTGGGAGGGCAGGGCAAAGGAGCATTTGAGAGAGGAAAAGGTAGGATGGAGATGGTGTAAATACAGAAATTCTCAAAAGAATTAAATTGTTAATAAAGAAAATTCCTCACATGCATGGCCATGAGTCAACCTAGTCCAGAGAATTCCTCACTGAGGCTCCCTTCCCAGTTTTATCTACATTGTATTAAGCCAAAACTCAAAACTAATCATCACACTAATAAATTTCTCCAATGGCAGTTATGTTCTGTAGAAAACAAACACACGGAATAGGATAGTAACTGGCAAGGAATGTGGGGAACTTTGGCTGGAATGTTCCTAAACAGTGTCTCCCATCCCAGTACTAACCAGGCCCAACCTGCTTAGCTCCAGATCAGGGCAATATTTTAGTAGACACAAACAGTCTTTCTAAGGGAGTGCTACTTATGAGAAGAACTCCTTGCCTTGTAGAGATCTGAATAACAATACTCCAAATATCCAGAAAGATAAACTGGCTCACTCGAAGGCCTGAAGGTAAGGCCAAGCTGAGAAGACAGATAGTGCTGAAAAGAAAAGAAAAAGAAGAAGAAAAGGAAAGGAAAGGGAAGGGAAGGGAAGGGAAGGGAAGGGAAAAGAAAAAGGAAAGGAAAGGAAAAGAAAAGAAAAAAGAAAGGAAAGGAAAGGAAAGAAAAGAAAAGAAAAGAAAAGAAAAGAAAAGAAAAGAAAAGAAAAGAAAAGAAAAGAAAAGAAAAGAAAAGGAAGCAAGCTGGGGAACAGTGGCGACCTGTTCATACATGATCTGAAGGTAAAGGTGAAGAGGTTGGATGTTATTCTAAGGACAGTAAGGGCCCAGAAGAATTTTGCAGTGAGGACACTTTTGTGTTGTCATTTTTTTAAAGAATCTTCTAGCTGCTGTATGATGACCAGGATGGAATGAGGCTGAGTGGAAACCAGAGGCCAAGTAGGGCATGGCTACTGTTGGGGTCAGTCAGCGTGGCTATCCACACTTGGGAGACAGCAGAGATGAGGAGTTGACACAGTTATGACAGTCGTAGATAAAGGTTCTCCAGCACTTGAAAACCAGGTGAACAGTGAGAAAGGGAATTGCTTAGCCCTAAATATAAGAGGATGCAAAATGACTCAGGAGGGTCCGAGGAAAGCCAAGCATTTTCAGTAAAAAAGGAGTATGTAGGGATGTAGATCATCTCTCCCTGATAACTCAGTTATAGAGGGATGGTGTCACATCTTACCTGCCACAAGTGCGTCTCTAGCCCACTTGCTATCTTGTGAGCTGGATACAGATGGGTATTCAGCAGCCAGTCACACAAAGCAAGGCCAGGGGCAATGATATAACAAAGTGTTACTTAAGAAGGAGGGAACTACTTAACCTGGTGACCTGAATTAGCAACCACCTCCTTCACAAGATAATTCTTTTAATTAACTTTATTTTTTATTTACTTTTTTGTTTATAAGTGCTTTGCCTGCATGTATGTGATGTATTATGTGCATGCCTGGTGTCTGTAAAGGCAAGAAGAGGTCATTGGATTCCCTGGAGCTGGAATTATGATTGATTCTGAGCCCACAATGCTGGAGTTACAGGCATAAGTTAGCACACCAAGCTCTATTTTATTTTATTTTATTTTTCTTTATTAAGAAATTTTCTACTCACTCCTCATGCTATCCACAGACCCCCCCTCCTCCCTCCTCCCTCCTCCCACCCCCAGCCCTCTTTCCCAAGCCATCCCTCATCCCCCAAACAGAGGTCTCCCATGGGGAGTCAGCAGAGCCCAGCACACTGAGCCTAGGCAGGTCCCCTCCCCACTGCACCAAGGCTGTGCAAGGTGTCAACCACAGGCACCAGGTTCCAGAAGCCTACCCATGCACCAGGGACAGATCCTGATCCCCCTGCCTGGGTGCCCCCAAACAGTTCGAGCCAAACAATGGTCTTCCATATCCAGAAGGCCTAGTCCAGTCCCATGGGGGCTCCACAGCCACCAGTCCCCAGTTCATGGACTTCCACTAGTGTGGCCAGTCATCTCTGCACATCCTCCCATCATAATCTCGACGTCCCTCGCCTGCAGTATCTCTCCTCTCTCTCATCAATTGGATTCCCAGAATTCAGCCTGGTGCCTGGCCATGGATCTCTGCATCTGCCTCCATCAGTCACTGGACAAAGGCTCTATGATGACAGCTAGGTTATTTGCTAGGCTGGTCACCAGAGTAGACTGGTCCAGGCACCTCTGGACCACTGCCAGCAGACCAAGGTGGGGTCAACCTTGTGGATTCCTGAGAGCACATCAAGCTTTTCATGTATGTGCTGGGAATCCAAACTTAACTGTCCATGTTCACATGCAAAATCTTCACCAAGCCATCTCCACAACCCACATCATCATTTCTAAAGTATGATCCTCTCTCATCTTGCTCTTTGCCTTGGCCTTGAGACAATTGATTACACTTACAGCTCCTTTGCCTTCCTCCAAAATAGAGTCTGATTGCCTTTGATGACCTCAAGATCGGTCGGAAATGCATTCTAGATGCAACACGGAGAAATACCAAGCAACAGTAACTTAAAGATTTTTTTCACACACTTGTAGGTACATCAAGTCAGCAGTTCAGCCAACCTTTCTACCCTACCATTCCACCACCCTTCATGTTTATAAAGTTTAAACCTCCAGCGTTCCACAGAGAAACTAGGGTCGTAAGCCATTGTCTCCATGGAAGCCAGTGTTCCACATGAACCATGAGTCGTTACAGGGTTGACATCTCCAACAGTTCTGCGGAAAAATAATAGGAAAAGGTCTGTTTTGATTCAGAATATTTTCTTGGACCTGGAGGGAAAATAGCTTTGGAATCCCTGAGCAAACAAATTAAAAGAAACTGACTTCTGTCTTATCTTTGCAATAAAGGCTTTCAGAGAGTGGACAGAGTGCCTAGAGGAAAATAATTATGGAAGTGTTAGAAAATAAAATTGGCCTTGATTTTTGAAGGGTAGGACTTCAGTGGGGAAAAAAAAAAAGATAGGCAAAGACATTCCATGCACCCTCAACGGGAATATGGGGACTCATAGAAGAATGATGTAAAGAATGCTTAACAAGAGTCCAGACTCTCGACCAGACAGATATGAGTCTAAATCCATTTTCCCACTGATGAGTTCTGTGGCCCCTGAGCAAGGTGCTTCTCTGTACCATGGCTTGTGCACTCATAAAATCAGGGTGTTGTTAACCCTGTGTAGTTGGATATTTTTCACTCTTTTGCTATTTTGATTCTTTTGGGGGGCCTGCCACCCAGCTCCCAAATAAATCACACATGGAGGCTTATTATTACTTATAAATGCCTGGCCTTAGCTTGGCTTGTTTCTAGCCAGCTTTTCTTAAATAATTACCCCATCTATCTTTTGTCTCTGGGCTTTTACCTTTCTCTACTTCTGTATTTCTTTCTTTCTTTCTTCTCTGTTGCTGGCTGTGTAGCTGGGTGGCTGGGTGGCTGGGTGGCTGGGTGGCTGGGTGGCTGGGTGGCTGGGTGGCTGGCCCCTTGAGTCCTCCTCCTTCCCTCACTTCTAGATCTCTCCTTCTATTCATCCTCTCCGCTTGCCAGTCCCTCCTATCCTTTCTCCTGCCTCACTGTTGACTGTTCAGCTCTTTATTAGACCATCAGGTGTTTTAGACAGGCACAGTAACACAGCTTCACAGAGTTAAACAAATTCAACAGGAAAGAAGGCAACACATCTTTGCATCATTAAAACATTTGTTCCACAGAATAAACAAATGTAACACATCTTAAAATAATATTCCACAACAACCCTGTTTGACAGAATTGTGACAGGGGTGAAGTATAGCAGGCATGTAGCATGCTCAACCTGCTTGCCTACCACAATAGCACAAAACGTGAAAAAAAAAATGCACCCAACCAGAGCAAAAAGTCAATGTAAAGAACTGGAAGCTTTTAATAGTAGGTTGTAGTCCTGATGGCTCATTCACAGCTCGTGGGAAAACATAACTTAAAAAGAAGATGAGTCTTGGGCTATAGAGATGACTGAACAGGTATAGGTGCTTACTCTGCAGCCTGGCAAACTGAGTCCAATCCCTAGAGCACATGTAAAGGTGAGAACCAATTCCACAAAGTTGTTCCCTGACCTCAGGACAAAAGCCATGCCATGTGTGTGCACACACATATCATGCACAGAAATAATAATAATAATGGCAATTTTAAAAATAAACTTACAAAGTAAAAGAAAGGAATATTATCATTTGTGACAACATGGGTGGTCCTGGAAGACATTTTGCTAAGTAAAAGAAGTCAGGGACAAGGAGACATTTGTCTGCATAATCTTACTGATGTACAGAAAGTACACATTCAAGTGAGCACAGGCAGAGAGCAGAATGGTAGTACCAGAGTAATGGAGCAGGGAAGATACGGGCCAAAAGGTGAATATTTCAATTAGGATGAATTTGTTCCAGCTCTCTTATAAAGCACAATCACTAAGGTTAGTAACAGTGTGTAATGTGTTTGGAATTCACCTAGCAGAGATTTTAAATGAAATATAAATAAATAAGTGCTTGAGATAACAAATTTATGTCTATTGAATGATTTAATCATTCTACTTTCTATATGTCATTATATCCCAAATATGCATGCAATATTATAAACTAAAAATACATATTTTTATATTTTTGGTTGTGAGCCTAGCCTTCAATGGCTAAGCCATCTCTCTAGCTTTTTAGCCAGTGGTGGTGGCACACGCCTTTAATCCCAGCACTTGGGAGGCAGAGCCAGGCAGATCTCTGTGAGTTTGAGGCCAGCCTGGTCTACAGAGTGAGATCCAGGACAGGCACCAAAACTACACAGAGAAACCCTGTCTCAAAAAAACAAAAAACAAAATAATAATAATAATAATAATAATAATACATACATACATACATACATACATACATACATACATACTTTTAAATAAGGACTAGGGATGTAGCTCAGTGGCAAGGTGCTTGCCTAGAATGTGCAAAGGCTCTACATTAAAGCTCCATCATTGCAATAATAATTAATGATAACAATAATATTTATTGAAGACACACTCCCTAGGAAAAGAGAAGGCTGTCACTATGGCTGATTCTGGATACCATGACCGTAGGTTAAAGAGTAAACAGAAGGAAGATACTACCTTTTTATTTCCTAGACATCAGCTAGTACAAACTGGAGTGGTGGCTGCGGTAGTAAGAGCAGAAACTGAGTGTTAAGTGAAGAGGTGTTCAGAAGAAATACAACACAAGTGCTCTTGGTTTCGGGTCTTACTTCCTGGCTGCTCCAGCAGCATAATCAATGAAATTGCCTGTTCCCACATCAGTGAGAAGGAAGGGAATGAGACTGTTTGATGTTAAGAATGTCACCGTCTGAAACATGATAGAAGTATATAAACACGGCAGCCCTGACAGGCGGAAGACAGCCACAGGTCCACTCCGCTCCCCAGTGCCACTACGATGAGCAGGTATGTGGTGGCGAAATGGCAGGGAAGAAGAAGCTGAGTGGTGTGGGAGCTGCGGAGAGAAGCTGGACTCAAGATGCTGCGGCAGTGAGTAACAGGCTGATACGGATGGCCTAGCTGCCGCCTGGGGCCACGTTGATGTCCAAGGGTCATGCTGATCTGGGGGGCCTGCACTGCCACCCAAGACCATGGTGATGTCCGGGCTGAGCTATGGCCAAGGGCCATGTCTGGGTCCATGGCCCTACCACAGCCTGGGTCTGTGTTAATATCCATGGTCCGTGTTACAATTGGGGCCAATGAGAGAACTGGCCCTGGTGGCCTGGGCCCAGAGAGCTGGTCCCACCCCTCAACTGAGGGAGGTGGTCCCAACGGAGGCCCGGACTGACCAACTCAGCTACCACCAAGGACTGTGAGTTGACCCAACTCAACATCTATCCTATCTACAACCTGAGGGAGCTTATGAAGGGAAGGGTCCTGCCAAACCATAACCACAGGATCTCAATGACTCAATACAGCAAGATATCTGAGAGAAGTTTCGATGAGGATCTGGTACTGATGGTGTCTCAGAAGCCAGAGGCCTTGAACCTGACAACAACTCTCTGCAATGAACATTTGCAAGTAAAGCTGTTTGAACAAGAGGTATACTGTTTGACACGCCACAGCTCCCAAGGCCACTATGACAAATGAATATGTGATGGAGAGGCAGGAAAGAGGAAGGAATGAAGTGTTTTGGGTTTTGGAGGGTTTTTTTTTTTTATTTTATTTGGGAGGGGGAAGAATACAAGGGTGGAGGACCGTCATGGAAAGCCTGGGAAATGAGTAAGATTGGGGTACATGATGAGAAATTCCCAAAGAATCAACAAAAACAATTATGTTAACAACAACAAAAAAAAATAGAAACATATAAATACAACATACAGAAACCTCAGCTATTCTGTGTAGGAAAATGTGTCCTTGGTGTGTTTATTGTGCGGGATTGTGAGCCCTGATTAATGTGTAGGACATCTCACAATTGAGAATTGTTTATCCTAAGCCCTCAAAAACTGGTTCTTAACCACCCAGGCATTAAAAAGCAAAACAAACAAACAAACAAAAAGGTATCTCGTGTTCACTCGGAGCACTTCTGTTCACTCTTCACGCAGAAGTCATGAGGATCTGTCTTTGGTTGAGCTTCGGCTCAAATAAGAGCTCAGAACTGTAGTAGTGACGGCACAGAGGCAGACATGTGGGTGGCTGGTGAAAACACAGCGGAGGAATGCTAACAAAAGTTGACAGAACTTAGACATAGAATCAAAATCAAGTGGCCCTAAAGACATCCCCTTACTGCTCAACAAGGTAAATATTCTATTCAGGGAATTATGGAAACTTCAGAAGTAAAGCTAAGCCAACAACAGTCTGTCAGAGACTGGTGTGGAGCTCCGTCACACATTTTGCTACAGAGAAGATAAAAGAAATGGGGATCTAAGTGACATGGGAAAGAGAATCAAGAAATTATTTTTTTTGTTTTTCTTTTTTCTTTTATTGAAAATTCATACAATATATTCTGATCACTGTTTCCCCTCCCCACTCCCCTGCCCATCCAACCTCATCTTGATCTCTCTACTTAGAAAACAAACAGGCAAAGAAGAAAGAAAAAGCACTCAGAGAGACATGACACATACACACAGACACATAGAAACATACAATTGGAAATTATAGTATACAAGCAGAAGACCAGCTAGATTTTTTAAATGCCCAAACAAAGCAATATGAGAAAAAAAATAATTACACTGAGTTTGTTTTTTGTTAGCCATCTACTGCTGGACATGGGGCTACCCTTATATGTGGTTTATGTAACCAGTCAGATTCCATTGAAGAAAATGTATTTTTCCATAGCAAGATGACATCAGTTGAAGATAGCTTCAGGGGTAGGAATGGGGACTTGTCTCCACTTTCCCTCTCAGTGCCGGAACCCTGTCTGACTTGAACCTGTCCAGGTCTTGTGCACACTGTCACAGTCTCTGTGAGTTTATATGTGTGTCAGTACTGTTGTATCTGGAAGACTGTTTCCTTGATGTAATCCATACCCTCTGGCTCCTACAACTGACTCTTTCGACTTCTTTTTCCTCATAGTTCCCTGAGCCCTGAGGGGAAGGGGTTTGATAGAAACATTCCATTTATAAATGACTGAGTGTTCCAAGATCTCTCGCTCACTGTACATTGTCCAGTTGTGGGTCTCTGTATTAGTTCCCATCTACTGTAAGAGGAAGCATCTCTGAAATGGCGTGGCAAGACACTGATCTATGGCTATAGTAGAACATTGTTAGGAGTCATTTTGTTGTTAATTCCTTTAACAGAGCTATAGTATGTGATTTTCTCCTGAGCTGGTGGTTGATCTAGTCTCTGATTCTAGGCCACCCACATAGTATTGGGGACGGGTTCCATCTCATGGAGTGGGCTTTCAATCCAATCAGAGAGTAGTTGGTAACTCCCACAACATTTGTGCCATGGTTGTTGCCACGATATATCATGCAGGCAGGACACTGTTGCAGACTGCAGGGTTTGTGGCTAGGTTGATGGTCACCTCTGCCCTCTAATAACCTCACAGTACCATGAACACTAGTCAGTAGGGCTGAATGAGAGCTCTGACTAGGCACCAACTTGACTTCTCCATGTTGAATGAGATGTGTAAGTATTGTCTTCAGCAATAGGGAGTTACCATCAATTTGTGGAGAGCAACCAATAGCCTGAGTTATTTGAGCATTTCCATAGAGCCTCGTTGGCCAAAGACTCAATTAGATGTAACCATTTTCTGGCACTTGGTAGTGAGAAATGTCTAGTTGGGGCATTGGGGCATTATCTTCCCCCCCTCCCCGTGGGTGTGTGTGGACATATATCACAACTTCTGCAGTAGTAGGTTTCCATATGACTTCTCAAATATTAGTATTAGACCTCTTAGTATTAGTTGTCCCCATATTCCTTTCCTTGACCCCCTCCCCATTTAATCCTCTTGTTCTAGTTTCTCCCTTGTCTTTCCACAGTTATATATTCTATTTCCCCTTCCTTGGAAGATACTCCCCTCACCACTTATTTTATACCTAACCCCTGTGGTTATATGGATTTCAGCATGCCTTTCAAAGGCTTAAAAGCTAAAATCCACATATAAGAGATAAACACCCTATTTGTCTTTTGAGGTCAGTTGACATCACTCAGGATGATTTTTTTCTAGCTCCATTTATCTGAGCATTTCATGGTTTCATTTTTTTAGGCAGCTGAGTAATATTCCATTGTAAAAATGTACTGCGTTTTCTTTATCCACTCATTTCTTGGTGGATATCTAGGCCATTTCCAATTTCTGCCATTATGAATGGCAGCTATGAACATGGGTCAGCAAGTCTCTGTAGTAGGAGGTAGAGTCCCTTGGGTATATGTACAAGAGTGGCATACCTGGATCTTGAGGTAGATCTATTCCCAGCTCACTGAGGAACCACCACACTGACTTCCATAGTGGCTGTACAAGTTTGTACTCTCACCAGAAATGGAGGAGCATTCCCCTTGCCATCCTCACCAGCATGAGCTGCCATTTGTTTTACTGATCTTGGCCATTCTGACTGGTGTAAGATAAAAGCTGTAAGTAATTTTGATTTGCATTTCCCTGATGACCAAGGAAGTTGAGCATGTCTTATTTGTGCTTCATCTCACAATAATTCTATATTTAATTATATACCCCATTTTTAAATTGGGTTATTTGTTTTCTTTTTATTTATTTTTATTTTATGTGCATTGGTTTTTTTGCCTGCATGTATATCTGTGAGAGGGTGTTGGATCCCATGGAATTGGAGGTACAGGCAGTTGTGAGTTGCCATGTGGGTACTGTGAACGGGACCCAGGTCCTCTGGAAGAGCAGCTAGTGCTCTTAAATGCTGAGCCATTTCTCCAACCCTTGGTTTCTTAATGTCCAGTTTTTAGTTGTTTATATATTTTAGGTACTAACTGTCTATTGGAAGTATAATTGGTAAAGATTTTTTCCCACTTGTAGGCTGCCACTCTGTTCATTGCTGTACAGGCTTTCAATTTCATGAGGTCCCATTTATTAATTGTTGTTCTTAGTTCTTGTGCTAATAGTGTTCTGTTCAGAAAGTCTTTTCCTGTGCCAATGAGTTCAAGGATACCCCATACTTTCTCTTCTATCAGATTCAGGGTATCTGGCCTTATGTTGAGGTCTTTGATTCATTTGGAGTTGAGTTTTGTGCAGGGTGGTAAATATGGGTCTGTTTACATTCTACATGCAGCCACCTTGCTTGTCCATTACCATTTGTTGAAGATGCTGTCTTTTCTTTTTATCAGTGTGTATTTCTGACTTCTTGGTCAAAAATCAGCTGTCCATAGATGTGTGGACTTATGTCTAGGTCTTCAATTATATTCCATTGAACAACGTGTCTTTTTTATGCTAATACCATGCTGTTTTTATTACTATAGCTCTGTAGTATAAATTGTAATCTAGGATGCTGATACCTCCAGCATTTCTTTTTTTTATTCAGGATTGTTTTAGCTAGTGTGTGTGTGTGTGTGTGTGTGTGTGTGTGTGTGTGTGTGTGTGTGTATTTCCATATGAAGCTATTAATTGTCCTTTCAATCCCCTGTGAAGAGTTGTGTTGGAATTTTGATGGGGATTGTGTTGGATCTGTAGACTGCTTTTGGTAGATGAATTTTTGCACTATACTAATCCTACCAACCCATGATCATAGAAGATTTTTTTCATCCATTGGTATCTTCTTTAATTTCTTTCTCCAATTCTTAAATCAAGTTATCCCAAGATGTTTTTGAGGCTACCATGAAAGTTATTGTTTCCCTGGTTTCCTTCTCAGTTCATGAAGGAAGGCTACTGACTTTTGTGAGTTAAGTTTGTATCCTGATACTTTGCTGGAAGTGTTTATCAGCTGGGGAGTTTCCTGGTGGAGTCTTTAGAGTAATTTATTTATGCCTTCCCTATTTGTGCCTTCTTGATCTCCTTTGGTTGTTGTACTGCTCTAGTGAAGACTTCAAGTGCTGTAATGAATGAGTACGGAGAGAGTATACATCCTTATCTTTTTCCTGGTTCCACCTGGTTTCTTTGAGTTTCTACCCATTTGGGTTGATGTGGGCTGTGGGCTTACTGGAAATTGTTTTTATTGTATTAAAGTATGTCCCTTGTATCCCTAGTCTCTCCAGGACTTTACCATGAAGGTATGTTAGATTTGTCAAAAATCTTTTCTGCATGTGAGATGATCATGTGGCTTTTGTCTTTCAATCTGTTTATATGCTGGATTGCACTTATCAACTTACATATGTTAAGCCATCTCTCTGAGATCAATCTTACCTGATCATAGAGGATAATCTTTTTTATGTGTTCTTGAATTTGATCTACAAGTATTTTATTGACATTTTTTGCATCCTGCTCCTAAGGGAAACTGGCCTGTAATTTTGTCTTAGTCTATAGGTTAAATGACCCATAGACAGCTGTGTGAAAATGTGATTGCACAAAAAGGGTCCAATATGAGGGGAGCAGACTGGGTGGGGGTGGGGATCAGATCTGTGTGCTTGAACCCTTCTTAGCCTATCTGTTAAGCATTTCTTCTTCTTAAGTAGGGAAGACATCCCACAGAAGATCTCTGATCTACCGTGGGATGAGGGTAGGTCACAGACACCCTTTATACCAGTGCTTACACAGAAAATCAAGGGAAAGTCAGGGCAGTATTTTTAGATTTTTACTACTGACTTCTGGGAAAGTTCTGATGTCTATGACCTACCATGGGGAAGAAGAATTCCAGGGTCTATGGCTTGTCTACTGAAGGGAGGAGGAATGAGGGATGAGAAGCAGGAAGACAAGAGAAAGTCAGAACCTGTGCTTCTGAGTCTGCTTCTGATGTCACTTTAGGGTCTCATTTTTTCAGAGTCCACCATGTCTCCTGCCACCCAAAGTGGAATCATGCTTTAAGTCTGGTTCGGTATAAATTTCAACTGCTACAAATTAACAAAATCCAGATTCAAAAATCTTCACTATTCTGGTCAGACATTTAGTCACTCGGTAAAGATTTACCATATCAAGGTGTTTTTTGAATGCACAGTAGACACTTCTGAAAATCTCACACAAAGTCTAAATGTTCTCTTGGTTTCCTGTAGTATCTGTATATGTTATCCATGGGTTTGTGGAGCTAACATACTCTTCCAGAAAATATTCTGTGGCTGTGCTCCCTACCTTGAGCAGAATAGAATTGAACTATCTAATTTTTCAAAACCTCCTGAAATTTTCTCAGTAATTCAGCCCACTGTTCAATAATTCAAACAGTTATCACTAACATGGATATTTCCCTATGGTACTAGTGGTATAAACTGCAGTCTATTTCCCAAGACTCTCATCCAAAACAGAAACCATCACTGCTTCCAAAAGAGCAGAACAGCTGCACTCATCCCCTACTTGCTAGTGTCCAGCTACTCCTTAATTCTCTTGGGATCAATTATAAAATCTCAACAATCCTCTAAGACAAGGAGCCAGAAAATTAGTCAACTGCTGCTCCACAATGAGCAATCTGTGCATATTTCTATTATGTATTGCTGTGGTTTGGAAGGGTGCCTCCTGGAGATGTATTTTAGGCTTGGTCCCCAGACAGTGACACTAATAAGAGGTGGCGGGATCTTTAAGAGGTAGGACCTCATGAAAGGATGTTAGGTCACTAGGGCTGTGCATTTGAAGATAATGTCAAAACCCCAGTCCTTCCTTCTCCCTCTTTGCTGACTGGCTGCTATGAAGTGAGCACCTTCCTCTGCCATAGATTCCACTGTGATGTATAGCCCTATGCAACAGGCTATTGGCCATGGACCTCCAAATCTATGAACCAAAAAAAAATCTTTCCTTGTTTTAGGATGATTTTCTTCACATATTTTGAGGCAATTAAGGAAATCCAGCTACTCCATTGTAAATGTTACAGCTCTGAAGGGAAAGGTATCCTGGTAGTTGGAAACCAAGGATTACCTGTAAGTGTTATAGCTCTGAAGGGAAAGGTGTCCTGGCAGTTAGAAGCCAAGGAATACCTGCAAATGTTACAGCTCTGTTTCAGTGGTGGATGGTTTCCCCAGCAAAGTGTTACAGTCCTTGCTCAGGGAAAGGATTTCCTAAAATAAGTGTAACAACTCTGCTCTATCAGGGTAGGGTTTCTGCAGTGAAACTGTTACTGCTCTGCTCAGGAGAAGGGTTACAGCCCTACTTAGCTTCCCTGGAATGTAACAATTAGGCTCTGCAAGGGAAAGTTTCCCCAGCCAAAATGTTACAGTTCTCCTCTGGCTCCACTCTGGGGAGAGTCCTTCAGCTCTGCTCTGCTAGGGAAGTTTCCCTGTGGAAATATATCAGTTCTGCTCTGTTCCAGCAAAAGCAAGTTATTACAACTAACTTCACTCAAGAGATTTATTGGGAGGGAAGAATCCAGGCAAGCAGCTGCCTCTGCCATGGTAGAAAAAGGTAATACCAAACTGAACAGGTACAGAGTTTATGTAAGGTTTCTTAGGGGTAGAGTTTTCCAAGGTAAAGATTTTCAGGGTGGGATTGGCAGGATCTCAATTCCGGAGTTTAAAACAAACTCAGAGATTGGTTGGAATTTGTGCTCAGGGACTGGTTGGATTTCATGCTCTGAGATTGGTTGCATTTCAATTCCTGAGTTAGAGGAATAAAGACAGGGTGTTTCCTTGGCTCTGGTCTCGGGGTCAGGGTGTTCTTTCACTGGCCGTTTTTACCCTACATCCATACCTAGCTCTGCATCTCTCAACCTACACTCTTCTGAGATTTTAGAGCAGAGAAACTGCCCTGTGCATGTGGCATGTTTATCAGCATCCCTGGCCTCTACCTACTAAATGTCAGTAACACTGTCTACATTCTGATAATCTCCAGCCAGATGTAGATGGGGCTACCTGTAGTCTGAGCTACATGGGACACATATTAGTCAGGACTCTGTAGAGGAACATAACTAACTGAAAGGGGTGTGCTAGATTGGTTTACACAATAAGATCTAGGTGGTCCAACACTGGCTCCCTCGCACTTGAGAGGCCAAGCATTGGAAGTTGCTTTGCCCATACAGGTGGAGGTCTCAGCAATCTCAAAATTGCACTAAAAGCCTGGAGGATTTCTGGGGAGCTGCTTGTCTTCCGTCTCCTTTGGAAGTCCCGAGTAGCTGGTTATATCAGTAAAGGAACACCGCAGTGGCGACAATGTAGGCGGACTCAACAGCAAGAGTGAAGGCAAGCAAAGGCCATGCTTGCTCCTTCCATGTCCTTCCCATCCTTGCTCTCCAGATTCAGCCTTTGAATCACACCAACACTCAGTAAGAAGACTCCAGAGACACACAGAGCCCAGCGGCTTGCCTCCTCCCTGTGCACAGTCCACACAGATCCCACCATACAATGTGGTCATGCAAAAATGGCAATAACTTGCTCTTTGACAGAAAAAAAAAACAAGCTGGTACTCACCAAGTTCCTTGTTTCTCTCTTGGTAGTCAGTAGATGCGATTGTTCATCGCTTTTAACAGTTACCCAATCTCAAAGAACTTTCAAGAAAGAGAAGACTTAAACTGTTCAGGAAAAAAAAAAATTTTTTTTTCTACTGTCTAAGCAAACAACCGGCAGAGTGAGGAGACAGCCTATGGAACAGGAGAGATTCTCTGCCAGGGGATTCATGGCTAGAGTCTAAAAAGTACTCCAAAAATGAAACACCCAAAACCTCCCATCAACAAGTGAGCAAATGAACTGGCTAGCTCGCTAAAGAAGAAATGCAGATGGACATGGATACATGTCATGCCTTTCATCTCAGCACTCAAGAGGCAGAAGCAGGCAGATCTCTGTCATTTCAAGACCAGTGAGAGCTACATAGTGAGACCCTGTCTCATAGAAAGGGAGGGAGGGAGGGAGGGAGGGACGTACAGACGTACAGACAGACAGATGGATGAACAGATAGATGAAAGACAGGCAAGTAGCTAACTTATATTTGAAAAAAAGGTCCAATAGTCTTATCATGGAGAGACTACAAATTAAAATGACTTTGAGAGTCTATCTCAACTCAATCAGAATAATTATTTTCAACTGCTTGCTGCTGGAAGGAATAAGAATAACTTCCAATTTTCTGGAAGTTCCTCGGAAAACTAAAAAATAGAACTACCATATAACCTAACCATTCTACTCCTGGGCACATACCCAACAGATCAGCATATCACAGAGACACCTGAACATCCCTGTCTTCCATGTTTGTGGGAACACTAGTCACAACAGCCAAGGTATAGAATCATCTTAAATGATCATTAATAGATGGAGAAAAGAATTACCTAGATAAATGGAATTATGTAACTCAACAAAATGAATGGAGCTGGAAGCCATCGTGTCAAATAAAATAATCCAGTCTCAAAAGGACAATTATTGCCTGTCTCTCTCATCTGAAGAATCAAGATGTAATTATGACACACACACACACACACACACACACACACACACACACACACACACACTCAGATGTAAGACATAAAAGCAGAGAATGATGGGGCTGGAAGAAACGATCAAAAGGAATGGGAGAAAGAACAAAAGACGGTAATGGAGAATGGAAAGATAAATATCACTTTGTCTCTCTCTCACATACAGAACCTAGATTTAATGATATGCTAGGACATGAAAGCACAAGGGAGATATTTGGGAGGGAGGAAAGCCATTGAGTTATTGTGCTCACTGATTTTTTTCACATTTCACAAAGCTAAGATTGAGGCTTTCAGAAAATCACAAATCTATGGAGGTGACAGATGAGGGCTAGGGGCTGTAGTCCATGGAGTCCCAACACTGACTGCTTTTCTTCCACCACACCAGGGACAGGTGTGCTTTGCAAATATTTGTATAATAATTAAGCATCCAACATTAAGACAAGTGGCTGCAAATTCTGAATTAATGGCTTGTGCATTAACAAAGAAAGATTGCTTCTTTTTCTAATATAAATTGCAACATTATAACATGCAAACTGCAACAGCAGGAAAACAGCCAAGAGATGCACTTGCCTTTTCAATAGAAAATTGTTATTCTTTTAAAATTCTACGATACTGTTAAAGGCTTTCCTCTGCTTTAGTGATATCATTGAATTGACGTAAGCTTGACACATGAAATTAAATGGCAAATGAAATTTACTGTCAGGCCAAAGGAACCTCAGAACTGTGACTATTCATTCATGGAAAACAAAGGTACAAAGCCTGCACCTTAATGTTTAGTGGGGGCCTTTCTTCCATAGAGAAAAGGCAAGCTCTCTCCTCTATAGCTTGGGGATGCTGACATGGTATTTGCAGGAAGCAGAAGGGCCCAGGCTCTGCTGTAGCTGCTCCTCCCCAGCTTATGTGGAGAATGTGAACTCAAGGCTACAGGGCTACTGGGGCCCATCCTGTCACACAGAACACAACATACCTACATGCCAGTCCCACAAAGTCCCCGTGCCCAATATGTCTCTTTGCTTCCATCTAACTAAACACCAGGAAAGACGTAATAGTTCAGGGAGGTCTCTACTCTCAGTTGATCTAATCAGGCCATCAAGAATCCCACCAATTCTGCAACCTCTTGCTACCTTAGTACTGTAGCCTCCATCTCTCCCTGGTGACCCTGTCATCCTTTCAAATAGATTGCCAACCTGAGGTTTCTCTACAAAAGGAAATTGTGTGGAAATAGGATACTCACGTTGCTTGTTTGCTTGCTTGTTTTGTTTGAGATAGCATCTCACTATGTAGCTCTGACTGTCCTGGAACTCACTGTGTAGACCAGACTGACCTCAGAACCTCAGAGATTCTCCTGCCTCTGCCTACATGGCATCTCGTGATGGAGGCTGGAATATGGAAGGCATGGCAACAGTGGCATTTATCTTGTTCCAGGACTGCTAGCTCCTCCAAGGACTCCCTCCACTTCCTAGGGAGTCCCACAGGCAGTCTCCGTGGCCAGAAGAATGCACTGTAGCCACCTGAAAGCAAGAAGGCTAGGAAAGGTGTTCTTTCTAGACTCTTAGTGGGAGGCAGTGAGAGGGCAGGGTTTCTGGGATAGCCACGTAACCAGCAAGGCAACAGTGCCAGCCACACTGCGTCTAACAGTAATATGAGTTTATTCTACATACTATTATGAAACCTTTCATCCCTAGTTTCAGATCTTATTATTCTATTCATAATCTTTTGTTTTGTTTTGTTTTGTTTTTTCAAGACAGGGTTTCTCTGTGTAGTTTTGGCGCCTGTCCTGGAACTCACTTTGTAGCCCAGGCTGGCCTCGAACTCGCAGAGATCTGCCTGCCTCTGCTTCCTGAGTGCTGAAATTAAAGGCGTGCGCCACCACTGCCCGGCTTCTATTCATAATCTTTTAAGATGGGAAATCACCTTCACTGTCTAACTTACCAAGTTCAGCTTAAGTTGAATGAACTGAGCTCCTTACAAACCCCTTCGCAAATACATTGAGCTATTGTTTGAGGAAAATCTTACACGCCAACTTACTTTATTTTATATGGTTTAAATGTTTGCTTAAAATTCTAGAAAATCTAATAAAATAAATTTTAAATATAGCAAATGTCAACTTAAGCATTTCAATGCTGCTTATATATTTCTTTTTTGCTGCTTATATATTTCATTCCATTTTTTAATTAAAGTGCACATGTAGAACCAGATGCAGTGATGTTTATTTGTAACCACAGGTGCTTGAGAATCTGAGGTAAGAAGATAAGAGTTGAAAATCAGCTTTGGCAATATAAGAAGACTATGTCTCAAAAAGAGAAAGAAAGAAAGAAAGAAAGGAAGGAAGGAAGGAAGGAAGGAAGAAAGAAAGAAAGAAAGAAAGAAAGAAAGAAAGAAAGAAAGAAAGAAAGAAAGAAAGAAAGAAAGAAAGAAAGAGTGAATATAGCTGGAGTTGGAGAGATGCTTCAGCAGTTAAGAAATCATAATCATACTGTTCTTCCAGGGCACTGAAATTTGTTTCCTGTACTATGGTTGGACAGCTCCCAACTGCCTGTAACTTCGGCTCCAGGATGTCCAACAGCCTTTGCTGGCCTCCTCAACATCCACACATGTATGGCAGACAGATACACACACATGTATATAAATAATTATATATATATATCCTTCAAGGAGAGAATTGAACAAGTCAGCCAGAGCTTCATCTCATACAAACAGTAGAGACATGTGTGTGTGTGTGCGCGCGCATGTATGTGCTCATGCCACAACATACATGTGAAGGTCAGAGAACAACTTGCAAGGGTGGGTCCCCGGTTGGAAGCTAGGTCATCAGGCTTGGTGGTAAGCATCTTTATCCACTAAGCCAGCTCACTAGCCCAAAGAGATCTTTAAGAGAACAAATAGTCAGTAAGAAAGTCTGTGTTATCTCTGTCTGTGTACATCTGATGTGGGTCTCTATCCATCCTCTGGGGCTATCCTTGTTACTGTTCTATTGCTGTGAAGAGACACTATGACCAAGGCAACTCATAAAATAAAGCATTTAATTGGGGCTTGCTTATAGTTTTAGAGGATTAGTTCATTATCATTATGATGGGGAGCAGACAGGCATGGTGCTGGGAGCAGCAGCTGAGAGCTTTACATCCTGATCCATAGGCAGCAAGCAAAGAGAGAGACATTGGGCCTGGCATTGGCTTTTGAAACCTCAAAGCCCACCCCCAGTAACACACTTCCTCCAACAAGACCACACCTCCTAATCCTTCCCAAACATTTCCACGCCCTGGTAAGTAAACATTCAATTATATGTGGCTATGGGGGCCATTCTCATTCAAACCACCAAGGGGCTGTGTATACCCACGGGAAAGGGATTTATCAGAGGTTAGCCTTGGCCTCTCTCCTAGGAGTAGACTGGCCCCAAAGAGGGAGCCGATACCAGCTTTAGTTCCCAGACATTTCTGCTGTTAGTCAGATAAATGAGCTCTGAGAAGGCACATTTCTCCATCTGTTGAGTTCCAAATGTCTTCAGCTCAAAATATCAACTCTGGAACTCCAAGTAAATCCCCACACCTGTTAAAGGATAATTTAACAAGAATTGGGAGGAAGAAGAGATTAGAAGTCATGAGTCATACAGATATAAAATCAAAGTATCTCAAAGATTTTATTTAACTCATTTACTAATGAGAGAACCAGTGGTAATTCAGGAGACATTGTGTATTCATGTTTGCATGTGTGTATGTGTGTGTGTGTGTGTGTGTGTGTGTGTGTGTGTGTGTGTGTGTGTGTGTTTAGCCAATAGGAACGATGGAATAAAAGCATACAAAATCAACCAATTCCATGAAACAATAATTAATGTATCTCACTATCTCATTCCTGCCACAGAAAATCTGTATTTCTAGGGACAATGATTATTTGCATTTTTATATATCAGAGCTGAAAAAAAAAAAAAGAAGAAGATGTGAGGTCAAGATAACTCCATTCATTGATTTTGTGTGTTTTTCCCATCTCAAAGTCTTTCACTTTTTTTTTTCTGTCACATTGCTATGCTGGCACAAAGCCAGACACCATGAGGCACCTGGATAGTCAGGTGATGGGTAGGCTGACATGCTTTCCTATGGATGGTTACTTGGCAAATCTTTGGGTAACTTTCCAGAGAGGTTCATTTTCCTGTCTTGTATCTGTCAGCCCCACCGCAACATGGCTTCCACTGCTGTAAGCAGATGATGCCATGATTGCAGGGAAGCACTCTTCCCACGTCTTTAGATGTTGTCTCCAGCGTCTTCAGAGCACTGCTTCCTGGCCCTTTGTCCTGAACAATCATGTCCTAATGCCATTTGGTGGCCCCCGGAAAGGTGTTCTGTGTTGGGATGTAAGGAGTGACAGGTAGAGGAGCATGTTAGAGACACTCGGCCATGAAAGTCGTCCGCAGTGGGGAGTAGATTGTCAGTGTAATGACATTGACGTTATATAAAGAAGATTCCTCATTGTTAGAAAATCTGGGAGAGAAAGTTAATGAGAGAAAATCAGACTTAGTCTTATGACACTGCATAGGAGGAGGGACTCGTATTCAGTATGGTGAGATGTACTGACAAGTAAATACAGATGTCTGCATGCACAGGTCTGAATAACCACACCTTCCCAGTCCATCCACTGAGGACACTGGGCACAGCAACATCCCAGTAACAAACCAGTATCTTGGTTTCTAAATATGATTCGACCCTGGGAGGAGCCAGAACTCAGAGAAATGGTGGATTTTAAACCAAAGCAGGCAAAATAGATGATTCTGAAAAAGTCATTTAGTGCCCGAAAGCATGGAAGTCCTCAGAGACCAGTGGGTTCTGCTGAGGTTCAAGAGAATCAAAGCCGGGTTGAGGTTGTTCCTACTGCCAAAGATGGAGAAATTCGGGGACAGCAGGACCAAGGGACCAGTAAGATGGCCCAGCAGGTTAAGGCACTTGTCACCAGTTCAATTCCTGGAACCTACACAGTGGAAGGAGACAACTGGCTGCACAGAGTTGACCTCTGCCCTCCACACGGGTGCCCTGGTACACTTGCCCACTCATCCCCACATCACGCACATACACACAACAATATGATGTTTAAAGGAAACAAAGGTGGTTCCAGACAAAACGAAAGACATAATAAAACATCTCAAGGGCTGAGTCCAAACTAGACCCATCTACTTAAAGGATATTTGGAAGCCCCAGCTTAAATAGAAGCTGAAGGTCCCGTGGGAATGGCAACTCAATGTTAATCTGATTTTGATGGCTGTGTCATGTAGTGGGAGAATGCCTTTGCTTGTAGGGAACATGTAGCAAATGTCTGAGGGTAATATCAGGCGAGAATTTTACTCTCAGATAGTCTGGGGAGATAAAAAAGATTCTTATCCCATATTTGCAGGTTCTCTGTCAGTTTGAGAATTGAAAATTATAAACTAACATTAATCTAACATTAATTATATTACAATTATAATATCTAAGGCTTTTAATGTATCTATTGATCATAATGTTATGGAAATAGGCTAATTTCATGGTACTGTCATTGAAAAGCTGTATCCACATTGAATATAAATTTAAATTTAAGAGATAAGATGTAGGCTGGGAATTTATTCCGTAGCAGAGTATGCGTTTAGTATTCCAGAGGCCCTGGGCTTAACCCTAGTACCATCAACAACAAAAGGAGCATAAAAACATAGTAATAACAAAAATGAGTGGGTCAGAATATTCTAACCAGCGGCATGGAAGCACAGCCATGTTCATCCAGCTAAAACTTGAAACAGTTGCTGGGGCTGAAGACTGACAATTTGTCAACGAAGTTTTGTTTGTTGTTTTTCATCTTGATCTTTAAAGTTCATTCTTTAAAGCTTAATAAAGAAGATATTAAAGTTCAGGGTCAACACGAATGTGCTCCTGAGGTCTCTGTTCTGGGATTCACAATTCTTAGTTTCCACTGTGGTTTAATCAACTATTGGAGGGGAGTGATGAATTGATGAATTTTAAGGTAACTTCACAAATGAGAATAGTATTTACACCATAGTGTATGACACTGGTGTTATGATTCCATTGCCGGAGGTGGGGGGAAGGGAAGCTGCTTGTGTGTTTTTCTGTACGGGAGAATGGAGTGGGGGGAGCTGCATGTGTGTATTTCTGTACGGGAGAACATGTGCATGAGTGCAGGTGCCCACAGGGGCCAGTGGTGTTGGGTCTCCATAGAGCTGGAGTTACAGCACACTGTGAGTCACCTTACTTGGGTGCTTGGAACCAAACTCAGGTCCTCTGGAAGAGCAATGTACTCTTAGCCACAGAGCCATCTCTCCAGGTCCCGGAGTATTGTTTTATGAGTCTCAACATTGCAATCATGGTGGATACATCTGCCAAAATCCCATTTGTCAAGACTAAGAATGAACTATGCTCTAAATGACAGGCAGCGATGATGTGTTGGTTCATCTCGTCTAACAAATGCGCCACACTAGGGAGGCCTGATGGCATGGTGGGAGAGGCCCTGCTTTCGTGGGTATAGAAGCATGTGGGAAAGGTGCCCACCATTCTTTTTTCTGTGCACTGAAAATAGATCTAAAGAATAACATCTGCTTTATCCTCAGTGTGCTTACCCTTCAAAGTCAGAGTTTCTAGACCTTTCAGTTCTTTCAATAGCTTCAAGACAAAGGTACTTCCTCTAAGTTTACTCCATACACTTTCTTCCAAGTATCTCCTTGTGTTCACATCTTTAATTTTCCTATTCAGCAGATCTCCTTTCCAACCCCTCAAGAGGCAACCAATGGCAGGGGCTTCGTTACAATGGGTTTCTTTCTTATCATCATAAGATAAAAAAGCACACACAAGAATGTGAGACCCAAGATGTAATGGCCTTTTGTTAACTGCCTTTCGTTTAAATTGGGGTCTGGCAGGGACAATTAATGTGCCCAATTCTTTAAAGTTTCAAAGTTCCCATAGTCCTCTTTGTTCTGCTGTGTGCTCATAAGGGTAGAAGGCCTGGGATATTCAGAACATATTCTCTCCTGATAACATGATTTCAAATCATAACTAATTTTCTATCAATCAGTAAATAAATGTTTGCCTAGTAAGAATAAAATCTCGCCTGGAAGTAAGACAGTATAGTCTGAGGCAGGATTTCCAACAAGACTGGCTTCTAGCTCTCCAAGGAAAGGTGTGAAGAGAGAGAATGGTGTGCCTCAGGGGTCCCAGGAACTAGAGAAGGGATGGGACAGGGAAGCAGGGCTGGAGATGGAGGATGGGTTGGTGGGTCTAATGCTGAGCAGAGTAAGAGGCTGCATGGCAAGGCTCTGGTAAAGGATGGAACCGAGGCCATGTGCTCCATGTCTCCTCTCACCCCTAGCGCATCCCAGGAGACTGAGTAAAGGCACAGCCTTGCCCCTAGCGGTTCAGGGCGCCTCCGCTGTCTCTTCTAACTGTGGGGTGTGTGTGTGTGTGTGTGTGTGTGTGTGTGTGTGTGTGTGTGTGTGTGTCTATTTTCTCCCCTCTGCCAACTCCACCCTAGACTAAACTCCATCGTCTTTCAGTTGGATGACCACAGTCTCCTCAGCAGCAGTCTATCTCCCACTCTCACCCTCTGAGATCTGTGACCTAGCTTCGGCAGCCAGGAGGATGTGACGAGAGAAAGCACATGCCCTCTCTAGCTGCAGGGCCAGGTCCCTGGCTTCTGTTTCCCTTGCATTTTTTTTTTTCTTTCCGTTTTTCGAGACAGGGTTTCTCTGTGTAGCTTTGTGCCTTTCCTGGATCTCGCTCCGTAGACCATCCCTTGCATTTTAAATAAAGGTCAAAATCGTCCCCTTTGTCTGCCTTCTCAGCCCCAGCTCAAGCCACACGTGCCTGCTCACTGTGCTCCATCACAACCCTCGTAAGGTCGTCAGCCTAAACCCACTCACCGCCGCAAACACCCCTGCCACCCCCCCTGCTCCACTGATTCCACTCTACATTCTGCTCTCTGCTTACTCAGACCACTTTCTCAGAGGCCTCCTATACAGATCCCAGCAGCTCGTGTCCACAACAGCACAGGTCTCATTTCACTGTGCACCTCTCAGTTTGGAATTATTTATTGACTGGTTCGCGTGAGTCCTCCCAACAGACAGCGATCCCGGCCAGGAGAGCAGCTGGGCTCTAGCCAATGCCCTGGCCAGTCTTGCCAGAGCCTCACACTTAGAACTGCAAAATGAGCATGGGGCACATGCTTCTTGATGCCCTCCAACCAGAGAAGCCTTGATTCTGAGCCCACAGTGAAGATACACTAAGTTCTTGATTAAAAAAAAATAAATAAAAGCTGAAAGCTTTCTACGGAAGAGAGGAACAGGGCTGAAGTTAAAATACAAGCCTACTTTCATTAAAAGGGGGGGGCTGAGAAAACATTTCTAGAGTTGAGAACTGGAAACACGGTTTAGTGGCAGAATGCTTGCCTAGTATACAGTAGGTTGTAGGTCCAATCCCCACCACTTCGGCACTCACAGAGGAGTGGGGGCAATGGACAAAGAAAAAGAGGCTTGGAAAGAGAACCGTAGGAAGAGAAGCCGATGAGAGCATCCTCGCGAGGCAGAGGCTCTGGAAAGCAGCCACCGCCATGGTAGACGGCAACGCCCCGATTTCCGGACTAACCGGACCAGGGGACAAATGTGTGGGAACTACACACGGGGGACTGCCTTTGGTGCTATGTGTGTATTAACCTTCTCCGAATGTCCTCTCTCTCTCTCTCTCTCTCTCTCTCTCTCTCTCTCTCTCTCTCTCTCTCTCTCTCTCTCTCTCTCTCTCTCTCTCTCTCTCTCTCTCTCTCTCCCCCCTCCCCCCAGTCACTCCCGGGAGTGCACAGGATGTCAGCTGCCCCCTTGGCTCCTTCCCCTGTGGGAACATCACCAGGTGCTTGCCTCAGCCACTTCACTGTAATGGTGTGGACGACTGCGGGAACCAAGCCGATGAGGACAACTGTGGTGAGTGGCGAGCCGCCGAGCCGCAGCCAGCAAGGCCTGGCCTCTCCAACAGGAGAGAACTGAATGCAGAGGGCTTGTGAACCAACAGCTGGATTTGCTTCAGTGTCTGCTCTGTGAAAGGACCAGAATGGGCACAAGACACCCCAAGTCCAAGTTCTCAGCACCAAGGAGATTTATTGGCCCTGGAAGGACAAAGGGCATGCCTCGAGATAGAGAGGAGACAGATGTATCCCATAGGCAAACGGTGGTTTATAAAGGGAATAGGGGAAACCCTGTGTTAGGATGAGTGGTTTGTTTTGATTGGGCATGTTAATTGGGGTATCCAAAAGGGGGCTTTTGATTGCTGGGCTTCAATACTTTGATAGCTGGACCTTGGTAGTCAGCCTCAGGAGGAGGAAGTGGCCAAATAAGGGAATAGACCTTGGTGGCTAGCTTTAGGAACGTAATCTAACAGTTTAGCAAGGCAGAGGGACTGGGAGAGAAGGGCAAGGCCTGCCAGAGCCGTGTTTGCCACGCTTGGGTCTGCTAGAACCCTCCACCTCCCCGGTACTGTTAATACAGTGATGAACTATCACATCCAGCTCTCACTGTTTTGTAGGGAATACTGTTGCTCTCAGTATTTCAGATAAGTAGTTATTCGGCACAATCAAGTGTTTTTAAGCCAAGAAACCTGCAGAGCTCATGTCTTTGAGGGACCATGGTGTCAAAATCGAGAACATGGTCTCCGGAGACTGAGCCTAGGAACGGCTTTCACCAATTATGCAAACTTTTGAGAACATTTTGTAGCCTCTTCATGCCTCAGTTTCCTCATTTTGTACAAGGGTTTAATGGCTGAGTGGTGGTGGCACATGCCTTTAATCCCAGCACTTGGGAGGCAGAGCCAGGTAGATCTCTGTGAGTTTGAGGCTAGCCTGGTCTACAGAGCGAGATCCAGGACAGGCACCAAAACTACACAGACAAACTCTGTCTTGAAAAAAAAAAAGGGGGGGGGGGAGGTTAATGATTGTACCTACTGTGAGACTTTGGGAAGATTAAGTATAAAGGATTAGGAGAGTGCCAGGCGTATGACCAGGACTCACAACATGTTAGAGACTGTTTGTTCTACTTAACGCGGCTGAGGAGGAAATGTGAGAATTCCTGAAAACAGAAGTGGGTAAGTGGGACTCACTTGTCCCAGCAACAACCTGCCCTACGACCTTACAAGGCCAGCAAGTGAGGCTGTTGGCCAAGTCGAATATTTAGGAAAATAGCTTACAGTTGATATCTTTGTTCAGATTCCTGAAACTTTAGAGTACAAATTTATCAAAACAACTTGAATGCCCTGAAGCTGGTTCACTGCGAAAGGAATCTGTTAGTCAATACACAAGTTAATAATATTCTCACTTGTGGGAAAATACACTATTTTTGGAAGACGAAAACATACCTACAATGCTAGCATTGGATGCGCTGTGTACATGATAAGCCTGCGGGAGGCCTTGCTGCCCGACTCTGGGTGTTCCAGTTTCATGAAGCACCAACCTGAATGGATTAAACTTCCTTGACAAATAGACCTGGAAGGAGACAGAGCTTTAAAAACCTCCATTCTGTGTAAACACTTAGTTTATGTCCTAGAAGTAATGGGCCTCCAGAAACAGGTCATTTCTTGTAAATGAATTTTAGAATCACAAACCTAAGTCATTGCCTCAGGGGGTATGAAGTAACTATTTTCACCCAACTCCTTGCCTGTGGGAATCCCAGTACAACAGCCAAGAACTGCAACGCACTAACAAGGTCCTCAGTCTCCCTTCCTAAGCCTCCTCTGGCTGAGCATCTCACCTGGGCTGAGGTGCGGAAGACCAAGCTGTGATTTCTCTTACCTTGTGATGGTTCACATCTGTTCATTTGATTACCATGCCAAGTGGACAGAAGCGAAGCTGGATTTAGGCAAGCTGTCAGTCACCGAGGCACACTCTCCAGCCTCGGGCTTTTACAGTTTGGTTTGGTTTTGCTTCGTTTTGTTTTTTTTGTTTGATACCTTCCCCTGGTTGTATTTTCACAACTTCTCAGTCTGGAACACTCTCTGTACATGGGTAGTAAGTGAAATGCGGACACTTAAAGTGGTGAGCGGAAACTACGCACACCTTGGAGTGAGAGGTGCACAAACATGTCAAAGAATCGCGCTTGCTAAACTAACCAAATATCGCACCGTTCTTAAAAATGAAAATGTAGCAGTGGTCTGTGTGCTGCCAGGCACTTCCTCTGCACCTGCTTGCTGTTTGGACACAGTCCTAGGTGGAGTCCCATCAAGTGGGACGGTTCCAGGAAGCACAAGCCTGGCAGCTCTCTCAAATTCACCAGAAAAGGTGGATTTCAGCCTAAAGGAAACTCGAGCTTTCGTGGCAATCTTAAAGAGACCATATTAAAGAATAAAAATAATAATAATAATAATAATAATAAGTAGCAGTCCTTGTGGTGATAATCTTTAGTCCAGTGCTTTCCTCAAAACCCCCCAGTCAGCAACTCATACAAAGACAATAAGGCATTCAATACAGCTGGCTCAGCCTCCAAGATTTCTACTTCAATGCTGGAATGGGGGGGGCAGTAAATGACCCTTCTTCTCCTTTTTAGAAAATGGGATGAAAGAGCACCTATAGCCACAGGTTGGTCACAGGATTCACTGAAGGCTGGGGACATAGCTTGGTAGTCAAAGCACTTGCAACTCTCGGCAGAGACTCTAAGTTCAGTTCCCTGCACCCATGTCAGGTACCTCAGAACCAGCTCTAACTCCAGCTCCAGGGGATGTGACTCCTTCCAAGGGCAAGAGAGAGAGAGAGAGAGAGAGAGAGAGAGAGAGAGAGAGAGAGAGAGAGAGAGAGAGAATCTTTTCTAAGAGGATTAAATAAGATGCTGTGTATGGGAGGTGTTTAGCAGAAGATAGATAACGATGCATTTGCGCCCCCCCCCCAGGTTCATGCATGAGAATCCTACCCTCTAAACATGTTGAAATGTTAATCTGATCCTCTAAGATGTCCAAATGCATGTTGCTGCTGTCTGTCCATGCCAGAGCAGGCTGGAACACTCAGAAAGGACAGCAGAATTCCATCACCGTCTGTGGAGTCAGGTGATAAAGACCAGGAGCTTGAGTTATTTCTGCCTCTCGTCGTTCTAATTTCCCTGGCCAGCTGTGGTTTTTTTGTTTCTTCCCTTTATGGTATCTGGATAATTTATGCTTCCAAGGCTGCTCACTTTTAAGACATCCATATTTAAATGCTTGCTAATGCTAATTAAATTAAACCAGAAATTTGGTCTTTTCAGAATATATAAACTTCATGAATGTTTGATGAAGCAGTATTAGATATATTTCCAGCTATGTAAAATAAAATTTTTTAGCCTAACTAGATGAGATGAATCCATGATCATTTGTGATTAAAAATATATTGTCAAATAAAATGTCCTTTTTTAGTGGAAGAGGACCAGCATTCAGGAGGCAGAGGCAGCCAGATCTTTGCAAGTTGGAGGCTAGTATGTTCTATAATTACGATGGCTAATGTCAGCTTGAAAGGATCTAGAATTATCTGGGGGAAAAGCCTCTGGGAACACCTGGGAGGGGGTTTTCAGACGGAGTTAATTGAGGTGAGATCACCTACCCTAAATATGTAAAGCACCTTTCCATGTCTGAGGTTCCAACTACATAAGCAAGCTGTGGGCAAGCACTGACCTCTCTCTTTCCTGAATAGTATTACAACATGACCAGCTGCCTCAGACTCCTGCTGACAGTTCCTGACCCAACACATTGGATTATACTCTCACCCTGTGAGCCAAAAGAAGCCCTTCCTTCTTTAAATCACTTTCACTAAATATTTTGCCATAGCAGTGAACATTAAAGGTAACTAATACAGGAACTAGAGAGATGAATTAGCAATTACGAGCTCTCGTTGCTCTTCCAGAGGACCAGAGTTTGATCCTAGTACCTACATCAGATGGCTGACAACTGCCTGTAACTCCAGCTTCAGGAAATCTGACTCCCCCTTCTGGACAGACAGACAGACAGACAGACACACACACACACACACACACACACACACACACACACACACACACACACACACACACCACATGCACACATGTAGCTAATAAAGAAATGGGTGCCAGGAAGTGGCGTCTTTGCTGTGATAAACATGCCCACGTGGTTTATGGACTTTTAAAACTGGTTTGTGGGAGGAATGTGGAAGAGTTTGCAGGTACAGGATAATGAAGTCCCAGAACACTATGAGCAGAACTTCACAGGCCATTCTGATGGGAGTTTAGGGGACCAGAATGCCAAGGGAAAGGTGAACAAGGGAGGCCCAGCTCCTGAGGTTTCAGGAAGAACTAGGCTAGAAGTCATTTTGGAAAAGATTCTGATTTCATTCTGCCTGTGTCCTGATCTTCACTCTGATCAAACCTCTAAGACGTCCAGGTATGTGCTGCTGTCTGTCTGTCCATGCCAGAATAGTCTGCAACACTCAGGAAGGACAGCAGAATTTCATCATCATCTGTAGAGTCAGGTGATAAAAAGTAGGAGTACTGCTGAATTCCAAAGTAGTGGACTTTCTTGTTGAGCAATGGAAATTCCAAAGTCGCATAGCATTCAGGCTGCAGCATGACAATGGCTCACTCTCTTACCCAGACCTGTAGTAAAAGAGAGAAGAAAGATGTGAAAACTCTGAATCTGGCAAGAAAAGGAGTTTGAGGTTGTGGACAAAAACAGCGTAGCAAAAGCAGCTGTAGTATATAAAAAAGATTAGCACCATAAAAGATAAACATCATGTTCTGCAATGGGACAATAGGAAAGGTGCCTTAAGCAAGATCCTACCAATGAAATCTCCAGCTTGTAAAACACAAATAAATTTGGAAGGGGACAGCCTAAACTAGGAATGCTTAGTTTCTTGTTCAAGAGCAATCACCTAAAAACAGTTACCCAAGGGTCAGCAGCATACACCAGTGGCTACAGCTATGGTCCAAGAGAACTAGACTAACCTGGAGCTGGCAGCAGCATCTGTGTGGTACTGATTTTATAGGCATGAAAGATGCAAGAGTGAGGGAGTCGTATAGGCTTGCAGCAAGGTCCTTAAATGCAGATAGAGCATCTAACTGTACGAGGGTTGGAGTCTCTGTACGGAGATTCTGAAAAGCAACTGCATGAAGCCGGAAAGGTAGAGCTTTCACTGCAGTGGAGATTCCGGGATGCTAGAGATGCCAGGACCATGGGGTGTCCACTAAGGAAAGCTGCAAACAGAGGGTAGAGGCAACCCAAGAAAGAGTATGCGTGCTGTAAGTGGCAGAGCTGGAGAAACAAGGCTAATAAACCCCTTTGGAGTCTAGATGATGCCATCAAAAGTCCCAGTACCAAACAGTGAGCTGCAGGATTTGATGATTTCCCTTCTGGGTTTTGGTCTGCTTTGGTTCCCTCTTTCCTTGCTCTGCCCCCATTCTTCCCCTTGGAATGGGGATGTTTAGTCTGTGCAACTGTATATTAGAAGTAAGTGGTGTTTTTTTTTTATTTTATAAGAACTCACAGTTAAGAAATTGTCTTGAGTCTCAGATGAGACTTGAACTTTGGACTTTTAAACAGTATTGAAACTGTTAAAGACTGTGGAGGACTTTTGTCATTGGACTAAATGCATTTTCCATTATCAGATGGTTATAAGCCTATGAGTACAAAAAGTGGAAGATGGAGCTTCAAAGTGATACATGTGTGTGTCAACTTAGAAGAGACAGACTGGCGATGGTTAACATTGATTATCAACTTGAAAGGCTCTAGAATTACCAAAGAGGAAAGTTTCTAGGTATGTCTGTGAGGTAGTTTCTAGATTGAGTTCACTGAAGTAGGAAGATCCACCCTGACTGTGTGGATACCATTCCATTGGCTAGGGTTCCAAACTGGATAAAAAGGAGAAAGCAGACTGAGTGCCAGTACCCATCTCTGTCTGCTTGGTGATGCAAGGTAACCAGCTGACTTAAGCTTCTGACATGCCTTTCATGCCGTGATGAGTTTCACCCTTAAACTGTGATGCAAAATAAACCCTTACTTCTTTAAGCTGGTTGTGTGTGTGTGTGTGTGTGTGTGTGTGTGTTATTTCATCCAAAAAATAAGAAAAGTAACTAACACAATAACCAAGTATGAGGAATAAAATACCTAATACAAAACCATTAGAACATATTAAACCATTGGACATTTCCATGGGCATAATTCAAGGAAAAAAATACATTTAGAACCTTTCAGTTGAATTCATGGGAATCCCCTTCTTTTTAAAAATTTAAGTAGTATAGAGATTACATATGTAATTTGCTTAGATAGGAAAGCCTATTTCTCCAAGTTCTAGTATTTAATATAGTTGCCATATCATTTCTGTATTTTTTACCATGTCACTAATATAGTTTACATCTCTTCCGAGATGTTTCATAAACACAATCTAAGTATAAACCAAAACAAAACTCGGAAGTCATCAGAGCAGAAATTTGGTGTGTCAGTTGTAAATCAGAGAAAGAAAAACCTTTCTTTTTTTAGATAGAATGATCAGACACTTGAAGAATGTACCTTTGTAAACACTGAGGGAATCTGATTACAAAATATTGACAGTTCTCATTTAGAAATCACATATGCTCGTTTCAAACCAAATGCCAACTCAGTAGCAAATGTGTAAAGTTAAAGTATCATCACATTCTTGGGTGAGGGCTGGGGTTGGGACTCAGTGGTAGAGCTTTTGCCTTGCACAGGCAAGGCCCTGGCATGGATCACCTTACATGGCAAATATATAAATGGACCTATCAGATCAATTCACTACAACTAGCTTTTCACTTGAAAGAACTCTTCATTTCCAAGATTTCTTCATGTTTTGTAAGTAGAGCCAACACACAGAGTGCCCCCCGCCCCCATCTTACTTCAGCTCACCACCTCATTCTAAGATAGGCTGCTTGCTCTACTATGGAGACCAAGTCTTCTACAGACCAAATCATCATGCCTGTCCTTGCTAGACTTGCTCTTTGAACATCTCTCACCTCCTTTACACCTCTGCTGTGTCATCCACAGAAAAGGAATGAAGACATTTTGGTCTGCTTCCACATTAGCATTTCTGTAAACCATAGGAGAAAGGGCACGAAACCCCTTCTAGTACATTTGGAATGGTGTACGGTAGTGAGAAGATGTCTGGTAAAGTGTTGTGTCCTTCTGGAACCTAAGAATGTGACCTTATTCAGAAGCGGAGTCTCTGCAAAGACAGGAAAGACAGGGCGAAGATTTTGTCCTGTCAGACAGAATCATTAGGATGGACCTCCAAAGCCAATGACAGTGTCCTTGCCAGAAAGAGAAAATGGCTGCAGAGATGGAGTGGCCGTGGGCAAATAGAGGCAATGGTTAGACTTTTGCTGGCACACTAGAAGTAAGCAAAAACCCCAAGAGGCAAGAGAAGATCTGGAGCCTGAAGAGAGCATGTAATGCTACTGATACCTTGAGTTTATATTCCGGCCTCCACAACTATGAGAGAATACAATTCTATTGTTTCAAGACACCAGATCACAGTAATTTGTTACAGCAGTCAAGGCAGGGGACAAGAAATAGGAAAAGGTAGGTCCTCTGTAGACCTGAGTCCTAGTCCAGATGAAAGCGATCTGGATTTGGATACATTCTAGACAGCATTTCCAGCGAGGCATCCTTATACCTTACTGCACATGGCATAAACTGTCTGAAGATAAATTCTCCTCCCAGACACTCTTCCTACACTTGAAAAACATTTTTTTTACTAGATACTCTATGTTCTTTTATGTGATGGTCAGTCATACATAGTCAAAGGGAGGCACAGGAGAGGAATAGAGAAAATTCACAGTTACAGGAGGCAGAGCTCCCCACACAGAACACCCAGAAAGACATCAAGGTGTTCAGGGGACAGACAGGAGGAAGGGGAAGCCTTTGACCAGAGTCTTTGGTGTGAGTTCCATAGGAAGGGAAAAGCAAACTGAGCAGGCTAAGACTGAATAACTTCAAAGGGCTGTGGGAGTTGCTCTTGGGCTCTAGACTGATGGTTTCACGTCTAACAGAACTGAATGCATCTTTCATTAGGCACTGGAGAACCCGTTTTTGAATAGCTTTCTTGTGTTTTTCTTACCTTCTTGGCAGTATTTGGTTTTATCTCATAAGAGTTATAACTAGATTATCTTCTGTGTTTGAGTATTTATGTGTGCCAGACACAATTCAAGTCATTCATATGCATTCTTTCGTTTCATCCTCATGTAAATTGGTATGCTGTAATATATTCGTTCTATAAATAAGGAAAATGAAAGTGCAGAAAGATTCCATAAGTCTCCTGATAACACGGTTTAGTCAGAATCCCATCTCAACTGTGTGGCTTGTGTTTTTCTTACCTTCTTGGCAGTATTTGGTTTTATCTCATAAGAGTTATAACTAGATTATCTTCTGTGTTTGAGTATTTATGTGTGCCAGACACAATTCAAGTTCTACCCAGAGTAGAACCATTCACTTCATGCCCAGGAAGGAAAACAAAAATAGGAAGGAATGACAGTCCCCTTCCAGGCTACATGTCCAAGGATCTATAGACTTCCAACTAGGCTCCACCCATAAAAATCCCATTAGCATCTCCTCTCCCTATACCTGGGTTTGGATGTTTCAGGCAGGGGAAGTTGTCTCCTGGATCCATGGGCCAAAGAGAGGAGCAACTTGGGCTCTAGACTGATGGTTTCACGTCTAACAGAACTGAATGCATCTTTCATTATCAGGTGGCCATGAACCTTTCTCCCAGCTGTGTTCTTTGCTCCCTCTGAGAACTGTCTGGGCCCTGGATAGCCAGCTGTCCCCAGCCAGAAAGGCTAGAGGCGTAATAACATTACCGGGCACATGCACACAAAAATTAGTGTGGAGTACATTGGTCTTTGTGAATTCAGTTGGACTAGCACTTCCCTGCCTTCCCCCTCACAAGCACATATACAGAGGTGAAATGGCAAGTTATCAGTGAGCAGAAGCCAGCTTTGACAGCAGAGTGAAAACTGCACTGTGCTTCCCGGGGAAGCTCCCCGCAAAGATAAGGATGACCACGTATGGAATTTATATTGCCGCTGTGTGTTCGCTTCCTGTCCCTATAACCAGTTCCTGAGAAAATCAATTAAGAAACCTTCAAAGACGAGAGGTCCATTTTGGCTCACAAGTGGCCCATTCCAGTCCATGGGTTCCAGTGTGTGACTGATGGGCCTTGTCATGGAAGAGGCACATGGCAGAGTAGAACCATTCACTTCATGCCCAGGAAGGAAAACAAAAATAGGAAGGAATGACAGTCCCCTTCCAGGCTACATGTCCAAGGATCTATAGACTTCCAACTAGGCTGCACCCATAAAAATCCCATTAGCATCACTCTCAGGACCAAGCCTTTAAAACATGGGCCTGTGGGGAATAGTCAACACTCAGACCTCAGTAAGCCCTTTCCAAATTTTACCTTAACTGCTTCTCCTTTGCCCCTCCCTCTAGACACCAGTTGTTAATGCTGTGTCTTATTTGGAAATATCCTTAGGCACTGGAGAACCCGTTTTTGAATAGCTTTCTTGTGTTTTTCTTACCTTCTTGGCAGTATTTGGTTTTATCTCATAAGAGTTATAACTAGATTATCTTCTGTGTTTGAGTATTTATGTGTGCCAGACACAATTCAAGTCATTCATAGGCATTCTTTCGTTTCATCCTCATGTAAATTGGTATGCTGTAATATATTCGTTCTATAAATAAGGAAAATGAAAGTGCAGAAAGATTCCATAAGTCTCCTGATAACATGGTTTAGTCAGAATCCCATCTCAACTGTGTGGCTTGTGTGTTAGTTTCTCATCACCCTCACAATTTAGGTAATCAGTCTGTCGACAGAAAATGATTTATTCTGGTTCATGGATTTCACAAGTTTTCTTTCACAGGCTTTCAGTTCATGATTATTTTACCTCCACTGCTTTAGCCTACAGCAGGGTAGTGTGTCATGATAGGAGCATATGGTCAGAAAACTACTCATGGTCAAAGGCCAAAGGGACTAGGGTCCCCTTCAAGGACCATTCTAAGTGGCCTAAAGTTCCCACTTGGTCCCAGTTCTTATGGGTTCCATCACCTCCCAGTAATGGCATGGGCTAAGGACCAAGACTTTATTAGCACATGGACTTTTGAGGGACACTTATCCAAACACAGAAGCATCCCTACATTCTGTTTTTCCTGCATGGAAGAATAATGCCCATGCTGTTGCTCATTATGTGATCTTGCAGTCAAACAAATCTCTTGTTGATAGAATTTAAATCGGATGGCGCCTCCCCTTACATGGTATTTAAAATATTTAGAAGTTTTTTAAAGGAAATTATTTTTAAATTTCTTCTTAGAAAAGTAGTATATGAGAAATTAGATACACCTCCAAATTTAAAATGGCAAGTGTGATGATAAGAATGAGAGTTGATGTTTTTACCATAGTTACTAAATATAAGGTACTGTTCTAAGTCTGTATTTTGCCTCATTTAATCCTCATAACAGTCTTGGAGAAAGGAACTGTTTCATTACCTTTAACGTGGGGAAGTTAAAATCCTGCACTACCCATGAACTAGGAATGTCAGCTCACATTCCCAAATAAATAACACTCTTTATTCATGCAAACCTTTCTCTGTGGCCAAAGGTTGTTTCTATTATAAGCTTCCATCCTCCCTAGAGAGAAAAACCAGTTAAAAGACTCATCTGTTTTCTTTCTACTAGGATTGCAGCTGAGCTCGTGTGTCCCCGTGGTGCCAGGATACTATATGGGATCCACAGGGACAGAGGTCTGGCTAGCTGTCATCTTGGGAAACCACAGAATCCCCCGAGATAGGCATGAATCAATCTGGTCTTCTGCCTTAGACACCTCTGAACAGTCATCAGCCTGTCACAGACACCTCCATGCTCAGTCCCTCTTCCCTACATCCTTAGCCCTCCCTGGCTCAAGGGAAACATTTCATTGCTCCAGAGCTAGCTGTGCCCCTAGAGAGCTTTTGTGGTCATGTTGTTGCTCAGCTGCCTCAGCCCTTGTAGCCATTTCCACTTTGCTGCTCCAGTGTCAAGACAGGCTCTGCAACAATTGCCCCATGACCCCAGTCCACCCTGCTCCAGAATCCAATGTGGGAAATGTGATCCATACTTAACCCAGAAATGGGGGACTCTTCAACTGTCCTTTCTTTGGCCCAAGTCTCTTGTCTAGTTCGTGGCCAGCAAAGCCCACTGCTTCTCTTTAATATGCTTGCAAACTTCTCGTCAAATGTCAGTCTTAAGCATTTGAAAATAAAATTCCAGGAATTTAATTCCTCTGTGAACTTTTGAACTTCCGTGTCATCTTTTTCAGACAATGTAAGTGTGAAAGTCTAGCTGCCTAGAACAGGAAAGGGGTAGAGGTTGCACAGAATTTAAAAGAAGAAGAACTGTTAACACCCCAGAGAGTTTTCCCGACACTGACTTGGCGTTTACTAATCTATGAGAACTAGATAAACTGTGCCTATTTTGGAGTGTGATGGTGATGATATGTATTTTTAATGGGATTAGAAAACTGAAGTATATTCAAGGACTCTTTTGATGTTAATTTGTCCTGCATTGAAAATTCAGAAACACTAAATATTCCATAGCTTCTTAAGTCAGCTTCTTCTGTTGCTCTCAGGAGGACAACTGTACCCAGCAGTATGATGCAGGAGTCAGTTCTCATTTCAGAATACTCCACTAAAGTGGTTTGTCTGTCTTTTTTTTTTTTTAAGTTAAAAACAGAGGAGGGAGAGTGATGTGGGTCATGATCTTGTATTAATGTACAATCATGCTTTGGTTATTTGTGTCTTTGGGGGACTGAGAATTGATCCTAGAGACTAACATAAGAGAGTACTCTCACTGAGCTATGACCCAGCTTTCTTTTTACTTTTATCTTGAGACATGACCCCACCAAGTTTCCCAGCCTGGCCATAAACTTACTCTGCAGCCTATGCAGGCCTTAAACCTCATCTCCTCTAAGTGGACCTCCCAAGTGACTGGAATTACAGGCCTGCACCACCATACCCATCTTATAATCAGGTGTTTGGCGTTCAAAACTAACTGGTTTTGTATTTAGTAGCCTCAAAATTATAACTAGCAGAACCCTTGGCTCTTCTAAAATTACTGGCCTGATTTTCATTTCCAATATGTTTGTGATTATCCAACAATGTTGAGGCCTAGGCACGGTGTGGCACCTAACTTTTATTTCAGATACTAAAAGACCAAAGTAGGAAAGCTTGAACCCAAGCATTTGAGGCCAGTGTAGACAACAGAATGAGTGATATATATATATATATGTATATATATATATATATCAAGAGAAAATATATAAAAGTAATACATAAGACATATTTGGGTTATCTCTGTGATTTTTTCTCAGAACACATCTTACTAGATAAGGAGAGAGGAGCAGTATTTCTTTCTGTGGCCCTAATTTTCATTGAAAGATGCCCAGGATAATGGCACACTCCTTGACATCTGAGTAGTTGCCTGCAGTGGCACTAAGCCCACAGACAGAAGCATGTGCATTCTGTACAGCAAACTACTGTTGCTCTTAAAATTCAAAGAGATTCCATACCGCTGTTTTGACAAACTGCTGAACTCAGCCACATTGCATTCCCAGGCTCACTCTAGTGGTTCTCTTTAAGGACAATCACTTTATCAGTAAATGATGCTCCACTCTTTTCTAAGAATGGGTGCTTAAAGTTGAATGACTATGTGAGCACCAAGAATGCTCTGGTTTGTATAAATCCAGACCTTACAAATGAGCCCCTACTTGTTCACCAACCAATACAATGTATGCTTTGTAGACTATCAGATGCATTCTTGCATTCCAGTGCTTTCCATTCAACATGGGATAGCATCACACCCTGCTTTGTTCTAGGTTCCTCTCTAATGGGAATATAAATCCTTCAAATTTTGATTATTCAAAATTAAGAGCCAGGTATTTCACAGTGGTAAAGCATTCACCATGTACTCAAGATTCAGGGTTCCAACTTAAGCACCTCTAAAGAGAAATCAAAACAACTGGGAGTCCAGAAGCAATCTCTGAAATCTAGGGAAGGCTTCTGAAGTATGTAGGGGTCCATGGACAGCTAAGCTCCACCCCCAGGTTGCTGAAAGACAAGAGTCCCAAGCCTCATTCCCAGAAACAATAATCTAAGAATAAGAGGTAGAGCCTAGAAATCTCCATAGTTTTAAACAGATACCAAACCCCAAGTGGCTAGTGAATCCTGTTGATGTTTTGAAATTCCTTCCTTCCCAGTGGAGCCAATTTTAGCCCCACCTCCATAGACCTAGAATGTGGTGTTTCAGTATTAGCAGTCATGCAATCTGAAGCCCAGGAAACTGCCTTCTGCTCAAGTTCTCGAGAGCTGCTGTCACTGTGCACTCTGATCTGGACAGGGTCTCTGTCACGCAAATGTGGAAGCAAACACTCTCCAAAGCATATTAACAGAGTGAAATATGGCAATGGCTTCATACAGAGATGTTTCTCACTTGGTTGTACTAGCATATATTAACACCAAGTGGGGACATGGGATGCAAGACTTTCCAATCATATCTTAGTACAGAATTCTCACAAAGAATCCTGGCAGAGTAGCTAAGAGGAGCTTGATATATCTCTATAAGGTAACACACCCAAGGAACTTGTAACCCCTACCCCTTCCCAACTAAGCACCAACCTGTCTCCACCTCTCAAGGTCAATGCCAGTAGAGTCTGACACTGGCAAAATGGGTACATTCTCTTGAATTCAAATTGTTGTGTCTGACCCACTTTCCTGTACAAGAAACATAGCTAATACTTGTTGCAAATGAAACGCGAGCAATCCCAATTTACAATGGTTTGCTACATTTTTTCAACTCTACAACCATATGACAGTGATACACATTTGATTTTAAAAAATACATTGAATTCTGAATTTTGCTCTTTTCCCAAGCTACTGGTATGCAGTATATTATCTTGTAAGATTGGACAGTAGCAGTGAGCCTTGGTTTGATGTCAAGCCACATACACATAGGGAAAAACCCAGTACTTTAGAGTGTTCTGTGTGCTAACCTGTGATGTCCAGTAGATTAGATACATTATTTGCTTTTTAAAAATGTTTTTCATTGTGTGTATTCATTGTACATGGAACTGTGTTGTAGAAGGACATTTTCATGCCGGTGTATATTGTACATTGAGCATGCCCCCCAAAACGCCCTGCTGTAATTTTTCAACCATCTCCTTACTCCTCTTTTTCCCTAGTTTCACCTCCACTTCCCATCATGCATACTCATGCGATTTTATCTGTCTCTATAAAGTCTAGGAACCAAATGTGGAAGAAAGCCTGTGGCATTTGTCTTTCTGCAGGTGGCCTGATTCACTGGTGTTACCTCCAGTTGTGTTCATTTTCCTGCACACGGCATCACTTTTCTTCTTTGTGGTTAAAACTGTTCCAGTGTGAACGTAAACCACGTTTCCCTACCCGTTCCTCTGTGGTTGGACACCTAGCTTGGTGCCGTAACTCGGTGACTGTGAGTAGTGCTGCAGTAAGCATTTGTGTGCGAGCGTCTCTGTTGTGTTGGCTTGAGGTCCTTCTGCTAGATACCCAGTGGTGGTGCAACTGAGGCTGATGGTAGATCTCTTGATTTCAAAGACCTGATACTGATTTCCACAGGAGCTGGACTCCTTTACATTCCCCCCAGCAGAGTAGAAAGGTGTCCTTTTGTGCACATCCTCATCAGCGTTTGTGGTTATTTGTTTTCTGAATGATTGTCTTTCTGACTGGGTAAGATGGAATCTCAAAGGAGTTTTGATGTGTGCATTCTCTGACGGCTGGTGAGAAGGAACATCATATGTTTATGGGCCATTTGTATTTTATCTTTGGAAAACTGTTCACTTGTTAAAACCAGCTTGGCCATGGTGAAGGTCCCTTTCATGTGTTATTGAACTAAGTATGCAAGTGTTTTACTGGGAATCTTTGCATCTGTATTCTTCAGGGAGGTTGGTCTATCGCTTTTCTTTTTCCTAGGGTCTTTATCAGGCTATCAGCGTAACACTGGCTTCACTAAATGCAGTTTGGTGGCTTTCCTTTTCCTTTCTGTTGTCTAAATGTGTTAGTTCTTGAAAGATCTGGCAGAATTCAGCAGGGAATCCATCTGGACCTGGCCTTTTTATAGTTGGGATTTTTTTTTTATTAATACCTCAGTCTTGCGGGTTGCAAATCCGTCTTAAATTGTTTGTCTCAGTTTAATTTTGATAGGTCATGTGTGTCTAGAAATGCATCCATTTCTTGTAGATTTTCCTACTTTGTGGAAGATGTTTTTAAGACATGTTTCCTAAAATAAAAAAATTAGTTTTATTGATTTCAGTCTTCCCTTTCTCTTTGGATTTGTTTGGCTGAGGGTCTGCCAATCTTAATTTTTCATTTCAAAAAATTAAGTCTGAGTTTCATTGAGTCTTTGTATTGTCTTTTTCCTTTCCATTTCATTAATTTCTTCCCCAATCAGTTTCTTTCATCCACTGATCTGGGAGTTGTCTTGCTCTTCTTTTACAAAGGCCCTGTGATGCACTATTATTTTAGAGCTATTAGATTTTTTTTAATGTTTGTGTGTGTGTGTGTGTGTGTGTGTGTGTGTGTGTGTAAATACATGACACATGTGTGCAGATGCCCACAGAGGCCAGAAGAGGGGGACATATGCCCTGGAGCTTTAGTTATAGGTACCTATGTGCTACCAACATGAGTAGCAGAAACTGAACCCAGGTTGTCTAAGACAGCAAGCAGTCTTAACCACTGAGCCATCCCCTCCCTGTAGTGGGTAGCCATTCCAGCTTTGACCTGGAAGTTCCAACCCCCATTGAGACTTCAGTAACGGTCACACCTACAAGGCAGGGCTGAGAGAGGACGCTGAAGACCCAAGACCCAGATGCGTGGGCTCTCTTGGTTCCTGGACCCTGGAAGCTGGAGGTAGACCGAGCAGAGTTTTCCAGAGAACACCACCAGACTGCGCTACACCTTTCCCAGACCCTGTAAACTATCCCTTCACTTGTAAGTTACCCCACAAAATAAACCTCCCTTTTAACTACGTGGAGTGGCCTTAATAATTTTACCAATACCTCCCCCCCTTTTAATGTAGGCATTTGTAGTTTTTTATCCTAGGAATATATTTATACTCATCTTGATTTCTTCAGTGACTCCTTCTTCACTCAATAGTATGTTGCTCCATAAATTGATGCAAGTTTTGTAGTTTCTTTTACTGTGATTTCTAGTTTTATTCCATACAATCACAAAGAATACAAGAAATTGTTTCAATATTCCTATATTTGTTAAGACTTGTTTGGGGGTTTTTATTAGGGGGGCTGGCTTTTCGAGACAGGGTTTTCTCTGTGTAGCTTTAGAGCCTGTCCTGGAACTCACTTGGTAGCCCAGGCTGGCCTCGAACTCACAGAGATCTGCCTGGCTCTGCCTCCCGAGTGCTGGGATCAAAGGCGTGCGCCACCACCGCCCGGCGAGCTGTTTTCTTTGCCTTTGTCAGATGACCTATTTATTAGTGAGAGTGGGGTACTGAAGTAACACCCAATTGCTGCAATAGTGTTACCTGCATCTTTCTGTCTAGAAGTACTTATTTTTATGAATTTGGGTGCACACATGCTCAATGAATATATGCTGAGATTTGTAGTGTCATCTTGATGGCTTATTCCCTTAATGAGAGACTTTCTCTATCTCTTCTGACTGATCCTTATTTCCTCGGGTACTAGAACATCAGCACTTGTTTGTTTCCTGGTTCTGCATGGCTGGGCATACCTTTTCCCATCCTTTCTCCTGCCGCATCCCTGTTTGATGGTGAGGCTCATTGCTTGGATGGAACAAACAGATTCTACTTGTTAATCTAATCTTCTAATCTGTGTTTTTGATGCCATATTGAGACCATTAATATCCAGAGTTATTATTGAGAAATGTGTACTATTTACTGTTACTTTGTGGTGTTTGATGTTTTCCAAGTCCTCCTCTACTCAACTACTGTTCTGGCATGGTTTATTCTTTTCTGTAGCCTCATGGATATGCTTGTCTTTCTGTTCAGTCTGAAGTATTTCTTCAAATATTCTCTGTGTAATTGGCTTAGTGGCCAACTTTTTCTTTTGCCTTCAATTATGATAGCTAGTTTTTCTGGGTATAGTAGTCTGGGTAGGCTGTTGTTGTTTGAAATAACATCATTCAAAGCCCTCCTCGCTTTAAAAGTTTTGTTTGGCTTTATCTTGTTTTGTTTCAGAAATCTGCTGCTATTAGGATGGGCCTGTCTTTCTATGTGGCTCTGTGTTTCTGTATTTCTAGTTTCAACATACTTTCCTTAGTCTGGACTTTTAGTCCTTTATGATGAAATTTTTTTCTAGTCTTCTTTCATTGGGGTTCTAAATGCCTCTTGTACCTGGATGGACATTCTTCCCCTAAATGTGGGAATTTTCTGCTGTGATTTTATTGAAATTATTTTCTGTGTCTTTTTAAGACAAATCCTTATCCCTCTTCAATGCCCATGATTCGTAGGTTTGGTCTTTTTATAATGTTCTAAAGATTGGATCCCCCTAGAATGGGGGCTACCAGCGGTTGTAAGTCACTTGACTAGAAATCAAACTCAGATCCCCTGGAAGAGCAGCACCTACTCTTAGCCACCGAGCCATGTCTCCAGCTCTGGTGAGGTTTTTATTGAGTTTTGTCTTCACTTGGCTCCTTGAATTTTTCACTTCCAATATTTCAGTTTAGTTTTTCTCCAGCATTTCTGTCTCTTGATTGAATGGCAATTTCATGCCATATGCTGGCTTCCCTTGTCATCCAAGTGCTTGTGTCCTCTGGGAATTCCCTTCTTTCATTCCTTTGTACAGTTCATACTCGTTCCATTTCATTCTTCCTCTGGGATTCTGTCCCATTCACTCTCATTGGAGGTGAAGTCTTGGATTCCCGTGCTTCTTGTTCCCTGCACTTAGACTTATTGAAACAGTTGGGTCATTGGTCTTAGGTCATTGATCAGGTTCTCTTTTTTTTTAACCACCCCTCTTTCAGTAGAAGTATTTGCAAATTTCAAGGAAGGAAGACTAGTTTGTAGTAGCATTGAGGTGTCATTTTCCTCTAGTGGACTGTAATACAAGGCAACAGGCTCACTCCCCATTGCTGCCCTGTGAGGAGAATACTATTTTCAAAGGTAACCATTATCAAAGGGTTTGCCCACTATAAAAATACAGTAATAGAAAAAAATACAGTAGTAGTAAATAATTTCCCCTGAGGACTTGCCCTAAGATTTACCCAGCACACAGAAAATGCAGATTTCTAGGCCCCGCACTGGCAATATTCAGACCACACACTGGCAAAATCAATGAGAACTGGAACAAAAGAGTCTATGTTATTGGTAAGTGCCTTAATTTCCAAGTTGTACTGGAGCAAAGGAGAGTGAGTTTTCTTTCACTGGTGTATCTTTAAGTACTCCATCCACTCAGTGAGTATCCCAAAGTCTTCTTTCAGTCTAAAGTACTCTGTAGATTACCCTAGATCACCTCAAAAAAAGCAGAGAACTAAATTCCTGCAATAGTTACTAATGTATGAAAAACTGTGTATCCTTAAAATATCAAGCACATATGAGTTAAAATATAGAAACACGTAATACTAAAAAGCTGTGCTCTTAAAAATGCTAACTCCAACTTTGCAATTCTGGCCACATGTCTCTTGTTCTGTGTGCCTGCCTTCTGCTGGAGGACGGAAAGGCTAGGAAGAAGGAAATGCCTTGGCAAGCAGACAGAAGGTAAAAACTGATCACTGAAAAGCTTGTTTATTTGAAGATGGTACTATTTGAAAAGAAATTTCTACAAAAGACGCATGCTCTGACCTCAAGAAGGATGAGCAGGTTAGTGCTGTTCCTCCTCGTCATCAAAGATGCCTCCCTGCCAGTCTGGCTTCTCTTCTTCCCCTTTTCTGTTACTCCACTGCTCTCTGAATGTGTGTGTGGTGGGGGGAGAGGGGCAGGTGGAAAGGAGTGAAGAGAAGTAAGACTAAGAAAGGGGAAGGGTAGGAGCAGAGATTCCTGTGGCTCCGCTCTGACCTCACTCATCCACTCAGTGTGTCAAGGACACTGTCCCAGACATAGCAGTTGGCCCAAAACCACAATTGTTCATCATGAGCAGCAGCCCAGCTACAACCATCACTGGAAATGACAGGAAGAAGCTCAAAGAGGGCAGCAGGAGTGCAGGGATCCCCTCTATGATGGTCCGTGTTGCCCAGGGATGTCACCTTCGAGAAGGTCACCAGCATGGCAGTCACTCATGCTGAAGGGGAAGAATATTCAGTGAAATGAGCATGGGGGCCACGGGCACCATGGTCAGCTACTGTACCTCAGTGACCCCTGTGCTGCGTGAGCAGCCCATCTACATCCAGGTCTCCCACCACTACTCAGGCTGCAGGCTTCCCCATCTCTAACATCCGCAGACCCCTGCCCTTCTGCCCATTCCATTCATGGTAACCATGACAATAATGGATGGCATTGCCATCCCTTCCCCAACAGCCAGTTCTGGTGTCCCCTGCTGGATCTTTGGACCCCAAGGTTCCATAAAGAAGTATGACAGGGGTGTAAATATTTATGAATTTTTAATACCTGTTACAAGGCAGAGACAGCAAGCAGGGGGCTTTATGGTGACACATACATTTTGGTAACACCTGCTAGAGGGTCAGTGTTGTCTGTGAAGTCACCCCTGCCCATAACAGTCCACCTGGTCCCAGATGGTGTCCCAGTGAGAGCCTCACTAAAGCCATTTTATAACAGGAAAGAAAGAAGAAAGAGCAAGCAAGCAATGACAAGATTTTAGCAACTACACCATTTGAACTTGTTTGACAAAATTGCTGCCACAAAGGTCACAGTGATGGCCAATGCTAACTGTCAACTGGACAAAATCCAGAATTATCTGATAAATGGGCCTCTGGGCATGTTTGGGGGAGGCTATTGTGACTAGGTTGACTGAGGAATGGTACCACTCCCTAACCAAGGTTTCCTGGATCTTTAGGGATAAGGAAAGGGAACTGGGTTGCAGCAGCGTAGACTAATTCGGTGCAGTGTGACCCACTGTCTCAAGCTCCTTGTGACTGTGACTTCCCCCAAAGCAGTGGCCTGTAACCTTGGAGCTAAAATAGACTCTCCCCCTAATTTTCTTTTGTCAGAGTATTTTATCACAGGAACAGTAAGGAAACTAAGATAACCACATACAGTGCATTCCTTAAAATAGCAGACGGGCAAGAGAGCAATCATGAGAGACAAAAACCAGGAAAGGGCGCCAAGCCCGTGGTGGCAAGTCCCTGCACTACGTACGGCAAAAATGTGACAACTTAAAAGAGTCCACTTGTAGAGACTGAGTTAAATATAGGCCTTGCTAAAGAAGCACTGAGAATAACTTCACGTCAGTCACCATCATGTCTGCCAGTTTCAGCAGCGAGGAAACACCACCTACAAAACAGCCCTGTGTTGTAGAGAGCTGCCATGCCACCAGCGTCCCTGCACGGCTTCTGAACAGAAACACGACCAAATGAGCCTCGGCTGCCTGGTCCACAGTTTCACAAGGTCCTGCAGCCTGCAAGGTCAAGACTGAAGACCCTCCTAAGACAGGCTCACCCTCTCAGCCATCCTCTGCGGCCGTGGCACCAAAAGCAACCCTGGTTATAGGAATAAGAAGACTAGGGGTGTTACCTCAGTGGTAGAGCACTTGCCTAGTGTGTGAGCCCCTGGGTTACATCTATAGTACCACAGCAAAAGAAGACGGAGAAGAGGGAGGGGGCAGGAGAGAGGGGAGGACAGGGGAAAGCGGGGAGAGGGAGGAGGAAACAGTAGCCCCCTCAACATTGCCAGAGACCAATGAGTCAGGTATTTCCACACTTTATTTATAAATAGATAATAACCACTCATAATGCTACTCTGAAAAATGAGTTTAATCTTGAAATTTTTTGATAACACTTTGTAATATTCAATACTTTCCTTAATTCCAATTCCTAAATACCTCTGTGTTAATTAAAAGAATTTATTAAATGTTTACAGAGAAGTCCAACAAACGGCCAGATTCAGAAAAGGGGAAATTCCAGTGCCATAAATGATTGCATTAGTAACTCCCCTTGTTGCTCCCACGAAACGCTTAGCAAAAGCAACTTATGGGACAAAGTTTATTTTCAATACACACTTCCAGGGCACAGTTCGTGGTGGAGGGGAGTCCCAGGGCCGCAGGCTGGAGGCAGCTGGCGACGTTGCATCCACAGTCAAGACGCAGAGTTGGAGATGGAGTGATAACGTACTAGGAGAACGGTGGCCTCATGTGCATGGTTAGATTCAGTCCTCAGTGCTGAAGGAAAAAGAGGGACAAAGGGTGACCTATGATTGTCCTCAGTGTGCTCTCTTTCTATTCGGTCTGGGACCCTAACCTGTGTTGTGGTTCTGCACACATCTAGCGAGGGTCCTCCTACCTCAACTAACTCAATCTAATAATCCCTCATAAACATGCCCAGAAGCTTTCCTCTTTAATGGATGAGGATTCTGTCAAGTTGGCACTATAAAATATCACAAGTGTACCCCTCATCAATTTGACACCTAAATATATCTCTTAGGCAATAACTATCTGTTCTTTGTCCCAAGTGTGTTCATGGCCATCTCATAACACAGAATGCATCCATTCCAACTTCAAGAGTCTACACATGCTTTAACAGTTTCAACGTCACTGAAAAGTCCCAAGTCTTCTGATACTAAAGACAGTGCCTTAACTGTGAGCTTCTGTAAAGTTATAAACCAGTTCTGATGTACAATGACCCAGAATAACTGCTCCCATTTCCAACATAGAAGAATGAGGACATAGCAAGAAAAGATCAGACCAAACACAAACCAAAACCCAACAGGGCAAACAGCAAATCATACAGTTCCATATCCAGCTCCTGGAGCTCCTGATGGAGCAGTCTGGGCCCCAAAGGACTTCAGTGGCCCCTTTTCTCTGGCTCTGCTGCCTGCTGCACACACAGCCTTTCTCTTGAGTCAGCTCTACTCCCTACATTTAGAGTTCCTGTCTTCTCCTCCTCAACACTGGGAATACAAGAACAAGCCGCCATACCCAATTTTGTTTTCTTTAGTCTGTTTTTTTTTTAATGTGGATTATGGGGAGTAAACTAGGGTCCTCTTAAAAACAAACAAACAAACAAAAAACAGATGGCTGGGCACGGTGGCGCATGCCTTCAGTCCCAGCAATCGGGAGGCAGAGGCAGATATATCTCTGTGAGTTCAAGGCCAGCTTAGTCTACAAAGTGAGTTCCAGGACAGCCAGGGTGACACAGAGAAACTCTGTCTCATGGGTGGGGGTGGGGAACCCAGGTTCATCTCTTCCTGTTCGTACAGCAAGCACCTTACCAACTGAGGCATGTCCTGGGCCTGCTGCTTCTTGTCTTAAATATAACTATCATGGGCACATTAATGAGTGTTCTCATAGGGTGAAGAGACATCTGACCAAAGCAACTCGTACAAAAGAAAGCATTTCATCAAGGGCTTGCTTCCAGTTTCATAGAATTAGTCCATGATCATCATTGTGGGAACATCGGCAGGCATGGCCCTGAAAACTTGACATCATGATCTGCAGGCAGAAAGCATGGAGAAAAATGTGCCAAGGCCGGTATGGACTTCTGAAATCTCAAATCCTACCCCTCATTGACACACCACCTCTTACAAAGGCATACCTACTCCAACAAAGCCACACCTCCCAATTCTTCCCAAACAGTTTACCAACTGGAGGCAAAGCACGAAAATAGCCATTCCCATTCAAACCACCACAGTCACCTATCTGCATCTACACAGCTCGAAAACTAGTGTCAATGAATAAAGAAGATCTATCTATACATGCCAGGAATCAGTTTCAATTAATGAAGGTGGTTTAGGGAAACCTAAGAACAGTGTGGAGAATGTTATACCACATTTCAGCATATCTATCACTGGCTCAAGTGTGGTCAAATATGACTTGCAGGAAGCTACTACAGTGTTTGGTGAATGCTAGGGTCCTCGAATCACTCCAAAGACCATCACACACACACACACACACACACACACACACACACACACCACAGGAGAGTTTATTTCTCAAGAGCAAAAACTTCCAGCATGCAGGGGTCAACCATCTATGTAAAATGGTGACCCTGAGAGAATCACACAGGCTCCTTTTGAGCAAAGTTAGAGGAATATTGGGGTGGGAAGGTTGATCTTTAAATTGATTGGTGGGAATGAACTAAAGGGGTATGGGTTAATACTGGGTGGTTAGTAGTTAGGGACTTTCCATCAACAGGGTCGGGGAAGCTATCTTTTGTGAGCATAAGGCTGTGGGGTACTTTCTGATTAGTTGCCCCTGGGCTGTGGTTTTTCCACAAAGTGTTTGTTCAGTTCCAGTAAACTAAATTCAAGGCCTAGTCTCTGACAGGCTATCAGGAGCCTGTCATGGCATTTGCTTGGTTCTCTCATTCTCCCCTTGAGTAGTAAATTATCTCAAATCCTGGAGCTGCTTCTTCCTGACCTACAGGCTAAGATTGTTGTCTCAGAACCATCAGCTAGACTGTGGAGATTCCTTCCTTAACAAACCTGACCAAGGCATGAATGATACAAGGTCCCCAAGTTAAGGCCAGCAGTACGAGGACTAGGGGGCCAGCCGAGGCCTATGGGAGGGTAGTCAAACCATGGTGACCAACTAAATAGGGATTTGTACCATCCTTTTCCTGACTCCTGCCATCGGCAGGATCAAGTGTTAGGGGAATTAGTCTAATTTCTGATAGCCACAATCCCGTCATCATAGGGTGGCTTGGTGTCCAGGCACAGCCAGTGAGCCTTGGTGAGATTGGGCTTCAAGGCATTTAGAACCTGGTAAGTGACTGTCAAGAGCCCTAAGGGCTCCCGATTAGAGGGTGGGTCCATTGGGGCAACCCCAGTGACCGATGGTGAGGCCTCAGTTCTTTCTGGTTTCAATGGTAGGCTTGGATTTAGCAGGAGCTACTACCTTGTTAGGACCCAGGGATTCTTGTGACTGCAGGGGCTGGTTATACAGCTGTATAGTAAACAGTGCCCCATGGTCCTTGGGGTCAAATATAACCTTATCTCAGCCCCTAAGTTTTACCTGATGTCCAGGCCAAGGCTCCTTTACCAAGGTCAGTAAATTGGATTAGCAGTGGGTTGCACAATCCTGACCCTTTTCCACACCATGGTAGCATGGTAGGTGACCTGCCCTGGATACTGTGATGAGGTCCCCCATGCCTTGGGGCTGTCCACCAGATGTGCCCCGTAGAGATACAACTCCAAAAAGGACAATAGTAATCACCTGCTCCATCCCCATAGGTTTGTCTCTGGGCTTTAGTATGCCCGGAGCAAACATAGAAATGATATCTTTGCACGGAGACATCGCTGCCCCAAGGCCATAGCAATAGTCTTCCTAAGTCAAAGTACAGGTCTAGAAACCATGTCCCAGAGGGAGCTGAGGTGATAAGGACCTCCCTATCTGCACTGATGATGACCCAGGTAAGGTTGCCAGGCTGGTGGGGGTTACGGTTGTTCTGCCCAGGTGCCAGGAGGGGGCGCCCCAGTAAGCATAGGCTTAGGAAATGTGTGAGTATAGCCATTACTTAGCTGGGTCAGTGACTTTCTGGATCCTCAGTTTGAAAGGATCTTGAGGATGTGCAACCGCTTGCCACAGGCCTAGGGCTGCCTCTGGAGCGCAGTCCTCTGAGTCCGTGTGGGGGTTTACAGGCTTCATGTGGGTGTGGTCCACCTTGCTTGCAGTAGATGTTTTCAGGATGACAGTGTAGTGTCCCTTACAGTCAGGCTCTAAAGTCTTCTTTCTGTGTCTCTTGATGATCACTAAGTCCCCAGGCTGGAACCTGTACAGTAAGGGCAGTGGTGCTATCATACACAGCACTCAATTGGGGCCAAAGCTATTTCTGGACCTGGAATAGGGCATGTAGGGAGGAGAGAAATTTTTGGTCATCAAATCCAGCAAAGATCTTGGCCTTTAGGTTAAGTAGCAAGGGTGGGGGCCTAGAGTACATGATCTCGAACGGGTCAGGCCCAGGGTATAGGGAAGATTCCGGATCCGAAAAAGAGCAAAAGGAAGGAGAGACACCCAGTCACCACCAGTCTCAAGGGTTAATTTAGTCAAAGTCTCCTTTAAGGTCTAATTCATCTTTTCTATATGTGCTGAACTCTGGGGATGGTAAGCACAACGAAGTTTCCAATTAATTCCCATAGCTTTAACTAACTGTTGTGTTACCTGTGAGATGAATGCTGGCCCACTGTCTAATCCTAAAAGGGTGGGAGGCTATACCTGGGGATGATGTCTTGGAAGTTTTTTGGTGACTACTAAGGTGGTCTCCGTTTGGTGGGATATGCCTCAGTCTATCCTGAAAAGATATCTACCAGTATCAGTAAACATTTGTAGCCATGTGAACCTGCCTTTACCTCTATGAAATCTATTTCCCCATTGGCTCCAGCCCATTCCTCTTTCTTTGCTCCCCATCCTTGTGCCAGTGCCTGATCTTGCATTGACAAGGTGGCAGGTCAGGCAACAAGCTATAGCATCTTCTGTTTTTGGTCTTGGGTGGAAGACCTCAAGAGGAGCCCTTCTTAGTAGGTCTTGTATTTTCCTTTCCTCTAAATGTGTGCCCTGGTGTATTTGGAGAACCAGTTGGCTGGCAAAGTCTGCAGGGAGAATAATCTGCCCTTCAGGGGACTTATACCAGCCGTCCTTCTTGTAGGCATTGGTGCAGGAGCAGATCCTTCTGAGTTCATCTCTGGTGTAGTTGGGGTCTCTGGCAGAGTTGGAGATAGGAAGCCGACCATCAAGGTGGCCACAACTTGAAGGGTTGATTCCCAGCCTGCCATATCTGCCTCATTATTTCCCTTGGAAAGGGGTTCTTCCCCTCTCTTATGCCCTGGGCAGTGTATGACGACAACTTTCCAGGGCAGCCATATAACTTGCAAGAGGTCTAGTGTCTTCTGTTTATTTTAATTGTCCTTCCTTCAGCTCCTCTCTCTATAGATGGCTCCATGGACATGAATCGTAGGAAAGTGTATCAGCTATTGATGCAAATGTTAAGTCTCTTTCCTTGGCCCAGTTGTAAGGTCTTAGTTAGGGCTATCAGCTCAGTCCTCTGAGCTGTCATACCTAGAAGTAAGGCCTCAGTCTAAATGATCATCTCCTCTGTAGTTACAGCTGCCCCTGCCCCATCCTTGATGAAACTGCTGTCACCTGTGTACCAGGTCATTTCGGTCTCCTCTAGGGAGTAGGCTTGCAAGCCCAGCTTCACGCACTGTAGGTGGCTTAGAATTTCTTGACTGTCAAGGTGGGGTTGGTGCACGCCTTTAATCCTAGCACTCGGGAGGCAGAGGCGGGCAGATCTCTGCAAGTTCGAGACCAGCCTGGGCTATAGAGTAAGTTCCAGGAAAGTTGCAAAGCTACACAGAGAAACCCTGTCTCAAAAAAACCATTAAAAAAATAATTTATTGACTGTCATGTAGCGGCCCATCTAAATCCGGCTCAGGGAGCAGGGTGACCGGGTTGAGGGCACTGCTCATGAATTGGACCCAAGGGGGATTCAGGAGAAGAGCCTGATAATGAGCCAACTGGGCATGGGTCATCCACCTGTTGGGTGGATGCTAGTCAAGCCATCCCAGACCTCCAACTGGGGACAGAAATGCACACCAAAGTAAGTCCTTGATGGTAATTACCAAACTACCTTTGAGATTCACTGGCTTAGCTTTGGAGGAACTATTTTTGCCAAGATAGCAAAATATATCTGTTTGGTTTTTCTTTTTAACTTTTTTGCTATTGGGTTTTTTTTTTCAGGAGACAACAATGGGTGGTCTCTACAACTCGACAAATACTTTGCTAATTACTACAAACTGACTTCCACGAAACCCTTCGAGGCAGAAACTTCTGAATGCTGTAAGTAGCCACAGCAGCTGAGTCCCCTCTTTGATGAGTTCATGGTAAGATGCCATGCTATTCAATTTTGGATACAACATTCTTTTTTGAAAGCCAATTATAGTTTTCTAGTTGCAAACATTTTAAGAAGGGAAACCATAATTTGGAGTTCTGTTTTTAAGTACACCAGGAATCAATCAAGTCAGGTATTGCAAACAAAATTAGTGTCAGTGGTCAGAGTTGCTGTTTTGTATAACGTCCTTTTGGTCATCACCATAAACCCTGCAGTAAAGGAAACTAGGGAAATGGAAGAGCAGAGCAGCTGCTCGGGTCCCAATGTCCGCAGGTGAAAAGGCTTCTGTGGTCGAAGCCACAGATCTCTGAAAGCCATACTCGCTGCAGCTTGCTGTAAACTGTTACCTACTGAACCCTTGCAGATACTGCACAGGCTACGGAAGGGAGAAAGCTGGTAGCTGCACAGTAGCTTCATTCTGTTTTAGATCAAGAATACTTACTAAAACCATTCACTTTAAATAAATCTAGTCTAGTTAATAAATTATGCAAATACACATGTGTGCTTTGAACCCGTCATTTTCAAAACTAAACTCGTAAGCCAAGAGTTGGAGGACGGGAAAACTCTTTTGCTATATTATTTTCCTTTTTGTTCTACCACGAATATAAAGTTTAGCTTCTCAAATTGTTAATATTTTTGTCTTCACTACTCAGATGAGATTAATAGGCTACCTGCAATCTCCAGTGGAGAGGTACGCACATCCCTCCTATGAGTCTTAGAGGTGCTCAGCAACCTATGTCAGCACCACACCTGCCTCTCAAAAGAGGGGGACTAAATAATTTGGTCGTTAGAAAGCTAAAAGTTCAGCTGGCAGTGTAGCCCCATGGGAGGACACTTGCTTAGCGTGTGTGAGGCCTCAGGTTCAATCTCTAATATTGCTGAAAATAAAAATTAAGCTAAAACCTTTTTGAAGAAAAAAAATTAAAAGGTATAGCATTGCTATCAATAAGATATAAAAATATAAACTAAATGTACTATCTTAAAATGCAATTTTGTTTTTTAATATATTAATTTTCATTTCTTATATTTTGATTGAATTTTATATATCTATTATATCACTATTCAAAAAAAATGAATCTTATATTTACCACAGTCCAAAAATATTTTATCAACTTAAAATTAAGGTATAGTTATTAGAAGAACCAAGTCAATAACATATTAAGAAGTTATAAGAGGTAAAAGTTAAATGGAAAATGAAAAGATAATAGCCAAAAAAAAATACTCCGTAAGAAAATGCTCAGTTTGGTGGAATGGTACACACCTGCACATGCATCACACATAAAAAGCTCCATGGTATCATGCTGTCATGACAACACCAGAAGCCTGAGTGCTAGGATCTGACGTCCAAATCCATCCTGGGCCACACGGTGGAAAGAAAAGGGGGAAAGGGAGAAGGAAGGAAAGAAGGAGACAGAATGAAAGAGGGAGAGAAAGAGAAGGAGGGAGGAGAAAGAAGAGCAGAGGGGAGGGAGGGAGAGCGAGCCCAAAAGCTCTTGCTGAAGAGAGCTGAGCAGCTGCAGACAAAGCTCAGGTCACTAAGGTCAAGGAGAGAAAACAGCAGTTTACAGAACTCATAGTTTGTAAAGCAAAAATAACGGGGGGGGGGGGGGGGGGGGGGGACAGACTGAGTTGGCCAAAGAAACCTGTTCTGCCCACTCTGTCACTGTGGGAGACATTTGTCACATGTGTGACGACTGCTCCAGGAGCATGGCCCTACACAAGGAACGGTGGATCAAGGTCGACACTGAGGTAATGGTTTTTATCAATACTTAGAAGACATGAAAAGCTCGATTTTTAATTAGATTTCTGTAGAGAGAGTGGGGATTAAAATTGCTAAATTAAACGTCTTTTTTCAAGCAGCACATGAAATAAAAGTACAGGATCAAAATCTTGGGTGAAACTTAAATTAAGGTTCCTATTTGTAACACTTTTCTCATGTCAGATTCTTGGTGGAAATTAACATCAAAAACATTTTTGGATACTTGAAAGAATGTGAGCAATTCACATTTTAAAGTCACCTCTCCAGAGAAATGCTGTGGAAAGCATCATACTTAGGACAGTCAATACATGATCCAAGTTTGAAGGATTTGAGAGAGAAATTGTTTACTCATTGTCTACAAGCATTAAGTTGCTAACGCATTAATCTTCTTTTAACCCAGTTGAAATTCTTACATGAAAAAATTTTAATATAGTTTTATATTAGCAGGGTGGCTTTGAACCCACAATCCTTCTACCTCTGCTCCCAAATGCTGAATTCACAGGTGTGTGCCACCATGTTCCACAGAACAGGTACAACTTTGGGATGTGATAGAATTCAGTTTTTCAAACGATATTTTAAAACATTCTTTCTTGTCATATACAGGATGAGTAATGCCTAAAACTGCACTTATGGGATGAATGCTTTGCTGTGCATTCTAATTTCACTGATATTGGGTGTTGGGAAGATACAGAATGGGATGAATATATGCTTTTGGCCATCTTGTGTGGCTGGAGCATCTTAAGGATGAGATTCAACACATCTGAAATCTACTGGAGACCAGCAGTTCACATAGCTAAGTAGCCTAATGCATTTGTATTCCATATAACCTATACAGTATGGTTTGTGCTTGCTGTGGAACGAACACAGGACAGTGAGGGTTCCCCTCTGTGTTTACTCCTTCCTGGTGCTGGGAACTACATAGTTACGGCTGCAAATATTTCCTGCCCTAGTGTACAAGGGGAACCATTTCCAACTGTCCTCAACCAGGAACATGTGTAGCCATGTCTACCAACTTCTTCAAACTAAAATGAGTGCTTTACATATAATTGCTTATTTTAAGACAATTATAGCTCATTGAAAACACTGCATGGACAAGCAAAAGTTGCTGCAAGAATTCTGTTCTCTCACTCCTCCACCCTGAGCCACACGGGAAAACCCTTTCAAAGGGATGAAACCTCATCATACATCGGTTATGTCTCCTTTCCTGCTTGCTTCTGGTTAAAGTGATTTAGTCTTCCACCGAAGAGTTTATTTATTACTTTTGATACTTATACTCAGACAGAGCTTTCAAATGGACATGAAGCCCCCACACGATCACTTTTCCTTTGGAGACAGAAGCAGAAGATTTCGTTCATTTTGTGGCAAATGAAGGTCAATCCAATATTTAAGAAAAAAAAAAAAAAAACAAGGTGAGCTGGGAAGATGGCTCATCTTCTCCTGTGCTGTGTTCAGTAGTCCATCCCACCATGGGATTCATTTCATTGTCTCCTATGTCTAGAGAACTTAAAAGATTATAAGGAACTTTGTTCAGGAAACTCTCTTCTTTCCCCAACCCCAAGTTAGTCAGCTTTCCATGATCATCACGAAGATCTGAGATGGGGGTTCTACAATTTCTCAGTGTTTAAGAACACTTACTTTTCTTGGAGAGGACAGGAGTTTGGTTCTCAGTGCCCACCCCCATCCACCCACCCGCACCTCCTCCACCCCCATCCTCTAACCCCACCCCAACAAGCAGACGCTCACAACCACCAGTAACCACCTGGATCTAATGCCCTCTTGGAGCACCCAGGAATGAGCATGCATGTACACACACACACACACACACACACACACACACACAGGCTCAGGAGCTCACACATATACACATGAAGAGACACACAAATAAAAAATAAATCTTAAAAAAAAGAAAGGAAAAAAAGGGGATAGGCTCCTCAATGTATGTGTTTCCTAATGTTCATGCTAGACTGGTCTGGTCTTGAAGGTAATTCAGAGCAAACTGTGGAACCTTAATTTAAATCATTCCCCCAAGTGCTTGGGTAAAACATGATAGACTTTTATCCTAGTCAATATTCTCATGGCTTTGCATTTCTTTCTCTTCGTTCCTCTCCTCTCCCTGGTCCCCCACTTCATCATTCCTTCCCACTTCCTCTCTGTTCAGTGGTTGGCTCTGTGCCCATGCATTGTTTGTGCCGAGATCTAGAGCTTGACTGTGATGAAGCCAATTTACGAGCTGTCCCGTCAGTTTCTGCCAATGTGACTGTAATGTAAGTAGCAAAAACTGGCTCGTCCTTAAGGCTGGATAGAACTGCAGCGAAATCACCAGGACTGACACCAGGTCACGACTTCAGATGCATGTTTGTTCAAAGACCATTCCATCTGTAGATCAGTTATAAGGAATTGTTCACAGATGGTTTTAAATACTTTTAAATACTAGACCTCACCTTAAATTACTCCATAAACAATTCTGTGAAGTGTTGACTGTTCACTATATTTCATCTGAGCAAAGGATGCCATCCATTTCAATTGCTATGGAGCAGGTCGGGGAGGGGAGCTAAATAAACTGCTACCCACAGCTTTCTCATTACACAGAATTTTTATTTCATGCTTATGACAAGAGCTGTTTTAGAGTTTATTACATATAAAGAAGTTTTCATGTACTCTTGTGTATGAGTAAATTTAATTTACTTGAGGAATAAATAAAAATATATTGGATAAAATATTCACAGAACTTCACATTTAAATTAACTTCTAAATCACATTTTGACTCAGACATATTGATGTTGTGGTCTTTTCCAACAAAATTCAAACTTACATATAGAAAAGAAGAAGAGTCTTGTAAAAGTGTCTTGCTGGGCTCAGTGTTGGTGGCTCTAAGTTTCTTGTTCTGGTTGTTTGAGCTCAACCAGACTTCAAGCAGCACACAAACACATGTTTTGGTCCAGTTTTTTTTTAAAGAACTCAATGGAAAGTAAAAGCTTCAATATATTTTTTATTGAGTCGGTTGGGTTTGGGGTTTTTTTGTGTGGGCTCTTCATCCATGTGTTTTAATATCTTGTGACTTTGGCTTTTTGGTTCATGCAGACACAGTAAGAGTAACCCTTGAGTATACAGGTGTTGGCAAGTCTTGCCTTTCTCAAACAACCTACCAGACAACCTAGATGCTTGGCACACAGGTAAAGGAGCTGCCACAGAGTCCCATCAGGTTCACAGAATCCGGATGTTGCCCCGTGGATCTCAATCTGGGAACAAAAACAGAGAACATGGGGAAATAATCCACAAAAGCATGCTCTCTGAAGGAGGTGACCTTTTCTGGACAAAGAGGAAGCATTGGCTAGTGTTCTTCCTTTCTTGCCTCCCATGGCTTATCATAGTAATTAGTCCTGCTAGGGAGAAAGTAATGACTTCCCCCAAAGAAACTGAGGGAGGTCCTAGGAAGAGTTTCTGTGAGTTCATTGGTGATAGAAATAATTATCACCTCCACTGCTTATATCAGGTTACTGGAAAGTCCAAATGAAAGACTGATCAGCCAACCTCATTTTTCATTTTCCCACAAGTAATATTGGAACCTATTTGCCAACAATGCAACTAATCTTTGTGAAAGAAAGGAACAGAGAAAGAATGCTAGAAGGACAGAGGTCAGAAATAACAGGGTAAATAATTTAGTTAAATTATGATTTGATTTAAAAAGAAATATTCTGACCACATATGTATAACATATATATATATACATATATATACATAAATAGATATGTATCAGTCAGCTTTAACCCAGGAAGGAAAGGAGGGAAGGAGAGAGGAAGAGAGGGATAAACTAAAGCTAAAATCACATCCTACAAGAAGACAAGTGAAGAATGTGGGTAAAGTGACTTCAGGGCACCCACCCTGGGTTAAAGATTGATGGAAGAACAAGGAGGCTAGGTCCCAGTAAGTGGGAATGATCAAGACTTCAATGTTAGATTTCTAATTTCAATTTAACATTAACAGGTCATTCGGTGGCTATTCAACAGGCATTTATAGATGTAGGTATAATGCTCGGAGGTTTAAGTCTACAACATTTGACTATTTGTTTTGTTTTTTTTAAAGAAGCATTATTAGACTTGGAGTGTAACTCAATAATATTGCACTTGCTTAACATGTATGCCCTGAATTCATCATCAAGACTGTAAACACACACATACACACACACACACACACACACACACACACACACACACACACACACACAGCAACTCTGAGTGTATATATACCAATAGATAGGGCAATAGAGCACTGTCTTGTGCTTTTGATTAAACCACTTGATTCCAATTGTCCATATAGACTCTTCTCTGCAGATCCTGGCTCAGTTTCATACCTTGTTCCAGTCTGTTTGGTCTGTTCAAGAGGGAAAAAAAGCTCTAGGCTTTAGTGTAAATGTATTACAAGACTAAATATCAAGTTCTATGACTGAGTTCTTCCAGATTTTGAGTTGCAACTATTATAGGGAAATGTCAGGAACGGCCTAAATCATATGTAAGTAAAGTATCAAAGAAGCCTAATCATCCAACGACTGTTTATTGAAGTCGAGACTTTTAGAAAATGTTTCAAATAAGTGCTAAGGAGTGAGATGGGCAAACATAGATAGCTATGAATATTTATACATTGTTCTAACTCAATAAATGTTAACTTCAAGAGTTGACTCTTAGATCCCCAAACTTACCTGCTAAAAAGCAGAGTTCTGGCTTGCCTTTTGCTCTCTATGACATACACATACTATGTATGAATGTGTGTGTGTGTGTGTGTGTGTGTGTGTGTGTGTATGATTTTGTGAAGAACCAAATGGGATATCGAATTTTAAAATATAAAAATGTCTTATGTGATGAAAGTATTTGGGTTTTCCCCAATCAATGAAAATAATATCTACCCCTTTTAGTATCAGAGCATTTTGAAAATATAAATGAATCTATTTGTGAAAATATTTTGTATCATTTAGAAAGAATGATATTTGTCTATAAACCCTGGGCATGCGCTAATAAGGATCCAGCTTTAAAAGAGAAATTTCTTGCAGATCCTTGAAGGAGCCTCCCTCCCTGTATAGCAAGCCACTCCACTCAAGGGTGGTTAGCCCCTGCTCTGGGGGTTCTCATAGAATCTCGCTTGTACCTCTTTTTAAGAATAGTAAGTGTGCTTCCTTGCATAGTCTTTGGGATCCCAATCTTCTCTTACAAAAAGGGGAAAAAATGTCATCATCTCCATTGTTTCTCTAGATATCCTCCAAAACTCCCCACACACTGAAATAATCCCTAAATAACCACTTTGAAATGAATGTGCACATAAACAAACATAATAAGGATAGGACAATGAATTGCCCTCCTATCCCTGGGGAGTAACTCTCAGGGAACCCTCTAGTTTGTCGGCAAGGGATATCATGAGTCATCCAAATAGAGTGTAAGAGTTAGGGAAGAGATGTTGCTTATCTTTCAAAAGCCCATGGTGGGAGTTTAATAGGCCTTTATTGCGAGAATGAATGGATGATGAACAAATGGATGAATGAATGAACGAACGCACTTTTAAAAGCACACCAAATTTTCACCTAAGTCATTCAACCAAATTAAAATATTTAGCGATTTATCTTTCCACAATATAAACACTGCAAGACTGTAAGGCAGTGTTTGGTTTGGAGGCGGAGGCAGAACACTGGTAGGAAAGGAAGTCTCAGGAAGCTAGGATAAAGATGAAAGAAGGTTTAGTGGTGGCGGCTCAGCCACCTAGAGTGACTTGGAGAAAGCGTGACTAGTTCAGCGTTTTGAGTCACTCCCTGAAAACACATCATTAAACCAGTGCGTGCAGCTCAGAAGCCAGCTCAAGATCGTTGATGTTATAATTAGAAGTAAGACATTAAAGTGAAAATCCGCTCAGCGTGACGGAACTATGTGTGTGTTTCAGGTCCCTGCAGCGGAACTCCATAAGAACTCTCCCTCCGAACGGCTTCAGGAAGTACCACAAGCTCCAAAAGCTGTAAGGAAAACTTGAACCCTGGCCTCACATTGAACCGGCTGTCTTGTGCACCTGTTTCTTGTTACTTCTGTAGAGAATAGCATCATATCACATATTAAGTCTAATAATCCCACCTGGAGAAATTATGTACCCCTTAACCAGAGATTTGCAGGTAAAACTTCTGAGTATTTCCAGGAGGATGTAGCAGGACTCTTAAAGGGTCTTATTAATAAAAACAAACCTGGAACCAGGTATTGGGGTGAACGCTGGAAGATCAGAGAAGCAGAACAAGCCACAGCTACCTCACCTCGCCAATTCCTCAGCTGAACCTGTTTCCTAAGACTGGAAGCCTCTGTGTCCTTATCCAAATGAATCTCAGCTGAACTTCTCGAAAGCCTGAATGCTTAACCAGCCTAGTTCCTGTTTTTCACGCCTTATATACCTTTCTGCTTTCTGCCCTCACTTCCTGGGATTAAAGGCTCACTTTCTGGGGTTAAAGGCATGTGTCACCATGCCTGGCTGTTTCCATTGTGGCCTTAAACTCACAGAGATCCAGACAGATTTCTGGAATGCTAGGATTAAAGGCGTGAGTGCCACCATTTTCTAGACTCTGTATCTAGTGGCTGTTCTGTTCTCTGACCCCAGATAAGTTTATTAGGGTGCACAATATTTGGGGGAACACAATACCACCACAGGAGACATTCTAGAAAAAAACTCAGATAACTATTCCTAAACAAACTGGATGGAGCACATGTGCATGCTGTGGATCCTCCACCACGCTCCATAGAATGGAAATAGGTATTTCTGCTTCCTCCTGTCATGGATCAGTTCAATGCTCATCTCAGAGAAAGATGTGCTGAGTTTAGGGCCAGCAAGATGGTTCAGTGTATAAAAGCACTGTTTTAGTCATATTAATCAGGGTTCTCTAGAATAACAGAACATTATATATGGGAATATATATATATGGGCTTTATTAGAATAAAACTATCCAGCACAGGCACCAAGCCTGATGACCTGAGAGAAACCCCTGGAAGGAGAGAACTGACTCTCAAAGGTTGTCTTCTGATCCTTACATGTACTGCATGATGTGTACATATCCAAACAGATAAATGCAAAAAGAGAGATAGGGATTGCAAAGATGTCTCAGCAGTTAAGAGCAAGCATTACTCTTTCAGAAGGCCAGGGGTCAGATCCCAGCCCACGTCAGCCATTCACAACTGTCTATAATTCTAGCTCCTGGGAATCCAACACCTCTGGCCTCCAGGAGGCCCAACTCACATGCACCTATGAACACACAAACACATAAACATACTCAAAAATAAAATCAATGTTTAAAAAACATTTTTAAGACATAATGAAAAAAAGAAAAAAAAGACGTAATATTTTTACAAGACCCACTATCACTATTGAATAGTGGGCTAAGGGTGCGGCTCTGAGGAAGAACACTTGCTCAGCATGTGCAAGACACTGATTTCAATCCCCTGCACCACATGGGGGTGGGGGTTAATTATGAAGAATTTGCCTTGGTCAACGTTCTATTGCTGTGAGGAGACACTATGACCACTGCAACTCTTATACAGGAAAATATTTAACTGGGGCTGGCTTACAGTTCAGAGGTTTAGTTCATTGCTGTCATAGCAGGAAGCGTTGTGGCATGCAGGCATGTTACCTTATTTTTTATATGTCCTGCATGCTTGGTGGCTGGCTAGCGTCTCTTTGACTCCACCATCCTTCTTCCCATCATTCTCAGTTTGGTTTTCCTGCCTAACTTCCTGCCCAGCTACTGGCCTGTCAGCTTTTTATTAACCAATGAGAGTGATACGTAATCATAGTGTAGAAAAAGATTGTGCCACAGCAGGCCTTGAGCAGCATTGGGCATGCTTGTCTCTCTTCAGGTGAGCCTCATGAATGTATTCTCAAAATCCACAATAACCCAAGGTAATCTCTATGTCATTTAGGTCAACTTTATGACTAAATTGTAAATAATTAATGTATTATTGAGCTCAGATGCTCTGTCCCTGAGGCATACTTTCAAGAAAACATCTTGGAACTTCTCACTTCATTTTCACGGATGCCTTGATTTTATTTTGGTGCATTAATACATATATGTACTTTCCTAAGATAATAGATGGACTTAGTATAAACTCATTGCAGTCACTAACATATCCCCAGTAACCAAGAGTGCACTGCCTAGGGCAGGCTGGACCTGAAGAAGGGTGAGGCTGGTGTTGAGGCAGGACAGGGTGGCATTTTTTAACTCTGTCCGTCGTCTGGTCTTGAGATCTCATTTCCAAAGTCATCAGAAGATGTGGGCTTGATTGACACACACATAAGCTAGTGAAGAGTTCATCCAGGACTTTTATTTAGTAATATACACCAGATTGGCCTGTGTGAGAATGTGCTGGCACCTCACAGCTCTCAGATGACAGAAGCATCAGTCCTAAACTACCTCCCACTGCTTGCAAGGACCAGCTCCCAAGCCCAGCAAAGCACCTGTGATTCTGCTCATGGCAATGCATGTAAGCAGCTTCTCCTGGAGGGATGTCTGTGAGTGAGGTTTCAGGGTATACACTAGATGGTCCCATCACAGTGTGGATGACAGACCAGCAGCTGATACAAGGTTCTTCACCTTATAAGAGTCTCTGATACTGTGGAGTTGAAGTGTGTAGAGAATCAAGCAAATGGCCCAGCTAAGGGGAGCTGAGGTGGGAGTGGCCTCTGAAAACTCAATCCACGAATTGTTGGAACTCCTTCCAGGAGAAGGTTTTAAAGAAGAAAAAGTGGACCCAAGGTCAACCACTCGACAGAACCAGTGGGAGCTCTTCCAGGAGAAGACCTTAATCCAGGGGAAGTCACCCAGGCAGCCAAAGACAGTGGCAAGCAGCACTCGGGTCTACTCATGTTGCTTGTAATGAAGACTCACTGCGTCCAAGAAAGGAACCAGAGCACAAGAGACACCATGAGAAAGGTCAGGACCAGAACCATTAAGAAAGGCACCTATCTGGCTAGAAGAAAATGGTGTGAGTGGACTTATATCACCTCACTTGATTAGGACTAAAGGACAGAGGACTCCAAACATCTCACCTCCTCCAAACACTCAGGTGATGCCTCTGCCCTACAGGATTGAAGATGACTTGGCAGCCCTTCCAACCCCACAACTCCTCTTGCCACAGGAAATAATCTAAGTCTCTGTACTGCTTCAAGATGTGAAAAACATGCTTTGGGGCTACACCTTGCCCCGCATGGGGCAGTATCACAAGGCAGCCGTTCATTCCTTTTGAGTACTGATATAGAGGCAGGATGACTCTGCCTCGGTGTTGTGGTTTCAATCTGAAATGTCCTCCACAAGTTCAAGTGGAAGGTGATGGAAACTTAGGAGTTGGAGCCTCACTGGAGGAAGTGGGTGGTGGAGGAGGGGCATGTAGCCCAACCCCACTTCCTGTTCTCCCTGGACTCCCTCAGCTCTCTGACTGCAAAAACAACTGACAAACTGCCTCCTGCTCCACCTACCAGCCCTGCCCTGCCTTGATAGACTGTGTCTCCTCACACTGTGAGCCAGAACAAACCCTTCCTCCCTGAAGTTGCCTTTTGTCCAGTGTTTTCTCACAGCAACAAAAAGAAAGTGAACTAATACTATTGTGTTGGTGTGCAAAGACGTAATTGCCTGTCCAGCACACACCCTGAGACACTGGCAGATAAGTAACGTATTCCTACGAGTGAAAAAAATACCACCTATCAATTTTTCAGAGTCATTTGGGAACTTGTTGGTGCATGGATGTATTCAGACCACATCATAAAATCCAGACCCATGAACTGACTGAACCACCACCAGTCCAACAAAGAGCCAAACATCCTCAGCTAAACCTAGCACTGTGGTAGGTTGGCTTTACCTACCTGTCATCTGACCACCCTGCGCACATGTCAAAGGACCAACTAAGGTTGAGAACTCCCAGCTATCCCGAGGGCTTCAGCTCTGCAGTCCCCAACAAGTGACATGACCCACTCAGATTGCTGTCCATCTGTCCATCCAAATCTAGTGCCTCGCCCCCACAGTCCTATACCTGGGAGGTTCAGCTCTGTGGCTGTGCCTGCCTTCAGCCAGTCTCCAAATGTAGCTGTTAATGTTTCATCTACAAACCTACATCAGCTCTGTCTCTGCCTTCAGTAAGACCTCCCTGAGTTACAGCCTCTGTAACCTTTTTACAACAATTCTGCAACACCTCCCTCAAGAGTCCTAAGAGTTAATAAAAAGAACCTGTGATTGCCACAGCCATGCAGTGGTTCTCGACCTTCCTAATGCTGCGACTCTTTAATACAGTTCTTCATGTTGTGGTGACCCTCAACCCTAAAATTATTTCATTGCTACTTCATAACTGTAATTTTGCTACTGTTATGAATCATAATATAAATATCTGATAAGCAAGCCAATGAGTCACAACCCACAGGTTGAGAACCATTGTTATAAAAAGCTGTCATGACTACTTTATAAACTGCAGCCAATCAAAACAATAACTCTCGAAAGTTTGTTGTTATTCACTAAGTTCTGACATGGTAAAAGACACAAACATGTCCATCTATATCTGACATCATCTGCTCATGACAGGCATAATTCTTTAGTTTTATCTTCTAATAGCAAAATAAAAAGAAAGACACAACCCACAAAAGGCCAAGGCCCAGCTTTGTTGTCAGGGATTTGTCTTTCTGATAGTTTAAACTGTGTAATAAATGTGATGTTTTTAAAAATGATATAATAGATGGAAATAGAGCAAAACCAAATGAAAAATTAGTTACTTCATACAAATGAACTATTCTAAAGCACCAGATAACACGGAAAGAATGTATTTCATGTTTGAAAATAAAACTCAAATGACAATCCATTTTTCAGAATTTCTCAGCTAAAAAAGGGCTCTTCGTCCAAGAGCAGGAGCACTGGCCCTGCTCCTTGCTGCAGGCTGCATTGGGTGAGCTAGCCTAGGCAGTGTTGGAGAGCTCACCCAGGTGTTCACGATGAGGGAAAGCTGGCGGGCTGACCAACTCAGCCACCAGCCAGGCCCAGAACCAGGGCTATGAGTTGGCCTACCCCAGCATTCACCAAATCTACAGACTGCTGGAGCATGTGAAGGGGACAAACCTAAGATCCAAAACAGCAGGAATCTCCACGACACAGGACAATGGGATATCCAAGAGGAGCCCCAGAGAGAGCCCATTATCAGTGGTGTAGCAGAAGCCAGAGTCCTTGATTCAGACCATTGACTCTTGGTAATGAACGCTTACAAGTGAAGATGAATGGACTAAAGGGTGAACTGTGTGACTCAACTTGCCACACTACAGCTTCCACATGAGATTCTTCATTCGTTCTTTCATTCGTTCGTTTGTTTGTTTTTGTTTTGTTTCTTTGGTTTTGGTTTTTCATTTAAATTTGGTTTTGATTTTGGAGGGAAGTTGCAAGGGCAGAGAGCAAATGCGAGGAGACAGGGAGGGGAAATGAGTGGGATTAGAACGCATAATGTGAAATCCACAAAGAATCAATAAAAGTTTAGGGGGAAAAAAAAAAAACTTCACAACTGCAGACTCCTTGGGTTGCTACAGTCTGTGTGGAGGCCAACGGCTCTTCCTGTTCTCCAGCACCCCCTTGTGACCACATAGTTAAATGGCGTCAATAGTCTACAGTATTCATACACAGTAAACATTTTGCTTGTTTTTTTTTTAAGATTTATTTATTTTATTTTATGGAGCTTTACTTTCATGTCTATCTGTGCACCACCTACATGCGTGGTACCTGTGTGGGCCACAAGAAGGCTTTGGATCCCGTGGAACTGGAGTTACAGATGGTTGTGAGCCATCATGTGGGGGCTGAGAATGGATCCCGAGTTTTCTGGAAGAGCAACCAGAGCTCTCAACTGCTGAGCCGTCTCTCCAGCTCCTGCTTGTGTTTTGAGACAAGCCTCACTCTGTAGACCCTGCTGGCCTAGAAATAAGAGAAGTCCTCCTGCCTCAGTGTCCCAGATACTCGATTACAGGCATAAGCCTCCGCTCCTAACGCTTCAATTAATTCTTGAGCAAATTACTACAAGCAGCAGTGATCCAAATAGCCTAATGACAAAACATCCTATCTGGTTTCTAGAGGCACACCTTGACTCCATATACAGATAGTGCAATCCACTGCTTACTAGACACTCGCCACAGTTGAAAACACTTTACTTCATCTTCAAGTCTCCCTGTGTATTAGTAAATATATGTATATATTTACTACTAAATATACATTACCTACCACATGACTGGGCCCACAGCATGTCATGTGAAACAATTTCCTAAGTAAATTTTTCAGTTAGAGTCAGATAGAATCAAATTTCAAGTTAACTCAAGTCCATTCCTATTGATTTCTTTCTTACTGCTTCTAACAAGTCATATACAAATTAAAAACATTCTCCAGAACAATGGTGACCTGGATTCCAGAACAGAAGGCAGGTCTGCCATCTTCGCTTTATCATCCCTCACAACCCAGGGCAGGTGTCCACAGGGCTGCACCACTGTGCACAGGTACCCAGAACTGGAGAGCTAAGTCCTGGGGCCTGTTATTTCTAATACGCAGTTCACTGAGTCCAAGCTTCCAGAGAACTCTATAAGCCTGCATTTTTGTCTTGACAGTCCAATCTAGTTCATATTCTTCCAGTCTTGATTTTTGTTTTTCTTTACATGTCACTCCTTGGCCATTTAAACCCCTTAATTTGTCTCAAGTGCTTTTGTGAACAAGGTTTAGGATGTCAGATTAACCAAACAAAATTTCATTTACTAAGATTTGGTGTTGTTGTGCAATATGGTTTGTGGTATAGCATGTCACAAACACTTTTGGGGGGGAGTGGGGGCAGTGCTGGCTCTATTTGAGCACTTACAAATCTGGATCAATGTAACAGGAAATTTTTAAAGCCCGGTTTTCAGGCCCGTGTGATCAGTGAGTGCTCTTCTCTGCATTAGTCCCTCTCTAGAAAACTCTAGATGGTCACTTTACAGCTTCAAATTTTTTAAATAATTTTTTTTAACGATTGAGAATTTCATACTATGTGTTTTTTATCATATTCATCCCACACTCCTCCCAGATTCGCCCCCACCTCCCCAACCCCACCCCAACCCCTCCCAGCTGCGTGTCCTCTTTCTGTGTGTATGGTTCTGTAATGACCCACCGAGTCCAATTTGAGTTGCCCATATACTCGGAGGGGTGGCATCCCCTGGAGCATAGTTAACCTACCAGGGCCCATACTCATAAATAAAAAACTGGCTCAAGCGCATTACCAATTTAACAGCAAAATACCAGTTTCAACCAGTTGATCTACTGCGGCTCCCTTCCCTCTCAAGTCAGTTTCTAATTTCAGTACGATACTTTCAGTAAGATGTACCATCTCAGCTGACAGAGGCCGTTGGCCCGTGCGTGTGTCGCCCCCACTGCCGACTTCCGCCGGGCTCTTGCAAAGCTGTTGACAGTGTTTTGTTGTTTTCTCTTTGGCTACTCTTGGTCACAGGTGCCTGCAAAACAATAAGATTCGCTTCGTGTCCGTCTCTGCTTTCAGAGGACTGCGCAGCCTCACTAAACTGTAAGTATGGGGTCCGCGGAGGTAGGGGAGGGGAGTGCTAAAAGGCTCCCTGGACCACCAGCCATCCTGTCAGGCTAACTCATTCCAGTCCAAACCAGTTCCCCTGCTCAGGACAGTCAGTACCAGGGGGCCTGAAAGTAGTGCTGAATGAACAGTGTCATAGTGGGTTGGGAACATGGGATCGGGGTCGCACTGTGTTCAGGCTGAGCCCTGATTTTACCTGCCAGGTGAGTGCCCTTGGGTGCCAGCTCCCTCTCCTGCCTGGTGCTTGCTCTAATAGTGCCCAGCACGTGGCTGCAGGGGAAGGAACAAATGAAAAAGCCCATAGGCGACGTTAGATATGCCGCGCCCGCCTGGCACTGAAGACAAACTCAGTGTACATCGGCAATGGCAGCGGGAGTGACAGATGAAGGACCTTAGTCAAAGTGAGGAACCTGTGAGGAACAGAGAAGAAGAGAGGCTTCCCCAGCTGTCCCGGGGATTCTTCTCACTCTGTTTTTCCCTTCATGCTGAGGGTGAAAACTGGTGTCTTGTGTGTGCTAGGCACACACTGAGAGTCACCCCCAACCGCTCACTTACATTTTCACAAGTTTTTGAGATAGTATCTCACTGTGTAGCTTCCTGGCTTGGAACTCACTATGTAGATCAGGGTGGCCTTAAACTCACAGAGATCCTCCTGCCTCTTCTTCTGGAGTACTGGGATTAAAGTCATGAGCACCACGACTGACTTCTCTTATAATGTTTAATCCCACCTTATAAACGTTTAACATATAATAGATTTAGGGACCAGGTGGTGGTGGCGCATGCCTTAAATCCCAGCACTAGGGAGGCAGAGACTGGTGGATCTCTGTGAGTTCCAGGACAGCCTGGTCTACAGAGTGAATTCCAGGACAGCCAGGGCTACACAGAGAAACTCTGTCTCAAAAAAACAAACAAAAAACCCTGATGGTTGTGTGCCTGTAACCCAAGAGCAAGAGGAGCTAGGCAAATAAATGTCTAACATATAATAAATTTAAAAGAGCAAAGCTTTTGACCGTGGAATCTGGTTTGTTTCCTACCTCACTTTGCCCAATGTCTCTGGCATTCCTCCCTGTAGCGTGTATGGGAATTTTCTCTTTTTCAAGGCTGCATAGTATTCTGTTGTGTGTATATGTACCACATTTTGTTTATTCGCCCGTCTGTCCATGGGCGATTGGGAATTTGCATCTTATTCTATGTTGATAATACTACTATTACTCAGTCCACACATCTATGTGAGTGCCTGCTTTCAGTTCTCTTTGGTGCTGATTCTACCTGCTCTTTTTTTTTTTCTTCTGGAAGCTACTGTACTACTTCTCCAGCAGCAGCATTGTTTTTAATTCTTTGAAAATTTTATGTAGTATATTTTATTATATTCTTTCCTGTGCCCCAAGTTCTCCTGGATCCATCCCCTTCCCTACCCACCCAACTTCATGTTTTTTCTCTCTCTTAAAAAAATGAAAAAAGTCTTAGCTGGGGTCATCCTTGTAGATTCATGGGAGTTTCCCTTGCATCAGGTTTCTACCTGACCCCAAAATGTTTCCCTTTTCAGTCACCTCTTTCAGTACTCTACCCCTCCATCCACCCCCCAACCCAATCCCTCAAGTTCCCATCCCCACCCACCCCACCCCAGTCCACCCAGGAGAACTCCCCTATTTCCCCCTCCCAGGGAGATCCATGCATCTCCCTCTTGGGCCTTCCTTGTTACCTAGCCTCTCTGGGTCTGTGGATTGTAGCATGGTCATTCTTTACTTTACAGCTAATATCCACTTATGAGTGAGTACATACCATGTTTGTCTTTCTGGGTCTGGGTTACCTCACTCAGGATGATTTTTTTTTCAAATTCCATCCATTTGCCTTCAAATTCCCCAATGTCATTGTTAATAACAGGTGAATAATACTCCATTGTGTATATGTACCACATTTTCTTAATCCATTCTTCAGTTGAGGGGCTTCTAGGTTGTTTCCAGGTTCTGGTTATTATAAATAGTGCTGCTATGAACATAGTTGGAGAAGTGTCCTTGTGGTATGATTGAGCAGTCTTTGGGTATATGCCCGAGTGGTATTGCTGGGTCTTGAGGTAGATTGATTCCCAATTTTCTGAGAAACTGTCATACTGATTTGCAAAGTGGCTATACAAGTTTGCACTCCCACAAGCAATGAAGGAGTGTTCCCCTAACTCCACATCCTCTCCAACATAAGCTGTCTATGGTGCTTTTGATCTTAATCATTCTGACAGGTGTAAGATGGTATCTCAGAGTTGTTTTGATTTGCATTTCCCTGATGACTAAGGATGTTGATCAATTCCTTAAATGTCTTTCAGCCATTTGAGATTCTTCTGTTGAGAATTCTCTGTTTAGCTCTGTATCCCATTTTTAATTGGATTGTTTGGTATTTTGCTGTTTAGTTTCTTGAGTTCTTCATATATTTTGGAGATCAGCCCTCTATTGGATGTGGGGTTGGTGAGGATCTTTTCTCATTCTGCAGGCTGCCATTTTTTCTTATTGACAGTGTCCTTTGCCTTATAGAAGCTTTTCAGTTTCAGGAGGTCCCATTTATTAATTGTCAGTCTTAGTGTCTGTGCTACTTGTGTTCTATTCAGGAAATTGTCTCCAGTGCCAATGCATTCAAGGCTATTTCCCACTTTTGCTTCTATCAGGTTCAGTGTTACTGGATTTATGTAGAGGTCTTTGATCCACTTCAGTTTTGTGCAAGGTGATAGATATAGATCTATTTGCATTCATCTACATGCTGACATCCAGTTATGCCAATCCCATTTGTTGAAGATGTTTTCTTTTATCCATTGTATAATTTTGGCACTCATGGATCTACAAGATTGACCTCAGCTAAGACTCCTAGCAATAGGGGATACATAACCTGAACTGGCCATCTCCTGTGATCAGATTGGTGACTACCCCAATTGTCATCAAAGAGCCTTCATCTAGTAACTGATGAAAACAGATACAGAAACCCAAAGCCAAACATTAGGCCAAGTTTGAGGAATCCTGCTTAAGAAATGGAAGAAGGATTCTAGGAGCCAGAGGAGTCAAGGACATCACAAGAAAACCCACAGAAACAACTAACCTGGCTCATAGGAACTCACAGAATCTGAACCAACAGCCAGGGAGCCTGCATGGGACCAACCTCAGCCCTCTACATATATGTGACAGTTGTGTAGCTTGATCTACTTATGGGACTCCTAATAATGAAAGCAGGTGTTGTCCCTAATGCTTTGACTGGCTCTTGTGAGCCTACTCCTCACACTGGGTCACCTTGCCCAGCCTTAATACAAGGGGAGGTGCTTAGTCTTATTTCAACTTGATATGCCTTGCTTTGTTGTTACCCATGGGAGGCCTGCCCCTTTCTGAACAGAAACAGAGGAGGAGTGGATGGGCAGGGGGGAAGGGAATGAGAGGAGAGGAGGGAGGGGAAACTGTGGTCAGGATGTAAAATAAATTAAAAACTCAAATAAATAACTAAGAAAAACGAAAGAAAAAATGAAAAAACATGAAGTCCAGTTAGTGTTTGCCACCTACTTCTGGGCATGATGCCTGCCCTGAAGTGAGGCTCATATACTTGGTGTCACTCCATTGAAGAAAACTGATTTTCCCTTTGCCAGCAGGTATCAATTTTAAAGAGCTTCTTGGATAGAGGTGAGACAGTGCCCATTTCCACTCCTCTGTGCTGGGAGTTTGTCTGACTCACACTTGTGCAGGTCTTGTGTATGCTGCTTCCTTAAAATCATCCTCCACCTCCCGCCCTTGCAATCTTTTCACCTCCTCTTCCACATAGATCCCCATGGTCTTAAGTGGTGTAGTTCAATAAAGGCAACCCACTCGGGACTGAGTGCTCCAAAGTCTCCCATTCTCTCCATGTTGTCTAGTTGTAGCTCTCTGGGTTAATGTGGGTGGAGACCCACAGAGGTTTCCTAGTGAGATCTGAGTGTGCTTTACCCAGCAGGGCTGCATAAGGTAATGATTGGACCGTGAGTGTGGTTACCAGGTGTTTGGACGGGTCTGCACTTGTCTTGTGATATGCTTTGGTTTAGCAAGGGGGAGGTCTTTTGCCCCGCCCCTTGGCATTGTTATAAAAAGCCCTTTGGAAGAGACAGAAGGGGCCAGTGGATTTTGATCCAGGTCCTCCCAAAGCTGTCCTGTGTTTCTGTCTGTCTCCTCTCCGCGATCTTTCTATCTAAACGTTTCTTGTTCCTCTCTCCTCCTCGTAGGATCCTTTAAAAGGTGGGAGCTGGCCTCCCACAGGTTAATTACCACCTACTGCAAGAAGCTTCTCCGATGAGAGTTGAGTGAAGCACTGATCTATAGGTATAGCCATATGTCATTAGCGTCATTGTATTTCTATGTTCATTTGGCAGAATAACAGTAGTAGGTTTTTCCCCAGACCCATCAGCAATCTCATCTCAGGTTCTTGGTTTCATTAATGCTATCACCTGTGGGTTGCCTCTCATGGATCGGTCCTTAAATCTAATAATAAAAAAAAAAAATGATGGGCTACTTTCAAACATGTGTGCCACTATTACACCCATGAGCATATCATGCAATCATGTTGGTATCACAGCTGTCAAGGTTCATAGCTTCGTAAGGTTGATGACTGGTTTTCTCTTTCTGTAGCAGGTATACAACCTTCTATCACTATCAATGCCAGCTAGCAGGGATGAAGTTTCCAGTTGAGTACCAGCCGGATTTCTTCATGTTCTATTCCATTAGTATGCTGTTTCCAGCAATAGGGTCTTAGTGTCAAGTTGTGGAGGCTAAGGAATAGCACTGGCAAAAGCCTATAGTGTTTGGAGAGGTCTATGGGACCCCTTTGGCTAAAGACCCCCCCCAAAATGTAACTCATTCCTGGTAATGGTGGGGTTACTTGGTACCATACGCTGTCTAGTTGGGGCATTATCTTCCTCCATCATGTGGTGACTCCATTCAAACTCTTTATTTATATATATATATATATATATATATATATATATATATATATATATATATATATATATATATATATATACACACACATATATAGGTTTCCTCATGGATTTTCAAAAGCCTCTTAGTGTTAGTCACTCCTCCCCACACTCTGTTCTGTACCCGGACCTCCATCCCCCACTTCTCACCTCCTGCTCTCCCACTCTCATCCCTTCACTCCTGTTCTAACTTCTCCTTTATTCATTTATAACACTATCTTCTAAACCCCTTGCTTGGCGGCTGCACTGTTTTAATCTCCCACCAATAGCACATAAGCGTTCTAGTGTCCGCCATCCTCAGCCACACTCATTCTCTCACGGCTTGAAGGATTGTTTCAATACTAACTATCCTAATGGGTGTTGAGTTGGGTGTCGTGGTGCTTAAGAGGAAAGGAAAGCCATTTTTCCTCTTAAATTATGTATATGGACATTTTGCTTATCTGTATGTCATGTTTGTGCACCTTGTGCTTTCAGTGCCTGAGAATGGCAGAAAAAGGTGTCAAGTTCCCTGGGACTAGAGTTACAGCCAAGGTTGTAAATTATCGTGTGGATGCGGAGAATCAAACCCAGGTCCTCTGGAAGAGCAGCAAATGCTCATACCCACTGAGCCATCTCTCCAGCCCAAGGAATCTTTTTTAAAGTAGGCTTTTGAAATTCCATCACATTCATCCATGTCCTTACCAAGCAGCCTCTTCTAAGCAAAAAGATCTGAAGCTCGAGTGAATAAACGGCTCCCTACATTTTCCCTGCTTCCTTTTGGGTTAGGTTGTCTTCTTTTCAGTTATCTTACATTCTTTTCTGGTAGGGGCAGGACACTGCACAAGCAGGACATGGCTAGTGTGGAGGTCAGAGGACCACCTCAGTTTTCTCCTTCTAATATGTGGGTCCTGGGGATTGAACTCAGGTCACCGGGTTTTGTAGCCAGCACTACTGACCTGCCGAGCCATCTCACCAACCCTGCTTATTTATTTTCATCCTACCTCATTCTCCACCTTTACCCTACCAATCTGTTTCTATCATATTTTTAGTCTATGGTACCAAAGTGTGATATCGAGTCAAGAACACCTGGCAATTGGTAGCAAATGGTCCTGGGCACCTTAGCCCCTCCCCCTCCTTCTGTTCCGAACCTGTTGCCCTTTTATTCTCAGCATTCCGCTCATTCTCACCTGGCTCTACTTTCTCCTCACGGGTGCATTTGGAACTTTCCAGACAGCATCAGCTTGGCTTCCTGTTTAAGATGCAGGAGACATTCTTGAAAGGCAGAACGGAGCAGGCAAGGAAGTTTTTAAGGCTCCATCTCTTCCCACTTGTTCCTTGGCACCGGACTATTGTGTGACTGTTAACAACTCCACATTATCTCTAGTTTTCTTAAATGTCACTGAATACGTGCTTTTGTTCCTGCATAAAAGTATTCACCCCATCCTTTATTGGGCAAGTCTTCAGGGAGATGTCTCTGGGACACAGGACAGTGGGTCAGACATACTGTCTTTAAGGAGCTGCTTGCTCCCCAAGAAAGTCAGGGCTCCCTGAGCTGTTCTGGAGGGCATCAAGCCTCTCATTCTCTTGAGAGAAAGCAATACCATAGTATTAGGACTTATGTCGAAACTCATGTTGCTCACACCAACTCTGCTGTCATAGATCTTTGCCAGTCAGACCTCCCTCACTGTGGCAGATGCCTGACAGAAACGACCTAAAGGGGAGGAGATTCCACATGGCTTGTGGTTTCAGAAGTCCAGCTTTACAGGCAGCATGGTGCAACCCACATCCCTGGGGATTCCCCCTGATCCATAGTTACTCTTCTCGGTAAGACCCTTCACAGACAGTGTTCTTTACTGGTCTCCTACATGCTCCTCAATCCAACCATGTTGACACTCAAGGTCAATGTCACAGGTACTCTGTGAGAAGTGACCATTTCTGGTCTAGAGTGATGCAGGGGCCTCTGAGAAATGAAGAGGACTGGACAGTAGAGATGTGGGTAAGGTAGAAGGATCGATCCATTGCCTTGTACTTAGGGGGATGGGCACTGATCCATGACAGAGCCCTGAGGTGTTCATGGATGTACGAAAGCTATTTCTTAGGTCTTCTTTGCCTGCCTGGCATCCAGGCCAGCAAAGCAGAGAAGGAAGTGGCTTGACCTAAAAGACAAACAAGTGAAAGTCAAACCTGGGGGAAAAATAGATAAATAAATAAATAAATAAATAAATAAATAAAAGTCAGATTCCTGGCAGAATTTTTGCAGGTTGTCAACTATAAAATATGAGAAAATTAAAGAAAAGGGGAATTTTTTTAAAGTGGAAAGCTGGGGATATTAGAGTGCTTGCCTAACATACACAAAGCTCTGGTTTTGATCCTCAGTACCACTTAAAACCAGGTGTGGTGGTGCACTCCTACAGTCCCAGTACTTGGGAGGCAGAGGGAGGTGGGTCAGAGTTCAAAGCAAGCCTCAGAAGTTGGAGGCCAGCCTTGTCTAGATAAGACCCTGCCTTTTTAATAATAATAATAATAATAATAATAATAATAATAATAATAATGGAGAGATGCCAATGTGTTCCATTTATCTGGGCAAGCAAAACTTGAACAAGTGCTTGCAAATGAATCATGGGCAGAGATGTGACAGAAACAGTGTTCTAACAGTGAATGATACATGCAGAGCTCAGATGGCATGATCTGTCCCCACTGTGACTGCAACCCTGTGAGGGAGGAATTGAATGCACGTCTTAGACAGAGGAAGCTAGAGCTCACCAGAAGGAAGTGTTTGCTCCAGGCCACACTGGTGACAGTCAATAGAAGAGTCAGAAACCAAATATTAGTAACAGACTCAAGGCAAAGATTGCCTCACTGAGGACACTGAGATATAAACACACATGGCAAAACGATGTCAACACAGTATAACGACACTGGCTTGTTTTGCAGGGAGGGAGGTGAAGGTGGGTAGACAAAAAGAGTCAAACTCATTAATAAACCATAACATGGCCTTTTACCAGCACAGCCCCCTTCAGATCCCAAGTTCATTCCCAGGTCCTGCCATAGTGAGTGTCTTAGTTAGGGTTTTTATTGCCGAGAAAAGACACCACGACCATGGGCAACTCTTACAAAGAAAACATTTCACTGGGGTGGCTCGCTTACAGTTTCAGAGGTTCAGTCCATTACCATCATGGCAGGGAGCGTGGTGGGGAGCATGGCAGCATGCAGGCAGACGTGGTGCTGGCTACACCTTGGCTTGCAGACAACAAGAAGTCGACTGAAAGTCACACTGAGGGAAGCTTGAGCAAAAGAGACCTCAAAGCCCTTCTCCACAGTGACACACTTCCTCCAACAAGGCCACACCCACTCCAGCAAAGCCACACCTCCTAATAGTGCCATTTGCTATGAGATGATGGCACACTGAAATTTCTAACCATCCCTTCCTCTCTTGTCGTAATGAGTTGTTGCTTTTACATATGCTGCTTCCTCTGCCTAAGGGAACTCCTGCCACTTCTTCGCTTTGTAACCACCATGTCTTCATCCACGAGGCTTCAGAACTGTGCCTCCTTTCTGTCTCCACTCCCTTGTCTTCCCCAGTGTCCCATCTTTACAGAGCAGATGCATTCTGCAAATGGAAGAGTGACCGCACGTTGTACACATCCCTCTGGTTTTTGTCTGTTGCCCAGTTACCTGTTCGCATCCCTGCCCTGCCTCTCCAGATTCAGTGCCCTTCAAAGAATGGGCTGATATACCTGCCACAACCATCGCACTCGGGTAGTTCTCTGTCACTCTAGCAAAAATCCTGAGATAATTAACTAACAAAGAGAAAACGTTTTTGGCTCACACTTTTTGAGGCTTGTTTGTGATCGACTGACTCCGTTACTTTGAACCTGTGATTGAGGCAGCACAAGCTGGTGGGAACGCCTGGTAGTGTGCTCACCTACCTCATGGCTGGGAAGTAAGGAAGAGAAAGACATCCTTGAAGGGCACCATGGAAGAGCACATCCCCAGTGACCTGAGGATTCCCACAGGGCCTTACTCCCTTAAAGGTCTTCAGCCCCTCCCCACAGTGCCCCCTGGGAGCAAAGCCTTTGACTCATGTGTACCTATCCAGATGACAGCAGAGTAGGTCATTAAAACATGGACAATTCATTAGCCAGTTATGGGAAATCAAAAGCTGAAAGTGACACAAGAAGTGAGACGGGCCTGAGAAGGCCAAAGGCTGGAAGTGCTGTGGTGCGTGTGGTACAGGAGAGAATTTAGGAAGGGTGACATCACCCTTACCTTCCTTCTTATAAACATCACAAAGAATAAACTCGCTGCTCTTATGTCTCCTCCAGGTACCTCAGCCACAACAGAATAAGCTTCCTGAAGCCAGGAGTCTTTGAAGATCTCCACAGACTGGAATGGCTGTATGTGTCATTTGTGCAGCGCTCCCTTGTATCAGTTTAAATGTTCTGAAAATACATATGTCACTCTGCTCTCTTCCCACTGACAGGATAATTGAAGACAATCACCTCAGCCGAATTTCCCCACTCACATTTTACGGACTGAATTCTCTCATTCTCTTGTAAGTACTCAAATGAAACTAACAGGGAGGTGAGATGGCTCACTGGCAACCTGATTCAATCCCCGGGACCTACGTGGTAGAAAGACCGACTCCTGCAGGCTGTCAACTCTACATAAAAACTGGCATCCGTGGCTGATATGTAGAACTGAATTGTATTGCAAAATAAAAATTAAAAAAATCTCAAAAAAAAACTGGCATGCACACACACACACACACACACAGAGAGAGAGAGAGAGAGAGAGAGAGAGAGAGAGAGAGAGAGAGAGAGAGAGAAATAATTAGATCAATGAAAATTTTTTTTTTTTTTTTGGTTTTTCGAGACAGGGTTTCTCTGTGTAGCTTTGCGCCTTTCCTGGAACTCACTCTGTAGACCAGGCTGGCCTCGAACTCACAGAGATCCGCCTGGCTCTGCCTCCCGAGTGCTGGGACTAAAGACGTGCGCCACTACCGCCCGGCATGAAATAAAAACTTTAAAGTATTCCAATTGAAATTGAAGGCGGAATAAAAAATTAAAACTTTAAGCATAGTTGCATTAAATTTGTAATTATTAAATCCTAAAAGAAGCTTTCTTGAGTGAAAACCACCTTGCCCATATTCTCTAAGGCTACTTACAGGTCTGACCATTTTGTAACAGTGTTCTCGCAGCCCACCAAAACTGAGCACAGTCTCCCTGTTGCACTGCGCTGAAGTGCTCCTTGGCACCATCCCTCCATGCAGCAACTTCAGCAAAGGAAAAGCCTCACACAAAGGTCCCCTCCTCGGCACAGCCACTGCTGATGGGTGGGCACAGGCTTCTGCCTGCCGACTAGCATTGCTGCTCCCTGCGTGAGGTCTGCTGTGGGTCGACATGTCCTTACTATCAAAGCATTTCAGTACTTCAGGCTGTAGAGAGAGAAAGTGGTGGGAAGATTTGCAGCGTACGATTCTAGCTGTTTCTGAGGAGTAATGATAACTGGGTTTGCCTAGAGATAGAAAAGAAGCAGAAAATGTGATTTTGGTGCTTTCTTTCTTTTTAGAGTGCTGATGAATAATGCCCTCACCCATTTGCCTGACAAACCCCTCTGTCAGCACATGCCCCGGCTCCACTGGCTGTAAGTCACTCTTTCTCTGTCTCTCTCTCTTTCTCTCTCACACTCTGTCTCATATATATATATATATATATATATATATATATATATATATATATGCTACATTTTCTGAATTTGACTAACTTGTATTAAACGCCAGGGGTCTTCAGTGCCAGGTGGCTAGTGTATCAAGTTTCTTTGCCTTATTTTGTTGTATTTTTATATTAAACATACTCACTGACTAGCTTCTCTACACTTTCACCAAAATGCAGTATCAGAAAGAGAAAAAACATTTTGGAGCCAGGAAGAAGGAAGACAGAAGGGACGTCACATGGTCTACATCACACTTCCTTTTTCCGCTGCCAATTCACTCACCTATTAAGTTGATGCAGAAAGCCAAGCCGTTTTAGTTTTATCCCTAAATTCTGAGCGATGAGAATGTGTTGCTTGGCACTAATCACAAGAGGATGGGGGTTGTGAGATGTTCTGAGACAGTCCCCTAGAAGTTCTGTGTGATGTGTTGGCACAATGGCTTTGCCTAGTAACAAATATCACTCCACTAGAGTTCAATAATTCAGTAAATTTACCGGTTTAGAACATAGGTTTGGTCAGGTGTGGTGGCTCCCACCTGTGATCCTAGGAGGCTAAAGCAAAAGACTGAAGAAGAATCACCACAAGTTCAAAGATAGCCTGGGGTATGGATTGAGGCCCTGTTATTAAAAAAAAAAAAATGGACTAAAGGGGTTTGTTTTGTCTTGTTTTATTAAGAAATGACCAAAATTACTATTTAAAAGTTCAATCAACCAACTGCCCACCAGAATCAGAAAAACTCCCTCTACTTCTTGTTCTGTAAGAAATTTTCAAAAGTGGGTTGCTTGGTATCCAAGTTCACAGCAAACTAGAAGGGTCACATCACAAGGACAGGAAGATCGTGAGAAACACCATCTTTGTGAGTCATGACGACTGCCAACCCGATTGCAACAGAAGAGAAAAGGGTCAGCTAGAACACAAGACAGGTTTGGCATGTGCTCATTTGAAATCCCACCAGGGAAGCAAGCATTTCTAAGTCCAGAGGCACCTCGGTGTGACAGCCCAGCTCTTTCTGTACAAGTCGATGACCTTCCTTGTAACTGAAGCTTGGTCCAAAAGGTCCTCTAACAGCCATTGCAATTCTGACTTACTGATGGAACACAGCCGAGCAATACTTACACAAGCAATCAGCAATTAAAACTGTGTGTCTTGTGAGACTGGAGGTTCAGCTCAATGGTTGAGCACTTACTTAGTGCACAGGGTCCTGGGTTGAATCCCAAGCACCCCCCTCGAGATATATATATATATATATGAATTGAGATTAAGTTTTTTAAGACAAAGTTTCATTATGTAGCCCAGGCTGGCCTTGAACTCACTCACAGGTATCCTCCTACCTCAGTCTCCACAGTGCTGAGATTGTAGAGGTGGGAGCGGCTGCAGGCAACATTTAATGAGTAGTCGCGGATTCTTCAGAGAGCACTGCCACCTGGTGGTAGGTTCATGATTTAACCCTTGGCAATAAAATAAAAGGAACAAGGTCTGACTTCCAAAAGCCTGAACCAAGGCAAGACTAAGAAGCATTTAGCAGCCACTTTTGTAGAGCGAAGACTTTGCCTCCAGAGGGTCAATCTGCTGCTCATTCTACAGCCTGACTTCTTAGGCTACTCTCCATCATACATACACCTTCTTCTTCAATGTACTCAATTTTTAGATCCCTTCATTCCCAATCTTTCATATATATTTCACTCTGTCAATGTCAACTTCGGTGCAGTTCCCAAAGCAAGGCTGACAGTCCCCCTGGAGCCAGCAGGACACCGGCTTTTCTTTAGAGCTTTCCGACTTTTCCTTGGAGGTTTCGGTAGCTCTCCCACAGGTCTGTTGCGCATAGCTCTCCCACACATCTGTCGCGCATGAATCACGATTGCTTCTAAGTAACTTTATGCCGTCTGGCAACCACTCAACTAAGTGTGTGATGCCCTTAGACCTGAGGCAGCGTCCAAAGTAGCATATCACTCCCTTCTGCTCTGCAAATTTCTACCATGCACCTGCTGCTGGGGTCAAAGAAGAGGGGCCGTGTGAGAACAACCCCAGCTGGGGACACAGCTCAGTGGTAGGGCACGAGCTTCGTATGTGCAAAGCCTTGCACTTGATCCTCAGCACTCATTACTGTGATGATGAGAGTTCTTGTGGTGACCTCTCCACGCGCGGCACGAGCACTCAAGGGGAACGTCTACACAGCGCCCCCTGCTGGAGAGGCAATCCCGACGGCTCCCAGCAGTGGCAAGCTGTCCGGAATCTTTCCCAGGACCGTTTAAGTGAGGCAGACAGGAACTGGATAGTGTCTTCCGGAGACCATCACAGAAAACCACAGCTGTCAAGATGCAGAGAACAACTAACCGGGGGCGGGGGCAGATTGTAAAACCAGAAGGACAAGGAGCGAGGATGTGTCTCCTAGGATAGATAGGAAGCTATCCCCATGATACCACAGCAATATGGCCACGCAACCAACAGGGGGAAATCTCACCAGGTTCCATCCCTTAACGAGGAAGTACAGGCAACTAATGACTTCTGAGAGAGAGAGAATTAGTCTTCCCCCAGTGACGAGCACCTACCTAATCGGTACCCAACACCAAGTGGTCAGCTCTGAAATCATATATATACAAACAACACTAAACAGACTCAGCAGATTGTTTTTATATATTTATGTATGTATATATACGTGCCTGTATGTATACCTATGTAAAAATAATAATCAAAGAAAAACAGGCCAGGCATTTGAGAGGGAGTAAGTAAGGATGGGAGAGATTAGAGGAAGAAAAGGAAAAGGAAAATGGCATAATTATATTTTAATTAAATTTTTTTAATTATTAAGATACATAAATGAATATTGCCTGCACAGCCACAGCCTCTGCAGCCTAATTGAATCCTATAGCTTCATTTCTGCTGATGGAAGCACCTTGCACCTCTGGACAAATGTTTAATTTGCTTGACTACTAAATATCTGTAAATAAATTAGATATTTCTCTTTTTCTTCAATTTCTTGGAATAATAATATCCATGTCATTGTGGATACATGATAAAGATATGACTCAAAACATTTTTACTCCTTGGTACTGGGAATTGAACCCAGGACCTCACATTACTTTGACTAATGATACAGAAAACAGACAATAATACTACATGTCTATAGCATATATATATATATATACTATATATGTAAATTCAACTGCTGTACAAATGATTGTAAACAGAATGTAAGGAAAGATATTTTATTAGATAGCAGGTAATCCTTAGCCAATTTATTTCTGTCTATGAATTTAATTTGATTGTGTTTTCCTTTTATGTTCTAGGGACTTTGAAGGCAACCATATTCATAATTTAAGAAATTTGACTTTTATTTCCTGCAATAATTTAACTGTTTTGTAAGTACTATCTTTTTTTAAGTAATGTTGACTCGTCTTACAAACCAAATGAATCTTTTAAGTGGGTAGAACCCGGCCTGAGAATGTGCAGAGGTAGGCAGGTGTGAGTCCTTTCCTCATCTGTGTGTGTGTGTGTGTGTGTACCCCCAAGTCACACATGCACACGCTGCCTGTGAGTGGAGTCCCCTCAGACTCATAAAGACAAAGAGTGCACGCTTTCTCTCATAAATGGAATCTAAGTTGCATTTGTGAAGTGTGTGTGTGTGTGTGTGTGTGTTATGAAAGTAGGAAGGGGACCACGAGGAGGTGGAGGAGGAAGAGATCTTAAGGGGATGGGGAGAAGAGCAAAGACAGTAATAGCACACACGTGACATCAAAGCAAAATGAAGGACCATTTGTGCAGAGGAGAGGAACAAGCAAGAGTGAGGCAAGTGGATGGAGGCGGACAGAGGGGTCACGGTGTGAAGAAAAATAGAGTATTATGGCATGTGTGCATAAAAATGCCATAATGAATCCCATTATCCTATATGCTTAACTAAAAAGGTTTTAAATAAAAGAGTAGATTCAAAAACAACTGGAAGCCCTTTGAAATTTCCCAAATTAATCATTTATGCTAATAGATAACACAGACATCAGTGAAGAGGGGATAGGATGTGGATCAGCAGTACAGCAAGTGCCTAGAATGTGTGAGATCCTAGATTCAACCCTCCTCTCTCTCTCTCTCTCTCTCTCTCTCTCTCTCTCTCTCTCTCTCTCTCTCTCTCTCTGTCTCTCTCTCTCTCTCTCTCTCTGTCTCTCTCTCTGTCTCTCTCTCTCTGTCTCTCTCTCTGTCTCTGTTTCTCTCTCTCTGTCTCTCTCTCTCTCTCACACACACACACACACACACACACACACATACACACAAGCAGTCAAGAACAAGTACTGCAGTTTGACTCATATTTCCAAACTAAAGAGACGTTGAATTGGTCCATTCAGACCATTCTTTCTTAGGCAGCTCCATCCTAATTCTATCCACTAGCAAATAAGAGCTCTGTGGTACATGGAGCCTTTTGTTAGACAGACACACTTTGCAGACTGGGGAGATAAGTCTAAAACAATTCCTATGCTCATAGCTGCAAGATACTCAGCTTTTGTTCAGAAGAGGTGAGGATTCCCTATTCCTTTGAAAGTCCTTCTTCATTTCTAATTACAAATCTAAATTACATTTTTTTATTGTCCCTGTTAAAAGATTTATGAAGTTTAAGAATAAAATCAAATTGAAGTTGGGTGTGGTGACACACACCTATAATTCCAACACTCAAGAGATTGATGCAGAAAGGTCAGGCATGAATTTGAGGCCAGCCAGGGCTGCAGAGTTGAGACTTTTCAAAATAAATAGATTGAATAATATCATACTATTCAAAATATCTTGGTATGAAAATGCACTCTATATTCATTATCTTTATGATTTCTTTGTAGGAGTTACATTTAGTAATCCATGTGATAATCATGTTGACAATGTTAACATGTGCTTTTCTTTTTACTTTCAGAGTAATGAGGAAAAACAAAATTAATCACTTAAATGAGCATGCATTTACACACCTCCAGAAACTAGATGAATTGTAAGTTTAACTAAATATGTATTTTAAATGCTCTTTTTCAGTTTTACTTTGTATTACTTGTACATATAATGTTGATTTTTTTAAATATAATTTCCTCTTTCCAAACAGTATTTATACGTAACATGGGTCACAAAACAATCAGATAGCTTACAAAAGTAAATATAAAATAAAATATGAAATAAATACTTGAGATAAGTTAGATAAAGGAAGCATAGCTTTAGACAAAGAGTAAGACCAGGGTAAAATTAGTAAGTAAAATATAACCTACACTGTTCTGTTTTATTGCTTCAAGGGGGCAGAATATCTGTCATTAAGTTTCCCAGGGGGCTTAGACTGAGGAACCACAAGACTCAAAGATATAATTCTTCTAAAGCTGACACTGAAGGGTTATCCTGGACCCATAAGGAAATACAGCACTGCCATGGATAAGATTCCTATCCACAGTGATGGAAGTGAGAGATACATTCACAATATTTTAATGCCCCCTTTAAATACCAATAGCATAATTACAAAGCCATCTAAGAAATTATATGATGAACCTAAAGCCTTATGATGATTGGTGGTCAGAATAAGATAATATGAGCCATCAGTGAACCCTTCAGATCATTGTCTGTTTTAGTCTGGGAATAACCTGTAGGGGATGTGATTACATGTTTTGACAATTATCTAGACCAAACACTGAATTACTGAGTCTTTCATACAAAAATTAAAGTATGCAGGGGCCTAAGAGAACAGTTAGAAATATATATTGCTCTTCCAGAGGACTGGAGTTCAGTTTCCAGCATCTACATTGGACAGCTCACAACCATCTGTATCTCCAGCTCCAAGGGATCTGACACCCTCTTCTGTCTCTAAAGTCTGAAAGCACCTGCACATATCTGTGCAGAGAGAGAGAGAGAGAGAGAGAGAGAGAGAGAGAGAGAGAGAGAGAGAGAGAGAGAATAAAATCATTTTCAAAAAATTAAAGAATTAAGCCAGGCAGGGGTGGTACACACCTTTAATCCCAGTACTTGGGAGACAGAGGCAGGCGGGTTTCTGAATTCAAGGCCAGCCTGATCTACAGAGCAAGTTGCAGGACAGCCAGGGCTACACAAAGAAACCCTGTCTCAAAAAAAAAATTAAAGAATTCAGATAGAATGTTAGGGACAGTGTTAGACAGCTTCCCTGCACATAGGCAGATAAAGGTAGTGTGGTAAGCAGAAAACTTATCAGGAAACAGTCCTGTAGCATACGGGCCACTGAAAACTCCAAATTTCTTCTGTAATAATAGCTTGAAACACTTTTGGTATGCACTACCAGTCATTCACTAAATGTACACCTAACTCTCAATAGATCATCAGAACTGGGCCCTGTGATGAGAAGTCCTGGTACATGACAATCAAATCTTATCATCAATGCATAGGAAATCACTCTCAATAACAGGGAGAAATGTGGCAAGACAACCCAAAGACATTGTCTAGCCATTAAAACAACAGTTAGTGATCCATATTGTTCTAATTTTATCCCACTAGAAATCACCACCTAAATATCAAAGGACAGTTCCTGCAAGTCATAATCAACACAGTGGCCTCAGGTGCAGACTCTGCATTCGTAACCAGTAGTGATCGTGGACTACACACAGCCTCAATGCAGAACCAGAGTCTGTCTAGGCTTGTAGACAATGGGGAGAGTGACCAAGGTTGATAATTAGCCCTGCCTAAAGCCTGCCTAATCCCATGGCAAACACTTGCCTGAAAACTCAGATCTATAAGGACAAAACTAGCCTGTTCTCTAAGAGGTAACGATTGTCAGATGGGTCTAGATTTAAACTCTAGCTTTGAAGGAGGGCAGAGTACACTGTGCTGGGCAAACCTTGGAAACAAACAGCATACTCTTGTCATGGAAACTCTTATGTAGTTCCTGGTACAGAGAATTGAAGAGCTCAAGAGGGCAGAAGGAAAAGACTACAATAATCAAGAGGAAGTCCCATACAGAGCATCGCACTGGAACTCTGGAACATGTGTAGGCTGTGGGGAAGCGTCTGAGGAGACAGCAGCAGGAAGTGACATTAGAAACATATGTCACTACTTCAAGACATCTTATACCATGCTAAGCAGTTTTGAGTTTGTCACCTAGGCCACTGTAAACTATGGAAGGGATTTCTGAAGGATGAAAATTGTACAGGTTCCTTTGCCAAATCAGAACAATGCATCTTCATAGACGATTCACCCATGACTGTGTAAATCACAAAGACAGCCATGAAATTCAGTATATGCATGTACAGTTTGAAAAGAAGACACTTACAATAACAATGTTGATTGTATTTGTCAGATTGGATCAGCTATTTCTTTTTAGCATCAAAAACTCAATGAAGCCGGGCAGTGGTGGCGCACGCCTTTAATCCCAGCACTCGGGAGGCAGAGCCAGGCAGATGTCTGTGAGTTTGAGGCCAGCCTGGACTACCAGTGAGTTCCAGGAAAGGCGCAAAGCTACACAGAGAAACCCTGTCTCGAAAAACCAAAAAAAAAAAAAAAAAAAAAAAAAAAAAAAAAAAACTCAATGAAGCTAGGCATGATGGAACACACTTATAATCCTTGAACTCAGGAGGTAGAGAATCATGATCTCAAGGTCAACCTAGACTACATCATAAGACCCTGTGTCAAAGAGAGAGAGAGAGAGAGAGAGAGAGAGAGAGAGAGAGAGAGAGAGAGAGAGAGGGAGGGAGGGAGGGGGAGAGAGCCTCAATCATCCTATCAGGACTGGAGAGATGGCTCATTGGTTAGGACATTCACTGCTCTTGCTGAAGACCCCAGGTCAGTTCCCAGCACCCTGTCAGTGGCTTACAAGGACCTGTAACTCCATCTCTGAGGGGATCTGACAATCTGGTCTCCTCAAGCTCTTCCACTCTTGTACACTTAGCCACACACAGACACAAGTACATGTAGGCAGACTTTTCTGTCCTACCAGCCAATTCCCAAATAACCACACAAAGACTTGTTATTAATTTAAAGAATGACAAAAAATAAAAATCTAAAAAATATCATCCTGCCTTTCAAAGTTGATTAGCCAACTGACATTGGTGACAACATATCTTTTCTCCTGCCTGTCCCCCTGGAGGTGGATGGGAGAAGTTACATTTTCTGTTTTAATTCACAATCCCCTAACTCAGGCTCACTCAGACATTTTCTTGTTTAAAAGAAATTGGAGCCTTTCTCATGAAATCTGCCACTGGCAAAATTTCATAGCCACTGCTGCTGAAAGCCCCTTATATCTCCAAGGTGACATCATGTTAGGCACCTCCCTCTGCACATGTATGTCCTGCCGAAGAGAGTATGAGCCTGTGTGTCTCTCAGAAAGAAACTTGAACCTCAAATGACATGCTTTGAGGTAATCATAACAAACTTGGGCAAAAGAAAATCCAGGGCCTCAAATCATGTTCTTACTCAAACACAAAGAGAGAGAGGGAAGAGAAAAGATGACGGGACATCATGCAGACCTTAAATGAAAATTAATATGTCAAAGCCAGATTAAATACCATCAATGATTTGTCTCCAAGGAAGCATGATATGGAACTTTAAAAATTGAGGGAGGAGGAGCTTTGGTAGCCCATGCTGGCTTTGAACACACTCAATTATAATTGAGGATGTCCAGAAACTTCTGATCCTCCTGCTTCTCCTTCCCAAATGTTGGGATAATGGGTGTGTATCACCATGCCTGGTTCTGGATAAAATATTATGTGTCCCTATTTCACTCCCTCTTCAAAGCCTCTTGACTTCCTGGGCCTGGAGTAGTAGGGCACCTGCTGAGCAGGAACTAGGCAGTGACTTCAACCCCCCACTCCAAGGAGACACTTACTTCTTTGTATTTATCACAACTCACCAATGGTGCTGTTGGAAAGTTGTAAATAGTTTCCTAATGAATTTTCTACCAATGAATGAAGTCTTCAGAAAACAGTGTGACATGCTTGCAATTGTTTCCCTAGGGATTTGGGAAGTAATAGGATTGAAAATCTTCCACCAAACATTTTTAAGGACCTGAAGGAGCTGTCACAATTGTAAGTCATTAGCTTGCCACTTCCTTTCTTTTTTTTTAAGATTTATTTATTATGTGTAGTGGTCTGCCTACATATATGCCTACAGGCCAGAAGAGGGCACCAGATCAAATTATAGATGGTTGTGAGCCACCATGTGGCTGCTGGGAATTGAACTCAGGACCTCTGGAAGAGTAACCAGTGCTTTTAACCTCTGAGCCATCTCTCCAACCCACCACTTCCTTTCTTGATCTTATGTTTTAATTGTGGTAAAATATACATAGCAATGAATCATCCACCTGTTTCTGTACCATTGGATTACATCTGCCCCCACGGGGTTTTACTTCTTACAAAGCTGAAACCCTGTAACCATCCAGTTACTAACTCCATCCTTGTCCTGCCCCAGCCCTGGCAATCGCCATTGTACTTGCTCTCTCCAGGGCATAGTTGCCATTTTCTTCCTATAGTTTCTTCTAGTTTGGTAGCTTTACATGTAAGCATGTGATCCATTTGAGTACATGGTACAGAAGAGTCTGATTCTATTCCTTTGCATGAGGATATCTAATTTTCCCAGCACTGTTTGTTGCAAAGAGGATCCTTTCCTTATTGAATGCCTTTGGCACCTGTGTCTAAAGTTATCTGATTATGTCTGAGTGGGGCTGTCCCGGGGCTCTATAGTTGATCCCTTTGGTCTACATAGCTGCAGATTGTTGTGCAAACCCTAACTCTTTCAAGATTGTTTTTACTATTTGTGTTCCTTTGATGTCTTACATGAGTTCATAAACTTTAATAGGGACTGAGTCTTCCAATGCCACAAACAAAACTATCTTTCCTTTCATTGGTATTGATCTGGTCCATCTTCTGCTGCTATAACAGCATACCACAGCCTGGCTCATTTTTAAGCAATATAATTTTGTGTGGCTCCTGTTCTTGAGGTTCAGAAGTTCAAAAGTCAAGGCCAAATCCAGTGAAGTTTAATGTCATCCTCAGCTATACCTTGTCTCTAATAAAAAATTAGCATTTTTCTGATGAACACTAATTCTGAATGTGCTTTATATATCTGCTGGTCACTTGTGTGTCTTCTTTTGAGAAACATATGCTCAGATTCTTTGTTTATTTCTCAATCAGATTATTTGTCTTTTTACAATTGCATTGAGCTCCTTATATCTTTGTAGCTATTAATTCATCACCAGATATATGCTTTGCAGGGGTAGGGATCTGGCTCAGTGGCAGAGTGTGTCCTTACCATCCCTAGAGAAAAACAAAGAAGTGGAGGAAAGGAGAGAAGGCTTTGCAAATCGTTTCTTCCATGCTGAAGACTTCTTTTATGGTGTGAAGAAGCTTTTTAGTTTAATGAGGTCCTCTTTGTCTCTTGTTGCTTTACTGTCTGCATTTTGGAAGTCCCATCCAGGCTTTTCCTGTCTGAGCTTTGGAAGTCACTGCCAGGCCAATGTCATGGAAATCTTCCTCTATGGTCTCATGTCTTCCATTTGAATCTTCAATATACTTTGAGCTGTACTATTTTTTGGTAAATGTTTCAAATCCATTCAAAGTCAACAAATAAATTCCCATGACCTAAGCACGATAACTTATTGCTGTCTTCTTTCAAACAGGAATATTTCCTATAATCCAATCCAAAAAATTCAAGTAAATCAATTTGATTATCTTAGCAAACTCAAGTCTCTGTAAGTATATTCATATACAGTTTTGCTTCAATACTAATAACATATGTGTTTCATGTCTTTTAATTATGTTTTATTTCTAGCTCCACAAAAATATGAGTCCTTGGTTGACTATAAACAGATAGTTATTACTTCTACCTCAAGCATTAATAAGATAAAAATTAAATGATAATGAGTCTCTACATCTCTGTCACCAGAATCTTATACTGAATTGTGCATTTACACTCTCTGAATGTATGGGGCATATTCATTGCTCCATTAATTCTTTTTTCTTTTGGGGGGGGCTTCAAGACAGGGTTTCTCTGTGTGTAGCTCTGGCTGTCCCGGAACTCACTGTATAGACCAGGATGGCATTGCACTCACAGAGATCCACCTGCCTCTGCCTCCTGAGTGCTGGCATTAAAGGCATGCACCACCACCGCCCAGCGCTCCATTAATTCTTAGTACTTAAGATTTTCTATAGTCATAAGTCCCAGTTTGTGTCTCTGTTTCTGTAATAAAACACTCTTAAAAACAACTTGAGGAGAAAAGAGTTTATTTGGCTTACAGGTTACAGTTCATTGAGGAGAGCTAAGGCAGGAACTCAAGGCTTAAAGCAGAAACCATGGAGGAAGGCTGTGTGCTGGCTTGCTTCCCCTGGTTCTCTCTACAGGTTTTCTTAAACAGTCCAGAGCCACCTTTCTAGGGATGGTACCGCCCACAGTGGGCTGGGCCCTCTCACAACAATCATTAATCAAGAAAATGCAATATACACACTGGCCAAAATGATGGAGGCAATTTCATCAACTGAGGTTCCCTCTTCTGAAGTATGTAAAATTGAAAACCAAGATTAGCATCCTTACCCTAAAATCGAATTTTCTACACTTATATAAATCATGCCTCCCACAAGACAAAAAAGACAATTCTATTAATGTCTAAGAATTGTCTTTAAAAGATAAGCCTTAGTTAATCTTATTTAACTATTCTACAGTAAAATAGCACTTTATTAGAAAAAAGTATGACTTCATTAAAATGTCTAGAATATAATGTGTATGCACTTACTCTATAATATTTATGGAATAGTTAGCATAAATTAGGCATTATATCATGAACTGTGAATATTTTAAAAACCAAGATATACATGTCTCTAAACTGAAGAAGTGTTTAGGTAGGCTGAGTCTGAGCATTCTATTTAAAATAATGTTAACTTAAACCATTTTACGACATTGTCCTTCACAAAAATAATTATTTTATTATGCTGCGGATAACATATGTTCTCTTGACTATTACTTGGTATTTTTAGCAGCCTAGAAGGAATTGAGATTACAAATATCCAACAAAGAATGTTTAGACCTCTCGTGAATCTCTCTCACATGTAAGTAGATGTTTTCTTGTTGTTCACCTTGATTTTAAGCTTTATGTCCCCACATGTATTATGAGAACACGGCCATACTAAATGCAAATGAAAGATTAATAATTTCTACTAATTTACCTCTGTATGCTTAGTATTTGTGTCCCTCTTCCATATTGTATGTTGTAATGTTAACCCCAGAGTGATGGTATTATTAAAATGTAAAGCCTTGAAAAAGTGATTAGCTCCTGAGTGCAGAGCCTTCACGAACAGCATTACAGTCTTTTTAAAACAGAACTGAAAACCAGGGGTGGTGGTGCATACCTTCAGTCCCAACGCTTGGGAGGCGACAGGTGGATCTCTGAGTTTGGAGCCAGCCTGGTCTATATGGAGAGGTCTAACCTAGTCAGAGCTTCATAGTGAGACCCTGTCTCAATAAAATAAATTTGAGAAAAACTGGAGCTAGTGAATCATAGCTCTGGGTTTGATGGATTCCCAGCAAGTGGCTGGAGGAAGGGAGAGGGGGAGGCATGCTGGAGAGATAGCTCAGTTGGGGAGAGTGTTATGAAAGTGGGAAGACCTGAGTTCACCAGCACCTATGTACGCCTAGAACCATGTGAGCTTGTAACCAGAGTATTTGAGGTGTCAGAGCTGAAAGATCGCTGGGGCTCGCTAGGTGACCAGCCCAGCTCTGGTTTCAGTGACAGGGTTTGTCTCAGGGGAATAATAAGGAGAGTAACAGAGGAAAACTTCCTAACTTCTCCTTAGGTCTCTATCATGAATGTATGCACAAAAGAAAGAGAAAATGAGAAAATTGAAAGTATTAAACTTTAGGAGAGGAAAATGAGGAAGGAAGGAAGGAAGGAAGGAAGGAAGGAAGGAAGGAAGGAAGGAAGGAAGGGAGGGAGGAAGGAAGGGAGAGAGGAAGGGAGAGAGGGAGGGAGGGAGGGAGGGAGGGAGGGAGGGAGGGAGGGAGGGAGGGAGGATCTCTTCTGTGCCATTCACCCTGTGAGGACACAGTAAGAATGTTTCAGGAAGCAGCATTTCACTAAACACCTAATCTCCTGGCTCCATGACCTTGAGCTCTCCAGCATGGAGAACTGAGAAGTAAATTCTCATTGTTCAAACTCCCAGGCTATAGGGTTTTTCAGCAGGCTAAATAGTCTTGGACATCAGTAGTCAAAAATTAACTCTAAAAGTTTCACATTAGATGGATGGATTTTAGTTTTCCACATTCTGATAAAATTTTATAGAAAATTTTTCAAATACCAAAAGACACAAATGTGAGAGGGGTCTACTCAGTTTTTCAAGACACTCTCATCTCTGATATCATTCACAGATGCTGATTTTATCTAACAAGCTAGTAATGTGTACATTTTATATAAGTGTCGCGAGATGAAGAAATAAGAATGTATATAAGCAACATAAAACAATTACAAACAGGGCTGGGGAAATGGCTCAGCAGGTTAAAATGCCTGAGTTCAGATCCTTGGGACCCAAGTAAAAGAAAAAGTGGCATGTGTCTGTGACCTCAGCACTCCTCCAGTGAGCTTGGAGGCAGGGACAGGAGGATCCACCCTGAAGCCTGCAAACCAGATAACCTGGAATATGAAATGCAGCAACAACCAACAAGACAGATTGTGCCTCAGAAGCAAGGTGGGAGGTCAGGACCAACAGCCGAAGCCATTCTCTCTCACACACGCACACATCATGGCACACATGAGTCTTCACTTAGTCAGGTATAGACACACATCTCACACACAACACACATACACATACGTATAAATTTGTAGTAATTATTTATTTCTACTTTTTAAGTATTTCTACATATAATATATATCTATATGTAATATATAAACACATATTTTTTAAATTAGAAATAAATAGTTGCTACAAATTAATGAAGGTAGGAGAACTCTTCTCCAGCGATAAATGTCCCACATGTCAAGAGTGTGATTGGAGCTAGTGCATGGATGAAATAGTACCTTTGCAAATTCTATGCAGTGTGTCTCGTTTTGCATTAATTATAAGCTTTATACATATTTTGAGTTGATGGTCATAGCAAGTTCTAGACTGATCTTCACACTGTGGTAATTCTCAATGATTTAGAAATGCCTTGTCATCCACGCTGCAACCTTTCTTGTCCTATAAGTCCAGCACAGGCCACTGTTTCTGTTCCTGTGATTTCTCAGAGGCGAGACTTTTATAAGCTCCTTTGCTTGCTCTCAACATGACAATCTGACCAAGAAAAACTGAGTATATTTGAAGAAACTGATGTAGCTCACAAAATCTAGAAATAACTAAAAGAAGAGCCTGAATTGGGCAGGTGTCATGGGAACAAGAGTTGAACAGTGCTCTTAGTCAAACCCGGCTGAAAGAAGTCATTCACACACCGTCAACAAGGTTCAGGGTTCCTTGTCTGCTATTTGCCTACCCAGAGCTAAGGGAGGGTCTCCACTGTATGTCTACCATAAGTCCTATGGCTGGAGGATGGCTTCCCTCGGGGGAAATCAAGACACTATTGCTAAAAGATGAGTCTATGCTAAGCCAAACTATTGAACAAGTGTCTGCTGGAGTTCTGTTAATGAAAGCAGCTCACCCCCAGACACTTAAAACAAAAAGAAACGTCATGTCCTTCCTTATGTTCTGCTCTGCCCCATCACAGCTCACAGAGAAATGCAAACAACCAGGTGGACATATCAGCAACTGACCTTGCCTTTGGGAAGACACACAATGGCTGTCTGCCTTGTATCATTTACTACTGTAACTTTTTATACTATAGAGATAATTTCTATTTTTTTTTTTTTGCCACCACTCTTTGCCTGTGAGGCAGACTGACACAGTCTGAATTCTAATCTCTACTATTACTAGAAAATTTCCTACTAAATAATTTTCCTGCATTGAAGATTTATCCTACCATGATGATGCTAACACTGATCTCACGGAGTTCATTAGAGAATTTATTTCTGATGTCTGAAAAAATGCCTGTAAGTGGTGCTGGTGTTGCTACCAACAGAACAGGAATTCTTGGTTATCCAGGTGATGTCTTTATCCAAGTGGGTTTCTATAGATGAAATCACTTACTCAACATTTAATTCTTCATTGTGTGTCAGAATCTAGTGTGAGTGATAGATAGGCTTAGAAGTTACTGATCATAATGTAATATTATATTATAACTTCTGTAACAGCAAAGCGATGGATGCAGCAAGGAGGAAAGCATTTAATTTTTCCCCCAAGAGCCAGGCAGTGGTTATAAGGCAAGCTATGGTTATAAGAGTTTTATAACCATGTGTTTATATGGACTGAATTCTGGAATCGGCCACTGAAATCTTCTTTGGATAAATTCCTTCTCATGTTCACAAGCTAGCCAATTATGCAAATTCTAAGACATGTCTAACATGTATTCATTATACTTGTTTTATGTTCTTATCCACACATCCTTTTACTGTAAAGATAAGTGGATAAGAATTAAATTTTGAACTTCAGAATCATGGGGGATCAGTAAGGAATGTTTTCTATTCCACCAAGTCTTATATGAACACATATATTCTACTGAGAAAATGTTGAAAACAAATATCAATGATGTTTAAGTTAATGTTAAGCATGTGCTATAATTTTGTCTTCTCTTGGTACACCAGCTATTTTAAGAAATTTCAGTACTGTGGCTATGCACCACATGTGCGCAGCTGCAAGCCCAACACGGATGGGATTTCCTCCCTTGAGAACCTCTTGGCAAGCATCATTCAGAGAGTCTTTGTCTGGGTTGTGTCTGCAGTTACCTGCTTTGGAAACATTTTTGTCATTTGTATGAGACCATACATCAGGTCTGAGAACAAGCTGCATGCCATGTCGATCATTTCTCTCTGCTGTGAGTACTTCCTAGTTAAAGAGGAACTAGGTTTGAAATGTGCAAAACTGTTGTTGCTATTAGAAAATAAATTCTGTGGGGCTGAAGAGATGTCTCGGTGGTTAAGAGCATATAGTGCTCTTCCAGAAGACCCAAGTTGGGTTCCCAGCACCCACATGTAGTGATTACAACAGCTTGTAATTTTAGCTCCAGGTACTTCAACACCTCTGGCCTCCAAAGGTGGGTGTGAGCATGTGCACACACCCACATACACACACAGATGTACACAAGCACAATAAAAATAAGAATAAAATCTTTTTAGAAAAAGAGAGAGAGGGGGAGAGAGGGAGAGAGAGGCTGAAGAGGCTGGAGAGATGAATCAGTAGTTAAGAGCATATGTTGTTCTCACAAAGGACCCAGGTTCAGTTCCCAGCACCCACGTGGTAGTTTACAGCTATCTATAACCCCACTTGCAGAGGATCCTCTTCTAACCTCTGTTGGCACCAGGCACCCATGTGATACACATTCTTACCTGCAAGAAAACAAGGTTATACTCATAAAATAAATAAATCTTTAAAAAAAATTTTCAGAGAGAAAATAAGTTTCATGAGTGTTAGAATTATGAAATTTAAAACCTTCCTTCTTTTTGTTTATATGGTATTTCTTTTTTTTTCTACAATAAAAATGTAGATCACTTTAGTCATAAGAAAGTTAGTTTTTAAACTAAGAAAGCTTAGGGCCCAGAAAAATGACTCAGGAGTTAAGAGTGTTTTTGTTTTTTTGGTTTTTTAGTTTGGTTTTTCGAGACAGGGTTTTTCTGTGTAGCTTTGTGCCTTTCCTGGAACTCACTTGGTAGCCCAAACTGGCCTCGAACTCACAGAGATCCACCTGGCTCTGCCTCCCAAGTGCTGAGATTAAAGGCGTGTGCCACCACCACCCAGCTTGAGTGGTTATTTTATAACTGCTTGTAATTCCAGTTCTATGGGATCCCGTGCTTTCATTCAGCCTCCACATATAAGGACAAACACACACACACATGCACACACACACACACACACACACACACACACACACACACACACTATAGAATAAATAAACCTTTTTTTAAAAAAATCTAAACTGAACAAATGAAACTGTCAACTTCCCCTTCTGAATCAACTAAGCAAGGTGCCTATGAACTCAGAGACAGAGCAGCAAGCACAGAGCCTACATGGGTCTATACCAGGAACTCTACATATGTATTAGAGCTTAGCTTAGCATTTTTATGGGACTCCTGACTGTGAAACAAGTGGGTCTCTGACTCTTGTGCCTGCTCTTGGAACTCTTTTCCTCCTGTCGGGCTGCCATGTCCAACTCAATATGATAGTTTGTTGTTTTGTTTTGTTGATTTTTCAAGACACAGTTTCTCTGTGTGTAACCCTGGCTCTGTAGACCAGGCTGGCCTCAAACCCAGAGATCCACCTGCCTCTGACTCCCAAGTGCTGGGATTAAAGACCTGTGCCACCATCACCTGCCTGGCTTGATATGATAGTTTTTGTTTCATCTTATTGTATTTTATTTGGTCATGTCTGGTTGTTATCTCTTAGAAGTCTGTCCTTTTCTAATGAGAGACAGAAAAGGAGTGGATCCAGAGGGGAGAAGAGGTGAGGAGGAACTGGGAGGAGTAGAGGGAGGGGAAACTATAATCAGAATGTATTGTATGAGAAAAGAATCTATTTTCAATAAAAGAAAAAAGAAACTGTCACCTTTTATGGTCACATTTTCATACTCAGAGCTGCGTTTGTCGCTTGGTTCGCATATTTAGTTAATAAACACTGATTTTACCACTCATCATGTTTCTGGTCTCCGAGCTACTACAGTATTTTTCACTTGAAGCTTAAAATACATAAATATGGAAATGTTTCCAGGTAGTATTAATTTTTTTAAGTTTTCAAAATGTGGTTGTAAATTATGTAAATGAGGGTTACAAAGAAAAATTTTTTTTAAAAAATTGGATTTCAGGATGTCCCAAAGCCTAGTATGTATTTGTAGCTCCTCAACCAAGTAAAGCAGCCCCACACACAATGTCCACCATTGCATGAGTGGCCACATTTACTATTCCAGACACTGTCCAAAGCAGGAGTCTAATTTGTTTTCATTGCAAGCTTTGCTATGTGAGAAACTGAACTCAACAAAATGTTTACAACTTTGTACAGTTAGCTAAAAAATTCTGAGTCAAGTTCAATTTCCCTACTTAAGGTGAGAGAATAAACATTGTTTAAAAATTAGGGTCAATGCTCACAAGAGAAAAATTAGTATACTCCAATGACGTCTCACTGGGTTTATTAACCACATTTCAGCACAGGCCCCATGCAGTAGTAGTTGGCCAACGTAAAGCAAACTCAACGGTCTTTTGTAGACCTTTGTCCCATATTGCTTTGTTTTGGCATTTTTTTGTTTTATTGTTCTTTTGTTCATATATTTTGAGTTGTTTTGAGGTTTTTTGTGTGTTTCTTGTGGTTTTTGTTTCTTTAAAACAATTTTAAAATAGGGTATGGAGTTGGAATGGAGGGGAGTTAGGATCTGAGAGCAGTTGGGGGAAGGGAAAGCATGATTAGAATTTATTACATGAAAAAAAATTTCAATTAAAAAAGCATTTCAAAAAAATTAGAGTCAGCTTTATGATTTCTACAAGATGTGATTTTAAGGACTTAGAATAAATATTTAAACAATCAAAAAAGTCTCAATTTTTGCTTGAAAAGGAAATAATAAAAGGAGCACATGATATATATTTATGAAAATGTCATAATGACCAAAATACCTTGAAATTATCAAAGAATTAATTAAAACATTAGTGTAATAAAAAGAAAATACATAATGAAAATCATCATTTTTATGTAATAAATACACACTAATTGAAAGAACATTTAAAAGACAAAAATGCTAAGAAGTGTACACACTGAGTGCTAATTAAATTTGAATAGAAGAATCTCAAAAGAGACAGAAAAAAATAAATATGGAAGAGAGAGTCAAGAACAAGCATACTGCTTAGGTGAGCTCAGGTCACCAGCCCTCCTAAATTGTGTTGGCTGCAAAGCTATTCATAATTATGTGTATCTCCTAAGTTTGTAGACTTCAAAATTCACAGCCATTTTTCTTTTTTTTTTTTTTTTTTTTTTTTTGGTTTTTCGAGACAGGGTTTCTCTGTGTAGCTTTGCGCCTTTCCTGGAACTCACTTGGTAGTCCAGGCTGGCCTCGAACTCACAGAGATCCGCCTGGCTCTGCCTCCCGAGTGCTGGGATTAAAGGCGTGCGCCACCACCGCCCGGCCACAGCCATTTTTCTATCCACAAAACTTCTGGATTAGTGTCTCTAAGTTTTGGGTGGTACTCTTAGCTTGCTGAGCTGGGAGAACTTCAGTGGGAGAGCTGAACCAAATAATGTTCTCCTCATCTAAGCCCCTGAATGTACAGCATAACAGACTTGATTTTATTTTGGTTTGATTATACTGCCAAGTGATGGGGCTAGATGAGAGGATCTCCAGTCTCATAGACTGACACTGTAAGGAAGACAGAGAGATGGTTATACAATTCACGATAGTCTCCTCTTTTTAATGTTTTTTATTTTTATTTTAATTTTTAAGTATGCTGATGTGTGTTCATGCATATGTGTGAGTTTCCAAGGAGGCCAGAGGCATCTGATTCCCTGGAGTTGGGTTGCAGGTAGCTGTAAGTTCATTGACATATACGCTGGGAGTCAAACTCAGGTCATCTGCAAGACCAGTACCCGCTCCTGACTGTGGTTACAAAGAGAATGGATTAGTGGGTCCTCGTGCAAGGGAGGGATTTGCTTGGTACTGGCAGTTGAAGCCAGGCCTTCATTTATGCTAAGCAAGCACTCTGCTGCCAAGCTACACAACCAACCTATGAATTCTTAAGAGAATAAAATATGTCCCCTCTTAATATAGAAGAAATTGGGTCATTTAAACTGTTTCGTGTGAAGATGAGCATACTTGGTGTTTCTCTGAACCTGTAAACTTTGGACTCTTGTAGGTGCTGACTGCCTAATGGGAGTATATTTATTTGTGATCGGGGCCTTTGACCTCAAGTTTCGGGGAGAGTACAACAAACACGCCCAGCCGTGGATGGAGAGTGTTCATTGTCAGCTGATGGGGTCTTTGGCCATTCTGTCCACAGAAGTATCCGTTTTACTTCTAACATTTCTAACGTTGGAGAAATACATCTGCATTGTGTATCCTTTTCGGTGCTTAAGACCTCGAAAAGGCAGAACAATCACCGTTCTGATTTTCATTTGGATTATTGGATTCATAGTGGCTTTTGCTCCACTCAGCAATAAGGAATTTTTTAAAGACTATTATGGCACCAATGGAGTGTGCTTTCCTCTTCATTCAGAAGATTCAGGAAGTACTGGAGCCCAGATTTATTCCGTGGTGATTTTTCTTGGTAAGAAACCATGCATTGCCAACCTTTGTATATCCCAGCTCTTGCTAGAGTCAGTCACAGTAGGAAACTCATTCATGCCTTCTATTGTTTACAAACTTTTGTCCTTCTAACCTGTGGCTGTAGGGGTGAATGTAATCAGAATACTCAAGGAGAATTCTTTTCCCTCAAATGACATTTTTGTCATATAAATTCCAGTCTGATGCATTCAGTAAGGGATAGTAAATGATTATATTTCACATACTTACCCCAATAATATAAACATAAAGATATTTACTATTGTTTCTACTCCTATGTACAGGCATACATAACTTCGGCTTCAGCATATATGTGAAACTATTCTAAAGCAAAAACTGAAAATATTCTCAAAGTTCAGCACAAGGTTTTTAGAATATGAGAAGATATCATTAATACTAGAGAGCAAATGATCCATGATACTTGTCAAATTTATTTTTAATATGCTAAATTAAAATTAAACATATCATTTTCTGTTACTTCAACAGTATCTCTGAGTCAGAAGAATTGATGACTTCTGTGTACTCTAGTAATTCTGAAAAGCAGAAAAATAAGAAAAAAAGACTGTATTAAAAGTTAGGCATAAAGGTATACACTTGGGTTTTTGTTGGTGATGGTATCTTTTATTTTTTATTGACAACAGATATTTTATATAATATATTCTGATCTGGTATCCTTCCTCCAGCTTCTCTTCCCTCCCTACCCACACAAACCCCAACCCTTTCTTGCTCTTTCCTTAGAAAACAGACACCAAATACTAATAATAATAACACTGAATAAAAACAAACCTGAATAGGAGAAATAAGTGAAGAGAAAAAAAAGCCAAAGAAAATGTACACATGCCTTTAATACCAGCACTCAGGAGAAGGAGGCATGTGGATCTCTGAGTTCAGGCCTAGGCTACAGAGTGAGTTCCAGGACAGCCAGGATACACAGGAAAACCCTGTCTTGAACTCCCCCCCCCAAAAAAAGAAAGAAAGAAAGAAAGAAAGAAAGAAAGAAAGAAAGAAAGAAAGAAAGAAAGAAAGAAAGAAAAATAAAATGTACAAGAAACACATATAGATGTAGAGACACCCATATTCACACACACAGAGAAATCCCATAAAAACACAAATCTAGAAACCATAATATACATAAGCAAAAGACCTATAAGATGAAAAATTAAAAAGCCCAGACAAAGTATTGTGAGAAAAAATTAAAAACTCCAAAAGATACCATTAAGTTCATTTTGTATTGGCCATCTACTGCTGGACATGGAGCTTGGCCTTAAGTATGGTTTGTAACTTCAGTGAGACTTTGTTGGAAAAAATTAATTTTCTTTGAGAGCGGTTATCATTGGAGATAGCTTCTGGGTTAGGGATGGGGGCCTGTGTCTACTTCCCCTCTCAGCACTGGGACCCCATCTGACTTAGACCAGTGTGGGCCCTGTACATGCTGTCACAGTCTCTGTGAGTTCATACATATGCAGCCCTGTTGTGTCTAGAAGGCCTTGTTTCCTTGGGTGTCTTCCATCCCCACTGGCTATTACAATCTTCCCACCTCCATTTTCACAGTTTCCTGTGCCCAAGGAAATAAATCTGATGGAGACATGCATTAGACCTGAGTGTTCACAGGTCTCTCATTCTCTGCATGCTATCGAGTTGTAAGTCTGTGTTTGTTCCCGTTTACTGCAAGAAGCAGCTTCTCTGATGATGGCTGAGCAAGACGCTGGTCTATGAGTATAATAGAATGTCATTGGGAGACGTTTTATTGCTACAGTCCTTTAATAGCAGTATTTGGTTTTCCCTTAAGTCTCTGGCCTATGTGGTCTCAGGTCCTTGGCCACCCGAGCAGTATTGGGCGCGGGTTCCATCTCACAGAGTTGGCCTCTAATCATACATACAGTGATTGGTCACTCTCTCAATTAGTGTTGCACCACTATTGCCCCGGAGTATCTTGCAGGCAGGTCACCATTTTAGATCGTAAGGTTTGTAGCTTGGTGTTTACCTTTCTCCTCTGTTAGTGTGCCAAGCGACTTCCGGTACCACAGGCACTAGCCAGTAGGAGGTGACGGCTCTAGGTAGGCACCAGCACGATTTCTCTGTGTTCAAGGAGATATGTAAGTGTCGTCTTCAGTGACAGGGCCTTCCTATCAGTTTAGGGAGAGCCACCAGTAGCCTTGGCAATCGCCTGGGTTGTTGGGCTTTCCATGGAGCTCCTTTGACCAACAACTCAACTAGATGTAACCCGTTCTTGACACTGGAGGTTTCATTTGGTAGTGAGAGATGTCCAGTTGGGGTTTTCTCTCCCCCATTATTTGGTGAGTCCATTTAGATGTGTTTCATAATATGTATGTATTTTTAAAATCTTCTACTGTAGTGGGTTTCCATATGACCCCACAACTGGCCCTTAGTTTTAGCTGTCCCTCCATGTATTCTCTCCCTTACCCTCTTTCCTCTTTGCTCCTCCCCCATTGGATCCTCCCATTCTTGTTCCCACCCACACCTGTCAATCCATAACTATCTACTTCCCCTTCATGGGGAGATTCTCCCCCTCCTTCCAGTATCTTACTCTGTAGAAACCCTCTGTGATTATATAGGCTGTAGCCTGCTGATCAAGGACTTAACAGCTAACATCCCATATAAGTGAATAACATATTTATCTTTCTGTCTGGGATACCTCACTCAGAATGGTTTTTTTTTCTAGCTCCATTCATTTACTTGTGAATTTCATGATCTTGTGGAAGTTTTTTAATGGCTCCATAATATTCTATTGTATAAATGTATCACATGGTCTTTATGCACTCATCTGTTGGTGGACATTTAGGCTGTTTCCAATTTCTAGCTTTTATAAGTACAGCGGCACTGAACATGGCTGAGAAAGTGTCTCTGTGGTGGTAGAGTCCTTTGGTGTAGCTGGATCTTGAGACAGGTCTATTCATAGCATCCTGAGGGACTGCCATACCAATATCCATGGTGGCTGTACAGGTTTGCACTCCCACCAGCAGTAGATAAATGTTCCTCGTATCCCACATCCTTGCCAGCATGAGTTGTCATTTGTTTTGTTGATCTTGGCTATTCCAACTGGTGTAAGATGAAATTTGGAAGGAGTTTTGATTTGCATTTCCCTGATGACTAAGGATTGGTGAACATTCCTCTAAATGTTTCTGAACCATTTGTGTTTCCTCTTTTGAGAACTGTCTTTTTAGATCTGTGCCACACTTTTAATTGGGTTATTTTCTTGATGTCCAGTTTTTTTTCTTTTTAGTTCTTTATATATTTTAGATATTAGATGTGTCATTGGTCAAAATCTTTTCCCGTTCTGTGGCCTGCTGCTTTGTCTGAATGATGGTGTCCTTTGCCGTACAGAAGCTTGTCAGTTTCATGAGGCTCCATTTATTGTTGTTCAAGGTGTCTGGGCAAAAAGTTTCTTCCTATGACAAAGACTATTTCCCACTTTCTCTTCTATCAGATTCAGGGTATTTGGCCTTATGTTGAGGTCTTTGATCCACTTGAACTTGAGGTTTGTGCAAGGTGATAAATATGGATCTATTTGAAGTCTTCTACATGCAGTCATCCAGTTTGACCAGCACCATTTGTTGAAGATGCTCTCTTTCTTCTAGTGTGTATTTCTGACTTCTTTACCAAAAATCAGGAATCCATGGGTGTGTGGAATTATGTCTGGGCTTAAATTTGATTCCGTTGATCAACATGTCTGTTTTTATGCCAACACTATACTGTTTTTATTACTATAGCTCTGTAGTAATATTTCTATTACTCAATTAATTACTCAAGTAGGATCTCAATTTGAGCTCAGGGATGATGATACCTCCAGCAGTTCTCTTATCATTCAGGATTGTTTTAGGTGTCTAGGATTTTCTGTGTTTCCATATGAAGCTGAAAATAGTCCTTTCAATTTCTATGAAGAATAGTGTTGTAATTTTGATGGGGATTGCATTGAATCTGTAGGTTGCTTTAGGTAGGATGGCCATTTTCACTATATTAATCCTACCAGTCAATGAGCATGTGTGATCTTTCCATTGTTTGACATCTTCAATTCTTTCTTCAATGTCTTAAAGTTTTTATTATAAAAGTCTTTAACTTACTTCATTAGAGTTACTCCAAGATATTTTATTTTGAGACTGTTGTGAAAGGTGTTGTTCCACTGATTTCTTTCCCAGTCCATTTGTCATTTGTGTTCAGGGAGACTACTGATGTTTGTGAGTTGTTTGTATCCTGCTACATTGCTGAAAGTGTTTATCAACTACAAAAGATTCTTGATGGAGTCTTTGGTTCATTTATGTGTACAATCATATCATCTGCAAATAAAGATATCTTGACTTCTTCCCTTCCTATTTGTATTCCCTTGATCTCCTTTGGTTGTTTTACTGTTTTCACTAAGACTTCAAGTACTTTATTGAATGAGTATGGAGAGAGAAGAGTGGACTTGTGCCTGTCTTCTTCCTGCTTGTAGTGGAAATGCTTTTAGTTTCTCTCTATTTAGGCTGATGTTGGCTGTGGGCTTGCTGTAAATTGCCTTTATTATGCTGATGTATGTCCCTTGTATCCCTAGTCTCTCCAGGACTTTTATCTTAAAGGTGTGCTGGATTTGTAAAAGGCCTTTTCTGTATCTAATGAGGTAATCGTGTGGGCTTTGTCTTTCAGTCTGTTTATATAGTAGATTCCATTAATTTATTTGCACGTGTTGAACCATTCCTAAATATCCAAGTATGTGGTCAATTTTGGAGAAAGTTCCATGAGCTGCTGAGAAGAATGATTATTCTTTTGTGTTTGGGTAAAGTATTCTGTAAATATATGATGGTCCATTTGATTTATGACATAATTTAGCTCTAGTATTTCTCTGTTTAGTTTTTGTCTGGATGTCCTATCTGTTGGTGAGAGTGGGGGTACCGATATCATCCACTAGCACTGTATAAAGGTCAATACATGATATTAGTTGTAATAGTATTTTCTTTTATGAACTTTTTTATGCATAGATGTTTAGAATGGCAATGCCTCTTGGTGGATTTTTCCTTTGATGAGAATATAATGTCCTTCTCTATCTCTTCTGATTAGCTTTGGTTAGAATTCTATTTTGTCAGCTATTAAAATGGCTATACTAGCTTGATTTGGGGTCTATTTGCTTGGAATATCTTTTTCCATCCTTTACACCTTGAGGTGATATCTATACTTGATGTTAAGGTGTGTTTCTTGGATGCAGCAGAATGATGGATTCTGTTTTTTAATCCAGTTAGTCTGCATCTTTTTATTGGGGGAATTGAGACCATTGATGTTGAAAGCTGTCAATGAGCAATGTTTGTTCATTTCTGTTATTTTGTTGTTGTGGTGTGGGGTTTCCCCCTCTTTTGATTTGCTGGTCTCAGATCATTTATTCCTTATGTTTTCTTAGGAGTGATTAACCTCTTCAGGTTGATGTTCTCTTCTAGTGCCTTCTCTAGAGGTGTATTTGTAAATAAATAAATTTGGTTTTATTGTGGTGTTTTTTTAATTATTTTTTTATTTATTTATATTTTATGTATGAGTGTTCTGCATGTATACCTTCATGCCAGGAGGGGGCATCAGATTCCCACTATAGATGGTTGCAAGCCACAATGTGGTTGCTGGGGATTGAACTCAGGTCCTCTGGAAGAGCAGCCTCTTAACCGCTGAGCCATCTCTCCAGACCTGAGTGGTTTTTTTTTCATCCATTGTTATTGAAAGTTTTTCTGGGTATAGTAATCTGGGGTGGCATCTGTGGTCATCTATTGAGTTTGTAAAACATCCGTCTATGCCCTTCTGACTTCTAGAGTTCCCACTGTCTCGTATGCCTTTATATGTTACTTGGTCTTTTTTCCTCCCAGATTTTAATATTCTTTCTTTGTTCTGTTTAGTGTTTTGATTATGTGAAGTAGGGGATTTCTTTTCAGTTCAGTTGGTTCTGTCTGTTTGGTGTTCTGTATGCTTCTTGTACCTTGATAGGCCGTTCCCTCTAAAGGCTAAAGAAATTTCCTTCTATGATTTTGTTGAAGACATTTTCTGGGTCTTTGAGGTGGGTTTCTTCTCCTTCTTCTATTCCTGTTATTCAAAGATTTGGTCTTTTCATAGTGTACCAGATTTCCTGGGTGTTTGGTGACTGAATTTTTTAGATTCAATGTTTTCTTTGATTGAGGCATCCATTTCTTTTACCCTATCTTCAACTCCCTAAATTTCCTCTTCCATCTCTTGTACTTTGTTGGGGAGGATTGCTCCTGAGGTTTTTGTTTGACTTCCTAAATTTTTAATTTCCAGTTTTCCCTCAGTTTGACTTTTCTTTAGTGATTCTATTTCTACTTTCATGTCTAGAACCATTTTTATCATTTCATTCCACTGTTTATTTATGTTTTCTCATACTTTATTAGTAGAATTATTCATATCCTCTTTGATATGAGCATATTCATAACATTTTGAAATTTTGAAATCCTTGTTTTGTGCTGAAATTATATGGCTTTTTCAGGGACTACTGGAGTAGGATTACTGGGTTCTGCTGGAGACATATTGTCTTGGCTATTAGTGATTGTGTTTCTTTTTACTGGCATCCAAGCACCTAGGTTTGGGATGATTGTGATTCTAAATGTTAATAGGTCTTGTCTTTAATGGGTGAGTGTTCCAGTCCTTGGTTTCTGCTGTCCTCTCTGGGTCTTAGGAGAGTATGGTGGCTGTGGGTTACCTGGTAGGGAGTGCTTTTGAGTCCCTGCCAGGTGTGGTCACGGGGAGTCCCAGGTTGAATGTATTTCTAGGTATTGGGAGCTAATGTTAAAGAATGGGGACAGGCTGTCAGGAAGGTGGGCCTGAAAGGGTCTACAGGAGGGAGAAAAGCTGGGTCTGCTGCAAGGTTTGATGGAGTTTCCAGAGAGTGGAATCAGAGAGGAAGGACAGGCCCTTGCAGGGTCTGCTGCAGGGCTGAAGATGAGACTGGGGAATGAGAGTTGAAGGACAGGAAAGAGAGTGAAGATTGCCTACCTGATTCTCAGTGGCCAGCATGTTCCCAGGTAGAGAGTGCCTCTGGGCATTGGCAGCTGACACAAATAGATGGGGTGAGGGAGAAAGGCTGGATCCAGAGGTTCAGCAGAGTCCCTGGGGAATGGAGGCAGACCTTTGAGTGGTCTGCAAGAGTGATGGGGATGAGACCATGAAACTGGAACTGGAAGTCAGGAAGATCTGGTACACATTTGTAACCTGAGGCAGGAGGACTGTAAGTTGGTGTCCAGCCTAGGCTACCTAGTCAAGTTGAAGGCTAGTCTGAACTTCCCAGTAAGGCCCTGTCACAATATGAATAAATAAGTACCACTTTATGGGCTCCGTGGTCTTTAATAGTAAGGTCTAAAGCATGTTTTATCTCTTTTTCCTAAAAGAATGCTAACATATACTAACAATGTTCTTCACCATCTAAACAGGCATTAACCTAGTGGCATTCATCATCATTGTGTTCTCCTACGGAAGCATGTTTTACAGTGTTCATCAGAGCACCATAACAGCAACTGAAATACAGAAGCAGGTGAAGAGGGAGATGGTCCTCGCCAAGCGCTTCTTCTTCATTGTGTTTACTGATGCATTATGCTGGATTCCCATTTTTATTCTGAAATTTCTTTCACTGCTTCAGGTGGAAATACCAGGTACATGCTTTTCCTAGAAAGAAGAGATCTGTGTGGTGTTATTCTAAGAAAGACAACTTACACTCTTAACACTAACTCGTTTCAAGAATTATTAGTCAGAGTAATGTGGGCTCTGGTTCCATCATCAAGGAAATGCTTCCTGATAGGAACTGTTCGGTTCTTTCCGTAAATGCTAAGTGCCACAAAAAGCAAAGTACAATGACCAAAATAAATGATAGGCAGTGCTGAAATCGGTTGCCTGCTTAAGAAGACTAGGAAGAAAAACAAGCTGAAGTAGTTGCCAAATCATGAGTTCATTGTTTTTGGAACGTAAGAAATGTTCCTCCCTACAATACATATGATAGAGACCACTGCACCAGAGTGTGACATAATAGAAAACAACACAGAGTTTTGAAATAATGTCCACTGCATGCATCACAGTGGCTGTTACGTGGAAAGAAAAATATGAATATGAACACGTTGGTAAGGTGGGGAAATTTGACACTGTGTACTGATAGCAGGATTTGAGCACAGTGTAGCTACAGTAGGAAAGTGTGTCAGCAACTGGAAAATATAGACTTGCCATACAATCCAGCCATTCCACTTCTGGATAAATGTCCAAGAGAACTGAAAGCCAAAACTAAAACAGACATCTGCACACCCGCATTCACAGCAACATTAGTCACAACAGCCAAAAGGCAGCCACAGCAGAGTGTCCACAGATACATGGATGCCTCAAAAGTACACATGGATCATTAGTCAGGTTTATAGAGAAAGGAAGTTTTCAAAAGTTTTTTACATTTATTTATTTCGTGTGTACGTGTATGCATATGCGCACACACACACCTGTATCATGACACACATGTGGAAGTCAGGGGACAGCCTGCTGGAGTCAACTCTCCCCTTTCACCATGAGTATCCTGGGCATCACATTCAGGTTGTCAGGCTTGGTGGCAAGAGCCTTTACTCGCCACGCCTTCTCACCATCCCTTAGAAGGAAATTCTGGCACATGCTGCTTTATACATGAGTCTTGAAGGTGTTGTGCTGAGTAAATAGCCCTGACACAAAAGGTGAGTGTGTTTTATGATTCATCTTACACAGGACTCCGGGAAGAGTCAAATTCATAGACAGAACATAGGGGCTGGGAAGGGGAGAAGGGGAGAATGGGAGGTATGAAGGGAAGATGAGAACACTCCGGGACTGGCAGTGGTGAGGGATGCTCCACAATGTAGATGTACTTAGTGCCACAGAACTGTACATGTGAAAAAAGGTTAAAGTGCAAATTTTATGTCATGCATATTTTATCACAAAAAAATATGCACGCATCCCCTGCTGACTGCATAAGCAGTGCAGTATACATTCACATTTTTACACTTACATATACATAATTTAGTTTTGTTTGATCCCTTAGGTGATGATAACAGAATCTGACAAGTCAGGAGAACAAGAGAGAGAATAGCATCAATTACATCAGAACAAATATCTGAGTGTTTGGTAGTTTTACGCAAAGCTGATTTTTAAGATAGGTTTAGAGAGTTGTAGGGATGCTCAGCTCAGCAAGAAGAGCATTTGCTGTTCTTCCAGGGGACGGGAGTTCAGTTCCCAGTGTCCACATAGGGAGGCTTACCTGTAACCCCAACTCCCAGGCATCTGACACCTCTTCTGACTCCTTGGGCACCCCCACATACAGTGTATACACTGACAGAACCAACACAAGTTAAAATTAATCTTCAGCAAAAGACGAATTTAGTCAAATATATTTGGGGATTTTGTTTTTATTTTGCTTTACTTTAGGTTTTGGGGTTGTCTGTTTGTACTAGGGATTGAACCTAGGGTCTCATAATACTAGGCAAGTACTCTACCACCGACTTATATCCCTACTCCTTTTCCCCCACTTTTTATTTTGAGGCACAGTCTTGTTAAGTTGCCTCATTCGTGCTCTAGGTCAGAATGGCCATGTACTTGAAACCCTCTTGGCTCAGCCCTTTATTAGTTGGGCTTTTAGGCCTGTGCCACCAGCTACTCAAAGACATTTCACTGAAATGAATATTTGGTTTAAAGCCTAAAAACGTTGCGGGCTGGGGAGATGGCTCAGTTTATAAGGTGCTTGCCACACAAGCAGGAGTTTAGGTTCCCCCAGAAACTACGTAAAAAGCCAAGTGTGCAGTCGCACATCTGTAATCTCAGTGCTGGGAGGAGGCAAAGATAAGGGAATCCCCGGAGTTCACTGGCCACCCGGCTTAGCCCATTAGGCGAGTTCACAGAGAGGTCCTGTCTCAAAAAATAATGTAGAGAACAATAAAACAGACACCTGACATTGACCTCTGGCCTCCACATGCATGAGCACATATGTGTACATATACTTGCATGTAACACACACACACACACACACACACACACACACACATATGTATACACACTGCCTATTTGTACAAGCCTTAAAATGTGTGCCTATTCTTAAAATACAATCAGTAGGCCTGGGAGCAGTTGACACTTGCCTAGCATGTACAAAGCACTGGGTTCAATCTCTAGCAGTGCCACAAAGGAAAGCAGAAGAAAACCACATAAATAGCAAAAAAGAAATTCATTCAAGATAAATCTACATATTCTGAGAAATACTACATGTACTTCCTATTCATTAAAACATTTGTAAAGAGGGATATATGCTAAACAACATGGTTTTCCTTTAAATGGATTCATAATGATATGTCATGACTTTGTGTAAATACTCCCAACAGTGTTCTTTTGTTGGCACGCTGAAGTATTCAGGAGAAGCCATTCAGAAAGACCCCATACCTTCACAGCACTGGCATGCCTTTAAACACTGACACTACAAAAAGACATCCTGAAAATACCAGCGACTTGGTGTTTAATTATGTCACATCAGAGAAAAGGGCGGCTGAAGACGGGAGATACAAGAGATGCCTTAAACCATCTATTAACACTCAGATTTTTCATTTTTTTCTCTTCCAGAAACTATTGCCTCTTGGGTGGTGATTTTTATTCTACCTATCAACAGTGCTTTGAACCCAATTATCTATACTTTGACCACCAGACCGTTCAAGGAAATGATCCATCAACTCTGGTACAACTACAGACAGAGAAGGTCTGTTGACAGAAAAGGGACTCAGAAGGCATATGCTCCGTCATTCATCTGGGTGGAAATGTGGCCCTTGCAAGAGATGCCCACTGAGTTCATGAAGCCAGCAGTTTTCACAGACCCCTGTGATCTGTCGCTGGTCTCTCAGTCATCTAGACTCAACTCTTACTCATAACTGGCTCTGTCTGGAAACCATTTGTTCTCAGAGAATACTGTGAAGTGCTTCTAGAGGGATTTGCTGATATGAAGTAAATACCACAAAATGTATAACTTATGGTTAAGACAAGTTCACTTCGAGTGACACAAGGTGGGGAAAGGTGACTGCTGTTCATACAAAGAGAAGTAACTATCCTGACAATGTGTGCATGTATATGAATACATATTTGCATAGGGAATGAAGGGAAACCCATTTCTGGCATGCGTTTATGCACACTGCATGGAGGTAAAGTGCTGGACACACACAATATAAAGCCGTTTTAATCTATATATTGTGTTTAATTACTAACAACACAAATTCTACCCACAGCTCCTAGATTTCTCTGTTGTGCATATCAGCAAATGTAAGACCCATAGACATTTTAAAATTAAGGTCTAAAGTTTTAGAATACTCCAAGATAACAGCGTCAGATATAATGTGTGGAGGCAGTGAGATGCTCAGTGGATAAAACTGATTACTATACAAGTGTGCTGGCCTGAGCTCCATATCTAGTGGAATGAATAGACTCTGGAAAATTGTCCTCTGTCCTCCACTTGTGTGACATGGCATGTGTGTGTGCACATGCACATCACACACACACACACACACACACACACACAAAATGTGTTTGAATATGGCTGTATGCAAAACAGAAACATTGTGTTTAAAGAATCCTCTGTATTGTTCTTTGAGTCTCCACACTTGAGAGTCAACGCAACATATTTATTAAAAGGAAGCTTTGCTGCCAGGTGTGGTGGACAAACCTGTAGTCCTAACATTAGAGAGGGAGAAGCGGAAGGAGCACAAGTTCAAGGCCAGCCTCAACAACCTAGAGAGACCCTGCCTCTAATGTGCAAAAGTAAAGCTTGAGATATGGTTCAATTGTTAAAGTGCTTCCTGCACACGCACGGGACCTGAGTTTGAGTTCCTGGAACCCACATCAAAAAGAAGGTGTAGTAGGGCATGCCTGTAATCCTACTGCTGTGGAGGCAGAGACTGGAGGATCTCCAAGGCTTCTTGACCAGATGTTGAGAAGACACCCAATGTCAGCCTCTGACTTCCACACATGTATGCGCACACATATGCACATACATGCATACACAAAGATAAAGGAGGTAGGCAAGCTTTGTTATACACTCAGAACCGCATTTTTCTGTCACTCCCTACCTAGTTTTCCCTTGGCTTTGCTTTAAGTGAGTGCCATCACGAGGAAACAGAACAGGACAGTAGGTAGGAATATTGCAAAAGGGTAAGCCAAAAAAGGGAGAATGAGGGTGTTTAAATCAGTGAAATCCAATTCAGAGTCCAGAAACAAACCTTCGTGTTTCAACAAACTGATTGTTTAAAAGGGTGACAAGACACATGTAATCTAACCAAATTAAATCAAGAGGCTATGAACAACTCATATCTATAACCAGCAAACAAAACTTGAAAGAAAAGCTAACACCAGTGCTCCTCCAACTGTTCCTCAGATGGAAAGTGAGGGAACACTGGCAAACTCACTCTACAAACCCAGCACAGCCCTGATCAAAACCAGAGAAGAGCACAACAAAAGAATAAAAACTATTCATCAATTTCCTGGCAAACATAGGTGTAAAGATTCTCAACAAACACCCACAAATCAAAGTCAAGAACAGATTGGGAAAAATCACACGCCATGACCAAGTTTGTTTCATCCAGGGATGTTAAGTTTGTTAGTCCAATACACAGAAATCAATAAATCTGATACAAAAGTAGAAAAGCACAGGTCTCATATGATTATTTCAAGACACACACACACACACACACACACACACACACACACACACACACACACACACACACACACAAAGACCCTTGACAAATTCAACATCCTTCATGATAAAAGATCTAAAGAAACCAAGACTAGACGGGACACATGCCAGCATAATAAAGGTTATATAGAACAAAGCTAGAGCCGACTAAGTGGGACAGGGATGAAGGCCTTTCCTCTAACGCAGGGAATGAGGTAAGAGTGCCTGTCAGGGACCCCACAAGTGTCACAGGTGGCAGGAAAACCATCTGCCTGAGGTGAAGAATGGAACTCAAGTCAGCACCAACTTTGCAGGTGCTGGGCCAAAACTTCCAGAGTCTGACTTTGTGATTTATTTTTCCTTACACATTGAAGCACAGTGAAACACTGGAAAGAGGTTTGCATGCGACGAGTATCAAACAAAGCTGAGGCATAGCTGCATAGAGACTCCCTAGCAAAGTAGGAAAGCACCTGTGACCCTCACAATGAGTTCTATTGACAGGGGCCTAAGGGGGAAGGATCTGGGATAAGTGTAAGGATAGATTCTATTGGTGGAGGATGCAAAGTACACGGACGGACCTCTTTCATAAGGATGGGTTCTAGTCCCTGAGACAAATCTCAGGATTAGAGCCTAAACAATGCTCAGGATTTGGGGGAATTCAGGAAGACTGGCTTCATAGAATAGCAAAAATACCACCAAGTTGTCAGGACAACATCCACTCCAGCCTTCTGGGTGACCACGCGTCAGTCATTTTCTTCCTTTGAAGAAACTGGGCCCGTGTGTTTAACAGTTCTGGTTCCTCCAGTGCTTTCTTTAAGCTGTGCTTCCTACAAGTGCCCACTTACACAATTCCTATTCAATATACTGTTCAAAGTCTTAGCTTGAGAAAGTATAAAAAGAAACAAAATGGACACAAATATGATGGGGAGAAATTAATATATTCCTATTGTAGACAACCCAAACCTACATTTAAAAGCCCCTAAAGATTCCACCAGAAAGCTTCTAGATTTCAATGTTTTCTGTATAGTGTTCCTAAAAATAGAACTACCATGTGACCTAGTTAATCAATTCATAGGTGTACACCCAAAGTACTCTGTGTTAACATACCACAGAAATACATCCATATTTATTGTTAATACTGTTCACAGAAAAAAAAGGGAAAGGGAAAAAAAAAAAAGAAAAGAGCCTAGATGTTCATTGAAAGAAAAGGAATTTACATATTTACAAAAAATTCAGTAGCCTTCCTATATATCTATAAGAAACTTCATTTGAATTGAAGCAAGTTCATTGTGGGTATATAGAAATACTACTGCTTTTGTGTTTGGTTTGCATTCTATTGTTAACATGGAAATCTCCAGTTATATTCATTTTTCTGAAAATGTCATTTTCTTTCTCTTGCTGACTAAATAAAGTCCCATTGGGAATATGTTAAATGAAATATGCCAGACTCAAAAGGCAAACAGTGTATTTTCTCTCATATGAGTGTGTGTGTGTGTGTGTGTGTGTGTGTGTGTGTGTGTAAGCATGCACACGCATGTGAAATGAAACTACAAAAGGAACCATGGCAGGGAAGAAATACTGAGTAAGGGACAGGGAAGGGAGTTGGGGAAGAGGGTAGGATTTGTGTAAAGGTTGGCAGTGTGGGGAGAAATGAAAACAGAGTACATGTATATGAAAATACCATCTAAACTCATTACATTAACATGTAAAAATAACTTTCAAATTTCTTAGAAGAAAACACAGGGATAATTCTTTGAGATTCTGGATTTTGTAATGGATTTTTTTTCTTTTTTTTGGGGGGGTGGGTTTTGAGACAGGGTTTCTTTGTGAAGTTTCGGTGCCTGTCCTGGATCTCACTCTGTAGACCAGGCTGAACTCGAAATTGTGATAAAAACGCTGTAACACGAAGATGTAATGGAAGCCAGAGATAAAGGGACAAATACTGAGTGGTCCCACTTATATGACATATCTAGAGAAAGTAGACTCTTAGGGATGGACAGTAACTTAGAGAGCACTCGTGGCAGTAGGGTTGAATGTATATTCCGGGACTTAAGTGATCTAAAATGCCTGTGAAAATAGAACTTGGACATTATACTAAAAGCCAGTGAGTTGTACACTTTAGAGGATTGGCTTTTTATATATATAGTGTATTATATCTCAACAGAGCAATCAAAAGACAAGAAGAAAGTCATGGGTTTAGGTACCCTGCTTTAGAAAGGGTTTCGTCCATATATTTTTCACTCCAAGGAGATATTGCTGTCATGAAGTGGTGGCTTTACCTTGTTTACACAGCCAGTTCATCAGATATAACTTGTTAACTAGTTTTTCTTCTCTAGTTGATTAGGCTTGAGAAAGGGAGAGAAAGAAAGGGCTCAAGACAGAGAGACACCAAGTAGGACCTTCCTTTAGGCAGATGTAATGCCACAGCAGGTGATTCAGTCCAAGTCTGAAGCAAGAAACTTCAGTCTCACCAGGCAAAGCAAAACATCTACTCTTAAAGGTTTCCGAGGGTAAGGAGGTCTTGCACTAGCAAGCAGGCTTAGTGGATACATGACCCATGCTACACATCGAAGCAGAAGAGCCGAGTGTATATGACAGGGATCACTCGGTCTCTGCATAGGGAAGTGGGACTTGGTTGACTTGTTATCCAATCAATGTGACAGTAGTCATGCTGTGTAGATGTAACCAACCGTCTTATCAAATAAGAAACACAGAGCCGATTCAGAGAAGAAAGCCAAGAGGTCAGAGCTAAGAGCCTCACCCTTCCTGCTTCAGCGATCCTCTTCAGCCAAGAGAGCTCTCAGAAAAGAACCTACTTCCTGTGTGTATGTCTTTATATACTCTAGCTGTTCTGCCTTCTCATTGGTTGTAAACCCAAACATGTGACTGCCTCGTCACTGCCTGTATGTACCGCCCTCCAGGTCCTTAAAGGCGTGCGCCACCGCCGCCACGCACTTGCTATGGCTCTAATAGCTCTGACCCCCAGGCAACTTTATTTATTAACATACAATTAAAATCACATTTCAGTACAAGTAAAATACCACCACAATGCTGCCTTCATCCCTACTGATGCCCCCTCAGCAAGGGGGTTGAGTGTGTTTCTCCCCTGCCTAGAGTCTGAATTTCCTCCCCCCCCGCCCCATCTAGCTAACTAGCTACACACACACACACACACACACACACACGAAGCAGAGGGATGTTTTTATAGAAAGGAGGTGGGTGGAAGCTATGGATGGATTAATGAAATCTGCTTAGCTACTTGTGGCTGATTGGGGTGTTTGGGGGTTAGGTCTTCAGTTTTGTAGTGGGTAGTCAGTAGGTGCTCTTTGGGTTGGAGGCTTGTATCTGAATTTACATATCAGAAAGACAAGGTTCTCCTCATTGTAAGACCTTTTGGAGTTGGATTTGTTGAATTCTGGAAGAGATGAGCATAATATAAGTTTATTGAGAAGAGTGGGAACCATAATAAGTAGATTCAAAGACAGACCCATCACCATGAAGAAGGAGTGCTAACACTCAGGGTCTTGACTGGATCAACTTCCTCAAGGATATCTGGAAGAGCCAAATCACATATAGAACAGGTTAGAGGAGGTTGCAGGGGAAGGCATGTGAGGGTAAAGACAGTTATTAAGAGGGTTGTCATGGATGTCCCCAAGGTTAACCTCAGTTCATCAAGCATCCCAGCAAAGCAGGCCTGAAGGTGGCAAGGTGATGAGAAAGCAGGCCTGAAGTGCAGGCCTCAAGCATTTGCCATGGTGCTCTTTCAGGCCCCTGGCTGCTGATAAAATTAGCCAGGGCACGGATCTACAGGCCTGCAATATCGGTGCCCATTTTGAGGTCTGGTGAGTCAGAGTATATGAACAGGAGAAAAAGAAACAAGCTTCTCTGTGATCTTCAGTTTCCCTTTCAGAACTGTGGTCAGAGCCACGAGTCTGAAACCAAACTCTGGGCTTCCCAGAAATTGGTGGGTCTGGGAAAAAGAACAGACCGAAGCCAGGGATCTCATGATCTAGTACTAGGATTTTCACAACAGATGGACGGAAGTGGACAGGAAGTCTGGAGAGTCCAGATTTACCCATTTGAAGACAAAACTCCAACGCTGGAGAAAGATGACAGCCCCGGTGATGAAAAGTGGGCAGGAGCCCTAGGTGGTTGGAGGAGGTGGCAAAAAAGCCCTGGTCTGGGCAGCCCACATTCACACACCACCACAACCACCACCACCATCATCACTATAACTGAATTGCTTTGGGTTCCATCTGTTCTGGTGTGGAATGAAGCCAGTAAATTTTCTTGATTCTACCTACCTCATAAAGGTTTCTGGGATCCATCCACTCTTCGTCCCAACACCCAGTGCCTTAGTTTGGGTCATCATATCTCACTTGGATATTTTCGATAACCTTCTAACATGTCTGTATCTTCAGTTCTAATATATCAACTGATCACCATAGGTTTTTAAAGTTCTCAAAAAAAAAAAAAAGCATCGGGGTTAAGGGGTGTTGGATGTTATAGAGATATTAGCATTACATTTAGATAATAATTGCATTCTCTACAGACATGTGTATGTGTATACATGTATAAACACATATACTTGTAAGAGATAATTACAAAGAACTGACTCATATAATTCTGGAGGTCAGCAGCCTTAAGTCTACAGAGCTGATATATCAGTTCAAGTCTGCAGGCTGATAGGGTGGCCTTCTGTTTGGATGAGGTTCACCACCTTACCTTGAATATGATTTGCTTAATCTTTAAAAACTTACCTCAGCCTGGTACACTCCTGTCATATAAGCACTTAGGATACATGAGACCCTATTTTAAGAAACAAAAACAATTTCAGGGGCTTGAGGGAGTAACATACACAAGTCCCTAAGTTTGATCCCTGCTTCACACATGTATACACACACATGAATACTCACAAAAAGGGGAGGGGCGACCCTTAAACCTTATCCATACTCTCACTGAAAAAACCCAGGATGTTGAACTGGGCATTACTACACATGAGGAGAGGACAAGGGCAGACCTGAACTCTACCGTCTCTGGAAGCCTCTGGGCAACAAGGTATAGTACAAACAAGCATTAATAATCTCATCTCATAGGATATCGAGGCTTTTAAGATTTCTGAGTAAGAGTGTTCACCTTGCATGTGTGTATGTGGACCACATTCATTGCCAGTGCCCAATGAGGCCAGAAGAGGGTGTTAGGTCACCTGGAACCAGAGCCACCATGAGGGTGCTAGGAACTAAATCTGCATCCTCTGTAAGAGCAGCAAGTATTCTTAACCACTGAGCCATCTCTCCTGTCCTGGGAAATTGTTTTAATCTCAGCTTCTACTTCCTGCTCTGTGAACAGATATCACTTTCCTTGGAGCTGATGCGTTTCTAGAAAATAATGTTCCAAAATTCTAACACAGTGCCTGATACATGGCTCACTTCCCATCAATGAGAATACTAAAACTTCCTCTGAAGTGTGTAATGAGCTACTCGCCAAGTCAAAAAGTATCTTAGGTCTTTAAGAAAATGATTCTCCTCAAGCTTCCTCACAAAATAAAGCCAAAAAAATACAAGGAAGGGGATAATTTTTAACCCCAGCACTTGGGAAGTAGAGGCAAGGTAGGAATTCAAGGTCACTTTTGGCTATTATTTTAAGACCTTGTCTCAAAAAACAAAATACCTGTAAGTATGATATCTTAGTTAGGGTTTATATTGCTGTAATGTAACACCATGACTAAAAAGCAAGCTTAGGAGGTAAGTGTTTATTTGGTTTACACTTCCATATCACTGTTCATCATCGAAGGAAGTCAGGACAGGAACTCAAACAGACAGAAACCTGATGCAGATGCCATGGAGGGGTGCTGCTCACTGGCTTGCTCAGCCTGCTCTCTTACAGAACCCAGGACCACCAGCCCAGGGATGACACCACCCACAGTGTGCTAGGTCCTCCCCTCATCAATTGCTAATTCAGAAAATGCCTTACAACTGGATCTTACAGAGGCATTTTCTCAATGGAGGTTCCCTCCTTTCAGGTTGACATAAGACTAGCCAGAATATGAAAAATATAAAAACATACATTGAGGGTCTAAGGAGTGCTTACTTAGCACACACAAGGCCCTGGGCTCAGTCCTCAGCATGATTTGGGGTAGCAGGGAATACAAATGCACCATTATTTAAAACCATATAATCACAAATTAACAAACAAATGACCACTTCTACGGCAGTGGCTATGGAGAGAAACAAGGGGATGGGGTAAGAGGTAGCAAAGCAAAGTTCCAGGGAGTCTAACATTTGAGGGGGGACCGCTAACTGAAAAAGATAAAAAATAATAAAATGTAAACATTAACTCTGCATAGTAGGAATACACGGGAATTATTTAAATGATTCACCTTTTCTGTATGGTTGATCTCATACAGTCTTAAATAATGACCAAAGAAACAGGAATTGACTGGTAATACATTTATTTTTATACATTTTTAAATTGCAATTTTCAGAATATATACGTATTTCTCTCATTTGGGAATAAGCATCTCTTTGGTACATAAATCACATCATACTTGTGTGATCTTAAAAAAATCTTTAACTATGACTATGTCAAAACTAGTCTTTGCCCATCCGTTTGTCCCCTATCACAGCTCCACTGTGAGACTTCACAGAGTTCTGTTCACATCAACATATCTACACAGACATCACATCAAAGATACTTAAAGGTCGAGTGTATCAAGGTAGTACATGGCTTGACAATAGATGGCACAAATTACATAAAATACAGTACAGGTCAACTAGAACTCTAACAATAAGGTCAACTGATAGGAAACCCATTGAAACAGTTAAATGTGACACACTGGAAACTAACTTTAGAGTAATGTAAATAACTGCAAAGCTCCAATACTAGCATACAGCCATAAATTTGGTAAGGCATTTCAAAGATAGCAATCAGACATATAGAACACTACCAATAAGAGGTACTAACTATGGAAGCAGCTTACTATAAAAATAAATAGACAAAAGTAAATATTTTATACAAGTTTTCATTCTGTGAAGTAAAAGCTTTTTAAAAATGGGATCACAGAACAGAAAAAATATTTTTTAAAAGTCATCATCAAAATTCAAAACCCTGTACTGGGTATGGTGTTGCACACCAGTAGTCAGTCCTGCCATCGAAGAGGCTAAGACGGAAACCTGGGATTCACAGCGAGACTTTCTCAAGACAGAAAAAAAACCAAATTCCCATAAAAAATAGAATATTTTTTTTCCTTCAAGTCAATGAAGTTTAGATTCATACAGTTTTCTTAGAGAAACAATTAGTCTTCATCCTAGAAAACAGGAAGCAAAGGTAGCTTCTCATTACGCTCATCAAGTCTTATCCACAGGCACTGAGCCTTGTGTGATACGGCTTCGGGGACTGAGCTAAGAAGTAAATAGAGCGCCATCACTGGTTTCAAAGTAGGTGTCCTGTGGAGTTGGATCCACCACCTGAAGTCTCCATCAAGGGCCTTAAGGGGATGAACCAAGCTCAACTCCAAACTCAGCACTTCTGGCATCTTCTTGAACAACAAATAATGATCTGGTTGCACTAAGGCACTGCTATAATCAATTATTGACTGATGGAATTAGCTTTCATAAAGGAGTCTACAAAAGTTTAGAGAGCAGAAAGTACTCAAGGTAAACACTGTGGTAACAGAGCAATTAAACAAACAAAAACCCTTCAGTATTCTGCTTTCTCAAAAGTCAAGAATACCAGAAAAATTTCATTCTCAGTATAAATGTCTGGAGACAGGCAGCCCCATAAACGCGGCCCATGTGCAAATATCTCACGTGTGAGTCATTAACCGACCACATCTGCAAGTCAGTTGTCGGGTTTCAAGGAATCATAGCCTTCTTTCAGGAGGTCCCGCCACGTTTTCAGGAACCGTGCATTTTCCGTACACTTCAGGGCAAGTTCTTCCACCTGAGCTGATACAGCAGATGTGGCTTCAAGAAGTTTAGTTAATGAAAATGCCGCCTGCAATTTAAAGAAGGAACAGTCAAAGGGTTGTGGTACTTAGGGAAGAACCCAGGGCTCCACCACTGAGCTACACCCCGAACCCCACATAGGCTTATTTTTTAAATTCTCATCTAACTTCATAGTCTAAAACTAGCTTAAAACCTCCAATCAAATGACCACTTATTTTTCTAAAAAACAAAAACGAATTTTCAAATGCAAATACTGCTTCTTTCTTGGACCCAAAGCCTCAGAGCACAGTAGGCACACAGCTCTACCCCTGAGCTACGTTCACAGCCTCTTTTTTTTTTTAATTATGTAACTTGAGGAAACATATCTGCCACAAAAATACTCGTTACGCATGACACATGACAAGTCGTTATTTTTAACGGAAAACACACCCAACTCTCATGCACTTCACCAAGGCAACCTGGAAAGCCCTTGACTAAAAGCGACAGAACCATCTAAAGGACTTCCTCATAAACCACTCTTGATGATAACAAGAGTAACAAAAGCACTGTTCGCTATTTTTACCTGTGAACACTTTTTTTTTTGGACTACAAAAAAAAATTATGTGAAATCCAAAGAACTGATACTCTGAACTGACAGAACATCTAAAATCAGTCTCTCTCTCTCTCTCTCTCTCTCTCTCTCTCTCTCTCTCTCTCTCTCTCTCTCTCTCTCTCTCTCTCTCTCTCACACACACACACACACACACACACACACACACACACACACACACACACACACAGAGCTATGAAAAACTCACTTTTAAATCAAATGTTTTTTCCACCAAAGATATGAAACAGCACTTTTTTGGGTATGACATCGGTACTTAGTCTACACATTTATTTGTAACCAGTATTGTTTTGGAAAAAAATAAAAATAAACCCTGGACCAGCACTTCAGTCATCTCTTTAAAAAAAAAAAAAAAAAAAAAAAAAAAAAAAAAAAAAAACCTGCAAACAAACAAAAACCGTGTCGCTCAGTTCCCGGTTTCCAATCTTCACAGGGCTGGCATTCCACGGTGCTCTCCCAGGAAGGTGACCCGCTACATACTTCACTCTGCTCTTTCTCTCAAGAGTCCCTAGAAAGTGAAAACTGACACCCTCCAACCCCCTCAGTGGTACGTGTGCTGAGGTCAGATGGTGATTTCTGGGAATTCGAGCTTGAACAAAAAGTTGGCAAAATTTTTGCATTGCAGGAATCAGTGAAGCGTCCTGTCTAATCCATCAGTGAAACCAATGATCTCCGCGGCCGGCTAGGTTTAGCCCGGGTCTACTCAAGTCCAACAGAGAACAAGTCCGCGACACACAATGGCATCACCAGCTGGCCCTGGGCTGGTGGCCAACGAGAAGAGCAAGCTCAAGTCCCTCGGAAAGTACCAATGGGCAGGAGGCTCTGGCCCAAAGTACTCTGAGAGATGCGAGTAGGCGGAGAGCGGATCCCGGTTGCGGTGCTGCGGGTGATCGCAGCAAGGGGCGAAGCGGGGAAAGGTGCGGGCAGAGAGAGCAGAGGCTAGCCCTCCACTCCCTGGCCCAGCATCGCAGGCCGGAGCACCCTAGTTGCAAGCAGCGACCCGGACCCGGGGACACTCACGTCTCCGATCTGCAGCTCCACTTGCTCCAGGGGGTCCACCGTTGGGTCGTGGCTTCGGCTCGGACTCCGCCAGCCCAAACTCACTGGCATGCTGAGGGACGATGAAGAGGCGCCCGAAGACGGAGACGAGGGAGGCGGCGGCGGCGGCGAAGCCCGAAACTCCTCAGGGTCAGCCATGGGGCTGGGCCGGGGGACGCCAGACAGACCAAGCAACCGAACGCACACACCAACTGCCTTTCAACAGCTCGCGCCCAAAGCCCACAGGCTCCGCCTCCTCCCACACGGGGTCCCGCCCCATCTTCTCGTAGGTCTCCGCCCCGGACCGCAAGGACTTTTCATTTTTCCAGACAGCCAATCAGATGTCAGTCAAGCCAGTCGTCACCCCGTTCCTGCGCACATCTCGGGTGGGCACGGAGCACGCTGGAGCTGGACACTACAACTCCCAGAATGCCGAACGAGTCGTCCCGGCTCTGCTCTCAATGCGCATGCGCCTAGCGGGGGCGGGGCTTGGGGAGGCCTCTTCCGCACACTCGGTTCCTGGATGAGGAGGATGGCTGGGAAATGGAGTCTTCTGCCTTTCTCTTGCTGGTACGTGACTCAGAAGCCTTATTGGCCGTCGCCTCCTCTGTGGCGCCGGCGCAAAGCAGAAGAGGGGCGGGCACGCCGCGAAGCAAGGGCGGTCGACACAGCCTAGAAGGCTGACTTCAAAGGGGCAATCGGGGCTTCTTGGCAGGCGATGGCGCCCCCCGTGGCCTAGAAGTTCAACGCTCTCGGCAAGCCATAGACAGGCCTTTCTCCGCTGTGTCTTTGTCAAGTCTCCCGGCTACTCTTTGAACATGTTGGTGCGGCTAGCCAAGCTGTCCTGCCCTGGTGAGAAAGAACTCCCGGTGGGGACAGATGGAGCAAGGTGGCTAAGTTGGGGCACAGTAGACTGGGCCACACCTGGGGTAACTGCAGGCACCTCTCTCCTTATCTGTTTTCTTAGGCTAAACTAGGGCACGGGTCAGTGCTGCCAGCGCCTGTTGGTGGACCCTGGCTTCCCCGTCCTTGAAGTTGCCCCACTTGGCGGAATTAACATCTAGGTGAAAGGTCATGAGCGGAGGAAAATTGTCAACACTGCCCCCTCGATGGAGTCTTCCCAAATCCCGATCCTAATCTTTATCCCAAGGCTCAGGTATTATCTGCTGCCTTATCAGGATTGGGACGGAAAGAAAAACTTGTGTGGGATTTCTCCTTGGCTCTGACCTGGCTTTCATCTTCGTAGCCATTCTAGTTCATGAAGTCTGAGTTGTCATAACGTGTTAAGTCATGTGCTGCCCGGGTCACCAATTATGTCTGAAGCCGCAAATTTTTCTGCATTATTCTTAGTTAAATCCAGACGCTTCTGTGAGGGGTGCTTCTTCAAGCAGCTGGATGATATTTTTAAATTTTTACTTGAAAACAACCCCTAATTCAAACAGAAGTTTAGAGGATCTTGAATTCTGTTGTAACTGGCTTAATATAAATCTTTACTGAATTAAGATTTGGCTGTGGAATTTTTTTTTTTTTTTTTGGTTTTTCGAGACAGGGTTTCTCTGTATAGCTTTGCGCCTTTCCTGGGACTCACTTGGTAGCCCAGGCTGGCCTCGAACTCACAGAGATCCGCCTGGCTCTGCCTCCCGAGTGCTGGGATTAAAGGCGTGCGCCACCACCGCCCGGCTGGCTGTGGAATTTTTAAACAAGTATACATGTTGTAAATCCAAACCAAGCATCTATTACACACAGGATATGTTCTGTTTGGGGGACCATCAATGTATCAGATGCTGTCTTCTTTACAGCCTAATTCAGATGCAATCTGTCTTGAGTCCGGTCGGTGACTTTTCTTTGGATGCTAATTTGTTACATTGTCATAATTCAGTGTTAGCACTAGTGACGACAACAAAGTGGACATGAGTGTGTAATGTGTATGGCTAATCGTTGTTCAGTGGACTCTTGTGACTTTGCTTCTCTACCATAACTCATTCTCTCTGCCTAAATGTTCAGATGCCTCATGAGAGACACCAGGCTTGTTTTAGCAAAGGAGTAAAGGTTATGCCTTTTTTAAATTCCCTGGTGGAAATCAGAGGTCACGGTTCAAACTGTTCTCAAGCAAATTAGTAGCTGTACAAACAATAGAATAAAAGTTTGTCATATTCCACTCATTAGTTTTCAGAAGCAAATGATAACTTGTGTATGCTAAACTACAGTGTATAATAGTCTTTGTAAATGATGACAGTATGTTTGAGCTCAAACTGAATTTGTATTTAATATTTATAGGTATCTTTTTCAAGATTTAGAATAAGTAAAGACTTAATCTTGTTCTTAATAAAGTATTCCCAATATAATTTTTTATGCTTTTTATTTATTTATTTTGGTTTTTCGAGACAGCTTTTCTCTGTGTAGCCCTGACTGCCTGCAACTGTCTCTGTAGATGGGACTGGCCTCAAACTAACAGAGATCAACCTGCCTCTGCTTCCCAAGTGCTAGGATTTAAGGCATGTGCCACCACCACCCAGCAATATTGTAATTTTTAGTGTGCATTACAAGTAAAGAAAATTTGTTTCCCTACCACTTTGAAATTGTCAAAAGCAAATGTATAGTACTTACAAGGTACTAGACTTCTACTCCAAATGCTTTTTCCCACTTCATCATAACATTTATTGTCTTGATGCCAGGTATTACTTTAAAAACTATTTTGTTAAAAAAAAATATTAACCATGCAATTGGTGCTATAAAATAAAATTAGTTTATATCAGGTTGACTTTGTTTAAACATGCCTTCTGTTTAATTAAAAGAAAAGAAAAATTTACCATAGCCTCAGTTTCCATGACTTCAGAGATAATTTCAAATCAATTACTAGTCTCAGAGTTTGACAGGTATTAGAAGGGATTATGTGAATTTCTGTTTGTCTGCTGTAAATAGTGATTGTAGCTACTTACATATCTCAGAAAGTTATGAGGGATAAGATATGATAGCTTTGTTTTGTTTGGAATGGGTTCTCCTGTATCACAGGTTGGTTATGATCTCATTATGTAGCCGAGGATGATTTTGAATTGCTGATCCTCCCAGTGTGCATCACCACCCTGGGCTTATGTGGTACTGGGGATTCAACTAGGCAAGCACTGTATCAACTGAGCCACATTCCCAAATCCCCAACCAAGACATAGCATTAAAATGGAAAGTTCTTTTTTTTTTTTTTTTTTTTTTTTTGGTTTTTCGAGACAGGGTTTCTCTGTGTAGCTTTGCGCCTTTCCTGGGACTCACTTGGTAGCCCAGGCTGGCCTCGAACTCACAGAGATCCGCCTGGCTCTGCCTCCCGAGTGCTGGGATTAAAGGCGTGTGCCACCACTGCCCGGCAAAATGGAAAGTTCTTAACTATTCATTGTGTCCTAGAAAGTATAAACTATATAGTCAAAATGAAATTCTTTGTCTTTGCTATTTACTTTTTACAGTCCATATGTAAAGGTTTCTTCATTTGCTTATGCTTCATAAGACACAGTTCAAGTTAGAAAAGGCCATAATTTGCTGGATGTTGGTGGTGCACGCCTTTAATCCCAGCACTCGGGAGGCAGAGGCAGGTGGATCTCTGTGAATTCGAGGCCAGCCTGGGCTACAGAGTGAGTTCCAGAAAAGGCTCCAAAGCTACACAGAGAAACCCTGTCTCAAAAAAACCAAAAAGAAAAGAAAAGAAAAGAAAAGGCCAGAATGTAGCTGGAGTTATCTCCAGTCCTGCCCGGGCCTGCAGCTGCTCATAACCAAATAAACACATGAAGACTTACATTACTTATAAACTGTATGGCCATGGCAGGCTTCTTGTTATCTAGTTCTTATATCTTAAATTAACCCATTTTTATTGATCTATAAGTTGCCACATGGCTTGTGGCTTACCGGTACTTTTACATCTCATTTCCTCTGTGTCTGGCTGACAACTCAGCCTTCCTGTTCCCAGCATTCTCCTCTCTGTTTATCCCACCTATACTACACTTCCTGCCTGGCTACTGGCCAATCAGCATTTTATTTATCAATCAATCAGAGCAACACATTCACAGCATACAGAAAGACATCCCCAGCACTTCCCCTTTTCTTTTTTTCAAAAAGAAAGGTTTTAACTTTAACATAGTAAAATTACATATAACAAAATAATAATCAGGCAAGAATTACAGTTACAATATCTAGTCTGTTTATAATATCTAGTCTATTTGTATTTGGCAAAATTAGAAAAGATATCCTATCTATCCTATATTTGTGAGTCTAAGGTTTCATATCTAACTTATCTTTTATCATAACTAAGGAAATTATAACTATCTAGTCGTCAACTACATCAAAGACCTCAGAAGGATATAATATTACCTGAGAAATGGGAGAAGGAAACAAGCAACTTTTGGGAGTCTTGCGACAGTAGACAGAGATAGCTGGCAGCCTGGACAGTCATCCAAAGTTCCTCTGTAAAGTTGGGGCATCTCTCTTCAACCCACAGGCCTAGAGTCTCTCAGTCACTTCTCTCTATGTCCTGTAGAATGTCTGGCAGTTTCCTCTGAGAAGCAGGAACCTGAAGGACTATTTCACCTTGAAAAGTTCAGTGGTCACCTTCCTATGGGTCCTGTATGTTCAGTCGATCAAGCAGTCCAGGCAAGAACAGTTTCTTGCCCATGGCTATTTTTGCCAAGAAGAAGATAAACTCCATATAGAGTGTCTTCGATGCCCATCCTCCTCTCTGAAGTAAATCAGTGCTGCCAGGAACAGACATGTCTCACTGTCCAGAAAGTTTAAAATTTTAAAACATTTTAAATGCCATATTTTGTAGGTCTTTGAAGTGTTTGAAGATTACCTACCTAATTGAATTATATCTATGTATACCTAGAAAACTTAACATGACTAAAAGTTTGACTATCATAGAAGACTAATTATTAATCTGTGTTTTTTAATTATCCATTACAATTTTAAATGAGTTGCACAATCATAATACCTTAAATAAGAGTAGAAATATACATACAGTATAACAAAATTGACTTTAAATTTGTAATAAACTAAAATCTATAGCAATTTAAAACATTTACACAAATTGTTGCTCTATAATAGTAGATTTATTAATCTACCCTTTTAACCTATCTATACTATCCCCCTTTCTTCTTTAGAAAGAGATCGAATTTATAATCAACCTTTTCTTTTAGCAATATGCTTGGATTTAGAGAAGGAGTGAGCCAATTCCATCTCCAAAGCCAGCTTGGTATATTTGGGAATTTGGGTGTAGCTTCTCATACTACTTCCTGCTGAATGAAGGTGCTGTATTCTTATGGGGACATAAAGAAAATTTAGTAGTCCCTGAGGCTGTATTGTCTGAGCCAGTTGCCTTGAAACCATTCTGGATGTTGGATCATCTGGGCCATGGTGTCATTGGAGACCTTTCAGGGGGTCTTGGCTGGTCAGACCTGATGTATCTTAACCTGGAACAAATCCATAGCCTCTTGCTTTCTGTGGAAACAAAAACAGAGCCTCCTTTCCAAAGCAGCATATCCTTAGATCCAAATTTTGAAATCAAGATACTTTTAAAATATACATATTGGTTTAACTGAGCAGCCCTTACAATCAAATGTCTTTCTACAGTTAAAAATCCCAAAGACAACACAATCCAGATTCTCTGTGTAATATTCATCTTTACATGGCTTATTTTTTATACTGCCTTTACTGTCTCTTTAAAAGCTTTATTTTAAAAACTATTTCTTTATATTACTGTCTGTATTCATTCTTTTCTCTTTCAAGCCTATGTACATTTTTACACATAATGTAAACCATTTAAAGTCTTGTTCCATCTGAATCTGTCTTATTTTGAATCTGTTGCTTTAAAATGCAGCATTTCCACCCACCTCAGCTTCCCAACATGGCGGTGGTACATTTACTGCCAGCTCTGGGTCTGGGAGCCATGTGTACCATCAACTATCAGAAGCAGTGGGTCTATGCTTTTATCAAAACAACATGTAGCCCAGAAACCTCTTTTTTTTTTCAGTCTGTACTAGCAAAGGCTAAATCCACCACACAGTGTAATGTGCGGCTTGCATATGCCTCATTCCCACCATGTTGTAGATCAAGCCTGCATGCCACAAACCCACCATAGAGTAGCTCAAGCACGCAGGCTGTGGCTAACTTGAGAGAGACAACTATGAAGCTGTTTTTAGCTCCATTTTAGAATCTTCTTTCTCAGGTTTTAGGTGGAAACTCTTGCCCCACGTTCTGGCACCATTTGTAGCTGGAGTTATCTCCAGTCCTGCCCGGGCCTGCAGCCTCTCAAACCCAAATAAACACATGGAGACTTACATTACTTATAAACTGTATGGCCATGGCAGGCTTCTTGTTATCTAGTTCTTATATCTTAAATTAACCCATTTTTATTAATCCATAAGTTGCCACATGGCTTGTGGCTTACCGGTACTTTTACATCTCACTTCTTCTGTGTCTGGCTGGCAAGTCCTGACTCAGCCTTCCTGTTCCCAGCATTCTCCTCTCTGTTTATCCCACCTATACTACACTTCCTGCCTGGCTACTGGCCAATCAGCCTTTTATTTATCAATCAATCAGAGCAACACATTCACAGCATACAGAAAGACATCCCCAGCACCAGAATTTATTATTAAACAGAAGTCCATATATATATATATATATATATATATATATATATATATATATATATATATCCATTGAAATTGTTGTTAGGAAGGACCCAATCCATTTAACAAACAGGTATTGTTTGATTTTATTTTTTGAAACAGTCTTTCTGTGTAGCCATAGCTGGACTGGAACTCTGTAGAACTGCTGGCCTGATAGTCACAGAGATCCACCTGCCTCTGCCTCTGCCTCTGCCTCCAAATACTGGGATTAACGACATGTGCCACCATGCCCATCTGAATAGTTGTAGCTCTTATATTTCAGTCTTTAATCTACTTTTCGTTATCACTATATTCTTTCTTTAAATTTTTATTTTGAACTTTATTTAAGATTTCAGATGAGTTGTAGAGCAAATATAGAGTTCCCATGTGCCTTTTCTCAAGCTTAACATCTTACATAATCATGGTGACTATCAAGACTAAGAAATTAACATTGATGAAATGTTATTACACAATAAGGTTACTGAGATTACCATTTTCTGGTCCAGGATCTAGTTCTTGTTGCTCTTAGTTAGCATACCTTCATCTATTTTAATAAGACAGTTCCTCTGCTTTTCTTTCATGACCTTGATGCTTTTAATGTGTATTTGTCAAGCATTTTATTGAATGCCTCGCAATCTAAATTTGCTTGGTGGTTTCTCATGATATCCTGACTAGACTGAGGTGTAAGGATTTTTGAGGGCATGTACCACACAGGTAAAGAATCTTTCTCATTACATCATAACAATGGCATGTGATATCTGTGTGTTGCTAGTAATATTTAAATGATATTTGATCACTTAATCCAAATTATATTTACTATGCTTTTCTACTATAAAGTTTGGGGTTTTTTTTCTCTTTTAATCTTCTACTTATTAGAAACTAGTCAAGTACAGCCCACACTCAAAAGGGGAAGAATCAAAAAATTATGGGTAGAGGCAAAGGCAGGTGGCTCTCTGTAGTTCCAACCCAGCATTGTCTACATAACAAGTTCCATGCCAGCATGGGCTATATAATGAGACCATGTCTCAACACACACACACACACACACACACACACACACACACACACACACACCCCAAACAAAACAAAACACCACATTGATTGAGTGGATATCACTTTGACATAAAGAATATGGTATGCATTTTTTCAATTGTTTTTCTGTTTTTGTGCCATTTGATGAGTAACCATCTCCCCTGTGTGTATTCAGTCTCTGTATTCATTTTATTATTCTAACTTGTTCTAAAAGATTTGAAAATATTGCATCATGACCACAAGCTAGCTGTATAATCATCTAAAAAAGATCATGATCCATTTCCATTTGTGCCATTCATTAAGAACAGTTGTTCTGTTGAGAGACTTTTCATTCTATGACAGATGAAAACTAATCTTCAAAGATATTGTTCATAATTTTTATGCAGTGTACCAGTGCTTTCATGCCTTAAAAATTAAGAAAAAGTGCCTACCTCTGTGTGCTACAAGATGGTCTTCAACTTCTGTGGTACCTCAAATTACTACCCACTATACTGTTCATCCCCGGGAAAAAGACAAAAGATGGGAAGGTATGTAATAACGTTCATAAGATTCTTGAGGCTTTCCAAGATACTTTGTATTATCTTGTTGGTATGAATATTTTATTTTCCATGATAATTTAAAAGCATTCAAGATATCTCACAGCTTTATCAAATGTGTCACATAGTACTGTTTAGATAAGTAAAAAAATTGTTGTTGTTGTTGTTATTGTTAATTTGTTTCTTTCTTAGAATAGGGCTTCATGTAGGCCTGGCTTTGAGCTCCTGATTCTCCTGCTCTTACCTAAGTACTGAAATTATGAGTGGGCACCACAATGCCTTATAAGTTTATTTTTTTAAATAAAGCTTTTTTTTTAATGTGCATTGGTGTTTTGCCATGGGTGTCCAGTCCCCTGGAACTGGAGTTACAGACAGTTGTGAGCTGCCATGTGGGTGCTGGAAATTGAACCCGGATCCTCTAGAAGAGCAATCAGTGCTCTTAACCGCTGAGCCATCTCTCCAGCTCATAAATTTATAATAATGGATTTCAAAGCCAAAAATTGGTTTATGGGAACCAAAATAAGATACACAATGAAATAGAACCTAAGAGAACTTGAAACTCATCAAATGATATATTTACTATAATTATTATGCATAGCCCAGAAAGAATATCTATAAATTATACTCTGAAGTATAGTGAGCACACTAAAATACATATTAAAGTATCCTAAACCAGCATATGACTCGTGTTTATCAAGTCATATTAATTGTTCTTTATTTTTTAAAGAATTTAAAAAGCATTGTTCTTTATTTTTAACGTGTTTCCTCCCAGGAGTGAATATGGAGAGATTTGCAGAAGAAGCAGATGTGGTAATAGTTGGCGCCGGCCCTGCCGGGCTCTCTGCAGCTATTCGTCTAAAGCAGCTGGCTGCTGAACATGGGAAGGACATCCGTGTGTGTCTGGTGGAGAAAGCTGCTCAGATAGGAGCTCACACGCTCTCAGGGGCTTGCCTTGATCCAGCCGCTTTTAAAGAGCTCTTCCCAGACTGGAAGGAGAAGGGGGTAGGACAAGCTGATTCTTACACAGGTTTAACCTTTGCTGTTCTACTTTTACATCAGTGGCATAAAGAAAGCCTTTTCATGTAAGCCTCAATCATTAGGCATTGAATATATATACTCTTGGATATTTTAATTTTAAAAGGTTCAGTGGTATAACATGGACAAACCCTGGGTTCAGTCTCCAGCACCACACACAAATGAACAAAAACTGGAAAGCTAGGTAGAGTTGACTACTCTTGTACTCTTACCACGGAGGAAGGAGAAGCAGGAGGTTGATGAACTCAAGGCCAGCCTGGTTACATAGCAAGACCCAATCCAAAATAAAAAAGAAGTAACAAAATTGTAACTTGAGGTAGTAACTCATATTTGTATACAATTTTTATGTATTATTTATTTTATTATTTTGTGTGTATGAGAGGTTTGCTTGCATATATGCATGTGTACCGCTTGTGAGCCTGGGGCCTGTGAAGGTCAAAGAGGGCTTCAGATCCCCAGGAACTGGAGTTACGGACAGTTGAGAGCTGCCGTGTGGATGCTGGGAATCAAATCCAGGTCTTCTGGAAGAGCAGCCAGTGCTCTTAACCTCTGAGCCAACTCTCCAGCCCTTAATTCCTATTTTTATATAATGCCGTCTACATGTTCTATTTATATACTGGACTTATGAAAAGCCATGATCTTGAGTATTCTTTTGAGCATTTTACCTAATAAAATACACACTTGGTTTTTTAAATTTGTTCCTAATAAAGTATTATGTAGACTTTTCTGGGATAATGCAGTATCTAAAGCCAAAAAGGAAGTCTAATTTTCTTTCTTTTTTTTAATTTTTTTTTTTTTAGATTTGTAATTTTATGTGTATGAGTATTTGCCTGCATGTAAGTGTGTGCACCTTGAATATGCCTGATGCCACTAGAGGTTAGAAGAGGGCATTGGATCCTCTTGGAACTGGAGTTACAGATAGCTGTGGGTGCTAGGAATTGAACTCAGGTCTTCTGTAAGAGCAACAAGTGCTCTTAACCACTGAGCCAACTCTCCAGCACCTGACAATCTAATTTTCTAAAGAAATAATTAATGTGGTCTCCTCTAATCTCAACAGAAAAAGCTACAGGTATGATATACAGGGGACTCAATGTTAGGTTTCATTGCTCTCAAAATTAGTTTGAAATTTGTTAAAATCTTACATTCAACTTTTGTTCTGTAGGATGCATCATATATATCCTACCTCCAAAGTTAGAATATTTGTGAATACTTTTTTTACTTTATGCACATTGGTGTTTGGCCTGCATGTATGTCTGTGTGAGGGTATTAGATCCCCTGGAACTGGAGTTATAGACAGTTGTGAGCTGCTGTGTAGGTACTGGGAATTGAACCTGGGGCCTCTTAACCACTGAGCCATCTCTCCAGCCCTGTGAATACTCTTAATAAAGGTCAAATAAGTGTATAAATGTCATTTATAATCATTCTTTATGGAATAAACTAAAGTCTAAACTTTCCTTTGTGCTCTCCTTCCCAAAATAGCATGCCTTTTTTAACACAAAAACACTTTAAAGGAACAGCTATCATTAAATTGGTACGTCAGTACTAATGTCAAAGCCCTTTATTGCCTTGACACCCTCCTCTCTCTCTCTCTCTCTCTCTCTCTCTCTCTCTCTCTCTCTCTCTCTCTCTCTCTCTCACACACACACACACACACACACACACACACACACACACACACACACACGGTGTCAATGGGTTGTCATTACATACATGTTGTCTTTATCACCCAAAAGGATAACTTTTCTAATTTTTTTTTCGGCAAGGCAGGCAATTTCAGCTTGGAGCCAGGCACCTAGGCTGTACTCCCACAGAGACAGGGAAACATGATGTGCACAGTTCAAACATGTCTCCAGAGCTTCTAGACAAGAGGTTTCTAGGACAAAACTACCAAGACGTATGGGCTAGCTTTTACGATTTCCATCTCAAGGCTAGAGAGAACACTTCAGAGCACTGATTGCTTTTCCAGAGGATCAAAGTTCAATTTCCAGCACCCATGTGACAGCTTATAACTGTCCATAACTCCAGTTCCAGGCGATCCAACGCCACCTTCTGGCCTCTGTGGGCTCTAGGCACACAAATGGTACACAGCCATACATACAGGCAAAACACCCATACACATTTAAAAAAAAAAAAAAAAATTCTATCTGTTTCAAACAGGCATAAAAAAAGATTTAGTTACAAGGTTTCCAAAGAAAGACTGAAAGAAAAGTGAAGAGGAAAAGAGGAGTTCCTTTTCCCTTCTCTCTTTAAGAAGATTTTTAAAATGTATATTCAGCCCTACAAATATAACTGAAAACATTTCCTTCCTGTTTTCATTTGTTCCTAGGCTCCACTTAACACTCCTGTAACGGAAGACAGATTCGCAATTTTAACAGAGAAACATAGAATTCCTGTGCCAATTCTTCCAGGTAGAGTATGGCATAGTCAAGAGAGCATGGACTTGCACAGCTCAGAGAAGCTGCATTTCAGTCGAGAAATGCCCTCCTTTGCAAACAAGAAAACTGAAGCCCCAGGATGTGAAGGACTTGCCCAAAGATACCTAGCTAATGAGAAAGCCAGACTAGGATGCAGTCCTTCTGTCTTCTAGTCTAGAAGAGCCTTGTAAGCCAGCCAGGAATTTTTAATTCTAGGCTTTAATATTGATTTTATTTTAATAAACTGGAACTTTCAATCAAACCTTTTTTATTTAATAACATGTCATTGTGGCTATAAAGATAATGTGTATATTTATGCAGCAGTACACACTGGTTAGATATTTTTAATTAAGTATATTATTATTTAGCTGCCATAGCAATAAAATGTCAGATTTTAATTACATAAATATTTGCAGGTCTTCCAATGAACAATCATGGCAATTACATTGTACGCCTAGGACATCTAGTGAGCTGGATGGGGGAACAGGCAGAGGCTCTTGGAGTTGAAGTGTACCCTGGATATGCTGCTGCTGAGGTCTGTATAGTTTTGTTTTTTAACAGTTATAGGAAACAATCTCTTTTTATTTCAAAAATAAACCAATAATTTTATGGAAGTAAATTGTTCTGTAAAAAAAAAATTATAGGATTTTAGAATTTCAGGACTGGAGAAAATAACTAAAATGTTTTAATCTAAAGAGGAATTGAATTTCATATATTGCCCCCATCGTGTGATTGACACCATAGGGAGAGGGTAATTCCCTCCGTGTGGGAATTACCTGCTCTGTGCTTTACAGAGTAAGTCTGTGCCTCCTCCACGGGCGTCCTTCTTGCTGTTGTCTGCTCTCTTCGCCTTTGCTCCCCAGGAGCTGTGTGTTTCCCAGGCTACGTGTTCTCATTTCTTTCAACCATCACGCTGTGTCATTCGATTGCCCTCAGTGTTGTTGCCCTCTAATGAACACATTCCTTTCCGTCCCTTCTTAATACCTACGGTAATATAGATATGTTAATATTTATATGTATATATATTAATATCTATAATGAATAAACTAGTTCAAGTCTTGTGTAGATTATTCTTCATTCTGGAAACTTCTTCTGCTAATTCTCACAAAGCAATAGTTTTTGGCAACCATTTCAAACTGTTGACCCCTATAAATAAAATTTGAAAACCCAGAAGAATCTCTCTAACTTGTCAAAAATGATTTAAATCACTTCAATATTGAATGAGCATTAAACCAAGAACACCGCTATTGTCACAGGCTGAGAAAGCTTTTAAACAGCCAGGCAGCCGGGCATGATGGCGCACGCCTTTAATCCCAGCACTCAGGAGACAGAGACAAGCGGATCTCTGTGAGTTCGAGGCCAGCCTGGTCTGTATAGCAAGTTTCAGGCTAGCCAGGGCTACATAATGAGACCCTGTCTCGAAAACAGAAAGGAGATGGCTGGAAAGAGGATGGCTCAGTGGTTAAATGCACTGGCTGCTTCTCCATAGGATCCAGGTGTAGTTCCCAGCACCTACATGCCAGCACACACAACTGTCTGTAACTTTAGTCCAGGAGACCTGCCACCCTCTTCTGACCTCTGAAGGCACAGCGTACACATAGTGCACAGAGAAGAGTGAGGGGCAAGGAGCAATTCTTTTGTTTTTAGTGTCAGAGAAAATGCCAGTTTTTTACAAATCAAAGCAAAGTTTCCCCAGCCCATACATACGCATTTGGCCTTTAGACCTCAGTGTGGGATTTTGCATTGCTTCTTGTTAAATGTTCTCGACTGGGCTCCATGTCAGTCACAGGTGGGTGATTTATGGAGTACTTGAGATCTCCTTTTTGTGTGCTACTTATGGCCTCTAACACGGCTTCTCTTGCCCTTCTGCACTGCGTTCCTGATCCTCTTACTGGGTTTTATTGTTTGCCTTAGTGCTCTGAGCCAGCCTCAGTTCCCTTCCTACGGCCTTCTCCACTGCTATTCACTCTTAGATCTCTACCCATTGCTTCCCTACGGTGTCGTGAGATTCCAGGGTGCATTTTATACTTGGCTATCCAAAGAGCATTTCCTCTACCGGAAACAGAAATGAAGGGGTCGGGAATAGTGCAGTTTCTTATCTTTACAGTTAGGCTTTTTATTTCCCTCACCCTCTTCTTGCTTCACAAATAAACTGCAGTCACCATCATTTCAAATTATGTCACAGTTGGTATGAATGCTGAGGAAATAATAAATTTGCTTTTATCATTTTCAGGTCCTTTATCATGAAGATGGTAGTGTAAAAGGAATTGCCACTAATGATGTGGGAATACAAAAGGATGGTGCACCAAAGGTATACCTTTTATAGTTACGTGCTTAAAAAGAAGCAGGGGGAAAGGAGAGATTGCTCTGCAGTTAGGAGCATTGGCTGCTCTTCCAGAGGACACGGGTTCAATTCCTAGCACCCACATGACAGTTCACATCTGTCTGTAACTCCAGTTCCAAGGCTTCTGACACCCTCACACAGACATACATGCAGGCAGAACACCAATGCACATAAAATCAAAATAAAATTCAAAAGAAGTGGCAGGCATGGTGGCGCATCGGCAGTCCCAGGACTTGAGAGGCTTAGGCTGAAGGTCAAGACCAGCCTAAGCCACATACCAGACCTTTTCTCAAAAAACAAACAAACAAAACCAACCAACTCAAACTCAGTATTTAGGTTTTCCCATAAACTACACAATATGTGGGTTTTGGAATATAATTAATAATAGTGGTGTTTTTCACAGTTGATAAAAAAAAAAAAAACAGAAGCAAGCCAGGCGGCAGTGGCGCACGCCCTTAATCCCAGCACTCAGGAGACAGAGCCAAGTGGATCTCTGTGAGTTCGAGGCCAGCCTGATCTACAGAGCGATATCCAGGACAGGCACCAAAACCACACAAAGAAACCCTATCTCGAAAAACTAAAAGAAAAGAGAAAAAAAAACTTCATAAAAGATAAAACATGAGTCATGGTCATATAAAACAGCCGTGAAAGACTCAGGCAGTTGTTCAAGCCAGTACAGTCATCTGCATTGGCAAACCTACAGTTTCGTTCCTGTGGACAAGAATCATTTACTCTATTAGCAACAGGAATCTTTTGGGAAATGTAAAACTGGTTGCCTTCCTCTCATTCAAAATGTCAGCTGACAGAGTACACATGGACTCGTATTATCTGCAGCTAGTATGTAGAGCACATAGTACAAAACCCAAAGACTCACTAATGAGATTAATAATTAAACTACAGATTTAAACAGGCATATCTAGAGCCAGGCACAACAACTGTACCTGTAATCCTAGCATTAGAGAAGCTGAGGCAGAAGGATGGCTGTGAGTTTGAGACCAGCCTGGCCTATAGATAAGACCCTGTTTAAAAAAAAAAAAAGATTGAAAAAGCGTATTTTGTGGATAGGTTTTTGTTGCTGTTTTGTTTTGTTGGATTTTTTGTTTGTTTGTTTGCTTGCTTTCTTGCTTGTTTTGGTTTGATTTGAATTTTTCTTTGTTTTTTTAATTTTTAAAAAATTGAGGGGGATGCTGCAGAGAGAGAAGCAGATATGGAAAGACTGGGAGGTGAGAAGAATTTGAGTGCGAGATGTAAAATTCACAAAGAATCAATAAATAATGTTAATTAAAAATAACTTTAAAAAAGAAAAAAAAAGAATATTTTGTGTAAGCCTAGATTGAAGCTGAAAAGAATTACAGAGCTCTCGAGTGTAAGGTTCATTTTCTATCATAAGAATAAATACAGATTCCTGTCTTGGTACATTGTCTGTGTTTATTACCTAGTCTCCTAACTCCATGCTCGGTTTCTTGAGGACAGAAGTAGTAGGTGGCTACCCTAGTGCTGGGTGACTGTTGGCTCGTTGGTATTTAGCTCCTTTCTGCCTTTCTTGAACAAGATTAGGAATCTAGTCTACTCCAGCATGTCTTCCTGCTTAGAGAGCAAGTGGCAGAGACATGCAAGCCATGCCATGCTGTTTCCTGTGCGATTCTTTCCTATATATTATGACAATTCAATTATGAATTCATTAGAAATTTACATGTAACAAGTAATAAGTGATATTACAACATCACAACAAAGGCAGCACAGATCCTAGTTTTCTAATATTTCATTTTTGTTCTCGTTCAAAATTCCTCAGGTTCTATGCTTTGTATTTATAAAAAAATGTATTTTATATCTCCATAAATATAACGCATAAAAGAAGCCAGGCGTGGTAGCACATACCTGTAGTCAGATGAATAAGCTCAAAACCAGCCTGGTCAACACAGTGAAAACCAGTGAAAGGAAAAAGCCTACAGCACCATCGAGGAATGCAATGGGCTCTCCTGCCCCACTTTTGCCGGGAGAAAAGCAGGGGTGGTTTCTGCTGCTGTTCCACTCGCGTTTGAACCTGCTGAAACAGCTCCAGTTTGTCATGGTGTCAGCTTTGCCTTCTCTTACTTGACCTTCTAGTCTGTGCATATCTGTGTAGATGACAGATGTGACACAAACGAGCACTCCTCCAGAAAAAAAGAAATTACCGACCCACGTGACAGATGTCCCATTTCTCTGAGTGCACTAAGGTAGTCCTGGGGTCATTCTTACAGTTTAGACGGAATAACTCATTGGCTGGAGTTCACAGCCAGTGTGGGCTTCACAACAAGACATAAAAAAACCAAAACTTGCCGGGCGGTGGTGGCGCACGCCTTTAATCCCAGCACTCGGGAGGCAGAGCCAGGCGGATCTCTGTGAGTTCGAGGCCAGCCTGGGCTACCAAGTGAGTTCCAGGAAAGGCGCAAAGCTACACAGAGAAACCCTGTCTCGAAAAACCAAAAAAAAAAAAAAAGAATATAGGCCGGGCGGTGGTGGCGCACGCCTTTAATCCCAGCACTCGGGAGGCAGAGCCAGGCGGATCTCTGTGAGTTCGAGGCCAGCCTGGTCTCCAAAGCGAGTTCCAGGAAAGGCGCAAAGCTACACAGAGAAACCCTGTCTCGAAAAACCAAAAAAAAAACAAAAAAAAACAAAACTTAATGTAATCTATCTGACCACTAAAAAAGAATGCTTCATTTGTGGTACTTTAGGTAAATTATATCTAATGTATAAACAATTACGAAACATTACCTTGGTATAAACCTATTAATTATATGGATATATCTGTATACATACATGCAAGCAAACTCCTAAGTAGAAAAACATCAAGAAAGATACATTTTTATAAGGGACTGCCTTAAGTATTGTTCTTAAGTATCTGCCATTTGCTAGATGTAAATGCAAAAAGAAACAAGTCTCTCATTGTAGCCTGCTTTTGTTTTGTGATGAGACAGTCTCTTCAGTGTGGTCTAAGCTGATCTCAAATTCACAATCCTGCCTTGGTCTCTTGAGGAAGAATGCACCATGCCTAGCTTTTATATACATTTATACCATACATACATACATACATGCATACATACATACATACGATTATCTTTTTAGTGGGAGAAGACATTTGTTTTACAATACTATATGTTGAACAATAAGGAAAAAGTTAAAGTAAACAAAGCAAGTAGCTGAGGGATGTGTTGAATACACTCTACTTGTGCTTAAAAGGATGTACCTAGATTCTGTATAGTCTTTAGTTCATTTTTTTCATGATTCACAAGAAACCTATTTTTTCTTCTAATGGTAAATGGAAACTCAGGAATATATGGAGACAAGAAGGCCTTTTCATTTGTACAGAAGCTTTGAGCATAAGCATACTTTGCTTTTCTGGAATGAAGACATAGAATTTAGATTCTACTTATAAGAGTTCTGATAGTTTTCTTTCTAGTATATAGATCTTCTATGTCTTGTGTACCTACATTATTATTTAACTTACTTTAAGGTATCAAATATTGTTACTTTAACATGGTTTTGCTTTTCAGACAACATTTGAGAGGGGACTAGAACTACATGCCAAAGTCACAGTCTTTGCAGAGGGTTGCCATGGACACCTAGCCAAGCAGCTTTATAAGAAGTTTGATTTGAGGGCCAGCTGTGATCCCCAGACTTACGGAATTGGTTTGAAGGAGGTATCCTGGTTTGTTTGTACAATTTTAATTTTAAGTAATGGAATTTAATTTGTATTATCATGTAGTTTATAATACTGACTGAATTTAACACTTAAAGTTTCTCATTAACTTAAAATGTTCTTTATAACTAAAACTGGAATATTTTCTGAGGTGCAAGAAAATGTGACAGGTCAAATGATTGCCTAAATTGTGTATACAGTAAGACTTAAACTTGCAAATATTTGAATCTTAGTATTTTTCATAGCCTGCCCTTCTAGGGCTGTCTCATGTGCTGCTTTGTAGAATGGCCACATCCTACAAAGAGTTATTTATTCAGAATTGTAATGTAAAAATATTTCATTAAATGCATTCAGACATTGTATATTGATCTATAATTTAGTAAGGTTAAATGTATATTTTCTTTTTTTTTTCTAATAAATGAAGGTTTATTTGGAGCACAGTTAAAAAAATTCAACCCTCTTATTCTCATGAGAAGAATAAATAAATTAAGGGATAGGTAGGTCGCGGGGTCTGGGGAAGGTGTATCGCAGTCCAGCGGTGTTCTCTGGAGCTCTGCTTGGTCCACCTCTCCAGTCCAGGGTCCCGGAACCGAGCCCCAGCCCGCCAATCCAGCTCTCTAGTCTCCAGGCACCTCCCTTGGCCCCGCCTTGTAGGCGTGACAGTTGCTGAAGTCTCAATGGGGGTTGGAACTTCCAGATCAAAGCTGGAATGGCTACCCACTACATCTCCCCCTTTTTGTCTAAATAAGAAAGTTCTAACCTAATACAAGACTATATACAAAGGAATGGTTATCAAATATTGTCCAGGAATAATGAGGGATAATGACCTAGATAAGATGGAACTACAACCAATGCAAACAATATCAAGCAAGAAACACATACTAAAATCCAGAGAACTATAGAGTATATTTTCTTAATTTATTCTATAGTCTATTAACCCTCTAAATTTGTTTATTTTACAATGCTATGAATTAAACTCAGGGCCCTTAATAACATTCTACTGCTGAGCTACATCCCAAGCTAGTTTAAGAATTTTAAGACATCGGCTGGAGAGATGGCTCAGCAGTTAAGAGCACTAGCTGTTCTTCCAGGGGTCCTGAGTTCAATTCCCAGCAACCACATGGTGGCTCACAACCATCTGTAATGAGATCTGGCGCCCTCTTCTGGCATGCAGGCAGAGCACTGTGTACATAATAAATAAATAAGTAAATCTTTAAAAAAGAATTTTAAGACAGGCATGGTGGTATAGATCTGTACTCTTAGTACTTGGGAGGATGGGCCAGAAGGATTGAAAAGCCAAGGCCAGCCTCAGCTATATAGCAAGGCTCAGTCTAAGTAAGTAAAAATAGAGAGAGAGAGAGAGAGAGAGAGAGAGAATATGAATGTGTGTGTGTGTGTGTGTGTGTGTGTGTGTGTGTGTGTGTGTGTGTGTTCAAACAAGGTCTCACTATATAGCTTGGCCTGGCCTGGAACTAGCTATGTAGACCAATAGACCAGGGTGGTCTTGAATTCACAGAAATCTGGGATTAAAGGCTTGTACCACAATGCCCAACATATATATATAATTTTTTTAAGGGGCTAGGGCTATCATAGAGGGCTTGCCTAACCATGTGTGAGGCCATGAGTTCAATCTCCAGCACTTAAAAAATAAATAACTTCGCCAGGCAGTGGTGGCGCACGCCTTTAATCCCAGCACTCGAGAGGCAGAGCCAGGCGAATCTCTGTGAGTTTGAGGCCAGCCTGGTCTACAGAGCGAGCTCCAGGACAGGAACCAAAGCTACACAGAGAAATCCTGTCTCGAAAAACCCAAAAATAAATAAATAAAGATAAAGTAATAAACAACTTCATTATTTTGTGAATAAGTTTGCAGTGAACAGTGATTTTACTGTACGATGACTGAGTGGGAAAGGTAAAGGAACAGATCGAATTGTGCTGCTCTACTTATGTTTCCCTTCTCCCCCAACAGTGAACATGCTCAAGCAGACAGTACTCCAGAAATTTATTTTTCAGTGGTCTTTTCTGTAATCCCACAAAAGAAATTCTTAGAGGTTCTAATGTCTTGAAGGGTTCATAACTTTTATGACTCATTTCTTTATCCTGGTTTAACATGTAATCATTTGACTATAATTTTCCTTGATGTACAAAATAATTTTTTTGCAGCTTCCATTTGTAATTAATACTGTAAAACTTCTTGGGCTTGTTTTTGTTTTTAGTTATGGATTATTGATGAAAAGAAATGGAAACCTGGGAGAGTAGATCACACTGTTGGTTGGCCCTTGGACAGACATACTTATGGAGGCTCTTTCCTTTATCATTTAAATGAAGGTGAACCTCTAGTAGCTGTTGGTTTTGTGGTAAGTTATCTCCCCATTGCAAAAGATTTTGCCAGAATTATACAGTGATTTGTGTGAAAACAGGGTTTTAAACCTGGAGAATACTTTTCCATTAGAAAGCTAACTTTTGAATTTATCTGAATGTAGAATGTCTATGACTACTATAGACATTCATCAACTTACTTAGCTAAAATACTAGTGGCTACCACACTCTGGGCACTGTTCTAGAAGCTTTGTAGAGATTGGTCAGTACATTTTATAGCCATCCTGTGCTATGAAACATAACCTTATTGTGCCAGTGAGAAAACTGAAATCTGAGTAAATTAACCAAGTCTATCCAAAGGCCACAGTAATGACTACAAGGCAACTTTTATAAAAGAAAGCATTTAATTGGGGATTTGCTTACAGTTTCAGAGGGCTAGTCCACGATCAATGGTGCTGGAGCAGTAGCTGAGTTTTACATTCTGATCTGAAGCCAAAGAGAGAGATTGGGCCTAGTCTGGGCTTTTAACTACACCAAGCCCATTCCCAGGGACACACCTCCTCCAGCAAGGCCACACATCCTAACCCGTCCAAACAGTTCAACTAACTGGAGAGCCAAGCATTCAAATATATGAATCTCTGAGGGTCATTCTCATTCAAACCACCACAGTGATGGAGGCAGGATTCATGCCTGATGCTGACTTCAAAGCCCACTTCCACCACAGCATGCTGCCACTGAAAATAAAATTGGCCCTCAGTTTGAACCTACTACTTAAAAACAATCACAGGCAATTTCCTCTTCTGTCACTATAGCAATAAATTGTATCTTGAACTTTCTGAACAATGCAAACTAGCTAGTTTCTATACCTTGTAGTTGACAGCAGCATCATAGTATAGTGTCATGATCCTACTTTTACATGACACATCATTGAATTTATGCACTGTCAGTGCTTAATACTCTCAAGTTTTAGTGTCACTTTATGGTACTTACCCTAGTGACTCAGTCTCATCAAAGGAAAAAGGTGTAGCTGTTCATTTTAGCACTAGCACTGCCATGAAACCTGTATCTCATCCCGCCGTTTTTCTGAATACAATTTACACCCCTTTTCATTTATGCCCTAGTAGTACTATAACATAGATTAACTATCTTACTTATAGAGTTCGTATTGATAGACAAGTAATAAGTAATCAAAACTCCATTTGTGGAGACTTATTTACAAATGGGGTTTTGATTATTTTTTTCCCTTAATTTGGATTTTGATTTCCAGAGCACAATGGTTTTTTAATGTCTTCTTAATTTTTAAAGTTTTGCTGGTTATAAACACATACTATCCTTTTGCTTACTTTCTTTTCCTCAGAGTTTAGAGTTTATCTGTTTTCATTTGGGTTTTGGTTTAAGGTTGGTCTCGACTATCAGAATCCATACCTGAGTCCATTCCGAGAGTTCCAAAGGTGGAAGCACCACCCGAGCATCCAGCCCACACTGGAAGGGGGGAAGAGGATAGCCTACGGAGCACGGGCACTCAATGAAGGTGGCCTCCAGGTAGCTTCCAGCACATACTCTCCATTTTTATTTTGTAAATTAAATAACCAGTCAAAAACAAAATAATTATTTCCTAGGAAGAAAATTTATTTAAGGAATTTAACAAAATACTGTTTATAAAATTATGCATGAACACAGTAATTAATTACACTATGAATTTAGTTTTAAGAATGTTGAGAGCTGGAGAGATGGCCCAGTGGTTAAGAGCACTTGTTCTTGCAGAGGACTCAAGTTTAATTCCAGCACCCACATGACAGCTCACAATGTCCCCAACTCCAGTTTCAAGGCATCTTGACATCCTCTTCTGATCTCCTCAGATACTAGCACACACATGGTGCACAGACATACAGCAGAACACTCATACACATAAAAGAAAAAAAATATATTGATTTCATTGGGTGTGGCGGTGCATGCCTTTAACCTCAGCACTTGGTTAGCAGAGGCAGGTGGATTTCTTGAGTTTGAGGCTAGACAAGAATTCATAGTGAGATCATCTCATTCATGTGTGTGTGTGTGTGTGTGTGTGTGTGTATGACGAATACATATATCTTCATGGGCCTTTTATTTTTTTACTAGAAAACAAAAATTGTGTAATTCATGCTGTTTCCCTTTATTCTTTAACTATACTAGGAAAGTGAAAATTTTCAAAAATGATTTATCCCAACTAAGTCTTTCAGGTAGCCTGTTAGGATCCTGGCACCAATTATTCTGTTAGTACATATTCAAAATAAATATTTTGCAATATGATTAATTTATTGAGTAGGTATTAAACAATGAAATAAGACCTAAATGGCCATGATAAAAGCTATTAGTACTGTTGTTAAAAACAGTATCAGACAAGTAAGATAATTGAAAACCAGCTCTAAAGGTTAGACCAAATGATTTGGAACAAGATAGCTTCTCTGACCTTCAGGATTCTGCCATCCCTTCTAGTCTAGATTCTAGGGATATTTTAGAAATTGGGGTCTGATTTTCTTTGATTGAATTAGAAAAGTAACATGGGGGGGCAGTTAACCTTAAAATAAAATTCTGAATACATTGTTACTATTAACATTGTCATAATGGTATTATAAATAAGTCACTCAAATATGTGTGTATGTATGTGCACATGTATGTGTACATGCATGAGATCAGAGGACAACTTGTGAGACTTGGTTCTCTCTTTCCACTGTGGGTTATGAGGATTAAACTCAAGTCATGAAGCTTGACAGCAAGCTTTCCCCACTGAACCATCTCGGCAGCCTGGGCATGGTCCTTCTCGGATTCCTTCTGCCCTCAGGTGGGCTTCTTTGCTTCAGAATTCTACCATTGGAGGAACGGTGGCCACAAAGCCTTCCCTCCCCATGTCTTCTGCAGCTGATGACAAGTTTTGTGAGTCTCAGTCAGCACCATCCAACTTTTACCACTCCACCACCTGCTCAACAAAGGCCTGTCTATGGCTGAATTCAGAGAGCCCCAGAGAAGAAAAACTGCATCTGAAGAAAAGAACAACCCCGCATTGGCTTTCTTCCTTTTCAGACCAGAGGACGTGTTCCCGTGCAGTTTTTTCAGTTCCTACTCCTTAAACAGTATACTTTATTGGCTAAATTGAAAATATTGAGACCTTTATTACATTGGTTGTTTAATCAGAAATTGAAAGTTCAGTTTAAGCTAATAAAATTTGTTTAGAGTAGTAGCTAGTCATTGTAATGCCATTAGGTCATAGTTATCCATCTCTACATGTCAGACTAAAATAAAAAGATATGGAATCTTTTCCCAAAACACATGGAAAGGAAGTTAGTTTGTCATCCAAATTTAGAAAATCTTCTAACCATGACACAGATACGTATTAATAAAAGCATGTCATTTCAAATGGGCTGTTTGATAATTCTGTCCCATAGAGATCAGGCGCGGAATAAGAAAAAAAAAAATGGGAAATGGCCGTAGTCCTAATCCTAAACTGCCCTGCCTGGGTTTCCTTCCCTGGCTGCTGCGTTCCTTTTCATGTTGTTTATTTGTCTTCTTTTCCTACAGCTTTAGGTTTGGGTATTTGTTTCTGCCTCACTTGAGCTGACAGATGTATTCTCAATCTTCTTTTCAGTCTATACCAAAACTCACTTTTCCTGGTGGCTTACTAATTGGTTGTAGCCCTGGTTTCATGAATGTTCCCAAGATCAAAGGTACCCACACAGCAATGAAAAGTGGAAGTCTGGCAGCAGAATCAATTTTTAATCAACTAACTAGTGAAAATCTCCAATCAAAGACAACAGGTGAGAAGCTCCTCCTACAGTAAAGGAACACTAATACAGTCAGAAACTTTAAAACTGTCATTTTATTCTCATCCAAAATGTAGTACCAGTGATTGTCTCCTTTTGGATTTGATGGTACATCTGCATTGCATATATGGAATCATTCAAAAGGCATCACACCAATTCCCAAGTATCCATAGGCTAGAAACAGAGCATCACTACACAGGGCAAAATCAGCCACCTATCCTTAGCAAACACTGCAAGCATAATCACATGACTCTGCTGTGCCAGAGAACAGGCACTGCCACCGCCATAGATCATTAAGAGGCCATCTAACTGGGCATCCATTAATCAAAGGAGAGACAGGCAGGTTTCTATGAGTTCCAGGGCAACCAAGGCTATACTATGAGACCCTATTTCTAAATCAGTTAATTCAAATAAAAAGATCCCCTGGCAAGTCTCTTATTTTGAAATCTAATTTTTCCTTTCATTTCTTTTTTTTTATAACTATTTTTATGTATATATGTAATATGTAGGGCTGGGGCATGTACGTGCTACAGTGCGCATATGGAGGTCAGAGAACTTAAAAATTTTTTTTTTACTATCATTGTTTACTTGTGTGTGTAGGTATATGCACATACGTGCAAGTTCCTGCAGAGGTCAGAGGAGTCAGATGTCCCTGGAGCTGGGGGTTACAAGCAGTTGTGAGCCGCCTGATGTGCATGCTGGGAATCAAACTTAGGTCCTCTGGAAGAGTGCTATATTGTCCTAACTGCACACGTCACCTGTCTGGCTCACTATCAGAAGACCTTGGAAGTCAGTTCTTACACATTTATATAGTTCCAGGAACTGAACTCAGGTCCTCATGCTTGCTTGGCAAGTGCATTTCCTAGCTCAGCCATCTTAGTGCTCTCAAAAGAAACCCCCCAAGGAACACTGTAATCACAGAAGTATTCCCAATGGAACCGCAACTCCATGGTCACCAGTTTGGGGGTTGTTGTTGGCTGTCTGTTCTGTTTTTCTTGCCAGTACTGAGGATTGAACCTAGGACTCTACTACTGAGCTATCTCCCCCAACTGTTGACTGTTTCTACAACCCTGCATCCCGGCCACTGGTCTCCAGCTCCTGAACATGCCATGCATGCTCTATCTTGTGGGTTTTGTCTCTGTTCAGATAGCACTCTCAGGTGGCCTCTCTAAATCTTACCAGTTGGAATATGCATAGCCTTCCTACCCCTTGAACTGTTTATTATCATGTGCCATCATTTTTATTTGACACACTATATATTTGGCTTAATTTATCTACTGTCCAAAAGAAAATTTTTATCTACTGTCTCCTGCCAAAAACTCCAGCAAAGACTTTGTTCATTTTCAGTTCTAAACACTGGGCATATAGGTGCAACTCAGCAGATATTTCATAAATAAACCTAGACCTTAGAATCACAGATAACCAATGTTCCTTTACTAAGAATTAGCAACGAAGGGACTTAGGGCATGGCTCATGGAGTGCCTAGCATGAACAAGACCCTGGGTTTGATTGGTTCCTAGCCCTAAAAAAAAAAAACAGTAAGTGCAACTTGGTTATGGTTTCAAGTATCTAAGAATAAAGGTCTAGTACATGGGTTTGGTAAGTGGTAAGAAAACCAATAAAAGCCAAGAGAATACTTTAGACAGGGCAGGACAGGCAAGATGGAATGCAACAGTTAGGTAGAACTTTCTCTTAATTTTTAGTCAAGTTCTGTTCCTTGTGGAACCAGCAGCCCTACTCTAGCTGTTGTAAACACAGTACCAGATAATTTAGTATTATATTGTATAGTATTATATACTGGAATTTAGTATTATAACAAGGAATAAAATCCCTTGAGAATTATAAGAAAACCATTAGCTAAAGAGTATAACCACTTTGTAGTTTGTGCAAGTCAGTTAGTTGTAGCTGGGTGGTAGCACACACCTTCAATCCCAGCACTCAGGAGGCAGAGGCAGGCGGATCTTTGTGGGTTCGAGGCCAGCCTGGTCTACAGAGCGAGATCCAGGAAAGGCACAAAGCTACACAGAGAAACCCTGTCTTGAAAAAACAAACAAACAAAAAAAAAATATGTGTTTGTAAATAGCCTGAACTTGTATTACGTTTCCCTTTTCAAGCTAATTTGTTATGCTTCCAGTGTAAACATTAAAGTCTAATATTTATGGCCCAGCGGTAGGATACTCGCCAACCATGCACAAAGCCCCAGTGCCATCCAAAGAAAGGCAGATCAAATGCTTCCTACCATTAAATATAGAGATTATCTTGTTGGAAGACGCCAACATTTGTGATTCTGTGTGGATCCACATAACCATGTTTCTACAAATTAACTCACCCTCTGTGTTTCACTTAATATTTCTTATTTTTCATAAAAGGACTCCATGTAACTGAGTATGAGGATAATTTGAAGAAATCTTGGGTATGGAAAGAGCTACATGCTGTTAGGAATATAAGGCCATCCTGCCACGGGATACTGGGAGTATATGGAGGGATGATTTACACTGGAATATTTTACTGGATATTGAGAGGAATGGAGCCATGGACTCTAAAACATAAAGGTAATTCAAATATACTAAATACCAGTGTTTATCTTAAGCACCTTTATATGGAAGAAAAATGTATGTATGGGGTGTGTTCATTACTAGAAAATGTAACTTTTTAGTATTTTGGTAGTGTTAGGGCTGAACCTGAGGCTTTTGCTAAGCTCTTATCTCTACTATTTTAAACTTGCTTTGTCAGATATGTGGTAAATACGGTTCTGTCTGGGTGTGGGTGTTTATTTTATAAGGGGGGGGGATATTTTGCGACAGGATCAAATCTGCTTCGTAGTCAAAGGGTTGACATTAAACTATTTCTCCTGCCTCTACCTCCTAAGCACTGAGATTACAAATATGCATTACCACACCCATCTGAAATTCAGTATCTTTAAAAGGTAAACTGCCGGGCGGTGGTGGCGCACGCCTTTAATCCCAGCACTCGGGAGGCAGAGCCAGGCGGATCTCCGTGAGTTCGAGGCCAGCCTGGGCTACCAAGTGAGTCCCAGGAGAGGCGCAAAGCTACACAGAGAAACCCTGTCTCGAAAAACCAAAAAAAAAAAAAAAAAAAAAAAAAAAAGGTAAACTACCCTAGACTGAGCTCTTTCCTTCGGTATGATGGTAGCTCCAAGTTTTTCTAATATACTACTTGAGGCCAGGCAAAGGGAGATAAAGGCAAGAAGGTAATTCAAAGCCAGTCTGAACTAAGTAACAAGATTACTTCATTGATGGACTGAGAGTGAAGTTCAGTGATAAGAGACTATTAATTAGTATGCATCTTGCTGAATCTCCAGCACCAAAAAAAAAAAAAAAAAAAAAAAAGCACTGGAAAATTATGCTACTTTGGGGCTGGAGAGATGACTCAGAGGTTAAGAGCACAGGCTGCTCTTCCAGAGGTCCTGAGTTCAATTCCCAGCAACCACATGGTGGCTCACAACCATCTGTAATGAGATCTGGCGCCCTCTTCTGTCATGCGGGCATACATGCAGAGCACTGTATATATAATAAATAAATCTTTTAAAAAAGTTATGCTACTTTATTAAACATCTTCCTCAAAATTGCTTAAGGCTCAGACTCTGATCGGCTCAAACCAGCTAAGGATTGCACACCCATTGAGTATCCAAAACCTGATGGACAGATCAGTTTTGACCTCTTATCATCTGTGGCTCTGAGTGGTACTAATCATGAACATGATCAGCCAGCACATTTAACCTTAAAGGATGACAGCATACCTGTTAATAGAAATCTGTCAATATATGATGGGCCTGAACAGCGATTCTGCCCTGCAGGTCAGTAATGATTTCCTTCTGTTCCTAAACATTAACAAATTTCCATTTAAAGATGTTCCCTTTCCATTGCAAGGAGACGGTTGTTTATTTAAAAAACAAGCAAATACTTCTATGTTCAACATCCTTAAGGAAACTCATGTCCTAAATGTTCTGACTAGCAGTGACAAAAGAGTAGAGATTTTGATTAGGCCTAGTTTGGGTGACCTATCATCTCGAAACAGCCTTCATGTCTACCCTTAGAAAAAAGGATTATAGAAAACAAATACAAATACCTGTTCTTGGGTAGTTTTAAAAAGCTGTTTCTGAAATGACAGTTTGTGTGTACATGTATATGCATGACGGCCACACTAAATTCAGTGACACTAAACTTTAAATTCATCAAATACTGAATCCCTTAAGTGCTAAGAGCTTTCAGTTAAAATTAATGAGAAACAGATGTAAATAATATAGTAAACAGCACTGGGATATATGAAAATTACTGTACGTGCAAGTGAAATTAGAAGGTCTTGTCTTGACTTTTAAAAGTTACACTGTACTATAAACTCTCAGAGGAAAGGACTGGAGCTCATTTGTTTAACTCTTGTTAGACTAACCCAGACAATACTGTTGTGTTTCTACTATGTATTTAGTAGAAGTACTAAGTTTATTAGCATACTAATAGCAGCAATATACACCAAGACCAGATAGTCTCTGGGGGTAAACCTGAAAGCCTCAAAGGCTTTTGAAGTTGTTCTAAGATTTTAATTTCGACTCACTTTTGAATTATTTACTTTTTGTTACCTTTTGTTAATATACCTTCATGTATTTATTTTTATTTTACAGGGGTTTATGAATTTGTTCCTTTGGAACAAGGTGATGGATTTCGATTACAGATAAATGCTCAGAACTGTGTGCACTGTAAAACATGTGATATCAAAGACCCGAGTCAGAATATTAACTGGGTGGTGCCAGAAGGTGGAGGAGGACCTGCTTATAATGGCATGTAAAACACAAGCGCCTTCAATTACTGGCACATTTGATAAAACTGTAAATGTATGCCAAGCTAACTTTTTAAAATGTTTAGATAACTTCTGAACAAGTGTCCTTAAACATTATTGAAGTAAACTTTATATCTAAAGTTGTCCCATAAAATCATAAACTATTTCTCCTAAATAAAACTTTACAAGTAAATGATGTAGCATCTCACTTCCCAAGTCCTTCAGAAGCTTCAGTACCAACAGGAACTTGTACTATTGGCCTTCATAGTGCATTTGTCTTGCTAAACACAAATCTTCAAGTATAAAACCAAATGTGTATTCTAGACCAGGGAAGGACATCCAGAACTAAACACGAATAGTTTTATTGAAACATAACTATGCCCACTAGCTATACACATAGTTGTGACAGACTAGAGTAGTAGTTCTCAACCTTCCTAAATACTGCCACCCTTTAATACAGTTCCTCATGTTGTGGTGACCCCCCCCAACCATGAAATTATTTTTATTGCTACTTCATAACTATAATTTTGCTACTGTTATGAATTGTAATGTATATATATGTGTTTTCCAATGAGAACCACTGGGCCAAATCATTTACAAAGCCTAAAACTTAGTAAGACTTTAAATTTAGTTTAAAGATTGGCCTGATATCATTCTTGGTGAAAATGGAGACAGAAAGATTTTTAAATGAGATTAACTGCATTTTGTAACACTTTATTAAGAAGAAACCTATGTCAGTACTTCTACGTAAGCAATGATGACAAAAAATCAAGAGAAACATATCAGGGATCATATGTAGACAGTAACTTACATTATCATTAATGTATAATGTTTAAGCAAAGTTTAATTATTTTTAAGCGAACATTTTTGCATACACCGCCTTCTCTTTATCTTTCTGTGCCTTTATCATTTGTTTGACTTTAAGCAACTCTGCCTGGATAGCTGCGGGGAGAAAAGGCAATGAATTAATTTTCACAGCATCTAAAAAACTGGAAAAACAACTAACATAGCGTGGTCGTGACACAACTATCCCCTGCCATAGCTATATTTTTTAGCAGTAATATTTAGACCTAGTGTTACTCTTCATCTGCTTTACCTTGGAGAAAGTTCATTTCTATCATAGCTACTCTGCAACATACCCAGTACATACAATGCTTGGTCATGGTCACAGCCACATTCAGCTTAGGGAAGGAATGTCCCAAGCTTTAAAATTACAATGAATGCTTTATTTCTTACTGTTGAACCTTTGGCTAGCACTGATGTAATAGAACCTCATCTCAACAGAAAGGGTCACAGAAGCAGTACCATATTAAAAAGCTAGTAATACATTCTTGAGCAGAATACTTGTCTATTTACTATATAATCAGTGCCTGGCCCAGTAACTGGCACTATGCAATATCTGAACAAATAAATACGTCAAGGTTATGTGTACACTGGCTCATGAGGACCCATTTTTGAAGGATAAAACCTGCCAATTTACCTTTATCTCCTGGGGCTATCTCCTGTGCCTTCTTAAGATCAGCCTTTAATGGAGGCAGAGAGAATTTAAGAAACATTAGACATTAAATCTTTTAAGGTGATCATCTATTATAAAACAATGAGAAAATAATTTACCAATGCTTGATCATATTCTTTTAATCCTTGCCATCCTTGCGCTTTGCGGTATAGTGCTTTGGTATTTGATGGGTCCATTTCAAGAGCCTATGAGAAAAGTTATAAAATCAGTATTTGTATCTCAAAGTGCCTGTTATCAACTGGCTCCAACTCACTGGAGCTAGAGCACCTGTGCCAGCCAGGAGTTTACCAGTAGAGGGTGCTGAGGGGGTGGGAAAGAAGGATGGGTTTCTTTATGAGTCTCCAGTGTGGCGCTCTGCACTGGTTTCTAGCTCAAGTGGACCCAGACTATTTAAGAGAAAAAAATACTTTTCTTTTTTTTTTTCTTTGAAGAGGAGAGGGAGGGGGAGAGAGGAGAGGGCCGAGAAAAAAGTATTTTAAATAAAAGTTTAAATACAGTCGCCTTCTAATATAATCATTGGTTCAAAGGCAGTCCAACACTTCCTGAAAACCAAAATCCAGTGATATATAAGTCACTCAATTGCCATATAACTTTGTCCAGCTATATTTATAGGAAATGATGACAATAAACGTCTACATGTTTATCACAGAATAATATTCAACCTGTGGTTAGATAATCTGACAACACAGAATCCAAGGACATGAGAAGGCAATAATACTACAAACATGAACAACTTTTAACAGGTCTCTTCCCTGAAACAAACGTTTTTAAAGCAGTATATTTTGTTTGCATGACAGCTCTTAAGAGAGCCAATACTGAGAATTTTTTCTTAAGATGGAGTATTACCTGCCTTACAAAAGTAAAGAGGTCCAGAATGGACAAGCAAACTTTCCTCTACTGCATGTTCTAAATGGTAACATGTCTTGTTTTCATCCATTCCATCTACTTAAGCAAGGGGTAATGGGAAGGCTGGGACTAAAGGGTAGCCATGTGAATATAACCCAAGTACTACTATACCACTAAGCTGCACACTCAGGTCTTACTATAGTTCTTGCTGAGCATAGGTGCATGCTCTAAGTTTAATGTGCAAAACCAAAATATTTAGTCTGAACATTTTTTTTTGAAACTATCATTCAGTATACTTGGATGGCCCCAATTGGGACAAAGTATCTTTCCATGTATAACCAGTAGTTGTAATTTCCAGTAGTAACCAATCTCAACACCAAATAGGAACTGTCTGCCCACTGTGTCCTATCCATAAGCTTTTTGAGGATCGGGCTTTAAAAAAATAAAAGCAGCCAGTGAGATGCCGCAGTGGGTAAACACATTTGCATGCACATCTGAGCCTAGGCTCAATCTCTGGGATTCACATAAAGGTGGGAGGAGAGAACTAACCAGTTGTCTTCTGACCCTTGTACATGCACACACAAGTATAAAATTAAAGTACACCAAGCCCAGCATGTAACATGTCTGACCCCAGCAATTTAAAGGCAGCAGGAAGACCTTGTCTAAGTACATACCCTGACTGTACACAGGACATATCTCAGTTGTAACCAAGCAGAAAACCCAGCACAGGCAGGAGAGAAAGCATATCTACACACATGCTTTAGTTTAGTTTTTGAGACAGGGTCTCTCTTATGTAGCAAAGGATGGCTATGATTTTCTCACCTTCCTACCTCTACTTTGCTTGGATTATAGGTGTGGGTTACCACCCTCATACCTACATTCTTAATCATTCCTGGCTCTGTGTTCATATATGTCAAGCTCATAAATACAAATAAATAAGCAGATAAACATGCTTTAAGAAATGAAAGCAGAATACTTAGTACATATTAGGTGACAATTAAAAAGCAAAATTATGGATTAGCAGAAAGAGCTAACAATCCAAACTATTCAGAGACAAGATGACTTAAGTCACATTTTGTCAAGTCTCATTAGGTCCTAGGCAATTAAATACATTAAGGACCATTGTCTTTTTCTAAGTATTGCCACTCCTTCCAAAGGTTTAACATCACACAGACTTACCTCCAAACAACTGTCAATTGCTCCCTGCCAATTGGACATCTTCAATTTACAAGCACCAATATTCAGTACACAGCTTAAGGCTATAGGTTGCAGTCTGGCTGTATCTGCTTTCTCAATCACAGCCTTTGAACTGTCCACGTATCTAGAGAACATATTAATAAAGGCAACATGTAACTGCACACTGCTTCTTCAGCATTATGTCTAATATTAAAGGTCCATCTGATACATGATGGTGGTAAGTTTTTGATGACACTTTTTCTTCAGATGCAAGAAATTAAACCCAGGGCTTGTGATCCTGCTAAGCACACCTTCCTGCCACTGAGCTACACTCCTAGCCCTACTTCTCCAGAGGGTATTTTTTACATCAACTTTCCCACACAGTTAAGATCTAACAATGGTGCCCATATCTAATTATGTACAACTCAGGTTCATGTTATATACCTCCTAATATAAATTATGTTTAGAACCAGTATTCCTACATTAGGACAACTGAATTCAATGGAAAAAAAGCAAAGCACTATGTCGTGTTGGTTTCAAAATATTATTTGTGTGTTTGATACAGGTACCAGACAAACAATGGTGTATGTGTGGAGGTCAGAGGACAATTTGGGGAGTCAGTTACTTCCTTTTACTGTAGATTTCAAGGAGCTAGCGTAACAGGTTTGCTTGGCAAGTGCTTTTACTCACTGAGCCATTTTGTTAGCCACGTAGCATTGATGTAACTGTTGACTGAAAAGATCCCAGAAGCTAAGCTGAGGATCTGGTCCCTATAACTTAGTTTCTAAAGTTTCCTTTCTCCAAAAGGAATTGACTCCTTAGAAACTGCTTATTACAGATACAAAAGCAAAGCAGTTCTAAGAGCAGCCTAAAAGCAAGTGCTAACACACTGATACAACATGCAAAAATGAGGCTAGGAGTGTAGCTCAGGGTACTTATCTAACACGCCAAGGGTCCTGAGAACCCCCAGCACCTCAAAAAACAGGGAGGAACTTGTAACAAGTGTACAAACAATGTTTCAGTGTGTAAAAGCACTAGCAGCCAAAACTGATGGCCTGAATTTGACCAATAGGAACCCAGACAGTAAGAAGAGAACAGACTCCCACAGGTTGCCCTCTGGCCTCCATAAGTACTCTGTGGTATGTGTGCCTACACACATATATAAATTAATGTAATAAAAAATAAACTGAGTTTTAAAGGCCCGCAGATTTACTATGACTTAGAGGAGGAGGGGCTGCCTCCTATAGAATGTTAAAATTCAAGAACTAAAGCCCTTCAACAGTCAATGTAGTAATTACACAAAGGCACTTCAGCGACACTACAACCACTGTGTGAAGACTGCATCTTCACAGTCTCACAGTAGCACCTATTTCCTATCTACAAAGGGGAAAATGCACAAGGGGGACATTTACGGCAATCAGAATGATACCACTTTAACAAAGTGCCCAAATACAGAACAGGCCAAACTGACATGTGTCTTCAAGGTGTTTATCTTAGGAAATATACAATATCACGCTACCTACATCTTCTTCCCAAAATACTTAAGCTCTTCATTCTAAAGTAACAATTATGTACTAACTTACTAAGATACTACAAAAGTATCCATGGAGGCCTGGGAAGACAGCTCAGGTGGGAAAATGCTTGCCTTGCAAGCATGGGGACCTCAGTGTGACACCACCCCCCACCCGAACTCACATAAATGCTGGACATTTAGCACTAGGAGCTAAATGAAGGCCGGATCCTTGAGGCTCACTGCCAACCAGTCTAGTCTAACTGGTAAGCTTCTAGTCAATAAGAGACTGTCTCAAAGGAGCTACACAATGTCCCTAAGGATGACATCCAAAGTTGAACTCTCGTCTCCACACATGTACAGGCACACACACACAACATTTTTTAAATGCACGGCCAAAAGATGCCTAAACCTGAGCTCAATCCCAGCACCCACACAGTAGGAGAACCAACCCCCATAAGTTTGTCCTCTGACATCTACTCTCATGTTGTGGCACATGCATTCACACACAAAATACATGAGAAATCATTTACATGAGTAAATAAAAATCTAATAAAAAGATACTGGAGATGCCAGGCATGACTCACACTGTGAATCCCAATAGACGGGGGGGGGGGGGGGGGGGGGGGGGGGGGGGGGGGAAGGAGGCTACACACAGAATAAGGAAGATCTTTGGGTATGATGCCAGCCTCATCTACATAGTGAGTTCCATACCAGACAGAGCTAAAACCCTATCTCCAAAAATAAAAGCAGCATTACAGCCAAATACTTATCTTAGTTTGCACTCTGAACTAGGAAAAAAGAAACAGGAAAAAATTAAAACAGGCTGTATATTTGATACATTGATATATTGATATCTTCTTGAGAGGGTGTTGTCTTATTGAGGTAAGTAATTTAGACTGCGTTTGCTCTTTAGCAAGTACATTATGTGCTGATATACTCAGGAGTAAATATGGAATCTATAAGTTTTGTGCAAACACAAAAGTTAAAAACCCATGAAAGGGTAAAAACATGTAGTTGAGTCCCACTTCAACTTTTCTGGATTTTGAAATTGTTCAAAATAAGTCAGGGCAACAAAAAAATGTAGCTCTTTTGTGGGGGAGGGGTTATTGTTTCAAGACAGGATTTCTCTGTGTAGGCCCGGGGCTGTCCTGGAGTTAGCTCTGGAAACTAGGGTAGGCTCCAACTCAAAGATACACCTGCTTGTGTCTTTCTAGTGCTGGGATTAAAGGTAGGCACCACACCGGCAAGAAATGTAACTCTTTCATTATAGCTGTTTATTATACAAATAACTTGCTAAATATGAGTGATTTTGAGTTTTAGTTCAAAATAATTCAGTTTATACATTCTCAAAAGTAATTTATTAAAAATGCTGTATTACCTTAAAACCTTTGCATATTTTTTAATAGCCATCTCCCAGTTCTGAGATTTGAAAAAAGTATTTCCAATGTTTTTTAAGTCTTCAGATATTAATAAAATTTTATCTACCTGTATAAAATACAAATATGCTGGATGTTAGTAAATAATGTGACTTAACACTAAGGTTCTATCATTATGACAGGCTGATCAAGCTTTTGAAACTAGATATTTTACTTCACTTAAGGAATTCAAGTTTACTCATCTCTAATACTCACATCTTTGAGGTCTATGTCTGCATCCTCGGGGAAATCAGGATGACTATCACCAGAGCCGTCTCTGGGGAATATTCCCCAGTCATCCCCATCTTTCAGTTCTCCACAGTCTGCAATAACACACGGCTGTAAAAATATTAAACTGAAGTGAGTATTTAGAGATCTTTAAATCTACCTTTAAAGGCTGCACTTTAGACCAGTCATATACGCTGCTACTACTACTGTCACAGACTTGACAGGAATGCATCTATCTGCTTTAACTAGAGTAATTTCCTTTTATGTACATTCCAACTAATATGACAGTGTCACTAGTCACAGTATTTTACAGTTTGAGAGTGCAGTCTTCCTGTCATGTACTGTTGGCTGGCATTCTTCCTATGAGTAACTGGATTTCTAATCCCTATGCAGTCTCGTTAGCATGTCTCTCATAGTCACTGCTTCACACACATTTAGAATACAATACAGTCTGAAGCACTTAAGCAATTTATACAGGCTGGAAAAACAGGTCAAGACAGTAACAAGATCTATGCCAAACTTCAGTTCAATAGCAGTGAACTCACTATCTTCTTTCTGGTGTGTACTACAGTTAATTACGACTAACGCAGAAGCCTCACTGATAGGGGAAGACTCGGGCAATCTTACAAAGATCACTTGTTAGATGACACTGAAGCTGAAACAAGAATTCAAATCGCTTTCTTGGCCATAGCGGGTTAATCCTGGTGCATGAGTAGCATTAGCAATGACAAAAAGACTACCAGACAATTCAAGGAAAGCTAGGTCTACCTGTTTTGAATAAACAAACGTTTTTCCTTTAAAGTAATCTTCTTAGCCATTGTTTTAAAAAGTTTCAGAGAAAAGTGGCCAATCCAGGCTCCTACAGCAAAAACATCCTAATTTCTTTCCTACTTTCTAACTAACAATCATCTGACCCTGTAACTTGCATTTCCTTGACACAGTAACTAAGCAGGCCTGTTTATTCCACTGTAACTTTTTACTTACTTTGGCAGGTTTTTCACCATTCACTTCTACATTTTCAAGCATCCTTGCCACACCTAGTCCTTTAATGACTTGACCAAATATCACATGTTTCCCATCCAAATGAGGAGTTGGAACTGTTGTGATAAAGAACTGAGAACCGTTTGTATTGGGGCCTGCATTTGCCATGCTCAGCAAACCCTCTCGATCATGCTGCAGAGATAAAAATCATCAAAAGAAAAACAAAGTTAGAGGCCTTAGTCTGAATTTCCTTTTATTGACTCTTCATCTAAAATAAATGAAGTGTACGACTATTTACTCTTTTACATCAATTTCACTTATAAGTGTTTAAGTACCTTTTTCTCTGATTTTACTTTTATAAGAGGCAGGTATTTCTAAACTGGCCAACTGCAAGGGATGCTTACACTTAAAGAAGATGATGCCACACTAAGGACATCTAGTAATTTACTTTGCTCTTTCGGTGACAGTTACTATTTTTCTGAAAACACCTATACAGTCTTCCCACAATCAGAATTGGCCTATATTACAATTCTTCCTTTTCACTAAACTGAGATCAGTAATGTAGTATTGAATTTAGACAAGTTATTCAGATAAGTACTTCCCTAATTTGGAAAATAATTCCAATCTTATGGCTTTCATCCAGGTAAATGAACAACTCTGAAGAGTATGCAAAGGAACATCTTGCAACTAGTATGTTCAAGGACAAGACAGTTTGCTTTTCTACTTTGCATAGATAGCATAGCCTTTCTGAATGCATACCTCTAGTGCATGCCTCATAACTCTCAGGTTACTTTTCCCACACCTAAGATATCTCATCAACGTAAATCCAATTCAGCTTTCAAGGTCACTCATTTTTGCAATGCCACAACCAAGTTGTTTTTTCCTTAGGCCTCCTTTCTTTTAATCAATGCAATGGTCAGAAATACCTCAGTTATTCCTGATAGCTTTGTTTGGTGCTTCCCTTTAACTGTTCACCACACAGTTAAGCTTGCTTTCTCTGATATTCCACTGCCCTTCCCTGTTGCTGTCCTCACTGTCAATCTGAAATCTGTATTTTAGGCCCAGACTAGCACAGTCTCAGCCATCTGCAGACCCACTTTGCCTAGCTTAAGTGACCAAACCTCCTAGTGTCTCTCCTACTAACTTGATCTCAATCTTTCTCCTATCACATGGCTAAGTGTAGCTCCACATGCTTTTAATCCCAGCATTCAGGAGGCAGAGACAGATCTCTGTGAGTTCAAGGCCAGCCTGGTCTACACAGCAAGTTCCATCCTAAAGGTTGAACTTCCTTAATCTGAAAACCAAAGTCAGACGTTACAAAATCTGACACTTTTGAGCAACAACTTTCACATACCAGATTAGAGATGCTCAACCTATAAAACCTATGCAAATATTTTGAAATCAAAATAACTCTGAAATCTGAAATATTTCTAGAATAAAGTCTTCTATCAAAGTTATACAACAAATATGTTCAATCTACTTAGCATTTACATGCATATTATGTATTATTATCCTCCACTGTCCCTTGTATTTTAATCCTGACTCTGAGGTAAGATAATAAACAGCCTCTCATTTTTCATAAGCTCTTTGGTGCAGTGATAGAACTGAACAACAAAAATTCTCTTTCCAAGTCACCCTAATTACCTTGCTTATATTCCTCATTTCCAAAGACATCACTTTACTTTTGTACTTACATGTCTGTTCTTAAAACGGGAATGGTGCAATACACCCCGAACATTAACCATATCCGCTAGGTGGAAAATCCCCTGACATCCTGGATATTAGCGATGGTTTTGTTGTTCTTCAAATTCAAGGATAAAGATGCACAAGTTACCATCCTTACAATAATGAGAACATTTTTTTCCTGGGATCAATTTTGCCATATGGCAGCTTAAAAACTCATTGGCTTAACTGAAGCATATAAAAACTGACTGTAGTGAAATAAGTACTGTATTTTTGCCAAAATATCAGACTGGCCAAGTATGGTAATGTTTATCTGTCATTCCAACACTCAGGAGGCAATGCAGGAGGATGGTAAATTCAAGACCACCCTGGATTACACAGTAAAACCCTGTCTCAAAAAAGAAAACTGTGGGGCTGGAGAGATGGCTCAGAGGTTAAGAGCACTGGCTGTTCTTCCAGAGGTCCTGAGTTCAATTCCCAGCAACCACATGGTGGCTCACAACCATCTACAATGAGATATGGTGCCCTCTTCTGTCCTGCAGGCTGAACATTCACTGTATACATGATAAATGAATAAAATCTTAAAAAAAAAGAAACAAAAACCCAAAAAAACTGTTTAAAAAAAAAAGAAAACTGTTACTGGATAAATCCTTCCCACATTAAAGATGCATACTGAACTGGGATGTAGCTCAAGTGGTAGAGAACTTGCCTAGCATGCACAAGACCCTGAGCTCATTCATACCCAGCACCACAAGCGCTTAGAAATGTTTATTTATGAATATGATTTCTTTTCTAAGAAAAGCATAATCCACACCAGGCCTGCTAACAGGTTTATAATCCCAGCTCCTAAGGAGGGTAAGTAAAAGGACTGGGAGTTCAAGGCCTGCCTGGGCTACAGTTTAAGGCTATCCTGAGCAACAAGGCAAGACCCAGTCTCAACATGGGAAATGGGAGGAAAGGTAGCTGAGCGAGGGAGCACTTGTCTGGCATAGAAGACCCTAGTACCGGAAGGAGGAGGAGGGGCAGGGGGAGAGAAGACAGCAATCTGGTCACACTCAAAAGGTATTTTTTGGTGTCTTAATTCAAGTATATTTCAAATACATAATCTTTATATTAGCAAAAACAAGAATTTTTCTTTACCTTATAATGAAAATTTTCATCTTCAAATTTTTCACCATATATACTTTCTCCACCTGTCCCATTCTGATTTGAGAAGTCTCCACCCTGAATCATAAACTTCTTAATAACTGCAAAAAAGGAATATGGCTACTAGCAACTGTAACAGGAGATCTCAGCAATGCTTAATAATGAACAAGTAAGAAGAGACAACCTCCTAAGCACAACCTTAGTGGTGTACCTAGCCATTCTCCCCTGCTTCCATCCAGTCTCTACTCATTAGACTTCTCACAACCTAATTCTAAAAAACTCTTTATTACCCACCAGCTCCCAAGAAATTAGTTCTTTGAACTAATTCAAAAGTACCTCCCTATAAATTGTCACTGAAACACAAAGGTAGACCTAGTTTCTATCATTATACTGACTCTACTTCCATTTTATAACATGTAATAATCTGTCCCCATCCAACAATGAATTGCTTAAACAGTATTTTACTCCTTGAAACTATGTACAAACTTGCTCAATAATGCCAGCTAAATAAACACTATCTCTATTAGTGTTGAACACACAATGAGGATTGAGCCCAGAAACTCACATATGCTAGGAATCATGCCAGAGATTTCTGTATACTTAATGACAATGGTTTAAAACCACCCCATGCTCAGAGAACCCTAGGTTCACGGTACTCAGCATTTGGATACACTGTAGTAATACACACAACTAGCCAAGAGAAAAAGAAACACTACGTTAGGAGGTATCCATGTCCTGCTTCCTTGGACTTCTCCCTCTCATAATAGTTATAGGACTTACATTTCTCCTAGCAACAAAAATGCAAAAACGCCTGCAATAATTCTACCCAAGAAATGCAAGCAAAACCCCAGCACCCAAAATATTTCCTGGGGCATTATCATAAAAGTATTCTCTGCCTACCATGTCCCAAAATTTAAGACTAAAAAGCATATGTTTCTTACCAATTACATTTGCAAAAATAGTGTAGGCCTATTCATCAACCTTGTGATTTAAGGAATGGCTCAAACGTCAAGTTACCAACTCCAGCCAACTGCTCTTTGAAAGAAGTTTTAAAAATACTGTGCTAACTATTTTCTTAATAAATATGAAAGTTGGGCTGGAGAGATAGCTCAATGGTTAAGAGCACCGACTGCTCTTCCAGACGTCCTGAGTTCAATTCCCAGCAACCACATGGTGGCTCACAACCATCCGTAATGAGATCTGGTGCCCTCTTCTGGCCTGCAGGGACACATGCAGGCAGAATACTGTATACATAATAAATAAATAAATCTTAAAAAATAAATAAATAAATAAATAAATATGAAAGTAAATCAATTTTAAACATTTAAAAATCAATGTTCATTATTCTTAATAAACTATTTTTAAGAAAATCCAATTACTGGAGTAGGTGTGTAAACAGTAATACCCTGGATTCAATTCCCTGCAATACATGAAAATTACTGATACTGTAATTTATTTATTCATAAGTATTTACTGTTTACTTAGACTTTTATTAGATGCAAGAATAAAATGGTGAGAGCATACAGCTTGTGAACTTATGATTACTGAACCTAAAAACTACTGGGACAGCAGTCAAATAATCTGCGTGAAATCAGAGTTTCATCACATATTACCAGAGGGTCCAAAACACTGAATAGTCAGACTTTTCAAACAATTCTGCCCAGGCTGTAAAACGACCTAAGGTCAGCTTATTTATCTGTCATGCTTTTTCTTTCCCAATGAAATGGTTTGAAAAGGTAGTCAGAAGACTGGTGAGGTCAGATTGTCCATTTCCCAGCAGATAAACTTTGGTATGCTCCCACAATCAATCCCACTGCTCACAGCCAAGCCTTTGATACTGAGCTATCACCTGTGTCCAAGTATCCTTCAAGAAACTGAGTTGTTAGACCTTTCACCTAACTTTATATTCTTCTTCAGCTCCTAAGAGCAGGACTGATTTCTGTATCAAGATAAACAGACACATACTTCGGTGAAAAGGGCATCCTTTAAAATGGAGAGGTTTCCCAGTTGTGGATCCAGTGCCTTTTTCTCCTGTACACAATGCACGAAAATTTTCTGCAGTTTTGGGCACAATATCCGCAAATAATTCTAAAACAATTCTGCCAACTGAAGGAAAAGAAAAGGAAATCATGTCACTGTGCAAAGTAACTAAATGGGTAAACAAAAAGGGGATAACTAGTATGCCTAACCAGTGGTTAACACATCGTTCAATGAGTCATTTAGTTCTCTTTTAACAACTTATGTTAACTATAGCCACAATGTTGTGTAACAGAACTTTTGAGCTTACCTCTCTTTACAAGAATTATGCATCCTTTGACTGACATCTCCCCAGTCAGTGGTACCTTCATACTACTTCTGAGTTCAACTTTTTTTTAAGATTCCATGAAAGTGAGATCCTGCAGCAGACTTATTTCACTCAGTACAATATTCTCTAGATTCATCTATGCATAAGTCATAAATAAGAGTTCCTTTTTTTTTTTTTTTTTATTTTGGTTTTTCGAGACAGGGTTTCTCTGTGTAGCTTTGTGCCTTTCCTGGATCTCGCTCAGTAGCCCAGGCTGGCCTCGAACTCACAGAGATCCGCCTGCCTCTGCCTCCCAAGTGCTGGGATTAAAGGCGTGCGCCACAACCGCCCGGCTCATTTTATTTTGTAATAAACGGTGGCGCAAAGATTGCAGGGAAGTGCGACCAAATCAAGAGACAAAACAACGTAAGGGACGCCACAATTCCTAAAGTAGAAATTTCCAGAAACTTCCGGGAACTAATGCATCGCCTACAAGGGAGCAGGCTCAACCTGGACTCGTGGACGCCAGGTCTTGATCCGGGTAGGATCCAGGCTGCTATCCCCTCCCGACCCCAGGCCCCGGGCCGCCGGACAGTCAGCGGGCCGAGCAGAACCGCAGCCGGGAGGCCCCAGGCGCGGGAGCCGCGGAGCCGGCCGCGCCGCTCACCTCGCTCCCCGCCGATGTCCACATCAAAGAAGACCCGCGGGTTCTTGGGGTTGGAGGGCTTGGCTGTCGGGGATGGGTGCGACATCTTCACTGCAGGCGCTGGGAAGCGGGACGCGGGCACCACGTGCGCGTGAGGGACACAAATTCTACAGAGCCTCCGCGAGCTGCGCTGGCGACACGCTGGAAGAACCACTTCCTGCGCGCAGCCGGAAGCTGTACTCTGGTTTCCGGTTCCGTCCCCCTCTTTTCCGGTTTCTGCGCCTAGCCGCTGTATCCTACCTCTCTTTAGTGGCTGGAGGGATGGCCGAGTTCTTTTTCGGTCCGTGAGCTGTTTACCGGTGTTTGCGGCATCTCTGGGTGGCAAACTTAGAAATGATCCTAGCCTCGGCTCTGCCACGAACTGCCAGTAACTACTCCGAAACTTAGTTTACTCGTCTAAGAAAAATGGGAATAAAATTTCTACTTGGAGCAGACAAGATGGCTCAGTGGCACTTACTGCTCTTGACGACCGAGCTGGACCCCGGAATTCACAGGGTGGAAGGAAAGAGTGTTATCTCCCAGTTGTCATCTGACCTCCAAACGTATGTCGTGTCTGCACTCAGGCACGGGCATACATAAATTAATTTAAAATTGTTTGAAATGCCCACCTACCTCGGGAAAGCGTTTTGGAGATTAAATACATAAATTACTTGTCGGGTTGCCTGACATACACTGATTGCATCTAATCAATAACAGCTATCATGTTACTATTAACGTATTGTTGTCGTTTGACCATCATATTGTAAGTGACCCAGTCTAGACCTAAGACTTCGAACTGCTCATGTTGAGAACCCAGAAGAGGGTGTTTTTGACTTCTGTTAAAACTTCGTACGCTTCTAGAGTCTACTTTTTTCCTTAAACGGGCTTGGTGTAAAAATGTACATCTTAAAGCTGTCGTGGTAATCTCAGCACTGAGCAGGGAGAGGCAGGAGGATCCACGCAAGCTCCAGGTCAGCATGAGCTATGCAAAACAAAGACCCCTTTGCAAAAATAAAAAAGTATATTTAAGATGAGTAGCTTTAGCGCATGCCTGTTCAGTTCAAGCTATCCTGGGCTACGTAAAGAGGCACTCTCTCCAAAAAGGAAAAAAAAAAAAATTAAGACAGGCCAGGTGGTACCTTCTATATACTCAGCACTTAGGAGGTAGACAGAAAGATGGTCAGCTCTAGGTCAGTCAGGACTGCAGAACGAAACCTTATCTTTAAAAAATGAACACGCTGAGGTTGGTTCCCAGCACTTGTAATCTCAGAACTAGAGGTAGGAGTATCAGGATTCACGGGGCACCCCTGGGCAACATGAAACTGTGTCAAGTAACTTTTTTTTAATAGTCTACCTGTGTATATGAGAATGCACTAGATTATGTCACCTCATCTCATGACATAGTCTGTTACATTAAAAAATGGCAGTTCCCAGTGCATTTTGTTGGCCTCCAGAATTCCGTGAGAGAGCCATACCATCTAGATAGAGCATGATGCTTCCCTTGTCAGTACACTTACGTTTTTTTCTTATCAGAAATAAGAATGTGGGGTGCAGCTAGCAACAGCCAGCAGTGTCTTTAGAAAGGAAAGGAAAGCAGGTGTAACTGCAGCCACCCATACGATGTGATGATTCCTTCCTGCTGGCTGCTAGATTTAGGATATGTAAAACTCGAATTATAAAGACCACCTATTTCCTGTTCTGAGCTTGAAGCAGGCTGTAACATTATGTGCTGGATAGAATTAAGCTTTAAAGTTGTTTTTTTTTTTTCCTTTTTGAGACAGGAGCTTGCTATGTAGCTCTGACCATAGAGGACTCACAGGGTAGACCAAATTGGCCTCAAACCTGCAGCAGTCCTGCCTCCCTCCCAAGTGCTGAGATTGTATGCACAGGCCACTAAGTTCAATGTACGCAGCACCGAGTCTGATGTGTATTAGGGTTAAGCATGCTACCAGCTAAGCTATAGCTCTAGCCCCAAAGTTGATGTTTTTGTTTGTTTGTGCAAGAAGCACTTTATCGTTGTTGTTTTGTTTGTTTGAGACAAAGTCTCATTATGTAGCCACACTGACCTCAAATTCACAGAGATCCAATTGCTTGTGCCTCCCAAGTGCTAGGATTAAAGGCATATCTGACAACCAGTCCTGGAAAATGTTGACTTCTTGTGTTTTTCAGTTCCGCAGCTCTTATTCTTCAAGTTTCTTGAAGACTCAGAGATGGCTCACTACAGAACTCCCGTGTCCTTTGGTAATGTGACAGTTGGAATGAGAATTGTCTCCAGTAGTACCAGGCATTTTGTCACTGGGTCCCTGTAGATGTAACCAACCGTCTTATTAAATAAGAAACACAGAACCAATGCAAAGAAGAAAGCCAAGAGATTAGAGCTAAGAGCCTTACCCGCCTGCTGCAGCTATCCTCTTCAGCCAAGAGACCTCTCCAAAAGAGACCTACTTCCTGTCTGTTTGTCCTTATATAGACTTTCTGTTCTGCCTTCTCATTGGTTGTAAACCCAACCACGTGACTGCCTCGTTACTGCCTGTCTGTACAGACCTCCAGACACACGTTGGAGCATGTGTCTCCAATGCTGGCTGTATCCTTGAACACACAGAGATCTACCTAGCTCTGCCTACCAAGTGCTGGGATTAAAGGCATGTGCCACCACCGCCCAGCTCTGCTATGGCTTGCTAGTAGCTCTGACCCCCAGGCAACTTTATTTATTAACATACAAATAAAATCACATTTCAGTACAAATAAAATACCACCATAGGTCCCCAATTGATGGCACTGTTTAGGAGGCTTAGCAGCTATGGCCTTGTTGGAGGCAGTATGCCACTGGAGATGTGCTTTGAGAGTTTGAAGACTCGTTTGCTCTCTACTTACTGCTTGTGGCTCAAGATATACGCTCTCAGCTTCCTGATCTAGCTGCCCTGCCTAGACTCTAACCTTCTGGAACTGTAAACCCAAACAAACTCTGTATTCTATAAATCTCCCTGTTTGTGGTGTTTGATCACAGCAATAGAAAATTAACTAGTCCAGTTAAAACCTTTCTCTCACCTTGTCTCATGTCTGGGCTGCAAACTGGTCATTTTATATTTTGTCTTACATACTGCAATGACAAACTAATTAAAATATGTGCTCTGGGGTCTGGGAAGATGTCTCAGTCAATAAAGCAACTGACACTCGAGCATGAGAACCTGAATTTGGGTCCCCAGCACCCACACAAAAACTGTGTGTGGTGGTACACACCTGTGATTTCAGTGCTAAGGAGGATGATTCCTGGAGCTCATTGGCCAGTCAGCCTAGCTAAATTGATGAGTTCCAGCTTAAATGAGAGATCCTAGCTCAAAAAGAAGATGGAGATTTACAGAGGAAGAGACCACACATCAAACTCTGGCCTCCACATATATACACACATCCAGAGAAATATGTACAAACAACACCTAAACACACACACACAGAGACACGCACGCACACACACACACACGTCATTCTGATCTACTAGCTTGAAATCAGTTGAGGCCAGCCTAGAATGCATAAAAAGACTCTCTCAAAAGGAAAAACAAAAAGGAGGAGGAGGGAGAAAGAAAAAGAAAAGAAAGGCAAAAGAGGTGTGTTGAGAATGCTGCTTCATTCTTGTAAGAAGAAAGGTAAACAATTCTTCTGTTGTACCTGTTTATGGGTGTAAAAGAAACTATGTGATACTCTCACGGTATCTTGACTCTTTTCCACAGCAAATTAGTGGCTTTTTATGAAACTGTCATATTACTAGAACCAAACCAAATGAAAGAATCAAACTTTAAAAAAAAAAAAAAAACTATGTGTCTGTTTCTGTGTGTGAGTTTGTGCGTGTGAATTTGGGTGCCCACAGGGGCCAGAAGAGGATGTCAGCTCCCCTGGATCTGGAGTCATAGGCAGTTGTGATCCTGCTTATGTAGGTCCTGGGAGCTAAACTCTGGTCCTCTGGAAGAGCAGCAAGCTCTCTTGACGTCCAAAGTCAACTCTTCAGCCCTGACATCACTCAAAACCAGATCTCTAGTGACAAGACAAAGCCTCTTAGAGACCATTGGCTCCTCCAGCAGTCTGCTTACTCAGGACAGGGCTTCTTTGACATCTCAGCAAGGAACAGAGCAGAGAGCTGCTTCTTAAGGCCGAGGACCTGGTTTCACCTAGACAGAGGGGGAGCATTGTGTGAGAGCATTACCAGTATTATTTTATCCTGTTTGCTTTTCATATGCACGAGAGGATGATAGTAACACATCCCACCCCAGGCTCCTTTTAGTTCTCACTGCACATCGCTCCACCCCAAACAAGCAGCTCAGCGTTCCATGTTCATCACTTCAAGAGCAAAGATGCCTTCCAGGCCTTGGTGTTGCAGAAGACTTGGTTTTTCGGGAATGGAAAAACATTTTTGGCAATAGTAAGAGTTGAAAAACAACAACAACAAAAGCACTTCGGTTTTCTTGTTGGTTTGTTTGTAAGACAGGGTTTCTTTGTGTAGCCCTGGCTTCCCTGTAATTCACTCTGTAGACCAGGCTGGCCTCTATCTCAGAGATCCACCTGCCTCTGCCTTCCAAGTGCTGGGATCAAAGACATGTGCTGCCACTGCCCAGCTCCAAACCTATTTTTTGTAAGACTTGGGTTTTCTTTTCTCCAAATAAATAAATAAATAAAATGGAGCATGGTAGTTCATTAGTTCATAACCATAATCCAGCACTCAGGAGGCAGAAGCAGGTGGATCCCTGTGAGTATGAGCCTGGCTTGCTCTACATAATGAGCTCCAGGTCATCTAGAGCTATATAGAAAGACCAGCTAAATCAACAAGAAATGTCCATTCTTGTTCTAGAAAAGGAGGGATTATGAGTGACAGAAGAGACTATGAGGAAAAGCAAGGCAGCTTGCCTCTTCACAGGGGTGGGGGAGATTGATTGGTTGATTGATTACCATATTAGCCATCATGTCTCTGGGAACCTATGAGCACCCACAGATAAATAAGCTAATGAGATTTTTTTTTTTTTTTGGTTTTTCAAGGCAGGGTTTCTCTGTGTAGTTTGGGTGCCTGTCCTGGATCTCGCTTTGTAGACCAGGCTGGCCTCAAACTCACAGAGATCCACCTGGCTCTGCCTCCCGAGTGCTGGAATTAAAGGCATGTGCCACCACTGCCCAGCTAAGCTAACAAGATTTAAGAGGAGAGAGTTCAGGCATGCTAGTGCCTAAACAGCCCAAGATGGGCTGTAGGCCACAGAAAGCAAGCTTTGGCTCATGCAGGAAGCAAGAAGCTGGGAAGTAGACAGGCTCCCAACATGTCCTATGTACTCAAGTGTTTAGGACAAAGAAAATCCAGGTGTGGGAACACACACCTGTAAGCTCAGCACTCAGGAGGCTAAGGTAAAAAAAAAAATAGAAATTTGAGACCACGCTAATATGTAGTAAGATCCTCCCATCAAGGGAAAGGAAGAGAAAACAACTCCCAACTCAAGAGAGTTTGCACAAGGGAACTCTCGACTCTGTAGATGAACGGTCTTATTAAATAAGAAACACAGAGCCAAATGCAGAGTTAATAACCCAAGAGTTAAAAGCAATAGCTAAGAGCTAAAAACCTTACCCTTCACTGCCGCTGCTGTCCTACCTCTCCGCAAGAGACCTACTTCCTGTGTGTTTGTCTTTTTATTGACTTTCTGTTCTGCCTTCTCATTGGTTGTAAACCCAACCACATGATCTCCTCATCACTGCCTGTCTCTACAGACCTCCAGGTCTTCTATGGTTGGTACTGAGATTAAAGACGTGTGTCTCCATGCTGGCTGTATTCTTGAACACACAGAGATCTGCCCAGCTCTGCCTCCCAAATGCTGGGATTAAAGGCATGCACCACCACCGCCCAGCTTCTGCTATGGCTTGCTAGTAGCTCTGACCCCCCCAGGCAACTTTATTTATTAACATACAAATAAAATCACATTTCAGTACAAATAAAATATCATCATAGGACTCAGCAGAAGACCGTGAGTCCAGATGACTGAGTTCAGCTGATGACCTGGATGCTTGTGTGCCTAGATGGCATTGAGAGGCAGAGGCCCCAAACCCAAAGCCTTGCCACTATCTGAGACCTTTTGACAGTTAGATCTGACCTCAGCTAGAAAAAAAAGAAGGATTCCATAGGTCAACAATGAGCAAATTACCAGTCCTCAATTCTTGGGAGGCTGAGGAAGTAAAATTGTGAATTCAAAGCCAAATTGGCCTACATAGTCTCAAATAATAAAGAAATGGGGAAGACGAGGAAGGAAGAGGAGAGTAGTGAGAGGGAAGGAAGAAAGGAAGGATGGGGGAAGAGAAGGAGGGAGGAAGGACAGAGAAAGAAAACAGCAACCCCAAACGAAATCTAAAGTGAGTTACAAACAAATAAATGTGTATTCAGACAAGTCTAAGTTAATGCTTTTACATGAGCATGGGCTACGGATCACTGAAGTCCCTACCAGGCAAATTTGAAATAGTACCCAATCACTTTCTCAAAGGGAACAAGTTAAAAAGGACCCTGAAGATGAGAGAGAGGAAGTTCCAGGTCCTACCTGTTCTGTCAGGCTTTGGTTGTAAAACTGTACCTACAAAGGGGGTTCACTGTTAAGTGGGTACGGGCACATGTAGTTGCATGCTGCAAGGAGGCATGTGTGCAGTGCTGCAGAGATCCAGTGGTCTTCACCAGAGGAGGCGGTATGGGCTAGCAATCCCGCAGATCTTCTGAGCTACAACAGAGAATCAGCCGGGCGGTGGTGGCGCACGCCTTTAATCCCAGCACTCGGGAGGCAGAGCCAGGCGGATCTCTGTGAGTTCGAGGCCAGCCTAGGCTACCAAGTGAGTTCCAGGAAAAGGCGCAAAGCTACACAGAGAAACCCTGTCTCGAAAAACAAAAAAAAAAAAAAAAAAAAACCAAAAAAAAACAAACAAAAAAAAAAAAAAAAACAGAGAATCAATGAAAGGCAGCGGGTGCCACCAGGGGGCAGCAGAGTCTCCATTGCAATCCACTCTGCTCAGACAGATGCACTTGCACCCGGGAGCTCCATAAGGTTCTTCAGCCAGGGGCTGAGGTGTAATACAGAAAGAGGCAGCCTTTAGCCACTTGGAGGCTTATGTATATGGAATAGCAAAACTTTTCTGAGGAGCGATGAGATTATTTTCTTTTCTCGGGAGTGATAGCTAAAATTAATTTTAATTGTTTTCACGTGTGTTTATCCTTATTTGATAAAACCAGTTCAGTGATAGACTTATTGACATTAGGATTTCCAAGGTGAAATAAATGCATTAGCCTGAAGTAATCTTGTCTCCCTTTTTCTTTCTTTCTGTTTTTCTGGTACTGGCAATTGAACCTAGACCCTTGTACATGAAAGGCACACACTCCACCAACTCTCCCCAGCCCTCTAAAATTTAAACAATATAATTGGTCTTACTATAAATCATAAAGGATTTTTTATTTTGGTCCACGAAGCTCTGCAATATGACAGAGCACTTGCCTAGCATATGAAAGACTAAATGTAAACCACATCCAACCATATAACTGAATAAATAAATGAACACATCTTTTAATGGCTTACTGTTGTTTCTGGGAGAAAACACTAAATCCTTAGCATGTCCACGGGACACTTGTCAATCAATAAGACCTAATAGACTGCCTGTCTGCTTAAGCTCCTCTGCTTGGTATAGCCGCTGCTCTCAGAGACACCAGGACCTGTGGCTTGCATAGCTGTGTTTCTTGTTTCTTTTTTAAAGATTTATTTTAATTATTTTTAAGTAAGTGTGTGTGTGTGTGTGTGTGTGTGTGTGTAGGTATGGGCACGTGTGTGCAGATGTCTGAGGAAGCCAGAGGTGTTGGACTCTCTTGGATCTGGAGTTAAGGCAGTTGGGAGCTGCTAATATGGGTTCTGAGATTTGAACTAGGGTCCTCTGGAAGAGCAGTGTACGCTCTCAACCACTGCGTTATCTCTACAGCCCCCATATCTGCGTTTCTCTTGACTTCAGTTTTTGCCCACAGTTAAAGAAGTCTCTGATAAGTCGGACGGTGGTGGCACACGCCTTTAATTCTAGCGCTTGGGAGGCAGAGCCAGGGGGATCTGGTCTACAGAGCAAGTTCCCGGACAGGCTCCAAAGCTACACAGAGAAACCCTGTCTCAAAAAACAAAACAAAACAAAACAAAAAAGCCTCTGCTAACACAGATTGACATTAGCTCTCACTCTGCAAATCGAGTAGAAAGAACTTTGTTGTCATTTTCACTTTCTATCCTGTAGTTATAAAAATATCAGTGTATAAAAGCCCAATCAATTCGTTGCATCAGATCAAAGCCAAAACACATAACGATAAGACAAATTTGGTATGAGTCTCAGAAGGACCTTGGCACACATTTGGCTGGCTTTCAACCCTTTGCCTTCCTGCCTCCGCCTCTGAGTGCAAGGTTCCAGATATGCACACTATGACCCACCACGGTGGTGAGTGTTTGCAAACACTTAACTCTTTGAAGACTGTTAGATTTGTCCTGGTCATGTAGTCCAGTTGTCGAGCCCTTGCCCAGCATGTGTGAAGCCCTAGACTCCATCCCCATCACCATGCACACCAAGTGAAGGCTGTTCCATTCTGTCCTCCCAGTACATGGTGCATCGCACCATGACCCAGGACATTGCAATGCAATGTCCAACATTGCATTGGACAACTATTTAAACCTCTCTAAACCTCAGTACTCTAATAAATGAAGTGGAATAATAAGATCATATCACACAGTTATTTGAGGACTAAATAGATCATGTAAAAACCTGCATCATATAGTAATGACCAATAACAAGTGTCACAAAGACATTTTTAAAAACATTTATTTTGAGCCAGGCGGTGGTGGCGCACGCCTTTAATCCAAGCACTTGGGAGGCAGAGGCAGGCAGATCTCTGTGAGTTCGAGGCCAGCCTGGTCTACAAAGCGAGTTCCAGGAAAGGCTCAAAGCTACACAGAGAAACCCTATCTCGAAAAACCAAAAAAAAAAAAAAAAAAAAAAAAAAAAAGAAAAAACCAACATTTATTTTGCCAGGCAATGGTGGCAGGTAGATCTCTGGGAGTTCAAGGCCATCCTGGTCTGCAAGACAAGTTCCAGAACAGCCAGGACTGTTACACAAAAAAACCCTGTCTCAAAAAAAAAACAAAAAAGAAAAAAGAAAAAAGAAATGCTATTTCAGGGATAATGGAGAACTTTTTCAGGTTACCTTTATTTCAATGGGAAGTAAACATTATAATTAAGTTAAATTTTTAAGTAACTACTGACATTTATTACATGCTTACTCTATGGCATGAGTGTTCTGTACAGTTTCAATCCATTTATTTATAGTTTTGATCCATTTATCTAAGTGTACGTGTGTGTGTGTGTGTGTGTGTGTGTGTGTGTGTGTGTGGCATATGCAAGTGTGTGCACACATGAGTGCAGATGCACTCAACTGTGTGGGTGCCCGTTGAGAGGCTGATGTGAGGATATCTTCCTTAATCATTTTTGCACCTTGTTTTCTGAGACAAGGTGTCTCCCTGAACCCACAGCTTGCTCCATTTTGGCTAGACTGGTGGATGAGCAAGGCCTGGGGATTTACCTGTTGTCCACCTTGTCGGAGGTAGGGATACAGACATCCAAACTCAGGGCCTCGTGTTTGCAGAGCAAGCACTTTACCCAGTGGGCCATCTCCCCAGGCCTGATTTTAGCTTTTCTAAGTTACACATTCAGAGGATGGGTAAAAGTTTGGTTGGTGGGGGCTGGAGAGATGGCTCAAAGATTAAGAGCACTGGCTGCTCTTCCAAAGGTCCTGAGTTCAATTCCCAGCAACCACATGGTGGCTCACAACCATCTGTAATGAGATCTGGTGCCCTCTTCTGGCCTGCAGGAATGTGTGCAGGCAGAACACTGTATACATAATAAATAAATCTTAAAAAAAAAAAAAAAAAAAAAGTTTGGTTGGTAAAGCGCTTGACTTGCAAGCACAAGGACCTGGGTTCAATCCCCAGAACCTGTTTAAAAGAAGCCTGCCATGGACACACTCACTGGTACTCTTAGCTCTAGAGAGTCAGAAACAGGTAGGTGGGTCCAGATTATTTTAAGAGTCCAGCTCAGTAGTGTTTTTTTGTTTTGTTTTGTTTTGTTTTGTTTGGGGGGGGGTTGAGAGAGAGAGAGAGAGAGAGAGAGAGAGAGAGAGAGAGAGAGAGAGAGAGAGAGAGAGAGAGAGACTTAATTCACTTTATTTTTCTTGTACAAAAACCCTTGTGTGGTGGTCACAGCTGGAGCCTGAGTCCTCCAAACAGAAACTCGGGTGTGGGTTTTCACAAGATGGTCAGTGAATTCCTGATAAGGAGACTTGGTGAACACAGTCTCTTTCCAGAGGTTGGGGTTGAGTAGCTGTGGGTCTTGGAGATGGCATCAAAGGTGTCCTTGGCAAAGTTGCCCAGGGTGGCAGTGCAGCCCCTGGCTGATGTGTAGCAGTCATCGATACTGACCAGCAGCAGCTTCATTGAAACCAGGAGCAGAGATGATGCCAGGGTCTCTAGGGGTAGGGATGAGGCACACCAGCACAGAGCCATGGCAGCCTATCACCTTGCACGCAACAGTGTGGGGTTTGCCAAACTTGTTCCCCCAGTAGCCTCTCCGCACAGGGGCAATGGAAACCTTGGCCAAGGTGCTGGCCCCTTGGATGACAGTGGCTACCTCCTTGGAGCACTTAACACCAAGACCAACATGACCATTGTAGTCCCCAATAGCCACAAAAGCCTTGAACCCGGTCCGCTGGCCAGCCTGAGTCTGCTTCTGCACTGGCAGGATCTTTAGAACCTCATCTTTTCAGGATGCTCCCAGGAAGAAGTCAATAATCTCAGGTTCTTTGCTGGGCAGGGAGAACAGGCAGATCCCTCCAGGTACTTGTTCTTCGTGTCCTTGACCAGGCAGCCCAGCTCTACTTCTTGTCTTTGGCTTTACCTCCACAAGCCCAGTGGCCTCCTAAGCCCACCCATCCCCACCCCACCCCATCCTCCAAGCCCTCCTGCTGCACACTCACCAGCTGCCATTTGTTGTTTCCCTGAAGAAGAGACCTTGCCTGAAAGAGAAAGAAAAAAAAAGAATGAAAAAAAAAAAAGCTGATGGATGGCCCGAGGAACAACACCCAAGTTTACAAATACATACCTACCTAATATGCATGTGCATGCACACACACGTACAGTTAGTTACATTCACAAAGTAAAATCAAAGGATGAAAAAATATATATACAAATAGTGAAAAGTTTTCCAGTCACTCAGCTACCAAATTCTAGATTTGGAGAAAATAAATAGTTTTTGTTGTTGTTGTTGTTGTTTTGAGTTATGGGATTGTACAAAAATGCACATGCATAGGGCTGCTCCTGTGATAGAATGCTTGCCTAACACCAAAAGGCTTGCTGCTCAATCTGCAGCACTGAGAAATAGAAAGTATCACCCACCTCACACATTTTACTCTGTACTGCACTTTTCTTCTTTAATATTCTTGGTAATTAATACTCCATTCCCCCTTTACACACACACACACACACACACACACACACACACACACACACACACACCAGGTTCTCACTTCACATCCCTGGCTGGCCTGAAACTCACTCTGTAGACCAGGCTGGTATTGAACTCACAGAGATCCGCCTGCCTCTGCCTCCCAAGTGCAGGATTAAAGGCATGTGCCACCTTGCCTGGTTCTTCATTCTTTCTTAAGCAATGTGTTTGATTGTTGAGTCCTTCAAAACAGCCCCCTTATAGATGGAGGTCTGCATTTCCATGCTTTTCCTACTATGTCCACATATAGATCTCTAAGCACTTACTTTTTACAATTGTGTGTGTGTGTGTGTGTGTGTGTGTGCGCGCGCGCACGCATGCGTGCGCACATGTGAATGCAGGTACCAGTGGATGTAGATATCAGTGGAGTCAGAAGAGGATACAAGAGTTCCTAGAGCTGGAGTCACAGGAGATTATGAGTCCTCTGACATGGATGCTGGAAATTGAACCCAGGCCCTTAGCGAGGGCAGTTCACGTTCTTAACCACTGAGCCGTTTCTCAGTACTTTTTGTCTGAAGGAATTGGTGGTCAATAAGCATGTATGTACATTTTGAATTTTGGTAGCTATTGTCAAGCTATTTTATGTGATGGTTTTATTAGCTTAGATTTCCCATGCAATGTAGAGAGACCTATTTCATACAAAGAGCTGCCCCTACCAAACTATCCCTAACAATGGATTTTTAAATTTGTCTGTCTGTCTGCCTGCTTTTTGAAACAGGGTCTCAGGTAGCCTAGGGCTAACTGAACTTGCTTTGTAGCTAACTAAGGTTGGCCTTGAACGCCTGAACCTCTGGCTTTCACCCTTCAAGGGCTAGCATTGCATGTGTACTGCCATGCCTGGCTTTTCATCTTTTCTTTTTTCTCTTTTTGGCCCCCAGGTTTTGGTCCTTGTGAATCAGATTTGAAAAATCCCTTAACACCTCTGCTTTAAATGCATTTCTTCCCAATGCCCATAACAGTAATACTATTATTGTTTTGCATATGAGAAAACTAAGGCTTATAGAAGTTAAGTGACTTGCTCCAAGTCATTAAGATAGAACAGCTAGACTGTACCTATATTATAAAATTATTTTTGACGATTCAAGACTTATTTCAAATAGTTGAGCCATACATAGTGGAGCATACCTATAATATCAGCACCCAAGAGGCTAAGACAAGAGGACTGTCCTAAGTCCAAGGTCAGCCTGGGCTATATAGTGAGTGCCAGGCCAGCTTTAGCTACAAAATGAGATAATTTCTTAAAAAAAAAAAAAAAAAAGAAAGAAAGAAAAAAGAAAAAAATTATTAAAGTTCAGAAGTTTTCAGTAACTTCCTGCCATCATTATCAAGAGAACTGTCATTGAGTGATAGATGTGTGTCCTAGTTTAAAGGGAAACTGTTTTAGCAAGATGATGTTAAGTAAACTGCCTTTAGTCCCATGGCACCACCAACTTTGAAATGTCATTCCTAGCCCCAAAGCTGAGTCCCTATCATTCACACCCAGAAGCTCAGTTTCACAGCTAGCTGCACAAAGATAGGTAAATATATACTAGGTGGAGTCAGTTTGAAAGACAAATAACCAGAACCATTTACTAGTCCCTGGCAAGGCACCCTTTGACATGACTGGAGCGGATGTGTGTGGGGTGAATGAACTAATTATACAAGAATCATGTGCTCATGTTGTGTCCAGCTGCAATTTAGAGACATTATACACACATTATGGGGTGTTGGCCTTTAGCACGCTACGGGTTTGATTTATCTGTAGTTCTCATTAACATACCTGAGGTTTCTGCCACAGAGTTCACAAAGAAAAAAATATTAGCTCAACTTGAACACAGCCATTAAAGTCTCCCTAAGAGTCTCCTAGGTGGGACTTCACAGTTGTGGAGAAAATAGAGCATCCAGGAAAGGAGCAGCCATGTCACATGAAAGGTGGAAGTATATGCCACATCTACACCAAAATGTGTTCCAGATGGACAACGTGCAGGAAAGGTTTTTAAAAGTTTGATTAAAATTAAAAGTACATAGTGTATGTATGTGTGTGTGTGTGTGTGTGTGTGTGTGAGAGAGAGAGAGAGAGAGAGAGAGAGAGAGAGAGAGAGAGAGAGAGAGAGAGAGAGAGAGAGAGACTAGGAGAGGCCTTTTAAAAGTGTAATTGAATATGCAGAACCTACAACATAAAGTATTAACAAAAAGGATTTTCACATTAAAAAAAAATTGTGTGAGTAGCACACCATCAGGGCTGAAGAGATCACTTGGTAGGCAAAAGCACTTTTCACCAACTGGCAATCTGTGTTGGACCCCAGACACCCACAGCTGGAGGGTGAGCACCTCCACTTTCCTGCTGTTGTGACACACCCACAAACATACACATACACAATAAATAAATGCAACGCAAGAACAAATGCCCACCATCAATAAAGCAAGACAAAAAATGACAGACTGGAAAACATCCAGCTCAACTCTTGTCCCAGACCAAATGCTCCCTTTCGGAAGTGCAAAGAGCCTCTGTAGGCAAGAGAAACCCGTAGCCCAGTGATGAAGGCAGGGAAATCAAAGGGGCTTTTACAAGCGGCAGTTAAACTGATGCCAACACTTGCTTATAAGAAATGAAGCAGTTGGTGGTGCATGCCTTTAATCCCAGCACTCGGGAGGCAGATCCAGGTGGATCTCTGTGAGTTCCAGGCCAGCCTGGGCTACAGAGTGAGTTCCAGGAAAGGTGCAAAGCTACACAGAGAAACCCTGTCTCGAAAAACAAAACAACAACAACAAAACAAAACAAGAAATGAAAACTAAAACTACACTCTGTCGAAATCAGTTAATAGCCTCAGTGTCAGCCAGGTATGGGCTACAGATCTGTAATCCCAGGGCACAGGAGGCAGAGGCAGGAAGATGACCACACGTTCAAGGCCAATATGCTATGATCTACCTAGCAAGTTCCAGGGCAGCTTGGGCTACATGGTGAGACCTTGTCTAAAAACTCAAACCAGCAAAAACCCTACCTAAACCAAAAAGTTAATAGCCGCAGTTGACCGTGCTGTGGGAAAACTGACATGCTCATGCTGTGGGATGTTCTGTATGGCAAATGTGTTGCTCTGATTGGTTAGTAAATAAAACACTGATTGGCCATTGGCTAGGCAGGAAGTATAGGCGGGACAAGGAGGAGAATAAAGCTGGGAAGTGGAAGGCTGAGTTAGAGACACTGCCAGCCGCCACGATGACAAACAGCATGTGAAGATGGCGGTAAGCCACGAGCCACGTGGCAAGGTATAGATTTATAGAAATGGATTAATTTAAGATATAAGAACAGTTAGCAAGAAGCCTGGTACGGCCATACAGTTTGTAAGCAATATAAGTCTCTGTGTTTACTTGGTCAGGTCTGAGCAGCTGTGGGACTGGCGGGTGAGAGAGATTTGTCCTCACTGTGGGCCAGGCAGGAAAACTCTAGCTACAAACTCGCACATTGTTAGCAGAAAGAATCTGCAATATCCATCAAAACATAAAGGCGGCCGGGCGGTGGTGGCGCACGCCTTTAATCCCAGCACTCGGGAGGCAGAGCCAGGCGGATCTCTGTGAGTTCGAGGCCAGCCTGGTCTCCAAAGCGAGTACCAGGAAAGGCGCAAAGCTACACAGAGAAACCCTGTCTCGAAAAACCAAAAAAAAAAAAAAAAAAAAAAAAACATAAAGGCTAGCCAGGCATGGTAATGCATGCCTGTAGTACTAGCACTCCAGTGGCTAAGACAGGAGGCATGCCCAGAGTTGGAGGCTACCCTGGGCTATCTAATAAGACTAAGTCTCAAATAAGTAAACAAACAAATCCATAAAGGCTTGGCTCTTTGGTCGCTCAGTTCTAGGGGAATGAAGTTTTGAAGAGGATGGTTTGCAAGGACTCACAGAGGAGGAAACGAGCTGCACTCACGTCAGGGAATGAGCCCCCGCAGACCATTAAGGCCCCACTTGACAGCAGAGCGCCAGGTGTGTCCCACAAACTGCAAGGAAGCCCATGAGCTGGTCAGAATAAACAAGGGGGAGGGGGAGTACTGGGAGACAGGTGAAAGTGGAGTTGGGGAGCACAACCTGGAGGGTCCGTAAGTCCCTCTAAGACAAGGGGAACCACTGAGGTATTCTGAACTGAGGACCGATTAAACATGACCTCCATATTTTACAAGAGCAGTCTACTGTCGTGGAAAGAACAAAGCAGGGGGGGGTATGAGAACAGTTGGAATGAAGCGAGCGATGCCGGGGATTGAATCAAATGGCAGCAGTCGTGGGAGGACGCGCCAGGTGGTGGGCACCTGGTGATGGAGACGGTTTGGATGCTTCATTGGTTTACTGTTCGGTTTCTGGCAGTGCTGGTGACAGACTGACCCGAGGGCCTTGTACATCCTGAGCATGCACTGTACCACTCAGCTGCACTCCAGCCCGGTGGGGATTTTTTGAAATCAGAGCCACCAGGACTTGCTGTCAGCTGAACATGGGATACAAAGAAAGGATCTAAAATGATTCTAAGATTCTTGGCATGAAAAACCAGAAAGACCAAGTTGTGGTGATATTTTATTTGTGCTTTAATAAAGTTTGCCTGGAGATCAGAGGGAATAACAAGCCATTTTAAGTCAACAAAGAAGTCAGGCTGCGGTAGCACAAGCCCTTCATCCTATCACTTGGCAGGCAGGGTCTCTGTGTGTTCAAGGCCACACTAGGGAACAGAGCCAAGCGTGGTGACACATGCCTTTAATCCCAGTACCAACCACAGAGACCTGGAGGTCTGTACAGACAGGCAGAAAGTGACAGAGCTGTGTAGGAAGAGGAAGTGAGGTAGCTGGGCTAAGAGAGCCAATGAGAGAGCAGAACAGCAAGGCAATAAAGGCGTGGGTACACAAGAAGTAACTCGCATATGGAAGCTGCAGAATTGGTGAGGTAAGGTTAGCTGTGGCTTTCCCTGTTTCCCTGATCTTTCTCTAAGGCTTTCACCCCTATATTTGGCTCCGTGTTTTTTATTTAATGAGATCATTTAGAAATTCGTCTATATAAAGTTGCTATTGATGGAGTGCAGAAGGGGAAGAAAGTTACAAATCTGGAAAGAAGTTAGGTCTCAAATTATGGACACATGGCTTGGCATGGTGGCTCACACTTATAATCCTAGTGCTTAGTAGTTGAAGCAGAAGAATCAGCAGTTGAGGTCATAGTCAGTCTGAGGCCAACCTGAACTACATGAGAGCCTGTCTCAAAAACAGATGACAAACAAATAAACAAATAAATAAATGATGAATCTAATCAATTTTAGATATGTAGAAAAGTTGTGAGGTCAAGGTCAGAGGGGGCTATGTGGAGGAAACTGTCTCAAGAAGAGAAGAGATGGTGCTGGACATGTTGGTGCACAGCTTTAATCCCAGAACTCAGGAGGCAGAGGCAGGCAGATCTCTGTGAGTTCAAGGCCAGTTAGGTGCTGTGGGACACAGAAATATGAAGCGGGAATTCAGCTGAGTATAGCAAAGGCTAATACCTGGAAGAAGCAGGGCTCTTCCAGAGGAAAAAGCCAAGCCTCAAGGAGTCTTGGTGATATTAGCTTTTAAATATTAGCCGGTTCCTGCAATGATTTTCTTGTGTGCTAAGGTAGCTTTCACAATTAATTCTTCTTCTAAGAACTTCTTTTTTTTTTTTTAAGATTTTATTTATTTATTATGTATACAGTATGTATGACCAGAAGAGGGCACCAGACCTTATTACAGATGGTTGTGAGCCACCATGTGGTTGCTGGGAATTGAACTCAGGACCTCTGGAAGAGCAGTCAGTGCTCTTAACCTCTGAGCCATTTCTCCAGCCCCTTCTAAGAACTTCTAACTGTATTTTATCTGAGATACTTCTCAACATCCAAGGACAAATGCAGATAGACAAGCATTCCAGACCACCTGCTAGTCTCCTGAATTAAGGTAAATATCCATACAGAGACAACAGCCAAGGCCAGGAGGATGTTAGGGGCAAACCTTTGCTTCTCATGTAAATGAAGCCTAACCCTCCTTTAATTCACTCAGAACAGAAGGGCTCTCACATACCAGGTTCATGGAGCTCTGATGCAGGCTTCCTAGCTACCCAGCAGACTTGCCCTGCCTGAGGAGAAAGCTGAGGGACCAGAGAATGCCACATTGCTTGTGAATTTGCAACTAGACTCGAGGGAGAGGAGGGAGGACAAGGATGGAGATCGAAGATGGGAAGAACTTAGAACAATGAGAGGACAGGAGGAGAAGGGACAGAGAGGAGCTAAGGATGAGAACAGCTGAAGCTGTGTAGATAGAATTTTATCTCAGAGGAATAAAGTGAATGGACGAAAGAGCTCAGTGTACTTATATTAATTCCCTCAGATTATTTCTCGCCACTGGTCGTGTCTCTTCCAGAATCTTGGGAAGAGACTATTAGAGGCTAGACCTAAATAGTCTTTGTTAGTTAGGGCTACCCAGTGAGACTCTGTCTCCAAAAAATAAACAATAAGAGGAGAGATGTTTGTTAGATATTCAGATAAATAGATACGTCAAATAAACAGCAAGATCATAGGAACTTGTGTTTCCTGGGAGCAGACAGAATGGGCATTAGAGGATCGAAGTGCTGATGTGAGACCAGGGGGGGATGACCAAGGAAGAATATGGACTACAGGGACAGATATCCAGGAGGTGACGTAAGGGAGATGGAGGGCACCCTGGGAGTCCAGAGCTTTTTGTGGTTGTTCAAAAGAAACAAGTATAAAAGGATGATGCAGTTGAATGGGGGTGTGTGGAGGGGTGTCTGGGAGTTAAAGGATGCTCTGAGCTCTTGTTTCTGTATGCAAGAGTAGAAGTAGTCCTTATTTGAAGGATAAAAAAGAGACAGCTTTATAATCTCTAATTAACACTCTAAAGAAAGGGTCAGATTCTCCTTGGGTTTCTGGGTCTGGGTGTCTCATGTCTTCCAGTGATTTCTCCCCTGAGGCCAAGAAAAACAGCAGTCCATGGAACAAGCAGCTCTGATCACTTCTTTCACAGAACTCTGCAGGCTGAGTGGGTCATGCCTGGCTCCTCACAGGGCTCAGAGGAAATTCCTACAGCATGGCATTACCACACCACAATCTGTCGTCCATTTTCTAGGGATTAGGATTCTTTGAGACTTTTTCTGGCACATCTCCAGATTCTTCCGGGCGCCCTTTCAGTTCCTGAATAAAGTCTTTCATTCATTCATGTATCCAACAAGTATTTCTTTCCTTAGCAACCAGTCTAGCTTTATGCCACGCACCTAGGGAATTGTTAACAATCTCATAAGAGTTTATAGTCCATTTGAGAAGACTAGAGAAAAAAGATGAGAAGGAAAAGAAAAAGTTCATTTGGAGTAGCCCAAACCAGAGGATCTACAGTTTGAGAGCAGCCCAAGCTACTTAAGCTACAGTTAAACTGAGCCATTTAGTGAGACCATATCTTGAAAATTATGTATAAATAAATGTGCTAAAATACTATTTTAAGCTGGTGGTAACCTCGGTGGTAGATGGCATACCTAACATGTGCCAGGCTCTGGATCCATTCCCAGCATGTAGTGCACATACAAAAAGTTACCTTTTATTTTGTTTGCTTGTGTAAGATAGGAGTTTCACTAAATTATCCAGGCTGGTCACCAACTCGCAGCCATCCCCATGCTTCAGTCTCCCAAAGTGCTGGCATTACAGGTGTATGCCACCATGATCAGCAAACAGCAGCAGCAACAACGGAAACCCCCAAATTAGAAAAGCTATTTGTGAAGCCAAGAATGGTGGCACAGGCCTGTGATCTCAGCACTAGGGGGGCTAAATTGGGTGAACGTTGAATCGGAGACATCCCGAGCTGCAAAATAATGACTCTGCCTTAAAACAAACAACAATATACCCCAAACCAAGCCAGACTAACTGGGAATGAAGCTCAGTGGTAGAGCCCTTACCCAGCATGTACAAACATAGGTTTAATTTACAGCTTTGGTAGGAAAAAAAAAAAAACATACGCAAGTAAAAAAAGAAAGAAAATATGCTGATATTTTGTTTGTGCTCTAACCAAGTTTGCCTGGAGATCAGAGAGCGGAGGTAGTTAACCACAGAGGCCAGGCAGTGGTGGCACACACCTCTAATCCCAGCACTTGGGAGGAGGAAGCAGGAAGATCGGGAGTTCAAGGTGACCCTGGGCTACATGAGATTGATCCAGTCTAAAAGAGAAACAGAGCCAGGAGGTGGAAGTTCACACCTTTAACCGGAGGACACAGGAGCTCAGCCCCTTTTCAGTCTGAGGATTCCTAGAAGTAAGACGTTTCATGGTGGCTGGCTGCTCTGCTTCTCTGATCTTTCAGTTTTCACCCTGATATCTGACTCTGGATTCTTATTATTAAGACCAATTAGAAATCGAGTTAGAAGAAAATGTGGTGGTAACTAGAATACAATACTATCTGGTCTTTATGAATGAAGGAAACATTTTCACTTTGGGTAACATGGAGAACCTTATGCCAAGCCAATAAGTCTGGCACAGAAAGGCAAGTACTCACATGACCCCACTTGTATACAGACCTAAACAGGTCAAACAATAAAATGAGGTTATAGGAGGTGGGGAGTGTCAGGGGAGGGGAAGACTGACCAAAGATCAAGTCTCACTCACGAGGAGTAAGTTTTCTGTGTGCCACATATTGTCACCATGGTGACATAGCTAATAATAGTGTACATATTTCCAAATTTTGAAAACAATGGATTTTAAATGTTCTCTCCACAAAAAGTATGTTAGCTAACAAATGCTGGATATAAGCATTTAAAATTCAGTACTTGTATCAAAATATTACACTGTACCCCAGAAACATTTAAAATTATTGTTGATGAAAAACAAAACTATGAGTGCTTCTGGTGACGGCTCCATCGGTGAAGGGCCTGCCGTGCAAGCATAAAGACCCAGGTTTGGGTTCCTAGCACCTAATGAAAAACTGGGCCTGGGTGTATGTGGATATAATCCAAGTGCAAAGGAGGCAGAGACAGGAGGATCACTGGGGCTTGCTGGCCCCCCAGGATAGCAGAGTTGATGGGCCACAGGTCCCCTGAGAGACCCTGTCTTACAAGCCAAGGTGGGGAGGCTCACTGGATAACAGCACTGCATAAGTGTGAAGACCGGAATTCAAATCCCTAGCACGTGTGTAAAAATCTGGGAATGGATACTTGTAATCCTAGCACAGTGCTGGGCATGGGGGGCGGGACAGGGACGGATGGACACACAGGCAGGAGGCCACAGGCTTGCTGGTCAATAGCCTAGCTCTAGGCTCAGTGAGAGGCCTTGTCTGAAGGGAGTGAGAGTTACAGAGTAGGGTATGTGACCCTTTCCTGTGTACATGCCATACATGTCCATGTGCATACCATAGACACACACACACACACACACACACACACACACACACACACACACCATAAAATGGAGAGCAAGAGAAGAAGATCTCTGATGTTTTCTGGACTCTATATGGATACACATAATACCCCTCCCCCCCCATGGGCTTGTTGCACAAACATGTACACGTACTACACATGGCACACACAAAATAAGAGTAAAAAAACTGGGTGAGGCCCGGTGGTGCACCTCGGAAATCTTGGGAGGGGAAGTCAGAAGGATCTTGAACTTGGGACCAGCCTAGGGTGCACAGCAGATCCTGTTTCAGGACAGAAATGAGAACAAGGCAGTGAAGTGGTTCAGTAAGCCAAAGCAGATTCATCCCCCAGTCCCCTAAAGGATAGAGAGGGCTGGGCAAAGACACCCTGCAGAGAGTAGGAAAAATCTGATAAAAATAAATATTCTGAAATACTAAGAAAGCAGACAATGTATTTGTGCCATGTGTGTATGTGTATGTGTGTGTGTGTGTGTGTGTCTGTGTGTGTGTGTCTGTGTGTGTGTGTGTGTGTGTGTGTGTGTGTGTGTAGGTCAGAGGAAGACTTTGTGGGGCCTAGGGATCAAATCCAGGTTGCCAGGCTTGTAGGTTCTGAGCCAGGCATGGTGGTACATGCTGCAATCCCAGCATCTGGGAGTAGAGGCAGGAGGATGGGGAGTTCAAGGTCGTGCTCAGCTGCATAACCAGGTGGAATCCAGCCTGGACTACGTGAGTCTATCTCCATCTCAAACCTCCACCATGCCAACATGTATGTAGGTTTCAAAAAGGAGGAAATGTTCAATTACTATGTTGATTCCAAACATTTCCTGAGTTTAGTACGGTGTGGGTCCGTGGTTGCCACTGTGAGAATATCAGGTAGATGGAGCTCTGTTTCAGACACCACAGGATCAGTTTGCGGTCAATTATCTCTTCTGTCACCTGGGCTCATCAGACCCCATCAGAGATTTTGCGAGCTTGCTGATTCCTGAGTTGAGGGTAACTATTTCATGAACTTTTTTCTTTATTTTGAGACAGGTTTTATGTAGTCTAGACTGGCCTTGAACTCCACATGTAGCCGAGGATGACTTTGTGTCCTCCAGGTTTCCTCCTCTTTATCTCCTTCCTGAGTGCTAGGATTACAGGCAGGTTCCACCACACCTGTTCCCTGAGATTATCACAAAATCTCTCAACATTTATTCCTAACTATGCTACAAAAGACAAAAGTGGTAAGATGGAAACATTCTGTGCTGATTGGTGCTTTTGGTTTTGTTTCGGAGACAGGGTCTTCCTCTGTGTAATTCACTATGTAGCCCAGGCTGGCCTTGAACTTGTGGCCATCGTCCTCCCTCAGCCACCGGATGCTGGGATGTATGAGTCATCCTATCCCACTAAGAAATAGAATTTGGAACCTCCTACAAGGTGGATTCAACAACGGAACAAACCACTACTATGAGATAAGTCTTCTTCCCTTATCGAATGGCCCAAATACTGCGATGTTCTTTAAGGTAAAAGTAATCCGGAGATGTTATTTTTGTCATTATTTTAGAGCTTTTATTAATCACTGATGGGAACTTTGAATTTTCCATTGTCTTTCCACAATGGGGAAGAAAGGAAAAATCTGATAAAAATAAATATTCTGAAATACTAGAAAAAAAACAAAACAACAACAAAAACCAAATCAAATCAAAACAAACAAAAACAGAGCCAGCTGGGCATGCAGCTCAGCTTGTCTAGCGTGCACAAAGCCCTGGGTTTTTATCTCCAGTACTGTGTAAACCAAGTGAGTAGCACACATCTGTAATCCTAGTATTTTGGACACGGAGGCAGGAAGATCAGAAGTTCGAAGCCAATTTCAGCTACATACTGAGTTCAAGGCTACCATGGGTTCTGTGAGACCACGTTTGGTTTGTTCTAGGTTAAGTCCCCACCGAAAGGAAAAACTAGAAAGGGACGACTGGTGTTGCCTATTTTCTCTGACATGCTAGGAGTTAAAAACACAAGTTTGCCGGGCGGTGGTGGCGCACGCCTTTAATCCCAGCACTCGGGAGGCAGAGCCAGGCGGATCTCTGTGAGTTCGAGGCCAGCCTGGGCTACCAAGTGAGTTCCAGGAAAGGCGCAAAGCTACACAGAGAAACCCTGTCTCGAAAAACCAAAAAAAAAACAAAAAACAAAAAACACAAGTTTATTCATGATATAGCAAGCCATAGGGAAAATTTTACAAAGGGACTTCTCTTATAGATTTTGGACTCAGATAAAATTTCTCTTCTAATAGAACGCATCCATTTAGAATAGCAGGATGGTGGCTTAATAATGTCATTCACGCCTCTGTCTTTGCCATCTCTTGGCCTGGTTTCATCTGCAATCTTCTATCAAGATAGTTGTAGCATTCTATCCAGATCTTAAATATTAATAATTCTATCTCAGTGAGGAGGCGGGGGAAACCTCTTGCAACTATTTTCCCTCTAGCCTTGTCAGGAAGAAGGAGTACCAGGTCTCAGCAGGTCACTACTAGTGTCCATGATAACCTAAGAGAAATCAAACCCAAACATTACAGAACATACATGTATTGAAACAAGTCATGATTAATGGATAGATCAGCATACAGAAGACAGCCCTTTCCCAATCTGCCCGTTCCCGGTTCATTGTTATTCTGTCATCTCCAAGCGTTCAGAGTTCTACTATTCCTGTCTTCTCCATAGCTACATGCAGAGCCATACCGCAATGCTAGAGACTGGGGCGAAGACATGAAGAAGCAACTGCTGGATTGGGGCCTTGAGCCCCCCAGAGCTCTGCCCCATCTCCTTATTTTTAATTATTCATATTTGTGAAATAGGTTTGCTTTTTAAAGTCTAAATGTCCTTTATTAAAATTTTATTTTTACTCCACATATGCGAGTGTCTTGTGTGGATTGTGCATGTGAGTGCAGTGCCTTAGGAGGCCAGAAGAGGGAGTAGGATCCTCTGAACTGGAGTTCCACTTGGTTGCTGAGCCTTCTGAAGCGCTTGCTGCGCCCAGTCCTGAGCATGAGCCGCATGTGTTTATAACCACTGAGTATGTTTCCAGACCTGTCTTCTTTTGGTCAAGTCCAAGAAATCTTGGTGGGTCATTTGTTCACCGTTCACAAATTTGAGGGAGACAAAGTTGAACTCGAAGTAACTCTAGCTCTACTACCTACCGTCTGAAAAACTTTAGAGCTCAGTATTGCGAAACAGGTTAATACACTGTTTTGAATGTGGTCAGATGCTTCATAACCGCAGGTTCTTTAGAGTCTTGCACCACAGCACACTGAACTCTCAGGGGATCTGAAGAGTGATAGCATAGGCAAATGAATTTAAGCACACACCCTTCTTCCCCAAACCAAAGTGCATGCCGAAGATTTTTTTCTTATGCGCCCTGATTATTTGAACTAGAAAAGCAACCATATGTTGAAAGCAACCATATATATGGTTTTCTCTAAAATTTCTAAAGCTAGTGATTGTGTGTGTGTGTGTGTGTGTGTGTGTGTGTGTGTGTTTTAATAAGGGCTTAGCTACCTGCAGCTTGTTGTGTGACCCAGGTACCAGTGGGGCCCAAGACACCAAACAAAACAGTGACCTGAATAAATTGTAAATTCATTCAGATTTAACTCTGGCCGCGGCAGAAGCTTGCCAAGACCTCGAACGCAGTGAGTGATTTGGGCCAGAATCCCATCAGCAACCTCAGGCACCAAGTTTCTCCCCTAGCTTCTTGCTGGGGAGTCCTGTACCCGGCAAGACGAGGACCAAGTTCAAGGGCTTTTTCTCCAAAGAACAAAGACCTCCGCAGTCTCGCTCTCGCACTCAGTGGCTCAAGTGTGCGGAGACCCACGCACCCCGCCCTCCTCTCCAGCGCGGGTCAGCGCCGCGCGCGAGGGACTCCTCGGGCCGCGCCCCTAGTGATGTCGCCGCAGGGCGGGCAAAGCCGGCCAATGGCGACGCTGGGCCGCCTTGCTCCTCCCTCTCTCCCGCGCTCCTCCCTCCCAACCCCTGCAGTCGGAACTCCCTCCTCCCTACAAGCCTCTCTCCATGCGTTCTCCCCCTCCGTGGAGCTCCTCCCACATCGCCCCTTCCTATACACTCCTCTCCCCCACTCCCTCGCGCTCCTCCCCATCACTCCTCCCAACACGTTCCTCTCCCCATCCCCCGCACTCCTCCCGTTCCCCCCCTTCCCCGCCCCCCCCCCCCGCGCTCCTCTGCGTCCCTCGCGCTCCTTCCCCCTCCCACGTGCTGCTCCCTGGCGCTCCTCCCCCTCGCCTCCTCCACGCTCCTCCCCTCCCTCGGGCTCCTCCCCCTCCCGCGTGCTCTCCCTCCTCCTTTCTCCGTGCTCCTCCCCCTCCCTCGTGCTGCTCCCTGGCGCTCCTCCCCCCCTCGCCTCCTCCACGCTCCTCCCCTCCCTCGAGCTCCTCCCCCTCCCGCGTGCTCTCCCTCCTCCTTCCTCCGTGCTCCTCCTCCTCCTCCCTCGTGCTGCTCCCTGGCGCTCCTCCCCGCACCCGCCACGTTCCTCCCCTCCCTCGGGCTCCCCTCCCTCCTCTCCTCGTGCTCCTCCCTCTCCCGCGTGCTCTCCCTCCTCCTTCCCCCGTGCTCCTCCCCCTCCCTCGTGCTGCTGCTGCTGCTGCCGCCGCCGCCGCTGCCCTCTCCGCGCTCCTCCTCCCGCGGGTGCGAGCTGTCAGCCGGGCGGGCCGGCTCCGTCATATGACCGGCCGGCGGCCGCGGCACCGCACCTCCCGTGCACCTCCCGTCCGCCCGCTGCAGCGGTCCCGCGCTCGCGCCCCCACCCCCCCGCCCCCGGGCGGCCGCGCCCCCGTCGCCATGGCCCCGGCGCGGCCGCCGTGGGCTGCGCGCTGAGCCGCCGGGTCCCCGAGCGTGGCCGCCCGGGGCCGCCCGCGTGCACGCCATGGCCCCGACCCTGCTCCAGAAGCTCTTCAACAAAAGGGGCGGCGGCGCGGCGGCCGCCCAGGCCCGGCCGCCCAAGGAGGAGCCTGCTGCCTTCAGGTGAGTGCGTGCGAGCCGGCGGGAGGGCCGCGCGGGATGGGGACCCCCCCCACCCCCCCCACCCCGCGCCGCCCTGTCCCCCTCCTCCCGGGCGGGACCCCCGCGCCACCTCGTCCCTTTTCCCCCAGCTCCTCCCGGGAGGGACGCCTGTCCCCTCCGTCCCGGTTCTCTTGGGGGAGACCCCACGTCTCTCTGTCACCTCTCTCCAGGTGGGACCCTGGCACCATCCTTCTCCCTCCTTCTCTCCCTCCCAGGGACCTTCCAGGTGGGACTCCGGGGCCTCCCAGTACCCTCTCTCCAGGTCTTTCAGGGTCCGAGAGCCACGAACCACCCTGTCCCCTCTCTGCTGTTTCCCCGGGGTGGGACCCCAGCGCCGTCCTCCTTCCCTGCTTTCCAAGTCTGTCCCCAGCTGGGAGCCTCGGGGACATCCTCTGCTCTCTTCCCCCAGGTTCCCCACAACATTTCCCTAGATTGCTCCCGCGTCCGAGCACCTCCGGGGGCCCCTGAGTACCTGCCAGGGTCTCTGGAGGGAAAGTCACCTGCATCTCCTCTGCTCCAGAGCCTGTAAGCTGTCATTTTGCGGGCAGCTCCCACCTCCTGAGTATGTGACAGTATTTTGAAGTTGTAAAGGGTGGAGCCATAAAAAAAAAAAAAAAAAAAAAAGCAGCTTCTTTCTTGCAGTGTATGACAAGCTCGCCAGCGGAGGAATAAAGTGTGTAATTTCCTCACCAGTTACAAGGCTGATGCCGCATGATGAGTGGAAAGGGAGGGAAATGCTTTTATGAAACCTCTCAGGGTCTAATTTAACAAAGCTGCAGCAGATATTTAATAGTTCATCTTCAGAACATACACCTTTGAATTAGCATGTATTAAGAAGCTTGCTCAAGACCCACAGTTCTAAGTGGCAGGTCTTGGCGTTTTGATCTAAGCAATGGACTTGGAATCTAGTCTTTAAAATCCCCATAGTTATGCTTTTGGGTAATAAGTTTCCGAAGATGCTTTCCGGGGTCCTGTACTGTTTCTCAGCACGCTTATGTTGAGAAAGTCATTTATTTGCTGGTTAAGTTTTCAACATTAAAAAAAAAAAATGAACACACTATATCGATTCTGGCATTCTGGTGGTGCTTTTTGTCCAGAATGTCTGCAAAAGCAGTTTATTGTTGAAGAAGTCTAGAGTCAGTACAATAAGCCTTTTAAAAGTTAAAGTAAAACTTTGAAATTATTACTATTATTTTAATATTTATTTAATATTAAATATTATTTAATATTTTAATATCACTCTGGTAGTCCAGGCTGGCCATCTTCCTGCCTTTGCTTCCCAAGTGCTGGGATCACAAACCCGAGGCATCACATTTGAAATGAATTTTGATCAAACTTCATCTTCTGTATTGTTTAAAAATTTTTTTTTTATTTAAAACAGATACAAACCCTCACTAGAGTTATACAAGATTTTCTTTCGTTTTGTGTTTTGACACAGAGTCTTATGCAGCCCGGGCTGGCCTCGATCTCCTCCTGATTCCCCTCTTACTTCCTCTCAAATGTATGTATTACATTAAACATGGGTGCCGCCATGCCTGGCTCCAGCTATGTGAGAACGAAACGTTAAATAGACTGGTATTTGTGTGTGTGTGGTGTTTGGGAGGGAAGTTGTGAGGGTTCCATGTATCAGAGTCAATGTCATTACAGAGAGGCAAACTGAACCTGATGGTGTGGGTAGGGAATTCGGTGCCTTTTACCTGTCTGCCTACTAGTGCTGCTGTATAACTTCTCAAAATGGTAGGATTCCTTTGAAATCAGGATGTGTAATTTCTCCTCTTTCTTCCTGGAACCCCAGACTAGAACGAGGTGCTAGGTCTGGCGAGAAAAAGGCCTGTGTGATCCAGGTATCTTCACTTTGGCAGCCCTCACCAAGGACTTTTAAAGTCATTGGAGTGCTGATGGAGATGCCGTGATGTTGTTTCTCGAGTTCCCGGCCTGTTTGTCCGCCACCACTCCCTCTGTGGATAAGGTTAAATTTGGTGCATTTTGAGCAACAACAAAAAAGTTGTGACTATATTTAGGGCTTGGCCATATTAGGAAAATTGATTCCCACTTTGTGAGCACGTTATTAGTACCGTGTTTTGACTTCTCATTGGTGTATAAGGAAGACCAAAATTATGCCATGGAGTCTTTCATTTTTTTTTTTTTTTGCATGATAAATTCATTAGTGTGTATTGTGTGCATGTTCGTGCACATGTTCAAACAAGTTCCACAGCATGCATGTGGAGGTCAAGGGACAACTTTCAGAACTCACTTCTCTCCTACCATGTGGGTCCTGGGACTCGAACTCAGGTGATCAGGCGACAAGTACTCTTGGCTGCTGAGCTACCTTGACAGTCCCCATGTAGTATTTCTTTTCTTTTGTTCACCGCAGTTTTTTATTTTTAATAAGCTTTTTGAGGCAGATGTTTTTGAAGAATTTTGAGATTCCCTCTCCTCCTTTTTTGAGACAGGGTCTTCAATAACCCAGGCTGGGCTAGAAGTCAAAATCTCGGTCCTAATGTGATCAGATACTGGGGTCACAGATTCACCACCATGCTGGGCACTTGTATGACCTCTGTTCTTATCTGGGCTTTTCCCTCCTCCCCGCATCCACATCGTCCTGTAGTTTTCTTGTGTGTCAGAGGTAATTTGTTGTCTGAGTGAGTGGCCGGAACCTCACACTGCTTCCAGATCATTCTCTGTCAGTCATCACTTACAGAGCGTCATCACAGTCAAGATTCCTTCTTACACATTTTCTTTACGATCTGGAGAAAACACCCATTTTTTTTAATGGCCTTGGTGGGAACAGAAAGGAATCAAGAGAGGTTGAATTTACAGTCTGACCCAAAGCAGTCAGGAAACAGGATATAATTGTAATATTTCTGAAACCTAGACCTTGCTTAAAATTATATTGTATTTGGCGTTCTAGAAGGTTTTGTTTACTGGTCTTCCAAATGCTTTTCACTTTTAATTAATTGGTAAGTATCTATTTGAATAACTCTCTGGCCAAGTCCGAAAATGAATAGAATTTAGAAATAAGACTTCTGGACTTAAGGTCAACATGATTACGTAGGACTTCAAAAAAATATTTACTTTTTTTTATATATGTGTGTTTGTGTGTCTGAGTGTATGTATGTGCATCAGATGCATGCAGAAGCTTTCACAGGTGTTAGGTCCCCTGGAGTTACAGCTGGTTGTGAACCTGTGTGGATGTTAACCAAACTTGAGTCCTCTGCAAGAGCAGCCAGTGCTCCTAACCACCGAGTCATTTCTCCAGCCCCTACATAGGTCTTTTTAATGGTCAAGGTATATCCAGTGTCTTCATATCCGGCTCATATTTGAAACATTATATTATCTTTTTTTTCCCCCATGTACTGAGGACCAAACCCAGGGTCTCATGCATGCTAGTTAAAAGATTATCTTAAGATTGTTTTCATTGTTTTGAGACAAAGTCTCTTTTATTTTACTTTATTAATTTTTTAAAATTTATTTTACATACCAACCACAGTTTCCCCTCCTTCCTCTCCTCCCGTTCCCTCTTCCCACCGCCTTTCTACACCCCCCTCCCCCATCCACTCCTCAGAAAGGGGTAGGCCTCCCATGGGAGTCAACAAAGCATGGCATACCAAGTTGAGGCAGGACCAAGGTCCCCCCCCCCCCTTCAACCGCATCAAGGGCTGAGTAGGTCTTGAACTCTTGATCCTTCTGTCTCTATCTCCCAAATGCTGAGATTCCCAGTCTGTGCCACTGTGCATGGCTCTTATATTATTGTTATTTATTTATTTATTTATTCATTCATTCATTCATCGTTGGGCCTCAGACTGAATCTACAGCCTTGCACATGCTAGGAGTTTTCAGGTTTTGATTCTTTGGGTTTTTTGAGACAAGGTCTCCTGTAGCCCAGGCTGGTCTGGAACTTCTGATCCCCATAGATCAGAATACACTTGAAGGTATTTCAGTTGCCGGCATGTGCTATCATGCTTGGTTCTTGTTTGTTTTTTTGTTTTGGTTTTTGGTTTTTCGAGACAGGTTTCTCTGTGTAGCCCTGGCTGTCTGGATCTCGCTCTGTAGCCCAGGCTGGCCTCGAACTCACAGAGATCCACCTGCCTCTGCCTCCCAGGTGCTGGGATTAAAGGCGTGTGCCACCGCCGCCCACATCTTGTTTTGTTTTTTAAATATCTCTGGTAAATTATTGGGCCAGTTTCCACTTGAGAGGTGGTGGGAAAGATGGGCTGTTAAATGCTTTCCTCTCTTCTGGATTGGTTAGATGAAGTGAATATCCCGTCAGACACGGGGAGCAGATGAAAGCATTGTCACCGCTCGGTAGTTAACTGAGTAAATGCCACCAAGAGGGAGATCTGTGGTAATTAGCTGTGTAAATATCAACAAGAGGGAGCTTACTTCTTTCCTCCAGTCCTGAATACCTAAGGCCAAATGGCCTAGTTAGTGGTAATCCCCATTCGTTCTGTTAGAACAATTCAAATAATCTGTTACAGGGCTAGGATAAATATAATTAAATCCACTTATTACCAAAGAGCTGCTAATGCCAGTTTACAGCTTGGCCTTGCACCTGTACAAAGCCTTCGAGGATGCCCATGGCTGTGTGCCCTAGAGTTCAGGGTGTAAAGGACAACAGATTATATACTAAGATGAATAAACAGACATACTCCAGGAATGATGACAAATATATACATAAGCCTAAATCTGAGAGAGAATACAGTTTTATACTCAGTTCAAAATTAATTAATTGTTATTGCCATTCACTGTTATTATGGTAGGCATGATTTGGGCAAGATTGCCTTCCTTCATATTGCCAGGGTGTGGTTATTTCTAATGGGATTGTTCTATGGCAGAGTAGAGAATATTCTGGGAAAAAAAAACATGGTTTGTGTTCTAGTAGACCCCCTCCCCCATGGTGTGTGTGTGTGTGTGTGTGTGTGTGTATATGAGGTGTGATGTGTATGTATGTGATGTATGCATTTGTGTGGGCATGAGTGTTCCACAGCATACTTGTGATCAGAGGTGCATGTCCTGGCTTTCCATCTTGCTTGAGACAGGGTCTCTTTCTGTTCTTTTTATGCTGCCTTTTCCACTAGTTGACCGGAGGTAACAGACCTTGTGCTGTGTGGATGGGTTGTATATGGGTTCTGGGGATTCAAAGTCTTGTTCTTAGGTGTCCACGGCAAGTGCTTTACCTACTAAAGCATTCCCCAACCTCATACATTCACATTTATAATGCCCATAAAATAAGACTCTATAGAGATGTCCTTGCCTGCCACTGTATATCTATCTACTGGCTTACTCTTGATGTACGTCCTTGTTTTGACATATTATCACATATTGTGAGAGGTTATTAGTGATTTTAGCAGAGGTGAATAAGGAAACTATGCCATCCAATGCCCTTAGACTATCTAAGCACAGCGATGCATGCCTGTAATCCTAGCTTTCGGGAGGCTGAGACAGCAGGATCAGGAATTGAAGGCTAGCCTCAGTTTTGTAGGGAGTCCGAGACTAGCCTGGGCTACATGAGACCTTGTCACAACACAACAAAGTAAACAACAAAAAGAGATCTTGGAAGACAAAATAGGGAAGCCATTTAGTCTTGCCTCATGGAACATGTTGACATGAAGCTGAACAATAATAGGTCTAGATTTTCTCTGCTTGTCCAGTGTTAAGTCATGTGTAAAATGATACAGTCCTATATGAAAGATTTTAGGTGAGGAGGTAATAAAGTGGGTTAGAAAACTCTCAGAAAGAACAGAATACAACTCAAAATGATTTTAAGCAGTAGCAACTCATCTTAGGTAATGAAGTTTAGTATTCCTCTTTTGACGCTTTTCTAAACATTGAACTGTTTCCAGAGTCTGCTTTCTTCCTGTGCAGACTTGAAGTAGATGTTTTTTTCACTTGTTTGTACAATTCTTTTGATTGCTGTTTTGTTTCCACACTGTTGATTTTTAGCCTTGATGCAGTCAGTGGTAAAACACAGACCCTGTGATTTCAGAGACGCATTAAAGACAAATAGCAGGCAGCATTTCAGACCCGGACACATGTGACTGCACATTCAGAAATACTTCTAGTAATACAGTACTTCCCCCCCCCCACCCCCCCCCCCCCCCCCCCCCCCCCCCCGCCCCCAGTTATTTGCAAGTTGTTTTTTTTTTCCCCACCCAAAGCATTTATTTAATGGAGCAGATGAAATCCACACTTTTGTAGAATTTCGTAGAAAGCTAAATAGTTCCACTGTGCAGCTCTGAATTTGATAGGTATGTCAAAGACAATGGGTTCTGAAGCTACAGCCGTCCGTGAGAAGACACTGTGTTGTGTAGTACAGGGGTCTGATGTGTTTTTTTTCAATGGCTTTTCATCAACGTGCTTTAAAATTTTCACTGGTGTATGTTAATTATACGAAGCAATGGGTCTCATTCTGGCATTTTCATACATGTATACAATATGCTTTGCTCAAAACCATGGTTTCTTTATGACATTTCCATAAATTCTGTAATGTGCTTTCTTATGTTCAGTCTTCCGCTGCCCTTCTCTTACCTCCCTTCTTTCCTCCTGGTTTTTATTATCAAGAATGAAATTTTAGTGAGCTGGAGATACAGCCTAATTGGTAGAGTACTTACCTAGCCCACAAGAAACTCCGGATTCAACCCCAGCACCACATAACCTGGGTGTGGCGATGCACACCTGTTATCCAGCACTCGTGGGGTAGAGGTGGGCGGGGGGAGCAGAAGGTAATTCTTGGCTACATAGCAAGTTAGAGGCGAGCCTGGGGTACACTAGACCGGACCTAAAAATTAGGCCTCTTCGTTAAGATAACTGAAAGCTCCTGCTGTTACAATAACACGCTTGTTGTGAGATTTAATATATTTTAAACACAAGTTCAGTACAGGTCTTAGGAGGGCAGTTTTGCTGCTTCCCCTCTGTCTGTGAGGCCCGGAGTGGCCTTTCTCTAGAACTGGAGCATAGTTCTGTTGCTGAGTGCAGGTTCCCAGCTTTCCTAGGGAAGTCTGTACAGAAGGGTGACAGGCTCTTCTTTTTTTTTTCTAGAGCTTGAATGAGAGACCTGGGTTGGATTTTTTTTTTTCTTTTTGTTGTTGGTTTTTGTTTTTTTGAGACAGGAACTATGCCGCCCAGCCTTGTACCTGTTGTCTTCCTGCGTGAGTGAGCCTCCGCAGTACAGGGCTTATAGGCGTGAGTACTACACTGGGCGAGGCTAGATGTTTATAAAGCAAAACCATGTAATTATGTTTTTGTGATTGTTTTCCTGTGCGTCAGGGTGTCGCTGTCTAACCTGGGCTGGGCTGGAATTTGATGTGTAAACCAGACTGCCTTCCCACTTGGGCTGGGCAGCGAGTGCATGGCTGCTGTAAACCAGTTCTAACGTGGGAGTTTGCCGCGTGACACATTACTGTTTGATGGAGTTTGTGGGGTTGAAATTTGGACCTGGACATGTGCAGAACTTAGAGTTGAAAGGAGAATTTTTTTTTTTTAATTGTTGTTAGTTCAGGTTGTGTTTCATGGTTTGCTTCTAAAGGTCAGCTTAAGGAAGCCACTTTGTTTCTTGGCAAGGGAAGTTTTATTTAAAAAAAAAAAGGCTCCGTCTTGCCTCCTTGCTTTCCTCCAGTGCTTTGGCTGTCAGCCTGAACTGCTGGTGGTTGCATAGGAGGTAGGAATGGTAATGTGCATCACTTCTCTAGCTACCGTTTTTCTTCTCGTGCTGTAAAAAGGGACCCACGACTTACAGTGATTACACAGGGGCTTTGCCTAATGTGAATCTCTGGGCCTGGGCTGTGAGGTCATGTTCTGGGCTCTAAAAGTGAGTTGGTAAGTTCCTCTTTCCCAAGCATACTTTATCTCAGGTTTGTAAAAAAAAAAAAAAAAAAAAAAAAAAAATGATTATTATATAAAAGAGGAAAAACAGGATGGACTTTTCCAGCTCACTGGGCATGTAATAGTGATTTCTCTCCACCCCACCCCATCTGTAAATGGAACATCCATGACTCACCATGGCCCACACAGGCACTTTTGTAACCCTGCTTGAATTGGGGGGTGGGGGGGTGGGATGGGGATGGAAGGAGATGGGCTGGCCTCCCCTTTGTTCAGGCAGATTCTGTCCAGCTGCCATTGTATGGACTTCTGCAAAGGACAGTGGGCCTTCTCATACATCATGCTACACAGCTTTTTAAACAGTGCTTTCTGTTTGTTCCGAAAGAATGCAGTAAACCAGTGTAATGAAAGTGCAGCCAGTAAGAATGTAATGTTGTACATTAGTGTTGTGTAGTAGAGTGCTCTTCTGTTACGTAAGATTTTAGTATTAAGAGCCAGGGGGATGGTTCAGATGGTTCAGGGGGTCAAGGTGGTTGCCATCAGGCCTGAGGACCCGAGTCCAGTCTCTGAGACCCACACGGTATAAGAAGAGAACCGATTCACAGATTGTTCATTGAATTCTATGTCTGTGCCATGGTTGTATGTCTATATACACACACACGTACAAATAAATATAAAATTTAAAACTGGACAAAATTTAAAAAGTATTTTAGTATTAGCATCAGTCTGAGACCCTCATATTTTTTCTCTAAGCTGTATTCCTTTCATTTGGATTACATTTAGAATCTTTATAGTTTTTTTTGTGCGTGTGATCTTTTTTTTTTTAAGGGTGGGTGTGGCTGGGGATTGCTTTCTTTGAGCTGAACTACATCCCTAGCTTTTCAATTAAAAATAATTTTTTAAAGTTGCCTAGACTGGTCTTAAACTCTCTTGATAGCCCAGGCTTCCTGGAAGCTTTTCTTTTTTTAAAAAAAAAAAACAAAAAAAACCCTCTGTTGTAGCTGAAGTTTTCTCCAGTCCTGCCTGGCCCACGGTCAGGACAAATCTCTCTCACTGGCTAGTCCCACAGCCACTCAGACCCAACCAAGTAAACACACAGAGACTTATATTGCTTACAAACTGTATGGCCGTGGCAGGCTTCTTGCTATCTAGTTCTTCTATCTTAAATTAACCCATTTCTGTAAATCTATACCTTGCCACATGGCTCATGGCATACCAGTATCTCACATGTTGTTTCTCATGGCAGAGGCTGGCAGCGTCTCTCTCACCCAGCCTTCCTGTTCCCAGAATTCTCTTCTCTGCTTGTCCTGCCTATACTTCCTGCCTGGCTACTGGCCAGTCAGCATTTTATTTATACAGAGCGCTATCCACAGCACTCTGTCTCTCTCTGTCTGTCTGTCTCTTTCTCTCTCTGTGTGTCTTTTTGTCTGTCTGTCCGTCCGTCCGTCCCTCCCTTCCTCCCTTCCTTCCTCCCGCCCTCCCTCTGCACTTCTGCCTGTGGGTCCTAGGGGTGGAACTCAGGCTGTCAAGTTTGGTGGCAAGCACCTTTACCCCCGAGCCATCTTACTGGCCCTCTGCCTTGAACTCTTGATCTTCCTATTTCAGCCTCTCAGTTGCTGGCTGGGATTATAGATATGTGCCATCACACTGTACCCATGATTTGCTTAATTCGTAAATTAAGCTCTGAATTTGTACCTAGCATATGGCTGTAGAGTGGTATATATATATATATATATATATATATATTATATATCTTTGAAAAATGATTTTTTTATCACCTTAACCTAGAATTAAAAAAAATACTATTTTATTCTGTTTTTACTTATGTGTATGAGTATTTTGCCTTCATGTATATGTGTATACTACGTGTATGCCTGGTGCTCACATAGACCAGAAGCGGGTGTCCAATCCTCAGGAACTGGAGTTACAGAATATTGTTAGCCATCATGTGGTTTGGTTGAACAGAACCTATGTCATCTGCAAGAGCAGCAAGTGCTCTTAACCACTGACCTATCTCTCCAGCCCTGGATTTTTAAAAATCATAAATAAGAGCATGTCTGTATTTCATAGATCTTTAAATTAATGGTCATTGCTGCTTTTTAATCTACTGATACCTAATAGAAAATGAAACCCAGTTACTTGGCATCACAGTGTGGTGGTGTTTGTTTTTGCACAGTTTTGGGGGGTCCACCACCCAGCTCCCAAATAAATCACACAAGGAGACTTATTCTTACTTGTGATTGCCCAGCCTTAGCTTGGCTTGTTTCTAGCCAGCTTTTCTTAACTTTAGATTATTGTTGTTCGAATCTTAGACGGTCTTTTAATAAAAAACCCAGAGCCAGATATCAGGGTGAAAACTGAAAGACCAGAGAAGCAGAACAGCCAGCCACTAGCTCACCTCTACAAAATCCTCAGCCTAAAGAGAGTGAGTTCCTGTTTCCTCACACCTGCTATACCTTTCTCTGCCCTGCCATATTACTTCCTGGGATTAAAGGCACGTGTGCTTCCCAAGCAAAGGCATGAGATCTCAAGTGCTGGGATAAAGGTGTGTGCCACCACTATCTGACCTCTGTGTCTAATGTAGTGGCTGGCTCTGCCCTCTGATCCTCAGGCAAATTTATTCGATACACAATATGTCACCACAGATTATCCTGTCTACCTTTTGCCTCTGGGTCTTTCCTGTTCTGTAACTTCTGTCAATCTTACTCTTACTCTGTGGCTGGCTGTGTAGCTGGGTGGCTGCCCCTGGAGTCCTCCTCCTTCTCTGGATCCTAGATCTTTTGCTCTCTCTCTTCCGTCTCTTTTTCTCTTCTTCCAAATATCTCTTTCTATATATTCTCTCTGCCTGCCAGCCCTGCCTATCCTTTCTCCTGCCTTGCTATTGGCCAGTTCTTTATTAAACATCAGGTGTTTTAGACAGGCACAGTAACACAGATTCACAGAGTTAAACAAATGCAACATAAAGAAAAGTAACACACCTTAAAATATCCTACTACAACAGTGCCTCTGGGCACCGGGGCTATAGAAATTCATTCTCCCAGAGTCAATAGGGAGCCTGCATACCTGCTAGGAGCTTGGTCTGATCCAGTAAACTTAGTTGCATGTTGTTATGGCAACTATTGGGTTTTTCACAAGTTGGGGACAGGTTAGATGTTAACCTGCACATTTCTCAAGCAGGGTTGGTTTAGGATGTGTGAGGAAAAAGCTACAAAATCACTAGTCTAGTCTCTGTAGCGTTTAATACTTTAGATCCCAGCTATCTCTCTGATGTTCCCAGAAAGTTGGGTATTCTCTTTTTCTATTATGCAGACAAACCTTTGGGGCTATAGGGTAAAAGCATTGTTTAGTTCTTAATTAACTGTATTTAATCATTATTTTATATGATCTGGACTGAGGTCCTCATGCTTTATTGACTCAGCCATCTTCCCAAATCTCACATTATTATTTGACCTATTAGCTCAAAAGAAAAAGCTCTTGTTCATGATGATTTAAAAAAGATGTGTGTTAGGCAGACATTCTTTAGGCAATATCATTATGCTGATTAATGACAAACACTCACTAGTTGTACAGTAGGAAAGTAGCAAAACTACGGTGTTAGCTTCATAGGATACCAGGTGATGTGGAAATGATTACGACTATGTTATAAACTGTTTACTGTAGATTAGAAATTCCAAAACTGTTTGGTATCGAAGTGGTGAATGTGTCAGTAAATATGCAAATAGATAACCAAGAACTAAAAAGCTAAAAGGAAGTTAAAAAAAAGTGTCGTGGTGGGGTGATGATGGTGGACAAACTGCTTAAAACAATGAGGAGGGAGCAGATGTATCTGAGGCTGTACAGAAATAGTTCCAGAACTCTTCACCCTCAGTGTGCTGAGCACTGTTCTCGCACATGGCTGATTTGGAGAGTGTGTGGAGGGATGCATCTGACTTCTGCTTGCTCCAGCTAACACTGTTAACATGCACACGAGCTCTAGTTGGTGCAAATTCACAATCCGTGATCTGTCCATCATTGTGCCTCCTCAAAGCCATCAAGTCCAGTTTGCATTGGACTTGGATCTTAATGCTGCTGGCTTGGCTTCCTGTGCTCCTGTCCCGGATTCCCTGAGTGCTGGGATTGCAGGCAGGCATGGCCACACTGGGGGCCAAGCTTTAGGCTATATTTTAAATTTATTTCTTTACGTTTATTTCTTCTTGAGGGGGAAGCCATGAATGTGTGTTGGCGCGTGCGTGCTGTGGTGCAAGTGTAGAGATCAAAGAACCAATCTGTGGGAGTCTTTCCACCACGTGACTTCTGGGGACCAGACTCAGATCATCAGGCTCAGGGGCGAGAGTGCCTTTACCCACTGAGACATTTCACTGGACTCCGTCATTCTTTACTCCCTTCTGGTAGTGAGTTTCACAGCTGGGAGAATTGAAGTTAATATTGTTCTTAACATATACTAGCAATGTGAGGTGGAGCAAGCTGGACTTGACCTTCTTGTATGCTAAATTAGCATGTTGTGGCCTTTCCCGAGGAGCTGTGAGGAAATAACTGTTCCCTCCAGATAAGGCGCCAAAGAAATGAGTCCATCCAAGTCTAGCTTGGTCAATCAGTGAGTTTATTGGGTTTACTTACAGATGTGACGTTGTGAGTGATTCAAGGGCGGCTGCATCACCAGAAGGTCCACCTGAGTATGCATGAGGACTCCAGAAAGTTGTGGCCCCAACTCCCAGGCTGTTTACTAACTCCCAGCAGTTACTAACTGCTTATACGACCTTAGGAGGTGGTCATGTGAGTCTCCTAAGATCTCTGAACTTCCTCAGCCTGGTAAGGTTGGAGGGATGCCTGAGTGGTCAGCTCCCCCGGTCTTCAGGAGGAAATGTTTGAACTCACAGGAAATAGCTGCAGAACATGATTAATGCTGATTGAGGGTTCTTGCCAAATCATATCAAGGTTATCACTCATCAAAACTGTTGAGTCCCACTCACCAGACTGTAGCAGGTAATTTCGTTGTGAGTGAGATACTGTCATGATGTGTCTTTCTGTTTTAATTTGGGTGGCGGAGGCGGGTTGAACCCAGTACCTCACACATGCTCACATGTGTTTGCCTACTTAGCCATGCCCTGGCCTCTGGTTACTTCAGAAAGCTTCATGTGCAAGGTACTGAGCCCCCAGCTCACCATTTTCTTTCCTTTTTTCCTTGTAGATTTTCTTTCTTTTTATTTTATGTGTATGAGTGTTTGCCTGATATGTATATCTGTGCATGCAGTGCCCATGGAGGGCAGAAGAGGGCATTGGCTCCCCTGGGACTAGAGTCACAGATGGTTGCGAGCTGCCATGTGGGTGCTGGGAATTAGACTCAGGAAGATGGTTCTTAACCACTGAGCCACCTCTCCCTCCCCCTCACTCTTTGCCTTGAAAGGTTTACCCCAGAGCTACCATTAGTGAAGAGGGCACAGCTGTCCATGAAGATAAAACCTTGTTTTCTGCCCATTTGAAAAAAATACCTGGAGCAGGACATAAGGCTCCACACTTGTAATATCAGCATTTGGGAGGCTGAGGCAGAAGGAATGAGAGTTCGAGGTTAGCCTAGGCCACAAAATGAGTTCTAGGACAGCCTGGCTACAGTGAATCCCTTTGACAAACAAAACAAACAGTCTTGGATGTGGGGCCTTGATCAGCTGTGACCTAAACCTTTGGGAAAGTAGATTGGCACACACACATTTCTCCCTCCTCTCCTCAGGAGTGGGAGGGGGCCATTCACTCACTGTGTTTGGCTCTGAGTGGCGTACGTTATCGTGGTTGGGACTCTTCTGGTCCTGTGGCGTTTGGAAGCTTGGTCCAGCTTAAGGCTGAGGTTTGCATCTGAGTGTAGTATTATCTATAGGCTGTGGTGCTCCTATTGCTGCCTCTGTGGGACAGATGGATAGATGTACAGGTGCCTTTTCAGGGAACACTGGACAGGATGTGGAAATGAGGAAGAGTGAATTATAAACACGAGAAATAATAAAACTAAGTAGTCATACTTACAGTAAGGTCAGGGTCTTGAGCCTGAGTCACCTGGGAGAACGGTAGCATAATTAATAGAAATAGGAACTTAGAAGGAGAAACGGCTTTTAAAAGGGAATACATATATTTGGTATCAACATGAGTTGTCTAGAGATGAAGTTGACCGCCTCTGAGTAACACCGTGTGAAGTGAGATTTATCAGAAGAGGTGTTAGCTAATGTCGGTCAGAGTGCCAGAACTCATCTTTAACTCTTGGAAGCCTTTCTTTTTCTACCCTCCCCACCTCATTACTTTGCTAAAATTGTTTCTCCAAACTCAGTCAGCTGCCACCTCTGATTGTCTTTGCTGATTGCTTTAGGGTGGATGCTGGCCCCGCTTAACTTGTGAACTCAGTGTTTTATTCTTTCATGTGGCAGTTAATATGCTCCAAGCCTGTTTTCTTTTGAACATATGTATGTGTAAACTTCGATTTTGAGGCATGTGCGAGGGTGTGGGGACTAGAGAAGAAAAGTGGAAAATGTTTGGGGGGCCGCTGTGAGTGAGAGGCGCAGCAGGGGAAGGGAGGGGGGATCTCCCAAGTGCGGTGTGCATGGACATTGTGGGAAACTGCTACTGTGTAAGCTAATTTTAAAAGTAAAAGTACCCTTAAAAGTTGTAAAATAAAACACAGTGCAACTACTTTAGAAAGCAAAACGGGTGGAATTTCATTTGTATTTCTTTTTCAGACTGTTCAGTTCTGTGCTGTATTTGTTGACTGGTACTTCTGGTTTTTCGGGAAGTTAAGTTTTTGTGATTCTTTATGTGTTTTAGGTATTAAACCCTCTCACCCTGGTCTCAAGTATAGCTGATAGAGTGTTCTCCCATTCTGTAGGCTGTCTTGTCTGTTATTCCATTGACAGTTTCTTTTGTTCTGTAGAAACATTTTAATTTAGTGTAGTCCTGTTGGTTAATTTGGGGGACTATTTCCTGTACTATTGAGGTCTTATTCACAAAAAAATTCCAGTCTGTACTTATATCTTCAGATGTTTTCTCTTAGAAGTTTCAAATTTCTGGTTTCTTTGTGTCCTTTGGCTCCATGGTCAAGAGCGTCGGGTGCTTCTCCAGAGGGCCTGAGCTCTATTCCTGGCACCTATGTGGTGGCTCAAACTGTCTGTAACTCCAGGCTTCTGGGGTCCAGTGCCCTCTTCTGGTCTTTGAAGGCACTGCATGCATGTGGTGCACAGATACACATGCAAACAAACACACACAAATAAGTCTTTACAAATTAAACATCCCACATTGATTCCTTGGTCCAGTTTGACTCCATGTTTGACAAACCAGCATCTGTATTTATTGTGTAGGACAGGAACCAGGTGGCTGTAGAGCTAGCAGGCGCTCTCCTGGATACGGCAAGATCTGGTACATACGTCTTCTGACTTCTGTATCATGCCTCTGCTGGTTTGCTGTCTTGTGGGTATGGAAAGTGTCCCCTCCCCCTCCCCAGCCTCCATTCTGTACTCATCGAAGACTGTTATTTTGTTCTGTGACAGGGTCTTTTGTAGCCCAGGCTGGCCTTGAACTCACTCACTGTGTAGCTAAGAAGGGTGTTCAACTCCTGATCCTCCTGCTTCCCCATCTCAAATGCTAGATTATAGGGCATTGTCATCAATGACACCTGTGCCGTTAGTCTGTGTTCTTTTGTGGTGTTCTCGTTAGGCATTTGCTTCGTTCTGGCATTGGCAGGACAGTTAGGTGACTCTTAGGGTCAAACCTGGCCTCCTTCCCTTGGCTAGCTGACTCCTTTATGTGTCTTTCCCTCCCTTCCCTCAATCTACTCTAGTGGATTTACCTCAGTCCTTGACACAGTGTGGACTTTTCTCTCCCGGAAGGTTCTTTGCTTGGGACTTGCCCTCTCCTTCCTGTCTTTGTTCCTGTTTCTGCCGTGTTCTGTGTAGCCTAGGTTGGTCTTGAACTCATGATCCTCCAGCCTCAGCCTCCAGGGTGCTTGGATTACAAGAGCACTCCACCGTGCCTACTGCCTGTCATTGCTGATCATGCCTCTGCCGACTATGGTGGTTAAGAGTCAAGCTGTCTCCCCGAACCCGGAGATCTTACTGATTGGCTAGACGGGCTGACCAGCAAGCTGTGGGGACCCCCCATTCCCTGCTCCCAGCAGGTCTAGGGTGACAGATGCGTGCCATTGTGCCAGGCTTTCTGTGGTCCTCATGCCTGCACAACAGGCACTTTACCAACTTAACCACACACACCCCTGCTCCCAGCCCCTTTGATCTTTTGCTTGGGACTTTTGGTGGGTAATTTTAGTAGATGCACGTGACAGAGAAGATCGTCTACTAGTTTGACCGAGGAAGTTTCTAGAATTATAACACGTGATTGTGTAGTACACTTTATCCTTCTCTGCAAGAAGTGGCCTCTCAATTATGGACAGGCCTCTTGAAGAGTTGAAATTTTTTTTTTTAAACTCCAAAGCCAAAATACTATATTTGGGCCAGGTGTTGTGGCACATGCGTGTAATCCCAGCATGTAAGAAGCAGAGGCAGCAGGATTGCTACAAGTCTGAGGCTAGCCTGGTCTACATAGTCATTTCTAGGCTAGCCAGGGATAAGGAACAAGACCTTGTCTCAAAAAGCTAAAAACAAAACAAGCAAACAAAGAAAAAAAACAAACTAAAATACAGGCTAAAGAGATGGCTGAGCTATTAAGAGCACTGGCTGCTCATGTAGAAGACTTGGGTCCAGTTCCTATCACCCGCATGGCAGCTCAAAACCATCTGTAATTCCGGTTCCAGGAACTCTGACGTCCTCTTCAGGCCTCTGAAGGCACCAGGCATGCACACAGTGCACATCCATATATTCAGACAAAGCACCCACACACATTAAATAAAGAGAAATCTTTTTTAAAAAAAGCCAGAAAACAAAAATTGTTTAAAATGTTTATATTGTCTACTTGTTTTGGTGTGCATAGGCGTGCCGGTGCACAGGTGCACACATTCTGTGGTTCACCATGGAGGTCAGAGAACAATTTCCATAGTTCTCACCTGCAATGATGTGGGTACCCCAGGATCAAATTCAGGTCCTCAGGTTTGGCCAAAAGTGACTTTATTGGGTAAGCTATCCTATTGACCTCCCCCCAAAATACTTTTTTCACATATACACCCCCCCCAAATAATTTAGGGTTTTTTGTTTGTTTGTTTTTCTTTAAAGAAGTCACCACATTAGCTGCTTTTGTGCCGCTGTGGCCCATTTCACTTTAGAAGGATTTAGTTGAAGGATTCAGTCCATGGTTGTTTGGCTGCAGGTGCTCGGGGAAGACATGGTGGCGAAGGGGGCATGTGGAGGAGCTTCTTCGCGGAGGGCAGGAAGTGGAGAGAGCGCAGTTGCAGCATTCCTTAAGCAGACCCTGCTCCACTGGCAACAGGAGAATGCTAAGCTGATAGACCATTGTAGTCTGCCGCTAATGTGCTTATTACCCTGGCTCCCTACCTCCTGCTCTCCGGACCACACTCAGGATTTCCTGGCATTCACTTTTTGTTAGTAATCTGGTGTGCGGTGGCCACAATATGGTGACCCAAAGGCCTCTTCACCTTAGATGCTCATCCTTGGTCAAGAGTGAAAACAAGGTGACAGGGAAAAACTTCTGCCACAGGTGAATGGCTTTTGACTGGAGGTGGGAGAGTCTGTTTTTTTTCAGCTGCAGGGATGGTGGCAAGCGCTTAATCCTGGCTGGGTGAGGTGTTCAAGATGAAGGGGGTCTTACCTTGGGGGTAGGGAACCTGGTAGAGGACAGTGTGATAAGAGTTTGTATGCACCCGCTTGAAGCCGTTCAAGGTACCTTGGAAGAATAAAAGCAGCCATCAAATGCAGAAGAATCAATTAGGTTTTCCAGGCCCAGCCGTTTGATGGCTAATCTTGGTTGTCAACTGGACACACCTGGGAAGAGGGAACCTCAATCAACCAATTGCCCCCTTCTGATTGGACCGTGGGCACGTGGGGGGGGCCGGCTTTTTCTTGATTGCTAATTGAGGTAGGTGGGCGCACAGCCCACTGTGGGTGGTACCTTTCCTAGGCGAGTGAGTCTGGGCTGTATAAAAAGGGGAGCTGAACAAGCCGCGGAGAGCAAGCCAGAAAGCAGCATTCCTCTTTATCTCTGCTTCAGTTCCTGCCTGGGCATCCCTCCGTGATGGACGGTAACATGTAAGCCAAGTAGCCCTTTCTGTTCCCAGGTTGTCTTTGTTCAGTGTTTTATCACAGCAACAGAGAATAGCAGTGAGAAGTAGAAGAAGTTGACGGGCCACCAGCTGGGCCTGATAGTTTCCCTAAGGTCACACTCTCTAAAGAGCAGTGTGCGTTTGCGCGCGTGTGCGTGTGCCGAGGACGAGAGCAGCACTCCCTGAGGAGCGTTTCCCCCGTAGCTCACTTACTAAGATGATGGCTTTGGTGGTATTAGCCATGTGCTTTTATCATGATGCTTCCGATGCGTGCTTTGAGCGAGAAGGCTAAACATAAAAATGAACTTGCCTGAACTGCCTCGCCCCCACCCCCCACCCCCCCCCCACCCCCACCCCCACCCCCCCAGTTGGGAAAAACAACTCATTTTCAAATTCACTTTCTCCTCTATTCTCACAACACAGACACTTCTGACCTATGTGAGGTTCTTCACCTAAACGAAGCTGGTGAGCAATCAGTTCTGTGTCAGTGGACGCCTCTGAGGTGTTCAGGTCCAGTTCAGTTTTGACACTGTCTAGCTGCATATCCATGGGGAGGTAGCATCGTGTCCCACAGGCTGAGGGCTTAACCACGAGACTCCTCCCTGCAGATGCCAGTGCCGGTCCCAGGTGGTTTCACCTGTGGTTCTGGCCCACCAGCTGTAAATCAGGGTTCCCACAATCCTTTCTGCAGGGTTGATTAATGGGCTTGAGTCATTCACAAAACTCAAGGAAACGGGTAGAAGCTATGGCATCCTTTTGGAACATGCCATCCTCTGAGAAACTCCATGTGCTCGTCTTCCTGGAAGCTCTTTCAGACTCCTCCTTTGAGGTCCTTGTGGAAATATCACTGCATGGACATCATGGAAGCATGGCCCACTGTGGAAGTGTGTGTGATTGACAAGGTATGATCTAATGCTAATAGATGGGGTGGGACACCCATCGCGAGGCCTGTCTGTTCAGATTCTTTAGCCTTCCTTTCTCCTGAGTGTGGACAAGACCCCATCTGAAATGAGGGTTTTATCTCCTAGCAGACAAGGTAAGTCAGGAAAAGGCGGGAAAGATGGCTTTGGGGAAGAGGGATTCTGGTGCCTGTGGCCTGCTGCTCTGGGTTCTTATAGACTGACGATTCGTTTCCGGAGCTGGAAGTCTGAATGAGATGCCCTGCAGGAGATCAGTGTGAGGTGGTTTATTCCCCATCATTCTGTCAAGGAGTGTAATGGGAGCTGACGGCACACCAGGATGAAGACACAGGAGGCCTTAGAGAAAAGCTCAGCAAAGGGTCGCTGGGCAATTTAGGTCTCTTTGTTGAGCAGAGCCCTTCATTTTACATTTTTCTTTCAGTTTTCACTTTGTTTTTGAGCCTGTGTGTCCTATAGCAGAAGCTGTCCTTGAACTTGCTGTGCAGTCAAGAATGGCCTTGACCTCTTCATCCTCCTGCCTCTGTGAATGCTGAGATGGTAGGCATGTGACACCAGGCCGAGGTCTCTATGTGTGATTTTGTATAACTAAATCATTATTAGAATATGTTGCCGGTTTTCTGAAAGCCTAGCCCAAGGGAAGGGGGATGTGTGGGTGGGAGAGGAAGGTGGAGAGGCCAACAGTAAGTGAGGCAAGGTGGTTGGTTTTTTTGTTAGTTAGTTTTTAATAGGGATTGGTGCTTTCTCCTAAGCACTGATGTGGAGGCCCACAGAGGTTTCCTAGTGAGATCTGAGCTTGCTTTACCCAGCAGGGCTGCATTAGAGGATTTCTTGACCACGTGTGTGGTTCCCAGGTGATTGAAAGAGTTTGTACTTGGCTGTGCTGGGGGAGGTCTTTTGCTCCGCTCCTTGGCATTCCTATAAAAAGCCCCTTTGAAGAGACAGAAGGGGCCGGTGGATAAGGATCCAGGCCCTCCCGAGGCTATCCTGTGTTTCTATCGGTCTCTCTCCCCTCTATCCTTCTATCTAAATATTTCTCACTCCTACCTCCTCAGGAGTACTCTGGGCCTCTCACACACCAACAGACATGTTGTTTCTAGTTCTCATTGTAATCTTATCTTTTATTTTTGGTGTCCACAAACGGTCTAAACTTTAGATGTTCCCTTTACACTGAGAATGTTTTTCATTTTGTTTTTACTTAAATTTTATTTTGTGTGGGGTGTATGTATAAGTCAAAGGAAAACTTGTGGAAGTTGATTCTCTACGACTACCATGTGGGGTCTTCAGGGTGCCAGGCTTGGTAGCAAGTGCCCTTATCAGCTGGGCAATCTTGCTGGTCTGAGATTGGTCGGTCGGGGTCTCTCTCTCTCTCTCTCTCTCTCTCTCTCTCTCTCTCTCTCTCTCTCTCTCTCTCTCACACACACACACACACACACACACACACACACACACAGCTTGTATGTTGGCATATTTTGGGATGCAGATGCTTTGCTACTTATCAACCACTGTGAAATTCTGGAAATTTTCTCTCTGCTGTTTTTCCCTAAGCTTACAGGTTGTAATGCCTCCTTGCTCAGACTGTCAGTGTGATTGTCAGCCGTTCATTCCCCCACATGCTCTGCAGTTTGTAAAAGAGAAAAGAAAGTGCAGTTCATCCCATCTGCAGAAGGTTTGAAAATAGGTAAAAGGTGGTGGTATTGGGAGCACTGATGGAGCATTGCCCCTCTGGAGATGAGAGATGGTGAGACCCAGAGATACGGATTTATCCAGTTTTCCTCTTTGTCTGGAAACTTTCTTCCCTGAGAGGAGGCAGAATTAACTTTGAGTATAGTTCTTGCTGACAAATATTTATGAATGCCTTCTGTATTGCAGGAATTGTGTTAGATTCTAACAAGAGGCTGTGAAGTGAGACATGTGCTTTCAGGGAGCTACAGTTAACAAATGAACAGAGTTCATACTCCTGTGGGGTACCGACAGTGGAACCCCTGCTGGTCCACCTGCTCACTCCCGTGTGTTTGTAACCCGCAAGGCTGTGTTCCACAGGACTGCAGAGAGAGCCCCTCCCCCTGCAGAGGGTGAGATGGATGTACACTGTATAGGTTTGTCATCTCCTGGCTCAATTTTCGGTTCCCTTGTCATATGATTTTCGTTATTACGGTATTTAAGTCTGGTGAATATACGACTTATGGTCCAGCAAATAGAGGTAACGATTCTTCTCAGTTCTGTTTGTGTAGGAGTTGGGGAGACGGGCAGCTTCCTCCCAACTGTCGCTGATAACTTTGGACCCTGCATTTCAGCCATCAAGCACTTTGCTACTCACCAGGGGTTGGGATTCCTTTTTTTCCTCACTGGTCTCAGTGATGGAAGCTGGAAGTGGAACAGAGGCAAACACTTGCCGTCCTTGTGATTTGGACCTGTGCTGCCCAGCTCAGTGTGATGGCCACGTACAAACAGCTGCTGGAACTTAACATGTGTCGAATGTGAATGGAGATGGCTTCTAAGCCATCCAGGTACGGTGACATGCTGTAATCCCTGGACTCTGGAGAGTGAAATGGGAGGAATGTTGGAGCCAACCTGGTCTAAAAACTAACCAATTTCAGATGTAGTCCATGTTCTTGAGAAAGTCCTTACCTAGTTCAGGTATCCAGAGTGGACAGCCTAACAACACGCTGCCATGTGGTGAGATGTGAGGAGAGACTCATACTTCATAGTGTCAGCTAGAACATTAACTAATGTTGGTGGAAAAGTAGAAATCCAGGACTTGCTGTCAGTGGACACCGCTTCCACACAGTCCTTTATGACAGTTGGTGCACAGTCCAAATGTTCTTGCCTCAGTTATGCCCCGGGACAGTGTGGGACTGAGACAGTTCTAAGGGATGCCCACAGGGAAGAGCTGCAGCCTGGTTGTAGCTAGGCAGTTCTGAAGTCTGAGAAGCAAATCCTTCCATGTCCTGTCTGTCTCACTATGGTGGATGTTGGAGCATCTTTTCAGAACAGGGCATTGTGGGAAGTTCTTACCGGGTGAATGGATGACTTTGGTTTGTTGCTGAGTGAGCTTACAAGGTCTAGCTTGGAAAGTTACACGGAAGGTGTTTCAGAAAGAAGAATTGGTGTGATTTGGGGTGCCGTGCTTAGAGGTAGATGGGCTTAAAGGGGCCTTTTTCAGTGGAAGAGACAATTAACTTGCAAGTTAATTATTTCATAGTTAAAGTTTCTAACTTGTATTGATTTGTTCTTCAGTTTACTGTTCTCTGTGGACTGCGCAGAGTCTATTTTAGATTGTGTAATTTCTTGGAGAGTCCAGAGAACCAGATGCATTTTGAGAGGTTGGGATTGAAGTAAGGAGGTGACTGATTTTAGTACAATCATTTGCCAGATGTTGGGGCCAGTTGTTTTTCTCTTGGTCTTGTGTTGTGTGAGTCCCATGCTGCCGTCTCTGAGCCGTTATCCTATAAAACAGTGAGTACTCCGGGCCTTGTGCACACGGACGAACGGAACATCCCATTTGTCCAGAGCTGCATAGGGTTTCCGAGGAGTCCTCAGCTGCTGACATTTAACATTTCCAAAGCCCTTAGAAAGGGGGTGGGTAGAGTCAACAGCTGAGGAGGCTAGGCTCAGAACGTTGGAGTAGTTTCCCTGAATCACATGGACAGTGAGTAACTGGGCAGAACTAGGTGTAGCAGCTTGCCTTCCAGCCCAACCTTCTGTTCCTGGTGTGAGCAACAGGGCCCCAGATGACGGTGACCCCCTTGCCTGCTGGGATGTCTCCTGAGTTCCTGGTACTCAGGCTGACCATGAGGCACTTACTCAGAGATGTCTGCTGATTCACAGTTCAACATCCTTTTCCCTGCTTTCTCTTCTCATAAATTGATTTCTGCATGTTCTTAAGCAGCAGATATAGCCTTTTTTTTTGCCATTAGAACTTAAATTAAGAAATTAGGTTAACAGTCTTTCTTAATTAGTGATGTATTTGTTACCCAGGGAACTTTTAAATTTTAGTTTTGCTATGATATGAATCATGATTGTTACCCATCAATCTAAAATGGAAAGAGGACAGGCAAGAGTCATCTTTTAACAAGTATTTATTTAGTTTTGAGGTAAGGTCTTATGTAGCCAACCTGGACTACATAGGAAGTCCCTATATCAAAACTTAATGTATATTAGTTAGGCATTGTGGTATCCACCTGGGAGGTGGAAGGCAGGAGGATCAGGAATTCAGGTCATCCTTGGCTGTATGGCAAGTTCAAGGCCAGTTTGGGGTAAATGAGACTTTGTCTCAAAAAGCCAAAAGAAAAAAAAAAAAAAAAAAGAAACCAAACACCCTCAGAATCCGGCTGTAGAGCTCTGGCCTAACACTGGCAAGGCCCAGAGTGCCATCCCTTGTCCCAAAGTTTTAAATGTAAGAGGGGTCTTTTCACAAAAACACTGCTCTCTAGGGGGTCTTGGGGACCGGTCTAATGAGGGACAGGTGTGTGTAGCACAAAGCCTGTGAGGGGGTGCAGAGGGTTGTGAAAAAGAAGGCTTGCTACTGAGGGTCTGTCTCCCTGATGATCCAGCATGGTGAAAACTAAAGCTGTGGTTAGAGCATGTGAACTGATACTTCTCAGTACATTGTCTTGTGACCCTGGCCATATACAGAGCTTTGCGGTACATGCTCAGTAATGAGCTGCACATTGCAAAGTATCGGTGGAGAAGTTGATTGTGTTGCAGCTTTGCATCCAAATAAAAGAGAAGTGGGGGTTCTGTAGCATTCTCCCTTTGATGCTTTTCCAAACATATTTTCCCCAAGTGGTAAGATTCTGATAAGAATAATGGTAGTGCTGGCCATGGTGTCACATACCTGTACTCGGAGCACTTGGGAGGTGGAGGCATAAGGATCAGAAATTCAGAGTCATCCTTGGCTAAATAGAACATTTGAGGCCAGCCTGGACTCAATTTCTACAGTTGCTCTCCAGGATACTGTGTACTTGTAACTGTGTGCCCTGCTCACATGATTTTCAGGAAATGAGAGACCTGTGAATGATTCCGGACACGATGGCCTCAACCCAACAATAGCTCAGCTTCCAACTTTCTAAACAGGACTGGACTATTGATGCCTTTGCTAAGGTCCAAATGCTGGTGGCAGCCTGCAGACATCAGAGTTAAACTTTAAAAGTTATGTAATATTTGTTGCTAATGTTTTCTCATGGTTGATAATTTCTCTCTATATTTTATGTGCATGAGTGTTTTGTTCAAATGTATGTCTGTGCACCATGTGTGTTCCTGGTGCCTTCGAAGGGCAGGAAGAGGACACTGAACCCCCTGAAACTGGTTGTGAGCCTCCATATGGGTCCTCTGCAAGAGCAAGTGCTCTTCTTAACCATTCAGCTGTCTCTTTAGTCTCCTAACCTAATCTTAAAATAAGTATGGCTGTTGTTAATTTTACCCAAACAGAGGTAATAGGTTGCAAGAATCATACATAAGGAAGGAAGACTGTAGTTTGAAATCTGATTCTAGACCTTAAAGGAAGAACAACAACAACAACAACAAAAAAAAAAACCAAAACAAAACAAAACCCATGAAAGTCTATCTTAATGCTTGCAGAGAGGGCTAGTTATTTTTCTCAGATAGTGCCGCTTGGGTACGGTGACACTGCACTCTTGGGACAACCTCTTAACAGCTCTCCCTTGGTGCCTTTTTTATGATAAAGTATGAGAATAAAATAGTTGCAGCCGCAGCTTTATGACAGCTCTTCTCAGGGCCACTGTTCCATGTGTTAGGCTGGGAGAGGCTGCAGCCTTCTCTCTGCTTTTCTCAGTCCTGTGTTATCAGCAGACAGGCACTTCCTCAGATAACCCAGGAAGAGCTTGCTTTCTCTTTCTTTCTTTTTCTTAAGTAATGTAAATAGTTTAAAAATTTCCCGAGATAGCGAGATGGCTCAGAGGATAAAGGTACTTGCCACCAAGCCCGAGGACCTAGTTTGATCCCTGGAACCCACATAGTGGAAGGAGAGAACCAGCTCTTGCAAGTTGACCCCTGACCTTCACACACACACTCCCTCACACTTGGAGGCACACACACAATTATAATTCAACAGTTTTTTTTCCTCGTGTGTTGTATTGCTGCTTAGTATTAAAGTCTCCAAATGAAAGGAATTCTGGAGTTTTGTTTTTTTACCTCCATCTCTACACTGTTGGCTGACTTAAATAAATATTAATGGTAGCAGTTATGGTGAAGGAAAAAACAGTGTGAATACAATTGTGCCCTTGACAGGGCAAGTGCTTTTTAAATGTTTACTTATGGTTTTTCTTCTCAGCTGTTTATGGAATTGTATTGGCTCAGGTTAATTCCTGTGCACTAAAACCTACAGAATCAAGAAATCAAGGGATCATTTCTGGCAAATTTTTTTTTTCAAAGGCGTTTTATCTATTTGTAAATAATAAGTACCTATTACTGGAGAAATAGAGAATAAGAAGGAAAAGAAAAGTAGCATCAGTCTGGCTCCTTCAAGACGTTCTGATATTTACTTCTACTTTAGTAAGAATACGTGCAATATCAAAGTGTGCATACAACTTTGAGTCTTGCTCTTATTTAATGTTGTAGAAGAGGTCTTCTGTGTCCCGGGTTTCTATGAAGACACACTAGTCTTTTAGTTACTGAGTGGCTTTGATGGCTGCTCTGCAGAGTATGGGGATGGGGGGTAGAAAGGAACCTAGATTCTAGTGAGGGACAGCAGAGCAGCTTTTCTGTTGGCTCGTTGAGACAGGGTCTTTGTAGGTAGCTGTGTAGCCCAGGCTGTCCTTGAATTCACTGTATAGCCCAAACTGGCGTTGAGCTCATCATGTAGCTCAGCCTGGACTTGAACTTAGAATCTTCTTTCCTTAGCCCTCAGAATGCTAGAATTCCAGGCACATACCATCAAACACAGCTTCAGGAACCATAGGTCATCATGAATTTTCATGTAACTTAAAAAAAAAAAAAACTCTGTGACGGGGAATGACCCTGGAGCTTGATAGTGCTCAGCAGGAGTTTATTATAGGTGTGCTTAAAACTAGAAAAAAATAAACAAATAAAAACAATAAGTATGCCTATTTGAAGTCCAAGTCGTAAACCCAGTTGATAGTGTACATTTAAGCTAACTTTGTTTGGAGTGGGGTGGAGAGAGAAGGGGGGAGTGGGAGGGAGGGGAGGGGAGAGAATATGAAGAAGAATATCCTGCTGAGGAGCCATAGAGCCTGCACCCCAGCCACCCACTGAATGCCAAGCTAGACAAGTCCAGTGGCAGCACAGCAGCAGGCATCCCATGGGGATGTTGACGTGTGAGCAGGGCAGGGTTCATGGCAAGGTGTCTGGCAAGAGACTTAGTCACCCACAGAGCATATGACTGGGCCGCCTTGTCCTCAGTGCTAGATTAGAATCTGAACAAGTGGCAAAGGGTTCAAGGTGGTAGAAAAAGGATTTGACTCGGTGCGGTGGTATCCAGTGGTGTGCACAGATGGTCACGCCCAGGTGGGTATCTCCTGACAGAGCAGTGTGAGGGTGCCTAATGCTCACTCAAGAGCAAGGGCGCCTGTATTCAAGTCAGGGCCCAGCACTGATACATTACAAGCTTTGGGTCAATTCTTCCCTCCTCCCTTCCCCTTCCTTCCCTCAGTCTCTCATTCATATCTTCCTTCCCTCCTTCATTTCTTCCTCTCTCAGCTCCCCTTCCTTCCCTTCCATTCCTTTCTCTGTCCCCTTCTGTCCTCTCCCGGTTTCTGCCCCTTTCTTGCCCTTCCCTCTTGCCCACCTCCACCCTCTCTTCTCCCGTCTTATCCTTTCATGGTGCTGGAAACTTCGTGATGCAGATTCCAGGCAAGTGAGCTAGTCCTGGTTCCAAGCTGCACACACTGTGCTCAGTGCAGTTTTAATTTTTGAAGCAAGATCTCAGTGAGCTAGCTGCGTAGGTTGGCCTTGAGCCCACTACGTAGAACAGGCAGGCCTTAAACTTGTCATCCTCCTGCCTTCGTCTCTTGGGTAGCTGTGACTGCAGGTATGCATGATCATGTCCAGCTCTTCTTTCACTTTTCTCTGTGTGGTTCTCCCCACCCATTAAAAGATGACCTTGCCACCACCCACTTCCTGTGATTAAGAGAAACCCAGAGAACAATTCCTGGCATGCAAAATAAGCACTCAGTGAATCTAGCTAGCCATTATCTGTGGCGTACAACTGAATTTGTATATATTGCCAAGTTTCCTGACTGTCATGCTGGTCTGACGAATTGAGATGGTATCGGGTATGTTGTGGCACAGACAGGCAGGGTATTTTTTTTTTTTTTAATTACTTACTGAACTTGCGTGGTGTGGATGGGCTGCTGTTGAGTTGTTGGGCTCTACCGACCGACTACCTCTGGTTGCGTTTCTGACCAGCTTGGTTCCAATCCTGGATCTGTCTCTGAAGCCCTTTTCCTAAAACACACTGTAACAAAAGTTCTTACCCTTCCTGTCCGCAGTCCACCTGCTGTGATCTACTGTGACACCTTGCTCTTTCCTCTCTCTCTCTCTCTCTTTCTCCTTCTCTGTCTCTCTCTCTCTCTCTCTGGCCCATGCTGGCCTCAGACTTGATATGTAACTGAGAATGACCTTGAACTTTTGACCCTCCTCCTGCTCCCACTCTGGAGAGCTGGATTACAGGCCTGGGCCTTGAGTGTTGGGTTTTGTTTTGTTCTAGAGACAGTCTAATGTAACTCAAGATACTTCTAGCCTCATACATACTTTCTATGTAGCCAAGGATGACCTTGAACTGTGTGTGTACGTGCACACACGTGCATTCTGAGGCCAGAGGTCAACTTCAGATGTCTTTCTCAATCACTTTGCACCATATTTTTTGAGGTAAGTGTCTGCCGCTGAACAGTTTCCTTATTCACTAGACTGGCTGGTCAGCAAGGCTGGGGGACCAGCCTCTCTGCTTCCTCAGTGCTGAGACCCCAGGCCTGCATGCCCACAGTGCCTGGCGCTAAGGATGGAGCTCAGGTAAGGATGGAGCTCAACAAGCACTTACTGACTGAGCCACCTACAGCCCATGGTCTTGACTTTCTGACCTTCCTGCCCCTCGCCTCTCAAATGCTGGAATTGCAGATGTGTGTGGCCACACCCAGCATTCCTTTTTAAGATCTCAATACACTTCATTCTGAATTATAATACATAGACAACTACGTGTTTTCCTTGCTCAGTGCTCACATCTCCAATACTGAGATTGAGACAGAGCATCTTTTAATGCCTTGGTGTCTGCTTTGGACACCACATTTTGAAATCACACGGCTCTGCCATCAGTTGCTCTGGGGATGGAAAAGGCGTCCTAGAAGAGAGGGACTGATAGAATAAAGGGTTGGATGTAACACTGTGTCCTGTGGCTTTGTTGGTTTCTCATGAAGATAATGTGAATTGGCAAAGGATTGTTTCAATAGATTTATTAGATATGAGTACTTGGCAGGGGCTGAGCCAGGTTTTAGTTTTTCTTCTTTTTAAATGTTTATTTTAACTCACCTGTATGGGTTTTTGTCTGCACACCACATGTGTGCCTTTCAGAAGAGGGTGTCAAAGCCCCTGGCACTGGAGTTACAGAGGGCTGTGAGCCATTATGTAGGTGCTGGGAATTGAACTTGGGTCCTCTGCAAGAACAGCAAGTCCTCTTAACCCCTGAGCCATCTCTCCAGCCCTTTTCTCGTTTCTCACACATTTCTTAATTGTGGCTTTTGAGTTGGGTTTTCATGATGTGCTGTGAGCACTGCTGCTCCTTAAGCAGTGTAAGGTTAAAGAGCCCCCCAAATGCACCAGTACTTAACTTGCAACTTTTCTGCCTTTAATTCTCCTGACTCTACATCTGGGGGGGGAAACTCACCTTCCTCTGCTGTCCAGTCTTTGAGTGGAGGTGGCCCTGTAGCAGCCTACTGAGTGGTTTGGGAGAGGAGTCTGCATAACAACAGGAAACGGCGTTGTGGGCGATCAGAGGTTCTTACCACAGGCAGCAGACTGGGCAGGCACACGAAGTACATTTGCTATCTAAGTGGTAGCAATGTTGCTTGCTGTTCATTGATAGAAACTTGCTGTTCCCGTAGGACCATTTCAGTGCCTGGGATTTGTGAGCGGAAACAGTCAACAGCAGCTTAAGCAACTGAGAGACTAGGACTTTGTGTTCAGGGGTGGAATGCACATCTAGCATTTGTGAGGTCCTGGTTTCAAACCTCCCACCCAAAACTTGAACCTGTGGTCCATTCCTTTTAGGTGTTGCAGTGCTTCATGGTACGTACCTCCGACCTCCGTCCTCTCTGGCCCTGCCCCTAACATCTCCTGAAGTTTGCTGTGCTAACTGGCCGGGCCAGTGGTGGCAGCAGAGGCTCTGGGCAGGGTACTGAGCTGGAACTGGGCTGTGGGTCTGTTCAGGGACTGCAGACGGAATTCCTAAAGTGGAGCTCTAGGTGACTCTCTGTTTCTATTGTGTGGATGAGCTTCGTGAGGAAGGTAGCGAAGTCCACCGTGAGTAGGGCTACAAGTGGAGTTGACGATAATTGTAATAATATGTGTGTGTTTAGTATTTCAGAATAGGCTACCCAGCACGGTCATGCGCCATAGTGCGAGTACCTGCGTAAGTGGATGACTCCATTTCAGGAGAAAGGTGATTTTACAAACAGCAGCGTAGGGCTCAGAAGATCTCAATATACCTTTTCTTACCTCCGTCTACCCTGCGAGCGCTCTCATGCCTCAGGAAAATGGTTGTAGTGATAACAGTTGTTTTTCATTTACTGCAGGAATTTGAAAATTCTTATTTAAATGTAAGACAATTTGGGGTAGAAAAGAGGCGTCCGATGTAAGTATGACAGTGTGGTTTTGTATATTATTTATTTTATGTAGAATTAAAGATTAAGGAACATTGTAACAGAGGAAATGTCACTTTCACATTTTTGCAAGTTTCGATGTCCTTTCTCATAATACATGATATGAGTCACATTGATTGGAATGACCACAAGATCTCAAGGCCTCTGCGGGAACTTGGCTGTAGTAGGGGGAGGATATATGTACATTGTAGTAATGAAGTCCCCATCTCCTGGGACTCTATATCAGACTGCCACAGAAATAGACTGTCTGCTGCAGGTAGATTTGTGTCAGAGCTTTAATGCAAATATGGAGTGCTTATAAAGCCAATCAGAAGTGTCTACTGGGCATTTACCAGATAAAAATTTTCCCTGTGGTCCAAAGAATAACAAGACCTAGTTTTTATATGCTAAGAGTTTATTTAGCATCCTTACACACATGTATTATAGGAAAATAAACATGCAGTAGGCATTAAAAGTGTGCTTAAAGTTATTATAGAAGAACTCAGAACAAAGAATCAGGAAGATTCCCTTGGGGAAGGTACCGTTTCTATTTAAGGAAGTGATTCTCAGGTGTGCGGTTCCTTCCTTGTGTTAGTTTCTGTTTAAGAGAATCTCGCCCAAATGCAGTCAGACCCTTATTTCATCCACATGTCATTTGTAAGCGTATCTTTATCTGTTATTGTTTTAAATTATTATTTATACTACTTGGGTAAGGGGTAAAATATGCATATTTATGACATTCTGTGGAATTACTTTGAAAATAACCACTTTTGCGTCTAAAGTACTAAGTTGTGTGTATAATAGATATTGAGAATTTCATGACAGAGCTGTGGGTATAATTCTGGTAGAATACTTGCTTAACATGTGTAGAGTTCCTGGGTTCTATCTTAATGCCCCTCCCCTTTTTAAAAAAAAAAAGTGTTTTATGATCTTTCCTTAGATCCTAGGTAAATATCTGATAGAGACTGAAGGGGTGTGTGTGTGTGTGTGTGTGTGTGTGTGTGTGTGTGTGTGTGTGTGTGTGTGTGTGTGTTTTGCCCCAGTTTCTCAGTGTAATTGTACCTGTCCTGGAACTCTCTCTATAGCCCAGGCTGGCCTAGAACTCACAGAGATCCACCTGCCTCTGCCTCCTGAGTGCTGTGATTAAAGGTGTGTGCCACCACTGCCAGCTGTGATAATGAAGTTTTAAGCCTTTTTCTTTTTCCCTTTAAGATAGGGTCTCACGTATCTTAGGTTGGTCTCAGGCTCCTCTACCTACCCAGTGCTGAGATTTGATGTGGTTTACCTTCCCAATTTATGCGCTGCTGGATATTAAATGTCAGGCCTCAGGCATGCTAGACAGGTACTCTACCAGATAACCCCCCAAAATCTTTTATGAAAAAAAAGTGAGGTGTATTCCCCTAGCACTTCTGCTTTGTAGAATCAGGATTTGTGCCTTTTTTTTTTTTTTTTTTTGAAAGTGTTTTCCTATCAGTCTTGTGTTTGCCTTTTCATTTCCCCGGTAAGTTTAGTCTAAATATCAGGTGTCTGGGAGACACTGACTTGGTATTTAGTAGACCATTTGTGCCCCCAAGATGCTCTGTCCCCTGAACTGGAACTATCTTAATAATATTTGGATATTCTCTGTTGAAAAGAGAACGTTATTTTAGATAGTTTGAGGGGGAAAAAAGAACCCATTACCAGATTGTGGCCCTGTGGCCCTGAGGTAAATCATGACCAGATTGTGGCCCCTTCCTGGAAAAATGAATCCATTTTCTCCTAATCTGGGCCTATCTTGATACCATCAGTTTAGCAATGGCCACAGAGAAGACACGTTGTTTTCCCTGTGTGTTGCAATCTGGATTGCTTGGGGGGGAATCATTTTAGGAGAGTTTCCTGTCTCATGTGCAACGTGTGAAGTGTTTTAAGGCAGCTGAGGCCTGTGCCTGGCATCAGTTTTCTTACATCAGTGGAGTGAAGTGTAACTGCTTGTATCAAGATACATTTAAGACTATGACCACAGAGCCATCCAAGGCTTCACCTTAGGGATAGAGCTAGTAGTATTTTCTTCAGCCAGATTCCAGGAGAAAGGAATTATGTCACCTGTGTAGTTGCTTTGTTCTCTAGACTTGATCTGGGTTTTGGGGACCTGTGGATTTTATTCTGAAAGGAAAACATTTTCTCCATGGACCACAGACTCAAATTTATCTCATAACATTCTCATACCCAGGTGAGCAATGTTGATGTCAGAAGCCAGAACTGTTGTGGCGTCCTGGCAATTGAGACTTTCTCAGCTTGACTGTGCCCAGGAATTCAGTGCAAATTAGGAGGATTTTTCTTATTAGTGGTCTCTCATTATCATTACCCCCCTACCCCCACTCATCTGAGGGCAAGAACATGCCCTGCTCTGCTTCCCGCCCCACTCAAGTCTGTCTCCTTCCATACCTTAAGTTCTACATTTTGGCTGTTGCGGGTAGCCACCCTTCACTGTCGATGGCTAGTTTCGCAAGGTTGTGGAGTAGGGACTGTCAGCTGACGCTTACTCACATGAGAACCATTAAGGGAGTGGCGTGGCAATGTCAGAGCAACCTTGCAGCTGAAGGTTTGCCCAGAGCCACATGAGCTGGGCTCGTGACTAGTAGAGGGAGGGCTGCATATACCCAGCTCGGGATGCAGCTAGTGTGAGTCAGTGCAAGCTGCAGGGCCTGTTGTGAACACTAGAGTATAGGCTTAGGAAAGGTAGGGAGAGAGCTGTGCTTGTCGGCTTTATTACGGGTTTCCTGAGAGCAGATCTTATAATGGAGTGGATACATCTGCTTCCAGAAGTCGTCCTGGACTTCATTTTACATAATGAATGAACCTTTTTTTTTTTTTTTTTTTTTAAAGCTTCTAAAAGAGGAAGTTAGTAGTATCTTATCTCACGTGCTGTGTAGGGAGGGAAATGCTCTTTACACCGGAGCTGTTGCTGGTCACTGCAGACTCTATCCCTCGGATAAGGAAGGAACTTCAGGAGTGGTCTAGCCCACACTGAGGGTCAGGATCCACTGAAGAGCATCTATGCCTCTTAGGAGATGTGCGGTGGGACAGCAAAGGCTACAAACCGGCCAGCGGGCCAGCAGGAGTCAGCCAGATGTGTGGTTGATGCCACTTCTGGTGCTGGGAGGATTTTCAAGACACTCGTGTGTGCAAAGATTCCAAAATGTGCCAGAGGAGGAAGGGACCCGAATCCCGCAGTGTACAACCACAGGTTTGAAAGTTTAATTCTGTTTCAGTCCGGGAAATACTAACTTCAGTTCAACTCTAAGAAGTTTCATTGATTTGAGTTGTGTTTGCAAGGATGCTTTGCATAGGAGAAATGTGGTTATTGGTTTGTAGAAACAAGCCCTTTCCTCTGTAGAAAAGATGTAGGCGCAGGTATCCTATTGCCTGTTAGGACTCTGTTACCACCTTACCGTCTTAAGTTTTTCTTGCCTCTGCTGGAGCCAACTTGTAAGGAAATGGTTGTGGCCTTGTCTGGAACCCTGAGTGATACTGCTCGCACTTGGAAGGTCAGAGTTAAAGCTCTGAGCACCAGAGCACACAAAGGAGGGGACAGGGACTGGAGTTCTGCTTGGTGGTCGGCCAGGTATGTGCGTGCTGAGGCTGGGTGCCAAGGGAGAAGCCAGTTTTGCTCTGACTAATGCCTTTCATGAGAAGGATGTGTCATGGCCAACCAACTTTCGTAGTTAGTTTATAAGGGGCACAGTTGGACCTGTTCTACTTACATTCCTTCTGGTTACTTCGAATACTTGTTTTCTTGATTGATTGATTTCTATGTATGGGTATTTTGCCCGCATGTGTGTCTGAGCACCTCTTACATTCCCGGTGCCCATGAAGGCCAGAAGAGGACATCAGATCCTCTGGAACTTCGATTACAGGTGATTGTGACCGGTGAGTCACCGTGTCGGTGTTGGGAATTAAACCCGGGTCCTTTGGAAGAGCAACCAGTGCTCTTAACCACTGAGCCATCTCTCCAGCCCCTTTATCTACTTCGGAAAAAGTAATTTCTCTAGTCGTGGAACTTAATTTAAGATTTTACTGTGTATCAAAAAAGACAAAAGGAAGAAAAGAAATACGAACTGTTTGAAAATTGCATTTCATCCCAGAATCTGTTGAAATACGAACTGTTTGAAAATTGCATTTCATCCCAGAATCTGTTGAAAGGTGAAGCTCCGGTTCCTGTGATTAATATAGAAAGTAAGTTTCTAAATTGACTTAGGAATTTTAATAGAAAATTCCTTGGGCTGGAGTGATGGCTCAGTGGTAAATAGTATGCGGAGGACCTGGGTTTGGTTTCCAGCACCCACCTGATGGCTTACAACTAACTGTCTCTTAACTCTAGTTCCAGAGGACCCAACACCCTCTTCTGCATCCTTCCGGCCGCCATATGAACATGGTGCGCGTAAATACCCCCAGGCCCACATAACATAAAACAATAAAATCTTCACAAAAAAATAAAATTTCTCAAAATCATCAGGTTTCACAAACTTTATCCTGTATAAACTGTTAGTATATATTGGTGTAGCTAGAAGAAATCAAGATACATGCTTAGACAGGTCTTACTGTATGGTCCAGGCTAGGCTCAACCGGAGTGTTCTACCACACCCAACTAGGATATCGTATCGTTTTTTGTCACGCAAAAATCTTCATCTTAGTACAACTTAATAAAATGGTAAGTCGCCTACTACAAGATAAAGGCTCACTGGAGAGTAGGAGCGGCCATCTCACAAGTGTGCAACATGCTGTCTGCTCAGCGGAAGGAACCTGCTCACAGAGCAACAGGTAGTGAATGGTGTGGAACGTTAGATAGCTGTGAGAATGTCACTTTCTTGTCTTCTTTTTTGTTTGTTTGTTTTCTTGGTTTTTTGAGACAGGGTTTCTCTGTGTAGCTTTGTGCCTTTTGTGTTCTTATCTGCTGATTATCAAGAAAGAGAAGAGTTGAGCGGTGGGGGGAGTAGTTGGAGCTAAGCTTCTGGAGTGTAGCCATGTGGGGCTGTGGCTTTCAGAGTGCCCCTCCTCTGCTAAGCTGTAGGGTAGGCTCGGATTGTTTTTAAAAAGTCTTCCCTGGAGGTTCTAAGCTGCAGCATTAGCACCTCTGTCATATATATATATAGTTTTATATATATATATAGTTTTTTGTTTCTTTTACAATTCCAAATCCCTAAGTTGTTACTTGGGGTGGCCATCCACATAAAATAACGATAACTTGTGGCCGGGTGGTGGTGGTGGCGGTGCACGCCTTTAATCCCAGGACGAGAAAGGCAGAGGTAGGCGGATCTCTGTGAGTTCGAGGCCGGCCTGGGCTACAGAGAGAGATCCAGGACAGGCACCAAAACTACACAGAGAAACCCCGTCTTGAAAAACCCAAATAAATAAATAAATAATAACTTGTATCATGTCAATTTCTTTAGAACTTGCAAAAAAAAACCCCTGTGTGTCAGTGCTTTTCAAACTTACAATAAATTTGCTGTTTTGATATGTTTTTAATAGTTTTTACTACTGCTTTAAATACAGTAGAACACTTTGCAACCTGTATTTTCTCCCTGTATTTTAACTTAGATTTTCATTCCTAGTGCTGAAAGGTTTACAGGTTTATCTTTTGTATTTGAGTTTTGTGCAGTGATGACTCACTTTCATGGTTAAAAACGTAAGTGTATTTAGGACTATCTAGCTGGACTCAGCTGATCCCCCCCCCTCCCTTTTTTTTCCTTTGGTAATATCCGGAGGAGTGTCATAATCAGGAGCCAATTGAATGTGTCTCTCTCCACCGATCTGACTTTGGTCACATCAGTGTTAAGCTGCTTTAGTCTGTTTGACTTGGTCCTTGTTGACCCTGACATCCACAGTGAGCACAAATGTGCCGTCGTCCTCTGCCTTCATGGCACTTAGTGGCTCCGTGGCCGAGTTTGTTTCTTCCAGGGGCAGTTTGGGCAGCCTCCAGAACACAAGTGTCTTGGCCCTCTGGGAAGACGTGTGTGTGTGTGTGTGTGTGTTTGAAATTCATTGGAATTCATTTCAGGTCAGACCGGTTGCCTCATCCACTCTCTTCCCCTTCCTACAATCTTAAAAGTGTATGTGTGGGCTGGTCAGGTGGCTCGGCAGCTGGAGGTGTCACTGAATCCTGCCAGCTACGGAGTTCCTTCCGAAGCAGCCACATAGTGGAAGGAGAGCCCCGACTCCCACAGATTGTCCTCCGACTTCCAAATGGGTACTGTGGGGGGTGTGTGTGTGTGTGTGTGTGTGTGTGTGTGTGTGTGTGTGTGTGTGTGTGTGCGCGCGCTGGTTTCCAGAATGAGCCCTGGCTAACCCCAAAGGTACTTGTAAATTATTGACGGGAGCTTGCACAGTTGGGATCTGGCCCCGAACTGCTCACTGGTTTCTGTTTGCCCGAGTCATGTGGCAGTCAGAAAGACATCCAGCCCCCTTCTTCTTGTGCACCTTAAGGCAGTAGTTTCAGGTCGTATTTGAGCATATAGATAAGCCGAGGCTTTTAATTTATTTTTCCAATGATATGAAAAAGGAAAAATCCAGTAAGTACAGTAGACACGCGGTATACACAGGTGGCATCGGCCCAGTGCAGACAACAGCTCCGCGCAGAAAGGTGCATTTTGGAGTCTCACTGTGGTTCACAGGTAGAAATTGTCCTCTGTAGCTTCACTTCCATATTCTTTTGTTTCCAAATGACGAACAGTTCATGGAATTCCAGAATCCATATCAACGAAAGTCTGTATTTTAAATGATTTGCCAGTAAAGAATTCCTTCCCAAAACTCAATTGAAATCTGGTGAATTTACAGCATAATGGATATGTGGTATAGTTTTCAAATAGTTGTTTCTAAGCTGTTTCTTTTTTTTTTTTTTTTGGTTTTTCGAGACAGGGTTTCTCTGTGTAGCTTTGCGCCTGTCCTGGAACTCACTTGGTAGCCCAGGCTGGCCTCGAACTCACAGAGATCCGCCTGGCTCTGCCTCCCGAGTGCTGGGATTAAAGGCGTGCGCCACCACCGCCCGGCCAGCTGTTTCTTAAAATGTAGATTGTAGCAAAGCTGATCTTTGATTTTTTTCATATTTTCCTGAAAAATCAGATAAGGCTATATAGAATTGTTCCTGTGGAATTTGGGAATGTTTGCCAGCTCTCTGTAAGAAACAGGAAAAGTTGGCCTCGCCTTGTCATTGGAGTGGAGAGGAACCGAAATCAACACTTCAGAGCCAATTACGCTTTGCAGTTTCAGATCTGCAAGTTTGCGTTCAGAAGAAATGGTCCCATACAGGATGGGGGCTGGCAGGAACTGAGGTGGACTGGTGCTGAGCACGCCACGCCGTGGGTCCATCCCCAGCACCCAGAACGGACCACACTAGGATCAGCAGCATGGAGGCAGGGAGGAGTCAGGGTATGAAGGCCATTTTAAAAGGAAAATCCATAGACTGTCGGAAGTAGCTTAACAAGTACCCTTGAGTGAACTGAGTCCTGGGGATAAGTGGACTATGGTATTGAGGATAGTCAGTAGGGGATGCAAGACCAGTCCCAGATTTAAAGACAGACAAACTAAGGTGGCGAACTGTAGAGTTCCGACGAATTTCATAGAAGGCCATTAAAAGAAACGGTACATGTGGGCTTCAGGCGTGGGAAGTGTTTTTCATTGTGTTCTGCACATGGAAGCTGTGAAAACCATTCTCCTAAATAGGAAATGTGTGTGTTGGACAGGTTGAATAAAGTGCGTAGAGAAAACAAAACGGAACACAAGTAAACAATTGCAAACCCCAGCCGGAGAGCAGACAGCTGGTCGTCTCGTGTTTATGACAAGTTTTACCAACCTGCTGGATGTGACTCTTTCCATGTTAAACATGTCCCAAGGCCTGTCCTTCATGCATTCCTTCCCTTCTCACTGTTTTATATGCAATAAGGCATTTCCTTTTACTGATTGATAGGCAATTCCCAGTGGCTGGTGAGTCTGACTTGGGGATGGAATCTGAGACTAAGTGAATGACTGCAGGAATGCTGTGGTAATTTTGTACTACCACAGTTTGAAAAACTTTTCGTCTTTTCTAGGACACATCCATTACTAAGCAAGAATCAGAGCAGGGCAGATACAGGGGTTTTTATAGAAGCAGACAACTGACATATGCCTCTGTCTGGGTCTTACTTTGATAAGCATTGATGACCGCCGGCTGAAACACTTGTTAGTCACCACATGCAATCCAGTCGAGAGTGACCCAGACAGAAAACGCGGCTACTTCATCACTGCAGTCTGCAGCTCAGCCATTGGGCAGCTGCTGAAGCATTTCTGCTCTGTTTCCTGTGCTGAGCTTGGGTGCCTGCCTGCCGGACTGCTCCCCACTTCCTGGCTCGCCTGCTGTGAGTTAGGCTCTGGTTTAGTCTGTCCTGTTGTTACATTATTAACAAAAACGAGTCGAGTGCCAAACAGCGAGCAACAAGTTCCGATGGTGACCTGCTTCTGAGTGTAAAGGAACTCCAAAGCCACACTCAGCCACAGGGCAAAACTGAGCAGAATGTACAGAGTTCCAGTAAATACCCCATGTCTCCACACACTCAGAGCCTTCTTCACATGGTGGTGCATTTTATAATGGCACATTGTCACCCAGAATGTGTAATTTGTATCTGGGTTCACTCTTCATGTTATATATTGTTTTGACAGATGAGATTTATAGAGTAGTTCCAGTACCCTAGAAATCAACTTTATCTGTATATTCAGTCTTCTAAATTGCAGCAATCTTTTTCAGATTGTCATTTGGTTAGAATCATACGACAGACAACCTTTTGAGATTGATTCTTTCACTTAGCAATATCCATTTAAAGTTAATCCATGTCTATTCATGCCTTGATAGCTCATTTCTTTTTAGTTCCAAATCATCTGTTGGTGGTTTTCTTACCCAATGAACAAGTTGGTTGCTTCTGAGCATTTGAAGTTTATCAGTGAAGCTGCCGTAAACATCTGTGGGCAGAGTTTTGCATGTGCATTTCATCTCCTTTGGTTACATAGCAAGAAGCTCAGTTGCTGCCTCGTAAGAGAATATTGTGTTTCAGTTGGTAAGCAAATGCTCGGCTGTTGCTGTCTTCCAGAGTGGCTCTACCTCTAGCAATGCATGAGAACCAGCGTTTGGATGCTCCGTGTTCTACATTTTGCTTACTCTGCTAGATACATAGTTGACACCTCACTGCTGTTCTGATTCGCATTTTTCTGGGTTTTCCCTTTGTTTTGTTTTTGAGACAGTGTTTTACCTATTGCCCTGGCTGATCTGGGAGCTCACTGTCTATCCCTGGTTAAGTTCAAGACTACCTTGAACTTGTAGTGATCTTCTGGTCTCTGAGCCACCATGCCTGGCTAATTGGCACTGCTCTAATGGTGTATGATTTTTTTGCTACCTGTGTCCTTGTGAGGTGCCTAATCAACTCTCCTGTCTATTCTTGAAGTCATGCTTTCCTTAAAAAAAAGTTAATTTTTTCTATTGATCTTATTTTATGTGTGTGTTTGTCTGAATTTATTAATGTGCACTGTATGCATGCCTGGTCCTAGGAACTGGAGTGACAGATATCACCCCATGGGTGCTGAGAACTGAACTCAGGTTCTCTGCAAGACCAAGCGCTCCTAACCACTGAGAAGTCTCCAGCCCCATGCTTTTTCCTTTGCTTTCTTTTTTTTTATTTGAGTCAGAGTCTCTGTAGTCATGGTTGGCCTAGAACTCTCAATGCAGACCAGACTGGCTTTGAATTCACAGAGATCTACCTGCCTCTTCCTCCCAAGCACTGAGATTAAAGATGTGAGCCACCATTTCCCTACCATGCTTGATTTTTTTTTTTTTTTTTTTTTTTCCGGAGCTGAGGACCGAACCCAGGGCCTTGTGCTTGCTAGGCAAGCGCTCTACCACTGAGCTAAATCCCCAACTGATTTTTTTTTTAATTATCAAGTTTTAAGGCCTCTTTATTTTGGATAACAATCCTTTATTAGATATATCTTTTGCGTATATTTTCTTTGCCCAGCCTGTGACTTGTGTTCTCATTCACTTGGCAGTATTCGATAGATAGTAAGTTTGTCTTACCAAATTTTGATTTGTTGTTGTAAAATATTGTTTTAAGATGTGTTATATTTGTTTATGCTGTGGAACATTTGTTTAATGATGCAAAGATGTGTTGCATTCTTTTATGTTCATTTTTTAAACTCTGAAGCTGTATTACTGTACCTGTCTAAAACACCTAATGGTCTAATAAAGAGCTGAATGGCTAATAGCCAGGCAGGAGGAAGGATAGGCGGGGCTGGCAGGCAGAGAGAATATATAGAAATCTGGGAGGAAAAGAAGAAAGCAAGAGAACAAGAGGAGGAGGATGCTAGGGGCCAGCCACCCAGTAAGAGTGAAAGTAAAATTACAGAAGAAAGAAAAGGGAAAAGCCCAGAGGCAAAAGATAGATGGGATCATTTAAGAAAAGCTGGCAAGAAACAAGCTAACCTAAGGCCAGGCATTTATAATTAAGAATAAGCCTCTGTGTGTGATTTATTTGGGAGCTGGGTGGTAGGCCCCCAAAAGAGCAAGGACAACCAACAACAATTTGTTTTGTGGACCCTGTCTATGATGTTGTATGTAAAAACTCTTGCCCGTGCCCTAAAGTCCTCTGTATTCTCTCTTGTAGGCGTGCTTTGTTTTATTTGTTTGTTTGCTTGTTTTTGAGGCAAGAGTTGCAGTCTCGTCTGTCCCCGGATCTTACTGTGTATAGCCCTGCTGCCCCACACTCCGTGACACCCACCCCCTCCTCGTGCTTCCTCCGGGCTGGGGGCTGGGATCACAGGCAGGAGCCACCACACCTGCCTGAGCTACAGGGTCGGGCGTGCTGCATTTAGTTTTGTGATTCATTTTGAACTGTCTCTGTAAAGTGTGTAAGGTCTATGTCTCTTTCTGTGTATGTGTGTACACATATATATGTAAATATATATTGGCATGTAGATATCTAGTTTTCTCAAACCACTTATTGAGAGTTCAAATTCTTTTTGTTCTTTGCAGATACACTTTTTTTTCAATATTTCTTTACATGCACTTTTTTTTACATTTATTCGTTTATATTTGTGTGTATATGGAAGTAAACTAATTTGGCAGTTCTAAAATGTTAGGCAGGTTTTGTGTGTGTGTGTGTGTGTGTTTGTGTGCGGTATACTTCTCAATACTAGTCTTTCCCTGTATATATTTAATGCCTAACTTTCCAGAGGTTTCTCTAGGTTCAGACACGTGCATACACACACACTATCACACATACAGTCTCTCTCTCTCTCTCTCTCTCTCTCTCTCTCTCTCTCTCTCTCACTCACATTCTTGCTGATTGGAGATGTTTAGCTCATTTAGAAGTATGTTTTTTGGCAATTGGAAAGATGGCTGGGTGGTTAAGAACACTTGCTGCTCTTGCAGAGGACCCAGATTTGGTTCCCAGCACCCACATTGGTTGGCTCACAATCATCTGTAGCTCTAGTTCCAGGGACCTGATACCTGCCCTCTTCCAGTCTCCTTGGGTACTGAATACACGTGGTACATGTACATGCATGCACCTGAGTATAGGCAGAGTTTCTCTATGCCTCAGTAGCCACTCCCCAATAACCATTCAGAGACTTATTATTAATTATAAATGTTCAGCTGATAGCTCAGGCTTGTTACTATCTAACTCTTACATTTTAAATTAACCCATATTTCTTATCTACCCTCTGCCATGTGGCGGCACATTCATCTTGCTTCTCTAGGTGTCTCTCAAGACTCCTCAGACTCCACCCTTCTTCTTCCCAGAATTCTCTCTGCCCTGAAAATCCTGCCTGGCTACCGGCCAGTCAGTTTTTTTTTTTTTTATCAACAGTGGTAGCAATACATTTTCACAGTATGCAGAAGGATTATTCCACAGCACTCAGGCACACATACATTTTTTTTTTAAAAAAGATAAATTTATTTTCTTTTTCTTCTTTCTTTGTTTTTTCTTTTTACAAGTATGTTTTTCAAGGCATAGAATACATCTGGAAGGGTAATCGATACCATGAGGTAATGTAGATTAGTTCAGTAAGATTGTGTTCTTTGTACAACCAGATAGCTGTCGGTTCCAGTTATCCCATATGCATTCAGTTAGATCTTTAAGCAAAGGGAGCCTTAGAAGGGATGACCTTAGGCCACCCCATTATTTTTATTTTTATTTTTGTTTGTTTTTTGAGACAAGGATTCTCTGTAGCTTTGGAGCCTGTCCTGGAACTTACTTTGTAGACCAGGCTAGCCTTGAACTCCTAGAGATCCACCTGCCTCTGCCTTCTGATTGCTGGGATTAAAGGCGTGCACCACCACCACCCAGCCACCGCATTATTTTATAGAGGTAGAAATGTAGGACTAAGGTGTCATGGTAAGGGCTGACTCTTGGTATCCTGACATCCAGGGCAATTTTCTACTTTTTTCTGTGCATGGTGGCCCCTGGACAGTTGAATGTGGCTAATCGTTCTGTGAATGCTACACACACATGTTAACCTGATATGACCCTGAGCTCAGAAAAAACGGGAGAAAATTGTCTTCTTTACTTGATAGTTCCTTTTTCTAGTATCCAAACCTCAGGCTGCGTGGACACATAACTCTAATGTTTTGTTACTGTGTGAACAGATTATATGGGGACTTAGGTGTTTTTAGCTGTGACCTTTGCTACCATTATAGCACTGTTTCAGGACTGGGGCTCAGAGTTGCAACCTCCTTACCATAAACCTTTGGCTGTCATCTTTGGTAGGAATCAGTCATACTCAGGAAAAATGTAGAGACCTGCAAGTTTTTTTTTTTAAATAATTATTTATTATGTATACAGAAGAGGGTGCCAGATCTCATTACAGATGGTTGTGAGCCACCATATGGGTGCTGGGAATTGAACTCAGGATCTCTGGATGAGTAGTCAGTGCTCTTAACCTCTGAGCCATCTCTCCAGCCCGAGACCTGGAAGTTTTATGTATCCTTTTGGCCCTACCTTCAGGTACAGTAATCATCAAATGGTTCAGCAGTCCTTTATCCTACATTTTCCAAAATCTTAAAATCTCTGAAAAGTCTACAAGTGATTTAACTGATAATGAAGCTGTATTAAACTATTTGTATTTAGTATATATTCATCACTTGGGCTCTTGTAATCTGATTTAGGAGTTTGAGTGCCTCTCACAATCTGGAGGAGGTATTATATAATATGTAGTATATGCATCTTTCTAAAATCTGAAAAAAAAATCTGAATTCTGAAACATGCGACTCCTAGGAATTCCATTAAGGGATTGTGTATCTGAATTCATTGTATCTGAACTGTGTTTCACAGGAACATAGTCTGTGTTTTTCTGATAGACTTGTAAGTCACTTAAGGCAGCAGGTTTGGGGGAAGCCAATGCTAGAGTTAGTGCTTTCCTAGGTAGTTATTGGAACTGTTGAGGCGGGAGAGATGGCCCAGGGCTTATGAGCACTCACGTTCATGCAGAGGACCAGTTTCAATCCCAGCACCTATATTGTGCCACTCAACTTGTATCGTAATGGCCAATCAGTGTTTTATTTATTGACTAATCAGCAACACATTTGCCATACAGAACGTCCCACAGCACTTCCCCCTTTTTTTTTTTTCAAAAAGGAAGGTTTTAACCTTAAAGTAAAATTACATATAATTTGGGAATTTGGGCGTAGCTTCTCTTACTACTTCCTGCTGGAGGGGGGCGCTGTATCTAATGTGGACACAAAGAAAATTTTAGGATTATGGAATAGTCCATGAGGGTGTATCATCTGAGCCAGTTGCCTTCAAATCATTCTGGATGTTGGATCATCTGGGCCTTGGTGTCATCGGAGACTTTCAGGGGGTCTTGGCTGGTCAAACCTGATGTATCTTAATCTGGAACAAATCCATAGCCTCTGGCTTTCTGTGGGAACAAAAGCAGAGTCTCCTTTCCAAAGCAACATATCCTTATATTCAAATTTTGAAGTCAAGGTACCTTTAAAATATACAAGTTGGCATAACTCAACAGCTTTTACAATCAAATGTTTTTCTGCAGTTAAAAGTCCCAAAGACAACACAACGCAGATTCTCTGTGTAATATCCATTTTTACGTGGCTTATTTTTTATACTACCTTTACTGTCTCTTTAAAGACTTTATTTTTAAAACTATGTATTTGTTTCTATAACTCTATATATCATCTTTTTTGTCTCTTTCAAGCCTACGTATCTTTTACACACATTGCAAACTATTACATCTGAATCTGTCTTATTGTGAATCTATTGCTTTAAACTGTAGCAGCTGTGGCTGCTGGCTCCGCCCACCTCAGCTTCCCAGCATGGCGGTGGTTTACCACGAGCTCTGGGAGCTATCATGGGTCTATGCTTTTATCCAAGCAGCGTGTAGTCCAGAAACCTCCTTTTTTGTTTTGTACCTACAAAGGCTAAATCCACCACGCAGCTTAATGTGCCACTTGCAGAGGCCTCATTCCTGCCATTCTGCAGGTCGAGCGCACACACCAGAAACCCACAAGTAGCTCAAACCAGCAGCTGTTGCTCATTTGAGAGAGACAATTAGGAAGCTGTTTTTAGCTCCGTTTTAGAATCTTTTTTCTCAGGTTTTAGGTGGAAACTCTTGCCACCACGTTGGACGCCATTTGTTGCTAGAGTTTTCCTGCCTGGCCCTCAGTCAGGACAAATCTCTCTCACCTGCCAGTCCCACAGCCACTCAGATCTGACCAAGTAAACACAGAGACTTATATTGCTTACAAACTGTATGGCCATGGCAGGCTTCTTACTAACTGTTCTTACAGATTAAATTAATCCATTTCCATTAATCGATACCTTGCCACATGGCTCATGGCTTACCGGCATCTTCACATGCTGTTTCTCATCGTGGTGGCTGGCAGTGTCTCTCTGACTCAGCCTTCCACTTCCCAGCTTTATTCTCCTCCTTGTCCCGCCTACACTTCCTGCTTAGCCAATGGCCAATCAGTGTTTTATTTATTGACTAATCAGCAACACATTTGCCATACAGAACGTCCCACAGCACTTATGAGCACTCACGTTCATGCAGAGGACCAGTTTCAATCCCAGCACCTATATTGTGCCACTCAACTACCTGTAACTCCAGCTATAGGGGATCCCAACACTTTTTCTTGGCCTCCAAGGGCACCCATACATAGGTATACAGGCACATAAATAAAAATAATAAAAACCAATCATTTTAGAAGAATGACTGTTTACTACAGTGAACACCAGCGTCAGGGCCTCTGTTACTTGTCCGTGATGTGGATTTGATATCTGAATTTAGACATTTATCTCCGATCCTCTCAGGGTGTGGCTTCCTTTGTTATTTAAGTGTATCTTGAGATAAGACTTGCATCGAGTTGATGTCAGCATCTTTGGTGGGTCATCGGGTGTTCCAGCCTGTGTGAGGAGTGAATCCTGGTGTGCCCGTTCAGATTTCAGTTGCGGTGTTGCTCCTATGCCATGCTGCTGTGTGATGTTTAGTCTTTCATTCCACTTAGTGTTCATAAACAGTATAGAAAGCTTATACATAACATACTCTTGAGTGTGCCAAAATTGCAACCAGCTTGTAAATATCTTTGGGTAAGGTAACAGGAGGATCCATTTAACAGAATGTTTTGCAGATGAGTTTCTCTAGTTAGCGTTGTGTGAGAATGATGGTCTTGCAGTACTCGACTGCTCTTGACCACATCAGCAAGTTAATGGAGGAATTTTACGCACATCCTGTGAACCAAGGCATTCTCGTACCTTCATGCTATTTAAAGTCAAAAATAAGAAAGGAAAGTCAACTAACTTGAAGGTGATTTTCCCAGGAACTCTTTTATTGGGTGTGTTAATCTCGCAAAAGTACATGAATTCCCAATCTGTTACTACCAACTATGTACGTAATTTTTTTTTTTCTTTTCTTGAAACAAATAGCTTTCTGTCGGGTGGGAAATAGTGAATGTTTTGTGCTGATAAGATGAACTGTGATTGCTGCCTCGGCATAATTTTTCCTTTTCCTCCATACTGAGTTGTTTGTTTTTAATCCTTCAAATTATAGTCCTCATCTCCCTTCTGATTTTGTTTTGTCTTATTCTGAGAGAGAGAGAGAGAGAGAGAGAGAGAGAGAGAGAGAGAGAGAGAGAGAGTGAGTGAGTCATTTCATAGCTCACAGTGGCCCTGAACTCATGGTTTTCTTCTCTCAACCTCCCTAGTCCTTGGATTCCTGGTGTGTGACACCATGCCCTCCAACAAACTTTTGTATTTAGAAACTGTTCTGTTTGTATTTAGAAACTGACTTTTAAGAGAAAGGGAGAAAGGTGTGAGGGCTGTAAACAAAGGATGGCATTTGAGAGCAGCTGGGCTGTGTCTTACGCTACAGTAGGTTTTATGGCAACAGAGGTTGTAATGTGTTCAACCTCGTTCCAGTTCCTGGAACACTGCTTGGCACACAGTGAGCAGCAGGAATTGCCTAGTACATGGAAGAGTGAACTCTGAGCGTCTGTTGTTCTTATTACTGGTGTGCTTGAGACAGGCTCTCACTGTGTTGCCCCGGCTGTCTGGAACTGGTGATCATCCGGGGGAGTTAGTCTTCTGGGGGTTGCCATTATGGGTATGTACCACCATACCTGCTCAATTTTGCTTTATTTAACATTTTCTTGGATCATTTAAAGTTCCCTGTCATGTCTGACTCTTTAAATGTTGACATTGTTGGATCACAAGACTGCCTTTAAATTCCTCATATGTGTTTACTTTGACTTATATTATTGCTTCCTTGTGTGAGACCAAGAGGAGAGCCATAGAACATGGCTTCTGACCTGGGCATACTTACGGCACTGCTCATCTTATTATTGTACAGTTTAAGGGAGGCATAAACAGAGGGAATTGAACTGGTCTGGGGGGGTGGAGGGAATCGCAGATTGTGTGCCATTAAGTACATAACGGCCATTCTGTTCCTTGTGAGGTGTTCCTCCTTGAAACCACAGATCCTAGACAGCACTGCCTCTGCCCTGAGAATGTTCTTCTCTGCCTAAGGTCAGACCTCTACCTAAGATCACGCTATCCCCTCTCTTGAGAACTTGGAGTCAGCACAGAGTATTTAAAGTCCATACAAGTTCTGAACCAGCTCTACTGCCTCATTTGGCACACGGCTCTTTGGCAGGAGACACACTCAGTGCCCCAAGAATTTGATAGGGCGCCCCTTGCCTTTTTGTTGTTACTATCTCCAGCGGCAGGACATCCCTGTGTATCATTTCCTGTGTCCGTGTCCAAATCTCATTCTTCAGAGGACCGAAGTCATGAGATTGGCACCCATTCTAATTCAGCATGATCGCACCTTAACTTGTACATCTCCAAAGACCTTATTTCTAAACAAGGTTTGGGGCTGGAGAAATGGCTCAGAGGTTAAGAGCACTGGCTGCTGTTCCAGAGGTCCTGAGTTCAATTCTCAGCAACCACATGATGGCTTACAACCATCTATAATGAGATCTGATGCCCTCTTCCAGCAGGCAGGCAAAACATAGAGACAGCACACTGTACACATAATAAAAAGAAAAAAAAAACAAACTAAAAATCTAAACAAGGTTTGACTCATGGGTACAGGAATTAGGAATTCAGTAAATTTTTTTGTGTGTGTGTGTGGTTGGGGCAGAGCAGGGTTCTAGTCATAGTTTTGTTAAAATACATGGTATAGATCTTACTCTTTTTGGTGTGATTTTTGTTTTTATTTATTTTTGAGACAGGGTCTCGGTCTGTAGCCCAGACTGGCCTTGAATTTTCTTACTTCGGCCTCCCCAGTCTGGGGTTATAGCACATACATACTGCAAAGAGATGTGTGTTCTGTACCTCAAATCCTTTGCACTATTGCTGTCGTTTCCTTTCAGGGAAATAACTCATGCTTTGGTTACTTGCTTTATATATACTCTTGGTGTGGAGTTCGAGAAATCAGGTGTTCTAACAAAGCAAGCAAACAGCACCGTGAAGTTTAACGTTTTTATTGTCATCTTCTGAAGTGATGTTAGCGCTTCAGTGTGTGTGTACATGTTATGGCACCCAAGTGGAGGGCAGAGGGCAGCTTAGGGAGTGGGGTTTCCCTTGTGTAGAGTCTCTCCCTATAGGTGCTGTCCCGGAGACCTTCCCACGGCAGTGAAGCAGGCAGGGCTGGAGGCCTCCCCTCAGGCCTGTCTCATTCCAGAGCATCCCATTGCCATTATCATACTTACCTATAGTTTCCTCTACCAATATTCAAGATGGCAAGTGCCAAAATGCCGATTGGCTATTAAACCAAAATAGTATTCATATGGGAGAATAGAGTTTTTCTCCTTTTATGAAATATTTTGAAGGATTTGGATTAAAAAAGTTGGACATTCTGATAAATATATATATATATATATATATATATATATATATTTTCCTCTTCTATATATTTACTTTTTTTAAAAATAGAGTCTCACTCTGTAGTCTAAACAAACCTGGAAATCACTAGGCCTAGGCTGGCCTCAAATTTACAATCCTCCTTTATCTAAAGTGCTGGGATTATAGCTAAATACCACCACACCAGGCACCTGCCTTTTTTTTTTTTTTTTTCCCCCTTGAGACAGAGTTTCTCTCTGTTGCCCTGGCTGTCCTGGAACTCACTCTGTAGATCAGGCTGGCCTTGAACTCAGAGATCCACCTGCCTCTACCTCCTGAGTGCTGGGATTGAAGGAGTGCACCACCACCGCCCAGCTAGCTCGTAGCTTTTAATTGAAAAAGAATCTGAATTTCATGACATGTTGTGATCGTTATTGAATTTGAGTTCTTCTGGAGATGTTCTCTTTAGCCTAACTGAAGTCTTAACAGGTAGCTTTGTAAACTTTACCTCTTTGACAGTGTAATCTTATGAGCAATAGGGATTGTACAGGATACTATAAGGAGACTGTCTTTTCTTTCCCCCACTTTTTTTTTTTTTTTTTTTAGACAGGGTCTCACTTTTTGTAGCCCTGGTTAGCCTGGAACATGCTATATAGATTAGGCTGACCTCAAACTCACAGAAATCTGCCTGAGTGCTGGAATTAAAGATAGGACGCCATACCTTGTGGTGATTAATCTTTGTTGATTTTTTTTTTTTTTTTTGTAATAACTTGACCCTGTATACTGTTTGCTCTATGGTTCTGGGATGGAGCCCAAGACTTTTGTAAATGCTAAGCAAGCACTTTCCTCCTAAGTTGTAGCCCAGCAAATGTGTGCTTAAACGCACATTTCAGAAGGGTGGTTGTTGTTTTGTTTTGTTAGACAAGGTCTCTCTATTACGTAGTCCTGGCTGTCCAGGAGCTCACAATGTAGCTCAGGATGACCTCGAACTCACAGAGATCCACCTACCTACCTCTGTGTCAGGATCAAAGGTGTGCACTACCACACCTAGCCAGAGAGAGTTTTAATAGCCTTGTGTACATTTAAAATTTGGCAGTTTGGGTCATAGTCCTCTGGTTTTGACAGAAATCTCCAGGAACTGTGCATACGTGGGGACAGCTGGTCCTGAGTGCCAGCAGGAATCTGTCTCATCCTTGGCTCTTTTACTTTCCTCCACAATAACTGCACCAAACAGGCACTTGCCACCCGGTGGGAAATAGCCATGAGGTATAGACTGGGCTGTAAGTGTGGTGAGCTCCCACCGCTCAGTTTGGGGTCATGTGGCATATCTTCATTGGTCAGACTTTGAACATGGACTGCCTCTGGCCTGGGAGAAAAATGGTTTCCAAAGTAGATTGCCACAGTGTTCCATGTCAGAAGGGCAAGGGTGCCAGGCACAACTTAGAAAACACGTTGGTGAAAGAAGGGTGGCCAGAACTTTCTGTCATGCTCAATATTGATGGCCATTGCCTGTAACAGGGAAGGACCAACGGCGGACTGCTCCTCACAAAAACAGAAGCCTTCTCCCTCCCTGGAGAGAATGCTTAGCATTCTGGAGCCTGATGTGCGTCAGGCTTGCATGAAGCCCTCCATGTACTTTATGTGATCCACAGAGCAGTTTGTGAAGTCAGCGATTATACATAGATCACTCCAATGGCAAGTGGAAGGGGAAGGCTTTCGGACTTGAATCCCGCTGTGCCCGACTGTACTTACACCGTCGACACTGCTTTGACATCTGTCACTCCTTTATCATCCCCCTGTCCATTTGTGGTGTGTCGTGTCCCCCGTCTCCGCCCCCCCCCCCCCCCCCCCCCGCCCGGGTCCTATAGCAATCTGCCTGAGCAGTCAGCACCCCTTCTGCCCCAGGCACACCTTCTAGATTCTACTTTTGTCTTCTGACCTGCCACTGGTCCCTGCAGCCTGCGGCAGGCAGGGTGAGCGTCTTGGCTCCTTGTGCATTCCACTCCCACCTCCAGATTTTCTTAGGGCAGTCAGCTATCTGATCTCTTATCAACCGTCTGCTTTCCTTGGCTACTCTTTGTGTTCAGAGCTTATCCCGCCTGGCCCTGCTTTGCTCCCCCGACCCCCCGGGGGTGGGGGCGGCAGCTCTCTGGTTTCCCTCTCTCCCTTTGCTGTGCTACACTCCGTTGTTGTGTGGCTGTTCATTCTTCGGGTCTGTCTGTAAATGTGGCTTTAAGCCTCCCTCCCTCCCTCCCTCCTTAAATCTCACCCTTCTTGAGACAAGATCTTGCTTTGTAACCAGGCTGGTCTATTCCTTCAGCAGTTCTGCCTCAAGATTCCTTGAGTCTTACAGATGTGCTGAGCTTATAGACGTGAGCTCGAGACATATGCCAGGCTCTGAGACACTCTTGTGTCCTTTGGTTTTCTCTTTTGAACTTCAGACAGTTTGTAGTTATATATTTATGTGTAACTATTAGGTTAATAATATCCCGCCCGCTTAAACCTTGAACTTCATGAGGACAGGGACTCGGTCAATTTAATTATTGATTCCCCAGCACCTACTGCAGAGCCTCGAATACCGTACAAACTAACTATGTGTTGAATGGGTTGCTCACCGTTTGTGAAAGTACACTCTGTAAATTGTTCCTTTCTGTAGTTTCTGCTTTCTTGTTACTGCTGCATAAGACTGCATTTTCTTCTTGACGTCTTTTGCTTAGGAACAAACCGTGTTTCCCTTATTGCTAACTGTCATGGTTAGCCAAGGCATTTGGTTTCAAAGCCTCTGTATCATGCCAGACGTACTAGGGAAAGTCATAACCTTAGGCTGTGTGACTGCTGTGGGTTCCACCAGAGGAGGGGCGAGCGGGGAGGTGGCTGGCTTCTCATTCCTGGTGCCACGTAGAAGCATAAGCACTCCCTCAACTCCCGTGTGCGTTCCCTGAACCCAGGCATCCAGCAGCCCTCTCTGGGTGTCCTTGCAGCCTCTTTCTGCCGTTGGTGCCCAGACTGGCTCTGGAGGGCAGTCCTCCTCTCCAGTGACTTACTGCTGGACCAGCCTTGCCGCCCTCTGCATGAGCGTTGGTAGTGTCTGCGCAGCCACTTCCTGATTCACCCAGGCACGTGGCGGGCAGTTTGCCTACGATCACTCCAAGCCCTGGAGATAACCTAACTTCTCTCTCTTTGGAATCCACAGCTGGTCGTGTTCGGAGTTTGACCTGAGTGATATTCGCCTGATAGTGTACCAGGACTGTGAGAGGAGAGGTAGACAAGTCATGTTTGATTCCAGAGCCGTTCAGAAGACGGAGGAGGTGGCGGCGGCCCAGGTATGAGACGCTGATAGGCTTTCCACCCTCTTCGGTCAGGGTGCTGGACAGAGCCAGCCAGGATTCGGAAGAACGAGCAAAGCCTGCATCCTAACTGGCAAGCACGTGTCTGTGAATTATAGGTGAAACTTAACAAGCAATTCTGGTAGGCCAGCAGTGGACCGTTGCCATCAAGAAAGGTGCATTTGCTGGTGATTGTAATCTGGTAGGATTTTTGTAAGCGTTAAGCATAGTAAGAAAATACATTGCTGAGATTCAGAAAGTGCTGGATTATTTGCCAGAAGAGAAAGTCATTCTGTCCTGATTTTTCTCATAGATAAAGGCGCCAAGTGTGGCTCATGCCCGTAGTCCAGCCCTAGATAGGCTGAGGTAGGAAGATGATTTGGGGCTAGCCTGGGCTACGTAGTAGGACTATGTTTCAAAACCAAAATAAATAAAAGGTGGTATTTTGTAACACAAGGTCAAACCAAATTAAAAGGCTTGCTCACTGTAGGGCCTTAATCTATGAATGTACACTGTCATCTTACCCCTTCTGATCAAGGAACCTTTCGTCAATTTCCCTGCTGTAGGGAGGGGAATGGTGAGAATGGGAAGTGGGAGGGACTTGGGATGGCGAGTGAAGACAGGAAAAGTCTTGGCCCGTTTGATCCAGACGAGGAAAGATAAAAATAATTGGAGAGGAACCTTGTCCTCCCTGATCTCTTTGGATATCAGCCAGGATACCTCTCATCTGTCGCCATGGCTAGACCATTTACTTCAGTATATATGTTCAGATCCTTACAGATTAAACAAATCCGTGGATACTCTTTTCTTGTTTAATGACTTGCTTCCCATACTGACCAAATTCTGGCAGGCTATAGACGGTGATTAAGTGACTGAAGTTATAACATGGCCTTTGCCTCTCGAGGGCCAGTGGGCTGTTTTCCAGCTTTATCTTTGTTTCTTAGAAATGACTTGGCAGGGAGTGGATGCACGTGGAAGTCAGAGGACAGCTCTGTGGAACTGATCTCTTCTTCCACCTCTATGTACATTCCAGGGATCAAACTTACTCAAAGACTTGTGGGACGAGTACTTTTACCTACTGAGCCTTCTCTCTGGCCCTCGGTTTCCAGCTTTTGATAAGAATCTTCGTTTGCAGGAAGGAAGTTTTGGTTGAAGGCTGTTGAGCCGGGTGGATACATACCCCAGTACTTACTGAGGAATTCTGCCAGGAAGCAGCTAATCATTACACCAGCGGTTGGGCTTGTTAGGTGGGTGGAGGAGAAAGCTGTGAAATCTCTCAGATGATTCACCTATGCTTTAATGGCAGATTGGGATCAGGAGCTTAGGTGAGCTTTCTTAGAAGTACTCATTTAATTAAAAAAAAAAAAAAAAAAAAAAGCAACTTAGGCTCAGGAACATTTGTGTAGCTTGCCCAAAACTGCAGAGAGACCAATCGGGAGGGCGCTCACTGTCCCAGGTGCTGTTTCCAGCCATGCTCATTCCCCTATGCTCCCGCAGTCACTCCGCTCGTAGGTGGGACTTCCAGTCATCAGCTTTCAGCCCTCTGAGAGGCTGTTAGTGGCTTAAGTGGTATTAAGTAGCACCTGGAACTGTATGTTGAGTATGTTGAGGGAATCATGAATGCAGGATGCTCAGGATTAACCCTGTGTACAATTTCAGACCCCATCATGGCTGGAGTGCCTGCTGTAGACCAGCACATTGTGTGTTTTCTTTACCTTCCTTCTCCAGGTCAACCCCTCCTCAGCCTCACCCCCTTGATAAGCACAAGACATCCTGAGCGGATCCGCACGTGACTGCAAGCATGTGCAATAGAGCACCAGTGTGGCGGTCACACTGGAGATTAGATAGCTGCTCTTGCACTCATGGGTTCCCAAGCAGAGGCTGTAGAAGAGAGGGAAAAAGGCAGAGGAGACTCTGAAGTCATTTGTCACCAAGGCTGCTCTGTAGGGAGTGTTCTGTTCTGGTGGCCGGCACGAGTATCCATACCTTTATGTCACTGTCGTAAGAATTAGCAGGGAACACTTGAGGGGCTACAGGCACTCCTGTTACCTCTGACCTTTAAAGTCCACACTCCCATCACATGCTCTGTGGGTCACAGTAGCTCCTGTTTCAGGGTTTGGGCTTCACCTTTCACAGTTCCATCCCGGTGGTTTCCTTCCCTGCTCTTAAAGGAAGGCTACCAGAAGTATGAAAAATGCAAGCCCGCCTTGTTAGTTTTTCGGCTGCGTTGTGTGCTTACCCTGCAAGGAAATGCCACGAAACACGACAGAATCCGCTAACAAGAGTTTTATTAAAGGTAAAGGGACAGAGAGTGAACAGGCCTGCGGGAAACACGTGTGTGGAGAAGGAGAGAGAACCGGGAACATGGCGCCGGATTTTAAAGGCTGGGCGTGGACAGATCAGCGTCACTACTACACGCAAGCGCGTAGATCACATGGCCACGTTGCGCGCTTACGTGGCCAGTGGGACGTCATGGATCTTGGTCACACGAGATGCCCTGACCCGGAAATGGCTATCTGGACCTGGACCTAGCTAGGCGGAAGTATCCGCCAGGCATATGCAGACACGCCTGACTGTGGGGGCTTGTTGTAAATCTTTCACGCCTGCCCAGGCTAATAGCTTTCTTTTCTCAGTCACATTTAGTTGGTAAAATTTTGAATGTTAGTGGCCGTTTTTCTCATCAGTTCCATACGTTAAGACTACACAATACTAAAATCTAAGAACTACAACAAGGAGTAGTATTTGTTTATAACTTTATAGTATAAATTTAAATGTAAATACTAACAGAAACTATTTAAAGAGAGTAAACTATGTCTATCATCGATCTCCTTGTCTCAGTCTGTCTGTCTACCATGTCTTTATCTATGCAAAGACCCCACCATTTTCTGTGTAATATCCCCTTCCCAAATATTCCAGACTCCCAGGAATGAGATTTTTGTCACTATAAAGAAAAATTAAACAGAGCCTTTGGTTTTAATGGCATTCAGGCATCGGAATGTTTTGACGAATTCCCACTTGATAAAGAGTGTTGATGAAAGCCTGACACACTTGATGATCCTTTCCTTACCTTGCCTGCCTCTCTTAACCCAGAAAGCAGAGGATGTCCCTGTTAAAATGTCAGCCAGGTGCTGTCAAGAGAGCAGCGGGAGTGTCGGCAGCAGCGCCGGCAGCGTCTCTTCCCACAGCTCTGGAGGATCCCTACAGCATGCTAAGGAGCAGCTTCCAAAGTACCAAGTAAGACATGTCGTCTCTAGAAGAGCCATGATGAGTGTGGGCACGAGCGTCTTGAGAGGGGATCTTGTTTGGTTTGGTTTTGTTGTTGGTTTGTTTGAGACAGGGTCTCAAGTAGTCGAGGCTGGCCTCTAACTAGCTACGTAGCTGAGGATGACCTTGAATTTCTGGTCTTCCTGCTGTCACCTCCCAATTTCTGAGATTTCAGGTATGTACCACATCGGACTTCTTTTGATTTTTGGGACATTGTCTCCCTGGAGTAGCCAAAGCAGGCATGGAAGTGACTACGTAGCCCGTGCTGATGATCTCAGATCTTCCTGTCTCAGTCTCCCAAGTGCTGATTACAGGCATGTACCACAGTAACCAGCTTTCCATGGCTTTGTCTTTTTAAATTTTAATGATTTATTTATTTTATGTGCATTTTTGGTTTGCCAGCATGTATGTCTGTGTGAGGGTATCAGGTCCCCTGGAACTGGAGTTACAGACGGTTGTGAGCTGCCATGTAGGTGCTGGGAATTGAACCCAGGTCCTCTGGAAGAGTAGCCAGTGTTTCTAATCTCAGAGCCATCTCTCCAGCCCTCCATGTTCTTACTTTTTAAACATGTATAGAATATTATCTCTACTGTTGCTAGTAAAACAAGGGCATGGTGATTACCAGCAGCCACAGATGAATAAGCTTTGAATTTTAAGACTTGTGTGGTGCATTTGCTTATATATTACAGTGCTCAAAGCTAGTTGAGACTCTCAGTTGGCACATGGTCTTTATACCAAGAAAAGGCAAATTATAAAACAGAGAAAGTGGGTGGAATTTATTAGTAGAGAATGAGACATCTGTTGGTTTGTGTCTGAAGTGCCATGAAGTTGATATGAGCTGTAACCAGAGATGAATCCACCTTCTATTAGCAGGACAGACAAGTTTATCTTTCACTTTCCTCTTTTGTCGTTATGCAGAGGCTGAGTGTGTGTGTTTGTGTGTGTTTGTACTTAGATATGTGTCTATTGGAGTTAAAGACACTGGAAAGATTCAAGAAAGCGTATTGAAGGAGATTCCTTTATTTTTCCGTTGCGCTAAGGGTGCACTTGCAGAGTCTGGCTGTTGAGCTTCGGTCAGGCTGTGCTTGTGTGCCTAAAGCACACTCGCTTGTTTGACTCTTTTTTTTTATACTTGTCCATTGGGTGTCAGCATGGATGAGCACAGTCATTAAGACAGCGGTTCTCAACCTGAGGGTAGCCACATCCTGCATATCAGACATCTACATTACAGTTCATAACAGTAGCACCATTGCAGTTATGAAGTGGCAATGAAATAATTTTCTGGTTGGTCACCACAACATGAGGACCTGTAGTCACGGGTTACAACATTAGGAAGGTTGAGAAACACTGCCCTAAGACATTTTATAGCTGAAGGAGAGGTGTTGACCTAGAAATAAGTCATAGGGGATTAATAACGAAGCAAAAGAACGGTGGAAATACTGGTGAGCAGGAGTGTCCTCCGGGGGAACTATTTCAAAGAGTGATTTGAGAAAGAAGAGATTCAAGTTGGAAGGTAATAGTGTCAAATAAAATATCTGGTAAGGTAAATTAGAATGTGTCTCCTGGATTTGAAGGAAAGTGGAAGGTGGACTGTGGAGGTCATCAGAGCAGTCGGGATCAACCAGGCAAACCCAGGCTTCTCTGTGTCAAAGGCTGTCGTTTACCACCTCATCCTTCCAGTAAAAGATGGTAAAAAGGCCCAGGAAACTGGTCAGAATTTGGAAGTGTTTTTGAAATATTTTTATAAAGTCTTAGCGCAATCAGCTCACCTTTATCTCCTAGATCTTCACAAAGTCCTGCATGGACACTGCTGGGGCAGCCACTTTTCTTTGCTCTGGTAAAGCACCGAGCCCAAGGCAGCTTACAGAAGGAGTTTGTCTGGGTTTGTGGTTACAGAGGGTCAGAGTCCATGGTGGCAGGAGCAGGAAGCTGTGGTCTCACATCTTGAACCTCAAGCAGGAAGCAGAAATCAAACTGGAAATGGCGGGAGTCTAACCATCAAAGCCCTCCCCCAGGGACATACTTTCTTCAGCAAGGCCACGCATCCCAAACCTACCCAACACCTCCTGGTGATGTCTGAACTTATGGGGGAACATTCTCATTCAGATGACCACAACTAGTAATTATTTAGCTGAATAATGCTATAATAATACCATGTTTCTGTTCAGGATCTGCTACGTACCCAAAGAAGAGCTAACCTGTTTCTTCCGTAGTTACAATTTATAAATGGAGATGGATAGTCTTCCTTGGGTCAGCATATTGTGTATAAGGAAGAAATAAAAGATGGTAGTGTTTGTGAACTGTAGCAGGTGATCACTGTGTAGGTGATAATTGTAAGGTAACGGCTGTTGCTTTAAGATGCTGTCATGACAGGCCACTCAGCCAGAGACCCAAAGGTTAGCAGGCAGTGTGCTAATTGTGTTGTTCCATGTTGTGTTCTAACTGACGCCGATTTCTTGTGTACAGTACACGAGACCAGCTTCCGACGTCAACATGCTCGGGGAAATGATGTTCGGCTCTGTCGCCATGAGTTACAAAGGCTCCACCCTGAAGATACACTACATCCGGTGAGGTTGCCCCTGTGCTGGCTGCGAGAACTGGGATGCTGATGCTGACTTCTTCATTTAAAAAGCACGTTTCTCCCCTCTTGTTTTTTTTATTTTTAGTTCTCCTCCACAACTGATGATTAGTAAAGTCTTTTCTGCTAGAATGGGTAGCTTCTGCGGAAGCACAAATAAGTAAGTGTGGGATTTTGTGCCCTTTCCTATGTTTCTGTGTGTCTGTTTCTAGATAAGTTCTTTGAGGATGAGTATAGCAAGGCGAGCACAGCTTAACAAAGAGGTTTTAGTCATTTTCTAATAACAGCAAGTGAAAAACCTTCCGGTTTTCCTCAAGTTGCCCTGAAGACATGACTTTGTCTGTTTTTTGAGAAAAGGTCTTAAGGTCCCAGGCTGACCTTGAACTCAGCTAGAACTTGTGTAGCTGAAGATGGCCTTGAACTCCTGATCCTTCTGCCTCTCCCTCAGAGTCCTGGGGTGATAGGTGTGTGCTCCTGTACCCAGTGGTGCTAGAAAGTGAACTCAGAGCTCATGTATGCCTGACAAAACTGTATGAATTATTCTATCGCCAGCTTGACAAATGACCCTTGTTTTGGATATCCATTTATTATTCTCTTCTCCTGCTGTCCGTCACCAAGTTTTAATTCTCAGGAAAATATAAAACAAAAGGGGAAGAGGACAGGGCCACTTTTTATTTATTTATTTTTTTGTGGGGGGGTTGTTTTAATTCAGTGTATGTAGGGGGGAGAAGGGTCTAGTCCAGCCTCTTGTCAAGATTCATGGTAGTTCTTCTGTCTCAGCCTCCTGAATATCGGGGTTAGAGTTGTGAGCCACCGCTCCCAGTTTTGTTAATTTATCTTGGAAAGAATGAAGTAGTATGGTTTCTCCAGGCTGCGGTGCAGGGAGCCATCTGTCTTAGCAGCTAGGTTAGCCTTTGTGGCTGATAGGTCCTTGGGCTGTGCAATCATTTTATTTTCATTCCTGGTCGGTCCCTCCTCTTCAGCCCACCCCACCCCAAGGTCTGAAGGAAACTCCCCTGCCCCAGATTCTCGCTCCATTCTGTCTACTGAAGAGGTCATTTCCTTATCACTGGCAGAAGTGACAGATGGCTCTCTGTGGTGCCTGTTAGCATACCATGCACATGCCGGCCTCCAGGGTCCTTCATTATCACCAGGAGGAGCTCTTCTCACCTCCTACCTTGCCCTCCCTCAGCTTCTCTTTCTTCTTATAACCCAGGTTTTGTGGTTGTGTTCTCCTCCCTCCCTCTCTCGCTCACTCCCCCCCACCGTCTCCCTCCCTCCACCCACACTCTTGGTCTCCCTCTCTCCATTCTGCCCTCCTCTCCTGGCCCAGTCCAGTCTGCTGAGCATTTTCAGTCTACTTACTACTTTCTCTCGGCTCTCAACTCTTCCAGGTGCCTCTGGCTGTACCCTCCCTCATATCGACAATAAACCTTCCCTTCAGCCCTTCAACTCTACCTTGGAGCAGTTAGCGCCTTAGTTTACACACACACCCACACCCACACTCACACCCACACCCACACACACACACACACACACACACACCCCTTTATACTTTCCTATAACGCTAATACTGAAATGTCTAAATGGGATTATAGGCAGGCACTACCAAACCTGCGTGGTACTTGTTTTTATGAGTTTTTTTTTTAATATATCTTTGAAATCACCTAAATGTTTGTTTATCCTACTATCTATAATAAAATATTAAGCTCAGATTTAAGTAAAGTCATTTTAGTTTTATTGTGCTGTGCTATCTCCAGAGTGTTGGTATTTAGTTTCTTGCTAAAATAATATATTTAAAAAAATCTGCTCCACTCATTTTTTGTGAGTAATTCTAATTTTCTCAAAGTGAATCATAATTTCTGATATGTCTTCACCCTGAGACAAGTTGGCTGAATTATTAATAGATAATTAGCCAAGATTTAAAACTAATTCATTTTGAGTGTTTATTGAAAACCCTTGCAATGAATAGCAACATCTTAGGTGTTACTGTCTAAAGGAAAATTTAAAAATGAATAGCAGTATGGAAGGTGTCAGTTTCTGAAGCATAGTTAAGAGTTTGGTGTCTCCTTCAGATTTTGAAGTGCTTGTGAGTGCGGTTGCATAGGTAGTCGTGTGGATTGACCACTTGCAAAACATTTTTGCTTTCCTCCAACGAATTCCTCCCAGCCTACGGTCTTTACTCCCCTTGGTAGATGTGAAACTTTATAAGGAAAAACTCTTGAGTGACTGGCGCGTTGTCTGTAGTGAGGAATCTGTTAAAAACAGACTTGTTAACCTCTTGATGTCCTCCCTCCCCTCCATTCGTCTCGATTCAGCCTGCAGGACAGCTTCGAATACATCAACCAGGACCCTCAGGTTGGAAAAGTGAACACGAATCAGAACAGTTTGGGTCCCTGTCGCACCGGAAGTCACCTAGGTAAAATGAGACTCTGGAGCGGAGGTTCCCCGCGTGCTGCTCCTGGGGGCGTGCTTCGCCTTACTTGAGTGGGTTGTGTTTGGGTTTAGGTTTGCGTTCTCTTTAACCTGTGTTTCTTTGTGTGTGTGTGTGCCCTGCGTCTTCTGTGTGTTCTGCTCTAGGTCTGCTGCAGGCATGCAGCGGCAAACTGCTGCAGGGAGTGTCCGAAGGAGGACCGCTCCGGCTCACCCGCAGTGCTTCTTTCTTTGCAGGTTTGTGTGGAATGCTGAGCACAGCGTGACCCCCACACACTCAATCTCCTCTGCAGGTTCTGGGGGGGAAAAATCCATCTGTTCTTCTCTAGAAACCCAAAGGGCTTTTGTGGCAGGAGATACTAGTGTCAGATGCAGTCATGAAGGTCCACCCAGGAACCTCTTGTGAATATCTTTGCTAAGGGCCCAGATATGAGCTGGTTTTGATCTGAAGTGAGCCCTTTGTGTTTCTAGGAGAATTAATTTCTTCTGATTTTCCTAGGCTGCCTCTGCTGTTGTGAGCTGGGTCTCTCTGCTATGAAATCTTTCATCCATTTATTCACCTACACCCTTACCTGCATGGAGTTTCTAACTCTATTAAAAGCATGGGAGGGTTCAATCAGGGGTCTCTCTCTCTCTCTCTCTCTCTCTCTCTCTCTCTCTCTCTCTCTCTCTCTCTCTCATATTAACTTAAATTATTTAAATGCAGTGTCTAGGTTCCGTATAGGTCTAGTCATCTTGATATTCTGGGTATTTTCTGAGATGTAACTGGCCTTGCCAGCAGAGGCTGTTCAATGTCCAGTGTGGCATGATTAACAAGTGTGAGCAGTCTTCATGACTACCTTAATGGTGTGAGGGAGGCAAATAGGAGTTTTCATTCTGTTCCTTTTCATACCCTGAAATACAGTAAGCATCGTAGTTTTCTGTTGCCTAATGAAACTGATCTATAGTCCCAGCTACTTAGACCAAGTATAGCATGTTTATATTACTGCCTTTAAAACTTGGAAAATAAACATGTTTCCAAGTATGTTCAGTCACAACAGTTGTAAAATTTACTAGAACACATTCTCATCTTCCTTTCAACCCAGTAACTCTACAGCTCAGTCAGTCTGAAGCCTTCTAGATGCATGTGCTACTTAAGAGTGTTTTCCAAATTATGACAGGACATGAGTTTTTCTGAATAACTATAATACCGTGTACGGAGAAAAGAACTGGAGGAAAAAACTGTTAGAAAAGTAATGTTTTCTGTCTGCCCAAAGAGTAGGTTATAAATAAACATTTCTAGATTAATGGAATGATTTGCAACTATTTCTCTTCCTAAGCTGCCTACAACTACTACTGAAACTAATTCTAAAGCATTTTGAAAATATTGTACTGTTTAAATACTATTAATAATGAGGAAATGGCTAAAATCGAATGCTGACTGTATTAATTGCATGGATGGTGTATTGTACATGTCATTCATTCAGAGGAGTCTCTAGGCTCCAGCATAAAGGCAAATGGCTTGTTGGTTTTGTTTATTCCTTTCTTTTTTTTATGTGTTTAATTTGCTATCTAGTTCATGTCTATTCTATATTAGGCCATCATCAATAGCAGTAGCCCACTTTGAAATGTACAAATTACATGAAGTCAGTTTTGAAATGTCTCTGTTTTTGGAGCGCCTGATGATGATTTCCTTGTCTCTCTGTCGCAGCACACAGCACACCAGTTGATATGCCAAGCAGAGGCCAGAGTGAAGACAGGGACAGTGGCATTGCTCGATCAGGTACTGCCTTCTACTGCCTGTTTAATGTGGTGGGCTGTCTGTAATGCAAGGTAGGAAACAGAAGGGCAGTCCTCACTCTCTGTCCCTTCTTTTCTCCTTTTTCTTTTCTCTGTATTCTAAGTCTCGTGTGTCTGAGGACCTGCAACTTTGAAGTTCATCATCCAGCAATGCAATGATTGTGCACAAAAACTATTTTTACCTAATACTCAGATTTATGAGACTGATAAATTTCTTCAGCAGGAAGCTTCCTTGTGCCAGTTGTACTAGGAGTTTCCTTGCTGATTGCTCCAATCAGGATGGAACAGGCTTATGGTGGTCAGTCTACCTATGACCATGGGAGGTGCCACCACCCTTTCTATTCTATGATGCTGATCTAGAGTATATCTCAGGTGCCCTTCTCTGCTCACTCGGAGCCCTGACCTTGCCTAATACTGCCTCTAAGACCCCTTGGTTTCTGCTTTTGTGTACAAGTCAGCTTTTGATGTTTTATTTGTGGTTCAGATCTGAGGTTAGCTCCATGGTTCAAGGACCAGGAGGCCTCCCCAGGCAGCCTTCCATTGAGAACCAGGAGTGTTGTGTCCTACTGTGACATGAGACTCCTTTACTGGGGGCCCATCAAATGAGTGACACTAGACTCAGGCCTTCGTATCTTCCCTCCTCTCTTCTCACCCATTTATTACGTGCTGTAGCTCCCAGATTCCTCCTTGAAAGTCCTGTGTTCTTTCTGGGTGGTATCAGGGCCTGTTCAACTCTGTTCCCTGAGTCACTAATGAAATGCAACAGCTGCTGAATTTCCTCGTTTGGTTTGTATACTTACGGTTAAAATGGGTTCATTTTGGTTCTTCCCATCATTTCTGTGAAGTCGGTCAGAAATGTGACTTCCATTGATTAAACCTGTGCCATTTCACTGAGTACAAGCAAAATCTGAAAAGATGCAAGATCATATGTAGTTGCGTTTGGTGGCATACAGCACCTTTCTTTAATCCCAGTATTCTGGAGGCAGAGGCAGGCAGATAGGTCTCTGTGACTTTGAGGACATCCAGGATTACATACTAAGACCCTGTCTCAACAGTGAACTACATTTTGTTTATACTTCATGTTGCTTAGGACAGTTTCATCCTTCCTTGTGGGCCCCTGCCTGCTGAACTTTTGAGTTCCACGAGTTACTCAAAGCCTCTGCATGCATTAAGAAGCATAGTGTCTTGGGGCTCAGTCCCTGCCCTGTGGCCCGTGTGGACAGGACTGGCTGGAGCTGGCTTTGGTATGATTGATTTTCAAAGCAAGAAGGAAAAAATCCGTCATTGTGATGGGAGTGAGGAGCACAACCCGGAATGAGTGAGTCTTGGTCAAAGTCGCTGCCTGCAAGGTAGATAGGCCCTGCTCTGCTTGGCGCTGTGTGGCCTCCTTCCCACCGGTGCACAGTGGGCGAGTGGCACCCTACTGGGCTCCCCAAAGTGCTCAGTTCCTTTGCTGATGCAGCTTCATGTTATTTATGCCCCTTTTTGTTCCAAATAGAGACTGCAATTTTGAGAGAACTGACATCAACAGAAACGTTACTGGGATGAAGTTTGGATTTTCCTGGTTCATTTGCAAGTCAGCAGCATCTCGTGTGTTTGATATTCCTGAGGTTTTAAATTGCTTCTGTAACTGCTTTTCCTTGTCTTTTGAGCAGGTATTTGAGGGTCCATGTTCACATGAAATGCACGAATCTGTGGCAGCTAGATCCCGTAGTTTCCTCAAAGCCCACAAAGGGAACTTGCAGCTGACAAGTGGGAGTTTTGAGAGTTGGAGAAGACTTTGTTGGAGGGTTTGAAAAATCTTTTAGCTTGTGGGTCCCCCATGAGCGAGGGCTGACTGTGCCCTCCTGTGTAGTGGCATTTTGTTTCACTTGCTATCCTGGTATATATGCCTAAGGTACTATCTGCTCACAGCTGGGAGCTACTCTGCAATCTCCCAGTCTGAGTTGAGTGCACATTCCTACCTGTAGAAGGGACTTGGTGGTCTTTCAGCATAAAGATTTTTCAGGTTCTTACAGTATTTAGTCTCTAAGATTTTTTTTTTTTCTCTTGGGCAAAAACTTAATGGTGCATGTCTGTAGCCCTACTACTCAGCCTCGGTTTTAGACCAGCCTCAGTTACAAAGTGAATTTAAGGGAAAAAGGAATCTTTTCTTTATTATCCACCTTAGGATCCTAAGATCCCGGGCTGGAGACATGGCTCAGTGCTTAAGAGCCTGACCGTTCTGCTAGAGGACTGGGGTTCAATTCTCAGCATCCACATGTGGCTCACAACTGTGTGCAACTCCAGTTCTAGGGGGATTATAAACCTTCTTTTGGCAGACACCAGGCGCACATGTGGTATGTAAACATATGTAGACAAGGCACCTACCCACATTAATTAAAAATAAATAAATCAAAAAACAAAACAAAACAAAAAAACAACCAAAAACCTAGGCTCTCAGTTCTGAAGCAAAATTGGGAGTGCCTTGTGTTTGAGATTCTTGTCTTTTTTTTTTTTTTTTTAATTATTTTATGTGTATGAGTATGTTGCTTTCATGTGTGTCTGTGCACCACATGCATGCATGGTACCTACAGAGGCCAGAAGAGTGTGTTGGATCCCCTGGAACTGGAGTTAATTAACAGGCCGTTGTGAGCTGCCATGTGTGTGTTGGGACTCAAACCTGGGTCCTCTGGAAGAACAGGTGCTCCTAACTGCTGAGCCATCTTTCTAGCCCTTCTTTGTTTTTATCAGTAGAAAATGCAGAGGAATTAAACACATTGTTTTCTTCTAGTTCCCAATTTTTAATTTTGTCTAGAATTAAAGAGGTAATCTTTTAAAGTATGTTTTACATTTTGGATCAATTTTAAAATTTATAGAAAAGCTGGGACAGCCACCCCGAGTGTTTTCTGTAGCCACTCCAGTTCACATCTGCTGTTAGTTTGTGCATCTGAGGCAATTAGCAGCTCATAGTCATTAGCTAACTTTGATCTTGCAACACTTTGCTTGGTTTGCCCCTAATGCCTTCTTACGCTCCAAGAACACAATACATTTGGCTGTCATGTCTGTGCAGACTTTGTTTTGTTTGTTTTTGAAACAGGGTCTCTCTACGTAGTCCTGGCTGTTCGGGAACTCACTATGTAGACCAGACTTGCCTTGAACTTACAGAGATCCACTTGTTTCTGCACAATCATGCCCAGCTCTTCAGATTTTTTTCCCCCCTCAGACCTTCTTTGTTTTTAATAATCATCATGGTTTTTAGTATTGGTTCCACTATTTGAGTATGCTTGATGGGTTTCTCATGATTAAACTGTGGTTGTGGGTTTGAGCTGGATAACCACAAAAGTAACCTACCATCCTGCTCACATGGTGTGAAGGGTATGAACTCGCAACATGATCTATGAACACAGTCACTGGCCTTGTTTATTAACGAGGTTGCACTAACTAGGTTTCTTCACTGTAAGGTTGATTCCCTTAGACATTTGTGCACGTTGCTTACCCTTCACGTGAGATGGGCTCCCTCTCCTTGAGGAGCAAGAGTCTGCATAAATGATTTGAAATTTTCAGCATGGGCATTGTGTTTCTTTTTCTCATTTATTAACTTACACTTGGCTATTATTTCAATATGGACCCAGGGATATTGATTTTTCACTTTGGATCATAATCCAATAATGCTTATATTTGCCTAAATTGCCCGGGCTTTACCCCTGGGAGCACCTGTGATGCCAGTGACAGTCCTCTCACACATCCGGGGGCGGCAGGTGAGGGGAGCTCTGGCACCCCTGTTCTGACAGTACTCCCCAGTCATTGGGAATTTGCTATCCCAGCCCTATATTGGAGCTTTCATGGATCATAGATGGTCTCTGGAGGGCAGCACTTGTCTCTTGAGGATATTCTGAAAAGGTCTTCTGTGTCTCTATATAAAGTAAAAGCTAATTTAGAAAATTATGTTTGAAACAGGATCTCATTAAGTTGTTGATCTGTTTGGCTTTTAACTCACTCTGTAACCCAGGCAGGCCTTGAATTTATGATCCTCCTACCTCAGCCTTGCTGAGATGACAGGCCTACACTGTCACACCTAGCCAAAAAGGTAATTGGTAAGAGGGGGATTGTAATGGCTGCTACTAGAATTTTCAAGTAAGGGGGCAAGAGAGATGGCTCGTTCCATAACATACTTACTGCAGAAGCGTGAAGCCCCGAGTTCAGCTCTCCATAGTCCTCATAAGGTCTGAACGTGACGGTGCTCATCTAGAATCCCAGTGCTCCTATGAGGAGATGGGCAGTGGCGACAGGAAGGTCCACAGAGGTCTGTGCATCAGCTGGCCTGGCATGTGCAGCAGTGAATACAAGAGACCCTGTCTCAAACTTTTATGAAAAGTGTAGACGTATAGGAAGTAGCATGCGGGACTTGACCACTGTCGGCACAGGGGTTGGTTACAAGGGAGGAGGGTGGAACCATGCACAGGTCTCTGGTTTCTGACTTGAGAAATAAGTAGAGGAAGACAAAATTAACCAGTGTAGGGGGAGCATGAGGCCAGCAAGGGAGACAGCTAGAAGATGTGTGTTTTATGAGAACTGTCCCCAAATTCTCAATTGTGGATTATCTGCTGTATTTAAGATAAGGAGCTGGCTTGACAGGGATGGGTCAGAGCAGAAGCTAAAATCTGGTAGTCTTGAGTACACACGTAGTGAGCAGTGTAAGGTTTATAGGGCTGGGGTTGACACTGGTCTCTTTGGGCTCGTTTAGTAGTAGGCTCTCTCCCTCGTCAAAGTCTTTGGTAAGAAAGACAACTTTCCCACTCTCTCTGTAACGATGTTTCCTCTGTCCTCAAGGTGACCAGTGTGAGGAAAACTGTCAGTACCTTCAAACATGGACGTATGTGCCAATGAACCTTCAGAGTAAGAGGAAACATTATCGAAGTGTTCAGATGTTGATTTCAGTGACATCACATGCCATGTTATCACGTGCACATTCCAAAGAAAAAGGGAGTTTTGCTCAGGGAGCAAAGATGGCTTCTCAGGCTGGCTGGCTGGCTTGCCAGAAGAGGGAGAGAGACCAGTTTGGGATTTGTGGTCGGCTGGGCTAAGAGCTCCTGGTGGGTTAGAACTTCCCACTAGCATCCAAGTAGAGAGTGTACTTCATAACTTATCAGCCTGTCCAGGTAAGAGGTAGGAGGGAGCAGGAGGTGGGGTGAGGAGCAAGAAGCTGGCAGCAGCGGGAAGGGGGATGAGGAGCAGGAAGAAGGGACAGGAGGTAAGGTAAGGCTTCAAAACTGTCAGTGGCCAAGTGTCCAACTGTGAAGTCAGTGTGGTTACTACAGGGCTGCCTTTTGTTTGCCTAAGCCTTCACCAACTTAACCAGTCAGCGCTGAGAGAAGAGAGGAGTTGGGAGGGTGGTGCTTCCTCTTAGTTTGGTACTTATAATGCTAGGGATCGAACCTAGGGCATTGCCCGTGCTCTGCCATCAGGCTACACCCCCAGCCCTTGGCACCGTTTGGGTGTTGCTGCGTTCGGGAGAGGCCATGGCACTCTGTATATGTATACAGGTGAAGGCTGGAGATGCAGCCTGTCTTGAGTCTTGGCTGGACAACAACCTGGGACTCTGTGGGAGGGAGCTTGAGAAGACTGAAGGCTTCTGAAGGACTGTGGTCGTCTTCCACACTTCTGTCCTCCTGGGGAGGCTTTCCTTGGGCTTCCAGGGTTGTGATGAGTATGTGGTGTCTGCTTTGCTTCCTCAGACCAGGCTGCGGAATGTAACAGTGGGCAGCGATGCCGTGGGTGTCCCACAGCTGGTGTTGAGTACACTGGCCCTGTTGGTGGCGGTGGTGGTGACTTTTATGGTGTGTGATAATTATAACAGGGATGTGTATCTTGGGTTTATTCTTTCAGCTACTGTATAAATAACAAATTAGAATGTCTGCTAGTATCATTGTCTAGTTATTCCTTGGCCTTGCCATACCTTTCTATTACATGAATATGATAGTCTCTACTGTTGCCTGGACATAACCGTCTCTTCATTTGTTTAAACGTCTCATATTTCAAGTCAGACCTTTGGTGTTTTCCTCAAATAGATATTTATATTTCTCAGATTTGTTGGAGCATTCGGTAATTTATTTGTTTACTTATTGATGCTAAAGATGAAACCACAGATCCCCACACATGCTCATCAAACTGCTGCTGCATCACATCCCAGTCCTAAAATTCCGCCCCTGCTCTTACCTCCTTCCCTGCCCCTCCCCTTCCGCTTTCCCTCCCCGCCTTTTGCTTTAGCCTGAGGCAAGTAGGCATGGGGAGCCATAAAACCTTACTGTTTGGGGGTGGCTTGCATTTGTTTGACACAGGGTCTCTTTTTCCTAGGCTCACTGAGTAGGCTCGCTGGAATCATAAGGGCACTGCATGGCCTTCTCACAGGTGCTGGAAATTGAACTCAGGTCTCCACGCTTGTGTCCTGCATGGACAGGACTTTACCAGTTGATCTGCCTCCCGACCCTCCTTAGCCTTTCCCTTGTAAACGTGTGTTCTTAGATACTTGTTTAAGGAAAAAATAGAGCTTAAGAAGTAATGTAGCAGTCAGAACTGCAAGGAATCTAGAAATAACAGGACACGATAGAACTTGATTAAAACTTTAAGTTGACTGAGACAATTCCTACAAAATCAACCTATAGACCCAGTGTCATTTGAATTAAAAATATCATGCAAAACCAGACTCAGTAAGTCTTATTTATATGGAAAAAGAAAGGACCAGCTTTAGACTTTTTATAACTCTTTAATAGACTCTTCATTCTTAGAGCCCAGACTGTGGATAAAGATATTCAGTGGGTGAATAACTCTGTTGGTGGTGGTGGGGACAGAGACATAGCTCCACACTGTAACTCCTAGCAGCCTGAGGCGTTCCCTTAATCCTTTAGGGACCTTGACTCAGGCAAACCCAGAATTTGTGGCTTCATCACAGAAAAGAATTACAGAGCAAGCCACTATGAAGCAAGAATGGGAGCTTTAAAAGGCATTTTGAGTAGAGGTTTTAGGCACAGGGGTGGAAAGAGAGACGCACCTGGGAAGAAAGTAAGATCTCTGTGTGGGAGCGACCTCAAGGGGGCGTCACGGGTCTCAGCATTAGCTGTCGGTGGCATTTTGATGACTGTCCCATTACATCTCAGAAGATTACTAAGCTGCCTCTCCCCACCCCCATAAGTGAGATTACAAGGTGGTTCCAGAGATGCTTGGGTAGAATTATAATCTAATGACGTCACCAGGAGCCACTAGGGTTGCACAAGGAGGTTGGGCATATCCTTTTACCATCAGGGAGCTTTCTGGTGAGATCAGAAAACTGCAGTTTAACATTGGGAAAGGAGAAAGTCCTTAAGCAAATGTAAATTAGGCTGGAAAAAAAAGTTTTGTTTTGTTTTTTTATGTATGGTTTTTTTTGGTTTTTTTTTTTTCCTCCTCAGAGCTGAAGACCAAACGAACCCAGGGCCTTGTGCTTGCTAGGCGAGCGCTCTACCACTGAGCTAAATCCCCAACCCCTTGTTTTGGTTTTTTTAAGACTGGTCTGTCTACATAGCCTTGGCAGTCCTGTGAACCACTATCTCACAGAGATCTCCCTGCCTCTGCCTCTCAAGTGCTGGAATTAAAGGCTTGTGCCACCTTACCAGGTTCATGCTGGAATTCTTGATTCAGCTGGCAAGAATCTCCTCTCCTTTCCTATGTCCCCATAAGTTTCGCAGTCTGTCTTGCCTCAGTGTGGGGTGTCAGTTTGGAGTACATGAGTTGTCAATGAAGCTGGTCTAGAGTTTTATGTCCCAGCAACTTCAGAAGCTTGGAGATGTTTTGAGATGTGGTGTTTTTATTCAGGGACCTTTGCTGGGAGTGTTAAAACTTACACAGTGCTTTTGAAGACTGTTTTACCGGTGATGCAGGCCTTGCCCAGACTGGACAAGTTTTGTGCCGCTAAGCTGTCTCTCCAGACCCTTTTTCTTTGAGACAAGCAAGCCACGAACTTCTCTCTATAGTAGTCCAGCCTCCTAAATTGCTGGAGTTGTAGGCCTGTGACACCAAGTGCAGTTTAGGGGACCTTCTAAAAATCAGTCATTTGTGGTTTAGGAGCTAAAAATATATTGGCTATAACTTTGTTCATTAATTTGCTTGTTTTTTATCAACATGAAAACTTCCTGTTAGATAACTCATTGGCTTTTCAATTGCTGTCACTTTACTTTTTTGTTTGGGTTTTTTTGTTTTTGTTTTTCGAGACAGGGTTTCTCTGTGTAGTTTGGGTGCCTGTCCTGGATCTCGCTCTGCAGACCAGGCTGGCCTCCAACTCATAGAGATCCACCTGCCTCAGCCTCCCTAGTGCAGGCATTAAAGGCGTGCGCCACCACCACCCAGCCACTTCACTGTGTTTTAAAATAATAACTGCATACTAAATTTTAAGGAACCTGATAACTTTCCAAGTGTCTAAGGGAGCAAAAACTTGAAGAATTGTCAGTATTACTTGAGTTAAATAGAGGTTATTATTATATTCAGGAAGTATGTTGGAGAGAAAAAGCTGGAGTATGTGCTACAAGAGCTACAACACACACTTACTCACTGAAGGGAAGAAAATATCTGGGTGCTCAGGGAATGCCCCCCGAGAAGGGAAGAATGCAGCCGAGACTCAGGTGCCGGAAGGGACCTGCTCTGTGACGGCCAGAGCAAATAGTATTTTTGGTGCTGAGGACAGCTAGCAAAAGACTGCGGTGGGAACGAGCTTTGCAGAGTTGTGGTTTAGACATAGTTGTTGTAAGGATGGCAGGCAGCCAGGCGTGGGTAGACTAGGATCATGCAGAGTAGCTCGGAGTGGATGATGTGTGGAGCCCTCAGTGTGTCTCAGATGGATGTGTCTGCATGGCCACAGAAAGGGGGGTTGTCGGCACCACCTGCCCTCCATAGCAGGAAGCACTCTAGCTGCTGAGCCGTTTCTCCAGACCCCTTGCCAGTGGTGGTTTTTGTTTTTTAATATTACTCAGTTTTCTTCATGTAGAATGGGCATCTGGTATATATTCCCTTTGAGCCCTTCTTGTGTCTGCCTCTTGGTGGCATTTTAACTGAGACCCATAAGATTTTCTCTGACCACCGAGTAAAGAATTTACTTCTGTCACTCCTTTTAGTATCTTAGTTAATGTTCTATCGCTGTGAAGAGACACCATGACCAAAACAACTTACAAGAGAAACATTTAACTGGTGGCTTGATTGCAGTTTCGGAGGATCGGTCCATTGTCATCAGGGCAGGGGGTGTGGCGGCAGACAGGCAGGCAGGTATGGTGTTTTAAACCTCAAAGCAACACACCTCCTCCAAGGCCAAAACTTCCTAAACAGTTCCACCAACTGAGTGCCAACTATTCAAAAATATGAGTCAATGGGGGGTCGTTCTAATTCAAACCACCACGCCTAGTAATTTATTTTCAGAACAGTTGCTACAGTTCAAAATCATTTGTTCCAAGTATAAGCTCTTCTATTAAAAAAAATAGCATTTAAGACTAGAAATAGTTTGTTCAGACATGGGGGATGAGAAGGAGCTAGAGAAAGGAGGGTAAGAGTTCTTTATTTGAAAGTGAGGGTCAGAGGCAGGTAGATCTGAGCTCCAGGCCAGCCTGGTCTATATAGTGAGTTTCAGTTTCAGGACAGTGAGGGCAACATAGAACTTGTCTCAAAAAAAAAAAAAAAAGGAAGAAAATGAGATCAGAAGAGGGGACTCTCGTATCTTATGTGGATGAATTGATCGTTTTGCCTAAATTTTACCTCTAAAAGAGAGTGAAGAAATAGGCAAAGGAGAAATACATGTATCTTAGTTAGGGTTTCTATTGCTGTGACCAAACACCATGACCAAAAAGCAAGTTGGGGAGGAAAGGGTTTATTAGACTTACACTTCAGTATTGCTGTTCATCATTGAAGGAAGTCAGGACAAGAACTCAAAAAGGTCAGCATCCTGGATGCAGGAGGTGATGCAGAAGGTGATGCAGAGGCCCTGGAGGGGTGCTGCTTACTGACTTGCTTCCCATGGCTTGCTCAGCCCACCTTATAGAACTCAGAACCAGCAGCCCAGGGATGGCCCCACCCACAATGGGCTGGGCCCTCCCTCATTGATCATTAAAAGAGAAAATGCCTTACAGCTGGATCTCAAGGAGGCACTTCTTCACTTGAGGCTCCTTCCTCTGGTAACTAGCTTGTGTCAAATTGACAGACAAAACCAGCCAGTACAAAATGTAAACACGCTTTGGAATGGGATGTTGATTATGTTATATACATGGGCTGTGTTCTTAGCAATCTTGAGTGTGTCCTCATGAATGAGCAATACTTCCTTTTGCATTTGTAATGTAAAGCCTGATCATGTGTGCACTGCTCAGATCTGCAGATTTGTGGATTAGGAATCCATGTGACTAAGAATAGAGGGTGGCTAGGTGGGTAGGCTAGGATTCTTTTTCTGAAGAGTGGTGATGTGCATCTGTAATCCCAACACTGGGGAAGTTGAGGCAGGAGGATTGAGAGTTCAAGAACAGTTTAGACTGCATAGCAATAGATACTGTGTCAAAAAAAATGTGTGTTTTTTCTTCTTATATATAGAAATTTTTGGAAGAGAGAAATTTTAGTCTCCCCCTGCTGGATATGATTGGTAGAATCCAAAATTTTAGGTTAACTGGCTTTGTGTGTTTATGGTGTTAAAATACATAATTCATATAAATTTGCCATCTTAAACTCTTTCTGGGGGGATGACTGTTGGGAGGTTATGTAACCCAGGCTATCCTGGAACTCAAAATTACATAGTTAAGCTGACCTAGGACTCAAGATCCTCCTGCCTCTGCATCTCTAGTACTGAGGTTATAGGAATGTGCCACCATGCATGGCATATAGTCTATTTATTTATTCATTCATTCATTCATTCATTCATTCACTTGTTTGGAGGGCAGTGAACATTTGTGTACAGACGTACAAACATGTGCTGTGTGAGTTTGTGTCAGAAGTCAACCGTGAGGGTCTTTTGCTTTCTGAGATGGGGTCTTTTCCTGGGAGGTGGGCCCCTCTGGGTTGGTTAGGATGGATGGCCAGTGAGCCCCAGGGGTTCTCCTGTCTCTTCCTCTCCAGCCCCGGGATTACAAGTGCATATTAGCAAGCCTAGCTTTTTATGTGGGTTCTGAGTAGCCCCCAGCCTCAATGGAGTCCATTGTAAATGTATAGCTCAGTGGTATTGGGCATTATAAAAACGGACTCTGAAACTGAAATGTGCTTCCTCACAGCTTCACTGAGCAGCCTCTTGATCACACCCTTCCCGTCTCCGAGCTCCTCGACTTCCTCCTCCAGCAGTTACCAGCGCCGCTGGCTTCGAAGTCAGACAACAAGTTTGGAAAACGGCATCTTTCCAAGGAGGTGAGTTCCATGTTTCCTCTGGCTAAGGAAAGTGCTAGTGTAAACAACTTACAAAACCTGGCAGGCTTATCCTTGCCTGTTGTCAGGAGAAGACCTGAAACCTTGTGATTAGTTCCAGCTTAGCCTGAAAGTTGACAAGTTCAATTGTTAAGGAGATAGTCGATTAAAGCTAGGCAGCCTATCCTGGAATGCAATATGTAGCCCAGACGGGACTCTAACTCATCATGCTTTGCCTTCCTAAGCATATGAGAATGTTGACACTGTGCCCAGCTGAAAAAACATCTTTTTATTTAGAAGATACTGGAAATGCCTGGATATCTACACAATGTATGTGCTAGATTTGATGGTGATTTAGAGTGAATATGCTCTGTTTAAGCCAGATTCCTTCCAGACATAGCTATAAGTAATAAAGGATGGGACAAATCTCTTCTTCTGGCTACAATGATTCCAGTGTGGTGTTTGAGGCATAGACCTTTGTGGCACTTAAGTTCTTAGACTAAACAGGCATGAATATGAGTATACATAGAGAGAGCCTCAAGGTTTTTCCTACCTTTGTTTTACTTTGGTTTTGAATCTGAAGTTTATTTAGTTGCATCCAAAGTATAGATTTCATGCTATACCAGTAGCACCCAGGCCCCTCTTTTTATAGCTCTAAAACTTTAAAGGGAATTTTCATATGTCACTAAAATATTCCTGTCAGTTAACTGAGTGTGGAAATTGCCCGGTCATCACTGTGTTTTGAGTCTGTGAAGATGGCTCAGCCATGTGCCTGTGCTGAGTAGTAGCTTGTGACCAGTAGAGAAGATGACAGAAAACAGGTCAGGAAAGATCAGGCCACAGTAAACACCACGAAGGTGTGAAGTGCACTGGAACTCAGGAGGAAGGACCGTGGTGGTGGGCACTCGTGGAGGCTGCTGAGGAGCCCTGTAGAAAGGTAAGCTGAGCAGTCAGTGCTGAGGCTCCTCTTCTGTTCCTCTCAAAACCCTGGAGGGCAGCAGGAGAAGGTTACAGCCGGTCCTTCCATGGGCCGCTGCTCTTCGGTGCATGGACTTCAAGTGGAGTGATGAGATCATGGCGTCTGAGATGGGGACCAGTCCTGGCTCTGCCCTCATCAGGCACGTGATGGAGTCTGTTAACTAGGTCTCGGGTGCTTCTTCCTCGTGTGCATTAGGTTAGTAACAGGTTCAGCCTTGGTGTTATTAGGAGGGTGAAACTGGATAAGCAAGTCAAGTGCTCAGACAGAACTACAACATTGGTGGTGCATGTCTAAAATCCCAGCACTTGGAGGTTGACACAGTGCGAGCCTGTGTCCAGGAATAGCCTGGGCTACACAGAGAGACCCTGTCTCAAAAAATACAGTGGAAGAAGAAAACCAACTTCCCAGAAGTTCTCCTTTGACTTCCAAATGTGTGCATGGCACATTACACAAGCCATATACACATAGAAAATAAACATGATATTTTTTCTTTGAGACATGGTCTTTACATAGCCCTGGCTATCCTGGAGCTCACTGTGTAGATCAGGCTGCCCTCAAACTCAGCATAGATGCCCCTGCCTCTGCCTCTTCAAGTGCTGGGATTAAAGGTGTGTGCCACCATGCCTGGCATAATTTTTTACAGTTGCAGATAAAATAGTGGCCAGTGTGACTTACTGATGTCACTGTAGCACCTATCAAGTTGGTACCCTTTCCATCCTTACTGCCACTCTGCACCTCTGGTGTGTGAAGGGATGGATACAGAAGGCCATCCATGGAAACTTCTCTTCACATGCCTTCAGATTTATGTCTGGAGCTGTCTAGAGCATTTTCAAACCTAGATCTTGAACTCAGTAAACAAACTGAATGGAGACCTGGCATTGGGAACTGTGGATAGTTACTGAGCCTTCACCTAAAATAAGTATCTTACCTTCATAAAGCCTAGTCATAGTCAGGACTGGCTACATAGTTTATGGGACCAGTGCAAAGGGAAAATGCCAGGCCCCTCCCTCCTCATAAGGCAAGAAGAATGCTAGAAAAGGTACTAGAATGCAAGGCATGTGTTTAAAAAAAAACAGTAACTTAAGATATAATAGTGGTATATAAATAACAAAACTATAAATTATAACAACATTTGGTGTCATAATTTAATATGGTACAAAACAGTATCCTGATTCATTATAAGATTTTTTTCTAAGTATTTGTATCCCACTCTGCTGTTGTGACTGACCTGGAAGGCGAACGCAGTGATCAGGTTGTGGCTCTCAGCCCGTTCTGGAGGAAGATGCTGTTGAGGGGACAGTAGCCTGCCTGCCTCCCTCTGTTGTTGATTCCTCCCTTCCTCCCAATCCCCCTCTGTGTGCAGGGGCTGACACCGACCTGGAGCCGGAGTGCTGGGGTTCTAGGTCCACACTGCCACCCTTGCCTGAGTGATTACTTCTTGTGCTGGAAACAGAACAGTGACATCAGAAGCTCTCACCGCTTCTGGCTTTGAGAGGAAGTACACAGTCATTAAAAACATCCTCCTGCCCTACATGGTGGTGTACACTGTTAGGTCTAACACGGGGGTGGGTGGGTGGGGGAGGGGACGCAGAAACAGATGGATTTCTATGACTTCAAGGCCAGCCTGATATATGTAGCAAGTTTCAAGCAAGCCAGGGCTATATGATGAGACCATATAAAAAAAAAAAGCAAAATTTAATTTTGAGATAAATAAATCAAAAATCCTTCCAAGAGTGTTACAGGTAGTTAGGAATGGTAGAGCCCCTAAATTTAGGCTGGCTCTGCTCTGACTTCAGGCCGCCTCATTGTGCAAGCTTGTGGTATGAGGGCACCTACACAGGATGTTATACATCCTGCAGCTGGTAATAGCTCTGCTATCTGTGGGGATAGAGGAGCCTCAGGCATTTTATCCCTTAGAAAAAAAACCCCAAATCCTAAAGGAGCCAGACATGGAGACATGTCCCTCGGAAGCCTTTTGATTAGTAAATTGAACAAAGTTTCCATTGGGATGTTTCTTAGACTTATCATATTATCTGTTTCATAGGTTCAATGTAAGTTCAGATCTGACCTCAACAATAGTTGTGCCAAGCAGCCCTGTTAGCAATTATAGTTTGTCTATATGTACTAAAATGACGATGGTTTTTAAGTGATTATGATTTTGAAGTACTTACATATATCAATATATTCTTAAGTGTAACAAGACACAATCTGATTTTTTTTTTTTTGAGGTAGGGTCCAGTTCTGTAGCCCCCAGTAGCCTTGAACTCATGGTCCTCCTGTCTTGCTTCCGTGTGCTGGAGTTACATGTATGGACTGCCATGCCTCCTCTACTTGATTTCTCTCTGTGGAAAAGACCGAAGTGTATAGCCATGGTCTTTCTGGGTCTTGAAATGTGTTGGCTGATCTGTGCTTCCAGATCTTTGCTGTGGTGCTGTAGCCACCCACCACAGTGCATCCGACAGCATGAGCTGGAGCTGGTGGGTCAGGCAGGTGGACATCAGGTTACCGCTGATACCAGCAGCCTAGAATGGCAGAGACAGATATCCTAGGGCATAACTCGAGCATCCTTACCAGAGAGCATTCTGTTGCTCAGGCAAGCACTGCTTCAGGTTCTGTATTGATAAAACGGCCTGGGTGGTTGACCTGGTGACCTGGAGAGAGAGCATGAAAAGGTATCTGGTTATATATATATCAGAATATTTGACACATTCTCCAGCATCCTTTACTGTGGAATGATACTTAAAAGATAATTACGATTCCCTATGACCTGGTTTGTTCCAGTTTGGGTGGTTGGACTGCAGAGTGAAGCTCTGTGGCTTTAGCTTTCAGTAGAGCTGTGTAGTAAAGCCGGTAAGATCTAGTTTCTATTCACCGAGGAAGGTCTCACCGCAGTTCAGCAGGTGGCACTCTCTGCCCTGCTTACACTGGTAGCCGAGTTGACCATTGTGTGGAGGGTGGAGATGGAGATGAAGAATACAATAGAGACAGTGTTGATCCCAGTTCAGCTATTCAAGACCACCTCGGCTTGAGGAGGAAGGTAATGATAATGATCCAAGTGGTTTACTTCCGAGAAAGAAGAGAAATAGAGCATTCAGCGAAGAGGCAACTTTTACACTGTAGCCCAGAAGAATGTCTTGTTGCTATTCTTTTTTTTTTTTTTTTGGTACAGGGTCTCACTATCCCAGCCTGTCCTTGAACTTGAGTTCAAGACTACCTCCTTAGTTTACCTCAGCCTCTTGGGGATGGGATTGCAGATGTGTACCACCACACCTGGATAGAATTTTTATATGCAGAATAGAAATAGACTAGTGCACAGAAACAAGCTTTTAATACAAAGACTTCACCACAAAGACTGGGAGCCTTTAAAAATACCAACTCACTTCCTGTGTGAAACTATGTGACGTTCTGTGTGGTTCTCGGAGCTCTTTCTGGTGATTGGGATCTGGAGTTTTCTCAGGGAAGAGTGGGTAGTTTGTTGGGATACTTGGTACATTTACACAATACCTACAGGTCAGGAGCTGTCATGTCACTCATACCCTCCCTCATCCCACATCTGAGGGATGTTAGGGATGTTATGGAACGCAGAAACATAAACCTCAGAGCCTAGAGCTTTTCCCTTTTAAACAGAGCTTTCTTAACCATGCGGCTTCTGACGTGCTTAACCCATGGGTTAGTAAAACCCAGATAGAGTTGAAAATATACAGACTACTATAGACTGTGACTAGAGCCCTTAAAAATGGTGTAGTTGGTGACAAAGAAAACCTGTGTTGCACGCTGTTGTGTGGCAGGCTGGCTATACTGCTTTGCAATAGACTTTACTTTGGTGCCTTTGTAGAACAAAATGAACTTTTATTTTCGCTCTTGTGTTGGTAGCTCTCCTGGCTTTTCACAGCTTTTAAATAAGAGTTGTGGTTAAACCATAATTGTATTATCCCTAACACAAATTGGATATATATTAAGACTTTATGGCTGTGTAGTTCTTTTATTACAGAAGCAGGGTCTCTCAAAAGGATCGTTAAGTTCTTTGAGAACTTGACTATAACCGATGAGAGCTGAGCCTTTCTGCTTAGCGGATTTCCCAGAGTGCTCAGTGAGTCAATCACTTGGCTTCATCAGCGCATTTAAAGGGGTAACTTCATCTGCTGGTTCTAATAGCCTTGGGGAAGGTGCTAGTGAGCGTTGAAGCATGGTGTCTGTGGAAACAGAATACTCCACAGGACTGGTCTTCTTAGTCTCTCCTCTGTTCTTACCTGCCAACAAAAACCAAGGACGACCTATTTCATTTCTTTGTTTTATGTTCTAAGTACACATGTGCCAGAGAGCGTGTGTAGACATCAGAGGACAGCTTTCAGAAGTCAGTTCTTGCCTTCTGCCTTGAGACAGGGTTTCTCTTGTTTCTTCTGTGCGTCATGTTCTAGGCTAGCGGGCCTGTGAGTGTCCCCTCACCAATGTTTCTGTCCCTGCCTCCCATCTCACGGTGGGAATGCTGGGATTGCAGGTGTGTGCTGCCACATCCAGCTTCTCTGTGAGTGTCAGGGACGGAACTGAGGTCACCAGGCTTGCACGACAAGCACTTCTGTGCCCTGAGCATCTCTCTAGCTAGGGCCTGTGTTTTGATGGAACTGGTATCTCGAACTCCTTCTAGATACAGCCATTCGGATGAGAGTCAAACATTTAAATTAGCGTTGGCTTTCACTTGAACTTCTTTTGATGGTAAGGTGATAATGTGTGGTAAGTGGACATTCCCTCAGTTTTCATGACAAAGGAGTGAGAAGATGATGAATCTGAGGTAGATCAATGACCAGCTAAGTTCTCAGTCTATTCTGCATTGGCTTCCTGAGTGTCATCACATGGCCAAGACAGCTTACCTTCCGTGACTCAGTGATGCATGACCACTTTTCAAACTTACTTTTCCTCCAGGTCAACTGATGAGACGTTTAGCTTGGCTGACGAAACCTGTAGCTCTAATCCAGCCATAGTGAGAAGGAAGAAAATTGCCATCAGCGTCATCTTTTCCTTGTGTGAGAGAGAAGCAGCACAGCAGAACTTCCAGGATTTCTTTTTCTCCCACTTCCCCCTCTTTGAATCCCACATGAACAGGCTCAAGAGCGCCATTGAAAAGGTAAGGGATGGGGTAAGGAAGTGCTCAGGGGCAGTCACTTAGACAGCGTGTGCAAGGGGTGGGGTGCAGCTTAGGGTAGTGCATTTACACAGTGTGTGCGAGGGATGGGGTGCAGCTCAGGGTAGTGCATTTACACAGTGTGTGCAAGGGATGGGGTGCAGCTCAGGGTAGTGCATTTACACAGTGTGTGCAAGGGATGAGGTGCAGCTCAGGGTAGTGCATTTACAGTGTGTGCAAGGGATGGGGGTGCAGCTCAGGGTAGTGCATTTACAGTGTGCAAGGAGTGGGGTGCAGCTCAGGGGTAGTGCATTTACAGTGTGTGCAAGGAGTGGAGTGCAGCTCAGGGTAGTGCATTTACAGTGTGTGCAAGGAGTGGGGTGCAGCTCAGGGTAGTGCATTTACAGTGTGTGCAAGGGATGGGGTGCAGCTCAGGGTAGTGCGTTTACACAGTGTGTGCAAGGGATAGGGTGCAGCTCAGGGTAGTGCATTTACACAGTGTGTGCAAGGGATGGGGTGCAGCTCAGGGTAGTGCATTTACAGTGTGTGCAAGGGGTGGGGTGCAGCTCAGTAGTGCACTTATACAGCTTGTGCAAGACCCTGGGATCCATTCCAAGCAAACACTTAAATAAGAAAATGAAAGGTAATAAGATCACAACCTACTGGCAAACGGGAGAGGTTTGCAGCCCAAGATGGCACATGTCTTTGTGTGTCAGATGGCCTGCCGAAGGAAGTCAGAACGTGCCCTGGCACGATGATCCTCAGGGTTTTTCAGGCTAGAGGCAGACGCTGGTTGCTGTCGGGAAGGAAGTTACTGGATTTTGCTGAAGCGTCATAACTGTGGGTGTTTTAGATTCATTGTAACATTGTTCACTAACGAGCCCCAGCAGACCAGTTATAAAGGACTTTCTTCTCAGAGGGTAATTTGGCTCACTCTCTTCCATGAAGGCCATGATCTCCTGCAGGAAGATAGCAGAATCAAGTCTCCGTGTCCAGTTTTATGTGAGCCGTCTGATGGAGGCACTGGGAGAATTCAGGTAAAGTACAAGGGTTGAAAATCCAGCAGGAAGTTAGGAGCAGTAGTACTGTCGGCTGCTATGAGGTGACCTCTTAGAAGAATGAGGGGACTGGCAATTTTCAGTTATTTAGTGTCTCTGCCCCTGAGAACAGATGAAGTAAAACCAAACATTTGGTAATGTAGCACCTAGTCATCTTGACTGTGCCTGAAGGATCTTAATGGGATTGGTTGGTTGGTTTGTTGTGTTGTTAGGGGTTTTTGTTTTGGTTTTGTGTTTATTTTGAGATAGGGTCTCACTGTGTAGTCCTGGCTGACCTAGAACTGCCTACTAGACCAGGCTGGCTTCAAACTCATAGAGATCCACCTGCCTCTGCCTCCTGAGGGCTGGGATTAAGGCATGCATTACCTGGATTAATGGGATTGTTTTCATCAGAATGAACTGAAATCTAATCTTAGAGGATGGCTTATAAGTCAGTTCCATGATCTTACATTTGTTGTCTCATAAACACTGAAGGCAAAGCCTTTTTACCCTTTTTACAGATGTTGAAACTTGGGTTCAGGAGTGCTGCTTATCCCCTAGAGTGCGTGGAGAAAATGTGTACGTGTCGTGGAGACCTAGCTCTCATCTGCCAGGGCGGGTCTAGTGCACATCAGTGCCTGTGCGCCATGCCCTGGTCTGGATAGTGAACCGTCTGGTCCCCTTTCTCTGACTCTGTAAGCAGTTTCTAACTGACCCCTGCCTCCACTCATCATCTGTGGACACTGGTTTTCTGTGGTCCTTGCCCTCAGAGTGTGGGTAGCAAGGTAGTCTGCTCCAGGTATGGGGTTTTTCCCCCCTGTGCTCATCTGAGTTTCTCAGCGTTCTCACCATGGGGAATGGAATCTCACGGCTAAGCAGTGATGAGTAAATGAGCCAAATAGCTGAGGGGTGAAAAAAAAAATTACATTTCCTAGAATGTTAGAACACTTTTTGGTGAGCTCAGTGCTGCTTGAAGCAAAATTACCACCTTTTCTGAACTCTGGCTATAGAAAAAGAACTGCTTGGTTGTTTCATTTTGAGAAAAGCCATGAAGATGATGGGTCGGCTGTCTCCTCGAGGGGCAGCACTAGATTTGCGTATGGCTTTGCTGTGGTCACACTCAAAGCTGGCTCGGGCTGGAGAGTCTGGATGCTAATCTAATCAAAATACCAATCTTCCAGAGGTGAAAACCTGAAAATAAAAAGCCAGAGGTTGGTACGTAGAAGAGGCTTATACTTACTTTGACAGTGAGCCCTCCAGAAACTAATGTACTGATATTTAGAGAGATGAGGGTTTGTTTTTGTTTTTTTGTTTTTTTGTTTTTTTTTTGAGACAGGTTCTCACTATGTAGTTCTGTCTGTCCTGGGACTCATTGTGTAGACCATGCTGGCCTTGAACTCAAAAACATGCAGCTGCCTCTGCCTCCCAAGTCCTGCGATTAAAGGCGTGTGCCAGTATGCCCAACTGAGACAAGAGTTTTGTAGGTTAATCCTAGACCTTGTTACTGTAATCATCTTTACTGCTTTTTTTTTGTTTAAAGATATGCTTTTAATTGAAATAGAATTATGTCACTTTCCCTCTTTCTATCCCTCCCAGGTACCCTCCATGTCTTTTTTCACCACTCCTACACTCTGAAGCTGATGATTTTTTATTATTTTTGTTACATACATATATGAATATAGGTGTATGCACAAATACATGAATGCACCTTGCTGAGTCTGGTTTTGCGTAAACACTTTGAGGGATGACCACTCTGCACTGGACAAACCATTAAGGAGGCTCATCACTAGAAGAGGCTAGCTAATTCTCCTCCCAGCAGTCATTTGCTGCCTACAGTTTTTAGTCTGGGGGGTAGGACCCCAAGACATTTTCCCTCTTTGGTATTAATATGTCCATATTTATGGCCCCTGTTCTGAGCTTGCTTATGCAGCTGTTTCTAGGAGACACTATTTCACTGCACATGTCCTGGTCCTCTGGCTCTTGCAGTCTTCCTGCCCCTCTTCCATGAAGTTCCCAGAGCCATGGGTGGAGAGCTGTGATGTAGATTATCCGTTAGAGCTGGCCTCCCGACCCTCTGTTGGTCCCTGCATCGTGCCCAGTTGGGGCATCACAGCTTCTTAACTCAGTAAATAGTACTATTTTTTGAGGTGTGAAGGTTTTTTGTTTTCCGTTTTTGCCAAGGTAGATTTGTGTCCTGTTCTGATTCCTTTAAGGCACACGGCTACATAATTTAGTCCAAGTATGCTTCCCCTGTCTTGATTTGGGAGAGGTTTGTGTTACCCATTCAGGGCTGGATTGACATTTTGCCCAGTGGAGGGCCTGAGTAAGTTTTTTACACTCTGGAAAAACACATGAGAGCCATGTAGATTATAACAGCACCTGCCATGCCTGAATTCCATCCCCCCTTGCCATTAAATATGTATATATCTTATGCACGTTACCCGACCTTTCTAATCTCCTGTGTTAGAAGTTGCCACGTATGACAGTGAAGAAGAACCATCGTGTAGTTTTTCGTCTAAAACAAGTTGGGTGTTTGATTTAGAAAGCCATCACATTAATTAGAAATCAGAGTTGAGTCACCTAACAATCTCATTTTGAGCCTAGCATGTGCTTTCTTTGTCCTGCAGATTTTTGTGCCCCACTCCCCACCTTATTGGAGATAGCCTTGCTGTGTAGCTGTGGCTGCCTCACACTCTTAGTTCTCTGGCCTATGTCTCTTCAGTGCTGGGATTATTGGTATACCCAGCTCTTGATCTGCATTTTTTTTTTAAACTGTAAGAATGCTGCATGGAGATGGGATTGTAACTCAGTGATAGAATGCTCGTCTAGCGTGCAAAAAGACCAGGATATGCTTTTTGGTACCACAAAAACAATAACTATATGATACCCTACAAACCTGTACAGTTTAATTAAATTTTTATGTATAGATTTAAAAATAAACTTTAAAAGTGATTTTAAATTCTGGAAGAAGGACATTATGTTTTTTTTACCTTTTATGTTAATTTTGTGTGTATGTGTGTGATGCTTGGGATCAAGCCTAGTGCCATGTGCATTATAGGTAAGTGCTGTATCACAGAGCTACATCCCCGCAAATTGTTTTCTAAGTGAATGTTTTTATGCTAGGGATGGTGTGCTTTTTCTCTTAAGGGTTTCAGTCTCGCTACCTAACTTTGCTATTGTCTTGCATAAGCACTCGTAGATAATGTGTCAGTAAATGAGCATTCATTCATGTGTCCCAATAAAACTTTATTTACAAACATGCTAGCAATCAGATTTGTGTGAGCCATAGTTTGCCAGCCTGTGTCAGTTGGTTTTTTAATTCCTTAAGGAATACATGTATCAAAATTACTGTGTTCACCTTTGTTCTGCGACACTAAGATAACCCAAAATAACTGTTTATGACAGTTTGTCCCTTCTCTCTTCCTATAGAGGGACTATCTGGAACTTGTATTCTGTTCCAAGGATAGCTGAACCAGTATGGCTTACCATGATGTCGAGCACGTTGGAAAAAAGCCAGCTCTGCCAGCGCTTTCTCAAGGAATTCATACTTCTGATTGAGCAAGTCAACAAAAACCAGTAAGCATGAGCCCACTGAGACTTGTGGGTAAATCCTGAGCCAGCAGCATGTGTTCCGTACAGCACATGGCCTTGTCCTGCAGTTGACTAATGTGGGTGTGCTCTTATCCATTTTTCCCAAGGTTTTTCGCTGCCTTACTGACCGCGGTGTTAACATACCATTTGGCCTGGGTACCAACTGTCATGCCTGTTGATCACCCTCCCATTAAAGCCTTCTCGGAGAAGCGTACCTCTCAGTCGGTGAACCTGCTGGCCAAAACGCATCCGTATAATCCTCTCTGGGCACAGCTGGGTTAGTACCTAATTTGACTGTTCAGAGAATATAATCTGGGAGGGGGGATGCTAGAAATTATAGCTTGTACTGGCTTTCCAACCCAGTCATTGAAGGATTGGCTCTTGCAGGAATGAGACTGGACCACAGATTCGAGTTAACAGGCTGCTGCCCTCATCCCTTTCCCTCACTGGTAGCTTTGTCTCTTTTGAGATAGTGTAGGTCAACTGAGTCCTCCACTTCACAGAGGCTGTTCACCCTGTCATGGTTTCCTTAACTAACTACTGACTGTTTGGGCCAGATAATTCTTTGTGGTCGAGTTGTGATGGGGCAGGGGAGGGCTGCCTGACATCTTATAGATTGTTCGGCAATACTCCTGACCTCCATTCACCGGATCCCAGTACAGCTCCTCACTGCCCAAAGTGATAACCATCAGAATATCTCCAGGCATTGCCAAACTTCCCTGGGAAGAGGGGTAACAAAAGGCACTCGAGTGAGAACCTGTAGGGTGGAGTGGCTGGGGAGAGAGAAGAGGGGAAAGTGGCACCCTCTAATCCCCCCACCTCTCTGACCACACCGTACATCTGATGTCTCTTGGTCTGTCACTCGGTCTTGTGGTTGATGGTAGCAGTGCTTCCTCAACACATATGTATAGGCATGGTGTAGGAATCGAGCACTTCGTAGGTGAGACTGGGGTTACGTACCTGGACTCGCTCTAAGCAAGCATGAGAGTGACAGGTGTGGTTACATGGCACTTGGTCCTACCCGTGTGCTGGAACTCAGAGTGGAGTCACAGCTGCTCAGGCCTCAGTAGTCAGCTGCCTGGTGAACGAGTTGATCCATCATTTGAGAACGTCATAGTGCTTGGAGAAGAGTGTACAAGGGATGTGCGAGTGTCATGGCAGTGGACGTGGGGGCCAGAAGCCTTTTTACTTGGTTCATTTCTGAAGGCAGTCACTTGGCTTTCCTGTGCCTCTTCCTTTGGTGTGTTAGAGGTAGTACCTGGGGCCTTGTCTGTGGCTAAGCAAGCACTCTGCACACGTCCGATGGGATGGGTCAGGACTTGGTGTTTGCTGGGAGATGCAATCAGTTGTACAAAGCACTTTTGCTCTGGATGCTGTGAGCTGAAAACTGCATTGTGGGGTGTTTATAGAGGGAGAAAGAGGATGAATGGGGTTTTCCAGGAAGGCTTCCTTGAGGGAATCTCCACATGGTAATTGCTAGGGAAAGCAGTGGGCTGCGAAAGCACTCTAGTCCTAGAAAACGGTGTTTCAGTCGTTGTAACAAAAGCTGACGCCGTGACACAAGCAGCGAGCGTTGTTAGTGCCCGACACACATACTGATTGGTGAGATTCTCACCCCTACCTGTTACAGGTGTCCTTATTTCATACGAGTAAAAATACTTTCTTGCCTTTATGCCTATGAGACACAAAAGGAGATACACATCTCATAGGGTAAGTAATAGGTGTGTTTTTAATGAATTAACTAAAGAATTCATGGGGAGTAAAACCATGTTAGACCAGGAGTGACTGCACATCATAACGTGTAATCCCAGGACTTGGGAGGCTGAGGCAGGAGAATTATGAGTTGTAGGCCAGTCTGGGCTACTTAACCAAGGCGTTGCCTAAAAAAAAAAAAAAAAAAAGTACAGTGCTTTATATTTTGATGCTTGGTACAAGGAACAGTTCAAAACTTGCCCCACCACTCAGATGAGAAGCTCTTCTCGAGGACATACGTTGTTCTCAATGGGAAGACATTCTTTTCAAAGTGTAGTTTTCATTCCCGCAGGGGATCAGTCTGGATATTAAAGGAAATGCAGTGTGTCCTGCTGCAGAGTCGATTTTCAAACAGTGGTAATTAAGCCACATGCATTTAATTAGATAAATGCATTTAGACTCAGGAATGCTTCTCCTGTGGGACTGAGCTAACTGGTGACTCCTTGTGTTCCGCATAACAAGGCAAACATTCCCTCTTGTGGGCTTGCTCGTGGCTTTTCATGGGAGATCATACACCACTGAAGGTCCTCAGTTCTCTCTTCTTGAGAAGAATCCCTCCAAGGTCTGGGTGTTGACCGGAGTAGTTCGAGGAGGGAGAGAAGGCATAGGACAGACTTGTAAAGACGAGTGTGCGCGATCAAATCTCCACTATCACGAACAATGAAGGCATTCCCACGATTAGACAGAGGACGGACGTGCTTCAACTCCAGTTGTTTTCTGTGTGTCGTGATAGGCAGGAAAATGTAAGCTCTGGGGACTAAACAGTGGTGCAGATGTGATTTTAATCTAGTTTCCTAAGTAATAAAAACGGTTCTATCTTGAATGATTTCAGCGTCTTACTGAGAGCTCATCAGGACAGTCTACACGTCTCATCTCACCCGTGTGATTTCTCAGCCAGTCTCTCCTCACACTCAAGGACTTGCTCCACAGAGCGCAGTGTCCCCATGGGCACCATGCACAGGGGTTTCCACATTAGGGATACTGTCCACTAGTGGCCTGTGGAAGCCATTTGTGGGTTAGAAAGGCATTTAAACAGGATAGTAGAATAGAAAGAGAGTGACTCCCACAGACGTTCCGTAAATGTGAGTTTTAGGATGTGGTGTCTCAGCATAGAATTTGCTGTGGGTGAGCAACCTGCGCTTGAGCTGTGTGGGTTTTCTCCTGCTGTCTTCAGAATGCCCTTTTTACCTTTGGTCTTGACAGTTCAGCTACACACGTCGGCTTTTACTTTTACTTGGATTTTCCTGCTTGGAGTTCATGATCTTCTTGGATGTACAGACCTATGTCATCCATGAAGTTTAGGTTTTTGGGAATCCTTGTTTTAAAATCTATTTTTGGGGCCGGGCGGTGGTGGTGCACGCCTTTAATCCCAGCACTCAGGAGGCAGAGCCAGGCGGATCTCTGTGAATTCGAGGCCAGCCTGTACTACAGAGCGAGATCCAGGAAAGGCGCAAAGCTACACAGAGAAACCCTGCCTCAAAAACAAAACAAACAAACAAAAAATCTGTTTTTGCTCCAGTCTCCCTGCCCCCTCTTTCTAGAATCCCTACTGTGTGCATATCACTGTGCTTGATGAGGCCCACAGACATCAGGGCTGTGTACATCTTTTTTCATTCTTTATTCTCCTCAGAATGGGTAACCCTACTTGACCTTCTTTCACACGTACCATCTCTTTTTCTTCACCCTGATGAGATCTGCTCTTCCACAGAGTCTGAGGATTAAATGACCATGAAGCTTGGCTATCACAAGCATGTTACATCTTTTCATCTTCAAGACACTTGTAAGACTTTCCATTTTACAGACAAGGAAACTAACTCTTCAGGAGGGTTGGAGGGAAACTTATCTGTGTGTTTCAGAGCATTATCCTTTGTTTGCAGCAGTTAGATATTTTCTGGCCAAAAAAAAGGTCATCAATACTTGTATACTTCCTTCTTGTTAGAATAGATTTACATCTTCTGTTTCCCCTCCTCCTTGTAGAAAATGTTGCCCCCTTGATGTTAACCGTCATCTAGTTTTACTTTTCATGAGTTTTCATTCAGCAGCGTGTGTGTGTGTGTGTGTCTGTGTGTGTCTGTGTGTCTGTGTCTCTGTCTGTGTTCATGTGTGGGTGCATACATACATATGTACATATGTATAGATGTGTGCAGATGCATGCAACCATGTCAGGTGTCCTCTTCTGTCACTCTGCCTTGTTCCCCTGAGAAGGATTTCATCACTGACCCCGGAGCTCACTGTTGCCCAGCAGTTTGGGTACAGACACGTGTGGCTCTACCTGGCTGCCTACGTGGATGCTGGGAAATGAACCTAGGTCCTCAGGCTTGTAAGTACTCTTGCTGAGTGTCCCAGCCCCTCTTAGCAACATGCTTTCCCTCTTTATCCATTTCATTTACAACACAACCTCTTCTGTTTGAAAAGACTCCCCATTTTTTTCCATTTTTTTTTAATATGGGAGATTTTGAATCCTTGCCCTGAGTAAGGGGTTTGTGCTGCTTTTCTAGTTTTGCTGCTGTGCACTAGCTAGAGGAGTAACCTTTGTAACCTGTGAAACTCCTTCTGTGTGCTCTGTTTACGTGAAAAATCATAGACCACGATGCTCCAACACTTAGACAATTAATTTATAACATATATCAAAATATATCAGGTTCCGGCCGTCTGGTAACATTTTTAGACCTGTGTGTTTTAGTGGGGGATGGGAAGTGTGGCTTGTTTGTTTTGTACTTGAGGCAGTCACTGTATATAGCCCAGGCTGGCCTGGAACTCATGATCCTCTTGTCTCAGCTTCCCTAGTAACTGCGATCATGGGCCCACACCACCAGGACCAGCTTGTATGTGGTAGTGGCCCTGAGGCCACAGAAACGCCCGAGTCCTAACGTGACTGTGATGTCCCGAAGTGTGGGGAGACAGGATCAGGAGGAAGGCATGACGTGAGCTCGTGGTCAGGGCAGTTTTCTCAGACCAAACCATAGTATCTCACCATACTTTGGAGCTCTCACTTTGAAGTCTAGGGTGACTTCCTAGATGCCAAAGCTCTGCAAGCCTTCGGTCTTGTCTTTTTATAGAGAAGTTGTTTATTATTATTTCTGTCCTGCCCTTTCAATGTTCTTGGAAGCTGTACACTAGGGAAAACTCTCCCAAGGACACACTTCCTTATGGTTCCCTAGAGAGAACGTCCTGCCCATTCTCACAATGTTTCTCTCAACCTCAGCCTACTAAGTTTAGTTTTCTCTAACCTGTGGCTTCCTGCCTCACTATGGATGCATTCCTCAACTGAGTCCTAACTTCCCACATTCCTCTTTGTCGCCGTCACTGAGTCTCGCCTCTCATTTATGTGACATCCCTTCCGCTGTTGGTGGCTTTCCACCTTCTGGTTAATTCTTGAATCCTTTCTGACTCTGGCTTGGTTGTATAATGATGCAGTCTTTTTTGAGTGCCTACCCATTCAGTAGGTGTTGGTTGTCTCTCTCATTAGCAGTCTAATGAAATGATGGAACCTGGTGAGTCAGTGAGGTGATGAGGACTTTTTAAAAATGTGTTCTCTCGGAGTTTTGCACGTTTTGATCATAGTCATCTTCTCTCCCCCAGCTCTTCCCAGATCCACTCCCTCACTCACCTAACCTGTGTCCCTTTTAATTTTATTTAACTTTATTTCTTTAAGGCCCAAATCAAGACCAGTTTGTGTTACCCGAACATTCTTGAGTGTGTGGTCTTTCCCTGGAGTATGGTTGACTTATCAGGACAATGCTCAGAGAAAACTGTCTCTCCTTTTCCCAGAAGCTAACAGTTGCCCCTAGCTCCACAGCTGGGGGTGGGATTTTATGCCCAGCTCCCGTGTCCGTGCTGGAATTTGGTCTGTCTTGTGTTTGCACTGGTTTTGTGCGTGTTGTCGAGACTGTTGTGAGTTCCTGTGTGCAGCTGCCTGCCCTGCTGTGTCCAGAAGACACTGTTTCCTTATAGTCACCCGCTGCCTCCAGCTCTTGTATTCTTTCTCTTCCCTCTTCTTCAAAGGTCCTAAAGCATGGGGGATCTAGTATGCGTGTTCTGTTGAGGGCTGAGCATTTTGCAGTCTCTTATCCTCTGTACCTTGGCCAGTTATCAGTCCCGATGCTAACTACCATCTATTGTAAATAGAAGCTTCTCAGATTAGGCTTGAGAGGTGCATTGATCTATGGGTACACGGTAAGTCATTAGAAATACTGTTTCCATTCAGCAGAATCATACCAGTAGGCTCTCCCCAAGACCTATGACCTGTCCAGCCATAGGCTGTGCTGGATATGGGTTTTATTCTGTGGAGCAGGACTTACATCCCAGCAAAGTGATTAGTTTCTCCCATGATGTTCTTGCCACTGTTGCGCCAGGGGCATATCCTACCAGCCAGTCATTGTTACGGCTCACAGCATTCACAGTTGGACGTGATTGATGATTACATCCCCCTCCAGTAGCTTGCATAATGCCTTCAAGCTCTGTGAAAGTTAGCCAGTAGGGATGTAGCTTCTCTATGTGGGGTCCTCAGCAATAGGGTCTTACTGTGAAATTCTGGAGTGTAGCAAAGAGCATTGGCAAGAGCCTGTTGTGTTTGGGCGAGGGGTGGGGGGGGGGTGGGGAGGGGGGGCAGGGGTGGTGGTCTATAGGATCTCATCAGCCAACAGCCCCAAAAGAAATAACCCATTCCTGGCTCTGTGATTTTTGTTTGATAGCTTGTAGTATCTAATAGGAACATTGTTGCCCTGTTATAGGTGACTCCCTTTGTGTGTGTGCGTGTGCGTGCGTGCGTACGTGTGTGTGTGTGTGTGTGTGTGTGTGTGTGTGTGTGTGTGTGTGTGTGTGTGTGTGTGTGTGTGGTTTCCATATGACTGTTTTGAAAGATCTTTAGTCCTCTTTCCCCACACGCCCTCCTCTACCCTGCCCTCTGTCCCCTCACTCCCAATTTAACCCTTTCTGTTCTGTTATTCCTTCTTAACACACTGATGTCGGTGTGTTCTGTGATAGACTGCACTGGTAATGCACTATTGAATTGATTCTGTCGTTTCCACTCTTCACGTTGGACACAAAACTGGCTCGTCAGCCTGTGTTAACCAGCTTACCGGAATATAACTGAGAAGACATGATTTGTGTCCTGTCAACTTCTTATATGATACGAAATTTTAAAAATATGCATATTTGTTACTCATGAGTAGGTAGTTTTTCTTATAAATCAGACTGAGTCTACTTAGAGTAAATCCAGGAGAGAATCCTACACACACTACCTCATTAAGTAATTTTAATTGATTTACTTCTTATCAGTTTAGAAATTCTTGAGTTTGCATTTTACCCTAAGACTCACCATCCTGGGATTCTTCTTTATTTTTAGTTACGTGTCTGTAGTACGTGTTTATCTGTGTGTGGGTATGTGCATATGAGTTCAGGGGTCTGGGGAGATCAGAAGATGGCCTGTCCAGAATTACAGACGGTTGTGAGAAGCCTTGCCCAACGAGGACGTGGGTGCTTGGGAATTGAACTTAGGTCCTCAACAGACACAGCATATGCTCCTAACCATTGAGCCTTCTCTCCAGTCCTCCCCGTGATGTACTCCCACTGTATTCTTACAAGAAATCCGTGTAATCTGCAAGATATCTAGGTACTTGGTCTGGTCATTGATGCAGAACAGTGGCTTCAGCTTTCCTTGGGCAAGCATGCCACCACCTGAGCCCCGTGAGGGGCTTGTGTGTCCAGCAGCACTGCTGCCCTGTTCTGCTGTGCTCAGCTGGATGCTAGGCTGCAGCCTGTTCGGCCTGTCAGACCTGCGGTCCAGTATCGGGGCAACCAGAACATGGCCATTCCTGGAAGTTTTATATCTGGTGCCTCAAGAAGTGATTGGAGGCTGGGAATCAAGTTACAAATGACCAGTTTTGTTCTTGTAGAGGGCGGGTATTCTGTATGTGCTAACACCGGAGGACTTTGTCTTCTGTCCATCTCTACCCTGTAGGTGACCTTTATGGAGCTATAGGCTCTCCAGTGAGACTGACCCGCACAGTGGTGATTGGAAAGCAGAAGGATTTGGTCCAGCGCATCCTTTATGTTCTGACCTACTTTCTCCGTTGCTCTGAACTACAAGAGAATCAGCTGACCTGGAGTGGGAATCCTAGTGAAGATGACCAAGATATAAATGGGAGCAAGATTGTAACAGCCTTGGAAAAAGGAGAGGTGGAGGAATCTGAGTATGTGGTAGTTACAGTGAGAAACGAGCCTGCTCTTGTCCCGCCAATCCTACCACCAGTGACGGCTGAGACAAGGAGCCTGGAGCCTAGAGGAGTAGCTGAGATCCCAGAAGGCGCCGATACTAGCGAACTGGGTCACAAACCTGACAGAAACAGATGCAAGAGGCCAGAGCAGAGTTCTGAGGCCAGTAGCATGGGGTTCCAAGAGGCAGAACCTGACAGTTTGTGGACACCTCAAGGCATAGCCTGTGAGGACAAACAGAATGACCAAGAGGCACCCCAAGATGACTTTTCAAGACCTCCCAGCTCTGAGGTTCCCAGGGTAAGACTAAGGATGGACCCACATGCTGTCCATGAGGAGCTGCTAAAGAAACCAGCTGATAGGTCAGCAGCCTGGCCCTGCCCTGACAGACATTCCCAGGAGGATCCTCCTGTTGAAAAGGTCACCTTCCACATTGGAAGCTCCGTCTCTCCAGAGGCCGACTTTGAAAGCCGCACCAAAAAAATGGAAGAGCGGTTAAAGACCTGTGGACAGTTTTGTGGGACCAGTGCCTCTGTCAGTCCTAGCGTGGACACTGGCCTGACTCAAGACCCACAGGGCTCTAGGTGTTCCTCCAAAGCTGACTTTCAAAAGGACATTGCCCCTCCTGAGGACCAGTCCTCAGGAGGAGGAGGTGTCTCTGAGGACAGAGGCCTCCAAGCCAACATCACGGCGGGTGCCGGGGGACAGCTTAGCCAAGCTCATGGCCGCCCTGCACCTTCCAGCTGTGCAGCAGGCAGTGGCCAGAGACCACTGGAACACACTGGAGATGTGCAATGCAAAGGCAAGAAAAGACCTTCCTCAGAGCATGTAAACAGATGTAGACAGCAGGGTGGCCTGCTGGGTGCTGCAGATGTCCCCTGTGGGGACGCCCGTGGTAAGGCCAACCTCAGGATCGAAGGAGACCTCCCCAGGAATGAAAGCTTGGATAGTGCTCTCGGAGACAGTGATAATGAAGCATGTGCTTTAGCCCTGCTAGGCCTAGGTCCCAGTTGTGACAGGACTGAAGGGTCCTTGGAAGTGGAGCTGCCTCTGCCAAGGTAACACTGCACAGGGAACTAGAGTCTGTTCCCAGCCCGACACTATGACCGACCATGGTAACTACCCACAACCACTTCATACACAAAGCATGTTTTTCTCTTAAATGTTAGAGGTATTACCAGCCTGTCTAGTCTCCAAGGATGCTCACAGTCTGGGTGCAGCTCTGTTCTTGGACAGAGGACTGGTGGTTGTCTTTGCAGCTCTTGAGACATTTGGGGGGAGTGAAGGGCCACAGCAGTCACGGTAGCAAGGAGGAGAGAGTTCCATCTGGTGTCATGGGTGTGTAATTTGTACGGTTGGCTCGGATGTCTTGCTTCTAAGGTGATGATCACACCCACCATGAGGCTTCTCTCCCACCACTTTGTACTCTTCATTAGCACTCCATTGGGTTGGTTCTCTGGTCTGTGATGGCTGTAAGTTGCAATTAAAAGATTTCTTCTGTTCTGCCTCACTGTGGCGGCCACCTCCCTTTACAGATGGGTCAGAGTCATCAAGCCGTGCTTTGTTCACCATGACCCCAGCCTCCTCTTTCATTCCTCTGACATGGACTTTCAGGTGGATGTTCAGTATGAGGTGTAAGAAGAGATCCCTTAGTTTTTAGACACGGTCTCCCTATGTAGCCTAGGCTAGCTTTACACTGAGAACATGCACCTCCACATCTGGCTTCAGAATGAAGTTTTAACTAGCCATGGAAATAGTGTATTTTTTCCAGGCTTCCATTTTTAATAAAAATACTTCCTTTCCTCCCAACTCCCCTTTTTCTCACTCTCATGATCTCTTTATATAGACTCTGATATGGGCTACAGGAAACTATTATAGTTTCTTGTATCGTTGGAGGTTTGGTTCCCACTGTAATAACAAGAAGCGAGTACTTTTAACTGTGTATTTACTGTTTTAGGTCTCAGAGCACCAGCAAGCCAAATGTTAGAAACTTTGCCCGCTCGCTTCTGGCGGGCTACTGCGCTACGTACATGCCGGACTTGGTGCTGCATGGAACCGGCAGCGACGAGAAGCTGAAGCAGTGCCTGGCGGCTGACCTGGTCCACACGGTGCATGTAAGTGACCCCAGTGGAGAACCACGGGACGGCCAGTGACGGGGTCTCCAGTTGACACCCAGAGCTTCTGTGTAGAGGATTGCTTGTAAAGACACAGAGTGACATGACAACCAATGAGACGTAGTTAAGAGTTCGGGGACAGTGAGTGAGCAGACCTGGGCCAGACTCAGCCCAGGGCAGGCAGGCAGTACCAGAACTGCAGAGTCCTGGAGCAGGGACAGTGAGGAACGTGGGACATCTGGCTGCTGGTTCTCTCCTCCACCCTCCAGTTTCTTCTGCACGAGGCCAGAGAGCAGGGGCACAGCTAAGGCAGATGCTTCCCATTTTCCGTAGAGCTCAGTCAGCCTCCTGGGGCCAGTGCAGGATGAGTAGAGCAGAGCAAAGTAGGGGTGAATGGCTATGGGCTGGCCTGGCAAACGGATAAAGGGCACAAATGGTGAGTGACGTGAGATGCCTTCAGGAGGCAGACCAGAGAGATGTTGTGTATGGCTTGCTTATTATTCAAACCTTGCAAGTTTCTAAAAGCAATTTTTTTTTAACTGATTTGTCATTGAGCTCACTTTGATAGCTGGGAGGAGATGGCTGTAGAAAGATTTACAGGTATGACTGGAAAATTGCCTGTAGCTACTGCTGAGTGCTTTTCTGTTATCTCCAGTATGACAGGAGATGAACACCTAGAGAAAGTGTGTCAGTCTGATGGACCTGTTTTTAATTGAGCTGCTAGTCAGCAGATGTGCAAGCATAGATGTTTTGCAGTTAGAAACGTATGGTATTTTGTGCAATAGGCAGAATCCTTGTTGCACTGAGATCATTGGAACCTGGCTTGTTATCTCCTTATTGCACACTTTTTGTTTGTTTGGGGAGAGAGTTTTTAAAAGTACGAAAGAAGGCATTGTATGTTATCTTTGGCCTTGAGCCACCTAGACACACAGCAGACACAGGCTTAACAGGCTGAGGATGTTTGTATGAAGTAGGAAGAAGGGCTCAGATGGGAAGCAGCAGTCATGATCCCACATCCCATAGAGGTAAAGAGATGAAGAGCAAGTACCTGGGAGCTGGGCAGGGTCCATCCACCATACATGTGCTTGCCCAACTATGCCTAGTTGTGATCAGACATTGTCCCTCTCCAGAATAGTCCTGGAATAAAACTATGAAGTTGCTGTTATCTATAAGTAACACAAAATTTTTCATACATACCACAGATACTGCACACTTGCTCTTAACCATTTCAGAGGGTTGGTCCATCCATTCACCCCATAGCATAAGCACAGGGCCCTCATTGCATGGAATCGTCTTTCTGGGCTGTCCTAAGGTTGCCTGTGCTTTGTGTGTTTAGTGTGTGTTGGGGGGTCATGAAAGAACCCTGTTTCCTTTGGTGTCACTACCTCCTACCCGTATCCATGTATGCAGAGCCCTTGGGGGTTTGCATTCTGTGGTGCAGTGCTGTTGGTTTGATTCCTCAGGACTTGGGTTTTCACTCCTTGTACCTTTTCTCCACCAAGCCAGAGTTCTGCTCCGACAGAGACGCAGGAGACTATAGGAGCTAATGGGGTTGTCCTCAGCGACATTGATCATATTGGTTGTAGCACATTATAGGGAGATAGGGAATAGTGGGGTTGTCCTCAGCAACATTGATCATATCGGTTGTAGCACATTATATGAGCTAGTGGGGTTCTCAGTGACATTGATCATATTGGTTGTAGCACATTATAGGGGATAGTTGGGTTGTCTGCAGTGACATTGATCATATTGGTTGTAGCACATTGTAAGAGCTATTGGGGTTGTCCTCAGTGACATTGATCATACCGGCTGTAGCACATTTTGCCCAAAAGTGCCCAGGTTCCCTTACTAACCATCGTGGAAAAGCAACCTCCTGAATTTCACAACTCATGAAATTTTGGCATTTTTTATAGGCCATCAATTTATTATTTCTGAATTTTAGACTTTCATTGTGACCATCTGGCTCTATAATTTGTATATTTGAGAAAATAGCCATGTCTACACATCATTCCTCTTAAAACTTTTCCATGTTTCATTTTCTTCCTTTTAAAATAGTACTTTTACACTGTAGAAGCTCTTATATCTTTGAATCATAAAGTCATCTGGAGAGGTTGGATGTTATTAGGTATAATCACCCATATCATGAGATAGGAGTATATACAAAATACAGCCATGTACATGGCATTTTTAGGAAATTATGAAGGGCTCATTAAAGTATCTTCAAAATTTAATAACTTCTTAATATGTTTAGTTCACATTAGTGAACTTTCAGTTTCACTTGACACATCCATCATGAGTTTTGTGTTTCTTTGTATGAGACAGGCTCACCTGGGCTGTCCTGGAACTTACTGTGTAGACCAGGCTGGCCTCAAACTTGCAGAGATCCACCTGCCTCTGCTCCCCAAGTGCTGGGATTAAAGGTGTGCACCACCACGTTGGTGCTGAGTTTGATTTTGAAATAGACTTGCATGTAGACTGCCCCTGAGACTCACACTCTGGTGTGTGACAATGTTGTTTTGTTTTTACTGTAAAAAGGGCTTAACTTCTGTTTACAAGCATCTGTGGAAAATAGAAATATTTTTAAAACGAATTAACCATTCATAAAGGACAGTAATTTTCTTTTTGGTTTTTCGAGACAGGGTTTCTCTGTGTAGTTTTGGTGCCTGTCCTGGATCTCACTTTGTAGACCAGACTGACCTTGAACTCACAGAGATCCGCCTGGCTCTGCCTCCCGAGTGCTGGGATTAAAGGCGTGTGCCACCACCGCCCAGCAGGAACAGTGATTTTCAAAGCTGAGAACATTGTCAGGAAAAGAAGCAGAGATTCAAGAGCAATGCCTGGCCTGTGGGAGCTGAGAACTTGTGGAAGAGAAATGGGGTAAATCACTTGGCACCACTTGCTTTCACAACCTGTTTTGAGATTTATAAATATTTTCAGTCTAATGCCAGGCTTTGAAACTCATAATTCCTTTTAAAGGAAGATACTGAGTAACTTTTTAAAAGCAATTGATGTATGTTATTGACATTTTTAAGACTTATGCATGGCTTAGATTGTAAAGTCTGGCTTCATCAATGTACATTGTATAACCATGGCAGACTAGTTTCCTTTGGAGCATGAGGAAATTTCTTTCTAGAACATTCAACATCAAGAGTGCCTTTTTACTCTTTTTGTTATCTAGCCTCTTATGAAGAGGCTTTTTGCCGTTCCTTTTCATGGCTTTCATTGCCTTTTACGTACTAAGATTCAGGTTTTCACTGGCTGTTTTGACGGGTGTTCTTTTTCAGTCTGTCAGTGGAACTCTTTGCCTCCTAGTGCATGTTACTCGGCTGCTAGAACTGAGTCCAAAGTAGCATTGTGTCTCTTCTTCCTATCGGCTAAATGTGCACTTCTCTTTGCTTATGCTTTCCCTGTGAATGGAGAGAGTACGCACACATAAGCCAGCAACACTCATCTTGGGACCCTGACGAGGCCCTGTCTCTCTTCTGCATCCTGTCTGCCAGCGAATGCCGCCAGCTTGCCAGTGTTAGTCACTACACTGGGGTCAGAGGTGGGCAGTAGACAATATCAGCAGCCCTGGCTGGGGTCTGAGTCCTGGTGTTCCTCCTCATTGAGACTTGGAAGCTGGCGGCACGCCGCCGAGGATGATTTTAGAAGACACAGGAAAAGGGAAAGTGGAATGCAGTGGTTAAGAGTTCGCTTTCCAGCGCAGTAGCAAAGCGTTTGCCACACGAGCGTGAGGACTTGTTCAGTCTCCAGGACCCATCCCTGCAAAAAGCTGGGTGTGGTGGCATGCTAAATCCAGCACTGGGGAAGCAGAGGCTAGAAGATTCCTGTAGCGCTCTGCCAGCCGAGCCCAGCCTCATTAATAAGGTCCTTGTGAGAGAACATGTCTCAGAAAACAAGATGGATGGACACAAGAAACAACCCCTGAGTTTGACCTCTGGCCTGCGTATGAGAAGTTGGGCCTCCTAGGCTTGAATCACAGCTCAGTTCCTAATGGCTTTGTGGCCTTCGGGGTAAGTTTCCAGCCTATGAAATAAACTGAACTGATGTCATTTGAATTTGAAAATTCTAAAATCCACATTGTTAAGCACAGTGCCTGGTACACTACTAAGTGTACGGGCCCAGTAAATGTTGACTATTAAAACAGGAAATGTGGGTGGGGCAGTGGTGGCGCACAACATTAATCCTAGCATTCAGGAGGCAGAGGCAGGTGGATCTCTGTGAGTTCAAGGCAAGCCTGGGCTACAGAGTGAGTTCCAGGACAGCCAGAGCTACACAGAGAAACCCTGTCTCGAAAAAACAAACAACAACAAAGAAAAAAAACCCAAAACCAGGAAATGAAAGTGCCTTGTAAACGATAAAGCAGTATGAGGTGTTATTAACAGGTAGATACCATTGTTTTAGTTCAATCAAAATGACTGTTAGAGTTTAGAAAGATGCACAAGTGTCTTTACCACTATTTGGTTGTGGGCATTGGTCGCTGGAAGCACCTGCTAGTCATGGCTAGTAGAACCTGCACATAAAGTTGCCCTTTGTCCTGTCACAAGGAGCAGGCTGGCATCTCTCACTGTATTAGGTAAGGTCATCAGGACAAAAATTAACATCATATTTTAGCTTAAAAAACAAAACAAAATAGTGATCTAAGCTTCAGGCGTTTTACAGACTAATCTATAAATAACAGTTGGCTATAGCAGCCTGTTCCATTTAATTTTAAGAGTAGCAGCAGCAGATTGGCTCCAGAAATATCACACAGGAGTCAGTAGCACAGATAAGGAGCTTTGCTGAAAGCCTGGCTGTGATACATGCTCATGAATACTAATTAATTCAGTGGGCAACCAACCAGCTAGACTACAAAAGAACAGCCTGTCCCATCAGACAAGAAATCATTACTTAAGTAGCGCATAGTATTAAATGCTCCAGGTCAGCAGCAGCCTTAGAACCCACAGGTTAGAAAGGACACTGTTTTGGAGGAGTCCCTTACTTAGAACGCCCTGGTTGTTTCCATCTCTCAAGGTTAATGATGAACAGACTGGTAACTTGGGGCAGTTCTGCCTCCTGCAGCTGTAGACCTGAATGCCGCCCCATCTGGGACTAGGAGATGTGTTGGGAGGGCTATGTTAAGGGAAAGGAGCTTTGTTGTTGTTTCTCTCAGTCAGACCGCATCTTACCATGTAGTCCAGGTGGGCCTGGCACTTGGAATTTTCCTGCTAGCTTCCCGACTTCTGGGGTTATACGCATGTTTCACCATGCCAATCTCACTTACCTTTCCCCTCCCCTCCCTCCTTCCCACATGCTAGGCACATGCTTATTGAGCTATACATACTCCAACTCTTAAACTACATGTTTTGACCTATGGCTGGATTTTGATGACCATTTTTTTACTAATAGAGATAACTGAAATCCTTACAGATAGATAATCAGGGTTATTGTTTAGTGAGACCTTTGTATTGTGAGTATGTATGTACACACAGCTTCATACACATACATCACTATGTACACACGCTCACACCATCTACAAGCATGTATCTGTTCTTTGCATAGTCCTGCAGTTGCCTTGAAGCAGAAAGCAAAACTCACTTCTTGTGTATTCTAGTGTGTCGTCTGGTGTCTGGTGCATAAAAAGTGCTTGATGGTTATAGGTGACTTCATAAAACTGGGTGTAGAGCATTGTTGTTTGTTGTTGGAGCTGAAACTCATGGGGTATGCCTTCTAAGAACTTTCTTTAAAATAGTAAAGAGGAAAAGTGGTAGTTGACATGAGGTCTGCAGCCCTCTGCATTCATTTTCTTCTGAATGTATTTATTTTTATGGGTATGGAGATTTTCCTGCATAGACCAGAAGAGGGACTGGAGTTACAGATGCTCTGAGCCACTGTGTGAGTGATGGCATTGAACCCAGATTCTCTGGGAGAGTGTTCTTAACCTCCGAGCCATCTCTACAGTTCCCTGTATTCATTTTTTTTTTTTTTTTTTTTTTTTTAGGTTTTTCGAGACAGGGTTTCTCTGTGTAGCTTTGCGCCTTTCCTGGAACTCACTCTGTAGCCCAGGCTGGCCTTGAACTCGCAGAGATCCGCCTGCCTCTGCCTCTTGAGTGCTGGGATTAAAGGTGTGCGCCACCACTGCCCGGCTATGTATTCATTTTTTTAAAGGAGGCTAAGTAAGGGCTTTCAGATTTTATGTCTCGTGTGCATTCTGATGTAGTTCAAATCATTTTCCCATTTTCTTTTTATTACGAGATATTTGGACACTTACGTCAGTCTCCACAAAGGCTGCAAACCTTCTCTTGCACTGTGGTCACACACTTGATCACATGACTTGGTTCTGGGACTCTGACTTGTGCACCTTTCTGCACCTTCACACTGAAGCTGATCTCAGCCAGGCAGTGGAGCTGGTGGCCATGGGCTGAATGTGGAGATTAGCCCAGTGAGGACAGCGATTACAGCCACAGCACAAGAAGCCAGGCTTTCAACCCTCGAGATCGTCCTGCTCTGCTTGGAGGGCCCCTTCCTTCCTGCCTATGCCCTGTGTCTTCATGGGGTCGTGTGGTTCTCAGAGGCCTTCCTTCACCTGACCTTCCCGCCGTCCGGGGTGACTGCCACTCCTGCCGCCCCTCCTTCCTCCTAATCTAAGATGGGATCTGGCTTGCTGCCCAGGCTGGCCTTGACCGTGAGGTGTGTTTGCGTGATCTACCAAGTGTTGGGGATATAGCCCTGCACCATCATGCTGACCCTTTCCTCTTCATCACGTGACAACGCTTCAGTCTTCAGGGACTAGCACCTGTTAGTCACCTGTTTCCAAGAGCAAAATTCTGCTGAATGCAGATAGCAGTGTGAAGTATAATTGCTGTTCCTTCTGAGTCTTCATATGCTGCACCTGTTGAATGCACTAGCAGTCTGGTGGCAGCCTCTCAGGTGGCCTGGCTGGATTGGCTCTCCAGTGAAGAGGCAGGCAGGCTGGAGAAGAGTTACATCGTGGCAGACTTACTTTATCTGTTAAACACTGGAGTGCCTTTTTTATGATAGGCATAGATACTACTCAGTTGGAGCCTGAAAGTAGGAGGGTTCCGGTAAATGCGGGTACCTGTAGACGGATTTCTAAAGGTCTTATTAATAAAAACAAACCCAGAGCCAGGTATTGGGGTGAATGCTGAAAGATCAGAGAGACAGAACCAGCCACAGCTAACCTCACCTCTCGCCAATTCCTCAGCTGATCTTGTTTCCTCAAACTAGAAGCCTCTGTGTCCTCATCCGAATGGATCTCAGCTGAACTGCTGCTCAAAAGCCTAAAAGCTTAATCGAGGCTCTAGTTCTTGGTCCTCACGCCTTATATACCTTTCTGCTTCCTGCCATCACTTCCTGGGATTAAAGGCGTGTGTCACCATGCCTGGCTGTTTCCAGTGTGGCTTTGAACTCACAGAGATCCGATGGATCTCTGCCTCTAGAATGCTAGGATTAAAGGTGCGTGTGCCACCATTTTCTGGCCTCTGTATCTAGTGGCTGTTCTGTTCTCTGACCCCAGATAAGTTTATTAGGGTGCACAATATATTAGGGAACACAATATCACCACAGGTACCAGCTACATATAGATGGAATTCTTTCCCTTCAACATGTGGTGATGACGTCATTATTGAAGTTTTAGAGCATAAGCCTTGGTCTTAGCAGTTCCCAAAAGCTAGGTTTGTCTACCATCCCCAGTCTGTTAACTAAGGAGCTGATGGCCTATAAAAGTGGCGACCTTGGAATTGTGCAGGACCCAGGCTGAGCTGGCCCATCGTCTCTCCCCAGCAATTGCTGCTTGGGAGGGACCTTGAGAGTCTTTAAGCTGTAGGAGCTCCCTGGGGCTTATTTCATTTACTTCCTGAGCCTTGTAAGTTTCGTTTTGTGAATCTTAATAAGCTTCATTCCTCTTCCTAGGAAAGAATGTTTCAATCCTAAGAATTTCTGCCCAGCAATGTGTGTTATTACATACCTGTGTTTGTATGGGTTTGCTATAGCTGAAGTTTTTCTGTGTCCCAGCCTGCTGGTGGTTAGGACAAATCTCTCCTGCCAGTCCTACAGCCGCTCGGACCCAAGCAAACACACAGAGACTTATATTACTTATAAACTGTATGGCCGTGACAGGCTTCTTGCTAACTGTTCTTATATCTTAAATTAACCCATTTCTATAAACCTATACCTTGGCTTAATGCTATCTTACATCATGTTTCTCATGGCGGTGGCTGGTAGCGTCTCTCTCCCTCAGCCTTCCTGTTCCCAGAATTCTCCTTTCTTTTTGTCCCGCCTATACTTCCTGCCTGGCTACTGGCCAATGAGCACTTTCTGTCTGTCTGTCTTTCTTTCTGTCTTTCTTTATTTTGGGGTACCAAAATTCCTTATTTGAAGAAATGGTACAAATTAAAGAACTTAAACAGGTGTTTTGGTGCGACTTTTAGAACAGATAAAGGCAGCCCGACATGCATGCACGGCCTCAGTGACCAGTAAAGTCACTCGTGGCTTTGGGGAAGTCAGCTCAGCTGTCATCACTGTGTCCCAGGTGTGCTTGTCAAAGAGATGTTCTGCCAGGCCAGCTTCAGGGGCTCCCATCTTGTGGAGGTTGGTCACGTGGTCACCCAGTTCTCTGATGGGTTTCACCTGCTCATTCAGGTAATGGGTCTCAATGAAGTCACACAAGTGGGGGCCGTTTTTGTCAGCAGCCAGTTTGTGCAGTTCCAGTAGTGGCTGATTCACACTCTTCTCCAAGTGCAGTGCACACTCCATCGCATTCAGCCCGTTCTCCCAGTCATCACGGTCTGGTTTCTTGATATCCTGCAGGAAGATTCAGCTACCTCGTTGGTTCTGTAGCTTCATCAGTTTCTCGGCATGCTCCCTCTCCTCCTGAGATTGGTGGAGAAAGTACTTGGCAAAGTTCCTCAGAGCGACATCATCCCGGTCGAAGTAGCAAGACATAGACAGATAGACGTAGGAGGCATACAGTTCCAGGTTGATCTGCCGGTTGATGGCAGCCTCTGAGTCCTGGTGGTAGTTCTGGCGCACTTGCGAGGGAGCTGCGGTGGTCATGGCAGCAGTGGGACGAGGCACACGATAACACTGGAGCGGCCGAGTGACGAGGTTGCAAAGGGTTCTGGCTCGGAGCAGCCGGCTGGGGTCAGAGAGGTCGAGCACCCAGTTCTATTCAAGCACTGTTGAAGCAAGAAACCACAGCGACTCTGGGCAAGAACATCTGGCCGCGCTTTATTTATTAACTAATCAGAGCAACACATTGACAGCATAGAGAACATCCCACAGCAGTTTGCTGCATATATGTATTTGGTAAGGTATGAACTTAAAGAAATTCTACTTGAGCCAGTACTTGGAAGGTCAAAGCAGGAAGATGGGGTGTTTGGGGTCATCCTCGGCTACATAGCAAATTCAAGTCCAGCTTGGACTACATGAAACCCTGTCTCAACATGCCCAAATCTATTTAATAACGTCTACCATGGTGGTATAGCTAATGAGGAAAAGTTAATGTTAAAAAGAAACATAATTCTGGGTATTGTGGCACACAAGTTTGAGGCCAGCCTGTACTATATAATGAGTGACAGAATAGTCTTTGGCTGTGTAGCAAGTTCATCTTAAAAAAAAAAAAAATACAAATAAAAAAGCATCAATATAATTCAGTTTTCCTTTGTGTAATGTGGTACCATACATGCTTTAATTATAGAATCTTCCCAAAGGAGAATTGTGAAGTAAGGACCAGGGCTGGGTATGGTGGCCACCTTTTTCTATTTGGGTTTCTCTTGCCGTGGTAGACCACCATGACAGAAATGTACTTGGGGAAGAATATACTATAATCGTAGCACTGAGGAGGCTGAGACAAGAAGATGACAAGTTGCAGGCCTACTCTGGCCCCATAGCGAATCCTAAATTCACTGGATTCTACATAGTGAGGAAATGTCTCAAAAGCACAAATTACTTCAGCTCCAGGACATCGGGGGTGTGTAGGTCCATATTACTGTAAAAACCCTGAACATGGATTTTTAGACTTCTTCCAAGTCTGTAAGCTTGGCAGTTGGCTTATAGATCCAATCATAATGCATTTCAGTTGGCTTCTCTCTAAGGGTTGCTTCTGTAAAGACTACTAGCAGTCTCCAGAATCAGTAGACCTTAAGCATCATCCCCCTCTCTGACCCTTTTGAAGTCCAGTCCCCTCACGTTACGTCTAATGTGATCGCGGGTGATGTTTTACCGTTTTCTAGCTTTATCCTTTTTCCTGACTCTTGAGTCATTTCTTTAGAAGATCTTTAGAGTCTTTCCTTTAGAAGATCCCTCCTGTTCACCTGCAAATAAGTAAGCAGGTTCTAGGTGATGGCTGGCAGTGGATGCATGCTGCTAACTCTACAGAAATATTTACGGACTGAGTGTAAAGTATTTAGTCTTAGAGTATCTAATTCTTGGAGTGTTTTTAAGGCACTTTTCTGAAAGTGTTCAACATTCTTCTGTTGCTGGAGTCTATACGTAACAGCCAACCCATGCTGTTAGGGGGAGCAAGATGCCAGGACTCCATCATTTATTTCCCTGTGCACAACCTGTTACTTTAATTCAGGAAGTACTGTTTCTCACATGCCTGCTCCTGTGCTAGGGAGGAAGTCTGAGGAAACTGCTCACTCACAGATCCTGTGCCTCGGCCTCTGTTCTTCCTCCTTGCTCCCATGACCTAAAGGGACTCAGACTTCCCATGTTCTTCCCTCGCGTTTCTTTTTCTCAATGAGTCACTTTCATTTTATACTACCAACTCCCCTGCCCGTCCTGGCCATGTATGTTGCTGCAACCTTCTGATTGCACTTTCTTCTTCATTGCTTGAAAGCTCTCTTCCCATTGATGGTGGCGCCATGCAGACTCTTGGGCATTTGGACCAACACACCATCCCTCCCTTTCTCTGCAGCAGGGAGATCATATAGGAAGCTGGGGTCAGTTTGAACCCGGGACCCAAATCACCTGCAAATCCATGTTTTTTTTTTTTTTTTTTTTTTTTGGTTTTTCGAGACAGGGTTTCTCTGTGTAGCTTTGCGCCTTTCCTGGAACTCACTTGGTAGTCCAGGCTGGCCTCGAACTCACAGAGATCCGCCTGGCTCTGCCTCCCGAGTGCTGGGATTAAAGGCGTGCGCCACCACCGCCTGGCTCAAATCCATGTTTTAATGACTAGATTTTTTAAGCTGAGCGTGGTGGCACACGTTAGAATCCCATCATTCAGGCAACGGTAGTAGCCTGTCTCACAGAAATATTTTTAAACTGGGTTCTCTGGGAATGTGATTGGCATGCATTCAACACGGTATGCTGGCGGTATGCTGGCGTGTGGCCAGGGATGAAGGACTGGTCCGCATTGCATTCCTGACACAGGAGGGAGCTTGCTTACACAGACTGACTCGCCAGGCCTTATCCAGAAGGAAGTTAGGATGAATTTCTTGGAACTTCAGCTAAGCAGCTCAGAGCAACAAATGGTCAGCACAGGATGCTGGATGGGATTAAATAAAGACAGAAGGCGGCCAGTACTGGGTTTCCTTTGGGAAATGAGTTAGAAAAGTGTGCTCACAGCATTGGCCTTGCAGTGGGTGCTACTGCTGTTTCTCTGGAAACTCGCCCTCATCCTCCTACTCTTGATTGGGGGCCGAGGAGCACGGGCCTATGATAGCTGTGCTGTTGAGATGCCCTCCTCATGTGCTTGCAGGATACTGGAGTATGTCAGAAGGTGCTGCTGGCGAAGCAGTCACTTTTTGATCATTTTGTTTTGTTTTTTAAACCATAGAAACAAACATATGAAAATGTACTGTTTCATTATTCATCAGGAAATGCAAATTTAAACTACTACACACCCTCTGTAATGGCTACAATTAAAAACATACAGTCCGAGACCAGGATGGTTATGGAATAACAGAAGCTGTAATGTGTGGCTGATGGCGATGGAGCCACTTTGGAAAACCATGTTCTTAAAAAGTTAAGCATGCATTTATCACATGAACCAGCATCTCCGCTCCTCAGCATTTATTCAGAGAAATAAAATCATGTGCATACCAAGATTTGTAAATATGAGCGCTCACAGCCCTTTTGTTCTTTGTGGCCAAACATTAGAAACAATCTCTCTCAAGATTTTTTATTTTATATGGATAGGTGTTTGTCTGCATGTGTACCACATGCATGCCTGGTGTCTAGAGAGCATGTTATGTTCCCTAGAACTGGAGTACAGACAATTGTAAACTGCCATGTAGTAGTTTACAACCAAGAACCAAACCTGGGTCCACAAGAGCAATACAGTTACGCCATCTCTGGATAAACAAATGGTGCTGTATTCTTATAAGAGGATGCTCAAAAATAAAAATAAGGAACTAAAATAGAATATACCTCAAAAGTACTATTTTTAAAAAAGCCAGATACAAAAAACTATGGACCATGTGATCTTATATGAAATTCTACAAGAGTCAGAACAGTAGTTCTAGAAGGCATGTTAATGGTTGTTGGGGTATTACAAGGACTGACTACAAAGGAACTGGAACTGCTGTGGGTCCTGCAAATACTTCCAATACATAATTAATTAACTCATCCAGTTGTCATATATAATTAGTGAATTTTAACCTGTGTAAATTACGTCAATAAACAAGACAAAAGAGATCCAGAAAAGTCAAAAAAACAAACTTCCAAATAGTATACCAGTGCCCTCCCAACATAAAGTGATGGATGTGTATCAGTCAGATGACCCATAGGACACTTGGATATGGCTAGGAAAATTCCACACTGTAATAGAACATCATGATTGGTATTTCTAAGGAATAATTTCTTCATGGTAGAAACATAATCATTAATTTGATAAAATTAAATGTAGTTATTCTATTATGAAACATCACATCTACATATGTATATCTGTATTGCCAAATTTTGAGATCAATTTTTAAATGTAAACTAATGAGAAAAACAGCCTTTCTGAGGACGTAAATATAGAATACCAACCATGTCTCAAAAAAAAAAGCAAAACAGCAATAAATCTCAAAATTATCCCCCAGAAACTTAGGAGAAATACCTCCAGATGAAAAAAACAACTGTCCGACCAGTCGGAAGCTTTCCATAACCCGTGACTATATGTTGTCAGAGCTTGATGGGATCCTGTAGAATGTTGCTGTCAAGTCCCACCCAAGAAACAAGTGTGAGACTTGAGGTTTGGATAAAGATCATCCATGGAGAGGCTTTTACCGTCAGCTCCTGCTGATAACTTTTGTTACACATATGAATCCCTAGCCCAGCTACTGTACCCGGAGAACAACCAAGTTTCCATCTTGGATCGCTTTACTTCTTCTGAGTTCATTGCCTTGAGAACGACTACAGAACAAAAAGCCGGGTTTTAAGAGATGAGATGTTTTTGAGGCCATGTTCTTTGATGTTGTCTTAGTTGTTTCTGCTGCTGTGATAAAAAATACCCCGACAAACCAGCTTAGAATAGAAGGGTTTGTTTTGACTGACTGTTGGAGGTTACGGTCCATCACTGCAGTGACGTCACAGCAGCAGGAGCCTGGGTGCAGCCGTTCACATTGTCTCTGTGGACAAACCGCAGAGAATAATGAACGCTTGTATTCAGCTCAGTGTCTCCCTTTTTATATAGCCCAGGATCCCAGCCTAGGGAATGGTGCCACCCGTCATGAGTTAGTCTTCCCTCCTCAAGTGTCCCACTCAAGACAATCCCTGGCAGGCATGCTCTAAATCTCACCACGTTGACAACTGAGATTAATCGTTACAGATGTTTATACCCCATGATACAGTTTATTATAAAGTATCTTACATTTTAAGTATACTTCTCAGTAGCCACACTTTTTCCTTTTGGACTTATCTAGATAAGTCCTTAGCCTGGTTATAGTAGATTATTAAAAATGATTGGTGTATATAACCACAGTTAATAAAGACACTTTGCTGAATGATTAAAGTTATTCCCTTAAGGAACCGATGGTGGTGTGTGTGTGTGCACGTATATGCATGTGTATGTGGAGGCCAGGGGTCAGCCTTAAGTGTGTTGTTCCTCAGGATGGCTGTCCACCTTGTGGTGGTGCTTGTTTTAGTATTTTTTTTTTAAGATTTATTTTCCTCTCTTTCTTTGTCTGTCTCTCTCTCTGCATGTGTGCATACGTGTGTGTGTGTGTACCTAGGACACAGGTACAGGTACCCACCATGGCCAGAAGAGGGCATCAGATCCTCTAGAGGTCATTACAGCCGTTGTATGCTGCCTCGCAGGTGCTGGGCACCACATGCCAATCCTTTGGAAGAGCAGAAAGCTCCTTTAAGCCGTTTCTCCAGCCCTGTCTACCTTGTTTTGTGAGACAGGGTCTCGCACTAGGACCAGGCGCTCACCAGTTAGCCTAGGCCGGCTGGCTGGCCAGTGTCCCAAGGATACTTCTTTTTCTACCTCCCCAGGGCTGGGATTCTAGGTGTACACCACCATCCCTGCTTTTTTTTTTTTTTAATATGCATTCTACTCATACAAGACTGAGCTATCTCCCAAACCCCTAATGGATATAATGTTATCTTGACTAATCTTGTTATTGGAGAAATGGCAATGGGATCCTCTGCCTTATTTTGATTTTCCTCATTCTAAATAACACAGTCTTTCATAAAGATTGGAAATGTGAAGAAAGCATATCCTTTTACTTATCTGTGAACTCTTCTGTGCCTTCAGATTTTTATGAAAATGACTTTAAGAAAAATGTCATTTTAACCAGTTTTTTAAAGTTATTAACTTACTTGGGGTGTGTGTGTGTGTGTGTGTGTGTGTGTGTGTGTGTGTGTGTGTGTGTATGCATGCATGCATGTATGTACACATATAGCACAGCACATTTGGGGATTAGAGGACAGCTTGAAACAGACTCCCATATGGGTCCCAGGACTGAACTTGGGTTCTCAGGCTCTACCCTGTGAGCCATCTCACAGCTCCTAGCTAATTAGTCTAAGTGCTGCTTCGGCGGCACACCTTTCTGGGTAGCTGTGAAGCTCCACGCTTCTGCAGTGTGCACACAAAACACTCTGTCCATTCTGAGCTGGAGAGTACTGACCCACTGCGTCTCTCTTTCAGCATCCAGTGCTTGATGAGCCCATAGCCGAGGCCGTCTGTATCATTGCAGACACGGACAAATGGACTGTCCAGGTGGCCACGAGTCAGAGGAAAGTGATGGACACCATGAAGCTGGGCCAGGATGTCTTGGTCTCTAATCAGGTGTCTTGTTTACTTCAGTCCATTTTACAGCTCTATAAGCTTCACCTTCCTGCTGACTTTGTAAGTATTTGGTCTTTTTATCATCAAAAAAATATGTAATTAAAGGATAACTTTTATTCACTGTTTTGATGATAAATATCACAAATTCAAATTGTTTTTAATATATTGAAGGTTAGTATTAAAGAAAAGTGGAACATGCATCATCAAAGCCACAGACAGGGTAGAGCTTTGATGGAGCAGAGGACAGTATCATCAGAAAAAGCAGATAGTAAAGTAGATTAGAGGGAGTTGAGCCTAAAAGGAAATTTAAAATCCTTCGTCAGAGAACTTACAGACGGATCCGAGAAAGGCCAGTTTCTGAGGGGATTGTAGTTTCTTCTGTTTTGTGAGCGTCCTCACAGCCCGTCACAGGTGAATGGAAGCCGTTCAAATTTGAGAGAACTTGGTAAGAACTTAAAACGTGGTGTCGTCAGTTGTTCCTTTCCAAGGGGGATCTATGATCACTTTTGTAACATTTTAAGCAGAAATTAAAAGCAGCCTAGAAAGTCCTAGAAAATTATTACCAGCACTCCCCTAGCCAGTGGGATGTACGTAACATTCCTTTTGATACGTGCTAAGTGTACAGAGAGGTTGAAAGAGATATTCAGAAAGTGAGAAAGAAAAGTTCGACAAGGAGAGGAATGAAAGGCATGTAGCTGAGCAGCCAGGTTGTGCTGGCCTTGGGGACACAGGCTGTGTGGAAGTGCCGGCCTTTCCTGCTTCCTCCCCTTCTGTGCAGGGTTACTCTTTGCAGCCAAGCCTGAGTTCAAATTCCTGTCTCCCTCCTTGTCTCAGGAAACGGCACAGAGCTGTATAATAGCCAAACGGGAAGCTGGGGATCCGTTCATACACGGATTCCCAGTTCTCTGGTCCTCTGTCTGTACTCTCACGGCCAAATCCTCAGTTGCACCCCTCTCCACACACAGTGAAGACTCTGATGTCGGTGTTCTGAGGGATGGTTGGGAAAGCAGTGGCAGTGTAGTAGAGGAGGAAGACCTTGGGACATCCCTTCTGTGGTGGCGGATTCTGAGTGTCTCTGGAGCTCAGGTTTCTTGTTTGCAGCATGAAGACAGTACAGGCCTGTTGTGAGAATGCTCTGAGAACCAGAGAGAAGGTGCCGCTCTTCAGACTGGCCACACCAGCACAGGGGGCTGTAAGAGCCACTTAGCATATCAGCGGATGGGCAGGAGAGCCAGTTCCAGTTCTACTTAGGGGCCGTGTAACCTGTACATCTGGTGGAACCATAGAATCTGCTTCAGGCTGGGCGCTGGCAGAGGCAGGCGGATCTCTGTGAGTTCGAGGCCAGCCTGCTCTAGAGAGCGAGTTTCAGGACAGCCAAGGCTACATAGAGAAACCTTGTCTTGAAAAACCAAAAAACAAAAAGAATCTGCTTCATATGCTTAGGAAAATTAGTTAATACATGTGAAGCACTTGGAACACCAGTGAACAGGTATTTATTGGAATGTGTCAGTGACAGACAGTATTATGGTGTAAAACTGGCAATGCCTTTCATACAAGTCTTTATTTGGCCCTTAACTGAAGCATGCTCTTGCAGGATGTCTGTCCCCAGGGGTAGCAGAAGTACTCAGGGCTATTATGATCTTCTTTTCTCCTAGAAGCACTCTGATTTTTTCTTACTCTGGGGCTTGAGTTTCCTTTTCTGTAAGGGAAGGAGGAGACATTAGACCCCATGGTGGTTGGCTGCTGTCTGTACAGATGCTGACACCGGATTCTCTAAGACATTGTGCTCATTGTCTGACATCTGGTAGAGGTATACATAACTACTTAGTAATACATGAATGCCTTACGTAACCCAGCAGAACCAAGATCCAAGAGAACTCCATCTAAGCATGGCTTACGTGAAAATACCCAAGGGACTCGTACACAGAAGACAATAATTCAAATTTTAAAGTTGAAAATAGTATCCTCTCAGGAGTAAAATCCTACAAAGAAGGAGAAACCACTAACATAATCCTATTTGAGTATGAGGCTTTAAACATCAAGTTTTTGTAAATGTATTTTTTCCTACATTTAGCGTGTATTTCTAGACCCAACATTGCATCGTACATTTTTTCTGTGGACTGAAAACACTATACATAAGCCACTTTTAGACATAAAGAATTCAATATAATTTGAATGTTTCTTGGTGTCTTGTAACTCTTATTTAAAAACTTTGTATTTCACTCCACAATGAACCAAAACTCGGTAGGCAATCCCTCTGCCGTTTACCTCCGCTTACTTAGGGGAACGGTTCTGAGATTGGTGTCATCCCCCGCCTTGAGTAGTTCTTACAGGCAGTTGTGGTTCATTCCAGCATAGTGCACCTAAAATGCTAGCCAGTGAGAAACTGAAAAGTGTCCATTCCTCACGGACACTTTCCCCCATCACTGATCAACCCAGATGGACAGAATCAACATTCTCAATTGCATCTGTTAATCTTTTTACCTTGGAAATAAGAGGCCTAATGGTGTAGAAGGAAATTATGTATGATGGAATTACCCTCCCAAAGCCATCGGATGTCTCTCAGAGACTTTGAGGCCACTGTCTGCCAAATGCAAAAACATTTGCTACTGGTGAAAGACACAAATCGATGGCCACAGTTCTCTAACCACCAAAGCTAAACACAGTTCCAAGGGAGAACATGTCCCCCAAATAATTGTCTCCTTTTGTTATTAAAGACCTAGTTAAAGGATGCTCTCAAAAGCAAAATAGAAGTCTGAAGTGACCTTGTTCAATCATTCTGCTTCTGGGAATGTATTATGCCAGATAAATCTGAGGTATAGAAAGAAAACAAGAACTAAAACATTTTTCACAAAATTATAGCCCAAATGTAGATTGCCTCATGGTTAAGTAAATAATAGTAAGTTAACATTCTTTAAAGCATTAGCCATAAAAATGGTATAGTAAGGAATTCTTAAATATGAGATTATTGGCAAGTTTCTTAACAAGAAATTTTGTGAACAAAGACATAAAGATGAGTACAAAAATAAATTCGTTTTTCAACTCAGAGCTCACTGTTCAGTAGGGTTTTGATACATGTAAGGAGGAATATGGCTTTCAAGAGAGCTAAAATGATGATGGTATTGACTCCCAGACTGGTTCCAAGAATAAAGAGTTGACAATTTAAAAGCCAAAAAGACAAGGCATGTTCATGCTTATGGAATGATTTCAACTCTGTAAAAGGTTTTTCTTTAAAGATACTAGGATGATATTATATAAAAATGTTAATAACCATGTTATAAAAAACTTAAGCTGGTAGTTTGGGGGGTTTATTTGAAAAGAAAGTGGTTATAGCTGGTGCTGTAGAAGTGAAGAAGGAGAAGCCCAACTCTTGAAGATGCTGAAATTGTAGTTCTCATTGTGAATGCTGTTGACTTTGCAGTGCATCATGCATCTGGAAGACAGACTACAGGAGATGTACCTTAAAAGTAAAATGCTTTCCGAGTATCTCCGGGGACATACACGTGTGCACGTGAAAGAACTGAGTGTGGTGCTGGGGTGAGTTCTGTGAAAGGCTGACCTTTGTCCCAGGTGTATGGACCATTGTGTGTGTGTGTCTGTCTGTCTCTCTCTCTCTCTACACACACACACACACACACACACACACACACACACACACACACACACACGACTTATTGGCCTGTGCCATTCTATACCCACAGGATCAATAACTCTCAATGTGCCCAGGGTCACTCAGGTGTGTGCCCATGCTGCTCCCCAGTGAATGGCCAGATGTAGGCTGGAGCAACATTTGATCTCACTCTGCCTCTTCATCTCTAGTGACACAGTAACAATGCAAAAGTCACAAGCTGTCAGGGGTAGTGGCAGCTTGTCTCATTGTGGAGGAGGTGGGAGGCACTTCCTGTGGACCTCCTGCGTTCACCCCACCCAAGAGAATGCTTATTCATTACTAAGGATGCATGCCATCTTCTGAGGGCATTTGCCACACTTTCTCTACAAGAAATTCTGACCCGCTTCATTTTAATTTCCAGTGTAGAAATAACAAAGACTACACTTAGGAGGAATTTTCCCCCCATATCCCTGAGGGTGATTCTGCTAACTTGCAATAAGAAAATACTATGTCTGTAATGTCATCCTTAATTTTCTACTAAGCCTGATAAAGTATTGTTTTATTTCATTAGTTTTGTTTTGCTTTTTGAACGAGTTGTTAGTTTTTGAGATGGGGTATCACTTTGTAGCCTTATGCTGGCTTTAAATTCAGGGTCCTTTGGTTTCCGTCTCTCTACTGCTAGGATTACAAGCATGTGCCACCATATCTCCTCTCAAAGTACTATTATTATTACTATTTTATTATTTATTCTTGTGTATGTGTGTGCACTTGCACGCTGCAGATGTGCTTGGAGGCCAGAAGAGAGGGGTATCTAATCCCTGAAGCTGGGGTTACAGGCAGTTATGAACTGCCTGGCCTGGGTGCTGGGACTGAACTCCAGTCTTGGAAGAGCAGCATGTGCTCTTAACTGCTGAGCCATGTCCAGCTCTTACAGTATTGGTTTAATCATTAGGCCTTGAGTTCTTGTCAGATTTTCTGTCTTTTACAGCTAGATGTGACAGTTAGAGCAGTGACTGAGACAATAAGAAAAGCTGTATCGCTGTGAAGGGACACTATGACCAAGGCACCTCTTGTAAAGGAAAACATTTAATGGGGCTGGCTGACAGTTTCAGAGGATTAGTCCATTATCATCACAGCAGGGAGCGTGGCGGCATGCAGGCAGACATGGTGCTGGAGCAGTAGCTGAGAGTCCTACATCCCGATCAGTAGGCAGAGAGACTAGGCCTGGCATGGGCCTTCAAAACCTCAAAGCCCATGCCCAGTGACACAACAAGCCTCCTCCAACAAGCCTACTCCTCCTAGTCCTTCTAATCCTTTCAAATAGTGCCACTCTGGTGACTAAGGTTTCAAGTCTGTGAGCCTGTGAGGACTGTTCTCATTCACACCGCCACACCGGTCATACATTCTTTGGTGGCAATTCATTTAAAAATATTTTCCTGTTTGGAGGCATTGCGCTTTTGCTGTTAACCTTCAGCTGTTTTCCCTTGTTAGCCTCATAGTGTAATCCTGCCTCAGATTTCCCATTGCTCAATCTGGTCCAGTGGTTAAAGGACTCAGTCTTACTCTCTGACTCTGACAAAAGGCCGTTCTTAGTCTTAGGAAAAAAAATTTAATTTTGAGAGAAACGGTAAGGATCTATTCCACAAACTGAAACTCTCCACTTCTTTCCCTCCACTCCACACCTCAGCACTTTGCCATAAGCCATCTGGTGCCCACTGTGCGGTAAGAGGCAGCCCACACCGTGTCCTTCTGAAGTCATGACACCTTTGCTAGTTTTCCTTTGTCCTCAGCACACGTGCGTGGCTCAGCTGCCCCATAAGTCACAGAGCCATCGTTTGAAGAACCTGCCTTGGCGGTTCTGATTTGAGGTTAGGTGCCAACGCAGTGCGCCTTCACGAGGAAGGCGATGCCGAGGGACCCACAAAGCAGCACAACATGACGATGGTCATGCAGGGACTAAGAAAGGCCCCTGGCTGAGCTGGACGCCCCCTGCTGCAGGAGCGGCAGCCTTCTCCCCCACTCTCTAGCACTAACCTCCTTTTGAAGCAGTGTCTTCTGGGAGGTCTTTTTATTGACTCATCGTCTACTCACACTTTTTCCTTACGTGTTATTTATTTAGTGCATGTGTCTACGTGTGCAGGAGCATGCATGGGCCAGGGTGCATGTATGCCAGGACAGCTTGCCGAAGTCAGTCCTCTCCTTCATCATGTAGGTCCCAGGGATGAAACTCTGGTCGTCAGCCTTGACCGCGAGTACTTTTACCAGCCGCCATCTTGCTGGCCCTCATTTACATTTTCATGGGTTTTAAAAGATGGTCTAGACTAGAAGAAGCTGGTGCCTAGAAATAATACTTTCTTATGAAATGATGTGATTTTAAAATGCTCTCCTTGATTTTTTTTTTCCAACCCTCAGAATTGAATCTAACGACCTGCCTCTGCTGACGGCGATTGCCAGTACGCATTCTCCTTACGTGGCGCAAATCCTCTTATAACCGACTGCAGGGCAGTTCTTGGAAAAGCATCCGAAAGGAGTGAGCTCTCAGTGACGGCGAGGCTGTGAGAACACGGAGCAGACATGGAGCTGCCGAGGAGTGGCTGTCCTCGCCGGGAGCCTGCTTGCTCGACGCGGTGGCAGTTTGTGATTGCTCAGGAGTGCTCTGAGCCACGTTTTCCCGGGAATCAAAAGAAAGTGACCTTTCTGGTGGGAGGCAAACGTAAGCACCACAGTGAAGCTAAGCAGCCGCCCTCCCGCTGTTGGGCAGAATATTGAGGACTGACTTTGGAGTAGGGGGTAACCAATGGATAGAACATTCCAGAAGGAAAGTGTTTCCTGTTTAAGCATGGGAGAGCATGAAGTGTCGCTCTGAGAAGCAGCTGTGGATTTCCAGCTCGGAGCTCTCTTTACAGACGGTGACGTGAAGAAAGCCACGTTGCGCCACCGTCTGCTCTGTGTACCGTTTCGCATCGGATGTGGAAGAGGATTGCCTGTCGGGAAGAGTGCTTTGGAGAGCCACCGGTTGGCACTTCTCAGAGTTTGCCCTGGTTCCCACGCAGCCAAGTTCGCCTTCAGAGTTCGCCTTGGTCACAGGCAGGTCCCAGGGATTGCTGGTGCAATAAGCCCGAGAGTCGGTGTAGCGCCCCCTGGCGTCAGGTGCCGTGGACAGCATCGCCGTGTGCAGTCTCACTCTGGGTCTCCAGCTTCAGCTTTAGTGTCTTCAGCCTTCGCCAGAAAGACCTTTTACCAAAGTTGTTTCCATGAGCTCAGGCGAGCTTCGCTGGCTGAGCTCTCCCAGCCCCAGCCTCTTCCTCCTGCTGGTCCACGCAGATGCCCGGCTCTGCTGTAAGGAGCGTCGGCCTGCTGGGAAGTGAGCCCTGCAGCAGCTCTGAGGAAGGAAAGCAGGCAGCGTGGACGTTTACAAGCGATCCATGTGCGATCTCAGTTTTTACACGATCAGCTCTGCACTTTTAAATCCCTCTAATATTCTTTTAAAAACAGCTTTCCAGAAGTTGATTTACTTGACCGTTTATAAAACTGAACCGAGGTGAAGAACTGTAAAAGTCCCATTGGTCATAAAGCCTAAGTAACCTTAGATTACTGAGCATAGAACAGTCTGTCCGAAGACTTTAAAAACAAAAAAAATCTGGTGTTTAAAAGACAGGAGCCAGTCAGGTCGAGTCCAGCACTGTCAGCCCCTCAGCCCTTCCCATGTGTCTCTGGTGCCTGAGGAAGAGGTATGGTGTCTAGGGGCTTGAGCGACTTCATAGTTTATATCCTGATCCATGTGACTTGATTGTCTCTCTCTATTACAAACACAAGCTGGTTGAGAGTATGTGCTCCCGGTGCTACTGTGGACAGATGCCTACGTCATCTCTTAGTAGTCGGCCAGGGCATGGGCTCTCACTCTTTCCTTCTCTCTCCTCTTCCCTCTAGCTCTCTCTTCCTCCTCCTCCCCCTCCCCTTCCTCTTTCCCCTCTCTCTTCCCCTCTCACTCTGCCCTCCTCACCGTCACTTTCTGTGGTTTGTGAAAATAGATGGTGCCTCAAGGCACTTAAGATCTTTAATTTGCATTTTACGCATTTCACAAAATTAAGACATCCCATTATTTTCTATTACCTGACATTTGAGTTGCTGTTTTCAATTGGCTGGCTCTGTGATGTGACATTTGCCAGGGACTCCCACCTGTGGATCAGCTCTCTGGGCGCTCGCTTTCCCTTGGTGTGGATGAGCGGTCAAGCAGAGGTCAGAGCCTCCCACCCTGGCCGGCTTTAGAGCGCTCCCCTTCTTTCTCCTGGCTTCTCTCATTTACACGTGGACACTGCCTCATTTACCGTCTTCCAGGTTTTGGGAAAAAATAACTCAATACGAAATCAGTTCAGTTCTTGCGTAGATACAGTAACATGTTGACAGCCAGACTTTGGGGAATTGAGCTGTCTGCGGGTGGATTCTCAGCCTCATGCATAAAGACTTAGCCCAGTCCTTCAAGTCCTGAAAAAACTAAACCTGCCTCTTACTCTAACGTTCCAAATTTCAGAAAAACAGCCAATGGGAAACTCCGGGCGTGGGTCATGTAGAGATTATCTCAGTACCTTCGGCCTCCACTCTTGCTGCAGAGAAGGGCTTGCTGCTCCTCTCCTGGCTCCCAAGGTGTGGGATGTCCACATTTTCTTTGTCTTAAATTCAGCCTCTTCTCAGAAGCAGAAGATCAGCAAAGCATCTCATGGGCTTCCGTTGATGCACACCCCACACCACTGACAGCTTTGGTTTGTCACAACTGAAGAGTCTACAAAGGGGCCCTACCTTCTCCTGGGCCCAACTCAAGGGAAAAAAAAAAAACTTTTTAAAAAAAAATGTTTCAATAAAGAAATCTACCTCAGTTGACAGGATCCCGCCCACCCTTCGGGTTTCTTCAGCTCTGAAGTCTCACCTGCTGAGTGTCACTCAGCAGCACCCTGCTGGTTCAACTGAGCAGGCTAGTGAGGCAGGACTGAGCGGAAGTATATAATTGTTCCTGTGATGACCTCTTTCCAGCATGTTGCAGTTTTATATTTCGTAAGTTGCTAAGTGATATGAATGTATAGGTAATTGTGTATGTTTTAAAAAATGACAATGAAAATTTAAAATGTAGCTTCCATACTTGTGCGTAATTCCAAAGTATCTTATTTGCTCAGTGTTAAATAGCTTTTGTACAGCTTTAGTCCATTTTTCAGAGGTGTGCTGTTTTATACGGAAAGAACTCATCTTTTCCCATCTCATGGAGCTGCTGTTTACACATCACAACTTTTTAACTTACCGTATTTTTCAGAATTAACTTTTTTGGAGGGAAATTCCCCACTTGCTAAATGATACTAAATTGTTGTCTGGGCTTTTAAAATCAGGTCTTTGGGTTTTACACACTAGTCTATAGCTTTTCAGGTTCTTCGTTAGTTGGATACACATAAAGAATATCAAAGGACCCTTAAATTCTTTAAAATGTCTGGAGTCTCCACCAGCGCACACTCTGGTATTGTGTTCATGCATACTTTCATCATTACATTGAAAAGGCCCGTAGCTTCTCTTAGTTAATGTGAACCATTTTTTTGTTGTTGTTGTTTTTTATTTTTACTGCGCTCGGTGGAGAGGACATTTTCTACAATTTTTGCCTAAAGCAGCCCCCTCTGAATGTTGATTTTTAAAATGTCAAAATTTGGTGAACATCTGGAACATGCATTTGCATTGTGTTTAAATTTCAGTGTTTTAAAAATGAGAAAATCCTGGGATGTATTATTATTGAACTTTCATTAAGAGAAATTTATAGGACTGTTTTTTAAATCAGTTGAATGGATACCCACGTCAGTGTGTGGAAATTTTTTCTTAAAACAACATTCATGTATTATTTTAATCCATTTTTCTGTGACATTTGGTGCAATAAACTTTTTGAATTTATCTTGCACATTTTCCTGGTGCTCCATGATCTGTTCGTTGCATTTAATCAAATCCAGTCTTTAAATGACTTGTGGTAAATTGAGGTCATTATAGGTCAGTAACTTGGAAGTTCAGGGACATTTGGTTAGCACCCTGGTGAGTGAGAACACTGGCCCCAGCACACTGTCAGGATTTGGGCCAAGAACGTCAGGACACACGTCCTGGAGCCTGTGGAATGCCCCAGGGCCAGTCTGTGTGACCTTTAGTTGCCCTGACATTCATTGAAGTGATAAACCTGTTTTTAATGATCTAAGCTGAGAATTCGTGGTTTCTACCTGACGTGAGACCTGATGGTGTGTTGGAAATTCATCCTCCACAGCTGTGGCCCTCCTAAGATCAGGACACCAATACAGTGCATGCCTGTCAGTCTGCAGCTACAGCTCCTGCCTGCATGGAGCGCTTTGCACACACCTAGGCATCTCTTTCAACCCAAGCTCCTGCTCCAAAACTCAAGTGTGTAAGTCACATATCCAGGGGCCAGGAGATGGCTCGGTGGGTGAGGGGGCTTGCCGCCAAGCCTTATGATCTGAGTTCGAGCCCCAGGACCCACATGGTGGTGGAATGAGAGAATGACACAGGACCAGCAAGCAACTTCCTCATATGCTGATGGGGGGATTTTTGCCACAGCGTGACAGCTCCATGGCACATCTTCAGTAGGACAATGCCCAGGCAATTGTGTGATGCTTATCATCATCTGGTTTTGTGAAAGGAGAAAGAATCTTGGTTTGGTTTGTTTTGTTTTAGCCTGGGATTCAGTAGCTGGCGCCTCCTTGCAACCGAGCAGATGAGGAGCATCTGCCAACTCCTTCCTCCAGGACAGACTTGGACTACGGTGGGGCTTCCCCTTCTCGTACTTGGTGACATTGGCCTCCCCCTGTGTAGCTGTGCCTAGGGCCCCGGCCCTCCTGGCTTTAGTGACTTCTCAGTGTCCCTTCCCAGCGCTCTCACTCTCCATCTACCCTTCAAGCTGGAAAAGAGAAGGAAGTTCCCAGCTTCTGCGTAGAAGCAATCTGGAAGCCGTTTTAAAGCATGCCTTCTAAGAGAGGCATGTGCACACACAACACAGTCTGTATTCTCCTTTGGTTTCCTACTGCCTAGACTCTGTATCATTTAACCCTCACAGCTGGGTGAGATGGGTACGGTGATCGTGAAGTTCATGTGTCAAGTTGGCTAAGCCATTCCACTCAGATTCTTGGCCAAACGCCAATATCACTCATGCTGAGGGTATTTTTTTTTAATGAGATTAATATTTAAATCAGTAGCTAAAGCAGATTCCCTGCTGTAAGTGGGTGGGCCTCATTCAATCAGTGAAGGGCTTAGACTTGGGAAGAACAGACCCTCTCCCCAACCTTCCGGGAAGAGGGGTCCGAATCCAGATGGCCTCCAGATCCAACTACAGCATCAGTCTTTTTGCTAGCCCCAGCCAGCCCTATAGCCAGCTCTATAAACCATGGATTTCCCGGCTCCTACCATCCCGCAAGCCAGTTCCTTATGATGATTAACACTCCTCTGTCTCCTCTCCAAGTGCGCACATAGATCCCCTGACTTATACAGGTATTGAAGAGATCAGTCCAATGGTACTTATAATTAAAATGGACTTGGGTGGGAGCCAGATACTACTGTATTGCCAATTTATAGAAAGTAGTCTCTTATCTCTCCTTCCCCACTCTCTTCCTGACGATCCCACTGTGTGGTCCTGCTCGCCTATAGTTAGCTATGTAGACCAGGCTAGCATTGAACTTGGGACTATCCTCCTGTCTTTGACCTCCCAAGTGCTTAGATTAAAAGGCTTGGCTTAGAATTAGACTTTTGAATATCTTTAACATAATAAATAGTACAATTAACTCCATACTGTGAAATTCTCCTCTGCTCTGCTACCTGGCCCCTCCAAACCTCTCACACTAAGCTCTGAGGGTGCAGCCTACACCCCCTCATTCCTATAGCAGCCTGAATATCTATCTTCCCATACCTGGAGTGTGGTGGTCTGATTCTGTCTCAAATTGTCACCTTTCCTCCTTTCTGCCTTATCCAATCCTTTCCTCTTTTTAGTTGAGTACTGTAATGCTCTCCTAACTCACCTCCATTTCATCCTGAAGAGTTCTAATCGATTCTCATCTGTGCTGATTTCCAGACCTTTCTGAAATGCTTTAATCCTGTCCCTCTCCTCTGTTTAAATAGCAGCCCAGTAAACCCTGAGAGCTTTAGCATTCTGGACTCAAATGAGTTAGCTGTGTAGATGAATTTCTAAGCAGTCTTAAATAAAGAACACGGAGCCAAATATAGGGGTGAAAGCCGTAGAGATCAAGAAAATAGTAAGAGCCACCAACCACCTTACCTCACTAGCTCTGTAGCTTCCAAAATGCAAGCTACTTCCTGTCTAACCTGCACCTTTATTGCCTTGCTGTTCTGCCCTCTCATTGGCTCTTAGCCCAGCTACCTCACTTCCTTGTCACTGCCTGTCTGTACAGACCTCCAGGTCTCTATGGTTGGTACTGGGATTAAAGGCGTGTGTTACCATGCTTGACTGTGTTCCCTAGTGTGTCCTTGAACCCACAGAGACTCTGCCTGCCAAGTGATCGGATTAAGGGCGTGTGCTACCACTGCCTGACTTTGTGTTAATGTCTTGCTATTTCCTTTGATCTCCAGGCAAACTTTATTAACATACAAATAAAATACCACCACATAGCTGATCCATCCTCAGTGTCATCACCAGGTACTCTGTGCATGTACACACACCCTGTCACTGGGGATTGAACCTAGGTATTCAAGTATGCTTGGCACCACTGAGCTATATCCCCAGCCTCACTTTTTATTTTGAAACAGGGTTTTACTAAGTTTCCCAGGCTGGTTTTGAATTCAGTATAATTCAGGCAGGCTCCTGCCTCAGGCTCCTGAGTAGCTGAGATTTACCTAACAACCACTGGTTTACTTTCTTAACTTTTAAGAAATAGGATCTCACTGTGTCGCCAAAACTGACTCCAGTTTCTTGGGCTCAAGTGATTCTCCCTTTCAGCCTCCTGAGTAGTTGAGACCACAGCACACACCACAGCACCCAGCTTCTTTTCACTCCAATATGTGGCCATACTGAAGCACTTAGATTCTCCTGAAGACAGTCCAATGTTGTGGGCATGGCCCTCCCCGTCTCCTCCTTCCCCTTGTCCAGCCTTCCCTTCTGTTCTGTCTCCAAATACAATTCATGGTCAGATCCTCTGGCACCCTAGGACTCAAGGTCCCCAGACCATCAACAACCAGCGTTGCCTGGGAACTGGACAGAAATGTGGAATGGCAAACCCACTGTGGACCTACTGACCCATAATCTGCATCTGAATTCAGTCACCACGGGGTTTGTGCACACATTAACATCTGAGGATCTGTTCTCCAGTGCAGAGGCAGTGAGGGAGTGACAGAAAGAATGCATCAAGTAAAAGAAATCAGTTGTTTGGAAAAGGAATACATTAGCCACTGAAGTTGCATGGTGTGTTGGAATTTGGAGGACCTCGAGAATCCAGGCAGGCTGAGAGTGGAGGAGAAGTGAGTGGTGTTAAAAGTGGTCTATGCCCCTAAGTTTTACAACATTTAGGTCACTACTACTTACTGGAAAGAAAAAAAAATCAAGAGGAAAGAGTAACAAATGGAAGAGAAGACAGAACTTGAGAGATGTGTGTGTAATGTTTAAAAAGAAAGGAAATGAGCACGAGAAACAAATTTGCCCAATTGAATTCCAAAAATATTTGTTAGTGCATTCTAGGTAAATGTGCACAAGAATGCCTCATACTGTTAAATACCCTACGTTGCACTTTTTACAAATACTGTAAATTAAGCCCTCAAGTTTGTAAGCAGAGAAATACATCCAATAGCACAAACATCCCATCTCTAACTCTGAAATATGCCAGCATGGAGGCACATGCTATAATTATATCACTCTGAGGTGAAGGCAGGGGAATCAGGAGTTCAAAGTCATCCTCAACTCTATAGTGAGTTTGAGGCTAGCCTGGGAGATATGGCAGACCCTCAGCCTCTCTAGAACAGTAATGATTACCAGCATTCACCATTGCCCGAGTGGGAGGCGGCGTATGGATGCTTTTCACATGCTGTATTCATTATTGGCTTTTGAATATGTAACAACAATTGCTTGGAGTTACGACCATGAAGAGGGGTTATGCAAAAGAAGGTGGAAGTTTTTCTCAAATAACCGCAACTCTGAGAGCCTCCCAAAACACAGATGAGGATAAGGAATTGCTAATGTATTCTGAAATGTTAAGAGAAAGCCTGCCTGATGCAAAGTTTATTTTGAATGGTACAGTACTTTTAATTTTTTTTAAGAAGGGATGTAGCTGTGCTCCCTGGGGAGGAGTTAAACCCACATCTGGTGGCACACCATTTGTCAGGGTTTCCTGTGTGCCACACAACCTGAGTCAACCTGTGTAGAGACAGCAGACAAACCCACCTTGAGAAAACGTCCTGAGTTTTCCTACCGCCTTCGAAGACAGGGGTGTCACAAAAGATGAAGACTGAGACACAGACGCAAAGACACTTAGCAGATGACTAACTGTGATGCTTGACCCTAGCATAAGTCTTGGCTCAGTCAAATTTGATTAGGAATTGTAGACCTAAATCTTCCAACTGTAACCATGGTGATATGGGAGAACATCTTTGTTCTTAGGGAATCTACCCTGAAGCATCTAGAAATAAAATGGCATTGTGTCTGCAATTGCCTCCAGATAGCGCACGGAGTGGGGAGTGTACACCTAGATGTTCAGAGTGAGGGAGAAAATACATCAAAGCAAGTAAAATGAATTGATGGGTCTGGGAGAAGAGTGCAGAAGGAGGTCTTTGAGCTAGCTGTGCTTGCAAGATTTCCTCTGTAAATTTTAAACCATTTAAAAGTGAAAACAAAAAACAAAAAAAAACTTTTAAACAAAAATTGTAATGCAAAACATAAAAGCTTCGTTTAGATTTAGTGGGTGATGGGCGGCATTTGGAACTAACGTGTGATCATACTCAACGTGAGTCCAGCGCTCCTTTACACAGACGTCAGTCATTACCTCAATCATTGCCTTCCCAGAGGTCAGCCCATGAGGAAGTTAGCACCTTCCCAGAGAACAATTCAGCTCCCTCACAGAAAGCTTCAAAGGGTGATGGCGGATGAGCGGGCTCTCTGGCCACAGGGTAAGTTCTGTGCTACTGCATTCCAAAGGCTCTTCAAGGAAGCAAGATGGCACTCCGTGTACAAAACAGGCATCGGAATGGGTGTGAGCTATTCTGTTTTCCTTTCTATCATAGAAGCTTTCTGTCAAACTCAGTATTAAACACTGGACACTGACAAAGAGCACTGTGCTGGGGGATCATGCAGAAGGCCGAGAGAAGACTAGTTTGTACACAGACCTCTGAAAATGACAGTGGGATGTATGCTTACACATCCTGTACTTGATTGTTCATGCTCCAGATTCTTCAGGAAAGTTCCTGCTGGGTCCCCATCTTATTTATTCTTTGTTTTTTGTTTTGTTTTGTTTTTTCGAGACAGGGTTTCTCTGTGTAGCTTTGCGCCTCTCCTGGAACTCACTTGGTAGCCCAGGCTGGCCTCGAACTCACAGAGATCCGCCTGACTCTGCCTCCCGAGTGCTGGGATTAAAGGCGTGCGCCACCACCGCCCGGCCTTATTTATTCTTAAAAGCATGTAAGGAGAGCCGGGGGCGCGCCCCCCCCCCCCCCCCCCCCCCCCCGCATGCCTTTAATCCCAGAAAGTCAGGAGAGTGAGCTGATAGAGTCTTAATGTACTGAGCATGCGCAGGGTTTTCAGAAATGTTACAGGTCTGCCTCCATCCTGCAGGCTGTTTTCCCAGCTTGTGGAAATTAGGGGCCTGACCATCCTCTCTAGGTCAAGCCATGTGGTGGATAAACATTTCTAGTTATGGGACCACACACCCTCCTGTTTTCTTACACTGTGAGACTCATACCCAGCTCCCCAACGTAGTGTATACTTACAGGGGAACTCTAATCTAGATTACAGGCTGGTTTGATAGGTTCAAGGGTACTGTGAAACTATTAGAGTCAAATGACTCTCTAGTCTATGACAGCATGACTTGTCTAGGGATGGTTCAGAAAAATGGCAGCTTACCTTCTCTTCCTTCCTTGGCAGCTTGGGCAGCTTGATGGGCAGAACGGGCCTTGGTGATTTACTCTCTTGAACAAGAAGAGCCCTTTTGGAGTGTCTCTGTTCGGAGTCTTCGTAATCACTCATATTCCAGGCAAGAAAACCACGACTGTATCCTCTCTGCTTATCCAGGACTGAAGGCCTCGGTTGCCTGCAATAGAACAGGTTAGTTGGGTCATATGGAAAAAGATCTAGAAACAGCGGTCAGTCTTCAGTGGGTGACGTTAGTTTGTTTCTCATGTTTGAGGCCATTTCTACCACAGGGCCAAGGAGATCTGAAAACCTGGCCTGTGTGCCTCCTGTTGAGAAGATTCTGGGTGTTTCCCCCGCTCTGCGTCTCCAGACGTCCAGCTGCTGGACCTTCTAGGACCTTCCCACCCCACAGGCAGCTGACAGAAGTCATGAACACAGCCATCTCCCCATCGCCCCTGGAGCCCAGTCAGAGCCACATGAAGGAGATGCTGCAGGGCAGGAGGAAGCCGAGACCTAGTGAGAACTGCTGGGCGCCTGACTGCTGGTTTTGAGGTTTCTTGGACATCTGGAAAGTGCAGCTCTACAAAGTGCAGCTTTAGATGTTTTAGGAAGAAAATCTCCCAACCACGGTCTTTGGGTCAGGTTTACAGTATCAGCCTTGAGTTCCTCCTGTGGAGTCAGCTTCAATCCAACCAGGAGACAGTTGGTCATCTCCACAAGTCCTACTTCAATGCCAGGGGCACCTCTTGCCTGGCGGGCTGGTAGTGTAGCTTGTAGGGTCTATGGCTGGATGGATGATTGATGGCTCTTCTCCCCCAGCACCCTGCATCTTACCTTCCAGCACTTGAAACCTAGCCCGCAGGGAGGAAGCACTGGCTCCGTTACAGCTTGATTTCTCCGCATCCTGCAACCCGACGACATGGCACCTTCAGAAACAGGGTCTTCTCTAGTTCTGGTGGACAACCAAAGCATTGGCATGTTGGCCTGTGCAGTTTGGGGGACCTCTGGGACCTCCCTAATGAACAACACAGAAGGAGGTGTGCCACATCTTTCCATGGCCTTGGTCTCCATAGTTTTGGCTGAGAAGTCGGTTTTTGAGTCTCTATACATGATGTCACCATCCTTTAGCTGTTTTCCATATTCTGTCTTTGCATTTGCCATTTAAGTTTGACCTGGTGTGTGCAGCTATGGATCTGTTTATCACTCTGAATTCTGTTGAACTTCCCAAATATTTACTGGCTTTAGCAGTGGCAATGCTGTTGCCCAGTGATGATTCTGATGGTATTAAAAGTGCCATATGTGTCCCCTGAAGTTTCTGCTCAGGTAGTTCAGTGGTCAACCAGTGGAGATGGCCAGAGAGTTTGAGAAATGCCTTGACTCATTGGGGCTTCTGGTCTTCTTACATGTTGAGGTCTATGTCCATGTCCCGGCAGGCAGGTTACAATGAAAGCCCTTGTTTACTCTTTGCATAGTGCTTTAAGTGAAAGCCCAGGATGATCTCAGGCCTTGCTGACACTGTCCTTCATAGGCATACAGCCTTCTAGGTTCCTAGAGATGTTCTGACACTTCTCACACATCTTCTATGTACATCCTGTTCTCTGGTTTTTCCCTTTAAGATTTTTAGTCAGCTGCTCTTTGCCCCAACGTCTTACTCTACCAATAGCCATGATATTTGGATAACTGCTGCTGATTTACTTTTGACAAATGCCCACGAAACAGAGATGTTTATATGCAAAATCAGCTCTAATAATTGAGAATTCTTAGAAAGGAGCTTTTCCTGGGATTTCAAAACAGGTTAACTACGACATTTCTCTGTGTATGTGGCTTTCCCAACATCTTCAAACCTGTGTTCCACCTCCAGTGATCGGTAGGTATCTGTTTCTCATGACTCTTGTCTTTTAAGGCAGTTGGTATTCAAGCCTGCCTGGAGGTATGAAGAAAAAGGGTGGGCAGCTCAGCCTCACACATCTTGAGGATCATAGGCACTGGTTATTTGGTGTTTGTTTGTTTTCTTTTTGTCAATGTTCTTTTTGTTGTTGTTGTTTGTTTTCTACAAGCATATTTTTGAAGGTCCTTCCTCCAGCATTTCTAAAGTGTCCCCGACGTTGAGGAAATGGAGACTCATCTAAAGGCGATCTGCTGTCTCCTCTGTGTCCCTCCTCCACACGTTGCCCTTGGCCTTGCGTTCCCCTTGGTGCACCGTGGTGGCTCTTAGCATCACCCTCCTGTCTGCTGGACTGATTCCTCTGCACACTTTCTAGTCTGGTAGCCCAGCCGCACTATGATGATGAGCCTCGTCCTCCTCAGGGAATCTTTGTAGTTTGTGTTTCCAAATCTCTTCTCTCCAGCAGTTCTAACTTCTCGGATGATTTCATTTACATATTTTTTCAAGTCCATTTATTTCTTTGTGTGCACATGTGTGCCATGGTGCTTGGACAGCTTGAAGAAGTCTGTTCCCTTCTTCTTCTTCTTCTATGTGGGTCCCAGAGATCAATCTCAGGTCATAGGCTGGGCAGCAAATAGCTTGCCTGCTGAGCCAGCTCTTCAGCCTCATTTATATTCTTTTGGATTTACTAATTTTTTAAAATTCTTTCTGCCCTGTTAACATTCATTTTTTTCTTTCTAAGATTAAAAATTTTGTGTATATGAGTGTTTTACCTGTACATGTAATGCAGGACCTGCAGAAGCCAGAAGAGAGCATCAGATTTTTTTGGAACTGGAACTACAGATGGTTGTAAGCTATCCTGTGGGATCTGAGAGCCAAACCCAGGTCCTCTGCAAAAGCACCAAGTGCTCTTAACTGCAGAGTCATATTTCTAACCCGAGTTTGTGTGCTCGTGTGCATGTGGGCTTGTCCATGTGTGTGTGTATGTTTGCGCTAGCATGCATGTGTCATGTCATTGGTCTGTCAGTCAAAAGATGACCTTGGGTGCTGTGGAAAATCCCTTTGTACACTGTGCAGATCTGTCACTGTGATTGATTTAATAAACAAACTGAATGGCCAATAGCTGAACAGGATAAAGTTAGGTGGGAGAGTCAAACTGAGAATGATGGGATAAAGAAGTGGAGTGAAAAAGGGCTGAGTCAGAAGGGTCACCAGCCAGATGGAGAACGAGTCAGACATACAGAATGGGATAGAAGTAAAGGCCATGAGCCTTGGGGCAGTACATGAATTAATAGAAATGGGTTAAGTTGTAAGAGCTAGCTAGTATCAAGCCTGAGTTATTGGCCAAGCATTTATAGTTAATATAAACCTCTAAGTGATTATTTGAGAGCGACTGCTGGACAGGGATACTACCATTTACAAATGGTGGCCCAACGAGGGGCAGGAATTTCCACATAAGACCTAAAAAGGCTTGAAAAGGGATTCTAAACACACAAAAATGGAGTCAAGTGCAGCTTCTTTGTACCTGTCTTTTCTCTGATTGGCTCTGTGTGCTGGCAGTGAACAGAGGCATGGCTCCATTAAGAGACAGCTTCCAGACTTGGTGCTAATGAAAAAAATGGGTGGCTCTTTTGAGAGGCTCTGCTGCCAAACTCCTAAACAGTATTTATGGTCAGTGGGAGACATGCTACTTGGTGGCAGCAGGAACCCAACAACTTCCCAGGGTTGGGGCAGTAAACGTGACTCTCATTGGTACCTTCTCCATGAAGCTAGGCTCTCAGAAAGCCAAGCAAGGCAGGGCCAGGGGCCAAAGCCACTACTTTGGTCCTGGCCACACCACTTAGCAGTTTAATGTCTCATAGGATCAAAAAACAATACAAATATACAATAAAGACAGGTTCAGAAGAAAACAAAAACAAAAACAAAAACCTCTAAACAGGTTATACTGTGTTTAAAAAATATGGCATAGGCTTGGGAGAGAGAAGAGAAAGAATATATACAGTCTTAGATTAAAAAATATAGTTTTAAAACAATAAAGTCCTTAGAAAGAAATAGAGTAATAAAGAAATATGTATGAAAAGCCATGTAAAGATGGGAAATAAACAGAGTCTGGATCCTATGTGTTGTGTTGTCTTTAGACTTTTTGACTGTTAATGAACAAATGATAACTGCTAAAAGACACTGGATAATGAAATCTGATAGATTAAACCAACCTATATATTTTTAAAATGTCTTGACTTCAAAATATATGTTCCTTTTTGGGAGAGAGGTTATGCTTTTGTTTCCACAGAAAATGAGAGGCTATGGATTCATTCCAGGTTAAGAAAAATCAGGTTTCATCAAGGAGACACCCCCCCCCCCCCGCCAAAATCTCCAAGGGGAGCAGATGGCCCAGATGATCCAACATCTCAGAGTACCTCTGTTGCAGTTTCCTCTGAGTTCTGCATCCAGAACAGCTTCAAGGCAACTGGCTGAGATGATCCAGCCTCACAGACTATTCCAGTCAGGACTTGACCATAATCCTAAATTTTCTCAGAATCCCCCAAAGATTACCAGTGCCCCCAGTCAACAGGAAGTAGTCTAGAGAACTATGCCCACATTCCCAAAAAATAGGTTATGGATGTTTATTATCATTTAAGGAGGGTTGGTTACAAGTTGTTATTGGTCAATAAAAATTTAAATTCAAATATCCCTTTCTAAAGAAAAAAAGGGGGATATGATATAGGAATGATAGGATAAAAGGGTAGATTATTGAATCTGCTTTAATCCAAAAAACAGCTAGTAATCTCAGAATTCTTTACATGGGTGTGGATTTTGATTTATTGATACAAATTTAAAGCTATTTCTGTTATACTATATTATGTTTCTACTTTAGTTTGGGGTATTGTATTTATGTAACTCATTTAAAAATGTAATGTATAATTAAAAATACAAATTAATAGTCATCTTAATAGTCAAACTTATAGTCATGTTAGGTCTGTTTTCAAGGTCATACACAGATATATTTAGATTGATAGATGGCCTTCAGACACTTCAAAGACCTACAGAATGTGGCATTTAATATGTTTAATAACTTAAGGCTTTTCATGACAGTGAGGCACATCTGCACCTGGCAGCACCAATCTACTTCAGAGAAGATGATGGCACTGAAGAAACTGTGCATGGAGTTTATTCTCTTTGTGGTGAAAGCAATCCATGTGGGCAAAGATACTGCCCTTGCCTCAATTGCTGACAGATACTGTCCAAACTGGACCAGCAGGATGCAAAAGAAGATGACTGCCGAACTTTGCCAAGACAATGTGGGACAGTCCTTCATTCAGAATTCCCTGCTTCACAGGAAAGTCTATCAGATACGCTAGGCCTGTAGGCCAGAGGTGGATGCCTGAACATTACAGAACTTTGGGTAACTGTCCAGGCAGTGAAATGTCCCTGTTGTTAGGTAACATTTTACCCTTCTGGGGACTTTGATGGAGCTGAAGACTAGATGGCCATAGTTAAAGTTTTCCTTAGTTATGATAAAAAGCAAACTAGGTATAAAGCTTTAGAGTCACCAAGGTAAGATAGATAATATTTTCTCTAACTTTGCCAAATACAAATAGACTGGATATTGTAATTTTAATTCTTACTTGATAACTGTTCTTGTTATATATAACTTTACCACGTTAAAGTTAAAAAACTTCCTTTTTAATTAGACAAGAAGGGGGAAATGCTATAGAATAATCCCTTTGTACACTGTGAAGATTTGTCAATGTGATTGGTTTAATAAACAAGCTTACTGGCCAATAGCTGAACAGGACAAAGATAGGCAGGAAAGCCAGACTAGGAGAATGCTAGGAGGAAGAAGGGAGGAGTCAGAATCACCAGCAAACACAGAGAAGCAAGATGAGAATGCTGTACTGAGAAAAGGTACCAAGCCACATGGCTAGACATAGATAAGAATTATGGGTTCATTTGAGTGAAAGAGTTAGCTAGTAACAAGTGTGAGCTATTGGCTGAGCATTTATAAATATATTAGGCCTCTGTGTTGGTTATTTGGGAACTGGTGGGCAGGGGAGAAAAGTCTGACTACACTTGGGTATTGATTCCTACTTTGTACCTTAACAGTTTCTTACTGTTTGTTTCTACTGGTGCCAGGCTAGCTGGCCTGCGCTCCAGGAGTTCTCCTGTCTCTACCTCCCACCTCCCAGTAGGAGCACTGAGATTACAGAAGCACACTACACCTACTTTAACATGAGTTCTAGAGACTGAACTCAAGGTTCTCATATTTGCACGGCAGACACTTTACCCACTGGGCAATCTTGCCAACTCAGGTCTCATGTTTTCCTACACGTATCACCCACCCCCTAACCAGGAAATAGTGTATGTGACTATAATATGAAAATCAACATGTTAATATGAAAAATGTGTACTTTACGGTCTCTAATGCAGACACAAATGCTGAATTCTTGGTGCTAGCGCATTTCAAAGATGACAATCACAATACTTTCTGGCGTTTATTGAGATATGTGAGTATCCAGACACTATGATAGTTTAGACCTGTCATCACTAATTTCTCCCATATCATAGGTCTTGCTCTCACTTTTCAGAGATCCTAGAGAAAACTGTAAATACAGAAAAGCTGGAACTTAGAGCTGCCACTCCAAACCTTGCAATCACTCACAAAGCAGGTATGTAGCACTTACTCTTGATAAGCACTAAATGAGTTAATACTTAACACTTAAACAGTCTCTAGCCTGTAGTAAAGATTCTTTGGCATTAGCTCTAAGAACTCATCCAATTATGATAGAGCACTGCTTCACAACTCATCCTGCCATCATTTTTCTACCCCCCACCCACCCCTAAAGATTCCTCTTCCCTGTGATGACTGTTCTGATGAGTGACACAACCCCATGCCCCGAGTCATCAGAATTACATTCTTCTCTCACTTCTCCTCCGCCCCTCCATGGTTAGCTGCTGCCCTGTGTTGGTGAGTCCTTTGAAGCCCCCCAGGGCTGAAGATTAGGCTCCCACCCTAGTCCTGTTGCAGCATCTTCTGGATTTGGTATCACTGTCTTACTTCCTGTCCTATGTGCATATGTGTGCAAGCATGTGCGTCATTGTGCACGTGTGGAGGCAGGTCGGGGGAAGACTTTTCGGAGTTGGCTCTCTCTACCATGTAGGTTCAGTGGATCCAACTCAGGTTGCCAGGCTTGGAGGCAAGCACCTAATCCTGCTGGGCCCCCTCCCTAGCCCTCACTTCCTCACTTCCAAATTAAAAAAGCAAAAAACGTTGATTGTCTACCTAGAACTAAGCACAAAGCTTTCATTATGGAACAATCTAGCCAGTCCCTCCTGAGCAGGTCACAAGACTTCCACACCTCCACCCCTTTCTTATGTGATTCCTGTGGTTAGAATTCCCTTCTCTCCACTTGTATGCTCTCTTGCTGGACTCCCATGGGGCTTTGTAAATGTAGCATAACACTGTTTCTCCTAGAAAGCATCTCTCTGTCTGCCCACAGTTATCTACTCTTCTTTCCTCCACAGAACACTGTGACCATCTGCATGCCCATGATACCTGGTTCTGTCATGAGGATGCTCCCCCTGCCTCATGACATTGTGAGTAAATGTGTGTGAGTAAATTACCGTGTGTGTGTGTGTGTGTGTGTGTGTGTGTGTGTGTGTGTGTGTGTGTGTATGTATGTATGTATCTCCCCAGCGCTCGCTCTCTCTCTCTCTCTCTCTCTCTCTCTCTCTCTCTCTCTCTCTGTCTCTCGTGTGTGTGTGTGTGTGTGTGTGTGTGTGTGTGTGTGTGTGTGTGTGTGTGTGTGTCTGAGGATTGAACCAAGAAATTCATCCCTGTTATGCAAGTCCTCTGCTACTAAGCCACAAGCCCAGTCTGCTTCTTATGTTCCTGTGTCTTCAGTGTCCCCATAGTCATCTGTATCTTCAGTGGTTTCTGACATAGAACTCATTTACAGGCTACTTTTTATGTCAAAAATACAAAAAAAAAAGAAAGGGAGAGAGAGAGAGAGAGAGAGAGAGAGAGAGAGAGAGAGAGAGAGAGAGAAGAAAGAAAGAAAGAAAGAAAGAAAGGAAGAAAGGAAGGAAGGAAGAAAGAAAAGGAAGGAAGGAAGGAAGGAAGGAAGAAAGAAAGAAAGAAAGAAAGAAAGAAAGAAAGAAAGAAAGAAAGGAAAAAGTATTTTTTTCTATCTCCAGTGAGAGCCTGTGATGCTGCACACAATGAAGGTTTTGGAGAAAACAGTGGAACTAATTTTAAATTGACTGTTTCTTATACTATTTAAATTATTTTTATTACACAATAGTGTTTAAATTTTCCTCTACAAATGCTGGTTCAGAGATGACCATTTTTTCCCTAGCAGCTTGAAAGTCAAGAAATGGGCTGAGGAGAGTAAGTAGGCTTCAGTACCCGGGAAAGACTGGCTGGCCCTTGCTTATGTAAGTGTCTAACACCGACAGGACAAGCATGGTTTTCATGTGGGCACTTCTGTTGAAGAGACTATCCCGGGTGTTGAAGAGGGGCCTCGAGGGTGGGCTGTGCTTGCTCTAGGCTTCCAGCCTTCTGTGATGAGCTGGGATCACTGTGGACCCTGTGGCTGCTTTTAGTCATGACCAAATAATCCACTGACCTCTTGGTATGTTAGAGAGATCGCTGTCATAAATGGATGTTTTCGTAAGCTGACTAAAAGAGCTGGTTAGTCTGGAGCACTGGGTGCCCAGCACCCACGGTGCATGAAGCCACCTTGTCTCTTCTGTCTGCTGCACTGACCCACATCTTGTGAGTTCTGTCTAGTGGGCTAAAAATACTTCTAATAAGTCATTAAATGGCTGTCGTTTTGGATTCTGAGGTTAAATTTTAAAAGTCACTGTTTTAAGTTCCAGTGACTCAGCCTCCCACCTAATCATAGCACAGTAAGTTACTCACTTGAGTTTCAAATAGAGACACTCCCCTTCGGGGCTCTGCACTTTCCACAGGCACCGTGAAGTGATGTACTTGTGTGTCCATGAATGTCTGGCTGTTGCTGAGGACCCTAAGGACCTGTTTTCTTGAGTGGGTGGCTCCTTCAGTGGTTACTTCCTGAAGGAGTCATCAATGCTTGTACTTTTTACTGCTGGAAGTAATAATTTTCCCTCTGTTCTCTGCTTGGAACACTTAGAAGAAGACCTTCATTTCCAAGGATCTTTTTGCATCTGTGGTGCAGCCCACACTTAGCCATCAGATCCCCTCAGGGAGAGCTTTAAGATGAGTTCCTTCATATCTTCTTTTTCCAGCTTAGCCTTCTGCATAGGTGGATGGGGCGGGGAGGGGAGGTGCCGTGATGAACAGCAACAGATGGGGTAAGATTTCAGAGATGCTGGCTGCTTGAGAAGATCCTCTCTACCCTTAGTGTGGATGCTATTCATCCCACCACCAGAGACCAGGCTGGGGTTGAAGACAGCCAGGCACCATCACTCAGCCCTTCACAGGAGCAGGGGCTTTGAAGGGTAGAACGGGATTTCAGGATGTTCTAGATTAGTGTCACACATAGTGTAAGAGGGTTGAGTCCGACTTTTTTTATTTTGGTTGACTTTCCATCTTGACTCACCACCCTGAAATCATTTATGATTTATGCTGTACGCTGCTCCCTAAATATTTCATCTTTTCTCCCTGGGATAACACTTATTTGATCCTTGATCAACAGCCTATTGCTGTGGAACAATCCTTTTCTACACTATGAATATGTATTACTCTCATTGCTTAATAAAAAGCTGACAGCCAGTAGCTGGGCAGGAAGTTAAGTAAGAAAGCCAAACTGAGAATGATGGGAAGGAGAAGGGCAGAGTCAGGAGTCACCAGCCAGATGCAGAGGAAGCAAGATGAGAAGGTTGTACTGAGAGAGATACCAAGCCACATGACTAAACAGATAAGAATTATGGGTTAATTTAAATGTAAGAGCTAGTTAGTAATAAACCTGAGCTACTGGCCAAGCATTTGGGAAGTGGCTGCTGGGCATTTGGGAGTTGCTGGCAGGACAGAAACTCCACTCCAGTTATAGCCTATCATAGACATCATTTAAAAACATGAAGGGTTATAGATATACATAACATACAGTTACTGGTAGGGAAACATAAATGCAAAGGAGTTATCCTAGAATAAATATAGCCTAGTGGAAAGAGAAAGAAGCTATCTTCTTCTTAAAGGTGATTTATTTTATTTTATTTCAATTTAGGTGTCTATGTGTTCCTGTAGAACAATCTTTGTACACTGTAAATATGTATTGCTCTCTTGTTAGTAAAAAGCTGATTGGCCAATAGCTGGACAGGAAGAGATTGGGTGAGACAGCCTGAGACAGAGAGAATGCTGGGAGGAGGAAGGGCAGAGTTAGAGGAGTCATCAGCCAGACCAAGAATGAGTTGGACACATAAAATGGAATAGAGGTAAAAGCCAGAAGCCTTGGGGCAGTACATAGATTACTAGTTAATAACATACCTGAGCTATTGGCCAAGCATTTATAATTTATATTTAGTCTCTGAGTCAGTTATTTGGGAAGTGGCTGCCAGTTATTTGGGAGCAGGTGGTTGGACAGGAAAATTCCACCTACAATGTGTGTCTGTGTATATATGTGCGTGTGGGTAATGTTGCCCTTGGAAGCCAGAAGAGGATACTGGAGCTAGAGTTATAGGCAGTTGTGGGCTTCCTAATGTGGTGATTGGAGCTGAACTCTGGTCCTTTGCAAGAACAGCAAGTGTTCTTAATTAACCACTGAATCATCTCTCCAGCCCCAAGAAGCTCCTCCTCCTTCTTCTATATCTATTTTTGTTTTACCTAAATGTATGTGTGTGTACCACATGCATGCCATGTGCACACGGAGCCAGAAGAGGGTGTCAGATTCCCTGGAACTAGAGTTAAAGATGGTTGAGAGCATCCATATGGGTGTTGGGAACTGGACCCAGGTCCTCTATAGGTGCAGCAAATGCTTTTAACTGCTGAGCAATATTTCCAGCTCTGCTAGCCCACCATACCAAGAAGCTGTGCTTAATGGGCAAAATCCTGGGTGGCTTACAGAGTTCTCTCGAAGGCATGTGCCATACTTGTTTTATGATTGGGCTTCAGGATGCTGGAAAAACCAAGGATCTATCTTTGAGTTTAACAACCTATTTAACATAAGGCCAAAAAGGTAATACTGATTCAAAAATTAAGACAAGGTGGGACAATTGAAGGACCCAGAAGACAAGGTGAGACAACTGATGGCCCCAAGGGTTCAGAAGCTGTTCACCTGTGTATGTGTACCTTGTGCAAAGGGCGACATGCATCTGTACCGTGACCCTTGGGTGTGATGACCTGGCTTCTTGGTAAGCTGTTGTTGTTTTTCTCGGTGTCAGCGATGTTTGTTGTTCCTGTCATTAAATAATAGATGCCTTAGCCAGATTTTACAGTGTGAGCATACATCCAGTATGTGCTCAGGGACCTACCAGATGTCTGTGTCATGTAGACAAAGACACACGCAGGGATATGAATAAGCATTTTTTTTTTAACTGCTGTACTTGGAAGCAAGTGAAATAAGGAATTGTGTGAATGCTAAACTTTCTTTCTTCCTTTCTTTCTTCTCTTCTCCTTTCTTTCTTTCTTTCTTCCTTTCTTTTTCTTTCTTTCTTTCTTTCTTTCTTCCTTTCTTCCTTTCTTTCTTTGTTTTTGTTTTTGTTTTTGTTTTTGTTTTTCGAGACAGGGTTTCCCTGTGTAGCTTTGCACCTTTCCCGGAACTCACTTTGGAGACCAGGCTGGTCTTGAACTCACAGAGATCCGCCTGGCTCTGCCTTCCGAGTGCTGGGATTAGAGGCGTGCGCCACCACCGCCCGGCTAAACTTTCAAGTACAATCATTCATGATGAAGCATGGAAGATCTGTGTTTACGTTACTTTGCATGCACATGTTCCCATGTGTGCATGTGTTGTGTGGAGACCAGAGATCAGTGTGGAGTCTTTTCCTCGGTTATTCTACACCTTAATTTTTTAAACAGGGTCTAAAACTCTGACTGAACTTAGAGACTAGTGGGCTACTAAGCCCCAGGGATCCTACCGTGTCTGACCCTCCTATTCTGATCACCTCTATCCCCTCCCCTCCCCTCCCCTCCCGTCCACACACACACACACACACACACACACACACGTGCTATGGTTACAGGCGGGTACTGCCACATCCAGCTTGTATGTGGGTGCTGGGGATCTGCACTCAGTTTAGCTCTTTTGTTTACTCAGCAAGTGCATTATTTACTGAGCCACCTTCTCAGCCTAAGTGACCATTTTTAACACTTGCTTGGCTCTCCTGCCCTGACTTAGAAGTTTTCTCAGTCCCACATAAAGAAAATGTCTACAGTTTCCATATCATTCATAGTTCAAAACCGATTTATGAAATGGCTCATGTAGGACAGAAATTATCTTGAAAAGGCAGGTAGGGTAGAGATTATTTAAATGTAAACAAAACTGTGTAATCCCATGTAGCATGAACCCTATCCTGTTGGAAAGATAAAAATCAAATTGTTTCCCCCAATGAATGCATTTGGAAAAGTACAAGAGGGTTCCCCGAGTTGCCAGTCTGACCTCTGCAGACATCAGAATGACTGAGGAGTGCTACTCTTCAGAGGGCTGGTGCTTGTACAGATTTCATTTTCCCTGTTGAAACAAAGCACCCACTCTCTTGGACTCTGCTTGTTTGAAGAGATTGTTCAATTCTGAGCATGTAAGTGTCACGTCTAGTGCTGTGATCATTTGAGTTTGATTTATTGCTTTTATTTCCCAGGAAACATGACCACTTTATTTCAAAGGCTTGTTAAACATTCTATCGCTAGATTGAAGTAAAGAATTGAGACAAGAATAGTCTCTGTGCCCTGAGTGAACACGTCTTCATTAATGTACCGGATTGGCTTCCTTCCCTGAGCTCCAGAATGTGACTAATGATGTCACCAGCACATTGCTGGTTGCCCTTCTGGACTCCAGCTGGGCTTCCCCTACGCAGGCAATGCAATCCTCTCCAACCAGTCCTCTAGCACAGAACAACAACATACTGCAAAAATTGCCATTGCCAAGAACTTGCTTGCAATGTAGAAATGCACCGAGGTGTTGATTGCTTTCCATTCAGTATTTTAAAGTGACTTACATGAAGTGACCATTGTATTGAGCATTCTCATGCATGTGGCCTCAGAACAGGTGTCCAAATACCTAATAAAATCCAACATAGTAGACTGTCTGGGGTCTCCTATTGGGAAGGCAATGTCACTCCTGACATTGGCACTAAGACATCCAGGAGCTTCTGCCAGCTTCAGCAGCCCAGGCTTCCTCTGTTTATGTTGGCGCTTCCTGGACATCTCTTGCTTCTTTGTGAGCAGCAAAGGAAGAGGGAAAAGGCATTTTTGCTGTAGCTGCTTGGTGTCAGTTTGGAGCCTGTTCCTCTCTCCAGAGAGGAAACCTGCACCTTCATGAACTGCAGTGGAAGGTGGTGCAATTTGGTTTACTTGTCTGTAGAACGGTGTGCACACAATGAACGAAATGACAGTACCCCAGTGCTCACCAACTCAGCAAGCATCAACTGACAGCCAATCTGGTTTCACCTCTCTCTTCATTACTAATCCCCTCTAGGACACCCTATCTCACTGACGTGTATTTTATACATAACCCCACTGCTCCTATTTCCCCATGACCATCATTTCACCAAATAGTCACCATCCAAAAGTCTAGTTCTCTCATAACTGTTAAACTGTCAGGAAAATCCAAATCCATTTCACACCTCTTTGACTGATGAATTTTGGAAGCTTTTTATTAACTTTTAATTAAAGAAACTGGATTGTGGGCTGGAGAGATGGCTCAGTGATTAAGAGCACTGACTGCTCTTCCAGAGGACCTGGGTTCAATTCCCAGCACCCACATAGCATCTCACAACTGTCTGCAACTCCAGTTCCAGAGGCTCCGACACCATCACATAGACATACACACAGGCAAAACACCAATGCACATAAAATGAATGAATCTTAAAAAAAGAAACAAAAAACAAAAAACACTGGGTTGTTTGTCCTATAAAACTTCCATAACACATCTTCCGATGTGTTTGACATTTTCCAGTGTCGTCTTATTTCTACACATTGTCAGTGGGAGTTGGAGCCTGATCTGAGTCATGCTGAATTCTGTGGCGAGGCTGCTCTGTGGCTCTGCTAGGGCAGCCATAAGAAAGCACTACAAGCTGGTGACCTAAACATCAGCAAGGTGGATGTGTCTTTCCATGTGCCTCCTGTGGTTATTCTGGACTTGTGTCCCAACAGAGGGCACTCCACTTTCCTTTTTATTTTTATGTATTTGTTATTTTTGTCTCGTGATGCTGGAGGCTGAGCCCATTGCTTCATGTGTGCGAAGCAAGGGCTTTACCACTGAGCAACACCTTAACCCTAAGTTCTTCCTAAAATCCCATCGTTAGAGGATGGGCAGATGGCCCCATGGGTAACGTGCTTGCTTGCCCTGCAGTCATGAGGACCTGAGGTTAGATGCCCAGCACCCACGTAAGAGCTGGACATGGTGGAACATGTCTGCAACCGCAGTGCTAGGAGAGGAGGGTGGAGGTGGAGATCCCAGGCAACCCAGCCGAAAGAGTTAGTTCAGGTTTCATGAAAGGCTGCTTGTCATCAACCTCTGCCTATCCCCTAAGGGCCGGGGGGGGGGGGGGGGGGGGGAGAGAACACAAAGGGAGGATAACTTTTTAAAATCCCATAATATGACAGAGTTAGGATTCTCAGTGACGTTATTTGAATGTCTACCTCCATATACCGTCACATTCCGGGGTAATTTCTTTACTTCATGAATCTGGAAAGGAGAATTGGGAGGAGACCAGTGATAGAGCACATGTTTAACTTGCATGAGGGCCTGAGTTCCATCCTCAGAGTCATTAAAAGAAATCTAGAGCGGGACTAGCTTCTCCCCTCACACGGCACATACCGTAATAAGTCACACATACAGTCTACTCACCCCACTTACATGCTTCTGGCAGCCTCTGAGCACCAGTCTTACATGCAGTAACTTTTTAGGCTTTGCACGGCAGTAGTGCCTTCATTTCTTTGTTCCTTTGTTATTCATTAGCTGGATAAGTTAGGTTTCCTTTTTAAAAGTCCCCTCATATTTCTAAGGGGTTAGATGGTGGTGTGCTTTTATTGCAAAAGTGGAATTCATATTTAATTATTGCCTCTTATTTACTATTTTCAAAGTTAGTTCATTGGGGTGCTCCAAAGGAGCCTCTATACTGTTTTCATTTATTTGTTATAGTGTTGGGGATAGAACCCAAGACCTCCTGGTTGCTAGGCGAGTGCTCTGTCCCAGGCCCATAAAAATCTCTTCAAGTATGGCTCCTCCCATCCCTTGGGACTTCAGAGATCTTGTTCTGTGACTGTTTGAGGGGAGTGATGTGTAGATGTGGGTGTACATTCTCAGAGGTCAGGGAAACTTTGTGAAATCTGGTCTCTCCTTCCATCTTTACGTGGGTTTGGAGATCAAACTCGGGTAGCGAAGCTTCCTCAGAAGTCACTTTTACCTGTGGAGCCACTGCTCTAGCTCTGTGGTGGCCTTCGACAACATTCTTGCTGTTGGGTCTTGCTGCACGGCCTGTTGAGATGCTTCAGGCCCATCTTTTTCATTTCCTTCTCTAGAGCTGTAGCTAGCCACTTCTCCAAAATGCCCTAATTGTTTTTGATGAGAAGGTATTTAAAGAATCTACGTGCTACGAGCTACAGAAATATGAAGGAGGAATTCAGCTGACTATGGCAAAGCTATTACCTGGAAGAGTCAAGGATTTTTCCAGAGGAAGGCAAGGCTCAAGGAGTATTGGTGTTATTTGGCTTTTGAATACATCAGCTGTTTTCTGCTATGAATTTCATGTGTGCTATTATAGCTTCCCCAACTGATTCTTTCTCCTAAGAACTAACAGTGCAGATTGATCATTCTTGGGGCATAGTTTTTCCCTATACAATTAAGGTATTTGGATAACAGTCACACAGGCAAGGCTTCCTTCTTCTAGGCTTTTTGTTTTTCTTTTTTAGCATTAGAATCAGATATCTCCTTTAGCTAGCACCCAAAGCCAGGGCCAGCTCCAGACAAAAGCAATTTATCTGAGATACCTCTCAAACATCCAAGGACAAATGGCAGACAGCATAAGCACTCTAGACCACCTGCTAATCTCCTGAATTAAGGTAAATATCCATACAGAGACACCATGTATGCCAGGCAGATGTTCAGTACATAGCTTTGTTTCTTGTACAAATTAAGCTTTAACCCTCCTTAGGACAAAAGAGCTTTTTACATACCAGGTACATCAAGCTGTGACACAGGCTGCCTAGCTACCCCCACCCTGCCAGAAAACGGCACAGCCAAGTTATACTGAGACAGTTAAAACCCTAAAGAAATATAGGCAGTTTTATTTTTACTCATGATATATACTAACATTGTAGACGCCTAACATTTTACCTAACCACTTCTAGGAATGTAGTTTGAGCACATAAATTCCCTTTTTCTGATATATTAACCAATTTTAGCTCCTAGTTGGCCCCACCTCCTTTAATACTCTACTTTTGGGTTGTAAAAGAAAGTCTGACAGTCACTGCCTGAGGTAAACTCTTCTCTGCCTTTATGACCCTGTAAGAATTCAAGCCTTGTGACTTTGCTTTGGCTGGAGAATTGCTGCTTTGTTTGGGTCTATAACTGAAAACCTCAGAGACTTGAGAGGACTGGAAGAATGAACTAAGATGAGGAGAGAGCTAGGATGAGGAACAAAGTCGGGAAGAACTTAGACCATGGAGAGGACAGGAGAGGAAGGGACGAAGAGGAGCCAGGGATGAGAACAGGACTGAAGCTGTGTAGACAGATTTTGACTCAGAAGAATAAAGTGGCTGGACTAAAGAACTCAGTGTACTTAGATTCATCACGTATTCCTCAGATTAATTCTTGTCGCTAGTAGCGTCTCTTCTGGAACCCTGGGAAAAAGACTATTACAGGCTGGACCCCAGGTGTGTGTGTGTATGTTGGAGGGCGGGGGGGTTTGCTTGTTAGCTCAGCACTCAGGAGACTGAGGCAAGAGCATATCAAGCTTGAGGCCAACTGGGAATACACAGTGACTTCAAGGCTAGCCTGACCTACATAGTGTATCCAGTTCCCCAAACAATCAAACTGAAAAAATTTGAGTCCTAAGGGAGCTCATGGCTACTGAATTGGCCCCTGCATCTAAGTCTTTACAGTGAAGAGAGTATAGGGGAATGTAGACATGCACAATCCATGTAGTAGTGTGTGCATGTGAGTACAGTCACACACACATATGATGAGTAATGTTTTAATAAAATTCAGAGATTTTCATCTCTTTTCCCATCTGTAATAACCCCTCTCCTCCAAGAATCCTGGTACTCATTCAAAACAGGAATGACTGAATGAGACTCTCACATGGTTGTTCATTTGCCCTAAACCGTGATATATCCACAACAGGATCAGAGTAAAAATACCATGATTTCCACCAAGCTTCAGATGCTCTTTTTGTTCCAATAGTATAACCCACTAGAGATTATAAGACCATCTGTACGTCCAGTCCAGATGTCCCAAGGCCCTTGCAGTACTTTCAATCTCGTGGAGGGGTAGAGAGTACTTACCTAGAACACACAAGGCCTTGGGTTGATCCCCAGCCCTGAAAATGCAATCCCTTGGAATAATCCTTGTCCTTGGGCTAAACCATAAACGGGAGATACACTCAGGTTTAAATTTTTTTTATATTTAAAAAGACTTTATTTTGGAGTAAGGAATGATATAACCATGGCCCCGAGCCATGAGGACTTCCTGTTTTTGTTCTAGATGTTGTCATGACCATATGTGTTGAGGTGGATCTGAGGGGGCGGCACCACCTCGGCAATGTCTTACTGAACAGCTGCAAAGAGCAGCTTAGCTTCTGGGAGAAATGTCTCCAAGGCCTCAGCTCTGCTGGGTGAAGACGACATTTGTTCTGCCACCCACCATGTGATCCATCCTTGAATTTCAATGAGTTAGCCTTTGGGCTGCTAGACAAAAAGCAAGTCACAGCACCCCGCATCAACCCTGCCGGCTCTACACACTGCCCCTAAGACTAGAAATGAACTGTTTTTATTGTCAAATACATGATAATTGTGCTCAAAGGGAATTTGTCTGAGCATGAAAATTGCCTCTGTAAATAGCAGCGCTTTGGACTCTAAATCCAGCAGCTCTTAAGGCTGACCCTACCTATCCTTCACTTCTGGGAGATGTATCTAGACTCCCTGATTCCGGCCCAAAGTTAAACTTTCAGGTGTGGGCTTCCACTGTCTTTAAAAGTCCTGTCGTAACTGATACTGAACTGTTAGGTTGTTACTATGTGAACCAGCACCAAAAACACTATCTGTCCATAAATACTGGTTGCTTCAATATTCCTGTCGCTGCGTGCTGTCCATCAACTGTAGTGGCATTTCATGTGTCTGCTCCCCTGACCCTAACTGTCCCCTGCTAGGTAATAAGCTCTTCAAAGGCATAAATGCATGGTATTCCCTTGGTTCTCTGTGTGTTCATACTCCAGATGGAGTAAAAAAGCAGAAGTGATCCTGGACAAAATTGAATCTGGATTATAGCCGATGAACACAAGATGCTGCTGAGGATTATACATGGACAAGAGCTGACATTTAAAGACAAGGTGCTGAATGGCATACAAACCACTTTCACCTCCTCAGACTCTATAAACATTTGAATGTATAGCTTATTAATCTTACTTTGAAAGCTAGTCACTGTTTAGGCCAGCTGGAGTTTGTTGGACTAGGTACTGTGAGGAGTAGCTGCAATATTACATTTACTAAAAGATTATACCCCATGGCTCCCGGTTCAGTTTTTCTTGGCTCCTCTATCAAGGCAGCTTATCTTTTCTTAGAGCAAGTAGAAAACCTTGTTTGTGTGAACACCGGCTCTCTGGCCTCCAGCCTCCCTCCAGCCTCCCTCAGTCCTTTGGGAGAAGACAGAACAGTGGGCCTCTGGCTGGTCACACTCTCTCTAGTAGCTATCTGAGACTTTGCCTTGAATCCTCAAGACACCTCTTCCCTTCAGATTGCCAATATTCTCATCAGTTCTTGATAGGACAGTCTTGAGACTTCAGTTACTGTTGCATTGTTCTCTTAGGAGTTATTAAAAGCCTGAATTTTCTGTTATATCTATTTTTCCACCACTTAAAAAGAAGAGCAAAGCTACACATTCACAAACACACACATACACAAGACTTCATGGAGAACACCCAGGCCATCACCTAAGGGCCATCGATCCCCACCTCACACATGTACCAGCACACTGGCTCCCTTCAGTCAATGAGGGCACTTTCTTCTATCCAAGGCCACCTTCACCTGTGGTCTTGAATCTGCAAATGCATCCCTCCCTCCCTCCCTCCCACCCTGCCTCCTTCCCTCTCTCCCTTCCTCCCTCCAAGCATCCCTCCACAGCCTTCATCTCTGATGCAGGACCTCACGTCGCCCCGAGTACCTGGGGGGGTCCTTCAGCTGTGTGCATGCTCTTCCCTCTCTCATCCAAACTTTTCAAAATCCATAGGGGGAGTGTGTGTGTGTGTGTGTGTTCCACTTACCTGCCACCCCCCCCAACCCCTTCTTTGTGTTTCTGTCCCTCCATCTCTCCTCCTTCCTGCAGATTGTTCTAGTCTTGCTTAGACCATTTTCAACTTCCTTTCTGCTTTCTTCAGTGGACACAGTTCAGTTCATAGCTCATATTAATGTTGAATGATGGTCTTCCAGATTTCACTCTATTTCTGATTTTCTTTTTTTTTATTTCTCTTTCTTGCAAACCAGTTTTAATTTCCTGCAAACATGCTTTCATTTTCTCTGATCTTATCGCATATTTTCAGATGTGACTTTAATCTGACAAGCGCTGAGCTTCACACCACCTGGAAGCACGAGAGATGCTTCAGACACACCGGAACTCATCATCGTCTTATGCCCCTTCCTCCAGTAAAGGAGATGCTCCTGTACTGAGCCTGAGTGATACAACTGTCCAGTCATTCGAACTACAAGTAGGGTTTTCCTTGCCTGACCTTTGCCTTTATTGCCTGTATTTAATACTGAACTCTTGCTAATTTCATTTAATTTGTTATTGTTTCTAATTTTAATTTTAATTTTTGTGTATATGTGTGTATGTACCTACATGTCTGTTGTGTACCAGTGTATGCAGTGCACATGGAGGCCGGAAGGTATTGGATTTCCTGGAACTAGAGTCACTGGCAGTTGTAAGCCAAATGATGTTGGTGAATATAAGAATATCAAAAACAACCACGGCCGTGCCATGTTCCTGGCTTTAAAAAACTGAACGGATGGTAACTTATCCTAGATAACTTTATCTGTCAACTCACCCTAGAGTCACCTGGAAAAGGAGTCTCAGTTGAGGGATTGCTCGGATCAGACTGGCCTGTGGGGATGTCTGTGGAAGACTGTCTTGATTGTTCATTGATACAGAAGGGTCAAGTTCACCATGGGTGGCACCATTCCCTGGGTATGGTCCCAGGCTGTCTAAGAAAGCTACGGAAGCACGGACATGAATGGGTGAGCCAGCAAGGAACATTTCTCCATGGTTTCTGCTTCAGGTTCATGGGATGGATTTCTGCCTTGACTTCCCCTAATGATACCTGGGAATGTAAGCCAAATAAATCCTTTCCACTCCTAAGTTACTTATAACAGCAACAGAAATTAGAATTCACCCATACCATACCTTTTTTTTTTTTTTTTCCTGTTTCTTTTCTTTCTGTGAGCTCTTTTCCGTCATAATCTGTTTGGCTGGGACTAACATTTTAGTTCAGCTGTTTATTTGTAGACTGCACCCCATGCTTTGATTGCCACAAACCATTTTGTAAGGTCCTGTATCTACTTCCTGGGAAGTCCTGCAAATGCTCTAAATGCAAGAGCTCTGGTGTCTGGGATGCTGTAGGATGTAGATGACAGGCCAGGGAACAGACAGTCCCTCTTTCTTAACACCTAGAACAGATAGACAGGTTTAACTCCCACTGTCTGTGCTACCAGGAATTGGCAGGGAAACACCATGTTCTGAAATGAACTGGATTTCTCCTCACTTAGGCGGCCACTAATAGACTAGTAAGTTCTCTTAAGTAACATCACCTTCTTTTTTTAGCTGCCTTTATTTCTAATGAGTACCCTTCAAAGTCAGCTGCGTCTTGTCCTTTTGCTCTAAATGCTCCATGATGATGAGGACATTCATTCATTCAACAAACACACACATCCATCCTGCGTTGGTTCCTCATGGGACACCCCGGGTTTGCAATTAAATCATCAGTCATATGTCTGACTGCTCCTGCCCTGGAAAATACGGGAAGGTGGAAGCTATGGCTGTCTCCTGAGTCCTTAGGCCTAGCAGGTACCTGGTGCCATACTCAGCACTTGGCTATTTTTTTTTTTAATTCTAAAGTTTCTTTTTTTTAAATTATTACATTTAAGTGTGTGTGTGTGTGTGTGTGTGTGTGTGTGTGTGTGTGTGTGTCTGTGTCTGTGTATAAAATATGTGCGTGAAAATACATGACACAGCTCATGTGTGGAGATCAGAGAACAACAACATGGGAGATAGTTCTCTCCTTCCACTATGTGGGTCCCAGAGATCGAAGCCAATTCCTGAGGGTTGGTTGCAAGCACCTTTTCTCACTGAGCCATCTCGATGGCTCCTTGGCCAAATTTTGAATGTATCATCGGCACCAACAATCTCTGTGGCTCTGCAACGAGGACTTCCTTCCGCAGGAGACTGGGATGGGCCCGCTACCAGATGAGCTTCCAGGGAAAACTTTCCCCCCACGCTTCTCTGGACAGAGGCAAGTGTGGGAGAAGGGGGCACAGAAGAACAGGAGGAAAGTTTTTAGATGAGAGACCCAAAGGGCCAAGGTAAGAATGGATGATGACGTCCTCAAAACAATGGCAGAACGTAGTTTAGTAAATTGACATGCTGTCAAGGCGCCTTCTAGATATTTACGTGTATACCCACATACCCTGACTGCTCGCAGTGCTGTTCAGGGAAGCCCCTTTTAGCAGTGGACAGCAGTTAAAGGAGAGATGCAGAACTGAGAGTAAAGGACTTCAGAGCTCAGCCCTGAAAGGGACATCTATATTCTACGTTCACCCTTCCACCACCACCGAGGCTCCGGGCGCATCACGGAAGAGGAGGTGGAAAGAACGTAAGAGCTGGAGGATGGGAAAGTGTTCGGTACTGTCTTCCGGACACAGCGTGGCTATTGCCATCAGGAACTCGCAGCCGCTGTGGTTACTTACACAAGGTCAGGCCAGTCAAAACCCCAGCACAGATGGGTAGATGATCTTCAGGCCCTGCACCTCACTAAGGAGCTACTGGCAGGGAACAGTTGCTGGGAGAGGGAAAGCTGTTGGGCTCCCACTACTAGGCTTCCCAGGCTGCAGTGGATGGCCCACACCCACACTGGACTAGGCGGGTTTTTTTTAAAAAGAGTAACACACGGTGGTGGCGCACGCCTTTAATCCCAGCACTCGGGAGGCAGAGGCAGGCGGATCTCTATGAGTTCGAGGCCAGCCTGGTCTACAAAGCGAGTTCCAGGAAAGGCGCAAAGCTACACAGAGAAACCCTGTCTCGAAAACCAAAAAAAAAAAAAAAAAAATGAATATGACATCATAAAGTTGAGAAGGGGTGTATTGGGTATATTGGAGAGGATACAGAAAGAGCTAGAGGGTGAAAATTCAAGAGTCCATATGATCATATCTCATCGTATACATGTATGAAATTCTCAAAAGTAAAGAGCAAAATTGTAAAAGAAAAAAGGAAATAAGTTGATGTATTTTTAAAAAAAAAGGCATAATTTTGCTGCTTTCTGTTTCTGAAAAAAATCTCTCCCAATGCTCCAGACACTGACAGCCTTAAAAATAGAAAGCTGTCAAAAATTTATGGATGTTTTGAGGAAAATAACTCCAAGAAACAAGCACACATTTATCTACCAATACATTTTTAAATAGTGGCTGTCATTAAGTCTGCTAGCTTAACAACTGGTTTTGGCAGGATTTCTTAAGAATAACAGGCACTTTTCTACATGGCACCCAGCTAAGGCTAAATAAAGGAATACCGTACACCTGTCTGAAGAAACAGACAGCCTTCCTTATTCAGGCCCGAGAAGGTTTCCTTGGCACCAAAAGTCCTGGTTTTAGCTAGAAATTTTCTTCAATTTAGGAGTCCCAATGATTACAATTCCATTGCTGCTTTCCCATACTATGATTAATTATTATTTTTTGCCAAGCAAAATATTTGTACATGGACTTAAAATGGTGCTTTTTTTTCCCCAAAGGAATTTAAATACAGACTGCATCTAAGGAGTATTAAACATCTCCCTATAGCGAGAGAGCCAAGGGCGTCTGCTTAAGGGGTATAGGGAGTTTTTAAGAACATTAATTGGAGAAAACAACTCACTAAACAGAATAGGCAAATCGTCTCAGGGTCCCTGAAGGCTGAGGTCCTGTCCCACACTGATCCTGCCACCTGAGTCCGTCCTCACCATCCAAGCCCACGAGGGAGGGAGGGACCGGGACTGGCGCAGGTGCCCCTTCAGCTTAATGTAGTCCCGAGGCCACCATAGGGGCTGGTCCTTCAAGGTCATAGGTGGAACAGGCACCCACTACACCCCCCTCCTTTCTCTGCTACCCTTCCCAGCATTCCTCCAAAGCTGCTTTGAGCCTCTTGTCTGCAGCATCCCGCTTTGCCTACTCTGTCTGCAGGGATGCTTCTCGAGGCCCCGGGGCTGGCCGCGGTCCAGACTCTTTTCCTTTACCGCCATCTGAGTAAACACTTTGCCTGGTGTGTGTGTTGATACCTTGTCTCCCGATTGGAGTCCTTTGTCCTTGGGTCTTTTCTTGGCTAGATAACATTCTCCCCTCACTTTCTGAGGGAAAATGCTTGATGGTACAGCTTTTAGTTTCACGGTTTTGAAAATGCCCGTTTTCTCCCTCCTCCCTGGCTGAACATGGAGTTCTACACCGCAGGCAGGTCTTGTCCATCCTGCTAGGGACCTGCACCACAGCGGATGGGAGGGCTAACATTCTGCTGAGGGCTGCTGGTCTCCTGGGCGTACCTGCTTTCCTCTGGGTGTTTCCTGAACTCTCTTCATCCCCACGAAGTTCCTCAGCGACACACCTCAGCACCATGTGTTTGTTTTTAGTCACATTTGATGAATGATTTCAATCTGGAAATCATTTCATTCCCTTGCGGGACATTTTCTTGAATTACTGTTTTTCTCATTCCTGTTTGCCCTGGTCTCTTTCTGGATCGTTTATTCATCAAGTATTAGAAACTTTAATGTCTGTATGTTTTCCTCGTTTCTTTTTCATATCTTGGAGGGTTTTTTTTTTTGTTGTTGTACCTTCTGAGGGAATCGACTCAGCTAGCTACATAGTGTGAATTTTTTTATCCTACATCTAATCTTTATACTGACTGTTTTCATCTAATCATAAGGATTTTTAAAATAGCTTTCATATATTATTTAACTACTTCACATGCACACAATGTATTTTAATTCCATCATCCTCATCTCCCCTCTCCCACTTCCTCAAGACCCCCAAACGTCTCCTTCCCATCCATTTTCATGCCCTACTGTCCCACTCCTTTGTTTGTTTGTTTGTTTGTTTGTTTGTTTTTCTAGCTCACCAGATCCAACGAGTGCTGCCCGCTAAAACGTTGGCATACCCTGTTGGTTTGCTCTGATGCAGGTAACCACAGTCTCAGTGAGTCCCTGAGTTCAACAGCCATGTCATGTCCAGAAGACAGACTCTCCCAGCACCCCTCCCTCCCCATCGCCTACTCTCACATTCTTTCTGGCCTCTCTTCACTGAAATTCTCTGATCCTTGGGGGAGAGTTGATACAGATGTCAACAGTCACTAATTCTCACAGCTGTGAGTTCCCGCATTAACCGCTGCCCGCTACAGAAAGGAGTTCTCTGACCAAGGTTGAGTGGCACTAATCTGTGGGTAATAATGTTTAGAAGGCAGCATATCCATTTAGCAGCAGATGTCGGCTTGCCCCACCCCAGGGCCTATGCCCTCCTGAGTCTTGTTCTTTTAGCCAGGTTTACAGTCCCAGGTATGAGTTCCTTCCTATGGCATAGGCCTCAAACCCAATAAGGAAGTGGATGGTTACCCCATACACTTCATGTCACAGCAGGCAGGAAGTTTTGAGGTCAGTGTCAGCTTGATTTCTTTCTGTCTTTGAGTCTTTAGCAATAGAATCCTAGAGTCTAACTATTTAGTCACGATGGACAGAGAAGAACAGTGGCAATAGCCTGTATTGTTTGGGGAGCATCTGGGGCCAGGATCCCACAATGAGGACTTTAATAGATGCACTTTATTTTACTATTTCAAAGCACTTTGTTAACTAAGGAATAATACTTAGAAAGTGAGTAACCGATGTGTTATAGTTCCAGTTTATCTGTTGTCCTAGAGACCCATTCACTGACTTCCTCTTATACCGTCAAGATTGTTTTGGGTGATGAATTTATGGTTCTGTTATGCACTGAGTCCGTGATGTATGCAAAACACTGTCCTAAGTGCTATACTTGTAACGATGCAGTCTGTGCCATCACCCTGCATAGGAGGTTCAGTTACCATCACTTTAAAGACTGGGAAAGTGAGGCCTTACTTAAATAACTTGTCTGAAGTGTCACAGCCAGGAGGTAGTATATACCAAGACCTGGTTAAATGTAAGTGAAGCAATGGAAAACATCAAAATACTTCTCTGTCTCACAGGGAGGGTGAACATGCAGCAAAGCTGAGTACATCTCAGAAACAGAGCAGACTCTTGCCTCCATTATGCCGCTGCGCAACCGTTCAGTGCTGGTGACACTGACTCAAATCATCCTGCTACCCACACTGCCTTTTCTGAGGCCGCCGCTAACTCCAAATGTTCATCTGCTGTTGGTTTCCTTGCTTTCTCTGTTTGCTGGTGTTGAGTATTCCTCTTTGAGTCTTCACTCACTGCTCTCACCCTCCACAGTCTCAAGGGACCTGCTCTAAGGCTCCCTTGCTTGCTGCAGTGTCTTGCATGTAGCTGGCCCTTGTGTGAGAAACCCTGCTCACAAGGCTCAGCCTCTTCTCTCCCCTGTCTAATCTTGGGGTTCTTAGTTCTGGCTGTTCACCATAGGCAGTAAGGAAGATCTACTTAAAACACCCATGCCCAGATCCCAGCCTAAATCAATGGAATCAGTCAACTTAGTTGGAAATATTAGTGTGGTAATTCAGTTTCTTCACCATCAACTTTCTGGTAACATTACCTATGCTTTATGAAATTATGGTCTGTCTGTGCTTACCTGTCATTAGGGAAGACATCGTCTCAGTCTACCTTCTTTAAAAGCTCAATTGAGTCCCAGCCCTCTATAACCACACTTCATTTTGCCTTGTCTGAAGATCCAAGATGAGTCTGTACAAGTGAAATGTCTTGTAGCTCATCTTGTCACAACTGTTCCTATCACCTCCTACCCATTCTCCACACAGCATTCCAACTTTCTAAGAGTGACCTTAGCAAAGGATATGGATCATGTTCCTTCTCACTTGAACCTCCCAGTGAGATCCCTTTGTTCTCAGATTTAAAATCTAAATTCTCCAAACAGGTCCACAAGTTTCCAGCAAGTCTACCCCTTGCCTTCCCACTCTCCTGGGACTTCCTGTGATCCAGGCCTGGATCCTAGTTTGATGTGCTTTTCCTGCCTGGCTCAAGTAGCTCCTGGTGCCCAGATAAATTCGTACTCACCCTTCACTATCACCTTGATAACAGACCAGATTCACATAATTGTACATAAACTTATGAATGAGAGGAGATAAGTTGTAACAAGATAAGTGTACTGAAAAGCATTCCTGGGTTAACCAACATGAACTTTAGCTAAAGCAGTATTGGTTTGCTTCTTCAGAAACCCTTCAATCCTTTGACCCCTAGCCCAGATGCTTTAATTTTTTTATTTAATTTATTTATCTAGCACCTCCCACTGTATTCAGGCTGGACAAGGCAATCCAGCATGAGGAATAGGTGCCCAAGAGCCAGCTAAAGCACCAGGGACAGCCCTTTCTCCCATTGCCAGGAGTCCTACAAATGGACCAAGCTACACAACTGTCACAAAAATGCAAAGGGCCTAGGTCAGTCCCATGCAAACTCCCTGGTTGTTGGTTCAGACTCTGTGAGTTCCCATGAAGCAGGCTAGCTATTTCTGTGGGGTTTCCTGTGATGTCCCTGTTCCCCCCCTGGCTCCTACAATCCCTCTTCTCTCTCCACAGTAGAATTCCCAGAGCTTGGCTCAATGTTTGGCCATGGTCTCTGAATCTGTCTCCATCTGTCACTGGATGAAGGCTCTCCGATGACAACCAGGGTAGTCACCAATCTGATCACAGGGGATGGCCAGTTCAGGCTATGCATCCACTACTGCCAGGAGTCTCAGCTGGAGCTCTCCTTGTAGACTTGTGGGAGTTTCCCTTGCATCAGGTTTCTATCTGATCCCCAAAAGCCGCCCTTTCCAGTCATCTCTGTCAGCACTCTCCCCCTCTATCCATCCCCTCAAGTTCCCTCAAGTTCTCATGTCCACCCACCATCAGTGCACCCAGGAGATCTCTTCTATTTCCCCTTCCCAGGGAGATCCATGCATCCTAACTTGGACCCTCCTTGTTACCTAGCCTCTCCGGTTCTGTGGATTGTAGCATGATTATCCCTTCCTTTACCGCTAATATCTACTTATGAGTGACTACATACCATGTTTGTCTTTCTGGGTATAGGTTACCTCACTCAGGATGATCTTTTCTCAATCCATCCATTTGCCTTCAAATGTCCTGATGTCATTGTTTTTAACAGCTGAGTTAATACTCCATTGTATAAATGTGCCACATTTTCTTTATTCATTCTTCAGTTAAGGGGCATCTATGTTTTTTCCAGGTTTTGGCTATTATGAATAACTCTACCATGAACATAATTGAACAGTGTTCTTATGGTATGATTGATGATCCTTTGGGTATATGCCCAAGAGTAGTATCATTGGGTCTTGAGGTAAATTGATACCCAATTTTTTGAGAAATCACCATATTGATTTCCAAAGTGGCTGTACATGTTTACACTCCTGACAGGAATGGAGGAGTGTTCCCCTTGCTCCACATCTTCTCTTGAGAGTTCTCTGTTTAGGTCTGTGCCTCATTTTTTAATTGGATTATTTGGTATTCTGATGTCTAGTTTCCTAAGTTCTTTATATATTTTAGAGATCAGCCTTCTGTCAGATGTAGAGTTGATGAAGATCTTTTCCAATTCTGTAGGCTGCCGGTTTGTCTTACTGATGGTGTCCTTTGCCTTACAGAACTTTTTAGTTTTATGAAGTCCCATTTATTAATTGTTGATCTTAGTGTCTGTGCTACTGGTGTTCTATTCAGGAAGTTGTCTCCTGTGCCAGTGCATTCAGTAGCCCAGTTTCTCACCCAAAGGTCTGCGTAAATACTTTTTATAGTGAGATTTTGTATCACAAACTGGGATTATAATATTTTTTGAGACAAGCTGTCTTGTCACCCAAACTGGCTTCAAACTAGCTATGTAGCTAAGAGTGATCTTGACCTCCTGATCATCCCTCCATTTCTCAGATGCTGGTATAACAGACATGACCTGCCATTCCTGGTAATTTTTCTCCCCTCAACCCGCTTGGCTATTTTAAAAACAGTGTCTTGCTACACAGCCTTGGTTGTCTTGGTACTCCCTAGATAGCTCAAGCTGACAAACTTGGAGTGGTCTGGGACTAGAATGATGGCTCAGTGATTAAGAGCACTGGCTGCTCTTCTAGAGGACCCATGTTTAATTCTCAGCACTCACATAGCAGCTCACAACTTTCAGTAACTCCAGTTCTGTATCAGATGCCCTGCTCTGGCCTCATCATGTACCATGCATACACATGGTGCACAGACATACATGCAGGCAAAGCATCCATACACATAAAAATTAAGGTTAAAAAGTGTTTTAAGAAAACTAAAAAGTATGTTTGTTCCTCAGTACCCCACATATACACAAACACCAAAAAAAGGCACGAATGTTGCCTTAAAAAAAAAAGCCATATAGTTCTTTTAATGCCTCCTCATCCTCTAGGATACAGGTTACAAGGAAAGTATACACAAAGCCTGGCTTGTTCGCTATTGTGATTATGGACTCTAGTGAGATTTTCAATTGGGGAAGTGCTGAATTTGGGTACTACTGCTGCACCAGAAATACAGTGCATGGAAACTTCCTGGGAAGCTGAATACTACTTTGCCCAGAAAAAAGAAGCTCTCAATTCAGCCAAACAACACAGGGTGTGGACACCTCTGCACTCAAGAGTTTAGTACCCTAGCCAAAGTACCTTGACAGCTCAAGAGTGAGGCAGAAAGGTTTCTAAGCCATCCATGTGTCTCTCGTCACAAGACAGAAGTGTCTTCCAAGGCACTTGTGTCTGACTTGTTAGAATCAGGACCTCCCCTAGAGATCATAAAAGAATCTGGAAACTACCAACATTTAAAGAAACTTAACTTCTCTATAATTTTTTTTATTATGATCGTATTTATTAATTTGTACTTTCTATGGTTTGAATGAGTATTCCTCTAAGGCTCATAAGTTAAAGGTTGGTCCCCAGTCAATGAGGTGACTGAGCCTTTAAGGGGCCAGGAGTATATATTGCTCAGTGGTATAAAGTAAGGTCATGATTAAGACCCTGGACTTGGTCCCTAGGATCCCAAAAATGGAGGAGGAAGAGGAGGAGGAGGAGGAGGAGGAGGAGGAGGAGGAAGAGGAAGAGGAGGAGGAGAGAAAAGAAGAGGAAGAAAGGGAAAAGAAGTGAGGAGAAAGAAAAAAGAAGAAATAATAATAATACCTAGAACCTCATATGAGGTCTTGTGGCCATTGGGTGTATGCCCTAAACTGGATCTTGGAACCCTAGTTCTTTCCTCTCTCTTTCATGGGCTTTGCTCTACCATGAGATTTCCAAATGATAAACAGCTTTGCCTAAAGGCAACAAGTCTAACTGATCATGTACTAGAACCTTTACAGTTCGGAGCCAGAATGAACCTTTTCTCTCAATAAGTTGATTATCTCCCAGGTAGTTGTCATAGTCATAGAAAACTGACTACACAGCAGTCACTCAGGCATATTGGTTTGGGTATTTTCCTTCTTAAGTTTATGCTCAGTTTCCCAACTTAATTCACAGTCCCCTAAGTACAAGGATTTTTTTTTTTCATAAACATCTTGCATCTTATGACTCGGTACTATCCATAGAATAGTCTCTAGAAATAAAGGTAACATTTGCTCTCAAGGAAAAACATTCACAGCTTCGATGTTTCTCAGATAATTTCCAAGAAGGTGTTCATACTTAAAGAGTGTAGCACATTCACACTTTTATCACCAAGAGTCGTTAAAGGTGTCCTTAATTTCCAGTAGCCTCTCTCTGGCAGTTTTCTTTGCTGAGAAATAGTTGATAAAGTATTTACAGTAAGCGATGCTGTTCAAACAGGGAATTTTTCACACAGAACGTGTGCTTTTCATGCAATGTGGTGCAACTCTGTCTATGTGGCTTTACACAGCAGCAGCGGCTGTGCCTAGCAAGTCACAGGTGCTCCCCAGTGAGACCTTCTGACAGTACCTGATAGGCTTTTTAAGATATTTATCTGATTCTATTTTATGTCAATGAGTGCTTTGCCTGCTTGTATGGATGAGGACCATGTTCACGCTTGGTGCCGGTGGAGGTCAGAAGAGGGCATCAAGTCCTCTGGAACTGGAGGTATGGATGGTTGTGAGCCACCACGGAGGTGCTGGGAACCAAACCTAGGTCCTCTACAAGAGCAGGAAGTATTTATAACTACGAAGCCATCTTTCCAGCTGCCATCCAGTAGGCTTTTGACAAGGGGACTTGAAGTGTCTTTCGATATGATATGTTTTATGTTAATAGAAGAGACAAAAATCTAATGTTTTTGTACATGCTAATAGCTGTATCCTTTAAGAATAAAAACTGGAGAAAAACAGTGTCCCCTTCCCAGAGCCCCACCCCCACAAATCCATAGAGACGACGCTATTACATCACTAGTCTGACCTTCTCCTTCGGGCATCTGGATTGTGTTCCTTTCAGACAAGACCCCAGTATTTGCTCTTTCCTCATAATTCAACACACCTGGAGCTACATATGTTTAATTTTTGTTCGTGGCTACTTTAAGACAATATGAATTCAAGACGTTATGTGGCTTCAGTAAGATAATGTTTATTAACCAAGGCTACATATTATTGTGGTTTCTAGGCCAACAGCATGAAATAAGATCTTTTAAACATATATATATATATATATATATATATATATATATATATATTCTGCACAGAAAACATACAAAGTTAAAATGAATCTGCTCATCAGTGTCCAGTCTTAGTAGTTGCAGGATGGCATCTCTTTCCCTCCCTGTAATCTAGCACATTCTTTACTATGCTACTTTGCTCTGGGGTGGTCTTTCTGTGCGCTTTGAATATGTGTTGCTGTCATTGGTTGATAAATAAAGCTGCTTTGGCCTATGGCAAGGCAAGATAGAGCCAGGTGGGAAGTCCAAGAAGAGATACAGGAGAAGAAGAGCGGAGTCTGTGGGAAGTCAGCCAGCTGCCAAAGGAGCAAGATGCCAGCAGACTGGTAATACCAGGACCTCATGGCAATACACAGATTTATAGAAATGGGTTAATTTACATTGTCAGAGCTAGTCAGTAATAAGTCTGAGCAGTAGGCCAAATGGTTTGTAATTAATATTAAGCCTCTGAGTGATTATTTTAAAATTGGCTGTGGGACCAGGCGGGATAGAGAAAAAAAAAAAACAAACCCAATTACTCTGTCCCTTCCCTAATTAGACTGGCAGAGAGTAAAATTTATTCTGTTCATTAGAAATAAAAATCTGTGATTTACCTCCCACACAAATCTATATGAAGGAATAAAAATAAAATGATAGTGTGATTTTTCAAAACTGGAAAATAAGCTGTCCCTAACTTAGGGAAGAACGCCGTTAAAGAATTTAAAATACATTCACATGTACTTACCATGGGTTTTGATAACGGTGGCTTAGTTTGTCAGTCTGCCAACGACTTAGTTCTCCAGCCTGTAAAAGGAGGAAAACCAATTCAGTGTCATTCCTTGGTAGACAGGGTCTCATGGGTCTGAAGTCTAAACATCTCTATTCCGCCTCAAAAGGAAGTCAGGTTGGAATATGGAGCAGGAATGCTAAATTCAGCTAAAAGAAAATCAGTGGATACCGCTCACCCGGGGTTGCTTGCCCTGGACCGGGGAGGAGGAACCGCCCGGCAGGCGCCATTATGGTGAGCCAATATGTAGTAGGGTGTTAGAAAGAGAGAGAGGCAGACCTGAAGAGGTGAAGGAGGTGAGGAATGGGCTAATGTGGGAGGTCTGCTTGTCACCCTGGACCATGGTGATGTCCAGGCCTGGGCTGCTGCCAAGGGCCATGTCTGGGTCTGTGGCCCTTCTGCAACCGGGGTCTGTGTTACCACCTGGGATGCTGGGCTTCTGGACCACCACCTGACCATGCTGGGGTCCGAGGGACGTGCTGCTGCAGGGCCATGCTGATCTGAGTGGCCTATGCTGCCACCCAGAGCCAGGGAGCCGTCTGGGCCTGAGCTGCAGCAGAGGGCCATATCTGGGTCCGTGGCTCTACCACAGACAGGGCATGAGTTAATGTCCGTGCCTCCTGTTACCACCAAAGATCGTTCAGATACTCGGTGTCTGAGGTGACACCTGAGGTACAGATCAGGCCTGCAACGCCCCTGGGGCCATAGTGATATCAGGGCCCAAGCTGCAGCCGGGGCTCACGTCTGGGTCCTTGGTCCAGCCTAGGGTCTGTATTGGTGTCCATGGCTCTGCTCCTGTTACCACTGAGGGCTGTGTGGCTGCCCAGGGTCTGGGCCAACATCTGGGGCCATGTTGGAGTCCAGGGACCACGTTGCTGCTGAGCCCGTTTGGATATGAGAGGCCTTAGCTGCCACCGAGGGCCATGGAGACAACTGGCACCAAACGGCTGCTGCTGGTCATGTCTAGGTCCGTGGTCCTGATGCAGTTGGGGCCTGTGTTGATGTCCGTTGTCCATGTTGCCACTGGAGTGCATGCAAACCAAGTGTCGAACAATGTGTTGGAGTACTAGGGCCGCCCTGCCGCGGCTGGGTCACTGGAGAACTGGCCCCACCCCCAACCATGGGCGTGAGAGAGCTGGCGCTGCCCCTCAGCTAAGGGGGGTGGTCCTAACACCCCAGACTGACCAACTCAGCCACCATCCAGACACACACCCAGGGTTTTAAGTTGGCACTCTCCAACATCTATCCCATCTATGACCTGCTGGATCTCCAAGTTTTCCTTGGTGCGTGGGGGTGGATGCTACAGGAGTGAAGGGTAGATATGGAGGGACTGGAAAATGAGTGGGATTTGGGTGCATGTGTAATTCCCAAAGAATAAGGGCGCATGCCTTTAATCCCAGCACTCGGGAGGCAGAGCCATGTGGATCTTTGTGAGTTCGAGGCCAGCCTGGGCTACTGAGTGAGTTCCAGGAAAGGCGCAAAGCTACACAGAGAAACCCTGTCTCGAAAAACAAAACAAACAAACAAACAAACAAAAATTATGTCTAAAATTAAAAAAAAAAAAGAAAATCAGTGGAGATGATCACTGTTGCTTCCTGACCTGAGAAGAAGCTGTTGCTAAGAGCTCTACTCCCTCTGTGTGAATGGAAAGGGCTGGGGCACTGGCCAGGGTCCCTGACTGTTCCCGTGTCTCTCTGACTCTGTAAGGAAGCTGCACTGTGGACTGTCAGCCATCATTTAAGTGGGCAGGTGAGGGCTCTTCAGAGTTAGCAAATGTGACAGTGGAGTAGGAAAGAGCTGGCATCAGATGCCTGTGGCAGATAGTTCTCAGATTGTTGAGAAACTATTTGGTAACTAAATATCAGTTTCACATTAAAAAGAGAAAAGCATGAAATCCCGCACCCTCCTGTGTACACTTGAATGATGTATTATTCCTGAATGAATGATCTCTATGTTCCAGCTCCTTTCCCCCATCTTACAAAGAAGGCAGGAAACAAGGGTGTCATGTTCATATTCAGAGGGGTTTAGAGCTACTATCACTTCTCAGTTTTCTGTACTACGGTTGAAAAACTACAACATAAAATATTGAAAAGAATTTCACTTCTGCTTCGGAATGCATTTTTAAAATTTATATTGACAGGAGGTGCCAGATTCATAACAGCTCAGAAAGCAGCAATAAACATGAAACTTCAGCAGCAATTGGCAACCCCAAATGGTCTCACATCCTTCCCTCTTCCTCAGGCGTTAGCTTGGAACGGCTTTGCTGCCTGCCTAATAGTTATTTGTGCTCTTTGTCCTTAACGTACCTGCTTGGTTGGGTGACCCAACATGGCAGTCTTGCCCCCACACAGAAGCAAGTGTACAAAGGAAGAGGTCAGAGAGGAAGGAGTCTGATGCAGAGTTACCCATTAGTCAACAGGCAATGTGGAAGTAGTGATCCGCAAATGATGGAGAAAGGTCATGGTATCTGTTGATTCCCAGCCTACAATTCCCTGAAAACCAAATCGACACACTAATTCAAAAGTAATTTTATTGTCTTCTGTGGATGATCTTCTTTGGTCTTTTGCCACTCAATGTTTAATAACAAAAGCATGGCATCATCTTAGTCAGGAAATAGAAGATATCTTCGCTTCTCTTAGTGCTGTAACATTGTGTTTTCTTAAATACGATTACCCTTTTGTATTTTAATTAATTTAATTAATTATTTTTTTCTTTTTCTTTGTGTCCCTTGCTGTCCTGGAACTCTCTATGTATAAAAGGCTGGCCTTGAACTCACAGAGATCTGCCTACCTCTGCCTCCCAAGTGCTGGGATTAAAGGTGTGCCCCACCACTGCCCAGTGTATTTTAATTTATTAACAAAACACACTGTGATTTATTTGATTGGCCATGCTCACCGAGGTGTTAAACCTAATGAATTCACAATCATAGAAAACATTATAGTGGTCCATTATTCATAATAAGGAAAATATTGATCTACAGATTAGGTCATTTGGGGATGTTCCTCGGGTAGTGCACTTTGCCTGATAGGCACAGGTCCTACATTTCATCCCAGAACTACAGATACATAAACAAGAATCTAACATGTTTATACAATCCACTAATAAATAATACCTTTGTGAAATTTTTATATATCCTCTGAAAATTTTCAATTAAATATAATTATCGGTCCAAATTAAACATGTACTCTGAAACCATGTTTAAATAAGTCTAGGTATTAGTAAAAGGGAAATGCCTGCTAGTAACAGCTAGTCATTGTGAGCTAAACATATTTTCTGAAGGAGTGAGTCTGCTAACTTTGAGTTAAATTAATTGCATGCATCTGGGCCTAGTTCTACTGAAAGCCCTTTTATCCTCAGCCCACCTCTAGTGTAGCCCTGCCATACTCAGGTGATCTTTGGGATTGTTTTTGAGAGGAATCCTTTCTTTGTTATGATATTCCACAATGCTTTTTTGAGGGTATCTGATTTAGCTTTCCTTATTGGAAAGGACCATGTAATCCATTTCTGCAACTATGGGCTTTTTTCTTTTTTAATCAGTAGACCGGGTACAATGTGATGTATTTCAAGAATGTGTACACACTAAGGTTTTCTTCTCCAACCTCCATCAGTGGTAACACTGGGCTCTCAGTACCAAACAGTGGAGTGGAAAAAAAATCCCCTCCGGCTACCTTTTGTTATGCTAATGTGTTTGTTCTCTACTTGCCTTAATTTGCAAAATATTACTGTTAACCCCTTAGGTGTCTTTCTTCCCACAGCCAGTGATAAGCACCCGCATTGTTGTGGCTGAGCCACTAAACTGCATAATGTTGCCTGTTTTAGACTGGATTTATTGAATCAAGAAAGGCACAAAGGTCTTTGCAAGAATGGGGCATCTGAAGTATTCATTTTAAATTCAGAGCAAGGGTTGAAACAGAACAATTCTTTCTGGAAAATGTCAGTGTTGAAGGCTTAGATTCTGTGATGCATTTTTCTGTCAAAATAAATAAATAAAGAGCAATGCAGAAACCCACATTTCATTTTATGTCCCGTTATAGATGAGCTGGAGTTCTGACATGAATGTTTTTGTCATTGTTGTTTGACTGCAATGTTTCAAATGATTTGAACCAATTAATCAACTTTAAGCAAGCAGTAAACACTGAACTTTGTGAGTTGGTTAACGATAGAGCCAGAATTGCTACTTCCTGTTGTGCGTTCAAGTGATGTGCAAATTCTACCATGCTTCTACGGTACTTAGAACACCAGAGTTTTAAAAGACAGGCAGATCGAAACATTAATGCCCCTAGATGCCATCTGTTGAACCCTGCTGCATGGAATGCTATGCCAGCACTGCACACACACACCTCACATAACCCAGAGGACAATGCTTTAACCCTGTGGTAGGCAGAGTTCCAGTGGTCCCCCAAATTCTCATTTCCTGGTAAACATACTTTCTTCCAGATATCCAATCAAATACTTACCCAGGGTGTCGCTGCTGAGGGATTTTGTAAATGTAATCAAGACCCTAAATCCTTTGAATTTAAGAAAAGGAGATTTGCCCAGTGTGATAGAATAAGCTTATAATCCCAGTTACCTGGGAAGTTGAGGCAGGAGAATTATAATTTCACTTCTGTCTAGGCTACAGAGTGAGTTCAAGGACAATCTAAACAACTTAGTGAGAGCCTGTCCCCAAACAAAAAGTTGGAAAGAGACTGGAATGTAGCAGTGTTATGGAGCACTTGCCTAGCATCATGTGTGAGGCTATAGGTTTAATTTCCAAGTACTATGGGAAGGGGATTTAGCCTCAGTGAGCCTAACCTAATCAACTGAGCTCTTAGAAGACCCTAAAGTTCTTGACAAAGGGGCTGCAACACTGAGGAGCATGTGACCTGAGGAAAATTTCCTTGGTAGCTTTGAGAGTGAAAGAGTCACGTGGTTAGGAGTTTGGGCCTTCTCCAGTTGACAGTGGCTCCTGGCTAACACTCATCCCTACAGCCACAAGGAAGTAGAGTTGGCCACAACCACATAGACTTGAAAGAGAGGATAGAGATACTCTGATGTCAGCTTTGGGAGACCTGAGCAGCAAGGCAGCCATGCCATCCCCAGACTTCAGACCTGTAGATCTGTAAACAGATACATGGTACTCCATTAAATTTCTGAATTTGTGAATATTTGCTATGTAGCAATAGAAAAGCCAATATAATCTCCATTTTATCGGTGAGAAAATTAAGGTGTCATGAAAATGCTAGTAAATAAATCTGGCAGCCAAGAGGGAAGATAAAAATCCTTCAACTCTGTCCATTTAGCAGAATAATAGTAGTAGGTTCTCCTCTAGGGCCTGTGCCCTATCTAGACACAGGGTCTTGGTCTCAATAACAGTGCCACACGTGAGTTCCATCTTGTGGAGCAGGCCTTAAATCTAATCAGAAAGTGGTTGGTTACTCTTATAACATAGGTGCCACTATTGCACCAGCAGCATATCTTGCCAGGTTGGTTGTTATGGTAGCTTGCAGGGTTTACAACTGGGTAAGACTGATGATGACTTTTCACTTCCAGTAGCATGTACAGCACCTTCCAGCACTATGAAAGCTAGCCAGTAGAAATGAAGCTTCCTCACCAGTACCAGCTTGATTTCTTCATGTTCTATGACTCAAGTGTGCATTGTCTTTAGCAACAAGACCTTATTGCCAAGTTCTGGAGAGTAACCAAGAGCAATGGCAATGCCTGTAAAGTTTTGAGGTCTATGGGACCCGTCTTAATAAGCAATTCCAAAAGAGGTAACCCATTCTTGGCCTGGGGTTTGTATTTAATAGCTTTTGATGTCTAGATGAGGCATTGTTCCCCTCCACCTGTTATAGGCTACCTCCATTTAAATACACTAGAACTTCCCTTTAGAGAAAGACCAGACCCATCCTTGTTGGAGTGGTTCTGATGACTGGCCTTCTAACGTCAGCCCTGTAGCCTAACCCACTGGTGATTTCCATCAGGGCCGTTCAGGCCCTGAGCAGACGATACTCTTGAAGCTACCAGGAGCCTCCCATGCCCAATCACTATGGTTTCTGAAATATAACCAAGTGCCTCATCTGCAATTGCAGTCACTCTTGGATTTCTGTAATGTGTTTGCTACTCCTGTTGATTCTGAAGTTAAAAAAAAATGAGTTTTCCCCATTTAATTGTCCAATTAGCTCTTCAGCTAGGAGCAGAGGCTCCCTCATTGTGAAACGTATTTCCCAAGATAGGAAAAAAAAAAAGTAAAAAGTTTTCAAACAATTGTATTCAACTAGCTTGAAGTAGAATGATTGCTCATCTAATGCACACTTAAAAATTCTTTTCTCTCTGTGAACAGCGAAGACTCTGCATGAGAACAAAAGCAACCTCAATGTTCATGCATCGTCATTTCTGGATCAGCATCTATCCCATGGTAAGCGAGGAAGTGAGAGGTATTGATATTGTCGGTAGAAAGCCAAATCAAAGAAGCTATTGAAAGTCCTTTGGAGTATGGCTTGGGACCACAGTGCCTGACAATAATCACTTTATAAACTTCAATAATAACAGTTAAACCTGAGATTTGCTAGAAAAAGACCAGTTTCACAATTTTTTAACCAAATTTGAAGCAAGCTTTAATTAAATACTGGCCAGTGTGATGGGTGTGGAGATCCACAGAGGTTTCCTAGTGAGAACTTACTCAGGGTCCGAATCTGAGCTTGCTTTACCCAGCAGGGCTGCATAATGGGGTGATTTTGCCATGAACATGGTTACCAGGTGTTTGGAAGGGTCTACATTTGGCTGTATGGTGTGCTTTGATCTTGCAAGGGGAGGTCTTTTGCCTCTCCTCTTGGCGTATTATAAAAAGCCCTTTTGAATAAAGGACGAGGTTGATGGGTATTGACCCAGGCCCTCCCGAAGCTATCCTGTGTTTCTGTCTTTCTTCTCATCGTCTAGGTCTCTCTTTCTGATATTTTTCATTCCTCTTTCCTCCACCTAAGAACCCTTCAAAAGGTGGGAGCTGGACTCCCACAGATGGGTTCTGGCCAGAATCATTCCAGGGTTCCCAGGAAATGGCACGAGTCATTTTGCAGAGGCACACCCATAAGGCCTCTGTATTTTCCATCAGGTCCAATCAGGGGCAAGCATGTATACTGATATACTTCCTGCCTACATACCTCCCACCTACATCCAATCAGGGACAAGCATACATTCTGACTTATTTCCACAACCAATCGGGGCAAGCGTACATCCTGACTTATTTCCTGCCTGCATCTTCCTGCCCACATGTGATCAAGCACATCCAGCGCAGTTGGGTCAAACAAACTTGTTTTAGGGGAGTGAAAATATAAACAATAGCCTCCTGAGTTTCAGGAAGTATCTGTCCTTGGACAAAGGACTTACAGGTTAGAGGCATTTTTGTTTCATTTCTCTCTTCAACACAGTAATTAAAACATAACTTTGGCTCTCACATACCACCACAAAGCAAAAGAAAAAAAAATCCTATGAATTCTTCCCTACTTGAGGGAGGTTATGAAATATTCATTTGCAGTACTATTTTCTTTGTGCCCAAACACAGAGCTGGGGCCACACGCATAAGGCCCTCTATACACTTGATGAATTCTTTCTAATCTTCTTGCCTGAGGTTCCTTGGCTTGCAAGATTCAATAGTGGGAAAGCATAGAGAATGCCAAATGTCTGGTCTCATTTGCTCCACATTCTATGCATTTTTGTCAACATAGCTGAGGTACTCTGCAAGTGTTGTGTATGAATAATAGAGGAAACGATCGTTGCAAATTTATAATGCTTTAAGGATTTCCCTCCAGTGACCTTAAGAAGAGAGGATCAAAGCCAGATTTAGAAAACAGATGTCCTAGTATTTGATCCATCTGTGCTTGTGATATTAGATCATGTACAAACTGCAGAATTCTTCAACAATAAACTTTAAAAACTTAGCTGTGGAGTCAGACCTGTTTTACTAGAGCATATTCTAAGCTCATCAATTCTTCCTCAGCTTCCTGAGCTCTTGTCATTATTCAATCTCATTGGTTGAAAGTCAATGGAATGATGCACTTAATTTCTGACTTTAAGAAGCTTAATTGTATTGATTGGTGGAAAAGTCAATACTTACATTAGAAATATACTCAAGGTTTTATATCAGGCCCTACACAGTCCAGGTACTTTAAGCTGCCCTTATAACTAAGAAATAAAATCCTTTTACAGGTTTATGTGGCATAGGGCTCTTTCCTTTCATTTTTTTATTCCTGTATTTTCACATCATAATAAAAATGATAGAAATCATGGAAGTATTTATTTTTTAATTGACCAACAACTGTCTGCAAAAGTCACATCATTAAGTGAGGAAAGGAGCCAGTTGAGCTGAGGGACCAGGCCATGGGCTGCCATGATACCCAGAGAGCCAGGCTTATTTCCAATGAACCAGAGGCCAGGCCACGGGCTGCCGTGATACCCAGAGAGCCAGGCTTATTTCCAATGAACCAGAGGCCAGGCCACGGGCTGCCGTGATACCCAGAGAGCCAGGCTTATTTCCAATGAACCAGAGACCAGGCCACGGGCTGCCATGATACCCAGAGAGCCAGGCTTATTTCCAATGAATCAGAGACCAGGCCACGGGCTGCCATGATACCCAGAGAGCCAGGCTTATTTCCAAATGAACCACTTGTCTAAACTAGCGGTTACATTTCTGTTTTACTGAAATCTAAAAATGCAGGGGTTGCACACGGTGCTTTAGTACATGGATATGCTTTATAGAAGAGTTAAGTTAGTTACTTAGTTACTGCCATTTAACTCCACCTCAGTACCCACTGATCAAACCACCCCAACCCCCTCCCCATAGGCCTCTGGGAACCACACTTCATCAGCTTCCAGGAGATCAACACCTGGGGATTCTGGATGTGAGTGTGATTACATGTCTTTCTGGGCCTGGCTGACACTGATATGTTTTTCTTCACAAACACAGAATGAGGCATCTACACAGGATCAGATATACATTTATTTTTCTGGAGGTTCAGATTCAGTGAAGACTTCATAAGAAAATTACTTTCTTCTATTCATTTGAGGAATCCCATAAATTCAAACTTCATGAAATGGCAGAAAACAAAGCGTCGGGGTTGAAGAAGGTAAAGGGTGTTGCCGCACTATTTTCAAGGAAAAGAGAGGATTTCTCCTCCCTCACAGCTAGTCAGCATGTGGCACACTCACTAAGAGCTTCCTGGGATATATGGAAGTGTGTTACTGTATCCAGCACTTGGGAATGAAAGGTGTTAGTGTAATCATTTTTATATTAAACCACAAGCTACCAGGTGCAAATAACTTCAAGAGGTTGAGAACTAAATGCTAAACACATGCATCTTAGAAAGAACAAAGTACTCCAAAGGCATAGCTGTTTTAAGACTTATTTTTTTTTTATTATAATTGTGTGTGAGAGAGAGTGCAGGTGGCCATGGAGACTGGAGGGTCAGGTGCCCTGGAGCTGGGGTGCAGACAGTTGGAAGCTGCCTTCTGTGGGCGTTGGGAATTGCAAGAGCAGTATGTACTCTTAACTGCTGAGCCAAGTCTTCAGCCCAGGCATAACTGTTTTAGAAAAAAAAATTTTCCATTTTTCTTTTCTGACTTGGTTGAAAAAGGGAAGAAACTTTACCCTGCTTTTAAAATCGCCAGCACTGGGGCTACAGCTGGCATTTGTGGAAACCCTAGGTTGAGTCCTCAGTGCCTCCAAATGAGACTCAAGACTGGCATGCATGGAAACCCTAGGTTGAGTCCTCAGTGCCTCCAAATGAGACTCAAGACTGGCATGCATGGAAACCCTAGGTTGAGTCCTCAGTACCTCCAAATGAGACTCAAGACTGGCATGCATGGAAACCCTAGGTTGAGTCCTCAGTGCCTCCAAATGAGACTCAAGACTGGTGACTGCTTTTACGATAATTCTAAATAAACCCACAGATAAATGAGAACTTTTAGAGTGAGGAGAATACCCCCCAAGTTCCAAAATATGTGTTCTGGTGTTCTATAAACTTAGCAGATCCACACTGTCAACATTTTTTGTAGTTGGATTTGAGAAAGGGGAAACTGATGTTTTACCGCACGAGGACAAGGAAAGACCGTGTCGTCTGCTGAAAGGCCCTGTCTTTCTAGCCGCCAGGATACTACTGGTAATATTTGATTTGTTTTGATGGGCTGTAAAATGCTTCTTCAATTAAAATGTCAAAGGTAGGCATGACCAAATTATTATTCCATCCACTATCTGCCTAGTCCCCACGAACAACTTCATATCACAGATGAGGTTGTGTAAATGGTGCCGAGTGAAAAGTTAGAACTCTGACAGAATAGTGATGAAAAGACTACATGCTTTAGCCAAGGAGGCAACTAGAACTGAGCAGCAGAGCACTGGTCACAGGGATGTGCACGTGACAAGGCACCCGGAGCCTGGCCTTCCATTTCCTGCATCATATTCTCTCACCGTGTGCTTGACATACCTGGGCTGAAATCCTGCCCCTGTCAGTTAGTACCTCTGACCTCAGGTAAAGAGTTCACCTGTCCATAGCACACTCGCCTTATCTGTCAAATATCAATAGAGAGGACCGTTGTGTGTTCTCATTAAACTGTCTGGTGTAGCCCTTTTCTTGTTTCTCTTCCCTAAATTATTCACTAGTGAGGAAAATGCCCAACAAAGCAACCAATTTAGGACAAACTGAACCCATCAGCCACGAAGGACTTCGGTATCTTATCAGAAATCCATTCAAATGTCATTAAACGGTCAAAAGAAGCCCCACCTAGAGCATGCTGATAGAATTCATTAAATTCTGGGTTGAAACTGTGGCAGAATTATCAAAGCCTGGAAAAAGTTGTTATTAACCACCTCACATATGCGTATATAGGTGGGTTTCTATATTGCAAAACATTGTAATACATATTTTGATGAATGTATTTAATGTTGTCTTGGGGATCATACCAATGAAGAATGGCTGACCAAGTCCAATATGACATCATTTCTGTCGGGGAAGCAACTGACTTAAATCAATTTGCGCTGAGGTCAGAGTGCAGGAGCAGAGAACGGGCATCAGGAAGCCTGACCCTGCTGAGGTCTGGGTTAAAGCAAGGCCAGGGGTGAGGAGGCAGACAGACCACTGGAGAGGCCATTAGGATGCCACAGGCATTGATTCACTGGGCTCCGTATACTCTTGTAGAAATGAAATATATAGTTTGGCAGAGGCCAAGTCCATTTAAACAAGAAGAATGCACTGCTCTTAAATCTGAGATAATAGCAAAAATAATGGGCTTTCCTGGTTGATATATACATGCATGACCATGGTACTGTAACACACATAAGGCCAGGTGGAAATAGCTAAGCACACAGACACACACACACACACACACACACACACACACACACACACACACACACACACACACACGAGAGAGAGAGAGAGACAGAGACAGAGACAGAGACAGAGACAGAGACACAGAGACAGACAGACAGACAGAGACAAACAGACAGCAAGAAAGAGGTGGGAATTCTTGGGAGTTCATTTCACTGACCTCTACCATGTGATAAGTGTTTAAGTGTTCAGGTTGTCATTTGGCACAGAGGTTATTGTCTCACTGCTCAAGCCAGATGATTTATCCTATGACCTGGGGAGCCCTCTCCTTTTGCTCTAAATAAGAGGGTTCAGGTAGAAGGCCGCGGCCCCAGGCACTTTTGCAGGAGTTTCTTGGAAGTGCCTGAGTGTCCTGGCTGCTGGTCTCAGACAGACCTGGAGCTTAAATTAGGAAGCCCGGCTGCTGGAGCTATAAACAGCCAGCAAAGGTCTGTGCTAAAACTGCAGCTCTGAGCTATCGCCTACTACACTCTGAGGAGTGTCTGCAGTCAGAAAGGAAACGTGGTCGCGTTGATGTGGAATAGGACAGGAAAGGAATGGCCACAGATGTGGAAGAAGTCTCGGGGGGAGAAAAAGGCGTTGGAGAAATAACGGGCAGTAGACTGAGACATCACCTACGTGACGGCTTCTGTCCTCTCTAAGGTGACCTCAGTTGACACCCACCACTCTCCTCTCTTCTCCTTCCCTGGCCCTCTGGTCTCTCTCCCTGCCTCCATTCCATCATCTTTCTTTCCCTGCTTTTTCCTCCACCCTCTGTCTCCCCTCCCCTCCTTGCGCGCCGCCCCCCCTCCCCCCGGGCGTCCTTGCTGCTCCCTCTCTCAATTCCCTCTTTTTCTCTGCCCTCTCATTCTTTTTGCCTTTTGAGACAAGTTCTCTCTGGGTCCCAGGTTGGCCTTGAGTGATTCCCCTGCCTCAGCCTCCCAAACGCTGCCGGGATCACAGGCCTGTATGCCGTTGGATCTGATTCCTTGTACCTCCTGTACTTTGGAACAGGTTTGTGTACACGGAACCGGTGTGTTCCGCAAATGCAAATGTCTGTGCCTGGATCTGAGTGGGTGAAAGTAAATGGGTTACAAGGGATTGGAATCTGAGTCTAGACCTGGAGTTTTACCGTGGGTGCACGAGAAATCAGGGCTGGGACTGGAGGGGAAGAGTAGCAGCCCCAGCAAAGGACTTCGTGGGTGGGTCAGTTGTAGGCGCTCCTTGCTAATAGGTGTAGTTACCACACGCCATCATTCTCAGGAGCTTTTCTTACTCTCCATCTCTAAGTCCCGTGATCCTTTAAGGAAGTGTCTAAGATTAAAGAGGAGGAGGAGGCCAGGAATTTGAGAATGAGTTGGGGATGGGCACATTCAAGAAGTTGGATGAAGGGAAGGGAAAGGAGAAACATGATACATTTTAATAAAAAGAAAGGAAAATTTTGACAGAAACCATGTAAAAATAAGCTTTTTATAAAATTATTATTATTTTCTAGTTAGCAGTTCTAGAGAACGTGTGGGGAGACAATTGTTATTAAATACTCGTTTTATACTTTTTTACCCATTCCTTATATAAAGTTGGGTCTTAAACTTTTTCTCTTAGAGTTACCATTAGAGTTCGGAGCACAGGGTAAGAAAACAAGAGGCAAGAGAGAGAGCAAAGCCTGACCTCAACTGTCTAGCCTGTTTATAGGCCAGCAGTGACAGGCATCAGCCTTCCTTGAGGGTGGAAATGTGTGATGGGGAGGGAGCTGGTCAGGGTTCTTCCAGGACTGGGCAGGAACCTTAGGTATGGGGAAGGTGATCCAGCTGTGGAGGGTATTTGCTGGGCAAAATGTTTTTCAGAAATTTACGGCTCCCTCATCTTGGAACTGCTTTCCCAAGCAGAGTAGGCTAACTTGTGAAACTGCCTGCCTCAGAAAACAGTCCTCTCTGGGAGACAGATGTGGCTCGTTGGTGACGGTTGATCAGTAACAGCAAGACAGTTTCAGATGGACTAATTTCTGGGGCTGGGGCATTCTGTCAATTGCAATGTATTTTGTTAATGTTCACCATGCTTGAAAGTGTATTTGGTAATTATTTATCTAATGTATCATTATAAGAACGTTTTATTTAAGTTGGATAGTTTTGATATCGGTGGGTTTTGTTTTCTAATTTTTCACAAGCCCTGGTAACAGCTCCTGTGGATTCCTCGTGCATGCTCTGCTGGTCCTTGTCTCCTACTGCATTGCTGGGTTGGTTGATACCTAATGCACTCACTTCACTTGCTTAAGAATTGTATTAACTACTGGTTTTCCGGCCTTTTTAAAAGAATAAAATATAAAGACATAATATGAAAAGGCAAAAAAAGAAGCTAAGACTGTTATGAGACACAGGTGGGTCTCTGTAAAGAATTACTGTTAAGATGGCAGGACCAGGAAAGTGAACAGAGAGCACCATGGCTTAACACCTCTGCCAAGGAAGCCCAGTCTCCATGCAACACACACACACACACACACACACACACACACACACACACACACACACCACTCATACACACACCACCCACACACACCACACAGAAATCACACATCCATACACATACACACATACACCACATACACACCACACACCCATACACACACCATACACATCACACACACATAGACACCACATACCCATCACACACCCATACATACATCACACACACATCACTCACCACATACCCATACATAGACACCACACACTCATACACACACAACACACACACACACACACACACACACACACACACACACACACACACACTTCAAAAAACAACTTGAGGAAATCTGGAACTTCAGCCGTTGTGTGATGTATATATATCATCAGTGTACAGAGGGTGCTAAAGCCTGTCTGTAAACACGTTGGCATTCCCAGACACTGCCTCTAAAATCACTTCCACTTCTTTCTGTTTTTGAGATGACTTTGTGGGCACCTGCCTTGGTCCACACCATCCAAAGGAAACGAGACAAGGGTTCTAGACTATAGAGCCCTGGTCACCAACACAGCATGCTCAACATGGTGACATTCAGGATCTGACTCCGTGGTTTTTTGCTTTGCAGATTTGCAGTTCTGCACCACCTTCTTCCCTGACACGGCCCACTCACAGCCGTGCGAGCGTGAAGACCATGTGCAAATGCCTCCACATACACATGACGCTGGCTACCTTCCCTCTCCCAGCACAGGGCTTCTCTCTGTTGGTTGTGCTTTCTTTTTACCTCTCCTCGTATCTATTAAAAGGGCTGAAAGGGTGTGTTGCAAACAAGTACATTTATTGCCAACAGTTATCTTCCTGCAAGACTTAGATGCTATCACTTCTCAGTGTGACTAAGGACATGCCATTGCCTACGATGCAGACTCACAATGAATTCAGATCAGAACCCAGGAGCCTAGGAAGGGTGTCAAACTAAGAGCAGTACCTTGATGTGAAAGCCACTCTCCAGTCTTGATCTGTTGATGAAACTGTACTCTGGTATCCCCCATCCAACTTCACCAACATACTCATGTTTATATTTTGCTGGTAGGCTTCGGTTTAGGGCAGATCTCCATAAATACTTGAGATCTCCAGTTTTCTCTAATGCTGGGCGCTTTTCTCCTATATAGGTGGTATGCTGGTGAACTTTAGCCAAGTGATCTTTTATGTAGTCTGGACCTTAAAGAGACAGGAAGGAATGCATGTTTAAAACCTTCACATTATTTTCTCTCTGTCTCTCCCTGTCTCTGTCTGTCTCTGTCTATCTCTCCCTCCTCTCTCTCTTCTCCTCCCTCCCTCCCTCCCCCCTTTCTCTCTCTCTCTCTCTCTCACATGTGTGTGTGTGGTGGGGGGGGTCTCAAGTATCTCAGCCCAGTTTACTGGCGATTGAACCCCTTCACATTCTTTTCTAAGATGCCTTTATTTCAATTGTGGAATCAATAATATGGCATTTCTCAATGTTCCTAGGTATGATTATAAGCCTTTTAAACAGCTTAATTCAATGTATCCTTATTAACCACTGTAGACTCTAACCACCCCCCACCCCCAGTTTAAGATGGGAAAGGGAGGCATATAAAGATTGGTTCTTTGTTCAGCGTCAAAGTAAACAAGCTTTCCACACTGACCAGGCGGCCTTCAAAGCTAGGTTCTCAATGGCCCCACTAAACTGTTTTGTTTGTGATTAATTCCAGATAGACACATTTCAATTCTAAAGTTCCTCCTACACGCCCCTGTATTGACAAGAGCTAGCCTGCAGACACCGGGTGTTTGCTTTGGATACATGATTTCTTTTTGTTTTGTTTTTGCTTTTTTAAGACAGGGTTTATCAGTGAAGCAGTCCTGGCTGCCCTGGAACTCTCTGTAGACCAGACTGACCTTGAACTCACAGAGATCTGCCTGCCTCTGCCTCCCGAGTACTGGGATTAAAGGCGTGGGCCACCGCCGCCCAGCTTAGATAAATGATTTCTTAAATGAAAGTGACAACTCTCCAAATGTGTTAGCAGCAGTTAGAAAACTGAGAAAATGACTGGATAGTACAGTTCCAACAGATGATGACGCAAGGCAGGGGTAGCTAACATTAGCATTTTAAATGTAAAACAATACAAACAAACGATGAAATGAAAGACACAAACAGACCATCCCAGATCTGGGCAAAGATCACTCAGGTCTGCACCTTGAGGTTTGATGGGCTTTGAGGTGGCACTCCCCAACATCTACCCCATCTATGACCTGCTAGAGTATGTGAAGGCACTGGCCCTGTGGAACCATGGTCACAGGATCTCCACGACTGGGCAACAGCAGGATATCCAAGAGAAGATTCCGTGAGGGTCCAGCATGGATGGTGTACCAGAAGCCAGAGGCCTTGAACCTGACCAACAACACATCACACCATGAACATGTGCAAGTAAAGCCGTGTGGACAAAAGGGAATACTGCATGACACACCGAAGCTCCCAGTGCTAAGATAAATGAAGAGGCGATGGAGAGGCGGGAAAGATGGAGGCGCAGAGCAGTTTTTTGTTTGTTTGGTTAGTTGGTTTTCTGTTTGTTTTTTGTTTATTTTTTATTTTTATCTTATTTTTATTATTTCTTTTTTAGTTTTCCTTTGGGGAAAACACTACAAGGGTGAAGGGCAGCTACAGAGAGACTAGGAAATGAATAGGATTGGGTTTGGGGTGCGTGAGGTGGAATTCCCAAAGAATCAATAAAAAAAAAAAAAGTTATGTTAAAAAAAAAAAAAGATTGACGGAGGGCTCTCTAACAGGTCCAAGCCTGGCAAACTCGCCCCCCACCTTCCCCCCACCCCTCCACAGATTTTTATCCTTTCCCATTCCTTTCCCTTGTTAAAGCCTTCAATTACCTTCCTAAAGCCAGCCCCCGAGGTCTGTTTCCTTTTTTGGCCACTGACTCATTACTTAGACTAAACACCACAGTCCAGCAATCAAGATTCATTATTTGGCTACACAGGCTAACCTGTCCAATCAGGACTTACCAACTCATCCTAGCACAGACATCCCCTTTTCTCCTTAAAAACCCACTTCTGCAGAGACACCTGCTGCTGCCTTCCTCTGATCCAGAGGTGGCGCCTCACCCGCTTCCACCCTCCTTTGCCCCTCTGGGGTATAGATCTCCTCTATGCCGAGCATTTGGTGTCTGGGTGTGTTCTGAGCCGACTCCAAGGGGGCCCCTCTACAGTTGGGGGTGCATTTGGGAGACGCAAAGAACTTAATTTGTTAGCGCGGCCACAGTTTACGGGCGGCACGGCAGCATCAGGCTCTGCCCATCAAGAGCTGGTATTTGGGGAGTCTGAGGAAGGCATGGCCTTGGGCCAGGTGCGCCTGTTCCCGGAGTCCAAATGTGGACCACCCCCCTACAGCTCACGTGTTTGAACACTTGGTCCTCAGGTAGCAGGGCTGTTTTGGAAGGCTCTGGAACTTCCAGGAGGTGGAGCCTCCCTGGAGGAAGTGGGTCAGGCAAGGCAGAGCCGTGAAGTTTCCTGGCCCCGCGGCACTTGCGGTCTGCTCTCTCTCTGCCCCTGGACCGCTGAAGACACACTGTAACCAGCTTTGGTAGCCAGGCCTTCCCTGCCAGCACCGTTGGTGTCGCTTCTTAGACTGGAGCCAGAAGAAACCCCTCCCCCTCCTCCCTTATTTATTTATTTTTTATTAAGAAATTTTTTAATCGTTTTACATTATCAACCACAGATCTCCCTCTGTTCCCTCCTCCCGCTCCCCAGTCTCCCCCCACCCCCCAGCCCACCTGTGTTGTTTTTATCAAATGTTTGGTCATGGCAATGAAAAATATAATAATTAACGGAAGGACTGGGGCTCTCAAGCTTCTCTCGAGGAGTTCCCATGCGGTTCAAGGAGGTTTGAGAACTCTTCAGATCTGCAGTTGGGCACGTGTTTTCAGAGTTTCTCTGTCACCGTCACTCACATGAGGCATTAATACTCACTCAGGAACAAAAACATCCCCAGTGAATACATTGTAGCCTCAATCTTATTTGCTTTGGGTTCTCACTGGCCAAACATAGACCCAACAGAGCCTAAGAAACCATTTTCTTCTTCCATATGACAGCGGCTCCTTCCTCTCTGTAACTGTCACAGGGAAGCGCTTACCATCGCTTCTGAAGAGGGTCAAATACTGAAGTACCGAGTCAGTCTTGGTGGGCTTCAGGTCAGTCTTTCTCAAATGTTTCATTAAATGCTGCTCCCATGACTGGACTATGACGGTGTGTTGCACCAGGTGAAGAACTTAGGAACAATGCCTGCAGGCATCATTTGCCTTGCAGATAGTCAACAAAAGCAGACTCGGCACTCTGGGTAGCTCAGTGGCAAGCAAAACAATGTAATTATGGAATCAGCGTTGATTTTCTTCTTTTTGTTTTTATTTTGTAGAGATCATGTGCATGTATCCCATAGTCGCTGAGAGGTTTAGGGAAATAATAAGCCTCCATGAGTTTCAGTTATGACTAATAAAGTGGGGTTTCACGTGTAGGTGGGCGGCAGAGCCCTTGCCTAGCATGCCCGAGACCCAGGGTTCATCTCCAGCACCATAAGAAAAAACAGTGTGGTTGTGAGGGGTTTGTTTTGCTTGGGATGGAACCCAGGGTCATAGATACTCTACCACAAAGCAACACCCAGTCAGGATTACAGTGTTGAGCTTAACTGCAGTAGTTAGAAATCCTGGTTTTGTCCAGAGCTGGCTGTGTGACCCAGGGAAGGTCACTCAGCTTGTGTATCTCAGGCTCCACATCTGCCGCGTTATCATCTTCCAGGAGAAGGAGAAGGAGTTTGACTTAACACAGAGTGTTCAGCTGAAAATCTGGTCCATGTGTGCCTAATCCTCTCTCTGATTTGTGGTCTTTTACTGTGAGGCTTTGTCTTACCTACTGCAGTTCTTAGTTTATCTGTATCTTGGGAACTGATGGAATTACTAATGAATGATTTTTTCTCTTATTGTGAACAAATTTCAAATCCTTCGGAACTCTTTGAGATTAAAGGTCATCAAACATTTTCTGTAAAGGCCAGAAAGGAGATTGTTTTGGTTTTGCTGGCCGTTAAAATCTGTTTCACCAATTCAATTTTGCCCTTGTAGGTCAAAAGCAGCCATGGGAAAATAGGTAAACAACAACTATTCACATGTTTCAATAAAACGTTCTAGGAGGGGCTGAGGAGAGGGCCTGGTTGGTTGAGCTCCTGTCTATCACGCATGCAGCCTGCGCTCCACACTCAGCAATGCAAAACCTGGGTGTGAGGGAAAATGCACATAACATCCCAGGTACCAGAGGTGGAGGCATCTGTGGCTACATAGGGAATTGGAGGTTAGCTTGGACTACATAAGAAAGGCCTTGTAACAACACACACATACACTTATTTATTGTAAGCGGAAGTTCTCGGTCCCACCTAGTCTGGACGAATCTCTCCCACCCGTGGTCTCGCAGCCGCTTATAACATAATTACACAGAGGCTTATATTCATTGCAAACTGTATGGCCTATGGCTCCCGCTTATGTTAGCTAGCTCTTTCAACTTAATTCAACCTATTCCTACTCATCTATGTCTTGCCATGTGTCTTCATGGCTTACTGGTATTTTCACGTCATCTTCCTTCTTTGGTGGCTGGATCGTGTCTCCCCTGACTCCACCTTTCTTCTCTCCTCTCTCTCTCCCCACCTGGCTGTAAGCCTTCTTGCCATAGGCCCAAACAGCTTTATTTATTAGCCCGTGGGAGCAACACATTCACAGCCCGCAGAAAGACATCCCACAGCACTCGATGGTGCTCTCAGCATTCGTAGTAGAATCTGGAGGTGAGCAGAGCTACACAATGTACCACTTGTTCATCCATCCGTGCCAAATGGATTGTAGAGAAGGTGGTTGGGACAGCAATGCAAGAAAATTGCTGAAGTGTGAGCAACCTGGCTGTCTCTGGATTCTTACTCGTGGCAGTATTTTAATAAGAAAAACCCTGCTTTGCCCATGATGCCCTTGCAGTGTGCCTAATGCACCTGCAGGGAGGCTTGGCATCTCACGATTTGCCCATTCCACCAACAAGCATGTGAAATAGGAACAACTGAGACCAGTTCCCGGTAACAAAGTCACAGAGCTAGTGATGGGACAGTCCCTGCTAGGACCTGGAAAGTCTAATCAGCATCCATTCACCCAACCCAAATTCCAGGAGGTCAACACAGACAGGAAGGGTTGGAAGAGGGACCAAAAGGAAATACACTGATTTTCTTTTATTCTTTTTCCTACCTTTATGTCTTTAACACATTTGAGTTCATTCTGAATTCAAACAGTAATGCTGTATTATGCACTGCATGATTATTTATTTTATTTGTATTTATGTGTGTGTGCCATCCATGTTCAGGTGCTCATGGAGTCCAGAAGAGGATGTTGGATCCCTTAGGGCTGGAGTTACAGGGGTGGGTGCTGGGAACCAAACGCAGGTCCTCAGAGAGAGTAGCAAACACTCTTAGTCACTAAGCTGGCCTTTTTCTTGTTTTCTTTAAAAAAAAAAGTCTTTACAAAGTGTCTAATTTCTCCCGTGACATTTATGAAATAGCCAAAGATAAATTAAGCAAAGGGATTGTTGCAGTGTTTCATTAAGGGTTGTCATGTTTCTGAGCTTTTTCTCAATGAACATATATTACAGATTACATCCTGAATTCTTCTGCATTATTTTGTAAACTCACTATTTTAGGAGGTTTATTGTTTTATGTTTTTTTATTTACATGAATCTTATTTATTTAAGATCTTTATTTTTGGAGATCAAAGTGTTTTTCTTTTTTAAAGTTTTATTTGTTTTTATTTTATGTGTATAAGTCTTAACTGCATGTATGTATGTGTATCACATTCATGCCAGATGTTCTGGGAGGCCAGAAGAAAGATGCCCTGGAACTGGAGTTACAGAGATGGTTGTGAATCATCATGTAGGTTTGGGGAACTGAACCCAGGTACTCTGTAAGAGCAGCAAGTGCTCTTAACTGCTGAGCCATCTCTCTAGTACCCACAAGAAACTTTTGATATAAAAAGCATACTCATTAAATGGTTTTGGTGAAATATTTTTTTCCTTCTGATTTCACCGACTTCCTAAGGAAATACTCAACATGACAATTGTCAAACTTTATCAGATTAAACAATTGTAGAAAGCATGTTGGCATGCAGAAATTTAAATAAATTAGTTCGGTGTCATTTATATCCTAGGCTAGATTAAAAAGCCATGGGATCTAAAATATTTAAGGCAACAAGATTGTAGTTGTATATAAATTTCATTTGCTATGAAATATTATTTTCCATTTCTCACAAACATTTAAAAGAAAGCACAGCCGTTCTTGACTTCTGGGTAAATTTTCAGACTAGAAGTTGGCTTCTGTGACTTGGTGGAGGAAGAGTGTCAAGTTAAATAGAAATAGGCACTGTTTCAAAGGAAGAGAGAGCCTTGGAAAGTCCCAAAAGGAGGTAATAAGACAGCTGGGAATTGCAGAGCAACAGAAGGAGGAGCACAGAAAAGAAGACAGGTAGCCAGAGGCGCCCAGCAGGGGAAGGAGGCAGAAGCTTATGCAAAAGGTAAGCTGGTGGCCCCTGTGAAATGAGGCTGGCCTTTCTATCCAGAGGACAAGATGCTGATTCTCCACCCCCTCAGCTCCAGTTACATATTGTGGTGGTGTGAATAGGCATGGCCCCCATAGACTCATGTGTTTGAATGCTTGGCCCATTGAGAATGCCTTTATTAGAAGGTGTGGTCTTGTTGGAACAGGTGCGGCCTTGTTAGAGGAAGTGTGAAACTGTGGAGGTGGACTTTGAGGTCTTATATGCTCAAGTTATGCCCAGTATGACGCACAATCTCCTTCCGCTGCCTGCGGATCAAGATGTAGAACTCTCAGCTCCTTCTCCAATACCATGGCTGCTTGCATGCCACCATGCTTCCCACCATGACAAGTATGGACTAAACCTCTGAACTATAAGCCAGCCCCCACCCCATTAAATGTTTTCCTTTGTAAGAGTTGCTGTGGCTATGATGTCTCTTTACAGCAATAGAAATGCTAACTAAGATATCAATCTTGCAGAGACAGCGACTTCCTCTGTTGAATGGTTCACCAGCAGAGAAGTTCCACAGGCTCAGATGGCTGTGGCCAGGTGCCATCTTTATAAGGAACCCAGACCATCATGAAGAGCAGGGGACAGTCACAACTCAGGGAGCCTGTGTTCAACCTACCACAGCTGCAGGACAGAAGCCAGTCCTGGGGGAGCTGTTATGCAGGATGGGGAAGACCCAAGCCTGCCAAGCTCTGAAGTGCGGGCAGCAGGAAGCTTGGCTCACATACTGACATGCATAGGTAGCCTTTCCTTTGATGGTCTGGAGTAGATGTCATCCACTGAGAATAGCGCTTCTGTGTGATAACCGTGAGCCAACCTCTGCAGTCTCCTGTCTGTATCACTGTCTGTACAGCCTGACAACTGCTGATCCACCAGTCATTTCCTGCAATAGAGTGCCTGATGCTTAGGCTCTGAAGATGTGAAGACAGATGCACATGTACAAACCCCACTATGCTGGTTCCTTCCCTCGTTTTCAATCCATTTGGGAGACATCCTCTTGCTGGAACATTCATTACCTCAGAGGCTTTAACTATGAGTCTCAGGAGGGTGGGAGAACCTGCCTAGCCCACAGAAATAACTGGTCAGCAGGGCTCCTGATGCACAAAGAAGGGAGATCATAAAGTGAAGATGGCTCTGACAGCCGCCTGACATTTGTTCAGTACAGGCTGGCTTCCAACTCTTGGGTTCATGTGACCGTCTAGCTTCAGCCTCTCAATTAACTGGCACCATAGGCAGGTTACCATGCCCAGCTGTATCTCTGCTCGTGCTTAATGGCCAGCACAGTGTTCTGAACTCCATCAAGACTGGACATAAACTCATATCACAAGAAGATAAGCCCTTCTTTAAGTGTATAATGAATAATCCAGTTTCAAGAACTGCCTTAAGTTTTCCTATTCTGGACTCGTGGTAAGGAACCGAAGGGTAAAGTCAAAAGAATGTTTCTGATTACATGCATTCATGTGTTCATATATTTATAATCATAGCTTTTGTGAGATATCATTCATACACTGCACATTATTCATCCTTTAAAAACACACAACCTTCTTCCTCTCTCACCCTTTTATCTGAGACAGGGTCTCATTATGTGGCTCTGGCTTACCTGAAACTCCTGTGTAGACTAGGCTGATATTGAACTCATAGAGAGCTGCCTGTCTCTGCCTCCCAAGTACTGGGATTAAAGGTGTGGGCCACCACAACCAGCTCACATAGCTTTAGATGTTGAAATTGTGTTCTGTAATGTGTGAAAATAAGTTATATGCAGTGAATCTTATTTTGTATGGTTGAATTAATAATACAAGCACCTGTCAGCCTATGTACACTTTTAGAATGCCACTTTGCCAAGTATCTCCTAGAATGGCAGTGGTGGTCCATACCTTCCAGAGAGGCTGCTTGCACCCACCTCAAACTTGGCTAATTAAGTAACTACCATAGACTGTTCGCTAGATGCTACAGGTTTATTTTGAAAGTATTATGACCTTTAAATATTCTACTTCATATTTTTAAAATATATAGCACATGATTTCCATAACTCTAGATTTGGGAATGAGCATGTAGAGTGAATTAGTTCTTTAAGGGTCCTCGATAACATTTGGAAACATTTTGGAGCTGTTACAAGTGAGTCAGGGATGCTGCTGTGGTCCAGTGGGTAGAGACTAGGAGTCTGCAAAATGTGCTACAGTACACAGGGCAGTCTTCCCCCAGCAGAGAGTCAGCTGGCCCCAAGTGGCAGCAGTCACAGCTGAGAACTCCTACCTGAAACTAATGCATGAGGCAACACAAGGTGCTATCCAAGGAAAAAGTTGTTAGTTAGAGATACTTCTGCTACAACTGATTGTGGATCGTAGTGCTTTTCCAAAGCAAGAAGATGGGGCCATACCATTAAACGCATCCAGAGAACTGGCTTTGGAGTCGGAAAGACAAGAATGCTATCCAACCAGTTCTAACAAGTCGGAGCTTAGACTGTTAAGTGTAAAATCAACACCTGTAGAAATGTAGCTCAGAGATAGAATCTTTACCTAATCTGTATCAGTCTTGTGCTTCAAACCTCAACACTGAAAAAAAAGTATCACACACACATTCATACACACACACACACACACACACACACACACACACACACACAAAACCGGAAATGTCCCAGAAGTGTTTTGAGAAATGTTAAATGTGGAGATGTTTCTAAGGTCTTAGAACAGTAGCTGCTATTCAAGGAAATCATAGTCAATAGTAACTACTAGAAATGGACGTATGTTTCTTTTTCTTTTTTCCAAATAAGCATTTTTTCTACACTCCTGGACTACCCACGTCCTGGACATTTTCCTGCTCTGAAACCTGCCCGTCCTTGAGCCCTGTCCACTCTCTCTCCTTGGGATGCTGAGTGCTTTCGCTCCCCCTCACAGTCCCACGCTGCAGCTCCATGTGAGGTCCACGAGAGGCTGTTCAGGATGCTTCTCTGTAATCGGCTCCTTTTCAGTTAACGATGGAGTCCTAGACACGACTTGAGATCCTTCTCCGTATCTAAGCTACACTTAGGGAGGCGGGCAGCGTCCCCTATTGTTCCCAGGACTGTTCTTCCAAAGTACGGGGGCCTCCCTGTGAGGATGGGCATGCTGTACTCTAATCCTGTTCTTTATGTGAGGAATGGCAGTTCAAATGACAAGATTCTCATCTGCAACCACAAGCCAGAAGGAAGTGGAGCCATTTTCTGCTTGTATTCTCTTAAGGAAAGAACTATTCTATACCCAGCTATACTGCTTTTTGATAAAGGAAAATAAAAGGTATTTTCAGATAAAAAGAAAAGCTAGCCGGGCGGTGGTGGCGCACGCCTTTAATCCCAGCACTCGGGAGGCAGAGCCAGGCGGATCTCTGTGAGTTTGAGGCCAGCCTGGGCTACCAAGTGAGTCCCAGGAAAGGCGCAAAGCTACACAGAGAAACCCTGTCTCGAAAAACCAAAAAAAAAAAAAAAAAAAAAAAAGAAAAGCTAGATGAAAGCGTTTTTCATGTAGCAGCCATCTTCCTAAAGACGGGTTATTTTAAGTCCTGAAACAGAAAGGAAATGTTCTGAGGAAAGTCTGTGCAACAAAGAAGACGTTTGGTTTTAAAGAAGAGGGGAAGGACGAGAGCTCACAGGAAATGCCTGTCCTTGTGTCAGATGGCCTCGGGAGGACAGGACCACAGTGAAACATACCCCAGGAATAAATGAAAAGGAATGCGGAGGAATGTGGAAATGAGAATCCTAATACGTTTTGTGATAATCAAATGACAATGTGGGCATAAATTGGAATTGCAGGCATGTATCCAACCAAAGCAAGGGGCAGAAGGTGGCAGTGGAATGTGAAATGAACCCTGATGGACACAGTGATGCATGCCAACAGTGACCAGCTTTTCAAAGCAGACAAGCAAATGCCAGGCAGAAATGTTTTGCTGTGCACTAGAGTTCTCTCAAACGATGAACCTTCTTGAGGATCCTGAGGCTAAGCAGCTAAAGGTCAAAGGGCTTCGGTGACCTCAGGTGCTCGTAGGAGAGCCAATGTGATGAGCAGGTACAGAATTGAGGTTGGAACTCTGAGTACAAAGCATCAGAGATGCCATGTGACACTTTGGCCTCTTTCAAGTAGCATTGAAAACACCTTACTATGTGCCTGGTCTAGGTCAATGTGAGCAAAATTTGGTATAGTATGACTGTTTTGCTGGCTTTCCACGAAAAGACCATGTTACATCCTACTGGACATGCTCTCTGCCCTTCAGAAAAGATAAAAGTGGCCTTGCTGTCAGGCTACACTCAGGACAGGGCCTCTCACCATCACAAGGACATTACTTACTATTGTTAATCCCAAAGATGGGAAGAGAAAGACCACCAACCCAAAGCATCATGGCCAAATTAATTCAAGCAAGCAATTCATGAAAGCAAGCTTCTTTAATTCATGTATATGGGCTGTCTCCCACTAAGGTGGAGTTTGAGAGGTCAGCATTGGGTGTGAGGAAGACAAGGTGTTTATAGCTCAGGGGTAGGGGGTTTCCAAATGGGGGATTCGGCAGGCAATAGGTAAGGCTACAGGAGCAGAATAAACAAGTTCGTCCTAATGACCTCCTGAGACAAAGACATGGCTGCAAGGTGGGCATAACAAGGTAGTCACAGGTCATCATCTAACCTTTTGAAACAAAGGTAGGGTGTAGATGTAACCAACGGTCTTATTAAATAAGAAACACAGAGCCGATTTAGAGAAGAAAGCCAAGAGGTCAGAGCTAAGAGCCTCACCCTTCCTGATTCAGGGATCCTCTTCAGCCAAGAGAGCTCTCCGAAAAAAAGGGGCCTCTTCCTGTGTGTATGACTTTATATACTCTAGCTGTTCTGCCTTCTCATTGGTTGTAAACCCAAACATGTGACTGCCTCGTCACTGCCTGAATGTACCGCCCTCCAGGTCCTTAAAGGCGTGTGCCACCGCTGCCACGCACTTGCTATGGCTCTAATAGCTCTGACCCCCAGACAACTTTATTTATTTATTTTTTATTTATTTATTTTTTTTTTTTTTTTGGTTTTTCGAGACAGGGTTTCTCTGTGTAGCTTTGTGCCTTTCCTGGGACTCACTTGGTAGCCCGGGCTGGCCTCGAACTCACAGAGATCCGCCTGGCTCTGCCTCCCGAGTGCTGGGATTAAAGGCGTGCGCCACCACCGCCCGGCGACAACTTTATTTATTAACATACAATTAAAATCACATTTCAGTACAAGTAAAATACCACCACAGTAGGGTTGCAAGATGGTTATAAATAACTTTTTGAAGCAAAGACATGATTGCCATTCCTGGAACAGGTTGTACAGAACCATTTGTAGTTAAAGTTACAGGAGAGACGTAGTCCAATCCTTGAGAAACAGAGGTTTAATCACAAATAGGAATGAATCTAGTTTGTCTTTGTTATAAGATGGCTTTTAAGCCTAAGATGGAGGCAGGCTGGTTCTTCATTACCAGCATGCTCTACTCGAGCCACACCTAGTCCTGTGTGTCTGTTCTCAATCAGCAAGGACATCCTTTCTAGAAAATTCCAGATAAATTCCTCTCTATTGTCTTCACCACAGATGAGTTATTCATCTCTTTCTGAAGACAAGCACAGGCAAGAACATGGGAATCTCGATGACAGGCCTGGTGTGAATCAGGATTAACCCTGAGGCCTGTGAGGTAAAGGCAGACACTCGACTAACAATGAGGTTATCTAATAGTGGGGGATGGAACTGCAAGGCACAGAGGGAAATACACTTGACGCACATGAACAGACTCTGCTGCCTCCTTTACCATCACCTTCAACAAATGCACAGTTAGATGACGTCAGTACCACGCCCCTCCGGTTCTTTGTTAGTATGTTATAATTAGGTTGCTGGTTGTACTCTTATGCTCCAGGACACAGCTTTATACTGAAAGAGTATGACGGAATCCTCCCTCTTCACAGAACTCAAAGGAGAGCAATTGCTAGTGTTCCTCGATGGGCACAGTGTGTGTGTCTCAAGCAGAGAGGCCTAGAGAGCAACCATTTCAGCCTTGCAGGCTAGATAGACCACTCCTATGCCACTAGAGGTCCAGAGCAGTCATGCACGACGAAGTGATCAGAACACCTACATGCTGATGCTGGAGTTGGAAGCCAGGGCTTTGCACATGACAGGCACAGGCTCTGCTCCTGAGCCACACCCCCAGCCCTGAATCAGAATCGTCTCTGTGGATCACAGATCTTCTTATGTGTATCTCCAAACATTATCCTTTTGTTTCTCAAATCACAAAGTGAGAGCATGCTTCGGCCGTTTTATTCATGTACAAAGCCTATTTGACTGTATTCCCCCTCATTACTTTCTTTTGACCCCAACTCATTCCACTTAACTCCTTCTTTTTCTCCACTAGCCCGTCTCCTTTCCTATCGTGTGTGTGTGTGTGTGTGTGTGTGTGTGTGTGTGTGTGTGTGTGTGTGTGTAAATGCGGGGTTATTTAACTGGAACACTGACCCTCACAACCACACCACTGGAAAAAAATGTTCTCCCTCCCTCAACAATCAACTGCCAGTCCCTCCTCAGGGACGGGTGGGGCCTCGTCCGTCCCTCTCCCATCCATGATGGAATGCTGAAGGGCCCAGTCTCGTGCAGGTCTGGTGAGGTAGTCATAGTTTCTGTGAGTCATGCATGCAATGTCAAAGTCATGTCTGGAAGACATCATTCCCCAGCATTCCCTTACATTGTTCCTGTCACCTCTCCCTCTGTTCCCCGAGCCTTAGAGAGGGTGATATACGTGTCTCATGTAGGGCTAAGCACTCAACCATCACTTGTTTGCAGTATTTTTCCATTGCAAACAGAAACTTCTCTGACCGTGGCGGGGGTCTGCAGGAGCAGCAGTCGCTGCCAAGGGTGGGGCCATGGTCTCTCAGAATAATGTTAAAATGTGTGTATCAGTACCTATCAATTATACATCATTGTGCTGGATTACGTTGTGTCAACTTGACAGGAGCTAATCATTTGAGAGGAGGGAACCTCAATAAGAAAACATTCCCATTAGATCAGGCTGTAGGCAAGCCCATGGGACATTTCCTTAATTAGCGATTGATGCGGAGGGCCCTGCCCATTGTGGGTGGGGCCATCCCCTGGGCGGGTGGTTCTGGGTGCTATAGGAGAGCAGACTAAGCAAGCCATGGGAAGGAAGACAGTAAGCAGCACTCCTCCGTGGCCTCTGCATCCGCTCTCGCCTCCAGGTTTCTAATCTGTTTGAGTTCCTGTCCTGACTTCCTTAAATGGTGAACAATGATATGGAAATGCGAGCCAAACAAGCCCTTTCCTTCCCAAGTTGCTTTTGTCATGATGCTTCATCACAGCAGTAGTCACCCAAACGAAGACAATCATAAAGGGTTCCATTATGTCATTTTTATATACACATAATGAATTTGGACCATATTCATTCTCCCCATCCCTCATTGCTCTCACATCCCTGCTAATCTCTTTCCTCTTCTGAGCTAGCTCCCTTTCACTTTTATGGCTTTTTTTCTTCTTTTTTTGTGACCCAGTGAGTTCTACTAGGTCGCTCACCCTAGTATATGGGAGGGTTTCTTTAGGGAGCAGGGCCACCTTACCAGAGGACACACCACTGAAGAAAATGCCTCTCTTTCCCTATCAACCATCAGTTGCATATACATCTTCAGGGAGGGATGGAGCCTCATGCATTCCTGTCTCCATGGCAGGATATTGATGGACCCAATCTTATTCAGGTCCTATGCAGGTAATCACAGCTGCTGTGAGCTCAAGAGTGAAGTGGTCATCTCATGCCTGGACGCTAGGTCCCACACCACTACCCATCTTCCTCTGGCTCTTACATTCTTCCTGTCCTTTCTCCTACAATATCCCCTGAGCTCAAAGATCATCTTTAGCTACACAAAAAAAGACAGTGAGCTAGATTTGGTCCACATAAAGCCATCATTTCCTCACCCCTGAGCTAAAGGAATCATCCTGTTTACTTTTGTTTCCTGCCTCCTCTAGGCATATATTAGTTAGCAAGATTTTTAAATGAGTCAATGCCATCAGTGAAAAAACAGGTATTTCATTTCAATGCAGAGCTTTGCAGTCTGACGAAGGAGTCCATTTTTACAAATCTGTATTTTTAAATCATTTTTGCTGTTTGTTGTTATGAAGATTAAACCTCAGACATACACTAAGAACTCATTCTGCCATGGAGCCTCACATCTAGCTGAAGGCTACACTTTTCACTATTCTCAATAATGAGAATAAGGAGTCTGACTGTAGAACTTTATATCTTTATCTTGCTTTCTAGTCAGGATCCATCTCATTTGACTTTGCGGGGCTTTTTATTTGTTTATTTGTTTTGTTTTGTTTCAGATTTACTATCTTTTCAATTGCTTGTTTGTTTGTATTGGATATTTTTGAGACCAGGTCTCTGTGCATAGCCCTGACTGTCCTGGAACTTGCTGTGTAGATCAGGCTGGCCTTGAACTCACAGAGACCCATCTGTCTCTGCCTCCTGAGTTAAAGACATGTGCCACAGTGCCCAGCAGATTTATTTTATTTTTTATTTATAAGTATATGTGTCTGTGTATGGGTATGTGCATGTGAGTGCTGGTGCCCTTGGAGGCCAGAAGAGGGCATCAGATCCCCTGGAGCTGGAGTTACAGGAGGTTATGAGGCAGCTAATACAGGAGCTAGGACCTAAGTTAGGCTCCTCTGCAAGACAAGTGCCTGTTCTTAACTGCTGAGCCATCTCTCCAGCCTTCATTTGACTCTGTGATAATTGGTTTCAATTTTCTTATTAGAGTTGTGAATATGAGAAAACACAATTTGAAATAAATTTGCCAGTGGAAAAAAAATGAAAAATAAAAGGGAATATGTGACAAACTGCCCATTGGAAATAATCCCATCAGGTAAGAACTGGAAGCCATGGAGACAGTGGGTGTGTGATGCTCCTTCATGCTCAGAGGAAGACCTACAATTACCACCCAGTCAAAGAGAAGACAGCTCAGGCTGTGCGTATGCAAAGGGCCTTCCAGGCTCTGCACTCCGTGCTACTGGAGCAGTGAGAGTATTGTTGACTTAATGTAAGCGTGGCTTCAATAAGAAAAAAGAAAAAAGAAATCTACCACTGTAAATGTAGACTTTGACCTAAAGAGGATCACTGGCAAGTTAAAAGTATAATTTATTAAAATGGCACTCATTAGCCTGGAAAAAAAATATGGCAATTCTGTCCTTGAGTCCCAGGATAAACAATGCCCGTGGAGAGAAAGGCTTGTCAGTTTCTAAATGGCCGTGAGTGACTTCAATCAGAGAGGGTAATTTAGACAGTAAGTGGCATTTCTCAGTCTTTTGAATGATGGAATAAACAACGTCAATGGCCAAAAGTACCCTGTAAGAAAAACAGGCAGACCTGCTCTTTGCATTACCGAGAAGCAGCTAAAGGCTGACTTCACAGAGCTGATCTTTCTATTGTCCCTTTGTGGCACCTTCTCCTTCTGTACATGCAGAGATGGAGCCCGGCTGAGCTTCCACGGCAGGAGGAAGGCTGAGGTGGGGTGGCCCTATGTGCCCCAAGGTGGATTCCACTATGTTACAGCATTTCGACCAAGAGCTTTGAGGGCTCCTGATAGAGTCTAATAGAGAATGCTAGTCTTCCATGAGGTACTTTGAAAGTAGTTTCTTCTGCTCTGTACTTTCATTTTCTTCCTTTTAACACTCTCTGATGCAGAAAAGGAGTTTTAAATTTTACCAAGTCCAGTGTATGAATATTTGTTTAGTGAATTATATTAGATGCTACATCTTAAAACCTTTGCCTAACCCTAGGTTACAAAGATTCCCTCCTAGAAATTTCATAATTTTAGAGTTTAATGTTTGTTGTTGTTTTTGAGTTTTTGAGGCAGCTATGTAGCCTAGGCTGGCCTCCAATTTATGGCTCTCTTGTCTTGACTTCCAGAGTGCTGGAACTGCAGGCGTATGTTACCACACCCGGCCTTGGTTGTAGGTTTTATGTGTAGGTCAATACACAAGTCAGTTCTTTTGCATGTGACACACTCCAAGTAATTTTTTTAACATATAGTGAAAGACACAGATTTGGGTTCATTTTTTAATTTGTATGTAGGTTTAGCATCATTTGTAAAAGACTCTACTTTCTGCACAGAACATTGTACATTTGAGTCAGCAATACATATTGACTCGCACATGCGCATGTGCATGCACACACAGGCATACACACACACACACACACACACACACACACACACACACACACACACACACACACACACTCTGCTTGCTGGATCCCTGTATCTGAACTAGCAATGTACATTTGCTTCAGCGATACATATTAGCTCTCTCTTTCTCTCTCTCTGCTTGCTGGATCCCTATATCTGAACTAGAAATGTACATTTCCTTCAGTGATATATATTAGCGCTTACACACACACACACACACACACACACACACACACACCACACACACACTGGCTGGATCCCTGAATAGTGTGTTTCTGACTGTGGACTGTATCACTCCCCTAATGGCCACCTGCATTACGGTAACTTCTCTGTCCTCTGTTCTCCATCATTCTCATCTGTCCCATCTACACATTTTCTCTTTCCCACTTTGTCAATTTCCACTCTTCCTTTAAAATTCCACCTTCTTCAGAATCCCATATTTATGGTCACTGCAGGGAACCATGGCCTTTGATGGCTCTTCAATTTTCCTCTCGTCTCTGCCGGCGAAGGGAACTGTGAGGCATTTTATTTCTGCCTGCATTTATATCACCCTCAATGTGTAATTCACGCTCTGCCCTTTTCCCCAGTGTTTCTCAGCAAACCATTTCCCTTTTCATTTGTTTTGCTCCATTGACGGCATCATGATGGGGAGGAAAGTGGGCCACACCTCATCTGAACTCTGCTTCACAATAGGCTCACAACCTGCTTCAAGATGCAGTCGCTGGGGCTTGGTCTCTGCATCCGAAAACCAAAACTATACTAACAACTTCCCATGTTTGCTGTCAACATTAGGCAAGGTATCATTGCTAGTCTGTGCACTTTGTCTACTCTTATCCCCGACATATGGTAGGTGCCTAATGCACTGATGTCCTGTTACGCATCTTCCAGTCATTCTAATAAAATGCAGCTATTAGAAATGCTAGCCACCCAGCCTAAGTGGCCAGAGCTATAGTCTAATCCACCATTCCCTATGGTGGTATTTTATTTGTACTGAAATGTGATCTTAATTGTATGTTAATAAATAAAGTTGCCCGGGGGTCAGAGCTATTACAGCCATAGCAAGTGCGTGGCGGTGGTGGCGCATGCCTTTAATCCCAGCACTTGGTAGACAGAGCTAGGTAGATCTCTGTGTGTAAAAAGATACAGCCAGCATTGGAGACACACGCCTTTAATCTCAATCCCAACCATAGAAGACATGGAAGTCTTTACAGACAGGCAGTGACGAGGCATGGGTTTACAACCAATGAGAAGGCAGAACAGAAAGGCTATAAAGACAAACACACAGGAAGTAGCCCCTTTTCGGAGAGCTCTCTTGGCTGAAGCAGGAAGGGTAAGGCTCTTAGTTCTGACCTCTTGGCTTTCTTCTCTGAATCGGCTCTGTGTTTCTTATTTAATAAGACGGTTGGTTACATCTACAATTCCCCAGAACCTGCTAGCCAAAAACTAACAACATTTTTAAGACTGCTGATAGTGCAGAAATATTTTAACTTAGAATAAAATAGATGTTGGGTACCAAAAGGGGATTCAGAGATGATCTGAATCTACTCTAGATTTGTTTTGCTTTTAATTCATTAAATACTAAAATAACCAAGAATCCCAAGATCCCTAGCCCAGCAGACATTATCACATTTCAGACCATTGAAATTCTAGCCTCTGTCTTCTAGCTGCTGTTTTGTAGCTATATCACAACTTTTAAAGAAAGATTTATTTGTTATGTATACAATGTTCCGCCTGCATGTAATGCCTGCACTCCAGAAGAGGGCACCAGATCTCATTACAGGTGGTTGTGAGCCACCATGTGGTTCTGGGACTTGAACTCAGGACCTCTGGAAAAGCAGCCAGTGTGCCTAACCTCTGAGCCATCTCTCCAGCCCCCTGTATCACAACTTTAATAATTTCTTTTGTTTTGTTTTTGCAGTCCTTGGGATAGAACCCAGGGCTTTCCACATGCTATGGCCTGAACTATATAGACCCCAGCCCAAATTCATTCTTATCTATGCACAGCAAACTTTTACGATGGACTCAGGAGAGTGAGGTAGGAAGACCAAGCTCTAAGTCTGACAAAGGTTCAGAGTGCATTCAAGACCAGCCTAGGAAATTCAGTGAGACTGTCTCAAGATAAAATGGGGAAAGAGGGCTGGCGATATATTTCAATGGTCGAGTTCTTGCCTAGCATGCACAAAGGCCTAAATTTATACCCAGTCCAGCAAAAAGAAAAACCTAAAAAGCATCTAGGCACTCTATCATAGCTAATTGAAGCTACTAGGTCAAGAATGTTTAATTAAGGCTGCTAGAAACTTACTTAAAAACCCATCAACTGGGTTGTTTGGATCTTTGGATGCTCCAAGCTAGCATTAGCCTAAGCCTTATTTAACAAATGTTTAGCTGCACTTGCCAATGAAGGAGCGACTAGCCAGGTGTGACTCCCTATGTATGAGAGAGAAGCTGTAAGCAAAAGGGTGCCCCATTTTAAAGAGTCCCAAAGAAAGACTATAAAGTGTCTATTACTAGAGTCACAATTAATGGAATGATAACATTTTGGAAATACTGGATTAAATACATTATTATAGTTGTTTTTGTTGTTGTTGTTGTTGTTGTTTTATGTAGGTCATGGAGCTAGAGAGGTGGTTTGGTGGTTAAGGCACTGGCTGTTTGATTCCCAGAACACTGGGATTTGATTCCCAGCATCCACATGGCGGCTCACGACCATTTTTGACTCCAGCCCTAGGGGGTCCAATTGCTTCTTCTGGCCTTCATGGGGACCAGACATGCACGTGGTACACAATCATACATGAAGTCACACATACACACATACACATGAAAATACATAAATAACTTTAAAATGTGGTTCATTATTTTTTTATTGTCTCTGTGTGGTTCTCACTGTATTTCTACTGAACAGTGCTAGTCTACAGTCTAGAAATGTGTGAAATACTGTGATGCATAAAGCTGGTGGATAATTATACCCGGGGCTCGTTAGGACTTAGCAAACACGTTGTAATGTCATTAGTGAGAGGGTGCACATGTGGCTGCCTGAGCAACCAGACAGGGCGGTACAGAAGGTTCATTCACAAGACGCAACGAATGTGAGCCCCCACATTTCTGCAGAGGAACCGCCAGTGGCTTAAGCTGTGGACACATGTGCCACACCCTGCCAACGCGACCTTGCACTCAGCTGTTACTCTTCCCTGAAGCCTGCCCCCCAGGGTTCTGCCACTAATGGCTCACAGTCGGATCCCTTTTAAAGTGAGATTACACTCCCTCCAGGATACGTTGCTCGTGCTGACTTCTTGAGAGTTTTTAGTTTTTCACTCAACCTAATACCCATTTTTATTACTGTCTTGGCTTTGAATGGTGAGTTACGGACAATGCCATGAGGTGATTAGTAGAACCATAAGGGTTTTTTCTAGTCATGATCAAATTTGAGTGTACAAAAAAAAACCACTCAAAGACGGAAACTTTTTCCATTATGAAAAACGTAACGGTGGGCCTTCAAAAAATTAAAATAAAACTAACCATGTAGAAAACAGAATACCCAGATGTACCACTCCTAGGAATGAACACACCTGAAGGATTTTAAGTCCGCATACCACAGTGTTTGCCGGAGCTCCATCCACAAGAGCTAAGTTATGGAATCAGCCTAGGCACACACTAACAAAAACGGACAAAGAAAAACAGGGGGCATATCCACAGTGGAGTTTTCTTCAGCTGTACATAAGAACGAAATGATGTTATTTGCAGGAAGATGGATGGAGGTCATCATGCTAATTGAAGTAAGCAAGACTCAAAGACAAATGTCACATTTTCTTTCATACACAGAATCTAGATTCAAATATGTGTGTGTGTGTGTGTGTGTGTGTGTGTGTGTGTGTGTGTGTGTGTGTGTGTGTATGCAGAGGGGGATTTTTTTATTTGAGGGAGAGGAAGTCAGGGGTGTGATGGAAATGGAGGGGGTAAACATGAGCAAAGTACACTGATGTATGTATGTGAAATATTGCAGTGGAGTCCATCATCCAATTAAGAAAAAAGGGAAGTTTTAATCCTAGAGCCATCATACTGACAATATGATAACAGATAAGTGAAGAATGTGTCAAACACAGAGAGTCAACCTCATGAAAGTATAGAAACTGGGGGTCAGAGAGACAAGCCCTGGCCGGGTCCACCTACCCTGAGAGAGCAGGTGGAGGGTTGTAGCTCTGGACACAAGTGTTAGCCCTGGCCAGCTCAGCATGGTTTACCACAGCTAACCTAGTGTCCAGTGTTTCCCCAAATACCAGTGTTGACCTAGTCCCATTCCGGGAAGGTGCTGACGCCAGCAGGGTGTCCCCCTAACTTTCACTTAAAATATATTTAAGAATATAGTGACTGTGTAACAGTAGTACAGGTGTTATCAGTACATGTACTTAAGAACGTCTATTGAGGGCGGTGGTGGCGCACACCTTTAATCCCAGCACTCGGGAGGCAGAGGCAGGCGGATCTCTGTGAGTTCAAGGCCAGCCTGGTCTCCAAAGCGAGTTCCAGGAAAGGAGCAAAGCTACACAGAGAAACCCTGTCTCAAAAAACAAAAAAAAAACAAAAAAAAAGAACGTCTATTGATGTGTTAGGACTTGTGTGAGGTCATCCAGCACATGACCACCTGATGTTCTAATCTCACATTGGTACTAAAGGTCAGGTAACTGCTACTGTGACTCAGTATTTTTATCTATAAAATGGAGATAAAAAGGTCTATCTCACAGAATTTTATAGGCTCTAAATGAACTAACTCATGGAAAGAGTTAAGAATAGTGCCTATGAGAAAGCAGCCAATATTGTTACACAGTGAGGAAGGTGAAGGTGAACTGGGACATACATTAAGGGCTCACTGATCTATGCTCATTTTCATGTACAATTTTAATGCACATTTATAAAACGTTGGCTATTTTTTAGTTCAGGCACTTAGTCTATGAAATCATAGTTTATTATCTCCTTCAATCCAAGACTATACTTCATTTCCCAAATTCCACTCTTTTCAAGCCTTTCAACACATTGTAACTGAAGAAGTATTGCTATGGTTATGTGGTCAGGGCTCAAGATGCATCCGTTAAAGCATGAATGAAGTGAATTAGAGAACCTTTGTGTTAGACATCAGGTCATCTCGAATGTTCTTTCTGTTCTGAGTTTACAGCAGTGGTTTATTGGTAAATGTTTAAAACCAGCTATTGAGGGGAAAAATCTGTGTCTTCAACATTTAACCCTTAGAGAAGTAAAGGGACTGGAGGGGGGCTGGTGAGAAGAGGGACAAGAGGGGGTGATGGGTGAATATGACCAAAGTACATTATAAACGTTTATAAAATATCCTAATGAAACTTACTAGTTTTTTCAACTAATTTATGGAGATAAAAACAGGAAATAAAATATAGTATACTACATCTGCTGGAGCCTTTGCAGCAGTTAAAGACTCCATGGGCCCGGATGGGAAAGAGCCCCAAGGCATGTTATTAGGTGGAAAAGCACACTATCACCACTTTTTCCCCCTTAAACAGGATTTTACTATGGAGCCCCAGCTGGCATAGAACTCACTATGTAGGCCAGGCTTGCCTTGAACTCGGAGATCTGCTTGTCTGTGCCTCTTGAGTACTGGGATTAAAGGAGTATGCCACCATGCCTGGATCAAGATGCCACTTTTAGAAAAACGAAAACCAAACCAAAACATCTACATGAAGCACCCTAAAATTAGATATTAAAAAAAACAACAACAACCCTGACTCTACTCAATTTCAAACCATCCATGTGATGTTACCGCATAGCAAGTCAGAAGGGGACACTGGATAACTGGCTCCCTAAACCAGGAATACGCCGCCTCACACACTGCTCATGTCCATACTCCGCAGTGCCCTGGTTATAACATGTCTTAGGCAGCACCGTGTTGACCTGTTCCCTTCACTAATGGGTCTCAAACTGTGGTCTCCCAACCCAAAGCATAAGCATCATCTGAGAACTTATTAAAAGGGCATGAGGCTCCACCTCATGTTTCTTAGACACTTTGAGACTCACTGTGCCCTCAAAGAAGCACTGACGTTGTTTGAGAATCCCTGCCGGCCACCATTGCAGTTACTTCTGAAGGGAAGGAAGTCCCAAGGAGCTTTTTACTGCGTTAGTTAGCTCACCAACACTAGTGTTGCTTTTCTGATTCAGATTTCTAACTACAGGTTCTAAAATTGTGGCTCCTGCATTCCCAGAGCCGAAGAGATGCCTGTGCTTCTTTGTTCACCTTAGTGCATGCACAATAGCCGGGAAGTGAAAGCAGAGTGAGTGCCCATCATCTGATGAATACAGGAAATGAGGTACTGTTCAGACACACAGAGATGGACTCTGGTCATGAGCACCATTGCAGATGGAACTGGAGTTGGTAGGCTCCATGAAATAAGCCAGACACAGGACAAGCTACCATGACGTCGCTCACATGTAGAATCCAAAACATTTGATCTCGTGGCAGTTGAAAGTGGAATGGTGGTTACCACAGGCTGGAGAAAGTAGTTGGGTAGGGCCATGGGGAGAGGTTAATCCACCAGGACAAGTTGTAGTTAGCAGCGAGAGGGTAGCTACCTATATTAATGCACTGCACATTTCAAAAAGCTGAAAGAGAGATTTCTTAATGTCTTACTACAAAGAAACAGTCAATAGGGAAACCGTGTTTAACCTGATTTAAACACTATACAGTGTATATATGTGTTGAGACATCATGTTTTACATTATCATGTAGAGTTCTGTGTTTCTATGTCTCTGCTAAAAATAAATTTAATTGGCTGGGCAGTGGTGGTGCATTCCTTTAATCTCAGCACTCAAGAGGCAGTCAGGTGGATCTCTGTGAGTTCGAGGCCAGCCTGGTCTACAGAGCGAGTTCCAGGACAGGCACCAAAGCTACACAGAGAAACCCTGCCTCAAACAAACAAACAAGCAATAACAAAAACCACACACAAAAAAAAAAAAAATGAAAGAAAGAAAGAAAAAAGGAAAGAAAGAAAGGGATACCAAGCCACTGCTCTTAGGAGCAGGAAAGTGAATATTCCTTCTAGTGTTCCAGGCTTTATTTGCTGTAAGAAGCTCTGAGAAGGGGGAGCCAGGAGCTACTAATTATGACTTCTTTTACTTCTGGAGAAAGCACCATGGGTACAATTCCTCTATTAAAGTAGACGGATGCCTGCTGCTTTGGTGACCTTGTGAATCTTCTCTGTTGTTTCTTTGTTTGTTGGTTTGTGAATTACATGAATGTAGCCTTAAATTCAATTATACCATACGGCTATTGGCAGAGAAGTATACATTTTCCAGCATGCTGTGAGAGCATTTTGGTGAAGCTCGGAGATGTCCGAAGGCACAGCCTTCTATTCTGGTAGGGGTCTTGCTCTAGCACATATTCATCCAACTGTGAAGATATTTTCAATAGCAGAAGCATTTTCTGTTTGGGGAACATTCATTTTTTTTCTTCAATGCATTGAGCTAAGAAAGATCTGCTTTCCTACAACAGCCACAATTTGGCCTGAATTCTAATGAGAACTTAGGCTCCTCCTCCCCAATTCTGCCCTCTTTTCCCCTTTCTCTGATTCTGCTCTCTCTCTGTCTCTATCTCTTCTTTCCTTTCCCTCCCTCTCTCCCTCCATCCCTTCCTCTCTTCCTCCATCCCCTCCTCTCCCCTCCCCCTCTCTCTGTCTCTCTCTCTCTCTTCCTCTCCTCTCTCTCCTCCTCTGTCTCTCTCTCTCTTCTCTCTCCCCCATCCCTGTGACCTTTTAGATTTTGGGAAGGCTCACAGGAGGCTTTTCTACAAATCGAACTTCCCCCTCCTTTTAGATGTTCTTTATTTAATATATATGAGTCTCAGGCTTGGTACCATGTTGTCACTTATTCATTTAATGATGAGGTCCAGCTACATAGTCCAGGCCACCTTTGAACTGTTCTTCTTCTGCCTAGGCCTCCCAAGCGCTAGGGCTACAGATGCGCTCCGCCACACCTGGCCCACTCTGTGTCTTCCTGATGCTCTTCGATTGATTAATGTCTTACTTAAAGTATAATCATTCAGGGCCAGGGAGATAGCACAGGGTACAATGTTGTCCTTCCCCAGAATCCACACAGTAGAGGGGAAAGTGTGACTCCCTCAAGTTGTCCTCTGACCTACACACACACACACACACACACACACACACACACACACACACACACACACACTCACACACACACACATACACACCTCACATTAAATAAATTGGGGTCCAATCCAGACAGTCTCTTGACAAGCCCAGACTGCTGTGATTTTCAGCTTTGTCACAAGCACACTGCCCTCTTCACATTTGAGTTTATAGTCCCCTGTTGTCACTAACCGATTGCGTGGTCCTTACCTACCTTCCACTTGGATCGATAATTAGCTCTATGTGTAAAGTCCATATTTATTCCTATTGCATTATTACCTTGTTTGCTTGGATCCTAACACCCAAAATAATAGCATTCTTTTGCAATTTGTCATCTAGCTTCACACTTTTTCTCCCTCCTGGGTGTGTGCCTTCCGTCGTCCTAACAGCAGGTCCTGCCCCTCTGCATAAAATCACTGAAAACGCAATTGAACAAGACAAAGCCAACTGCTTCCCTTCTCTTCTAATCAATTATTGAACAGCAAAGCTTGGAAGCAGAACAGAACGTCCAGGTGGAGCACCAGTTAAACATTGACTTCCACTTGACATTGCTCCAATGTCACTCTCTGCGGATTCAACTGGAAAGGGAGGGCAACGCAGCAACTGGAGATAATTCTAGGAATTGCTTAGAATGCCTAATGGGAACCAAGTACTGGAACTATGGATTCCCATGCGTTGATGCATTCAGAGCTAGGAATTTACAAACAGTTCAATGTAGAGCCTTTAGTGTTCGTTTGGACTCATTGAATTTGCAGTTACACTGTACTAAAAACCAGAGTTAGAAAATTTGTTTTGAGCTTTTTACTGAGATATTTTATGATGATAAACATCTTCCCCAAATGGTTCCTTAAACATTCAAAATTTTAAATGATACAAAGAACACTTTTGGAAGATATCTTGTTTAGCACAGAGCATCAGCAGAGTTTCAGCTGTGAAGACACTTGTGAGCTGTGTGGTTGTGTCAGCTCCAGGGATGAAGGAAGTCACACACACACACACACACACACACACACACACACACACAGAGAGAGAGAGAGAGAGAGAGAGAGAGAGAGAGAGAGAGAGAGAGAGAGAGAGAGAGAGAGAGAACGAGAGAGAGAGAGAACGAGAGAGAGGGGAGAGAGAGAGAGAGAGCTGGGAAGATGATTGCTCAGTCAGTATGCACTCACACAAGTATGAGAACACGAGTTCAGGTCCCCTGAAGCCTTGTAAAGTCAGACGCGATTGCATGCGTCTGTAAACTCAGTGCTGTCATGGTGAGATGGGAGGCAGGGACAAGAGAATCCCTGGAAGATCTTGAGCCAGCTTGTCTGGATACATGGTGTCAAGTAAGACAGCCTGTATCAAACAAGGTGGAACACCTGAGGGTCTCCTCTGACTCCCACATGTGCTCAGCGGCAAGCATATACCAGCACTCACCCATGTGGACACGCACAGGCACACACACACACACAAATTTAAAAAAAAGGAAAAAATGTGTTCTCAACTGGATTCTACTTGTAGAATGAAATTAAATTTGTGTCTCTCCCTGCACAAAAATCAATTCAAAGTGGATTAAAGACTTTAGTGTAAACCTGAAAAAGACTCCAATAGCACAAGAGTTAACAAATAGAATAAACATGAAATTAAGATGCTTCCATAACAACAAAGAAAACAATTACCACAGTGAAGAAACAGCCAAAGGAAGCGGGGGTGTGTGTGTGTGAGGGGGGGTCCTTTGCTAACTACACCTTAGACAAGGTATTTTTTTTTTCAAGACAGGGTTTCTCTGTGTAGCTTTGGAGCCCATCCTGGATCTCACTCTATAGACCAGGCTGGCCTCGAACTCACAGAGATCTGCCTGCCTCTGCCTCCCGAGTGCTGGGATCAAGGGCGTGCACCACTGCTGCCCGGCCTAGACAAGTTATTGATTTCTAGAATACATACAGAACTGCCGAGGCTAACGTCAATAGAAAGAAAAAGAAAATCCAATCAGTAAATGGGCTAACGAACAGAATAAACAGTTGTCAAGAGAAAAAATACAAATGACCAATAATACTTGAAAAGGTGTTTAACGCCCTCGGCCTTCAGGGCAACACAAATGGGAATGACTTCTAGACTGCATCTCAGCCAGTCAGAACGGCCGGCATAAGGAAACGGGTGAGCACGGGCACTGGTGAGGCTGCTGATGAGAATGTCAGCTTGTACAGACACCTGTTCTCTTCAGCCACATCCATGTACTCTCCTCTCATCCTCCCAACTCTTCTTCCGTCTCTTATCTTTATCCTTTCTTCTGTTTAACTTCATCGTAACCTTCCAGACATTTAGCAGTCTCTAAAATCTTCAGACCCCAACATTATCCCAACCTTCTCTTTCTGGATACTTTATCCACATTTTTGAAAAATTCAATGTTGACTTAATACTTAGTCTTTATCCTCATCCACCATACTCCCCTCCTACTCCCAATCTTAATAACTAAAATCTTAATCTATGCTGTACTATCCTTGGTTGTCTATCCTCCAATAGTTATTGAAGTCCAAAGGGTCACGGTCACTGATGGCTAGTCTGGATCTGCATAGTGCTACGATCAAGCAGCTGTGGTTGCTCTCCCAGCTAATAGACTACTCAAGGAACAGTATAAGGATTATACCAAGTACCCTAAGACCCCGGACCGTTTCAGAGCTGGGGATGGAATTTCCAGTCTCATGTGTGCTAGGTAAGGACTCTGCTGCAGACTCTGGAATAATTTTTAGCAAAGAAAGGATACTGAAAGCAGCAAGATAGAAACGCCAAGTCACTTACAAAGGTAAAGCCACCAGAATAACAGTGGATCTGTCAACCAAAAGTTCAAAATCCAGGAAGCCCCTTGGAAGACAACTGCCAGCCCAGAACATCTATACCCAGAAAAGTAACCTGCCAGGAGCCATGTGACTTCTTTGCAGGACAAGGCCTGAGAATAGCAGGAACGAGTTCTCCTTGTGGCAAGGCCCTGGAGAATCTGACCCATTTTGGCAAGGCCGATGGATGGTTTGCTGCATAATTCCGGGCATGACTCTAGGTGCCTATGTGCTACCCGCTCTCTTGGCTCTCCTTATACAAACCATAGTGCTGGCTGCCTCTGGTTTCACTTTCTCAAAGCTATGGATAAAATAGCTATTACAAGAGAAAAACATCCCTCTGACGACTCTCCTCTGGGTAATCCAGAGGGAATATTGTTAAAAATAGACAGTGGGCCTGATTCAGCTCCTAAAGCCTTTGATGTTTCAAGTGTGACTATGAATTTAGGATTCTCAAGAACAGGATGTTGCTTTTCCAACACACTGTATGACTAGCCTGAAAGTGTCGCAGTAGTTCATGATAATATTACAAATCTGCACAATCTCTGGAGAGAATGATTTTAACCACAGGAGTCTAGGAGAAATGCTAATAAATAGATGATATTGGGAGTTAATGGGAACAGTCTAGAGACAGGGAATGAAGCAGATTCATAGAAACCCACAATGCCCTCCTTTCTAACGGCTGTGCCAATACTGTAGGAAGTTGAGAAGAAGGGGGCATGAGAACTAGGGATAAGGAGTGCCAATTATTAGAAGTAAGTTTCCAAGTTACGGGGCCTATAAGATAAACGGAAAAACCTGGAAGAGATAGAGTAGTACAGAATGTAGAATGGATTGATCCAGCTTTGGCTGGTGAGCTGACTGTGAGAACTCAGGCCCTACCAGATGTAAATATGAACCACTAGAGACAAAACTGTCTCTCACTCTGCATGGCGCTGTAACCACAAATGCTGCCAAGTGGGCACACTGTTCTCCCTGCAGGTGTGCCTAGTGAGAAAACTTCGTCTGTGACCTGCAACACTGCTTATGCTTCTAACAGTGGAGCTGTGAATCAAGTAGGTAATGGTCACAGGTGGGACGGTTGGGGGACAGAGGGGAATGAGGTAGAGGCAGAAACCGGCAATTATTGTAACCATTATTAGAAACTTCAGGAAACAAATTTGATTGTAAAACTGTTCGTGCAAACTATTGAAACTGTATAAATAAAAACAGCCCAGTATATAAAAAAAAATATACTGGGGCCGCTTGTTTGAAACAGGTGGTCATGGTTTCTTCACGGTACCCCGGCTTCACACATCTATCCCACATCGTCGGACTCATTTGGAGCAAGGGTCTCTGCAGCTACCTGTTACAATTGAAGGAAAAATAAAAACTTTTCATGATAAGATAAAGGGCTTTATGACCACTGAGCCAACTCTACAGAAAACAGATGAAGAAACCGTCATACTAAAGAGAAAACCAAATCCATCTGTAAGGCCCCAGGCAGGAATAAACCGCACTAGATCAATAATTCAACAAAAGGGGGGAACACATACTGCAAAATTAACAGGAAGGCGGGAATCAATATACATCTCTCAATAATAACTGACTATTAATGGTTTCAATTCTCCAGTCAAAAGGCACAGACTAGGAGACTAGACTCAAAAGAAGGCACCATCCATCTGCCATTTCTGGGAAACTCAGCTCACCACAGAAGACAGAGTACCATAAGGCGAAAGTGGGAAAATGTTCCACGCAAAGGGACCAAGAAAACAAGAGGTGTCACTGTTCTAATATATAAAAAGATAGGTTTCAAAGCAAAACCGGTGAGAAAAGATAAAGAAAAAGATAAAAGATAAAGAAAAGATTTTCAATCATGGTCTCGATATCTCTTGCTCATATAATCCCTCCTCTCTCTCTCGACAATTGGACTCCTGGAGCTCCACCTGGGGCTTGGCCATGGATCTCTGCATCTGCTTCCATCAGTCACTGGATGAGAGTTCTATCATGACAGTTAAGTTGCTCAGCCATCCGATCACCAGAGTAGTTCAGCTAGGGCTTTCTCTCGACCATTGCCAGTAGTCTATAGTGGAGGTATCTTTGTGGATTTCTGGGGACCTCTCTAGCACTCTGCTTCTTCCTATTCCCATGGGGTCTTCATTTATCATGGTATCTCTTTCCTTGTTCTCCCACTCTGTTCCTGATCCAGCTGGGACCTCCCACTCCCCTAAACTCTGGGACAAATAGCCAAACTAGTGGAAACGCATGAACTGTGAACCAATAGCTGAGGAGCCCCCATAGAACTGGACCAGGCCCTCTGGATAAGTGAGACAGTTAATTAGCTTGAACTGTTTAGGAGGCCCCCAGGCAGTGGAACCGGGACCTGTCCTTGGTGCATGAGCTGGCTTTTGGAACCTAGGGCCTGTGCTGAGACACTTTGTTCAGCCTTGGTGTAGAGAGGAGGGGACTGGACCTGCCTCAACTGAATCAACCAGGCTGGGCTGACTCCCCAGGGGAGACTTTGCCTTGGAGGAGGTGGGAATGGGGGGTGGATTGGGGGGAAGTCTGGGGGGTGGGAGGAGGGAGGACAGGGGAATCCGTGGCTGATATGTAAAATTAAATTAATTATAAAATAAAAATATTTATTTTTAAAAAAAGAAGCTCATTTCCTACTGATTAAAGGAATAACTCACAAAGAGGATGTTAAAACTCTGAACAAATATGCCTTGAACACAGGAGCATTTGATTTAATAGAACAAAAACTTCTAAATGTAAAGTCACAGGTTAACCCTAGCACAATAGGAGTGAGTGGGTGACTTCAATACCCCACCATCCCCAATTGACAGGCCATTCTAACAAAACAAAACAAAACAAACAAAAACTCCAAAGATTTTAATTCACTGATGTCAGAGATAAAATTAACCTAACAGAAGGATCCATCCAAACCCTGCAGAATATACATTCCTTTCTACAGCCCACAGACCTTTCTCTTAAGTAGACCATGTTTGAGGACACAGAGTAAACTAATCACAATGAAATAAGGCTAAAAGTCAACAAGAGAACCCCTGGAGAGGACACAAACTCAAGGAGACTAAATAACACACGACTGAACAATGAATGGGTCTGTGAAGACATCAAGGAGGAAATAAAAAACGTCCCTAGAATCAAATGAAAATGAAAGCACAGTAAACCAAACCTTTGGGATACAGCGGAAGTTCTAGGAGGGGAGTTCATGGCTCTAAGTGCCTGCTTAAACCAGAGAGATCCCAAATAGATAACTTAATGATACACCTTGTAGATCTTGGAAAGGAACAGGCTAAATCCCAAATTAGCACAGGAAAGAAATCATAAAGATCAGGGAAGAAATCAGTGAAATGGACACAAAACAAAACACTACAACCCCCCCAAATTAATAAACCAATGCTGGTTCTTTGCAAAGATAAATGTGATAGAAAAACCCTTAGCCAAACTAATCAGCAGAAAGAGACAGAAGACTCAAACTAATAAAATTAGAGGCAAAAGGCAGCCATTACAATACACACCGATGAAAATCAGAAAATTAGGACTAACCTAAAAAACACGTTTACTACATTAGAAAATCTAAAAGAGATTTATTTCTGGACAATTATGACCTACAATTAAGACTACAATTAAGCTAACATGAGATAAATTGTCATTTTTCTAAATGGACATGATGTCACACTACTTTGTAAGCATTTTATTTTTTTATTTTTTTTTTTTATTTTTTTTTTTGGTTTTCAAGACAGGGTTTCTCTGTGTAACAGCCCTGGCTGTCCTGGAACTTGCTTTGTAGACCAGGCTGGCCTCGAACTCACAGAGATCCACCTGCCTGTGCCTCCTGAGTGCTGGGATTAAAGGTGTGCACCACTGCTGCCCGGCATTTGTAAGCAGTTTTTATAGCCAGAGATTTGTGCTGCTGTCAACACTGGTCAAGGAAGACTCTTTCTTGCAGAAGACAATGGTTGAGGAAGCAACTCAACTGGTCAAAGTACTTAGAATATAAGTACTGTGAGTGCTCGGCCCTAAGTGGGACATTATTCTAGTTTTATTGCTGTGATAAAATATCCTGGCGAAAAGTACTTTAGTGAGGACTTGGTTGTTTTTGTTCACAATTCCAGGTTGCAAGTCAATCTTTGAAGGTTAGTTAGTCATAGAAGCAGGATTCTGAGTCAGCTGGACATGCCATATTCACAGTCATGAGCAGAGAACGACAAATGAAATCATTCTTTCAGCTAGCTTTCCCCAGGGTCCAGCTGATGGGCTGAGTCCTTTTACATCAATTGACAATCTAGACGATCCCCCGCGCCCACATGCACATAAACCAATCTAATCCAGATAACTCCTCAGCCGAGTCTCTCTTTCCAGGTTATTCTAGGGTGTTGTAAGTTAACCGTTTAAAATTAACTAGCATAATACACCCCTGGACAGCCTGACACACAGACAGACACACCACTTTAAGCTGTAACTTTCCACCCTTGTCCCCAAGGTCTCATGTTGATCTCATAACATCTTTAAAGTCTAAAGTCTTTTAACTGTGGACTCCTATAAAATAAGAAGCAAGTCGCATACTTACTCCAAAAAGGGAAGAATGGAACATAGTACAGAAACTATTGCAATTAAGCAAAACCAAAATCCAGCAGTGTAAGTACCAAATCCTGTGATTCAAAGCCCAAAGTGTAGCGCTCATCTTCTGAGCCACAAACGGCTCCGGTGGCCTCACCTCTCCAGCTCTACCATCAGTAACACGGAGTTTCCCTCTTAGGTCAGGGTCCATTTCATACCTGCAGCTTTCCTTGGTAGAGGACCCCCAGTCCTGGCGTCTTCACTATCCTGGGGTCTCCAATGCAAACTAGGGTCTCCCTTCACCAAGGACCTCTCAGGGCCTCTTTTTACAGGGCCTGCAATCATTCAACAAGGTAGCAAGCCTCAGCTACTCTCTATGACCCCCGCCCCCAGTCTTGCATGCCTCATGCCTCCCAAACAAGTATTGCTTAGGTGACTGTTCCATTTCCAAGCTCTGCTGAGGTATAGCCTGCCTCCTTGGGTAATGCTGTAACTGCTTTTGTGTGCCTACGCTGAGGAAACAGTTTACTCTTGTCCAGATGAATCACAGAAGCTTAATTTCAGTGATGTTGGTCTCTTTGACCATCACCTCCAGCATAAGAAGCACATAACAGATCTCTAAGCCAAAATTCCACATGAATATTCCCTAGTCCTGTGGACAAAGTCCTCGTTCCCTTCTGAAACTCGATCTGGGCCTCCACTGTCAGCATTTCCCATCTCCCAAGCTTCTGTAAGAACAGGTCATTTAAGTCCCGCCCACAGCTCTCAATGGCTTTTCCAGCCCAAAGTTCTAAAATGTTTCCATATTCTTCCAGAAAATAATGTGGTTAAATTCATCACAACAACCCCGCTTCCCTGCTACCAACCTCAGTTCTGGTTTCATCCTGTTGCTGTAATACAGTATCTTGAGAAAAAAGCAGCTCAGGGAAGAAAGAGTTTACAATTCCAGGTTACAGTCCACTACTTCCGGAAGTCAAGGCAGAGACTTGTCACATCCGGAGTCAAGAGCAAAGAGAACAAATCCACACTTCCATCCTTGCTTGATGCTTAAACTCAGCTGTCTTGACTCTTACATAGTTCACAGCCCAGTCCATGCTATAACATCTCTCACATACAGGGTGGGTCTTCCCCACCTCAGTTAACAACCATTATTATTCCCCAGACATGCCAACAGGCTAACCTGATCTGGACAATTCCTCCACTGAGGCTTTCCTCTCGGGTGACTCTAAGCTTTTTGGCAAATTTGGCATTCAAAACTAACCATGACAGACATATCAACCTTCCCAACCAAGGAAGAGGAGGTGAGAATAACTTACAAGCTACAGGATGATGATGAGAGCTATGAAATGCTCTCTTCTGGATTTGACATGGCTAATGTACTCAAGGACTCGCAATAGCTATGCTTAACTTAAAAGGATTAAGCCAGTTAAAATCCCAGCATGGGGACGGGAGGGGCTCATGAGCCCACCCCAAGCTGAGGAGCAACAGGTAATTGATGTCTTCTGAGGGAGGAAGAGTCACCTTTCTTTGTGCTGTGTGGCCACTAAGAGGTTGCCTATGCAGCCCTAATGGACATAGTAGGTTATAAAAAGGAGGAGGAAGAAGAAAAGGAGGAAGAGGAGGAGGAAGAAGAGACATGGGGTTGGGAGGAGAATTGCTGAGAAGGGGTATGGTGGGGAATTAGAAAGTAGTGGATGGATACAATCAAACCTGCAACCTGGGACATTGCTGGTGAGGTATTAGAATGGTAAATTGCTCTGAGAAAAAAAATACTGTAAGATCCATTAATTCTATTTCAGGATAGACTCCCAAAGTGAAAGCAAGGACATAAACAGACATTTGCATGCCCAAGAACATAACAACATTTTCACAATAGACAAAAGGTGTAGAAGCAACTCAAGTATCCATTTGTGAAAAATAAAGAGAATATACGTATTAGTCTGTGAGAGATGCTGTAACACAACACCACAAACTAGGTAACTTTGTAAAACACAGTGTTTTTTCACAATATTTGGAACAGAAGTCGAAGACCAAGATGTTATAAGGGTTGGTATATGGTGAGGCCCTCTTCCTGGTTTATAGATGACACCTCCTTGTTGTATGTTCATGTGACCTTTCCTTTGTGCTTGTGTAGAGAGAGAAAGCCTGGGTGCCTTCATCACCTTCTGGACACAAGTTCTGTTAGATTAGGGCCCCATCTTTATGACCTCACTTAACATGAATTATCTGCACAAAGTCCTGAATACAGGCATCTCAGTTGGTGTATGAACATAAGAACTGAGTGGGGTTGAACGATTGAATCCATTACAACATACAATTCAGCCTTGAAGAGGTAGAAATTTCTGTTCTGATGAGAAGGTTCAGTTGGTAAAGTGCTTGCTGTTCAAGCATGAAGACTTAAATCTCCAGTAACCATGTAGAAAGCCAAGCATGGCAGTGTGTTTCTGTTATCTCATTCCTGAAGAGGCAGAGAGAGAAGGACCCCTGGGGATCCCTGGCCGGCCAGCCTAGCCAAATCAGTGAGCTCCATGTTCAGTGACAGACCTTATCTCAGCAAACAAGGTGGAAAAAGAGGGAGACCCCTAATGTTGACCTCTGGCCTTCTCACACAGACCCACACACTCACACACACAAGTACACACGTGTATGTATACATACATACACTACTACCACATGCAAAAAGAAAATTCTGAACGTGTTATATGATATAAATGACCTTTGGGGACACAGACGAAATAAAATAAGCTAGTCACAAAGGGCACCCATGCAGGATTCCAGCTCCAGGAAGTTCATAGAGGAACTAAATTCTTTGCGACAGAATGTAGAGAGCCAGTTGCCAGAGCTTGCGGGAGAGTAAAGATGAGCTGGTGTTGGAGGGCGCAGGGTTTCAGTTTTTCACAGTGAAGTGTCATGGAGATGGATGGTGATGAGGGTTGCGAAACAGTGTGACATGTACTTAATGCTGGGACTGCAAGCATGAAATGGTGGGAACTATAAACTGCTTCGTGCTGCTTGCTATGATTCTGTAACAAAAGAACGCAACTGAGCCAAGCACTCTTAGCTTACAGCATCCCTGCTTCTGTCTGATATTCGCAAAGGGCACTCAGTTCTGCTGAATCTGCTGTTCCAAACCAACGTGAACACGTCCCCTTGCCCCGTCACCGTGCTGTGCTTCTACCCTGTCACCTACCGGCCAATGATTTTGTTTAATGTTTATGTGTATGTGCATATGTAAGTATATGTACTTGTGTACAAGTGCATGCATGCGTGTGTGTGTGTGTGTGTGTGTGTGTGTGTGTGTGTGTGTGTGTGTGTGTGTGCTCGAGCGTGTTTTTTTCCCCAACCATGTAAGGACATTTATCTTTCTCAAAAAATAAATAAAAAATTTATCTTTCTATAAAATCTAAATTTTCAGTGTGAATTGTAGCTTAATCTTTCCCATGTATTATCATCTCAATGACGATAATTAAATTATGTATTTACTAGGTTATGGGAAAAATCAGTGTGGGGACTTCCAAATTTTGCAAGAATGTAAATAATTAAACAATGTTGTCAAGTGTGAATTGATGGTAAAATAACAGAACAGGAAAGTCCCCAAATGAGTGCGTCTCCTGCTTCTTTGCCTTCCCTGAATGATATCAAATACAGCAAATGCCTTGGTCCCAGAATAATAAATGTTTGTGAGGATGAATCCATGTGTATATGTGCACATCACAGGAAGATTTGCCGTAGTGAAGGACAATGTAGTGAAGGATGGGAAGAACCCAGAGTCTCGGGCAAAGCACTGCCAGGCAGATCTGTAGTCAACATATTTTTTGAGAGCATGACATTGTTGCAGGGATAATTCTCTTTTTAAATGCAGCTTAATGCATTTTCATTTAGGCAGCATTATTTTTCAAGTGTAGCAGAACATTTGGAAATGAAATTTAACTCAATACCACTTAGTCCCTTTGCAAAGGGGGGGGGGGGAGGCAGGGTGTGACTTCTGTGCATCTGTCTAAATGCCTTCCCACAAACAAAATTTAAAAACCTGCTAGAACAAGGGTTCTCAATCTGTGTGTTGCAACCTTCATAGGGTTGTATATCAGATATTTACATTATGATCCGTAACAGTAGTAAAAATTACAGTTATGAAGTAGCAATGAAAATAATTTTATGGTTGGGGGTCACCACAACATGAGGAACTATATTAAAGGGTCATGGCATGGGAATCAGCACAGCGTGAGGAACTGTATTAAAGGGTCATGGCATGGAATCACCACAACATGAGGAACTGTATTAAAGGGTCATAGCATGGGAATCAGCACATGAGGAACTGTATTGAAGGGTCATGGCCTAAGGAAGGTTGAGAACCACTGTACTAGAATAAAGTTGGTTCATCTTGTTGGGAAGAAGAGAGCTGGAACAATGAAATTTAGCTTTTTCAGTGCTTTGTGTTGGAGCTTGCAAGTAATAATGTACTCTACAAAGAAAAACCAGCAGAAGGCCCAAAACTTGGAATTTTGAGCAGTTAATCTCTGAAGTGAGCAGCTAATAAATGAAAGCTGCTCAATGGTTGTACAACCAGCTGGGAGGTGGAGGAAGGAGGATCAGAAGACCAAGCCTGAGCTAGACAGCAAGTTCAAAGCCAGCCTGGTGGGCCACATGAGATCCCATCTCAAAAAGCAAAACACCTTAGGATGTCTAAATGCTGAATGAAGTGTCTGTTATATATCCAACATTACATTGTTTGATGGGGAGAGGAGGAGAGGGTCGGGCGTGGCCCATCTTCTGGGGGATCTCGTAACAACCAGAAATGAAAGCGACAGAGGTAAACAAAGGCAGGCCACTCCAAGATACAGGCAGGCAAGGACTTTCTGAAAGGATTCTAATGGCATGGGTAAATAATCTTGGGAACCAAAAATTGGGATTACACGAAATTGTAAAACTTCTGTGCAGCACAGGAAATAATTATCAGAGTGAAGAGATGGACCAAAGAATGGGAGAGAATCTTTTCTAACTATACACCCGAGGACTGATATCCAGAATTCATAGAGAATTAAAAACCTTAAATAATCCCTCCAAATCACCAAACCAATAAATAGGCAAATGAACTGAACAGATTTTTTAAAAAAGAAATACGAAGAGCTAATAAGTACATGACAGAGTATCCTTAGCATCAGGAAAATGCACCTTATAACTAAGTTGAGATTCTTTTCCAATCAGAATGGCTTACAGTAATAAAAGAAAAGAAAAGAAAAAAGCAAATTCTGGTAAGGATGGGGAAAGGCTAGTGGAAATGCAGCCTGGGACAGTCTCTGTGGGCATCAGTACAGAAACTCTTCAGGAACAGAAACTAGAACCATCATTTGACCTAGCCGTACCACTCTTGGAGAATGCCTGCAGGAATCAACGTTAGCATCCACGGAGCTATCTTCTGCACGTCTGTGCAGATATCTTACGTTGTAAGCACAATAGCCAAGACATGGCTACATCCATCAAGATGAGGACATTAAAGGAAACATGGTAAATACACACAATGAAACTGTATTCAGTCATAAAGAAACATGAGTTCCTATCGTTTGTAGAATTAATGGAAATGGAGAGCACACTGTAAAGCAAATTAAGCCAGACTCAAAAAGAGAAAAAAAAATAAAATAAAATGTAGTCTCTCATATTCAGAATCTAGGGGGTGTGTGTGTGTGTGTGTGTGTGTGTGTGTGTGTGTGTGTGTGTGTGTGTGTGTGTATGTGTGTGTGTTGTACCAGAAACTGGAATTCACAGGGTAGCTGGACCACCATGAGTTTCCTTTCATGCCAACCCTCCAGATTTGATGACTTAAGAAGCCTGAGTGCTGAGTACCACCTGGCCTGGAAGTCCATGAGGTGGGGGGCAGCAGACAGGGGCAGAAGGAGACCGTAGCACAGAGATAGCATGAGCTAGCCAGCACCAATTCTCTAAATATATGATAGTAAATATGCTGCTCCATCCTGCCTCCAAATCCCATGAAATGTCTCTGACTCACCAACGCTATTCAGAGAAGGGAACTCTGACACATACAGTTCCATCCTAGCCCATGCCACAGGCCAAGCCTCCCTGATTTAGGCTGTCATGGTAAAGAGCTCTCTCCTGTGACATGTTATGACTCTTAGCTAAACATTCAGAATCCGACTTTATTTTTAGGTGGTGTGATATTAATGATAGAAACTGGACAAACACATAGCCAGTTTGTCATTGAACAGAAAGAAAAATTAAAGCAAAAAAACTATTTCTGAGCAAGTTTGATAGCTCATGATGCCCCCTTGAAAGCACTGAAGGTATGCCTGTATTGCTGGACATAGTTTGGGTAACTTCAACTTTCTCCTTAGGGCTACAGTGGAAAGGATAGATGGACTGACGTGCATTGTCTTCAGTCAAGAGGGCTAATAGCTCCAAACAAGATGGGAGAAATAAAGCAAAGGCTGTCACCTGTCTGTAATCGGCAAGATTTCATCTGGGTTCTTCCACCTAGCCTGGAGACTGAGACAGGAGGACTGGAGCATACAGGTGTGAAGAAAAAACTGAGCAATACCAGGAAACTATAGTGAAAACAGAGGAAGGAGAGGGAGATTGGGAGGGAGAAGGGAAACACATTTCCTCCTGAGAAGTGCATATCTACCTATGATGTCAGTGGATAGCCTGAAGCTTTTCATCTTTCTTTGATTACAAGGAAGACCTTTCAGTAATCAGGAGAGAGTCTTAGGTAGGACTCTGATGATTATGAACACTCCTGTATCAGTCAGGGTTCTCTAGAGGAACAGAGCTGATGGAACACACACACACACACACACACACACACACACACGTACACATATATAATGGGCTTTATTAGAGTGCCTTATAGGCTGTAGTCCAGCTAATCCAACAATGACTGTCTACCAACAGAAAGTCCATGAGGCTGGATATCTCAGCTGGTCTTCAGCATACATTGGGATCTGGAAGTAGCAGGCTCTAACATCAGTGAAGTGGGAGTGAGGGCAAGCAGGCAAAGAGCCAAAGTTTCTTTCTTTCTTGTCCTTTATATAGAGAGACTGCCATAAGAAGGTGTGTCCCAGATTTAGGGTGGGTCTTCTGATCTCAAACGATCCAGTTAACTAAAAACCTCTCAAAGGTGTGCTCAATGACTTGGATTTTTTAGTTAACTCCAGATTAGTCAAGTTGACAAACAAAAATAGCCATCACGGACCATCCTGCTTGGCCTCACCTCAGTGGTTTCCAGTGGAAGCACTAAGCTGAGGAGGCTGGCCTGGCTAGGGTAGCAACAAAGGTCAGAGTTAAGGTAGCCAACCTATTCCCATTTCACCTCTGGAAATTCAATGATGTAGAAGTCGTTTCCTCAGACACTAATTGAGAATGTTTGTCAACCTAGATGGGAGCACATGTGTCATTTGGAAAGAAGGGTTTGTGTTACCGGACACAAGGAGAAATTAAAGCCAGAGGAAAGGCAATGTGCAGCCATCATTACTTTACTTGTGTGTGTGTGGGTAGGTGCAGGGTGAACAATCAGCTGTACTCTGAAGCTGAATTCAAAGCTTTCTCCAAGATTCCCTAAATATCCTTGGGTAACAATGAAAATGTAGCCAAGACCAATGAAGGGTTGAGATTCTCATATGCAGTTTTATCCTCTGGAACTGCAGGAAAGAAAGAAGGTGGAGAGGTGAGCATTGCTTATGTAGACATGGATTGAGGGACCATTCATCACCTGCCGAATGCAGAAGACTCTATCCGGGTTGCTAGGATGAGCAGGCTACTGGACTCACTGTTAGGACAGAAGCTGTCTTTAAAGTGGCCTTGCATTAGAGTCACTTGTTCAAAATAGTATCCACTCAGCTGGTTTAGAGGTTAGATTTTGGAGAGTGGACCCCTGTCCTCGGCCATGTGGGCATGAGCAGTTGTTTTTTTCTCCCATTCTTCTCTGGAGCTGCTCTTGAACTGTGAGGTATACTTTAATAAAGGCTTCTTACTTTTCACACATCAGCCTCATGTCTGCTTCAGCTACACGAAGCCACTGTGTGATGATGGCAGGGGATGCACAGTGGTCAGGTGACTGTCTGCATGTGTGGCCTTTGTTTGTGTTGTATCATTATATGGAAATAATTAGACACATTCCTAACCCGATTTGGAGACTGCTTTCAGAGGATGATGGTTTCAGGTTTTGAGACAGGGTCTCACTATATAGCTCTGGCTGACCTGAAACTTGCTGTGTAAACTAAACTGCCCTCAAACTCACAGAAATCCACCTGGCCCTGCCTCTTCCGTGCAGGGATTAAAGATATGTTCTGACTTAAAGTAAAAGGCTGGAGGTTGTGTGTAAGCGTCTTAGTCTTCGGGAGTTGTCCTCCAAGATCAGTGAAAGAAAATATGACAAGGGAGCAAAGAAGCAGCTTTCAACTTCCACAGGAAGATGTGTGGGCCAGGATATCCAAGGCCCTGAGCTCTAAACCTTATGAGCAGACCTGCCCTCCCTGGCACTGATTTGTGAGCTGAAGCTTTTCAAAGCTGAGGCTCAGGCCTCCTCACTGGGCTCACAGATGCATGCGGCAGAAACTCACTCACAGAACAACGATAAAAGGGGTGCCTGACCAACATATACATTCGCACTGACAGCTTTCTACATTTCTTCAGGTAAAGCAGTGGTTCTCGACCTTCCTCATGCTGAGACCCTTTAATACAGTTCTTCATGTTGTGGTGACCCCCAACCATAAAATTATTTTCATTTCTACTTCATAACTGAAATTTTGCTACTGTTATAAATCATAATGTACATATCTAATATGCAAGATATCTGATATGCAACCCCTGTGAAAGGGTTGTTTGACTGCCCACCCCCCCGTCAAGATCACTGAAATAAAGCAACACACACATACAGACCACAGTTCCGAAGAAAAGCCTTAACTCCCCCAAAGAGATGGAATTCACAACTTCTAAGTTTCCCACGAACTTATTCCAATCTTTATCTTCAAGTGGTTGAGTGTAATGATAAGCTATCATTTATTTTGGGTCCACCCCAGGGAGTCTAGGATACTCCCCTTTTCAGAGAAAAGGAGAAAAGGCAATCTCTGCATTTTACATGGCAGTTGTTTGTTTTGTATCCAGGCAAACAAGCTATGGCAGCTATCCACTAGACACATGGACCTTTCAGAGTGTGTGTGCACATAATCCACACACTAGTAATGGGAAGGGTGGGTGTGGTTCATCGATGGAGCCTGTGTTCCATGTGGCCACCAAATCCTCAGAAAAGGAGATGAATGAGGTAGACCACATCAGGACCACATGATTGGATCACCTGTTTGGGGTTTTGTTTTATTTTTTTTTTCTTTAATTTAGCCCATGTGGTTAGCATGTCTACTTTGTTCTACTTCCATTGTGTGTGTGTGTGTGTGTGTGTGTGTGTGTGTGTGTGTGTCTGTGTGTGTGCAAAAGTGGCATTGATAGCAATTTAGCTTGTAAGTTGAACTCTTGAGAATCTAGAAATCTCAACAAAAAGAGAAGTGGGTGGAATCATTTCCTTTCCAGGAACAAAGAACTTATCGTGCTGGAATGCCATTAGCAGTTACTCACTAATCTCCCTTCCTCCGCTCAGCTTTGTTTGCCCAAGTTTTGACAACCTAGATTCCTATTTACCTTGTCTTCGCTGTCATCATTCATTGGGCTGAGAAGCAGATTTCATTTTTGTGTAATCATTTCCAGAATAGTATAATGAACACTGATTTGAATCACGCAAAACGTTCCCATTTCTTTCTTTATAAAAAAGATTGTGGGATTTTAAATTACTTTTGAAATCAGCTGTTGAGAGCCGCGTACAGTGGAGCCTTGTCTGCGGTTCCAACAATTCAGGAGGCTAAGATGGGAGAATCACTTGAGCCTGAGTTCAGATTCGACTGAGGCAAGGTGGCAAAACCTTATCTAAAAAAAAGAGGGCGGTGTGTGTGTGTGTGTGTGTGTGTGTGTGTGTCAATCAAGCCTTCCTTCCAGTCTTATGGCTAGAAACAAGTCAGACTTCAAGGAGCAATACAGTTAGCACCTTGTGCACTTCAAGGAGCAGAGTATGGGGAGCCCCTATTGCTCTTGGGGCAACTGTCTTTCCCACAGTGTGCACTTATATGGCAGGAGCATTTCTCTAATCTGTAGGTCCCAAGAACCCCAGAAAAAGAGAGCTCAGAACTTGGGGTATAGAGCCTGAGAATCAACATTCTTCAATTTCTGTGAGTAGTTCTTACGCATGTTGCATTTGGGGAACTGATGCAGTAGATTTGGGTTACTGTTAGCTGAGTCCCCTTCAGAGAGATTGTGATGATTCATTTGATATGTTATCTTGACGGGAGGTGGGGGACGAGGGTGATGCTCCAATTGCTGATAATCATTATTCCTTGCCTTGTCTGTGAGAGTGTCTGCACAAGAGACTAGCACTTGAATTGGGAGGCTGAACCCAAACAAGACACGCTCCAGTGTGAGTAGGCATCATCCAATCTGTTAAGGGCCCCAATAGAACCAAGGTTGTGTCCAGGAGTGTTTGCTCTCTACTGGAGCCCTCCACCAGCTGCATTTCTAGTTTGGACTTTCCTGGTTCTTCTGTTTGCAGATTACAGGTCACAAGACTTCTCAGCTTCTGCCATCACATGAGCCAACCCCACTCAATGAACTTCTTTATCTACACATATATCCTGTTTGTCAACAGGAGCAAAGCAGCCCTGTATTGTTGCCCTGAGCAGCCAACCTGAGGAGTTCTTCCAGGGACCTGCACTCTGGAGATTGTTCTGCACCCACAGAAAAGTATTTCAGGATGAGTCACTATAGAGCAGAGTGGAATTTAGGAACATGAATGGGCAGAGTGGCCCTTAGGAAAATGGCAGTCTACGTGCAGGAGTGGGGCTGAGCTTATTAAAGATGGTCCTATTTAAGTGGCTTACAACAGCCAAATACACAATTCACTGGTTGGTTTGGTTTGGTTTGGGTTTTTTGTTGTTGTTGTTGTTTTCTGAGACAGTTTTCTCTGTGTTGTTCTGGCTGTCCTGGAACTGACTCTGTAAACCAGTCTGGCCTTGAACTCACAGAGATCCACCTGCCTCTGCCTCCCAAGTACTGGAATTATAGGCGTGTGCCACCACCGCCTGACTCAACTTCAGTGGTTTCTTAAAAAATTGTTCATTTATTTTCATTTTATGTATGAGTGTTTTGCCTGAATGTACATATGCACACTGTGCACGTGCCTGGTGCCCATGAAAGCCAGAAGAGGGCTCCAGATCCCCTGAAACTGGAGTCACAGATAGTTGTAAGCCTTCGTGTGGGTGCTGGGACCCAAAGCCTGGTCCTCTGCACAAGCAGCAAACACTCTTAACTGCTGACCCATTTCTCCAGCCTGCAATTTTGGTGGCTTTTAAAACACATATGCGCTCTCTCTCCTCTCCTCTCTCTCTCTCTCCTCTCTCTCTCTCTCTCTCTCTCTCTCTCTCTCTCTCTCTCTCTCTCTCTCTCTCTCTGTCCTCATACACACACAGACAGACAGATACACACATGCACTTTTTTCTTTCAGTAAACGAAATGATTAACTGGTTCCTGTGGTGAGTTGGACAGGATTACAGGCTAATAAGGTAAAACCGTACGGGCTGCAAGAGTCAAATGAATCCTTTCTATACCAGCTCACAGGGAATTAATAACTTGTTCTAATTTTATCACACATGTGTGCATGTCTGTGCATGGAGGTCAGAGGACAGCCTGTGGGAGTCGGTTCTCTCCTTCCATCACTTGTGTTCCTGGGATGGAACTCAAGTCTTCAGGCTTCAAGCAAGTGCCATTATCTTCTGAGCTGCCCCACTGGGCCAATATCTGTATTTTGACCTTAAATGTATAACTTTATTTAAGAGATTGTTGGGAAATTGTGAAGTTACACTGAGAAAACAATAAAGATCTTTTACCCTTGGTCCTCAAGCATGGTGCACTGCTATTTTATCTCCTGCAATTGTGTATGTACTTCCCCCAAATTGTCTCCTTTATTTTGGAAAGTGTTACCCCAAATAAATGATCTAACTGCCTTGCTGATTTTACTTCTCCTTCAGTGCCAATATTCTTGAAAATATGGGTAATCTGTCCATCACAGATGATCCTTGGGGTGTTTCTCTATAAGGCAATGACTGTGGTCCAAGAGGCCTTTTTGACACTTTTAATAGGTGTTGGGAAAGGATCTACCTTTCCTGAGACAATTGCTGGCAACCGGAGCAAGCCAGATAGGGAGAAATTGCCTAGGATCCCAGGCAGCACATAGCAGAAGAAAATGCCTCCCTACTACGGTTCTGCATGTGCTGTTTTTCTTCCTGGAAGAAGGGAAGGGAAGGGAAGGGAAGGGAAGGGAAGGGAAGGGAAGGGAAGGGAAGAGAAATGGACCAAGAGTGGCAGACAATAAGCCGCCTGTAAGAAAATGTCTCACTCTGAACACCCAAATGAGATCCTTGTAGTCTTCTTGACTAGAGCATGGTGGAATTTTCATCAACCAAGATTTTCTAGGACCCAGAGGTTGGATAGCTCAGAAACCTAGAATAGAACCAAATACAACTAGAAAAAAAAATGGTGGGAGATCTGGCCCTGTGGTCATAAGAGTGGGAGAGGTATCCATGATCCCTACCAGCTGCAACACTCGGGAGAGTGGGTCCTGTATCTTGATAGAACAGCGCAATAGAGTCAACCCTGTTAGAGCAGGAGAGTGGGTGAGCCAGCCTCGAAATTGTGAGCATGGAAGAGTGGGCCCAATTTCTCATCTGTCTTGTGGCATAATGGGTGGGGGAAAGATGCCCTCCCCCACCCCCAACCCATCCATGCCTGGGGCAGGTGGGAGAGCCACCCCTGACCCCTACCAGCTAAACACTCAGGAAAGCAGGCCTTGCACTTCAACAGAACAGCACAATAGAGCCAACTCTGTTAGTGCAGGTGTGGGTGAGCCAGGCCCAAGGATGTGAGCATGGAGAGCTGTCTCATTTCTCATTTGTCTTATGGTGGCATGAGCAGAGGAAAGAAACCCTCCCCCTTTCCACTAACACTTGGGGCAGGTGGGAGAGCTGGTCCTGTGGTCATAAGAGTGGGAGAGGTATCCATGATCCCTACCAGCTGCAACACTCTGGAGAGCAGGCCCTGCACCTCTCCAGGGCAGCACAACAGATCCAACCCTGTCAGCAGAGGTGAGCCACCCCTGAAATCATGAGCATGGGACAGCTGTCCCCATTTCCTATCTGGCAGACTAACTCTACAACAACCCAGACCCAGACCCAGGTTATGACTTGGCCTACCCCAACATCCACTCCATCTATGATCTGCTGGAGCATGTGAAGGGACCTCACCTGCAGACCCAAAGCTACAGAATCTCCACAACACAGGGCAACAGTGAGATGTCCAGGAAGAGTCCTAGTGGGGGCCCAGCATTGAACATCTGTTTAGTGGAGACCAGGGGCCTCAAACCAAACCAATGCCTCTTTGCAATGAATACTTGCAAGTAGAGATGTGTGGACCAAGAAGTCTACAGTGTGACTTGTTAGTTTGCACTGCAGTTTCCATGACCAGATTTTTAATTCCTCCCCCTGCTCCATTTTTAATTTTTCTCATTTTATTTGCTTCAAAAAAAAGTCAATGAAATAATTCTTAATTATACTTCACTATACTCATAGATTGATGCCTAGCCCAATGGTCACCAGAGGGCCTTAACCCAGCCACTGATGGAAGCAGATGCAGAGACCCACAGCCAAACATTAGACAGAGAGGAGGAAGGATTGTAGGAGCCAGAGGGGTCAAGGACACCACAAGAAAACCCACAGAATCATCTAAGCTGGCTCATAGGGGCTCCCAGAGACTGAACCACCAACCAGGGATCCTGCATGTGACTCACCTGGGCCCTCTGCACATATGTTACAGCTGTGCAGCTTGATCTTCTTGTGGAACTCCTAACAGTGGGAGCAAGGGCTGTCTGTGACTCTGTTGCCTGCTTTTGGGACTCCTTCTTCCTACTGGGTTGCTTCAACCAATCTTTATAGGAGATGACGTGCCTAGTCTCACTGCAACTTGACATACCTTGACTGGAGGAAGAGTGGAGAGGGAGGTGGGTGGAGGGCGGGGGTGGGGGTAGGGGGTGACTGGGAGGAGGGGAGGGAGAGGAAACTGGTCTGAATGTAAAAATAAATACAAAAAAAAATTTTAAAACCTGCCTTCCCTCCTAAGATATGTTAATGGAACCTGTTTTTCTTCAGTCTTCTTGTGGCTGTACGGTAAGGAATGGATCTGTGCGGTGACTAACAGCATCGCCAATCACTTCATCTTCGGGCCTGGTGACCAGGAGCTTGCTTGTTTCACTAGTGCCAGGTACTAGTGAACAGGTACATGCATGCTAGTGTGCTTAGCCCCTGCTCCCACTGCATACCCTCAGAACAGGTACTAACCGAGGTGCTGTGAGGCGTGACGTCTTGTCCGAGGTCACATAGTAGGTATCCAGTGAGCTGGGGTTATTTAAATCCCCAGTACGCTCCTCGCTGTGTGGACCGAGGTAAGGACAGAACACCGCTGGAGGAAGGCCTGACCACAGCTGGACTTGTGGGCCCACAGGATCCAAAGTCACGTGAAGGATGTAAAGTCAGTTGCTTAGATGATCTTAGCGTGTTCCCCTTTTCTTGGCCAGCCAGGCTGACACAGATGGTCTCAAATTAAAAGGACTTGGGACTTCAGATTTTGGACGAGAAAGTGTAATTGGTTGACTCTTAAGAGAAACGTTGTGGGGGGGGGCTGGACTGTTGTCTGCTGGCTGAGCGCCTGCCCAGCTTCTGCAAAGCTCCCACTTGTATTCTAACCCCACATAGAGTCAAGGCATGGTGGAGAGTGTCTATACCTAAAGCGCTCAAGAGGCCCAGCCAAGAGAATCAGAAGTTCATGGTCATTCTTAGCTACATAGTGAGTCCAAGACTATCCATGAGACCGTATCTTAAAAAAGAAAAAAAAAAAGTTTTTTAACAGGACTTTTGTGTCTTTGCCTCTGCATCTTCCTCTCCCAGAAAATTATTTTCTCCAGGGGAAAGTGGTTTTTTTGTTTTTTTGTTTTTTTGGGGTTTTTTTTGTGACTGAATTCCTATTAAATAAGTATCATTATTTCAAAACTCTATATTGATAAGAACATTGTATTCAGGAAAGTTAGGAGGAAGGCCCAAATCACTATCTGATTTTCAGTTCTCACTCTTTTCAGCAGAAATTTCATCTTTATCCCTGTTTCCTAACACGGTTTCCAGCACACAATGATCAGCCACAGAATGTTTCATTTTTTTTAAACTAATCACAAGCATTTTTCCATATTTTTAGACAGTGTTGTCACAAAGCCTACTAGATTGGGAGGGATAGAGAGATGGCTCAGTGGTTAAGAGCACGCACTGCTCTTACAGAGGATCCAGGTTTGACCCCAGCACCCACATGGTGGCTGTAACCACTATCTGCAACTCTGGTTCCAGGGACTCCAACAGGCTCTTCTAGCCTCCATGAGTACCAGGCATGTGTGTGGTACACATACATGCAGACAAAACATTCACACACATAAAATAAATAAATCTTAAAAACAACAAACAACCTGTAAGGTAGCCACTTTGGAAAATTAAGACAAGGCCCGGAAAGGCAGATGAATTCTCCTCCTGTCTTCTAGCTTGCATAATAAAGGCGTTTATTTGTTCTGAGGAAACAAAAACAAATGAGCTTGGCCATAGACATCCTCCCCTAAGGGTTGGGTCAATGCTTCTCAACTCCATGGCAACAAATCACATTGGTGATGCTTAGGTCAAAAATTTAAGATGTAATGATCGATTTAGAATTGCTGACATCCTCAGATAAGGGTCTTTCAGTGTGGCACCTAGGTTTTTGTAAAAATCATACTGTGTCTCACGAGAAGAAAAACCTTCGGAGGAAAATAGTGCCTGCATAAGCCCACCACTCCTGTCTCACAGTCTGTGTCCTTGATGGAAAATAAGTAACTCAGTGGGTGTTAGACTAGCCAGACCCTCGCTACCAAACAATGGCTTCTTGTATCCCGTCAGAAGATCACTTCCAACCAAGCTGTTAATTTTTTGTCTCCTCCTCTGCCTCCTGCTCTTCCTCCTCCTCCCATTTCTGTGCTGGAACGCGGATTATCGCTCACACTAGGCAAGTGTTCTACCATTGAGCTACAGCCCCAGTCTCTTAAGGGCCTATTTTCATTTTATTTAGTTGTCGCAGGTCAGCGATTTATGGTAAGAAGTTGAATACGGTACACAATACAGATTCCAATGACAGCGCGAATGATGACTCGAGGCGAATTACGCACCGCGACAACAGGATGCACGCACTAGAAAATAAGTAAAATATCAACAAGCGCAAAGCAGCTTTGCCAATCCGGTGTCTTGGCATCATTAATGTGTATGAGCTTCTGCTGTGAATCCCTCTCTGAGAATCTGAGCTGTTTCCTTCATGGACTGCAGTCGTGAGGCTTAAGGCAAATGTGCAGCAGCAGGAGAGCTGTCTCATTCTTTCCTCAAACAGGAAACCACCGGCAATTCAGTGTGAAGTCATGTTCTACTTTTAAAATAATTGGATTGGAGACATAACTATTAGTGTGACTTTTTCCCAGGGCAAAAGAGGTGAGCAGATAGAAGAGAAACCTCATGGAGCAATGCTTTTGAAAACTACACGTACATCTGTGTTCTTCTATCACTTCCGGTTTCATCCGTCACACTGGCTTCTGCCCTTTTCCTAGAGAGATTTCTGCTGCTTATCAGCTTCTAACCAAAGTCACATGCAGCGACCACCCGTTGAGAAGAGGAGGGGGTGCTGCAACACTCCTGGCTTCCATGCTCTGGATTTCTAGTACACATACAATGGCTGACTAAAAGTGGTAGTGGTTTTCGCTAAGCCCGTAATCTGAATATCATGCACACAAACAACCCAGATGCACAGAGGCTTCCAGTCCCTCTGAACCAGGCCTTATAAACAACTCAGCAGTTCCGAACTCTTGAATACGAGTGCTTTCATGAAAAATGTTATTTTGAGCTAGATGATCTGTTATTGTGCTTTTGTATTTAACCAATTTTATTCATTTTTTTCTGAATGGGTCTTTCCATGTTGCGCAGGCTCATTTTGAAACCCTGGGCTCACGCGAACTTCTTGCCTCTGTTTCTGCAGCCTCTGATGTAGTGGAGACTACAGGTATAACCACAACATACACGTATGTGCTTTTTCAATGTCCTATATTCACCGTTCAACAACTAGCTTTATTTTGCGCCAAGTGGAAATCCATGAGAAGAAAAATCTGAAGTAAAGAATATATTTGTAAGGTTGGTGTGGTGGGGCATGCCTGCGATCTCAGCATGGGACACTGAAGCAGAAAGTGTCAGTCAGTCAGTGAGGAAGCACAGGAAGTTTGCTAAGTCAAGGCCAGCCTAGGGTGCATAGTGAATTCCACGTTAACCGGGGCTACATAACGAGATCCTGTCTCAATAACCAAAGACTTGGGTGAGTAAGATGGCTCAGTGGCTAAAGGCACTTGCTGTTAAGCCTAATGACCTGAGTTCGAGCCCTGGGACACACATGGTGGAAGGAGAAAACCAACTTCTGCAAGTTGTCCTCTGAGCTCCATGCTCATGCCTTAGCATCCCTGTGGGTTCTCCCATCTCAACAAAGAATGTGATATTTTGCATCTCCCTGATGGCTAAGGATGTTGAAGTATTTACTGGCCATTTGCATTTCTTCTTCTGAGAACTGCCTATTCTGTTCTTAAAGCTATTTATTGATCAAATGATTTGGATTTTGAGTGTTTAAAATTTGCAATTCTTTGTAATGTATATGTGTGTGTGTACACACACCACACAGACACACACACACACACACACACACACACACACACACACACACATTCATTATTTCTCCCCTGATGAGTAGTTGACAGACACCACCCCCAAGCCCCCGTACATTCTGTAGGCTGCCTCTTCTCTCTGGTGATTGTTTCTGTCGCTGTTCAGATGCTCTTCAAAATCATGTGATCCTATTTGTGAATTCTTACCATTATTTCCTTGTTCTATTGGAGTTCTTTCCAGAAACTTCTTGCCTATATTTTTCAGTATTTTGCCTATGTACTAGCAGTTTCAAAATTTGATTGAAGTCTTTGATCTCTTTTTGATTGGTTTTCTATGCTACAAATCCAATTTTGTTTTTCTACCTGTAAATATCTAGTTTCTCCAGCATCATTGTTGAAGAAGTTGTCTTTTCTCTGATGTATGTCTTTTACACAGTCTTTGCCAAAACATGCATGGCTGTAGCTATGTGAGCTTACATATAGGTTTTTTTAATTCTGTTCTATTGCTCTGTCAAATTTTCTTTATTGTTATGGTTCTGTAATAAAATTTGATATCAAGTATTTAAGCTCTACCTCTTAAAAGTCCCATTGCCTCCCAACTGCACCACTCCGAGAACTAGGACTTTCACTTGGACATTTGGGGGACATTCAAGAGTTAAATGACATTATAATGCTAATATCCCGCAAGAGCGGAAGCTGGTTGTAACTGGGGTTCTCGGCGCAAACTCAGTTTACACCGGATAAAGTGTCAAGTTAAATGACATAACAAGGGAGCGGCTGACAAGCCTAGAACCTGAGATGCTTGTAATGGACAGCCATCCCAGTTTCTGCAACACTTTAGTAGGAAAAGGAGAGGAGACTGAAAGCACCGGAAGGACATAGAAGAAGTGTCAAGAGTGAGTTGTGCGCCATGTGCAGGCTTTCTCTGGATACTCCTTCTCACAGTCAGCGGTGGAAATACTTATGTGTCGTGTATTTGTGTTTGTGTATGTGTACAAGGGTGTGGCATGCATGTGGAGGTCAGAGATCCAGGTGAAGTGCCTTCCTCTAGTTCTTTCCACATTAGTGTGTGTGTGTGTGTGTGTGTGTGTGTGTGTGTGTGGTGTGTGTGTGTGTGTATTCAAGTGTTTGTGTAAATGTGGGTGCATACAGGCCGTGGCACTCACGTGGAGGTCAGAAATAACCTCTGGTGCTGGTCTTGCCTTTTCCCTTTTTGGATCCTGGGTCTCTTCGTTGTTTTTTTCATTGCACAGGATGGTTGGCCCACTAGGCTTGCGAGCCTTCTAGCTTCCAGGATTTTCCTGACTTCATCCCCCATTATCCCATAATGACCCTGCGGTTACAGGCACTCAAGTAACTATTGTGGTAGTTTGGTTGTAATCGGCCACCATAAACTCATAGGGAATGGAACTATTAGGAGATGTGGCCTTGTTGGAGTAGGTGTGGCCTTGTTGGAGAAAATGTGTCTCACTTTACTTCCTGCTGCCTGTGGATCAAGACATAGAACGCTCAGCTCCTTCTCCAGCACCTTGTCTGCCTGCATGCCACAATGACAATAATGGACTAAACCTCTGAAACTGTAAGCCAACCCCAGTATGTTAATAAATAAATAAATAAATGTTTTCCTTTCTAAGAGTTGCTGTGGTCATGGAGTCTCTTCACAGCAATACAAACCTAAGACAAGTATCCAGTTTTTGCATGGGTTCTGGGAATTGAAATTCAGGTCCTCATACTTGGACAGCCAGTACTTTTTACCCTACTAAGCCATCTTTCTAGCCCTGGCTTATTTTTTGAGACAGGGTCTCTCGCTGAATCTGGAGTTCACTGATTGGCTTCACTGGCTACCCAGAGAGCTACAGAGATCTATGTGTCTCTGACCACTCCCTCCACCAGTGCTGGGGTTAGAGATGGCCACCCCAAGTCTGGGTGCTGGGGATCTGAACTCAGGTTCTCATGCTTGCTCAACACGCACTCTACCCACCGAGCCATCCCTCCAGCCCCTAAACATACAACTAGTGACAACCAGAAAAACTTAATTATGGCGTAATTATTATACAATGTCAAGGGATAACTGCTAATTCTATTAGGTGATACACTAATCTGTGGCTATGTAAGAGTAATGTGATAATTTTTAGAGAGGAAAGAATGATACATGTAAATGATATATGTGCATTTTGCTCTAAAATAGTTCAGTAGAAGAAACCAATGCATTGATTAATTGTGGCAAAATTTTGGTAGCCATTGACTACAGGTGATAGGTAGGAGTCCATTGACATGTTTTATGCATAATAAAAATTTCAAAAGCTAAAATGAAAGATTTATACATCTTTTCAAAATAACTAAAATTTATTTTTTAATATTGGTGAGCTTAAATACATTATTCATCATTTTGGACATAATTCCCTAAATAGCTCATGTCATTAATAAGAGTTATGTATTTGTTTGTGTCTCATCTGCTAATTCTGCTCTTCATAAATATAAGAAAATATTAGAAAGAGGAGTTTAGGGGCTGGCTCAGTCAGTGAAGTGGTTACCATACAATAAAGACCTGAGTTCAATCCCCCAGAGCTCACATAAGAGGCTGGGCATTGCAGCACGTGCCTGTGACCCTGGAGCTGAGGGGCTGAGGAAAAGACTGGAGGATCCCGGAGCTCACTGGCCAGGCAGTCTGGCTGAATCAACAAGCCTCAGTGAGAAATCCTGTCTCAAAAAGCAGCATGGGGGAAAATCAAGGAAGATACAGGATGTTAACCTCTGCCCTCCACACACATGTATATATGCACGTGCATGTTGCACACACACACAAGCATTTACATACATAAAAGAAAACAGAAAAGAGAAAAATAATGAAGTATTCAAGAGGGCTGGGAATCTATCTCAGTGTTAGAGCACTTGCCTAGCATGTGTGCGGCCCTGGGTTCAATTCCCAGAACCACCAAACCTGGAAACAAAAAAGCTCACATATTTTTAAAAGATGGAACATTTCTAACTTAAGTATAAATATAAATATGATAATATTCCAACACGGTGCAAAAACATGAAGTTTATCCATGGTGGTGAAAATTTGAAATACATAATTATATGAAACTAAACATACACTGATAACTTTGAAGAGCTCTTAAATGACCAATAAGACTCTTACATGGTTGTCAGTGACTGACTAAAACTGGCTTAAGGAAAGGAAGCGCTGGATTGGCTGATGGAAATACAATGTGTAATAGGCACAAAAATGGCTTCAAAATCAGTCAGACCTTGATGAAAATATAGACTTGCAAATAAAAAGACATACTTACAATTTTATGTGTATTTTGCCTGCATGTATGTCTGTGTATCACACACATGCCTGGTGTCCCCAGAGGCCAGAAGAGGGCATCTAATCACTGGGAACTGGAGTTACAGATGTTTGTAAGCCTCCATGTGGGTGCTGAGAATTGAACCCGGGTCCTCTGGAAGAGCAGCCAGTGCTCTTAACCACTGAGCCATCTCTCCAGTCCCAAAGATCGTATTTTGCTTGCACATATGGGTATGCCCCAAGTTCCTCAGTGCCTCAGAGCTAGAAGAGGATGTCAGAACTGGAGTTATAGATGCTGTGAACTGCCATGTGGATGCTGGGAACTAAACCCAGGTTCACTTGAAGAGCAGCAAGTATTTTTTGTTTTGTTTTGTTTTGTTGTTTATTAGTTTACCTACGGGCTCAGCTTCTTTGAGCTAAAAAAAAAAGTATTTTACACTTTTAACATTTTGTTTTAGTTTTGATACCGCGTTTTTACACTATACGTTACATTAACATACAACCAAAGAAAGCTAGCGCTTTGAAGTTGAGAGATTTCAGCAGAAAATCAAAAGATAATTCTGCAGCTGCCACCACTGAAGAGCTGCTAGGTCAGCTCTGCTGGGTCTGAGTGACCAAAGAGTTGATTGCTCCTACTCCAGAACATATTTTTCCTATTGGACAATTGCCCTTCCTTTCGGTAAGAGTAACTCATGTCTGTGTCTTTGAATATTATATATATGTGCATATATATATATGTGTGTGTGTGTAAATGTATCTATAATGGCTGGGTGGTGGTGGCGGCGGCGGCGGCGGCGGCGGCGGCGGCGGCGGCGGCGGCGGCGCACGCCTTTAATCCCAGCACTTGGGAGGAAGAGCCAGGCAGATCTCTGTGAGTTTGAGGCCAACCTGGTCTACAGAGTGAGTTCCAGGACAGCACCAAAGCTATGCAGAGAAACCCGTCTCAAAAAAACATTTAAAAAAAAAATGTAACCATATAAATTAAAAAATCTTCAGTCTATCTGGGGCCATGGTGTTTTCTGGGCCAGGGCTGAGGGCCACGTCTGGTTCATGGCCCTACAGCCGCCAGGGTCTGGGCTGATGTCTGGGGTTCCTGTTACCACAAGGACCATGTAGATGACCCGGGTCTGGTCAGCCACCTCAGACTAGGTTAGTATCTGAGGACCACGCTGCTGCCAGGGCCTTACTGATCTGAGTGGCCCGTGTTGCCACCTGGAGTCATAGAGTCGTTCAGGCAGGGCAGCTGCCTAGGGCCATGTCTGGATCAGTGGCCCTGCAGCAGCTGAGATCTGGGGTGATGTCCACGGCTCCTGTTACACCGAGGACTCTGGAGATGCCCAGGGTCTGGTCAGCCACCTAAGACCATGTTGGTGCCTGAGGGCCATGCTGCCCAGGGGCCATACTGACCTGGGTGGCCTGTCACCGGCGCCATGGTGACTACCGGGCCGAGTTGATGCCAATGGCCATGTCTGGATCCATGGTCCCGCTGCAGCTGGGGTCTATGATGATGTCCATGGTTTGTGTTAGCACAAGGGGTCATTGGAACCATTGCTGAGCCAGCCCCGCCTTTCACTGGTCATGGGATAGCTGGCCCCGCAGGACACTACAGAGGCGAACTAGCCCTACCCATGATGGCCCCAGCCCTCACCACATGTGGGCACCTCACCTGGGCAGCACACTAGAGTTAACCCTGTGGTCAGGGATGCAGGTGAGCAGATCCAAGACCTGGAGGATGAGAGAGCAAGACAGCTTGACCCTGCCACCCCCTCGTATTCCCCCTACAGCAATCAGGAGAGAGGGTCCTACACCTTGCCTGGGAAAAACAGTAGAGCTGGCCCTGGTGATGTTGAGTGTGGGGGACCCAGATCGGAGGACTTGAGAGCAGAACTGGCCCTGTTCCTTGCTGCAGCCTGTATTGGGTGAGCTAACCGAGGCAGTGCTGGAGAGCTCACATGAGTAGTGATGATGCGAGAAAGCTGGTGGGGTGACCAACCCAGCTTCCAGAACCTGGGCTTCCAGAACCTGGGCTTCCAGAACCTGGGCTATGAGTTGGCCCACCCCAACATCTACCCTGTCTGTGAACTGTTGGAGCACGTGAAGGGGACGAACCTACAGATCCCAAACTGCAGAATCTCCATAACACAAGACAACAGGATATCCAAGAGGAGCCCCAGAGAGAGCCCATTATCAGTGGTGTAGCGGAAACCAGAGGCCTGGAGCCAGATCAATGACTCGTGGCAAGTACACTTACAAGTGAACGCTTACAAGTAAAAGTGAATGGACTAAAGGGTCAACTGTGTGACTTAATGGGACACACTGCAGCTTCCACAAGTTCTCTCTCTCTCTCTCTCTCTCTCTCTCTCTCTCTCTCTCTTTCTTCTTTTGTTCCTGTTTCTGTTTTGTCTTGCTTCTTTGTTTTGTTTGGTTTTTGGTTTTCCTTCTAAATCTGGTTTGGTTTTGGAGGGGAGCTTACAAGGGCAGAGGGCGGGTGCCAGGGGACAGGGAGATAAGAGGGACCGGAATGCATGATGTAAAACGCACAAAGAATCAATAAAAGTTAAAAAAAAATCTACAGTCTCTTTAAAAACTAACAAATAATAAATAAATAAATGGGGTTTTCAAGATCCAGTACAGGCATCCACCCCATCTTCTATGTTAATCAACTGGTATCTTTCTACCTTCAACTATGCTGGCCTAAACAATCACAACAAAATTTGTTAAGTTAAATGTTAATACTCCTTCACAAAAAAGAAGAGATAAACAGGTCATCCTGGCCAATTTTACATAAAAAATTTTAAAAAGGAGATCTTTTTATATGACTATAAAATCTCATGGTATTAAAAAACAAAAAACGTTGGGGCTGGAGAGATGGCTCAGCAGTTCAGAGCAATTGAGTGTTCTTCTAGAGGTCCTTGAGTTCAATTCCCAGTAACCACATGGTGGCTCACAACCATCTGTAATGGGATTTGATTTCCTCTTCTGATGGTCATGCAGACAGATGACTCACGTACATAAAGTACATAAATAAATAAATCTCTTTAAAAATGGAAAATATTATAAGGATAAAAGATAAAATATTTTAATAAAAAATAATTTATATATAAAGGTTAAGATGGATATATGTTACAGAATAAAAAGTAGGAAGCTTTTACAACTTATAAAGATCTGAGTCAGTTATTTAAGGTATATGGAGGATGAGACTTAATGATAATATACATGGTATTAAAGTTTCTAAGGTCTAGGATCAGCAATTACAAAAAAACTGGCTAAAATGCATGTCAAGGTTTATTTTAAAATATCTGGCTATTAAACATATTACATAATTTTAAAATATCAGCCTAGTGTAACTGGTCTCCTAGGTGCCCTGTGCTCTCTTTAACTGGGATATCACCGGCCATCCCTATTTGTTGTCATAACAGGGTCAATACAGATGTGTCCCTCTCGTCTGAATGACCAGAAGGCCTATGACTTTGGGGTCTGAGAGTGGTCTGATGTACAGTTTTTCAGACATCAACAATTCATTCACCACTTGAGTTTTCCAGTCTCTAATGAAGTTATCCCTTTGGATGGACATTTCCCAGTATGTAATGAAATTCCAGCTCCCTGGTTTCAGAACGGAACTCCCTGTTGATTGGTGAGGTCCATAGTTCTAAAGAACTCTGTGCCTCTGAAGGGACAGCCTGAGGTGCTGGTCAACTTGTCCTGGAGGCACCCACCTGGTTTGGATGAAGAAAACTGCCGAGGACCTCCTCATTGGCCATGTCTTATTGCATTGTCTACAGGAGGAAAGGTTCAACCAGACCTTTGGCTGTTAGCCACAGCCCTAGACAATGTGGTCATCTATGGGACTTTGTCATCCTTCTATGTTTGGACACAGAAACTGTGTTGACCCTCTGTATATGCTACTGACTAGAAGTCCTTCAATTCAAGAGAGCGGGGGACATGTCTACTACTTGTATCAATTGTATCCTCTCTACTTGTATAATAAGAGCCTCTGTTCATCAGAACCTTCTCTTGCTTTGGCAGCCTTCCTGTGTTATGGTTCCTGTCTGCCTCAGTGGTATGTGGTATGGTCATTTTGGACAACAGGTTTTCCTTAAAACTACATCAGGCTCTTACTAGAAAGCAGGAATTATTTAGGTCTTATTTTAGCCAGCATTTTTTCAGTGGTCACTGTTCTAGCATCTCCACCTGCTTCCACAGTGTCTTTCCCAACCAGAGCAACCTGCCCCTTTTGCTACTCAGTTTAGCAGCAAATACTCTTAACCACAGAGAGATCTCTCCAGCCCTGACAGTACTCCTGGGTCTGGTTACAAATTAACCACACTTATGTTAAGAGGCATGTCCCAAGGGGACTGGACAGAATTCTTATTTTTAATGGTCTAATATAAAGGACTTTTATCCAAGATACCTAGAAAATTCTTAAGACTCAGTGATAAGAAAGCAAAACTACCCTACACACTCTATAGGGGCCAAACTCGAATCTATGACGCCAACAAAAACAGAGACAGAAAATAAGTATGTGGAAACATGCCCAATATTCCTGACTGGTAGAGAATTAAGAATTCACACAGCAACTGCACATCTATTAGGATAGTTAAAAGTTTTAAGAGAGAGAGAGAGAGAGAGAGAGAGAGAGAGAGTCCCATGTGCTTACAATGGTACAGAGCAGCATGGATTCCCACACCCTGTGAATGGGAATGCAAAATGTAAGAGTTAATTTAGAAGATGGACCGCTGCTTTTTATAAGCCGTACTGGTTGGATTTTGTTGTTGTTATTGTTGTTTTTTGTTTTGTTTTGTTTTCCCCGGGTGTGTGCATATATTATCTGGGAAGAGGGAACTTCAGTTGAGAAACTGTTTCATCAGACTGGCCTGTAGTCAAGTCTATGGGGCATTTTCTTGATTGATGTGCGAGGGTCCAGTCCATGATAGGTGGTGGTACTGCTGGACAGGTGGTCCTCTGTTGTGTAAGGAAGTGGACTGAGCAAGCCCTGGGGAGCAAGTCAGTAAGCAGGACTCCTCCATGTCGTCTGCTTCAGTTCCTGTCTCCAGGTTCCTGCCTTGAGTTCCTGCCCTGTCTTCCCTCAGTGATGGACTGTGACCTGGGATGTGGAAGTCAAATAAACCATTTCCCTACCCTGCAGTGCCTTTGGTCACAGTGTTTATCACGACCATACAAAGCAAATTAGCATAGAAGCTAAGCACCTGACCCACCAACCAACCACATGCCTAGATATTTCTCAAATGGATTCTAAAATGTCTATCCAAAAGCATGAATGCAAATGTTTATAAAGGCTCCTGTAGACGAATTGCTAAACAATCTTACTAATAAAAACCCAGAGCCAGATATTGGGGTAAAAACAGAGAGATCAGAAAAGCAGAATGAAGCCAGCCACGTTCTCACTACTTGGAAATCCTCAGCCAAAGAAACCTACTTCCTGTATACCCACACCATATGCCTTTCTGTTCTGCCATCTCATTTCCTCTCTCCACCCAGCTACATCACTTCCTCTTTCTGCCCAGCTCTGTCACTTCCTGTCTGTCTGTACAGACCTCCAGACCTTTATGGTTAGTGCTGGGATTAAAGGTATATACCACCACACCTGGCTCTGTTCCCAGTGTGGCCTTGAACTCACAGAGATCCAGATGGATTTCTGCCTTCTGAGTGATAGGATTAAAGGAGTGTGTTACCATTGCCTGACCTCTATGTTTACTACAGTGTCTAGCTTTTTCCTCTGATCCCCAGATAAACTTTATTGGAGTACACAGATAAAATATCACCACAGGCTCCTTTCACAAGTGCCCCAGTCTGGAGGAGAGCCTTCAAAAGGTGAATGGATTAGCAAAAGGAAGGCCTGTCACATGTATTAGTCAGTGTTCTCTAGAGTCACAGAACTTAAGGGATAAATCTCTTGTTTCTGTATCCCTCTGTGTGTGTCTCTTTCTGTCTCTCTGTCTCTCTCTGTGTCTCTGTCTCTGTCTCTCTCTCTATCTGTCTATCTATCTATATATATATTTATGTTATAAAAGGAATTTATTGGAATTACGGATTGTAGTCTAGCTAATACAACAATGACTGGCTGTGAATGGAGAGTTCAAGAATCTAGCAGTTGCTCAGTACCATGAGGCTGCGTGTCTCAGCTGGTCTTCTGTATACACTGGAATCCGGAAGAAGCAGGCTTCAATGCCAGTGAAGGACCGGATGTGCTGACAAAGTGGAGGCGAGCAGACAAAGAATGAACGAACCCTTCCTTCTTCCATTGTCCTTATACAGGATTCCAGCAGACAGACGGTGTGGCCCAGATTAGAGGTGTGCCTTCTGCCTCTAGATCTGGATTAAAGGCCTGTGTCATCCCACCTCAAGAACAGGATCAAAGACCTGTTGTCTTCCTGCCTCAAGATTCAGAACACCATGTGCCCTTCATTTCCGGACTGTAGTTCATTCCAGATACGGTCTAGTTGACAACCAAGAATAGCCATCACACCATGCCATGTAATATTATTCAGCAATAAAAAAAAAAAAATCCATCATACTGTGAAAGCCCCTTCATTCATGTAATAAAAGAAAGACATGGATCTAACAACACATGTGTGAGTCCAGCTCTGGGACATCACAGAGTGGGCAAGTCTATGATACATGCTTCTGGGTGCTGTTGTTTGCTTGCTATTTTACATTTTGTTTCGTTTTCAGGCAGGGTCTTGTATTTTGTCCATTAGCTATATAAATGGACAGAGTGGTCTCAAACCCATGGGGTAAGGAGATCCTCCTACCTAACTCTGACTTAGTAGCAAAACTATAGAGTGAAAATAACAATAGTTGCCAGGAATATAAGGGCAGAAGACAAGAGATGAGTAAGTGAGGCAGGGGGATTTTTTTTAGAGAGTCGAAACCATTCTGTGTGATTCTGTGCTGTGGCTGTATTCTTAAGAGTTTGTCAAAAACCCCTAGAATTTATAACACAGAGGGACAATTTAATATATAACGATAAAAAGTGTGAGAAGGAAGATCCTAGGTAGTATTCAGACAGCGACAAAACCAAAGCATCAAAACCCTGGAATGCAGATGCAGGAAAAACTTCAGAAAAGGGGCTGCAGAATAAGAGGCGCTGACTTCAGCAGCTGGAAGTGAGGGGAGTTTGCAAGTCAGATCCTCAAGGAGCTGCAAGGGCTGGACGAACCACCCTCCGCTGGTGACGCTTTCCCCACAGGACTCCAGGTGAATAACTGACTCTGCATCCTAGGCCTGAATCAAATGGCAGTGGAGAGGAAACATTTCTCACACTCAGAGATAAGCAAAAGGAAGAGGCCAGTATGACCACGAGGAGAGGATTGCAATGAGACCCAAGATTAAAACTGATCTCGAGGACTAGAAACAGCCCCCATGTGACTCAGGGAAGAAGAGTCAGGGTAAGAAAAGAGAGGCTTCCTTCAGGCCTGAGCACCCCACACTCTCTAATTCTCTTCACATTGACCAGGCAAGGGTCTCTGCGTCAATTACCCACCATAAAGGAAGGAAGGGGGCCGCGAAATCCCTCCACTCGCTGAGGACTATTGACATTTTATAGGTGCTGGGAGAGACTTAATTTTTTGGTTTTGTTTTTTAAGTGACCCCTGGAAGGTCAAGCACATGCCAGGACAGAACCCACTCCCAGAACGAGCTGGGCAACACAAACTTGACCTGTGGGGGAAAGGAAAACAAAAGGGAAGAAATGCCAAAGTTGGGTGGGAGGAGATTAGAGGGTGAAGAGAATTGCAGGCGGGGTGATTGTGTTCAAAATGCATTGTCTAAAACTCTCAGAGAATCCATAGGAATGGCGTTAAAGGAAAACAGAGGCTTTATTACAAAGAGAGAACGAAAGGAAGCTCTTCAAAACTTCACAAGGTAGTGACGGCACAGTGGGAGGGACAGAGAAGAAGAGAGATGCAGCAGGAGCAAGCCAGCCCACCTCCGCGCCTGCCACCACTCTGCAGGGGAGGCGGGCAGAAGCCTCATGAGAAAGGTGAGCGGATGGAGAGAGACTGGCAGTTCTTCCCACAAGCCCTCATGGGCCTCAAACCCTATTGCAGGTTTTGCTAAGACCGTGACTCCTCGGGGGTGGATGTCAGTGAGGAGGAGTTCCGTTTTGTCCCTCTGTAGAACCCAGAGAGCACTGGCTGGGCACCACGTTGGAAGGGAACAATGTTTAAAACTGAACTGACGTGGGGATCTGAGAACAGAGACTAGTCACAAATCAAAGACCCTGGATGTAGCCAGCCATGAACCCAGGGTAAGAGACAGCCCTGGGAAGCAGTTATAGATTCCAAGAAAGCAAACAAGTCAGGATTGTGAGTTCAAGACCCACCTGGACTATATAGTGAGAGCCTGCCTCGAACACACTCACTTATCTTGAGCTCAATATAGACACAGATTGTCGGCTTTGCACAGGATTATCTATAGATCCATGCTTATGCAAGTTAGCATATACACATGTATTTCCTGGTTCTGCTGAAATTGTCTAAAAGAAACTGCTCTCTAATAGCAATGCTCATGCCTGGCACCTGACAAAAGAAACCAGGGCTCCTTAGAGAACACTCAGTTCCAGGAGTGGACCAGGAGGGACAGAAAGCTTAATTAACACAAGTCAACCAACCACATCCACACTGATGTACTCCAAGGTGGGCGCAGCAGACAGCAGGAAGAGCACAATGGCTAAAGCTTGAGCAACCTGCAACACAATCAATTGATTAGCATTGGAGCACAGCCCAACCAAAGAATAAGATGAATATTCATGAGTTTATAATACATGAATGAATAAGTGAAAAGATGTTGAAGAAAAGACAACTCTCTCATGCAGAGGTGTTTCAGATAGTGCGTGCAGATGTTTCAGCCTCAAGGACTAGTAGAGGCTGCACAGTAGTGGAAGGAGAGAAAAAAATGACATCACAATGGAGACACCTACCAACTTCCCCTTCAGCCGGGTAGCTATGATCAGTATCCACAGTAGAAGGCGTGTTGATAGTTTGCTCATTTGTACAACATGATGTAAATGTCAGCTTACTTCTGATTTCCCTCCTAAATACTATCATTTCAACACAAAGAAAATCCAAATTAAGAGACAGCCTACATCACACACACACAGAGAGAGAGAGAGAGAGAGAGAGAGAGAGAGAGAGAGAGAGAGAGCTGTACGTACTCTTTAAAACTGACAAGGTCTAAAAGCAGGAAGATATTCATAAATTGTCACAGCCCATTGGCTCCTGGGAGGTGGGGCAGCTAAAAGTCATGGGGTAGACTTCTGGAATAGAAAAGGACATTAGGTAACACTAGGAAATCTGAATAAAGTGCACATTTTAACTAATATTTTAGCTAATAATAATGCATTGTTGTTGACCATGAACTGTAACAAGTTACCCTGCTAGCAAGAGGTCCTTACCTGAGGAGACCTGAGGTTAAAAGCCTGTGCCTAGCATTCACAGGGCCCTGGATTCAACCCTCAGCATCAGAAAGTAGAATAATTGAGGAAGCCACCATGCCGCAGTGGGGCACACCTTTAATCCCAGCACTCGGGAGGCAGAGCCAGGTAGATCTCTGTGAGTTCGAGGCCAGCGTGGTCTACAGAGCGAGTTCCAGGACAGGCACCAAACTACACAGAGAAACCCTGTCTTGAACCCCCCCCAAATTATTATTATTATTATTATTATTATTATTATTATTATTATTAATAATGGAGGAAGCCGTGGTAGGGATATGAAAATGTCTGTAGTTCATAAATTTCCTGTAAAAACACAGACACCACTACCACCACCACCCTTTTCTAAGGACTAATTAAAAAGACTCAGCGGCAGGAGAGGTCTCAGATGCAGGAGGGAACGCCCAGAACCACTCCTCAACCCCGTCTTTCCCAGTGCTTCTGATGTAGGCGCTAAAGCCCCCAGTCTCCATGTGGATTCCTGGCTCCTTCAGAGTCACGTCCACGGCAGTCAAGAGTGTATTGGCACAGGCCCTGCCTCTCAGCTTGGTCTGTCACTTCTGGATTTACCTGGGCAGTATGAGGGTCTTGTGCCCATCCTGAGCCAGCTGTTCTGTGGAGGGAGGTGACACACTACTGGCTTAGTCTGGTCGCTGTGCTCCACCCATTGTGAAGCAAGCCAGGAGCGGAGGAAACACTGTTTTCCACAAGCTCTTAGACTGTGTAAGGTGGTTCTGTCGGTTCCAAAAGACTTACAAGACGGAGGCGGATGAGAAAGATGATAGGATGAGAGAGATGATAAGATGAGAGAGATGATAGACTCACAAGTGCTCACAGTAAACCGGCAGCGAACTGTTTCCTGCAAGGTTGTTGGATAGGCTTGTAATTTGAAAAAAATAAAATAAAGGAAATAAAATGGAAATTTGCTTCATGTTCTAAGGTCTTGACCCTATTTGTCATGTTTTATTTTTTTAGATTTGATTGTAACTGTACACACACACACAACACATACACACACTGCCCAAATCACTGAAAGAATAAAACACAATCCAACTATTTTATGAGGTTTAAAACACATCTTCTTTTAAAAAAAAAAAAAATTTGCCTTAGTGTGGTGGCACACACCTTTGATCCCAGCACTCAGGAGGCAGAAGAAGGTGGATCTCTATGAGTTCAAGGCCAGCCTGGTCTGTATAAGGAGTTCCAGGCCAGCCAGGGCTACATAGTGAGACTTTGTCTCAAAAAAAAAAAAAAAAACACAACAGAAAAAGTAGAATAATGCTTAGAATTTTAAGGCATTGAAAAGTAGCCTAATTTTGCTCAAATTCTTATCCATGAAATATGTCCAGTTTTAAAAGATGCAAGAAATCTGAATCACTAGTAGTGACCAAGACACTTTTTATAAACATCAAGCAGTTTGCCTTACATTAATCATGAATTTATGCAAATGAGACCTTCTGTTGTCAAAGTTAGCTTTGGTAGGCTGACAGCGGCTATGAAGACCTGTTGGAAGCTAGGAGGTGTCCATGCCCGGCCCAGTGTATGAGACAACAGTCCTGTGATTATTTCACTGTCAAACCCTTTATGTGAGGATGAATATGGCTTCGATCACTGAGAAAGTGAACCCACGCTCTGCTCACCTGTGATGACCATGCGCTTTCCCACCATCTCAGAGAGCGGCTCCCGGTATGATACAGCCATGCTGAGGATGCTGAGGTTTAAACCCCTTAGCTGCAATTCCTGCCTGAATGTCTTCAGAACAGAGTGCACCAGTAAGCATCAAGGATGGGGGGGTCTCTGTTCTCCCCATCTGTGACCTAGCTGGGTGGTTGCTAAGGATGCTTTATGACAGGAGGAGCAGATGTTCCTGGCATACAGGCCAGGGCTCTGTATTCCAGCGTCTAAGAGCAGACAGAACTGGAGTATACCCGAGAGCTGCATCCCACCACCACTGTTCTTCCTTGTCTGCCCACATCTAACCAGAAGAATCTTGTCCAGGAAGTCCTAGAACAGCCCAGAGGGCTCTGTCTCTGGTGTCCTTCAGCATTTCTGAAGAATGTTCTACAGGGACAAATTGGGGGTGTGCGGGGGAGAAAGAGAGAGAGATGCAAAGCCTGGTTAAACACATCTGAAAAACACTCTCCAGAAAAGAGAGAGTGGGGCTGCCCTGAGACAGCTGGACTACACAGACGGGCATGCACCAGAACGTTCACATGGGAGTGCTTCCCATTTCACTACTCAGTGCTTCCCAACAGTACGGATTCCCTTTCCCAGTGTGGACAACTGGAGCTAAATCTTGTTTCCCTGGCCCTCTGTGTTGTCCTTTCCCTTGACTCAGGCCCACATTGTACTCTTCTGTGCTGGTTCACTGTTGCAGAATCTTCTCAGAGGCCACTCCATCCTGATTACTGTGTTTAAAGGTCCTGGATCATTACAACACATCTCTCTTGAAAATACTCTGTCCTTGAAAGAACCATTGTCTGAGGCATCCAAGCTGGAAATTTCTTAGTAGAAGACAGGTGTCATTGTTCTAGAGTCGGTGGGACCTCTGCAAATGGAGCAGATAAATGAGGTGGACTGAAGTCTCATGTAATAGCTTTATTCGGAGCATCAGACAGTTTATACTCTGAGAGGTAAGAGGTGTCACCAGAGTAAAGTGTACCATCACAATCACAAGCAACAACTAGGCAACATGTTTTTCCATAGAGGCATATAAACAAATAACAATAGCCAGATTTTAAGAATAATCTGAAGTAAACTCATTCCTATCCGTTACACCTGGGAGGAGCCCAAAAACACATTCCAAGAACAATTCTGTGTTCTGAAGAAACTGAGGTTACAAGACTCTTTGTTTTCTCACAAGCACTCAGAATTCTCCTTACAGGACTCCATTCTCAGGCCATGTTCTGACAGACAGGGACTTAAAACCCATGTGTGGTGGCACACATCTATCATTACAGCATTCAGGAAGTGGATGCAGGAGGATGAGAAGTCCATGGTCATCTTTGGCTACATAGACATTCCAAGGCTAGCTTAGGTACACAAGACCCTGTCTTAAAGAAAACCAAACAAACAAAGAACCTGGGATTGAAGGGAGGACTACAGGAACCAGCTTATTTGGTGTGTCCCTGTATTTTGTTGCTGTATTGCCCAGACTGGCCTTGAACTCCTGGATTCAAGGGATCCTTCTGCCTTAGCCTCCCAAGTCACTGGGACTACAGATGCACTACTACCCATGGCTCACTTGTGGTTCTAATAATGCTGCAAAGAGAAAAAGATGGAGAAACCTAAATTAAGAGAAGTAATTACAGACCTGGTGAGATGTCGTGGAGGTAAAGAGCACTGGCTGCTGTTCCAGAGGACGCAGGTTCAATTCCCAGCACCCATGTGGCCACTCCCAAGTAACTCCAGTCCCAGGTGATCTGATGCCCTCTCTGACCTCTTGGGCACAAGGCATACACATAGCACACAGACTTACATGCAGACTAAACACCCAGACACATACAATAAGTCATTTTTTAAGAAGAAATTGTTTAACTTAAACAAAAATAAACAAACAAACAAACAAACAAACAAACAAATAAATAAATAAATAAAAAGATCATGGCTTTCACCTGGGTACCTTCCATTAAGCCATCATGGGGAAGGTAGCTTCTGCATTGACTCTAAGACTATTGCCAGTTTTATGAGATCTAGTGTTAGCGACTCTCACACCGAAATGCTGAAGGGAAGGAAACAGAGGGGAGGATGCAGGGAATTCTCCTCTTTGGGATTATTCACAGCATCAACACATGTTTAGGTTCATTTGTTGCTTATTTCAGGTTTTAAGGATTTTCCTAAAATTTCTATAAAGGAAAATATTTACATGGTTCATAAGTAAAATTCTTAAAATGAGGATTATTTTTAAAAAATCTTCTATATTTATACATGTTAATTCCATAATCTCTTCTTTTTCAGGAGCATTTCTAAAATTATAACCACAAATACATACATCTACATATATATACATATATATATATATGGATACAGAGACATATTTATAATCATTCCCATCTAAAGAAACAGTGATATGCTGAACATACTTTCTCATCTTACTTCATATTCATAGGGCATCTGCAGATCAGTCTCCTTTATACAGCATTAGGTAAAATCAGTTCCCATTTTATAGATATATGTATTTGCCATAATTCATTCCACCAGTACATTATTAATGATCAAACTATTCCTTTTTTTGTTTTTGTTACACACACAGTGCTATAATGTAGACAAAGTTTTCTGTCTCATCAGTCCCTTCCCAAATAACCACACATAGATGTCTTATTAATTATAAATGCTCAGTCAATAGCTTAGGCTTGTTACTAACTAGCTCTTACAACTTAAATTAACCCATAATTCTTGTCTACGCTCTACCATGTGGTGGTACCTTTTTTTCAGCATGGCATGTTCATCTTCTGCTTCCTCTGCATCTGGCTGGTGATCCTGTCTCCACCCTTCTTCTTCCCAGGGTCTTCTCTGTGCTAAAAATCCTGCCTAGCTATTGGCCATTTAGCTTTTTATTAAACCAATCCAAGTGACAAATCTCCACAGTACAAAAGGATTATTCCACAGCACTATAAAATACAATTCCTGCCTACATCTGCAGCTATTTTGCAAACATCTTTAGGCTAGATTCTGGAAGTGATATTGCTGGTCTAAGGGGAAAGGCAGATAGACCTTTCCTGCCCCGCCCCATGATGGCTGTATCATTTTGAATTCCACCCACAGCTACTGAGGATACCTCTTTGGCTATTCCAATCACCTGGTCACAGAATGTGCTGTTCACGTTGGGTTTTATCTGTAGACAGATAAGAGAGAGTGACAGTAATTTGCGTTTGTCTTGTGGCTAGGGTGATGTGACATCCTTTCGAATGCAGACTGGAAATTAAACCCAGGGCCTTGCCCATGGTAGTTAAGTACTCTATTACTGAACTACACCTCCGCCCCAGTACTATCTATGAATCATTTAGTCAAACCTCTTGTTGTATTATTTTCATTCAGGTCAGCTTTTTTATGTCCTACTTTTTAAAAGAATGAGCTAATATTCTAAAGAGACACACAAGTTTAGGGGAAACAGTGGGGAGGGAAACAAATGAGAACAAAATATAAGGGCACACATGAAGGTGTCATGACAAAAACCCAGTGCTTTGAACGCTAACCTGAAATGTTAATTTAAAGACTAAATCACTGACAAAAAATGTAATAATAAAATATTAATGATGAAATATTCATGTAAGAATGACTATAAAATAAAATAATGGCAATGGTGGTTACAGCGATACGTGAATAAACTCCTAATTTTGCTCCCTGAGTCATGGGAGCAGGACTGTACCCTTCCCCAGAGTAGGACTGTGCATGAGACCTACATGCAGAGAGGTAGGATTTCTTTGAATAGGTGATATCTCAGCTGCTTTGAAGAATGACCAGGAGCCAGGAGAAGGTGTGACTGGGAAGTCGTTTGGGGGAACAACTTGAACCAAAGTCTAGAGAGGAGAAATGGTCAACAGTACAGTGCACAGCAAAAATGCAAGTTCACTCTTGCTACAGTCATGTTAGTCCTCTTTCTGTCTGTAACCGAGGGGATTAACTTAAGAGGAACGTTTGTTTCAGAGGTTGGGTCCATGGTTTGTAGGTTCCGTGGCTGTGGGGCTGATCATGAGGCAGCATATCCTCACAGGGAGCACATATACCACGGCACAAAGCTGCTTATCTCATGGCAGCCCGGAAGCAAAACAAGAAGAATAGTGATGTTTCGTTTGTGATCTAACAAATAAAGCTTGCCTGGAGATCAGAGTGTGGAGCTTAGCCCCTAGTTAGCCACAGAGGCCAGGCAGTGGTGACACACACCTTTAATTCCAGCACTAGGGAGGTGGAGACAGGAAATGATATGGCTGGGCCGAGAGAGGATTATAAGGCAGGAGGAGACAGGAGCTTGGTCCCCTTTTGGCTGAGGATTTCGTAGAGGTAAGAACTAGTGGCTGGCTGCTCTGTTTCTCTGATCTTTCAGCTTGCACCCTGACATTTGACTCCGGGCTTTTATTGAGACCAATTAGGATTCATGTTACAAAGAAGAGGGGCCAGGACCCGAGGTTATCTCCTGAGACATGTCACCAGTGACTTCTCTCCCAATAGGTTCCATTTACTAAAGATTCCAGCACTTCCCAGTAGCTCATATTCTAGTCAACCAAGACTTCAGCATATAAGAAAGCATCCTAACTGTAGCAGAGAGTAAGCTGGATGATGAGGCGGGAAGGACTCCATGAGCCCCACAACCTGCTGTAGTTAGAAGCACCTGTGGAAGGTATCTGCTTAAGATCATAGGCCAGGTCTGTCTTGGGTTGAAATTAGAATCACTTGACTGGAGTACAGCTTGATGAAGAAGGCATGGAGTCCCAGCACCCACAGGCAGGTGCTGACTTTGATGAGTATAGGTGTTCAGGCAGGGGCCCTGAACACAGTTTGGACTCATCCTTGGATAGAAGCTGGAAATGGCCTTGTCAACAGGTCTGTCCTTATCAGAAGCTAGGAATGCCTGAAGGGAGTTTATTACTGCTCTTCCCCTGAATGAGCACCCCTGTCTGGAAACTGTATGTGAGGGACACGGTCAAAATAGAGAGGCACCTGGACAAACCAATGCATACTGCACCCCCGTTTCTGTTGTAAGTCCTATAAAAATTTCAATGGCACTCTGCTTTGGGACCTCTGCCTGCTATTCAGGAACTCTGCCTTCTTTCTTTTCGGCTCCCACCTACCATCTTATAAAACTCCTTTCTAAACTCACTCTCCTGTTGTCAATGAAATTTGTTCTTAAAAGTCATGAGGTAAGAGACCTAGAAGCCACTGACTTGGAATTGCCCTGGAGGCTGTTGATTTATCTAGGACCCCAGCACCCCAAGTTATGCTCATCTGAGGTGGGAGAGAAAGCCTCCATTGTACTCAAGTATCCCCACTTTCCTGAATCAGTATGGCCCAGAAGGGTGAAGTGCCTGATCCAAGTAAGGAGTGATGGGAAGGGAAGACGGGAAGGGAAGGAACGCTTGTGAATCACACACTGAGTGGTGGTTGTGAAGACCATGACTGACTGACCTCAGTTTTCCAGCTTGGTTGAGTAAGACAGAGAAAACAAAGAATGAAATGAAAGCCCACGGGCTGGAGAGATGGCTCAGCAGTTAAGAGCACTGGCTGTTCTTACAGAGGTCCTGAGTTCAATTCCCAGCAACCACATGGTAGATCCCAACCATCTGTAATGAGAACTGGTGCCCTCTTCTGGTATGCAGGCAGAACACTGTATACAAAATAAATAAATCTTAAAAAAAAAGAAAGAAAGAAATGAAAGCCCACAAAGTGACAGTACTAGTGATAAAGAGATAATATCAACTAGGTATAGATTTGTATATGCTGCACAACAGGTTAATAGAGCTGTTAAGAAACCCTAACTTCTCATAAAACATTGACAGTATAAAACATTGACAGTTATTGGACTCATTGTAGGGAACCAAAGATGACCTCTTTGGCTTCCAAGTCCATTTCTATGAAAGAAATCGCTGTGGTCAACGAATCAATACAAACTTGGGTTTGCTGCGCCATGTGAATGAAATCTTCCCACTTGCTTTGGTAATTTAATAGTTACTTCAGAGATCATAATCACTTCAGCAGCAATAACTGTAGAGGCCAACATGGTGTCCCTGCAAAAACATCCCGCTGCAGTGCATAGGAAAGACCCAAGTTATACATTTTTGTAATCGGAAAATTTACGAATACAGCAATAAGAAATAGCTACAGGTGAATACCGGCCAAATTTGCTATAATTACATAATAATCAAATATCCTAATTGTGGGGATTGTGATGGTTGGTGTTACTTGGTCAACTCAACACAGTCTAGAATTACATGGAAAGACAGTTTTAATAATGGGTTATCTAGATTAGACTGGCCTGTGGCTATGTCTATGGGGGATTATTTTTATTACATTAGTTGAGGTAAGAAGACCTGCCCACTGTGGGTGGCACTATCCTCTAGGTAGGGGATTTTGGACTGTGTAAGAGTGGAGAAAGCAAGCTACACATTAGCATGCGTGAATTCATTGCTTTCTACTCTTGACCGTGGGGATCATGCTTCAAGTTCCTACCGTCTTCACTTCCTCTCAGCGGTGGACTGTGGTCCAAAACTGTGAGCCAAAATAATCCCTTCCTTCCTTAAGTTGCCTTCGTCAGAGTATTTTATTATAGCAACGAGAAGAAGAAATGAAGACGGAATCTTAGTTTGTGTGTACTTAGCATAAGGGTCTCTGGATTTGATCTCCAGCATTAACAGGAAAGGGAAGAGAATGGGAGGGAAGGAGGAAAGGAAAGGAAGGGCAAGGGTCAAAGGGGGAAAATAGGGAGGAAAGGAAAATGGAAGGAAACCAAAGGGATGGAAAGGAGGAAGGGGAAATGGAAAGCAGGAAGAAAGGGAAAGAGAAAGGAAAATGGAAAAGAAGGAAAAGGAGAGGGGACTGGGGAGGGGTTGGGGAGAGGGAAAGAGTTGCTCAGTGCATTTTGTAAAGTGACTCATGTCTCAAAGGTTCTTTATTTATATCTTTTCTGGGTAGCGTTAGATCACAAACACACTCCCTGCTAAAAATCAGGTCATACAAGCCTGCAGTCTGTCCCTTAGGATAAAGAACTGACAGGTACCTGCTGCTGCTGTGACTCCCGCAGTGGGGGAAGCAAGTCCCATCTTCCCCCAACCCCACTTGCTGATCACGACTGTCTTAGTTAGGGTTTTCGATGGCTGTGAAGAGGTACCATGACTATGGCAACTCTTACAAGTAAAAGGTTTAATTGGGATAGCTCACTTACAGTTTCAGAGACTCAGTCCATTATCATCATGGTGGGACATGGTGGTGTGCAGGCAGACATGGTGTTGGAGAAGTAGCTGAGAGTCCTACATCTTGCAGGCACCAGGAAGTGATCTGAGTGTCACACTGAGGGAAGTTTGAGCAAAAGAGACCACCTCAAAGCCTGCCTCCACAGTGACACACTTCCTCCAATAAAGCCACACCTTCTAACAGTGTCACTCACTTTGGGAGTATGGGGGCCAGTTACATTCAGACAACCACAAGGACCAAGGAAGCTTTGAACTATTGTCCTACCTAGTGCCTGTCTCCTGGCATAGGCTGTCATATGATGTGTAACTTTCTGCTACCCCTCAGAAGCCAGAAACCCACTTTGTTCAGGGATACGAGGCTCTTTCCTTCAGGCCCTCATCATGTTGGCTGTTGGAGCTGTTCTTTGGGATCAGCAGGGAAGGCTCTTTCTCCCTTTGCAGCCCCATTGGACTACCTGTGGTTTGGTGCTCTTCTAATGCTCTCTGACTTCAAGATCTGATCATAGATAGCCCCGTGGTTACGAATCACACTCTCTTAGCAAATCCCATTCTAAGGGTAATTCACGTCAGCTGCCTTTTACCTGCACATAATTTCTAATATACAGTAGAAATGGAAACAGGGCCTTGAACATACTCTGTAAGTGCTGTAGCACGTAGCCACACATCCATTGCTTTCCGTATACTCTTAGGTATTTTGAGACAATGTCTTCTTGTAACCTTGTCTATCTTCAGACTCCCTATGTAGCAGAGACTGGCCTTGAAGTCCAAATTTTCCTGCCTCTACCTCCCAAGTGCTGGGAGTACAGGCATATGCCACTATCCCAGGAATTTCTTCATACTTCTTATTATCAAAAGAGGAACACCGGCCGGGCGGTGGTGGCGCACGCCTTTAATCCCAGCACTCGGGAGGCAGAGCCAGGCGGATCTCTGTGAGTTCGAGGCCAGCCTGGGCTACGAAGTTAGTTCCAGGACAGGCGCAAAGCTACACAGAGAAACCCTGTCTCGAAAAACCAAAAAAAAAAAAAAAAAAAAAAAAAAAAAAAAAAAAAAAGAGGAACACCACTTACAAGTGTTCCTAATTTAGAAAATAATCCAGAAAATAAACTAAATAGTTATAGGCTTGGCTTAAAATCGCATGTCTTTTGTATAATATTGGCAAGGAGATTTTGTTTTGTATGTCCATTTGTAGAATAAATGAGATGTGTGTAAATGGTCATCAGTATTCTGGACACATAGTATATATTTAATAATTTTAGGCCTGTCTAATTGCCCCTTGCTGCTGCCACCCATACTTCCCTGAAGAAATACACATGACAGATGTAAATGTAAACTGTGACCATGGTTTACATTTCTTCATTTTTAGGTCTACAAGATTGACTCATAAGGGAGTCTATAGCCATCCCTCTCCTCCTCATTCGGTTCTAATTTGGGTAAAATGGCACCATTGTGTTGGCTTGCTAATCCCTCTCAGTCTATGCAGCCCAACTTCCACACTAAAACACACTTAAATTAAAATCATAAAGTATTTTCACTGTTAACACCCAATTGCTATATTACACGTTAAAAAAACAATAAATAATTAAAACAAGTATTATGAAACAAGTGAGTCACATGCTACATACCTTACAATGGTGTGTTTTCATTGTCAGGTATGACCTCAGCCGTGATGGAGATTGAGTGCTCATTTTCCCATGAGCCACTGGATCCCAGGAGGCTCGTTGAGGTTCAAACAGAAGGCTTCCTGGGAGATGGAAATGGAGCTGGGACTGAGAGCTCAGTGCTGCTCGTTCTTAGGCCAGGGTGCTTTCCTCTCTGTTCCCTCTTTCAAAGCAATCTTGTGGGCCTTTCTCATTTACGGTGCTGTGATGTCAAGGACCTTGGCATTTGCTATGGTGTTTAATGTGTGTTTCTACCGATACCAGTTATGTTTTCTGGTGAGGCCTTTGTCACTGATCCATGAAGAATGCGGCTGCCACTGGTATGTGCCAGCCACAGCAGCTGTCCTGCTGCTTTCCTGGCCGGCTCTCGGGATCTGTACACAATGGTGTGATGAAGCTTTATCACCCTGGTTGACTGATGAGGTGAGCCCCAAGGCTTAGTGTCAAGATTTTGTCTTTTATATAATCATAACAGAGAAGACTGATCCCCCAAACCAGTCTATTTCTGGCTTTGGATGATTGAAACATAATTTTAACCTTCAACAATTATGTTCTTCAAAATGTCGTTTTTTTTTTTTTTTTTCATGATGGAAATTGTCCCATAGAGAATTTCCTCTTCAAAGAGGGGATAGTAGACACGGTTCCTCCTGGAGCTGTTGCAACTTCCCAGCTAGTGAGCTCCAGTGAGGTAGCGGTAGCATTCCATCTTAACCCCTCCTGGGTTAACATCCCTCCCACAATTGGACAGTCAACTCCCTTTCAAGCTGTTTCTCTGTCTCCGTCTATCAACATGAATCTCTGAGGGTCCCAAACGTCCTACTTCCCCCTTTGAGCTACTGTAAGCCTTTACCCTCTATATTCTTTTACTTTGCATTGTTAACCCAAAGCCTTGCACAGGGTAGGCACACACACTCCGCCACTGAGATACACCCCAACCTCTGTGTTTCAGTTTTAACTTGGCTGCTCCTTAAACATGTCTTGCTTATGCTGGTGGGGGCACCTCTGTCCACTGACCAGTGTGGGAGAGCAAAATTCTGCTAATACCTGGACCTCAGCTCTCTCAACTGCTGCCAGGACCCTGGCTACTATGCTGCCTTGCAGACTGCCAATTCAACTCAGCCCTTGTCACGGGAAGAAAGGACACATCCTTTGACTTTGTCTCTATGAGACATTTTTTTACAGGGCTTCCAGAAGGTACTACAGGCCAAAATGACTCCAGTTCAGAGAGGAGATACTCTAAAAAGAGATATTTGTGACTTTTTACCCTTCAGCTATCAGACTACTGAAATAACAGGCTGCAAAGAACTAATGTTTTGCCAGGAATTCTATGCTGGGGAAAGAAAAGGCTTAAGCCCCAGTGCCAATTAGAGAAGGAACTTCCCTCCCTGGGAGAGACTGCATGGTTCTAAGAGCTTATCTCACAGTTAATATATGCATATTTCTTGGGTTTTGTTTCATTTTGTTCTATAATATTATCACACAGAGGTATTAAAGGACAGAGAGAGACAGGAGACTTATTCTCCACAGTTTGGGTAGTTTAAATAAGTCCATTTTCCTGTATCCATTTTTGTTTCATAAATTCTGTTAAGATGTGATGCTAACTGAAAGGAACCCACAGGTGACAGCTCTTTGAGACATTAAACAGGCTCCCTGATGACTGGTCACGGTCCAGATAGGAAGCTCCTGCTTCGGACCCACAGGTCTTCTGCTGAATCCAGAGCACCCCTCATCTGCCACTCCCATGTCACTGTAACCTTTGCAGCAATGAAGATATTCTAAAGAGACACTGTGCCTCCCACTTTGTTATCCAGTCTACTGAAACAATGTTTCCCAAGGAACTGGAATTTTCCCAGAAATCTTAAGCTGGGAGGAGAAAAAGGGCTGAAGCCTGGTACCAGTAAGAGGAGGAACTTGTCTAAGATATTTCACATAGTTTTGACTACCTGTCTGACTACCTCTCAGGAGAGATTGGAGCCAAGACAACGATGGGCCAGTGATGGATGGGACCACACCTTGACTGGGACTGCTTAGTATGCATACCTCTTGCCCTCTATTAAAACCTAAATCTCATGTTAGGACCCCAAATATGGACTTGGGGAGAGTCACTTGGACATCTATGTTCCTCTTCTCACATTGAGTAAATCCTTTTACTGTCGTGGAATAATCTTTTTGTACACTGTGAAAACGTATCTTTGCCAAGGTGCCTTCTGATTGATTTAATAGAGCTGAATGGCCAGCAGAAGAGGCTAGGCAGGAAGAGGTTAGGCAGGACTTCTGGGCAGAGGCAGAGGAAGAGGAAATGAATCTAGCAGTGGGGAAATGCCAGAGGACACAGAGAAGAAACAGGAGGTACAAGTTGGAAGAGAGGTTAAAAAGCCAGGAGGCAAAAATGTAGATTAATATAAATGGCTTAATTTAAGTTACAAGAGCTAGTGGGACAAGCCTAAGCTATAGGCTGGGCTTTCATAATTATAATAAGTCTCTGTGTCATTATTTGGGAGCTGGCAGTACAGAGAAAGACTTGCTACATTTTACTGCTTTGCACTATTACTGATTTCATTAATTAGGGGGTTAGTAGCCTACCCTAACTCGTTAGAGCAGCTGCCAGGGCCTAGGCACTGATTTTAACAACTCCAGCAACAATTTTGGCAAGCCAGCCAATTTAAAAAAAAAAAAAACACACACACACATTTTGGGTATCAGACAAACATTTTTCAAGTTGGCCCTGCATGGAGAGGACAGACTAAACAGTTCCATGGAGCTGACAGAATCACTTCCTTCCAAGCACATCTTCCCCTTCAGCCTCCATCAACTGCTGTTTACCACTGTTTGGTGAGGCAGAGAAGTGAGTAGCTGGCCTTTGTTTTTGACTTGATGACAGTCTGACTCTTATACAATTTCCCCAATCACTGGACCTTGGGCTTTTCTATTACGTTGGCCTAGAGGCTCCTTTCAACTGTTGGAACCATTTCGGGGGCCTGCCATCTGGTGATTGAGTGTCTTTCAGAGTTTTTCCGAACTGTTTTGGTTTGTTGAACTATTTGGGCTGTTGCACCATTTGTATGACAAGCCTTATCCACTTGGAAGCTCTTGTGAACAAATTTGGAGTTCTGTTGGAATTTGGGGCATCTGCTGAGTGACAGGGAAAGTTGAAACGTGCTGCTCTTTGGGGCTCCATTGAACTGATTGAGTCAGAGAAGCAATGGTATTGAGACCTGTGTGGTCATTCATATGACCATGAAAATATTAAGTGTGTACTATCTTGGTCCCCCTACGGAGAACCCTATCTGGCTAGTCTTCTGTAAACTTATATTAGTCTCTAAGGTAGCATGGGGCATGTCTTATCTTCCCCCTAGAGGTCCTGAAAACAATGCATGGCAAACCTCTGGGTGCTTCAGTTTTGAATTTCTTTGTTGAGCTTATTGCAAACTAAAATTTCTCTTCTAGACGTGGCCGATTTGGGGTCTATGTGTGTGTGTCCATGGATGGATGGATGTAGATATTAGGGCACAAATTCTGTACTATATTAGTATGTGTTGCTGGTTTTTCTCTCTTTCTTTGAAAATCTAGCTAAAATGTAACAATTTACTTTTACACTGTAGAATTTGGACTGAAAGAAAAAAAAAAAACCTCAGCCAGTTAGAATATTAACTAATGAGTTGACAGGTTGATTCTGAATTCCTTTCCTGGTGGAATGATTTGAATCTAGGACAACACAGGGTTTTTCTGGGAGGTGGGGAGGTGGCGGAGAGTCAGGATCTCATTGTATAGCTCTGGCTGGCCAAGAACTCCGTATGTAGACCAGGCTGGCCTTGAACTTACAGAGCTCCACTTTCCTCTGCCTCTTATCATGATTTTATATATTAGTAAGACAATTGCTTGTTTTCTGCTGATTTAGTTGCGCAGAAAACAAGACCTGTTCGAAAACTGTCTTGCCAGAGTCAAGGTTGATTTAATATACATTTAAGTCTTTAAAATTCCCACTTTATAAGCAACTATTTAAAAAGATCTCATTCCCTGTATATCTGTGACTAGAAACACATGGAGCTGTGTGTCCAAACTCTGTGTATTATTATAAGATTGCAGAGTTAAGCATGTGTAAGTTCAACATAGGCAATGTGGCCAATAAGTGCTGTTTCATGCAATACACACTATGTATGGACTATCACCATAGAAAATGAACAGTGACGTTCCTTTGACAGTTCTACTATTTTGAATTAATACCATTAAGATTAAAAACCTGCCATTTGGAGCCAAGGTGTATGTCTATTTGCCTGACTAGGTAAATATTTGTTTTTATATATAAGGCATGTACTTATACATAAGAAAATGAGTCTGCTTGTGGTGGTCACTTAGTCATAAATATGTGAGTTCTAGTGTTTTTACTTTTGTCACTGCTGTAGATGTGTTATCCTACCAGGATTTATAAATTCTAAATTTTGCCTCAAAATTAGAAGCTGAGTTGGTACATAAAAGACCTCTGTGTGATTGTTCTGTATCATGGTGCTGATTGTTACCGGCTCCTTTAGATGTGAATGTGTGCTGGTCCCAGCGGCAGATTAGTGAGCCTCTCACCCCTTGTCTGAGAAGCTTCTTTTTGCAGTAGATGATGATTAACAACTGGTCAAGGTGCAGAGAGGCTCAGCCTCAAATGGGACACCTGTCTCACACCCCCTTCTCCCAAGGCTCAGCTATCACTGTGGAATAGGGGGGTGTAAAGACTGTAAAAGCCAGAGGTGGTGTGGATGTCTAGACCAGAGGGAAATAGCGCTTTCCAGACACAGGAGGGAAGTCTGTGCGTACGAACTCACAGGGGTGGTGACAGCGTGCGCAAGGCCGTGCAAGCTCAAGCCAGTCCAAACCCCAGTGTTGAGAGGAGAGGTGGGCTTTGAAGAGCCATTGGCAATGGACAGATGCTGGGGGAAGGGAAGTCGGTTTTCTGTAAGTGTGTGGTCCCTGGTAGGCTGACCATGCTCTAGAGGATGGCCTCAGACCCAAGAGTACTTGGGCAGCACAAATCAGACATAGCTGGTTTTCAGAGGGGAGAAAAAGTAGCAGGTGACCACAAAGTTGGATGGGTAAGTAAACAGGGGTGTATCTGGGAGGAGTTGGGGAAGCGCAAGTGACTATAATCCTAATACTTTTAATGAAATTTGCAAAGAGTTAATAAAACTAATTTTTTAGAGAAGAAAAAAGTTACTTGATCCTAGTAAGAAAGAAAAAACTACATCTGTACACACACAGATTTGCTTATATCTACATCCACCATTTCAATCATCCATTTTTTTAAAAAACAGTGCTAGGGATGGAGCCCAGGACCTTACACGGCTAGGCAAATGCTCTACCACTCAGCTACATCCCCAGGTAACTAAGTAACACTCAATTTCGAGGTTTTACATTTTTCTCAGACTCTTACATTTTCTCTGATTTTTCTTAAGGGCTGAATTTACACCAGACTTTGTATTAGAAGCACTCTTCCAGTTCCTGCCGGGTCCCAGTTGGTTGCATTTTTATCTACTAATGCTTATCATCCATACCAGGAAACAGTCTGCAGGAGCAATCGGTCCTGATCTCCTTATCCACTGTGTCAACCATCACATGACAATAGACTTCTCGGTAATCTGAAAAATGCCACGATGCTCTTAGATAAACGAAACTGCAGTGAGGGAGAATTCCCAGCATGCTTTTGAAAAGGTTCCGAAGAAAAACAAGCTGGCCACAGTGGGTTCTTGTGGCTAGGCTGCCATTCTGCCTTGCTGAGCTCTGGCCCAGGGCTCCACAGTCCAGTGGGTAGAGACTTGGTGTTTGTTCTGTGACGGTGTGATACCTGTCACAGAACAAGCATGTCCTAGAGAAAAAGCACATAGAAAAAGAAGCACAGCTCAAGCCACTAGCATTTAGAGAAAGCAACACTGGCTGTCTGCGAGAGGATGTTCACTCCTTTTAAGAGATGCTGGCTCATTTTTGGTGATACTTATGGTCTACAGAGGTGTCTCACAGCCTTTCTCTGGGCGGTCTGCGCTCACTAGGAATAGATGTTTGTATGCCTTCTTCTCCAAAACACCTCATCTGAGACCAGCCAAAAGAGATTGGCATTTTATCTCCGCAGAGAGGACCCAGAGATGCGTTCCTGAGCAGGTGTCCTTCATCACTGTCCTGCCCTCGCACCGGAATGCTGGGACCTACAGTGAAAGCTCATCTTTGCAGCCTGGTCCCAAGCTTGCATTCCCCCTAGCCTGTTCAAAATGCTCAGTTACCTGGAAGTGTTCTCAGAAGTTTCTCTGTATGCAGCTTTGTCTTTTCATCTTGCACAATGCAGTCAGCATGTTTGCAAAGGCTTTCCTCTCTGAATCTCCGTTGGTCCCGAGCCATGTGGATGGGAGCCCAGGGTAGCAAAGCCAGGCCACTGACGCTGGTTGGCTTTTAAAGACACTGCCAAAGACACATGTTTACAATAATAACTAACAACATTTTTAATTGAGATAATTTACCAAATAATAGGGTTTTTAAAGTTATTTTAAATCAGAATAGGAGATATATCTCAATGGTAGTTTTTACCTAGCTTGCTTCAGGTCCTGGGTTTAATCCCCATATTGAAAAAAAACATACAAACGTCATAAACTTTTAATTGGCAAAATGTGATTTAACTGACTTAAAGTACAGACGTTGGACTCGGGTGCAAGTAGAATCCTTGTCCGGCATACACTGGGTAAGATAGGTAGCATGGATTAATAAAATGAATGAGGGGTTGGGGCTTTAGCTCAGTGGTAGAATGCTTGCCTAGCAAGTGCAAGGCCCTGGGTTCGGTCCTCAGCTCCAAGGTTAAAAAAAAAAAAATTAATAAAATGAATGAATGCATGTCAAATGTTATCTTGGATTAAGAAAAATTAAATCATCTTTATTGATACAACAACGGAGAGAAATCCACTGTTATAACCAATGCGCTGAAAGCTCGGTACGTAGGAAGAGCTGCAGCTCACACAGCTGCCTTGGGTGTAAACCAGCTAGTAATTACACACATCAGACTCCCAACCAGAGTCTTTCCCCTGAAGGCATGCATGCGATTGCGTCATCCCTCAGGTTTAAGTTCTTCCTTCAAGTGTCATCAGAGTACTGGGATGGAAGCGGGTGGAAGCGGGTTTCCAGCATCTGCCCTCTCCTGCTGCTGGCTTTCCAGCAGCACTCTTTTCTGCGACACAGCCATTTAAGTTCACTTTGTGTGCCTGTGAATAGATGACCGTCTTTTCTAATCCACATCTTCCAAGCTCCTGGGGGCGGGGCGGGGCGGGGCGGGGCGGGGCGGGGCGGGGGCGGGCTACTCATGGAGGTGTTTGATTGGTTTCAGTCTCCGGCTCAGATATGTTGTTGTTTTTTTTTAATCTGTAAAAACATTGCTAGACACTGACTACCACCAGAATAATTTTCTACTGTAAATTTATTACAAACTCATACAGACTTCTGAAAAGTTACTTGAGAAGAGATTTAAGTTTATTGAGGCCTTGACCCATTTCAGTGGGCTACATATATTCAACACTGATTAGTCTCTTTTTTAAAAAATGTAAGTAATCAAGAAAAGTCAGTTGGGCCAATTAAGCTCTTTTTGTTTTTCTATCCTTCCACGACACTCAAAACTCTAAGATATTTTTATTGGCTACCTAATAGTACTACAATAGCTTCAGGTTATTTTGTTTTTGTTATTATTTATATGCACATGTGGAGGTCGGAGAGCAACTTGTCAGAGTCAGTTCTCACCTCCTACCATGTAAGTCCCAGGAATGTAACTCAAGTTGTCAGTCTTGGTGGCAGATGCCTTTACCCGATGGCCAGGGCTGTCCACCTCACGTTTAGAACCGACCGGGAGGATGGGAATAAAAAGTCTGAAGCATCGATATCAAGGCTAAACAGTGTTGAATGGATGGGAACCACATGGTTTTAAAGCTCAATTTCATTTTATTAATTTTATAATTCCATTTTATTATTTGTTAGTCCTGAAAACAAAACCCAGAGCATTACCCACGCTAAAATGCACTCCATCTCTGAGCTCCAGTCCTGCCCTTATCCAGGTGATTTTAAGCATATCCAGCTTGGGATTTTCAGTTAACTTTCCCTGAAGGTATTTCTTCTTTAAAATGCCCTGAATTTTTATCATTCTTTGGGAAACATTGGTCACCTGTTCTCAATTTTGTATACCGGGTCAGGATCTACTTAAAAATAAATTAAAAACCACACAGATTTTATTCCTGTCTGGAAAACAGGATCCGACTCCCATAAATGTCCCAGGGTCCAAGTGCACACTGCTCCATGGCACCGGGGTCGTAGCTGCCGCAGAAGACACAAGGGGTGAACCACACTGTGGATTTTCAGTGGGGAATGAATGAGCACGTGAGGATTCAAGGCCATCTTTTGGTCACATGCCACATAACCGTGACTTTGACTAAAAAAGTATTTTCAGAATAAGTACCTTCAGTATTAACTGATGTCCTCGGGGTCTTCACTGTTCTCTGGTCCTCAGTGGCTTCTCTTGATGCTGCCGGAGAAGCATCAAAATAAAATGAATGATAACACTAGTCAAACCTGTTTTATTTCGGCAGCGTCTGGAACTCATTCTTCTTACTGTTGACAGAACCAGCAGACTGCTCCAGTTTATTTTATTTTATTTTATTGCCTGTGTGGTTTTACTGATAATTCTTGTCAGCCTCCAGAATAGAAAGACAGGTGTGACTCCCCAGCTTTAGTCTAGGTGGGGAGAAAGCGGGGAGAGAGCCATGACAGCGTTCTTCACAAACGCACATGAAATTCCTGATGGTATAACGAGAAAACGCGATATGGAGATTGGAAAAGGATCGAGGCTGAAACAGAAAAACACTGTATCCAGTAATTGAAACCTCCAGCTCGACTCAAGATTGGCTCAAGAGTAATATTAGCACCACTTACTGTTTAAGATTTTAAAGGAGCTCCCGAGAAAGTGCAATTTTGCACTTTTCTTTAGAGAAACAAAAACCAAGGGGCTGCAGTAAAGTAAATGTGTTTTGAATTAGGTTCACATGAACGAACGTGAAGCGATGTTTCTGGGCAGAGTGTCTGGTGTGGAGTTTCTTCATTGCTTGGAACTGTTTGAGATTTGACATGGGCTTTGTGGGGAGCTTCGTCCCCCTTGGAAATCTATGGCTGTGAGCTGCTCCGGAGAGATGCCTGCCACTGTTTGCTCTTCCTCTCCCGAGGATGCCTGGCACCTTGTGCACAGCGGGAGCTAAGAAACGGTGTGTCTTGGGTCAGTGAGGTGGCTCAGTGGGTGAAGGCACCTGCCAGCAGCAAACCTAATGACCTTAATTTGATCCTCTGGATCAATGTTGTGGAAGGAGCAAACCAACTCCAGAGTTGGCCTCTGCTTACTGTGACTGCCCCCACCCCCCCCCCAACAAATAGATACTTTTTTTTAATTTAAAAAATAGTGTGTCTGAGTTATCAAAGCAACACATTCAAAGCACTTTCATCACCAAATGTAGAGAAAGGCCCATTTGCACTACGCATATTTTCGTAGTATAGTACGTAATTTTCACAAAATTATGTACCGTCAGTAAATGGAATCCTATCTGCCAAGAGTTACGATATCAATTTGGAACAATAAAAATAAAATTCCTTTCTTTTCTATGTGTCCTATTCTTATGACTTATTTGTTTCTTTAAGAGCAAACCCAGTTGTCTTTTATGTTACTCTTGGCTTTTTGTCTTTTTTGCTCTGGGCACAGTGAAGTTGTCTGCAGAGTCAAGAGAACACAGGAAGGTCTAGCGCCTTCCTAAATTTTAGCGCCACTAAAATGCAGTCAAGGCCTGGCGTGTGCATGGCGTTGTCTTGGTAGATGATTATTACTCTCTATGTCACTACAGTGGGCTCAGCCCTTGCTCATCTTCCTATGCAGTTCCTGGGCATGAAACCTTCCATCCCTGTTGGCTCCTTACCCAAGTCCCCACTCCCATCAGAATATAGCTCAGCCCAGCGCTGAATGGAAAACCAGACAGACAGACAACCACAAAAAAGAAACCGGAGAGATGGCTCAGTGGTTAAGAGCACTGACTGTTCTTCCAGAGGTCCTGAGTTCAATTCCCAGCGACCACATGGTGGCTCACAACCATCTGTAATGGGATCTGGTGCCCTCTTCTGGCTTGAAAGGACACATGCAGGCAGAACACTGTATACATAATAAATAAATAAACCTTAAAAAAAAAAAGTGGTACACGATTTAAAAAAAAAAAAAAAAGCCCGACATTTGGGCTGGAGAGATGGCTCAGAGGTTAAGAGCACTGACTGCTCTTCCAGAGGTCCTGAGTTCAATTCCCAGCACCCACATGGTGCCTCACAACCATCTGTAATGAGATCTGGCTCCCTCTTCTGGCCTGCAGGTGTATATGCAGACAGAATGCTGTATACATAATAAATACATCTTTAAAAAAAAAAAAAAAAAGAAAAAAAAAGAAACCAAGTTTCCCTGCCACAACTTCCTTTCCAAATTTCTACCTCCAAGAAGTAAAACTGAGTCAGTAGAGAGAAACTGATACAAAGCTGAGTGGCTGCTCTTGAGAGCAAGTAGGAGCCTGGTGCAGAGCAAGGGGGAGGCTAGAGTGCGGAAATCGGGGACATCGGCTCTGTGCTCTTTCTGGAAACAACCCAGAGGGACCCAAGCACGTGGGGGAAAGCAGAAGCGTCCCACTCTCGGCTGCGCATGCGTGCTCAAATCATATAAGGTTTGTTTATTTTCATTTTCAAATGCATCAACATTAAAATATCAGACTTCACATGTGAATGTCCAGTTTCTCTGGAAAAATCAGAAGATCTGGGTCTGTATTTGCATTTCCATCAACGGGGCTGAACAGAGGTTCCAAAGCATGTAATCTGAGAGCCCTGGCGCACACAACTCGGACTTAGCTACCTGTCCGCCACAGGTTTCAATTAGCGGGTTGGAGAGGGTGAAGAGGTCTGAAGAAGGTGAGGGTTTGTGATTTGAAACTTGCCCTTTCCTTTCAGAAACACACTTTTCCGTCTAGATGTGAACCAGGACCTTCCCTTCTGCAGCAGGTTTAGGATGGCTTACTGACGCGTCTGTCTTCGTGGGTGATTATGAGGATGCAAATATTTTTCAATGGTTGGAGCAAAAGTCCCAAATGCACACTAAATGGAGTAGCCATTAGCTCTCCCTGGTCATTCCTTTGGGTTAAGTATTATCTACTGGCTGTGTCTTCTTTTAAAATACAACCAGGCATAGGTAGTTAATATATTGGGCAATATGTGGTGTGGAATGCTGTCCTCTGGACCTGGCTCGACTACTACATTTTTGAAATCAGAGAACCTGTGATTATCTTCATGAGGCCCTCATGATACCAGGTCTGTTAACATGCCCTCCTAGAACAAGGTCATTCGACTCACACCCAAGATTCCAGTCACCCCTCCTCTGTCTGGGCTGCCTTTAGGAACCTGGCACTATGCTGGAGTTGGAGTTTTCCATAAAGAATTGTTATGGGAACACACATACTCTCTTTGTAACCCTTTACCCAGGCTCTTCTAAGTAAGTCAAATAGACTTCACCCAGTTATACTTGGGAAGAAGGCTTACTTTGGTCTGTCGTTGGTGCCCTATCTGGGATGAGGAGCTATTTGTTCACATGTCCCAGGAAAAGCTACCTAAAAGTAAAAAATGTCTTCGAGAATCCAAAGACGGTTGCCAACCAATTAGGGGCACCTTAGCCAGGGAACTTAGCATTTCACAGTCTGGGGATCCCTCTGACTCCCCCATTCATGTTCTAGACACCCGAAGTGTGTTCTGTTTCTGACTTCTACTCACCTACCGCATCATTTAATGCCACTTCTGGTAGACATGGACTCAGCTACCTCCCTCGGATATGTTCTGAGCAGATGGGACCCCTGGATGGCACTGCAACAGACCCAAGCAGTTCTTCCCCCGCCCCCGTCGTCCTTGGCTTCCTTCTCTTTCCTTCTTTCCTCCAATTAGAAACCCGTTCATACTTCCGTAGTTCTTGTTCCAAGCATCAGAGAAGCAGTAAAGGCCCATTAAGGGAAAACTCCTGGTCAGGAGACTCGAATCTCTGGGTAGAGTGGACCTGATATTCCAGTTAGGCCAGTTCAATCACCTGCCCTCAGGACCACCCCGGGAAGGTGGGCTCACCTGCTGCCACACTGAAGAGACAGGTGGGAGAATTATTTCCTTAAAGAGATATTACAGGTTTCCTTCCCAGAATTCCCGCCTCCCCCACTCCCCAGCAACCCCCTACAAGCTGAGCGGCCATGAGACTTTTGCCTGGGTCTGACCACCTTTCTGGAAGGGGTAACTCTTCCTTTTTCTTTTTTTTCTGGGTCTTGCTTTCAGGTGCTGGCCAGAAGCTGTCAGTTTTTTTCTTTGAGCTTACTCTTTCTTTGAAGCTCCTCTTGCATCATTTGGCTGCTGTCTGCCCCGTGTCTGCCCCGTGTCTGCCCTCCATGTCTTCCTTCTCTTCTCATTCTCTTCCTCAGGGCAGCTGCTGGGATTCACTTTGCCTGCCATGAGTGCTTTGCTTCTAAACTCCAATGAATTGGCCTTGAGTTTCTGCTAAAGTCTGTTCTTAACTTCTTTTATTAACAAGACTAAGAACCCCAAGAAAGGGCTCCGATTTTCCCAGTGTCCTCTGGCAACCAGGAAGGGATTCCCCCAAATCCCAATCACACGGGCAGGATTGAGTTAAATCATTTTAAGCCAATCCCTCCTTTAAAATTCATGCCATCATAACCTTCCCTCCATTCCTTATTTGTCCTGTTTGGCTTGTGTGAAGTAGACACAGTCTAAATCCTGGGGCTCCTCTTCCAAGCCGGGAGTCATTTCCACGTGTTCTGCAAGCCCATGGTGGCTGCAACTATAAAACGTGCTGCTTCAGGCCTTTCCTGGGTCACCTTTGTCCTAACATTTGCCTCCATTCCATCCCCACCCACCCCCATCCCCCACCCCCACCCTCAGCATAGGCTCATGCTTCTGCTGGCTCGTTTCCCACACCACTAAGAGACATGCCTATACTTAACATTCTTTTTGACGTCGTTTACCTACTTATTTAGAGACAAGGTCTCCTTGTGTAATTCAGGCTGACCTAGAACCTGTGAACTTCCTGCCTCAGCCTTCTGAGCAGCTGGGATTACAGGCCTGACCCACCGCACCCACCTGGGGTTAAACATTCTTTCCTGAAGGGGAGGTAATTACAGATGGACATTACAGACATAATGAAAACCCAGTGGACACTTGAGTTTTTTTTAATTACGATGCCTGAGCCACATCTGTCACACCTGTCAGCTCTCTACTTGGGAGACTGAGGCAGTGAGATGATCACAAGCCAGGGGCCATCCTGGACTACGGAGTGAGATCCTGTCTAGACAAAAGAAAAGAAGCAAACCAAAGCCGTGAAGGGTGTCGGTCATCCTGAGGCTGGCAGCTCATTGCGGAAGCTCCCACCTCTCTTGTTCCTTCCCCCCACCCCACCCGACCCCATTTCTCCTACAGAAAACGCTTCAAAACATAATCATCTCTGCAGCGTGGGCTCTGCTCCCACTGGAGTCAGCCTTTTTAATCATTGAAGACAATATTGAACACTGCAGGCAAAAGCAGCTGTATTTAACTCACTCATCGGTACAAGATTTCTGCCAAGAAATTTCCACGACTTTTTGTGGCTTATGGAAGTCCCTGCTTACTCAAGAAAAGAAACGTTTCCTCAAGGATGGCCTTAGATGCCATCACGTGCCTGGTGTCAAAGCACTGGCATGGCTTTTGTATTTTCAGAGGGCTCCCGGGCCTTCCGGGATGTCCCTAAGGAGGGAGTATTTCGTCAGGAGCTGTGTGCAGAACTGTCTGAAGGAAAGCATGTATTGAACCCCTACTGCACACACGGATGGTGTTCCAGAACTGTTCTGATGTCATCGCCTTCCTTCCTAACCCCTTTTGAAAATTTCCAAATGTTACCCATATGAACAAAACTTAGATTCCAGAAATCGGAGTGCTTGCTCTCTCTGTTACCACAGAAACCAAAGCTAAACGAAAACACACACACAGACCCCCAAACTTGAAGGGTGAGGATATACGGTGGGTTTAGGTAACCTTTCCATTCCACACAGGGTTTTGAATTTCAATCTGGACACAAGAGACCTATGGACCCATTTCTCCCTTCCCCCACCGTGCAGGACTGTGAGAACTTTGATTGGAGGAGAAATACTCTGTGTACAAACCTTGGCTTCCAGCTTAGGATGTTTCTGCTGCCGATACTGAACAATGCATTATTCACACCTGTGTCAGACAGGGGAGGCGCCTCCTGGCTCGACCAAGGCTCCAGCGTCTCACATGATAACCAATGCCACAGCGCCTCTCCCTCCCCCATTCCTCATTTCCTTCTTTGCTCCCAACGGTATGTTGTATTTCACTGGAAAGCGCTCTGTGACTACAGCAATAAGCACTATATAAATAATAAATGGAATGCAATAGAATCGGAATAGTCTTGGACCCCTGGCTCTGGCTTACTTCCCAAAGCAGGCAGATTTAGACATGCAAAAGCCGCTCCTTAGACAAGCTAGTTTCCCCTCCTCCTTTCTCTCAAACTCATTTCACTTGCTTACTGGAACTTTGGTGCGCCTCCTTGGAAGTGAAGGGATAGTGACAGCCTTCCATCTCGAGTGTTCACGACGGCTGTGTTCAGTGTGAAATGTCCCTGTGTACGAAGTCTGAAGAATAAAGGCAGAGAAGGGAGAGTAAGAGAAATCATGATGTATACCAACACAGAACTAAACCAAAGCAATAGTTAGCTGCTTTCTCTGAGCCATGTATTCTGCTGGGGTGATACAGGAGCACAAAGAATCTAGAGACACAGGCTCGGTGTCCAAATGAATGGCTGCTGCGTTCTAGGAACTGTGATCCTTCTGGGAACGAGACGTCCGTCAGTTGCTGTTGGGGAGTGCACACCAGACAGCCTTCTCCTTGGCTCTTAGATGGGCTTTGAGGGCTATGAAGGAAAGGAATCTGATGGAGAAAACAGTCAAAGAGATACAGAACAAAAGGGCATCAAACAGGCGAGGGGATCCATTGCTGACAGATAACAAGGGTTGAGTCCATGTTAAAGAGACAGGAATTCACACTAAGGCTGCTTCCCACTGTGTGCGGGGAGGCCTTACAAAGGAATCCCCCACTGATCGATCATGCAGTCTTGTAACTCTCACAACACAAGTGAGTTGGAAGATAAAATTTTACTGCTGAGAGAGACTTGAGCCCAGGTCCTCTACATATGAGGCAGGCGCCCTTCTTGGGTACAGCTGCTCTATGCTGTATATCCTTTGTATTGTCTCTGAACCAGGATTTAGGATTTGCAAGTATATGGACCATAGTAACCATGGAAACATTTTTTTGCAACAAGGGAGAAATACAGTCCAAGGAGAAGAGAATCGTCTTCAAAATGTGTAGCTTTTACAGCGACCAAACAGTCTCTCACCAAGAGTTGGATGGGCCAGTTACGACAGGAACAGTAATTTTCATTTCCTATCTGCCCTTTAATATATCTGTTAATTATGACCTGATATGGGATCTTAGAGCGTTCTCTCATTATCTGAAAGTAATCGGAGGTTTTTGTAATCTAATGTGTGCAGCAGTTACAGGGACTTTTCCTTTTATTTGCTTCCTAAACAATTAATTATATCAAAGACAACTTTTCTATAATTAGTACAAATCAAAGTCACTGAGGCTCTCAGGTAAAGCTCAGTGGCAGAGTGCATGTTTAGCACATGGAAGGCCCTGGGTTCAATCCCCAGTACACATACATAGTCACTGAAATATTCACAATTGAAGTCCTGTGTCTGATGTGGGAAAAGGAGAAGAACTGGAAGAATAATTCGGCCTATACTTTCAACCCTAACTTTTGCAGTTAGATTAAGACCCTGCCTCAAAAAGCAGCACTGGCTACTCTTGCAGAGGACCTGGTTTGGTTTCTAGCACCTACAGGCAGGCTCATGACCACCCGTAACTCCAGTTCCAGGGAATCCAATACCTACTTCTATCCTCTTCTGGCTCCTGCACACATGTGGTGCACACAAACTCCCTCAAGCTCACAGACATATATATACGTGGCTTTTTTTCCTAAGGAGAGACATTACTTCAGTTGGGGGAAAACTGCCAAGGTGTTTATTGTCTCATTGCATAATGATAAAAAACAAATCATAACGGCATAGTCGCCTATTAAAATATTATTATTTATTAAATAATTATTAAAATAAGCATTAGCAACCTGCTGGGATATAGAAATATTTATGATATAATCATATATGAAAAAGCTGAGAATGAATGTAATTTTTTTTAAATCAGTATAGGTGTTGGTAAATACAGGAACCTGAAGCAGGCAATCTTGTTGGCATAGGCCTTCTTGCATTTTCATTAAATATATTGGTGGCGCACGCCTTTAATCCCAGCACTCGGGAGGCAGAGGCAGGCGGATCTCTGTGAGTTCGAGGCCAGCCTGGACTACCAAGTGAGTTCCAGGAAAGGTGCAAAGCTACACAGAGAAACCCTGTCTCGAAAAAACAAAAACAAAAAACAAACAAAAAAATTTATACACACACACACACACACACACACACACACACACACACACACACACATATCTTTTAACTGATGCAGAAATTGTATGTAGTGGGCCGCACAGAGCACTCAGTGGTAGAGCCCTTAGTGAGGTCGTAAATTCAACCCCCAGAAATACAAACTGCAAAAACAAAAGAAAAGTTGTTCATAGAAATGGGGTAATTGATTAGGACCGGAGGATGAAGGACATCCACACCCCTGCCCCCGGGTCACTTGCCCTGGGCGGGAGGAGAAAACACAGGCCAGTCCAGCGACTTGCAGCACCAGGCACTGGGGCACCATTATGGTGAACCATAATGTGGTGTAGGAAAGAGAGAGAACGGCTCATGTCCTGGAGAGAGAGGCAGATCTGAGGAGGCAGAGGTGGGGAGGAACAGGCTGATGTGGAGACCTGCTGGCCACCTGCGGCCATGGTGACATCCCGGCCTGGGCTGCTGCTGAGGGTCACGTCTGGGTTCCAGGCCCTGTTGAAGCCTGAGTCTGCATTGATGTCCAAAGGTTGTGCAGATGTCGGGGGTCTGGGCCACCACCTGTGGCCATATTGGAGTCTGGGGGGTCATACTACTGAGTGACAACCTGGCCCAAGCTGATGCTGATGGCCGTGTCTGGGTCCATGGTCCTGATGCAGCAGGTGTCTCTGTTGATGTCTGCTGACTGTGTTACCACAAGGGCCCATTCGAACCATGTATTGAACCATGTGTTGAAGTACAGGGGCTGTGTTGAGCTGGCCCCACTCATCACTGGAGAGCTGGCTCCACCCATCATCACCTCTGGTCCCAGCAGCCTGGACTGACCAGCTCATTTACCACCCAGGCACACATCCAGGGCTTTGAGTTGGCACTCCCCAACATCTGTCCCATCTATGATGTGCTGGAGCGTGGAAAGGGACTGGCCTTGCTCCACAGACATAGGATCCCCATGACTCTGGACAACAGCAGGATATCCGAGAGATTTCGTGAGAGTACAGCATTGATGGTGTACCAGAAGCCAGAGGCCTTGAGCCAGACCAAAGACTCATTGCAATGAACATTTGCAAGCAAAGAAGAAATTCCTGTTAATGAGTTTGAATATTTCTTGTGTGAGCATATTTACATTTGTACCTGTGCCAGTGCATAGAGAGACCAGAGGAATCCCCAGGGCCACTCCTTGGAGTTGATGTTTTAGCCAGGATCTCCCCAGGCCAGGGACTGGCTGAGTAGACTAGGCTGACTGGCTAGTGAGTCCCAGGGCTGCTCCTCCTTCCACTTCCCTGATGCACTGGCCTTGTGAGCCGAGGCCACCATACCCAGCTTTTCTCACAGGGGTTCTGGATGGAATGCTCACATGTCCTCTGGCTTGCAGGGCAAGCACTTTACGGGATGGACCTACCTCCTCAGTCCAGGCTTTGAACATTTCTAATGCTATTATTTCCTAAATGCAGTTGGTAGGCAGAAGCAAATAGAACAAAGGGGGTCGGAAAACTCAGTGTAAGAACAATGCTGTGCAGTCACATTAAGCTCTAGCAAAAGCACAGCCTTGGTTTGGCGCTGCCGAGTTTCACCCTTGATCACCAAGCACTGTATTGTCAAACCAACTGAGAGAAGCTTGGGTCTTCTTCTTCTTCTTCTTCTTCTTCTTCTTCTTCTTCTTCTTCTTCTTCTTCTTCTTCTTCTTTTCAATCTTATTTATAATCAGGAACTGTTTGCTTTGTATTTTTCCATGACATATGGCTATCTGTTTGGAAATGTTTAAGGGTAGCTCCATGTAATAGTAAAGAAACTGATCAGAGCTTAAGCCTTTTTTTTTTTTTTTTTGGTGTGTGGTTCTATGACTATCATTTTAAAAATGCATAGCTATTCCAGGACAAAGAAAATAAATAGCTATGGAGGGAATAATGGAAGCGTGGCTAAGAGCTTATTTCCAGTTAAAGCATAATTATAGTATAGAGAACAATATGCCTTCCTTATTTTCATGGCACATTTATAAAAATGCAGTAACACATGAATGACTAAAATAATAACGTGAATAATGTTTTACAAAGCCCTTTCTTACCCATTATCTCTACAGTCTTACCCAAAGTAAAATACTGATCTACAAATGGCTAATAACACCTTTAATTTGCCTTTGCACTTTTATTTTAAGATAATCATTACTACAAAGATTTAGAGTTTTAAAAAACATCTAAGTACAAATGTCACTGGGGGAACTACTTTACAGAATAATACCCCTTGAAGGGGGACCTGTGCTTGAGTGTTTATTCTCTAAAATCAATAGAATTCAGGGTTGAACTCAAGTCTTTTGTCCAAGATGTCAGAAAGTGAGTTTCCTGAGGTTTTGTAGCCTAAAATACCAATGGGAATCTACATGTCATGAAATCCGGAATTTTTTCCTATACTTTAGCCACCATTGGGAGTTTGTTTTAAAATGGAGATGAGTTTTGTGGCGCCATCCAAGTAGTACTGGGAAGGATGATGTCTGAGCAGGGGAGGGAGATCGTCAGGGTTAGAGGATGGGGCTGGGCAGACTGGTCCCTAGCTGATGGAATGAGCACTAGACTCACATGGTCCTTTGTGGTTGGTCGTAGATGTTCAAGGGATGGTGCCTGGCTCCACGGGCCAACTTTAGGGGCTCCCTGGGGTCGGAGAATGCACACAGAACATGCTCAACAGTGGTTTCAGTCACAGTGAGGCCTGCTCAGACCCAAGATGAGGCAGGGCTCCATCCAGTTGCCCATGTACGTCACAATCCTCCCTCCCTTAGACAGTGTCCAGATTGCTGCAGTTCTGACTGTAGGGAAGAAAGCAGGATTTTTTTTTTTTTTTTTAAAGAAATCTAGCCGGGTGGTGGTGGTGCACGCCTTTAATCTCAGCACTTGGGAGGCAGAGGCAGGCAGATCTCTGTGAGTTCGAGGCCAGCCTGGTCTACAAAACAAGTTCCAGGAAAGGCGCAAAGCTACACAGAGAAACCTTGTCTTGAAAAACAAACAAACAAACAAACAAAAAAGAAATGTAGTAATGTTTGCACTTTTGAAGAGGGACCAAGTCAGAGTTCCAGTTTTATCAGCTAGGTCAGATAAAAGAATGGACTCAGAGTGGAGCATAGTGGCATCTATCTTTCAGCCCCTCAAGAGGCTTGTGAGGATCCAAGTCAGCCTGGGGTATATAGCATATCCATACCCAACTCACCCTCCCACAAAACAGAAGGAAAAAAAAAGTAGAAAAAGGAGAGGCAAAGAAAGAAAAGGTATTCAGGAACTGCGACTTTAGCAAGGGGTTAAACTACCAGGATGGGACAAAGCAGGATGGGCGTGGATTCAGAGCCCCTAGCTCACTGTAGGACACTGTTCCTCAGCTGGTCTCATGAGTGTAGGTAACGCTGAAGTCTAGTGGAAATCTTTGTCCTTGCTGCTGCTAAACTTGAGAGTCTAAAGCACAACTGAGATCAGAGTGTGTCTATAGACTCAAGGGGTCCAGCCGTGTAATCCCCTTTCAAGAGAACCTGATCCAGAAGTTGGAGGGTTAGAACTGGGAAGCAAAGGGCTAAGCATATAGCTCAGTAGTGGAGAGCACCTGCCTAGCAGGTACTGGGCCTTGGCTTCTATCTTCAGTACTGGGTAGGGGAGAAGTCTTGTGGAACAAATAGAAAAAAAAAAGCTGTTATTTTCCCAGACAATGGGATGAAGTCGGTGCTGTAATTTGAAGACAGATAATCCCAAATCAGTGAAAGGCTTGATTCCTAGTGTGGTGCTCTTAGATGGTTTAAATGAAACTTGCCCTCATAGGCTCGCATATTTGAATGCCTGGTTGCCAGTTGGTAGAACTATTAAAGAAGGATTAAGAGGTGTGGCCTTTGTTGGAGGTGTGTCACTGGGCGGGGCTTTGAGGTTTTAAAAGGTCAGCCATTCCCAGTTAGCCCTCTGTCTTGTGTTTGTGGATCAAGATGCATGCTCTCTACTACTGCACCAGCACCATGCCCGCCTGCCTGCTGCCGTGCTCCCGGCCATGATGATCATGGACTCACCCTCTGAAACGGTAAGCCTCAATAAACTCTTTCCTCTCTGAGTTTCCTTGGTCAGGGTGTCTTCACAGCAACAGAGAAGCAACTAAGATGGAGAGGTTGGTGGGAGAGGGAGGGGAAGGGAAGGAGGGGGCAGGAGGGGAGGATGAACACTTCCCAAGGCGGGGCTTGGCAGGAGGTGTTACCTTCTCTGGGAAGTCAGGACTCTATTTCCCACATTCCTGGCTGACATGATACTCTCTTGATGGTGAGCTGCTTTGGCATAGACCCAGCTAAGCCTGGACTGGAACCTCCACAACTAACAGCCAAAGTAAAGCTTTCATCTCTGTAAGTTGATTATGTCAGATACAGTATATGGCATACATAAACCGGAAACATTGTGTGTGTGTGTGTGTGTGTGTGTGTGTGTGTGTAGTGTCATTACCAATTATTTTGTGTTGCACATCATTGTATGTGCTCTGCTCTAATCTGAGCAGGAAGCACTGCAGATTTGTTTACATCTACACCACCCTAAGCATGTAATACTTTGAGGTAAGACAATATTATGACTCAACTATGATGTCATGGGTGATAGGAAGTTTTCAACTCCTTACAGCCTCAGGGGAGCACCACAGTACATACAGGCTATCACTGATGGAGAAGTCATTAATATGCACATCACTAGTTACCTCTTCCCTTGGTTTTGGGGATAGTACCAGGACCTTGTGTATGCTAAGTAAACACTCTCCCACTAACCAGTCTTGGGCCCGTAGCTGCTTTGTCCTCTGCCGGACTCCTCTGGCCTAGAAAGTAACACTGACATAGATTTCAAACTAAGATAATCGCCTCTAGTTCCTGTATCAATGGTTGCAGTGTTTTTCCTCTCTTAGTACTTGGAGCCACTATTTTAAGACTCCCATCGCATGATAGTCAATACAGGGGGACAGAAGCTTGACTTATAGGGTCTGAGTAGCCACCTCCCTTGTTCAGCTAATGAATTTGGCCATCAGAAAGATTTTCCAAGGGACTCACCCAGGTTTGGTTCCTGATTTCAAAGCCCAAGCTTTCCCCCACATTCCACGTGTTCATTTTACTGCTTACCAAGTCGAGTCAAGGGTAGTGTCTCAACTCTTAGCCACCCAACCACTAGTTTCAGAGACTAGTGACGTGGCATTTATGTTTCTCTGTTTGCTCTTAGTTCATTCAGGACAATTGCATTTTTAAGTGGTCTGTACCCTTAAAAAGCCGGTAAAATTGCGTCAAGACATTACCATTTGGTTTAAGTTTAGCTCTCTCTCTCTCTCTGACTCAGCCCACAAAGATAATTACAGAAGAAGATGTTGGGGTGGCATTGTAATGCAAGTTTCAGTGCTTTCGTTTTTTGAGACCAACAAAAGGATGATACAGAGCAAAAATAGGACGCTTACAAGATGTAATGAAAACGTTCCTGACTCAGGAGATTATTTGGTTTCATTGTGACCTAAAAATAAACCAACTGCCTTTACGAGTATGTTTTCCTCGTCTGTTGCCGCCATTGCAGTTTGTTCTGTAGGCCTTAGTTTTCACCTGTTTATCTGAGCATGGCCAGAGTGTTAACTTTGATATCTGTAATTCATCACAATGTGTTATTAATGAGTCGATAAATAAGAAATGAATAGCATGATGAACAATGAATATTTTTTGAATCAGCAAATTATTTTGAGCAGTGAGTGAGAACAATGGCTGATACTCAGAGCATGAAGGGTTTGTACTTTTTGTATATTACTAGGGCAAAAGGACCATATGGGACTAGAACACTCTATCAGGAAGCTTTAACACACATCAGATAAATTATCCACAACATATAAGTATTTCTAAGAAAGAAATTGTAGGGAGTCTTAGCATGGTGGAACATGATTGTAACCCCACCATTCAAGAGGCTGAGGCAGGAGCCTGGCAAGTTCCAGGTCAACCCAGGTTACAAAGTAGGATCTTATCTCAAGAAAAAACAAAAACAAAAACCAAAATCCTACCACCACCAACAAGAACCTTGTAAGGAAATTAGGTTGTGTGCTAGAAACTTCACTGTGGTTCTGTCTCCATGCCCATCTCAGTGTTTTAAAGAAGTGTGCCAGTTTCTTCCATGACTTCTATTTTCATTAGAAAAATAACAGGCCAAGTAGGCTAGACAAAGATTACTTGGAAAAAATCACTTTTTTGTGTTGGTGATTGTGGTGATTTGAAAGAAAATGGCCCCCAAAGGGAGTGTCACTATTAGTAGGTCAGGCCTTGTTGGAGGAAGTGTGTCACTGTGGAGGCAGGCTTTGAGGTCTCATATATGCTCCAGCCACGCCCAGTGTCTCAGACCACTTCCTGTTGCCTGCGTGTCAAATTGTAGGACTCACAGTTTCTTCTCCAGCACCATGTCTGCCTGCACGATACCATGTCCCACCATGATGACAATGGACTAAACCTCTGGAAATGTAAGCCACCCCATTAAATGTTTTCCTTTATAAGAGTTGCTGTGGTCATGGTCTCTCTTCACAGCAAATTCCTAAGACAGTGATTTTCTTGAAATCCTTCATTGTGTCCTACTTGAGACACTGAAAAATAATATTTTTCTTCTTATTTTACTATGAGGGTGGAAGTGTTTGTTTTAAAAAGCATTACCCACTTTTTGTGTTGTTTCCCTAACACTAACATGATATGATGTATATCATTTCTTCCTCTAAATTATGCTATTTTAATATTTGAAAAATATTGAATAACCCCACATTTTTAAAATTTGCAATAAATATTTATATATTATATACACATAATTATACATATTAAGAATATTAGTTATATACATACATATATATATATATCTTGTATATTTTCATGAAAATGTCTTAGTCTAATTGTCTTTCACTTGTGAAGTTGTATAGATTTTTTTTTTTAAATCAAGTTCCTGGAGAAGATTCACATGTGCACTGAAATGATAAAAGGAGGCATTGATTAGCTCTCCACTTACATTAATAGAACACAACCTTGGGATTCTACTTGCTTCCATGCCTTTGCATTAATAATGCATGCGCATATTTGCAAACAGAACTTTGCATTTCTGGGTGGAAGGGTTCTTGGGAGAGGCATTTTGATCAGGGATCTTTGACAGTGTTTCACATAATACCAAGTCACAAAATTGTATATAAATTTGGACTTTTATTTTGGAATGTCCCTAGTCAAAGGTGCCTTGCCAGGTCCTTTCTAAATACATGTTCTGATAGAGATCGTAGCTGGGTAGTGTGTATGTATGCACACATGTGCTTGCACATGGGCACATGTGGGCACGAAGGCCAGAGGTCAACAGCTGGTGTCCTCCATCACTTGCCACCATTGGACTTTATTTTGTGTGTAAGGGGATGCACTTTCCGTGGTGTGCGTGCGGAGGTCAGAAGACAGCCTTGGTGAGTTGGTTCTCTCCTTCCACATTGTTTATTTTATGTTGGTTCTCAGGTCCTCTTGCTTGTACAGTGGCCTTACTGACTGGACCATCTCCCTAGCCCCGTGGCTGTTTTATAAGTGATCTGAGCTGATTTGGAAATGACAGCATCTGTTTTGCAAATAAGTATCCCAGATGCATCTAGAAAATTTTTTTCGTAACTCATACCATGAGGAAAAGTGTCTTTCTTTTCATCAGTCTGTTTATTAAGAAAAACTGAGATGCTGCAGTGTTTCTTCATTTAGCTGACTCTTAAAAGACAATTTTTCTGTACAGAATGGGAGCTTTTGCTCTGCTCGCTCATCCATGGAGACGCAGGCAAGCAGTCTAGCAACCCCATCTCCAGCCTCTTGCCTTCTCCATCATGATGGACCGTACCTCCAAATCTTGAGCTGAAACAGATCTTTCTTTCCCTGAAAGAACAGCTTTATAATGAGAATTTTATATGAGAGTGTTTGTCCTTTAGAGACAGAAAGTATTCGAGCACTGGACTGTTTCCCTTTTTCTTTTCATCTGCTTGAAGTGGATTATGACACATTGATATATGTTTAGAAATAATGTAAATTCTTAGCCAAAGAGGGCTTACATTTGTATACTCATTGTAATTCAATGTTTCAATTGAAAACAGCTCCAGAAGTCTACAACCTTAAAAAAAAAAATAGGTGTTTAAAGCACTGCGAAACACTTAAAAAACTTGCTGGGGGCATGTGCTGTCTTCTGTCTTCCACATCAGATGATGAAAAATTCTATCAGAAAAGATTGTTTGAACCAGCCTTGGTGGTGGCACTGGCCTTTAATCCCAGCACTCAGGAGGAAGAGGTAGATAGACTTCTGTGAGTTCAAGGCCAGTCTGGTCTACATAGTGAGTTAGTTCCAGGACAGCCAGAGCTCCATGTTGACACTGCTTTTTTTTTTTTTTTTTTTAAATCGCTTGAAAGTACTGGTTTTAGAGATTTATATAATCAGAGGGCCACTGCTTGTATGACATACCCAAAGCCCTCCATGCCTAGGGGAGGGAAGTGTGCCTGTGTCCGAGGACAGAGAACAACCTTCTGAAGTGGATTCTCTCCTGCCACCATGTGGGTTCTCAGGATCAAATTCAGGTTGTTGGGTTTGGTAACAAGTGCCTTTACCAGCTGGGCCATCTCTCTGACCCAAGTGATTCCTTCTTCAGTGTGGAGAAAATGTTCCTTCTGAGTAGGTGCGATGTCAACAGGTCTAACAGTTGCGTAATCACGACAGCATTGACCTGCATCATTCCTATGGCGGTTAACTCTCCGAGCTGCTCCGGCGTGTCACTTCCTTGAGGCTGCACAGAACATAACGCCAGAACAAAACTAACAACCTCCTGCCTGCTTCTCCCAACTAGAACCTCTTCCATCCTACTTTCTAGCTTTTTTTTTTTTAAATTGTAACATCTCCCTAATGAGCATCCTCAGATCAACTCCTTGCAGCAGTCTGATAAGCTATGAAGCATAATTGTGCTTGAAAATGAGGCCAGATTGTTAAACAATTAAAAATTGCTTTCCCAAATAAGACGGTGCATAAAGAGTTCACGTTTTCACTCCCCCATGTTGGAGCAAACACCTTTCCTCATAACCCCAAGAGTTACCCAGACCATCTCAAACAAGTGACCAGAAATCATGTACAGAATCTCTTTGTTTTGCCCCTTTCCTCAGAGCGAGGAGTTGCCATGGAAACAATGTCTGGCTAAATTTGGCTAGAAATATTTGCTGTTACATGTGCCTCATATTAAACACAGTGCTTTCTTTCCTTCAAAGTAGGAGAGGTGACCTAAGGAGCAATCCTCTTGGGCATATATTTACTGTTGGTTTCTTTCTTCTCCCCTCCCTCTCTTCCTCCAGCCCTCTCTTTTTCTTTACTTCTCTTTGTCCCTTCTTTCCTTATATTTTTATGGCCCCAGTTGGGCTCTAACTCATGGTCTTCCTGTGTCAATCTCTGAAGTTCGGGGATTACAATGTGCCATCACCCCTGACCCATTCTTGAAACATTGATATTTACAGTGATTACTTTTAAAATAATTTTATAAACTTCATTATAAAAAAAAAAACTTGCAGATAAACAAAAACATCACTCACCAAAAATAACCAGACCCGAAATCTATACAATGCCATGAACTTCTATACAGTTAGAATAGGCAGTTGGAACAGAAGCTGTGGAGGTTTATTTTAAATGTTATACTTTCAATATCAAACATATCTTATGCACTATCCACCACCAATAACAAAACAAAAAAAAATTGACAGAATTAGATAAAGAAAAAAATAGCTTTATGTCCCTTTTATAAATGGTGTCCATTACTTGCATCTGTCTACAGCAATTACAAGGGTCCTGCATTGAGATTTTACTGTGTCAGATGCTGCTGCATCTTACAAATAAGGAGACAGGCTGCAAGAAGTTAAATGTCATTTCAAGACCACTGATGTGGTTTGGACATTGCTTGAATGTATCCCCCCATGGTGTATGTGTGGAAATTTTGATTTTTTTTTTTTTGAGGTAGGGTATTACTGCCTTGTCCAGGGGCACTGGAACTCTTGCACTCAAGACATCTCCCAGTAAGTTTTCCAAGTGGCTGGGGCAACTCCTTTATGCATTGAAATTGAATCCTCATTGAGAGGCGGTAAGAAAGCAAACTCTGACTGTGGTGGTTAGTGGTGACTTTTAGGAGCGACTAGGATTGGATGAGGTCATCAGTGTGCAGTTCCCTGACTGAATACTGAGGTTGTATAAGAAGAGACACCGACTTATGCAAGCATCTCCATCTCTCACCTTGGAACTCATTGCACTAACCCAGGACTCTGCCCACAGGAAAGTCGCCACCAGATGCAGCCTCTTGCCCTTCATCCTGCAAGGCTGTTAGCTAAAATTGACAAAACTCTTTTCTCTGTGACTTGCCTGGCCTCTGGAAGCTATTAGCAAGAGAATCAGACAAACACAGTTACTTAGCGAGGATTCAGATAGAGGTAAGACTGATACCACAATATTCTGCTCTGTGGCTACCAACCATGGGTGGCTGTGCACATGTCTTTACTACCTGCATGGTCCACTTCCATCTCCATTTTTCTAGATAACTTTTATCTTTCTAGTTCTACAGAAATTGACTTATTCAAAATTCTAAAAATTGTTTTTGTAAAACTGAATACTTTTCAGTCTTCCAAAATTGTGGTTATATTTTATATAACTTTCAATTCCCAGAAATATGGCATATTACATAACTTGAAAAATATTTTGCTACAAAATACCTATAAATGAAGGGGAAATAATTGACGCATGGCTGATTTTATAAGTGTCATCTGCGGAGTCAGGAGTGCAGGATCATGCAGATAGGAATGGAGTCCTGTGCAGGAGGGGCTGCTGCAGCAGGAAGTCCAGAATGCAGGAGTATTTTTAATGTAGGTGTCTCCAAGATATGAAGCTTTATACAAGACAAGGAGCTCACATCAATCCCTGTGCATGAATTCAGAATCTTCAAAAGGCAGTGGGTATGCCTGACATAGTAACGTATGCCAGGGCTGGGTGAGTGGAGGCAGGAAAATGAGAAATATGGCTCCATAGTGAGTGTGAGGCCATGCTGGGTTAGTAGGACCCTGTCTCAACCAAACAAAACACAAATAAACTAAGCAATGGCCCTAGTGAAATTGTAGATTAGTAAATGCAAACTCTCTACCACGAGCTATACCCCCAGCCTCAGGAGCAAGCATGAAGGTCTCTTTTGACTAGCTCAGGCTGGCCTGGAACATGCTATGTAGCCCTGGGTGGCCTGAAGCTCATAATTCTGCCTGAGTCTCACATATGCTGGAATTAGAGTGTGAGTCACCATACCCAGCCATCCTAGGCTTCCTAAGAAGGCTCTCGAGCTCAGACAAATACTTACTGGTTTACTTTTTCTACAGCAATTCCAGGCCTGGTCCATTCTCCACACTGTCCACCAGGGAGAAAGTGTGCTTGCTTGTGGTTTGTCCATCTTACAGTTCTCCCGCGCTCCCTTTGCCTCTCCCCCACATCCAAGGCGGGATCATTCTGCTTGTCACCCGACTTTAATTCTCACCTCGTGTCTGGTCTCTTATTAACAAAGAACCTTGTTTAAGATCACAGTAAAGCCAAGATAGGATATTTTACAATTGTGTAGACACTTTCAAGCACGAAGAACTTTATAAGAAACGGGTACGTGTGTCACGCACCTAACCCACAGACACACGCACAAATGCGCACACACTGCACCTTTATATAAATATAAAACCTGTCCTTGCTGACTGGATTCACCAAGGAAGGTAAAGGAAGAAGTGGCAGATCAAGGCAAGGGAACAAAACATGGTGTCAGATCACAACAATGATTTGACGCCATTTTTTTGTTTCCTTGCCTTTACATTTATTGTTCTGGGCTTTATATCTTATTTTCTCAACTGGGTTAAATGTCCTTGGTGATAAAAAAAAAAATGAATTAATACCTTTTGTCACATTTGCTTCTTCCTCTGAGTATGTACAAGGTAAACATCTCCAGGAATTTTCCACTGGACTAAAGTAGATCATTTGGGGAGCTATCTCTTTAAAGATTATAATAGTACATCTCTAAGACCTTCCATTTTCTATGTACCCCCGAGATCAGTTCCTTGTGGAATAGTTTTGTTCACCCCTCACCCCGCATCTGGCCCCTTTTACTTCCTCTTGAAATGCTCTTATTTTAGTATTGTATTGCTGAAATGAACATTGAAATGCTTTTGATTGTGATGGCAGAAATCCTTGGGGAATAAGAATCATGCTTTTAACGTATTTCCTATCAAACTGAAAGTAATATACCTGGTTGAAATACCAGCCTTGTCCTCACACATTAGAAAGTTATAATCAGTGGAAATGGGATATGTTGGTTTTCTCTTGAGTTTTTTCCCCCCTTAATTCTTTCTGATGCAGACATGTGAGATGCTTCATGCACAGTGGAGCATTCTTGACTAACTACTTAATGATGCCTCCATTCCATTGGACTTTAGACCCGAACAAGAGTGACTTCCACCTGTCATAAAGCCTGCTGAGAGAATCTAAAGCCTTAAGAGCAGAGACTGTGTACTTAGTGCTACAGAGAACTCAGCATGTAACATTCTAAGCATGTCAGATTTTCATAACTCTCCTAGAGCAGCAGCAAGAAAGTGGTAGACGTGTGTGTATGTGTGTGTGTGTGTGTAACAACAATTAATCACAGCAGAAGGACTCAGATACGGAAAAGGACAGATGGCTCTCTGTAATTCCTAAATGGTCTTATAATAAAAAACTCAGAGCCAGATACTAGGGTAAATGCTGAAAGATCAGAAAGACAAAGGAACAAGCCACTGCCACGTCTCACCTTGCCAACTCCATGAGTCCTCTGACTGAAATCCTCTGAGTGCACACCGGAAAGGCTCCAGCTGAAGAAGTCTCTACCTGAAAGGGATGATTCTGCCAAAAAGCCTTTAGTTCCTGTCTCCTCACACCTTATATACCTTTCTCCGCCCAGCCATCACTTCCTGGGATGAAAGGCGTGTGTGCTTCCCAGTACTGGGATTAAAGGCATGTGCCACCACTGCCTGGTTCTGTTCATCTCCTAGACTGAGTCAATCTTATGTAGTCCAGGGTGGCTTTGAGCTCACAGAGATCCAGACGGATCTCTGCCTCCAGAGTGCTAGGATTAAAGGTGTGTGTGCCACCACTGCCTGGCCTCTATGTTTAATCTAATGGCTTGTTCTGTTCTCTGATCTTCAGGCAAGTTTTATTAGGGTACACAGTATATCACCACAGCTCTTGTTACATTCTACCAGAAATAGAATATAGTACCAGATGTGAGTAAGGCAAAAAGACATAAGATAAAAATCCATACTATTTTATGCCATCAAACTGTTTAAAATCACAACGTAACGAGGAATATGGTGAGAATACAGTGAACCAAAGTAGAAAGGGTCATAATAAAATCAACAGCCACTGTGGAGCTAAGCAAAGGGTTCTCAGCAGAAATACAGATGGGTACGAAATATTTTAAAAAGCTCTTATCATCTTTAGGCATCAGGGAAATGCAAATGAAAGCTATTTTGAGATTGTATCTTACCCCAATTAGAATGGCTAAGATTGAGAAAACAAAAGATAACCATTGCTGGTGAGGATGCAGGGAACTGAGGATCCTCATGCACCGTTGGTGGGAGTGCAAACCGGCACGGCCACTAGAGAAATCAGTATGGCGGATCCTCTGACAACTAGAAATAGATGTACCATACAGCTCAGCTATACCACTCTTGAGTACATGCCCAAAGGACTCTATTTTCTGCTACAGAGACACATGCTCATCCATGTTCATGGATGCTCTATTCACGTCTAGGACATGGAAGCAGCCTAGATGTCCCTCAACTGACTAATAGGTAATGGAAATGGTACTGTAGACGAATTTCTAAACAGTCTTATTAAATAAGAAACACACAGCCAAATACAGGGGTGAAAGCTGTAGAGATCAGAGAAATAGTGAGAGCCGCCAACTAACCTTAGCTCACCACGCCCCCATAGCTTCCCAGGAGAACCAGCTTCTTCTGTCTAACCTGCGCCTTTATTGCCTTCCTGTTCTGTCTTCTCATTGGCTCTTAGCCCAGCCACCTCACTTCCTCGTCACTGCCTGTCTATACAGACCTCCAGGATCAAAGGCGTGTGTCACCAAGCTTGGCTGTGTCCTTGAATGCACAGAGACTCTGCCTGCCTTGTGATTGGATTAAGGGCTACCACCGCCTGACTTGTGTTTATGGATGACTATCTATGTCCTCTGATCTCCAGGCAAACTTTATTTATTAACATACCAATAAACTATCACCACATGGTACATATACACAATGGAATTTTATTCAGCTGTAAATAAAAATGAATTTTCAGATCAATGGCTGGAACTTGAAAACATACTGAACATGAACATGAGGTAACCCAAACCCCAAAAGACAAATGTCACATGTTCTCACTCATATGTGGATCTCAGCATCAAATCTGTAGATTTGTGTGTTTAACTTGAGTACCTGTAGATTTAGGGAACTAGAAAGGGACCACTGGTGAGGAGGAGGAGGAAGAAAGATCTTAAGGGAGAGGGGATAAAATACAGGTAATATGGAGGGGAAAGGGAGAATAATAGGGAGGAAAGATTAGGTAGGGAGATGAGGTCGGGGCAGGCAGGGGAGGATGGAGAGAAGGATAGCTCACCCTAAGAATGTTTGAAAAAGCCATGTATGGAAACTTCCTGTTTCATAAATACACACACACACGGGGAAGGAGAGTTAGTTTTCTTAAAGAGTAGGGCCACTGGTAGGTCTCCAGACTCCAGTGGGTGTCCTCACCCCCAGGAGAGTAAGCAGCGCAAGTTGGTCCCCGTGGGATCCTAAAAAACAAAACAAAACAAAAACAAAAAGGATCTAAAGCTGAGCTAGGAAGTTGGAGTGGGCAGGGAGCTGGGGGTGGATCTAGAAGAAGCTAGGGGGGAAAGTGGGGTGAAAATGCTCAACATAAATCGCATAAAACTCTCAAAAAGTAATGAAAATATTTTAAATAAAAAAACTAATAGCCACCGAGTAAGCGATTCACAGGTGATGCGGAGACTGTCAGATGACTGCCATTGAAGACGGTATTTTAAGGTACTTGCTAGGATTACTATCACGTTGTTTAGTATCATCTTGACAGGTCCACTGCGAACTCTAAGCTCACGGAGCTTTGGCCCATATACAGCAAACTTTTCTTAATGATTAAATTTTAATGTTCCTCTTTTTAATCTCTCCCCCAGAGATTTCCACATGTAAAGGTACATGTGTGGTTTAGAAAAAACCGAACTGATTAACGTCAACCAGGCATAGATACAATGAAGACTTGGGTATTTTGCAGACCTTTCTCACCTTCTTCGTGTGTAAATTCTCTAAATTTGACTGGTAAATAAAAAACGTGAAAGTTATATACAGTAAGAGGGGACCGTGGGATGTTTCAACACATGTGTGCATTATGTAACATTTGAGCATACTTGTCTCCTCAAGTGTTATCATTTCTTTGCAGTGAAGACAAAATCCTTCTTGCAGCTTTTTGGACTGTATAATGAATTACTGCTACTTATAGCGACTTCTTGCACTTATCTAACTGTAAACACACAGATTGCACTGGATTATGTTTAGGCATTATATAACTCATCTGGCATATATGGAATGGTGCTTTCAAATCTAAACAGCAGGTGGAGAGATGGCTCAGCTGGTAGAGGCACCTGTCCCCAAGCCTGGTGATCTGAGTTCGATCCCCAGGCCTAGCTTCTGAAAGTTGTCTTCTAACCTCCACACATGCACCGTGAAATGTGCATACCCCCAATGAATAAGACAAAATAAAAATAAAACTTCAATGAAATCATTTTAAAAACTCTAAACAGAATGTTTACCTTATTTGTGTGTGTCCCTATACACTCAGAATTTCCAGAACACGGAGAGATGAGAATGGTAACTGTGTCAGAGAACATACACTTAGAAGGCAAATATTGATTTCTAGGAATGTTTTAGGTGGGGAGGATTGCTAAGAAAAGTCCCTTCTTCTGGAAGGTCTTGGCTCCCTGGTCAAACCTCATGATAAGCTCTACCAGTGATCTGGCTTTCAGAAAGAACAATCTCAACAGATTCTGCTATCCTATGGATTGATTCCAGGGAACATTTTCATCTTTGGATGATCAAAGCATAGTTTGATAGGCTAAGAATGTAATAATTGGGATAATTAGCTAATAATTTTGCAGCAAAAAAAAAGTCATTAGTTACTATTAACTCCTCTGCATGCTAATGGTTTGGAGGAGAGTGGGGTGGTGCAGGAGCAGGGAGACCAACTTTAGAAGCTTAACTTGTTTAAAAGTGCATTTCAGGGTTCTCTGTAGCTGTGGTTGTTGGAAGTTTCAAGTCCTGGGACCCTGCAGCTGCTTGACTTGCCTATGGTTGCCGAGGTGGCAGTTGGAGTCACTTGGAGTGAACCTGCACTTGAGGACAAAGGACAGATTCTACTGCCTTCCTTCAAGGAAGAAGAGTCAAAACACTCACCATCTCTCACAGAAGACAACACGGCTATGTCTTTTAAACTAAACCAAACACAGGGTTCAATTGCTGTGAGGAGACCCGATGACCATGGCGACTCCTGTAAGAGAAAGCAGTTAACTGGGGCTTGTTTACGGTTTCAGAGGTTTAGTTCATTCTCATGGCAGGGAGCATGGCTGCACACAGGCTGACATGGTGCTGGTGGAGCAGCTAGGAGTTCTACATCTGGGTCAGCAGGCAGCAGGAAGAGAGAAGGATACTGGGCCTGGCTTTGGCTTTTGAAACCTCAACCCCCCTCTCCGCCCCCCACCCCAGCAACATACTTCCTCCAACAAGGCCACATCTCCTAATCCTTCTCAAGTGCCACTCTCCCGATAACAAAGCATTCAAATACATGAGCCTACAGGGGGCCATTCTCATTCAAACCATCACAGGAAGTCATTGGGAAACTTGGGGTCCCTTTTTGGAAGTTCTTGGCCCCATAGATAAGAAAATTTACACACAGACACAAAAAGCAACTTGAGAACAATGTATTGGAGTTGACAAGAGAGAAAAATAGGAAAGCCAAGCTAGAGAACTTGCTAGCTACCAGGGAGGGACAAAGAAAGAGGAGGAAGGAAGACCATCCTGCTGTGTTCTGAGTTAGAAGTCAAGAAAAACAAGAAGGCTCAATAAGGGAGGGTGTGAGCAGCTGCATCAGGAAGGGGCTGCAGAGAGAAGAGTGGACTGAATATCAGGGCAAGCAGGTTGGGGGTTTGGAAATGCAAAGAGGCATGAGTCAAAATTCCACTTTCTGAATTTGAAGCGGGCTTAGCCTTGAGTGTCTGTAAGCCACTCCTGGGGGAGAAGGGAATTGGGAGGACGTATACTTATCTTGTCTTCAGTTGCATCTTGTTTCTTCTCACCTCTTGGTCTTAGTCAGGTCTTTAGATTGTAAAATGATTTCCTCTTTAACGCAGAAGTGGTCTTGCCCTTGCCTAGGCAGTGGCCATGAACCTGACCACTGATGATGAATGGCATTCGAAAATCGGATTTCTGATCTTCGTGCTATTTATGTTCAAGGATGGGAACACTTGGAAACGTCCCTAAGGAGGTCTCCAACATGCAGATGTTATTGACAGGCCATGGATCATGATATTTGTGCCAGAGGATGATGACATGGACATTCACGTGTCACAAGCAGTAGGGAAGTAGATGACTACAAACAGCCCTTTTTTGCCAGGCGGTGGTGGCGCACGCCTTTAATCCCAGCACTCGGGAGGCAGAGCCAGGTGAGTCTCTGTGAGTTCGAGGCCAGCCTGGTCTACAGAGCAAAATCCGGGACAGATACCAAAACTACACAGAGAAACCCTGTCTTGAAAACCTCCCTACCCCGCACCCCCCCCCAAAAAAAACCAACCAAACAAACAAAAACCCAGCCCTTTTTAATTTCCTAACTAGCGTTATCTATCAAAAGTACAATGACAAATTTACTGTGAATGACAAGGAAGGAAGGATTTGAACTAGGTCTTCCCATATCCTGGAAACGAACCCAGGGCATCCCTTTTATTTATGCGCCACACCCGTCTCCATTCACACTGGCTACCTCAAAATCCTTTCCTCTTGAGTTTTTCTCTTCCTTATCCCCATGAGGGAAGAACTTCTTTTTCTCATTGGTTCAGAAGTAACAGGAAGAATCCACTTCTGCCCCGGGACGTAGAAGAGTTACTGAGGGAGGGAGTGTCAGAATGCAGGCGGCCATTCCAGCATCCTCGGTGGAGGATGGGATTTCTCCGTTTTCTGGAATGAACTGCAGGTGTCTGGAGTTCTTTGGTCCCATCGTGAGGAGGTTAGTTGGCTTACAAACCCTTCTGGAAACCTATCCACCACGTATAACTTTATTTCCCGAAGAACGCATTCTTCTGCATTCTGAATGAATCCACCAACATCTTTTTTGAGAGTTGAAGGCAGCGATCTGTAAGCGATGGCTTCTCCACTTTTTCTGTTACAGCGTTCTAATGACGCTTGGTGCTAATCTCGGGGATGATTTCTTCAGTGTCCAAGATATTCAGAGAAAGACCTCATCGGCAAGAATATAAATGCTCTAAAATTAAACTGATCATTTGACTGGAAAAGATGGGTTTTGACTGATAAGCACACACAAAGTGATGAATTGTATTGGCTTAGTCTTTTTAAATATACAAAGGTAAATTCCTTTTAATATTTATGGGCCACGTCCGATCTCTCTGAAGGCTTTATGAGACTCATAGTCGTGCTGCCAATAAGCACATGTGCAGATGGCTGCGACAGAGGACACCCTCATTTCTTTTCTGGGCTGCCGTTGTTTGTTTTGTTTTGAGGTCATACACAATGTCACACCAAGTTTAAAAAAAATAAATTTTCTACTACTATTCTACTTACACTTATTCCAGGGCTGCTAAAAATGAAGTAAAATTCCATAGTGAGTAATAAAATCAGACCATTAATCATTGATACTGAATTATGCTTTTTACTTCAAAAGTGAAAAGAAGCAAGGTGTGGTGGTGCATGCCTGTGACTTGGGGTTTGGAGGCAGGAGGATCAGGAGTTCAATGTCATCCTTGGCTCCACAGTTGATTCAAAGTTAGCCTGGGCTGTATGACCTCTCTCCAAAGAAAGAGAGAGCTGGGTATGGTGGCATGAGTCTGTAGTGCTAGAACTGAGGAAGTTTAAGTAAGAATGTCACTTTGAGCCCTGGAGTTTGGAGCTCAACATAGTAAGATGATCAAATAGCATCTATACACACACACACACACACACACACACACACACACACACACACACAACTGAAAGTGGGGAGGGGGAAAGAGAGGCAAGGAAAGGAGGAAGAGGAAGGAGAGAAGAGATGGAAGATCCTTCTCCACTGATCTCACCATCTTCTCCTCCAGCTGGTAATTACAGCTAGGAATATGTACAAAATGTGCCCCCAAAAAGCCAAATTTCAGTGGAGAATTTAGAACTGCTGGTCATTAAAAGCCCCTACTGCCTGTGGCTAAGGGCCTTTCCTGGGCGGTTTTTTACTTCATTGTTGAATTTCCCCAAACAATTGGAATTTAAATATTAGAAATATTAGCTTGCTGTTTTGCCATTATTTGATTCAGTAATCCAACTCCTCTGATGGAAACTCCAGGTCATTTGAATTGGAATTCAATTGTCTTTGTCCGCTCTCTTGCTGTAACAGGATGCCACATGCTTGACATTTTTGAAAAGAGGAAGTTCATTTCTCAGAGTGCTGAAGGTTCGGAGTCTGGGACCTTAGGATAGGGGCCTGGACACAGTGGTTTTGGGGCCCTTTCTTTGATGTTGTGAGAAGCTCAAAGGTTCTTATGCTCACAGATAAGCCTGGGGACCCAGGAATGTTAAGCACACAGGGTTGTCTATTCAAAGGGAGAGACATATAATCTATTTTCCACCCAGGAGACGGGAGAGTGGAAGTGATTAATTGCCTGGTGACCTTTGCGCTATCTGTGAGGCCACACTGGATTCTCCCACAGACACGTATTGTGAGCTTGTTAGTCTATAAAACCTATCTTTATGGAAGGTGTCACATGTAGTCAATCTATAGACCCCCATCTTTAGGGAGATATCACATGTACTTTACAAAGAGTTTCAATGTAGTCACATCTCAAACTTTATTGTGCACATGGGATTGAATTATTCATCACCAGGAAAATTTTCAACAAATTGTACTCTCCTCACATATACTTAAAATAAACTCCTTGGGCCCGGTGGTGGTGGCGCACGCCTTTAATCCCAGCACTCGGGAGGCAGAGGCAGGTGGATCTCTGTGAGTTCAAGGCCAGCCTGGTCTACAAAGTGAGTTCCAGGAAAGGCGCAAAGCTACACAGAGAAACCCTGTCTCGAAAAAACCAAAATAAATAAATAAACAAACAAACAAATAAATAAATAAATTCCTTGGGTAAGACTCTACTTTTAAACCAACACTGGATACTTAATTGTGTTGAATGAAACTACCTTCCTGACTCCCACGAATGGTTTCTCTCTGGCCATGGCGGTCATAGAGATGCCCGTAGGTGTCATCCATCTTTTCTAGTTATCTGCTGAGCCACAATGTAAAGGATGTTCTATGAGGGGAAAGGGAGCCTGACTTCCTGAGTAGCTAGGATTTCAGACATCACTTCCCTTTTTTCTTTCATTTCTTTTTGTTTCTTCTCTTCTTCCTTACCTCCCTCACTTATTCTTTTCCTCCCTTCTTCCCTCCCTTCCTTCTCTTTTTCGTCTTCTTTCAAATGTTGGGATGGAACCCAGGGCTTCATACATGCTAGACAAGTCCTTACCCCTGAGCTACACCTCCAGCTCAACCTTTTGACTTGAGATGAAAAAAAATCCACTCATCAGGTTTTTGTTCACCCTCAGCAGTGAAGCACATTAGTTATTATTAGCCAATGCCTATGGCTGTTCAGAAGTAGAAACCCAGAGCACTGTCTATGAAATACTGAATGGCTTCTGGAAGTTTAAAAGCATGAGTCAAATTCTATTGTTTAATCCTTTGTTCAAGCAGGGCTTGATGATTAAATCATTGAACAAGACAGGGAATCGCTTCATTGACACGTTTACATATATGATCATATATGTTGACTATTCAGTTACAGTTTTGTTTTCTCTGTGTGTGTGTGTGCTCGTGCATACACTCATGTTTGTGGTTCTGGGGATGAAACTCAGGGCCTTGGATATTCTGTTGCAGAGCCCTTCCATGTACACAGTTGTTTCTAGCATACTGAATGTGTGTGTGTGTGTGTGTGTGTGTGTGTGTGTGTGTGTGTGTGTGTGTATGTGTGTGTTTCTGTCTGTCTGTCTGCATGCGTACACAAGGCTTGCTAGATTGCCACATTTTCCAACTTGCCTGCTGGCTTCTAAAGGGGTCCAGGCTAAAGGAACTCACTATGTAGCTGAGGATGACCTCGAACTTCTGGTCCTCCTGCTTCTACCTCTTTAGTGCTGGGATTTACAGACGTGTGCCATCAAACTCAGTTCATGTCGTGCTGAGAATCCAACAAGGTTTTGTACATGCTAGGCAAACACCAACTGACATACATCCAGCCTAGAAAATTTACCAACCTTTCCCCTCCCATTAAAGACCTTATTATGGATAGTCCAGACAACCAACGTCTGCTAAATTCACTGAAGCCTTTATGTTCAAGCATAAGAGGACGAGGTCTCAAATTACCTAGGAAGAATGTCTCGAATGATAGTGTGGGGACAAATATGACAAAGCAGAACAAAATGAAACCAAAGTGACTTCTCACTGAGTGTAGCATAGTCATCTCCTGTCAGATAAAGGCTGAACGGGGACATAAGAGCTTGCCTTCTGTGGGAGCAAGCAGATGTTCATTCCTTCCTTTTCCAGGGGTGTGTGTGTGTGGCGAGGAGTCTCAAATCCATCCATGAATAACAAAGAAAACAAATCAAGGTGTCCCCCAAAACCCACGGTAAATATGGAAGAAAGCAGAGGTTGTGGTAAGACAGATATTTTGCAAGTCAAACTGCCTTTGCTTCTTACTTTTGTTTTGGATTTAAAAATTAAACAGAAGCCAGGAGGGAGAGAAGACCTAGAATGAAGCAAGTATGAACCGTTTCTCTTAAGCGAAGTTTTCCACTTCTTCCACGGTTTATTTCACAATTCCTGTGGAGTCCAGAGCAGGAGGAAAGGCTGAAATCTGAGAGCCGTGCCTAGCCTTGTGGTGGGTCTCCGATAAATATCCACAGAATAAATGAACTCCTGAGCAGCCAGTAGGCATCCGGAATGATAAGAGATGGCATGGATTCACACCAGTGTGATCCCAAGGCATTCCTAGCAGCTTTGGATGGATGCCCCAAAGGCACGGTACCTCAAGTGAAGAATCCTGGGTGCTTCAGGACTCGGTCTCTGGAACAAGTGAAAGCTCTTTGGAGAAATACATCTTTAAGCTGGTCAGCACTTGTTGCTTCGGTAGAGTGAATTCATGAGACCTCCTCCAAGCCCAGGATGTATTGGGGGATGGAAAGAGGAGATCCCAGAGTAAGGCCAAGTGAATGAGCTCTGGGTATAAGTGAGAGGCTATGCCTCAGTATATAACGTGGAGTGACTGGGCTAGACACCCAATGGCAACCTCTGGACTCCATGTGTGCACATGTGCACATGCACCTGCACACGATATGCATGTCTACACAGCAGAAACATGCATAGATACATGCATATCACAAGCAAACACATATTTAAAAAAAAATTAGATACTTGCTCTTCAAGGAGACTTTGGATTTTTTTTCACCAGAGCAATGCAAATATGGAGGTCAGAGGTTGGTGTCTGGTGTTTTCTTTAATCATTCTCTACTGTATTTTGCTGAGACATGGTCTCTCAATATACCTGGAACTCAACCTTTGGCCAGACTTACTGACCAGCCCCCATGTTCCTAGCACTGGGGTTATAGGTACGTGCTGCCACACCTCCCTATTTATATGGGTGGTAGGGATCCGAACTGTGGTGCCTGTACAGCAAACACTGTACCCACGGAGCCTTCTCCTCATCCCTTCTTTTTGGGGGGTGATGGGAGTCGGATTTCAGACCCTCTCATGTATACATGCCTAGGCTGACCTAGAACTGGCTATGTAGTCCAAATCTGCCTTGAACTCCTGATCCTCCTGTCTCTACCTCCCACTACTTGGAAAGTAGGTACTTGCTGTCATGCTTGAGGTGTGGGACTTTCATGGCTGTACCAAGCTGGAGATGAGCTGCCATATAATTAAGTAGGGATTTTGACATGCTGCTTCACTTGGGTTTCTCTTTCAATGGGTGTGCTAAGTTCTGCCTGTATGGGTGGTATGAAAATTGTTACTAATAATATTCATTTTTTAAAAGAACTTTTTTTCATTGGTTTGGTTTTGATCCTTCTTGTTTTTAGACACGATTTGGAGGACACCGTTTTAAAAATAGCCCTTCTCTAGCATTTAAATTCCGCCTATGGTTCTCAAAAATAATCATTTGTTCATGACACCATGTCTCATAATTATCTAGGTAGCAGCTATCAGTTGTTTATTATTATATCGTGATATGTGAAGAGCTTGAGTAGAATTCCCTCTGACTGCTAGACGCATACAGTCCAAAACGAGGCACAAGGCCTGAGATATCAGGCACACAAACTGAACTGACTCTGTAATTCACAAGTGGGCAGTAAACTATTCTAACATACAGATTGACAGCCCCTAGAGATTGGGGTAGGAAAAAAACCTAGCAGATTAAAAAAAGGCAAGAAAGCTCCACAGATCTGAAAGCTGTTCTCAGGTCCTTTTGAGGCAGGATTCCATTAACATCAGTTCAAACAGCCATGAACACATGAACACACACACACACACACACACACACACACACACAGTTACATATGTGCATACAAACTTCAAAAAAGATCGATAAACAAAGGCAGGCACTGACTGTTAACACTTGGATATTTCCTTCTGTTAAATGTCCTTTACTCTCTTGCTGCTATTTCTCTCCCTCACATTCCTCCCCTCCCTCGCCCTCCATCTTTCTTTCCTCCCTCCCACCTCATTCTGTGTTTCTCCCAGCTCAGGGCTGAGCTCTAGCACTCACTCACAAATGCTAGGCAAACAGTGTAACACTGATCTACACCCCTTCACTATGTTTATTATTGTAAATTCAGGTTTGGACCCCGCACACACCTTTTTACTAAATACAAGGTAAGCAGGTAGTGTTATTATTAAATGATCTTGAAAATGTGATTTTGATAGTTGCATAGTATTCCACTGTTTTAGAATTATTTATTTATCTATTTATTTTGTTGTATTGGAAACAGGGTCTCACTATGTACCCCCGACTGTCCTGGAACTCACTATGTAAACCAGGCTGGCCTTGAACTCACAGGGATCTGCCTGCCTCTGCCTCCCAAGCGCTGGGATTAATGGCACGCACTACACTGGCAGTATTTAATTAGGGCTTTTGTTGTTGATTGTTTAAATTGTTACCACTCTTGGACTTCTGTAAGCCATGTTCCAGTTAGTTCTTATTTATAGTCAGTGTACAGAGGTGTATGAGAAGTTAAGAAAGGCTGGGCATTTCATCTTCTCTCATTCAGTCTCATAGAAGGTAACGGTCACTTCCTGGACCAGGTCCACAGGAGCACTCTCTACACGTTGTGCTTCTAGTTCCACGAAGAGATGAAGCCACAGAGAAGAAATAGAGCAGGATGAAGAATCCTCTGCCTTCTCTCTGACTCTGGGCTCCAGCTCTGAGGATGAGGACTGACCAAATCAGAGCTTAGCAAAGATGGACTCAAGGCTGGGAGTGGGCAGAGGTATGCCCGTCAGCAAAGTTACTGGTAACGAGCTGAGGTACCGGCATAGTAGCTGCCCATAAATCTGGACAGCTTTGAAAATGACTTAATTATGTTTTTTTTTCTTTCTGAAATTATGAGACAGGGTCTCCTGTATCCCAGACTGGCCTCTAATTCCACAAGTAGCGGAGGATGACCTTGACCCTGTGGTTTTCCTGTCTCTGCCTCCCAGATGGTGGGTATGTAGTTGTGAATCATCATACCCTGTGAGCAATGCAGGGAATTCAACCCTGGACTTCCTGCATGCGAGATAAACACATTCTCAACTTTGGTACATCTCCATCCCCAGCCTAGTTTCATTTTCAAAATGTAATTAATCTGACAATAATTGGGAATAAAGTTACAGAAAGCCTCCTGGCTTTATATACACATACACACACACACACACACACACACACACACACACACACACACACACACACACACACATATATGTGTGTATTAGAAGACAAAGAATTGATTCAACAAGTGAAGTGCTTCTTGCATAGGAAGTTAAACTTTTGGCTTTCCTCACTCTCCTGGAGTTTGTTTGACTGTCTGACAGCATAATTGGAACCTAATTTTTTTGACTCCTGGTATTTTAAGTCAGATTTCTATTTAAATGCAGCTTTTGATGTTTATTAATCATTTGGGAGATGGATTCACAATGGTGTAATTTCCTCCTTAAATTGTGAGCTTAGCAGTCATCATCGCGAACACACCCTCTGTGTGCACATCAAAGTCAAGCTACAGATAGGCCACGTCTTGGGGGATGAGATGCTGCTGATTTCTCTCTGGCAGAAACTGCCTATTGCTTTCATATTTCGGTAATGCAGCAGAGTCCCTTGTGTAACCTACGTATAAATTACCGTGTAATTTTTGAGATAAAAATTGTCTTTTCTCAATATTCATTAGACTCTGAAACCACAGCAGAGCAGTCATATTTGGAAAATATGTCAATTTTGCTGTACTTACCATCCTTCTCAGTTCTGGAGAAACTATGGAAAGTAGGACAAGTTGACTTTAATTAAATCCTCATAATTCTCTCCAGAGTACATTGTAATTTCCATTACTTTAAAGGTGCTTCTGAGGTCACAGGGGACTCCCCGGTTTAACTGCGTAGATCCAAAGGGGTGCAGTCAATATAGTGTGATTTAGAATATTGTTGAAATCATTTAAAGCTGCTTTGTTGAAAACATAGGTACTGGGTCCTTTGCAATTTCGTTGGATGGTTTTACATCAACTTGACACAGGCTAAAGTCATCTGAGAGAAGGGAACCTCAATTAAGAAACTGCTTCCATAAGATGGGGCTGTAGGCAAGCCTGTAGGGCATTTTCTGAATTAGTGATTGATGGGGGAGGGCCTAGCCCATTGTGGGTGGTGCCATCCCTAGGCTGGTGGTCCTGGGTTCTAGAAGGAAGTAGATTGAACAAGCCATGGGGAGTAAGCCAGTAAGTAGCATTCCTCCATGACCTCTTCATCAGCTCCTGCCTCCAGGTTCCTGCCCTGTTTGAGTTCCTGTTCTGACTTCATCCACTGATGGACTACAATGAGGAAGTGAAGCAAAACAAACCCTTTCCTTTCCAACTTGTTTTTAGTCATGGTGTTTTCTTGAAGCAATGGAAATCATAACTAACACAGAAATACTATGTTTTTATGAATTTATTACCTATCTGCATGCTTTCAGACTACAAATGAAAATGAATTCTCTTGTATGAAACAAGGAAGTGTAACATATTTAGAGGAGAGGTATAATCATAATAGTGGGTTGCATGTAGTACAACCATTTAGTTTTGATAATGTGAGACAAAGTAATCACAATAATTCTGTCTTAAACTTCCTGTGTTTAAGAACCAGACCATGGCCTGACATTGGGTGACATGGCATGCAGTCACCATGGATGGGCTAGACACAATCCACCAGTCATCCCATTGTATTAGGACAGAAGGCTGTCCCTTTTTAAAAGTGTACACTTAACCTTCCATACTGCTCTGGCTGCTAGTGCTCTCCCATGATGGTTCTCAAAACAGAACATGATTTCAATCACAGGTGACAGCAAACAACCCCACCCACTTTTATGGGTTATCTCTGGCAAGTTGTCTCTCTCCAGGTTCTTGCCACAGTCAGCCAGCATTAACTGCTGGCTCAGAAATCTTAAACACTTAAAGAATTAAAGTACTACACTCCACACTTAATTCTTATTGAGACAGTGCTACTGTGTAAGGCAGAGTCCAACAACTTTTAATTACTTTTTTTGTGTGTGTTTTTCTGAGATACGGCGTCTTAGGGTTTCTATTGCTGTGATGAAACACCAAAACCAAAAAGCAAGTTGGGGAGGAAAGGGTTTACTAGGCTTATACTTCAGCATTTCTGTTCACCACTGAAGGAAGTCAGGACAGGAATTCAAACAGGGCAGGAACCTGGGTGTGAGAGCTGATGCAGAGGCCCTGGAGGGGTGCTGCTTACTGACTTGCTTCCCATGGCTTGCTCAGCCCACCTTCTTATAGAACCCAGGACCAGCAGCCCAGGGATGTCACCACCCACCATGGGCTGGGCCCTCCCTCATTGATCACGAAATGAGAAGATGCTTTACACCTGGATCTCATGGAGGCATTTCCTCAACTGAGGTTCCTTCCTCTGATGACTCTAGCTTGTGTCAAGTGGACACACAAAACCAGCCAGTGAACAACGTTTCTTTATGTAGCTTTGGCTGTCCTAGAACTAGTTCTGTAGACTAAGCTGGCCTCAGACTCACAGAGATCCACCTGCCTCTGTCCCCTGAGTGCTGGGTTTAAAGGCTTGTGCCATCACAACTTGGCTTCTGATTACCTTTTAATGTATCCTTTGGTGTGCTTACTGTTTTTCTTCTCTTACATTCTATTACTTCTTCTCTTTCACCTATTTTTGCTTCTTTCTTTCCTTTGGAATATCCTAATATTTTAAAAATAATTATTTTCTAGCATGGTGGCTCATAACCCTGTAATCCCAGCACTTGGGAAGCAGGATAGGAATTGAAAGCCAGCCTGGGCTACAAAGCAAGCCTACGGCTTAACTTACCCTTCTTCCCCCAACATGTGGGTCAGAGGCTCCCAGGAGGTATGGAATTTGCCTCTAGACAGGCAGCTGCTGAGTGCGAAAAGATCTAGGGGAGAGGTCTCTCCTTGCAGCGGTGGCGGTGGCGAGGGAGCAGACTCCAACCTGCAGCAGCGGGAGTCACGACGATGGGACAGGCATGTAGAAAGTCGCTTTTGGTGTTAGACGGAGAATCAGTCGAGAAGAGCACAGCTAACATTGTAACCAAAGGTGGCATTATGCTTCCAGAAAACTCCCAAGGAGCAGCATTGTAAGCAACAGTTGTACTGTGGGATTGGGCTCTAAAGGGACAGGTGGAGAGATTCAGCCAATGAGTGTGAAAGGTGGAGACAAAGTTTTTCTTCCAAAGTGTAGAGGCACCAAAGTAATTCTAGGCAACAAACATTCGTTCTCATTTAGAGATGGAGCCATTCTTGGCAAACATGTGATTGAGATCGTGGTGTTACATGAAGCTTCCCATTCTGCTGAAGTTCTAGTGTTTTATCCTGTAAATACTTTCCATGCCTCCCTTTATAATAAACGGATGATATCTAGACTAATGGCCAAAACCAACCAAACAAATAGAAAACCCTCTTAGGAGACCCCTTCGATGAGGAGAGTCTTGCACCCAGGAGAAAAATCAGAGGCAGGAAGTGCATCAGCAAGGCATTAAGGAATTAGAGAACTTGGCAGATCCTCAGAGGCCCAATTATATGAAATAATTGGAGTAGAAAATTACGTGGGTGGGAAGTGCTGGGAGAGAAACCTAGATACGGGCCCCTGCAGCAAACAGGTCTCTTGAATATTATGGAAAGGGGCTGGGCTTTTCTTTCTTTCTTTTTTTTTTTTTTTACTGGTGTTAGTGTTGGGAAGCCACTGAAGGGCTTTCGGCTTTAGTCGTACACAATCATAATTGCCTTTTAGAAAGAGGCCTCTGTAGAAAGAGAGATGCAAACTAGATTGTATATGCCAAAGCAGATACTGACTCTAGCAGAGATAAGGCCAAGGGTCAGTCAGGGGTGGCATCCGCATTTGGGCCAGGGGCAGCTGGTGGAATAAGAGGTCTTCCCTTTTATTTGTGTTCTCTAAACAATTTATGGGTCTCTTTTTGACAGGATAATTGTAACCACATCCTTCGATGATAAACACAAAACCCATCAAGCCAAGATGTTTTAAAGAATGTTGAAAACATACCAGTTTTTTTTTTGTTTTTTGGTTTTTCAAGACAGGGTTTCTCTGTGTAGCTTTGTGCCTTTCCTGGAACTCACTTGGTAGTCCAGGCTGGCCTAGAACTCACAGAGATCCACCTGCCTCTGCCTCCCGAGTACTGGGATTAAAGGCGTGCACCACCACCGCCCGGCTTTTTTTTTTTTTTTTTTTTTTACATACCAGTTTTACAAAGGGTACCCAGACCAACAATTTCCTCTGATACTTCCTGTCATACTTCTCAGGTGTTACTCTGGACGGACTGAATACAGGAAGTGAAACTCCAGGAAAGAGGGTTGAGCTAGGTCAATGGTAGGACTGCCACGTGAATCAACATAATATAACTGATTGAACTCAAGAACTGAAAGTGAGAAAATGAGTCACAGATGACATCTAGTTTTGGCCGGAGTAAATGAGTGGGTGGCAGCATCACTCTCCTGGATTAGGAATATTTGGAAAGAAGACTTAGAAGAAAAATGTGATATTTAAATCTGAACATACCCATTTTACATTTGGGTGTCAAATTCTCTCTCTCTCTCTCTCTCTCTCTCTCTCCCTCCCTCCCTCCCTCCCCCTCCCTCCCTCCTTCCCTCTTAGACAGGGTTTCACTATGAAACCCTGGCTGGCCCAGAACTCGCTATGTAGAACAGGCTGGTCTCACAGAGATCTGTCTGCCTCTGTCCCAGGAGTGCTGAGATCAAACACCTGGACCACCAGATGTGCATCAGGAGTGTAACCCTTACCTGTGTCTCAAAATTCATACAGCAACATTCGTTGAAAAGATTGTTCTTACCCAATGGCATCTTTGTCAAAAATCAGTCAGCTGCTATTCCCTCCCACCCTCCACAGTCTGGGTCTTATACTTCTTTTGGGACATCTGCTAAGCCGTGAACTCACAGGGACTGGGCTCCAGCAGCTTAGGTTCCTTTCCCTGGACTGTTCCTAGAGGCCACAGCGACGATTTCAGTGAAGCCCAGGCTCTTTTATGTTTGACTTCCTTTTTTCTTACGGTTTTCCTTCACCTGTCTCAGAAGCCACCTCAGTTCTTTGGGTGCTTAACATGCTCAGTACAGACTTTGATTCTCAGAAAAGAACTTTACCCTTGACCTGCTTGTTGTCAACCATGACAGCAGCATGCTAAGTGACACTGGGCCTCCCATATTGTCATTGCAACATTTATGGGGCATTTCTTTTTCTCTCTCTCTTTTTTTCTTCTTCTGCCTAATTTTTTTCTTATTAAAACTTTTAAATTTATTTTACATACCAACCACTGTTTCCTCTCCCTCCTCTCTTCCCTTTCCCGCCTGCCCTTCCCACCTCCTTTCTGCCCCGAACCCCATCCACTCCTCAGAAAGGGTAAGGCCTCCCATGGGAGTCAACAAAGCATGCCATATCAAGTCGAGGCAGGACCACTCTCCTCCCCTCTGCATCAAGGCTGAGCGAGGCATCCCACCATAGGGAACAGGTTCCAAAAAGCCAGCTCATGCACCAGGGATGGATCCTGGTCCCATGGCTAGAGGCCCCATAAACAGACCAACCTACACAACTGTCGCCCATATGCAGAGGGCCTAGGTCAGTCCCATTCAGCCTCCTTAGCTGTCAGTCTAGAGCTGTTGGTCCTTGAGCTCTGGCCAGCTGTCTCTCAGTTTCCCCGTCATGATCATGACTCCCCTTGCTTATATAATCCCTCCTCCGTATCTTCAACTGGACTCCCGGAGCTCAATCCCGTGCTTGGCTGTGGATTTCTGCATCTGCTTCCATCAAGTCAGTTAATGGATTAAGGTTCTATGATGACAATTAGGGTGGCTACCAATCTGATTACAGGAGAAGGCCAGGTCAGGCACTCTCTCCACTATTGCTCGGAGTCTTAGCTGGGATTCCTGGGAGTTTTGCTGGCACCAGGATTCTCCCTAACTCCATAATGGCCCCCTCTATCAAGATGTCTCTTCTGTTGCTCTCTCTCTGTCCCTCCCTCCCCCAACTAGATCATCTGGATCCCTCATGTTCCCATCCCCCATCCTCTCCCCTCAAATCTCCCCCACACCCCACCTTCGCCCCCAGTTTACCCAGGAGATCTCATCTATTTCCCTTTCCCAGGGTGATCCACGCATCCCTCTTAGGGTCCTCCTTGTTACCTAGTTTCTCTAGGGCTGTGGATTGTAGCCTGGTCATCCTTTACTTTACATCTTATTCACTTATGAATGAGTACATACCATGTTTGTCTTTCTGGGTCAGGGTTACTTCACTCAGGATGACTTTTTCTAGTTCCATCCATTTGCTTGCAAATTTCATGATGTCATTGGTTTTGACTGCTAAGTAGTATTCCATTGTGTATATGTATCACATTGTCTTTATCCATTCTTTGGTTGAGGGGCATCTAGGTTGTTCCCAAGTTCTGGTTATGACGAAAAATGCTGCTACAAACCAGTGTCCTTGTGGTATGATGGGACATTTCTTTCTTAACAGAACCCATTGCCTTGATTTCTTTGGTATCGTATATGCATAGGTTTGCATGTATTGTGGCCAAAGGAGCACCCCTATCTTTTCTAAAAGGCCTAGAGAGCATTTATCTGCTGCCTTCCCTCTTTCCCTCTGATTTTGTCAGTTTGACCAACTTGGAAAGACAGAAGCTCTGGCCAACTGAACATAGTTTTATGGCCTTTCTATTTTGTTTACTTTTTTTTTTTTTTTTTTTTTTTTTTTTGCCAAGATCAAACTGTCTTGATGAATGTAGCTTCATAGAAAGTCATGAAAAAGGGTAATATGAGTCCTTTCATTTTGAAGAAATGAGCTTCATTCATTTTTTCACTCAGTATTTTGCTCTTTTCATGAAGTCAAACGAAGTTTTTAGTGCTTTCAACAAAGGCAGAGATGCCTTCAGATGTCAGGTACAAGAGCTTCTCATCTGGCCTGTGGACCATCTTCGGCTTTCTGAAGACGGCCAGCTCTATCCCGTTATGATAGCACTCAGCGTTGTCAAATCTGGCTCACCCAAGCTGGGAACTACTGATCCAGACAGAAACTTACTTACACTTAGTCATTTACAATAAAGGAACGCACACGCTTTGGTTCACTAAATTCGATGTTCTGTAAAGCTGATGAGTTAGGCTGATAATATTTTTAGCCTACAATCTTTCCTAGAAACTTTCAGGGCTGGGTGGATTGGGCTGCATTAATTCTCCATGACTACAGCAACTCCTGTTTGGGGAGAAGGCAGAGATGTGGTTAATCCCAGGTCCAGTCATCACGTAGTAATCTAGCAACAAAGATACTGTCAATCACGTTTGCAAAGGTTTGGAAAGGAAGGCGCAGGGTTACAGAGATAATAATGGGCTTCTTCATTCAAACCTGTATGGTGTCCCAGGCCAAGAGACTCCAGTTTATCAGCATGTGTTTGACTATGCTCATGGAAAGATGAGTTAACCCCACTGATAATACAGATTTGCCCTCCAGTAGCAACGTGATAAAACTGTAACGACAGACACTTCAACACTATTGCCTTTGAGCCAATAGAACCTTCAGTGGGCATGTGGCCAGGTTGGGTGTGGAGCGCTATGAGTTTTTATTGGTCTGTAATTTGGTTTAATTATCTTTGGGTTCTTATAGAAAGGCTGTGACGACACAGGCTCATTCCTTCTAGGTGAGACAAGCATCAGGTGAAACTGAACTCTGCTTTACATGTCTTACCAGCACTTACCACGTTTATTCTATGTGATAGTTACCATGCCAGTATATGAAAAGTCCCAAAGAGAGCCAGTACCCATCATGTCTGCCTCTGAAGGGCTGGGACAACTGTTTTCTTTTGATCCCAGTCTAGGGTGTTGTCTTTACTTAGGTGCTATATTGTCTCCTGCTCTGGGGGATAGTTTTACTCGTCAACTTGACACAATATAGAATTGTCTGGGAAGTCACAAAGAGGGACTATGTAGATCAGATCCGCCTGTGGGCAGGTCTATGGGGGGGGGATTGTGTTGATTGCCTTAATTGTTGTGAAATTATCTTGAAAGAGTGTGGTACCATTCTTGGGTTTGGGACCCGGACTGTCCAAGCGTAGCGGATGACTGAGCACCAAGCATGGATGCATTCATTTCCCCCCTGCTCTTAGTTGTGATGTGACAAGCTGCTTCAAGTTCCCACCTTGACTCCCGTGCAGTGACAGACTGTAACCTGGGATTTGAACCCTTTTTCTCTTAGAGACGCTCTTGTCAAGTATTTTATCCCAGCAACAGGAAGGAAGTTAGGACATCTGCCCATTGTTTAGCTTTTTTCCGCTTTGGGCCGCTGGCTCCTGCTTTCCTCCTTTTATCTAGTGACATTTAAGATTTCCTCTTTTAATTTCCAAAAAGGCAGAGTTCTGTTCTCCTTCGACTATCTTAAGTTTTTGTGTTGCAATATAATGGATCTTCTGTTAGTTAAGACTAAAATAGCAGGACAAATAAAACAGCCTCATTTTCTAGCAGGCCCTCAGTGCCGTTTCCCATGCCCTTGTCTGCCCTTCACTTCCTTTGCCTAACTTAGATTTGTAAGCTCAACGCACAGGCCCTCCGTCTTTGTTTATGTACATATGGTGCCTAGCGCTAGTCCCGGATTTAACAGATATTAAATAAGCATGGCTTCAGGATGATCATTAGTATTGCCAGTTGAAAAATCACAGCTGGCCAAGAGTACCATTTTGTTGTTGTTGTTGTTGCTGTTCAGATGACTTGGATTTTGAACCACTGCTGGTAGACAGCGGTACTATGCCTTTACCCTTCAACACCATCTGAAGACCAGCGCGGGCAATAAATGCCGCTGATCTTTTTCTTTGGAATTCATACAGATCCTTGCCCTGCATTGCCCTGTTTGCACAATTTCAGTTGTGTCTACTCACCTTCACGTGACTTTTAAGCCTAGGCATGCTCTTATACAATGCTTAATTGTGGAATTATTGCTTCTGACTTTGCATGCTATAAATGGAAGGGTTATCTTTCCTTTTTGAATTAACAATTTGTACATTCGCATTCTCTATTGTGGACTTAAAAAAAATATACTTCCAGAGCTGTCAAGATGGTTCGGTGGGTAAAGGTACTGACTGCTGAGCCTGATGTGAGTTCAGCCTAAGTCCCATGTGTCGAAAGGAGAGAACACCTCTTGCAAGTTGTCCTCTAACCTCTACATACAAAATATAAATAAATAAATCAGTAATGTAATACATTTTTAATGTACTCACTCATTGCTTTGATTTATTGTTCTGTGGCATTCATGTTGGGTTTTAATACTGTCCCAATTTTACTTATTTTTAGGCTTAAAAGACTTCAGTTTGTATATGTTGGTTTTTTTCTTTTGTTGTTGTTTTTTGAGACAGTGTTTCCTCTGTGTAACAGTTCTGGCTGTCCTGGAACTTGCTTTAGAGACCAGGCTGGCCTGGAACTCATAGAGATCGGCCTGCCTCTGCCTTCTGAGTGCCGGGATTGAAAGTGTACGCCACCATGACTGGCTCAACTTGTATATCTTTTTTTTTTTTTTTTTTTTTTTTTTTTTTTTTTTTTTTGGTTTTTCGAGCCAGGGTTTCTCTGTGTAGCTTTGCGCCTTTCCTGGAACTCGCTTTGGAGACCAGGCTGGCCTCGAACTCACAGAGATCCGCCTGGCTCTGCCTCCCGAGTGCTGGGATTAAAGGCGTGCGCCACCACTGCCCGGCTCAACTTGTATATCTTAACTAAAGAATTTATAAGCTCCCTGAAAATTGGCAGACTGATTTTGTTAAACATTATTTGTGTGTGTGTGTGTGTGTGTGTGTGTGTGTGTGTGTGTGTGTGTGTGTAGATGTGAGTATGATATGGAGAGTAGGGGAAAGTCAGAGAACTAATCTAGGGAGTCAGTTCTCTCCTTCCACTGTAGAGTCCAGGATGAGAACTTCCTTTCCATTTTTTGAGGAAAGGCTGGCGTCAAATGTATTATGTAATCCAGGATCACGGTGGACTTCTGATCTCCCTGTTTCTGACTCCCATGATTACAGTCATGCTCTATGGTGCCCAGTCGGTTTATGCTGTCTCGAGGATCAAACTTCATGCCTATTAGGTAAACACCACCAAATAAGCCATGTCCCAGGCCCAGCAGATTGATTGGGAACCGCAATTCCAACATGCAACTTATAAAAATTGATGCTAAACACATGGTCAACAATAGAAGGCATTGCTGGTGGTCAGCAGTTTAACTGTGTTTTCTCCTCCAGAAATGTTAGCCCCAACTCTTCTGCAGTAGAGAAAATCAAGAGTGCCTTTCCTTCTCAGTGCTCCAATATTTCCAATACAAAGAAAGCTAGGAAGGAAAGTGGTCATGTCCCTGTGAGGGATTTCACACTGTGACTGAGCAGAGCAGTTTTGCTAGTTTGTATATTGTTTGATTTATATTTTTAATTAATTTTATGTGCAGGTAGAACTAGGATAAAACAATGACGAGTCACGGGGGGGGGGGGGAACGGTGTCTATATGACACGTTGTTCTGATCTGCGTGACAGTCACCCTCATCTCTGTGATGACACCTCTAAAATCAAATCCAGGATTCTGATTATGAATTGTGCTTTGATACACTATATCCAGCCTGTTTAAAGGCCTCTGGCCTGAGACCAGCCTTACTTCCCTGTCTGTCTGTCTGTCTGTCTGTCTGTCACTGCACTCCCTATGGAGACTCCCTGGGATGCTGTTGGCCAGTGACTTCAGTGTTTGCTGGTGGAGCTCACTGACTGAGAATGATTCAGGGTCTAAATTAGCTTCAGCTCTCCTGAGACGCTTACTCACTTGATATAAAGGAACTGGAAAAATGCATGTTTCTGAGGAAGGAGAAAGTTCGAGGAACTGCAAGCTCTTGGGTAGAAACCTGGCCTTTCAAAGGTTGTATGCCTGGGACAGGTGGATGGCAGAGGAAGCTCTATTTCAGCAGAGCAGTGCAGCTTTCTGGAGCTTTCCATCACTCTCACCTCCTTCATGGAAAGGCAAGTTATTTAAAATAGTGCCTGGCATATGACACACACACCCACTCATCTGTCTGTCTATTGGAAGGGATGAGACAGTGCCCCACCTGCAGCAAATAGGCAATAAATATTGGACTGAACACTAGGTACTGAGTAAGTTTTCATGATTCTCTCTCCCAAGTCTTCTGTTGTATGTAGCCAGACTCATAGCTTAAAAAAACAAAAAACAAAAGGACTCAGAACATTTAACCTATAGAACATGCTTAGGGATGTATTAGAAAAAGGGCCTTTAAAGTTATAAGGAGAAATTATCTTAAGGCCAGATCTTGAACTATATCTCTGGACCTATCATCACATTTTCTAGATGGATGAACGAATACAGGACAGAAAACCCCTCATTTTGACACTTGCCGTTCTGAGGTGGCATAAGAGATGACTTGCTTTGATTAGGGGCTCTTTGGTGTAGAAGTACTAGCTGGCACCTTGTCAGACCTGTGCTTGATTTGGTCTAGTTACAGGCAGTACAGCATTGATGCTCAAATGTTAAAAACAGCATAGTATGGCAAGTGTCCGGTGTCCTGGATTCTGAGTGGTGATAGCTTTGTTGACATATGTAGATAAGTAGATTATAAATAGTGAGGATATGAGCTTTAATTGATGTTAAATGATAGCTTACAAGTTGAACCCGAGTTAGTCATTTTGTTGGTGCGTAAGGCATACAATTAGGCCTTACCTAAGGTCATTGGTACAGTTCAGTATCACAGTGGAACACAAAGAGGGGAGGGAAAGGGAGGGGAGGGGGGAGGATGGAGGGAGGGAGGAGATGGGAGAGGAGAGGAAAGGGCTTTGAAACTGGAATTCACAACTTTCTGGCTGAGATATGGCTGAGGATGTTCCTACCCATAACCCATTCGCAGGTCCATCTGTAAATCCCATCCTTCCCCAAGGGACAAGAAATTCCACCAGCTCTGAAGTCCACAACTCCAGACATTCCTGCTTCACTACTTTCTGGCCTTACCCATCATAACAACAAAGTGTCCTGGGGAGAGGTCGTGGGTGACTTTTGTGAGGGGTGTGGTGTCGTTTAACTACACACTTGGCCGTTCTCAAACATGTGAGTCTCTGTGAGGGATGAGATGTAGCAGAGGCAGATGTGCAGGCCAGCAGTCAGTACTCCCTACACCATGACTACCTGGTTCAGTGGTAGCTTTCAGTATTTACAATAGGGTATAGGAGTATCCCATCCTTAGCTTGCTCCAGATCGCTCCAGAGCTAAAGGCAGGCTAGGAACGAGGGCAAATCACACAGCCCATTTTACTACCCAGTTTCCCCATCTGTAAACAGGATGGTAATAACTGTCCACAAACCTCAAAGGGTGGGGATGATGAGAATGATCTTAAAAATAACAACTGTCTGTTGAGTTCATACTATGGCTCAAACACTGTGCAAGATACTTTGTATGCCTTGTATTTGATACTTGTAGATCTTCAGGGTATATAAATGCTTTCTTTTTGTAGAACAGAAAACAGTCTCAGGGGCCTTGTTTCTGCTTACAGCCTCCACTTCCCACCATAAAGATGAGATAATAGACACACAGTTGCATATATATAATATCTATCTATCTATCTATCTATCTATATATATATATAAGTCTCATACAAATATAAGGTGCTTGAGTTACTAATTCATGTATCCATCCAGTAATACTAGCTGGTACAGTAAGGATATAGCAGTCAACAAAATAAATAAAAACAGTGACTTTCGCAGTTGACATTACAGTGGAAGGAATAAAAAAATAAGATAAATAAAATCTAATATGTAGGCTGTGAGATGGTAAATTAAGCCGGGAAGAGAGGCCATCCACCGATGGGGAAAATGATATTTGAGAGGAGAATAAAGGAGGTGAGAAACAGCATTCCAACTGTTATATGTTTTCTTTTTCTTTGGTGGTGTGGGTGGAATGGGAAAGGGTAGAGAGAATGTAGCGGTAGAAGGAACAGCGGAGGGAAGGCCAGGGGCGCAGGATTTGCTCAGTTCTCTGGAAACAGCATGGAAGCAAGTGCCCAAGGAAATGAGCAGGGAACATAATAGATATCTGATAAGATCAGAGGGAAGTCAGGACAGGGGACTAGGTCCAGGGGTCACTCAGGCCCCCAGAGACTTGGGCTTTGGGGGTGAATGTCATGGAAGCTAAGCAGTGACTCAAGGGGTATGAGTAGAATCCCTCTGGCTGCTGTGTTGAAAATGGGCTGTTCCCAGAAAAAAATGGGTACAAGGGATGGGACTATTGCAAAGTGCAGTCTGAGGATAATACCGCTTTGGACCAGGATCATGGCCGGAGAGGTGGTAGAGATTAGAATATACATCAATTAGCACTTTGAGCTAGCAGGTTTAACTGAACTTTGTTGCATAGAGGAGAGAGAAATTAAGGAGATACTAGGGTGCCCCCCCCCAACCTGGATGGTGATAGTGTGTTATTAATTGGGGTGGCGAAGACTATGAATGGGGAATGTTTGGTGAAAGAAAAATGGAACCAGATTTGCACCCGCACACTCCGAAATGGCGACTAGAGTTGAGGTGGGGTTGTAGGGTATATTTTTTCAGACATCATTGGGTTTGAAATCTGTTTCCTTGCTTTTGAAGCGGCCGTCTATGCTGGAGAATGCTTGTTGATGCTCTACTTCTTCAGATAAAGTAGCAAGCAGTTGCAGTAAAAGCAATACAAAAGGATCTGTTAGATACACTTTGCAACTTAGACTCTGTTCTCTAAGTTTCAAAGGTTGGACAGGTCCTTTGTCTTGGAAGCTATGCAACTTGTTTAGGGCCGTGTAGGTGACTTAAGGATCCCCCAATATTAGCTGACAGCCTGTCCCAGTTGGTTACAATAAACTAGGTGTTGAAAAGGCATGCTTGAAATTAAAAAAAAAAAAAGAAAAAGAAAAAGTTTAATGCGGTAGCTCCCAAGTAAAAATAACAGTAGTCTGTAGTCTCCATGCAGATTTCAAGCACAGCAATCTGCTTTGAGGCTGACGCTGCACACCTCAGGCCCGGTCAGGGAGGGATGAAACCGCAAGGGCAGGGACATCTTAACACACTAATATGGGCTTTGTGCAGGGCAAGTCCGGATTGGAAACTCGCGGTCCTGAGATGGTGCTCTGCCCAGTGGAAGGCAAAGTCCAATCTAGTAATAGAGGTTCCTAATTATGTCAGAGAACTTGCCGTCGTGGCATGTCACCCACGACGGGCTAACCTGGTGCTTGTCTGAGCGAGGCGGTACCAGGTCTGGGGTTGGAAAGTCACATTCCCATCTGCCTAACACAGGGGTCATTTCAGGGCTTAGGTGTCAGTGAGCGCGGAGGGCGGGAGGGCAACTCTGTCCTTGCAGTCATAACAAATGACCAGAATCCAAGGAGGGTTTATCGCCACCGAAGCAAAAACCCCAGTCAGTTCTAGGCTTCGGAAGACCCGCCACTGCAGCGGAGTCGCCACGGGGACCTCTCCCGGGTGGGGTCAGCTTCCAGCTCCGGGCGGGGCGGGCGAGGGGCCGCGCAGAGGGTGGCAGGGTGCGGCGGGACCAGGGCTGCGGGTTCCAGGCCAGAGCGGCGAGGTGCGGCTGCTCAGCTACGGGATCGGCGGTCGCAGCAGCCTCGACCGCCCCGGCGCCCGTCGCACCTGGTCCCACCTGGTCCCGGCAGAGCGCGGCTCGTCGCGAGGGCGCGGCCCCGCCAGGCCAGCGAGGGGGGCGGGCCGGCGCCACGGGGCGCTCCGCCCCCGATGATGCGGCGGCCTCCGACTGGCCTCCGGCCCGTCACTCACTCCTCACCATGGTTGCAGCACAAAGCAACAAGCCCCGGAGGCCGCTTCCTCCCTGAAGAGCGGCTCGGGCGGCCGCGGAGGCGCAGGAGAAGGAAGAGGCGGGGAAGAGGAGGCGGTCGCGGCTGGGCAGACGCTCGGCGGGGCTGCGCGCTCCGCTCTCGGCCTCGCGCCCGCCGGGAACCCGCGCCCGGGCCGCCGTGCCCGCCCGCTGCACGGACGACGCACAAAGTTGCCAAGAGCGCGGGGGCCGCGCGGGGAGCAGCCGCGCTCGGGCGCCGATGGGGGCGGGCGGCCGGAGCTGCGCGGCCCGCGGGGATGCAGCAGCAGTCGGGAGGCGCGGCCGACAGTAGACGGAGGCGCGGCGCGGCCGCGGCGGCCGAGGCCAGCGGGCTCGGTGGCGCCCAGACCTGAGCCGGGCTCAGCAAGCTCAGCGCGCGACCCTCCCTCCCGACCGCCCGGCGCGCGAGACCCGGGACGCGTCAGAGCGAGCGCGGCCGGAGCGCGGAGAGCTAGGGCCCCGCCGGAGAGGCCCCGCCCGCCGTAGCTTGCACCTCCCTAAAAATAACTCGGCCCGCCGGGGCCAGCGCGCACGGCGACGGTTCCCCAGCGCAGCCGGCCAGTCGCCGAGTTCCCGTGCACGGACAGCGGGCCTCGAGGAGGAGAGCAGCTCCGGGCTGCACGGATCCTCGTGCTGTCTGCGCCCCGGCCCCGCGCCTGGGCTGGTTTACCTCGGGCAGTGGCGCTGGGCCGGGAGGCCGGCGAGTGTGTGGAGCGGTCCCGGTGCGCCCCGCAGGGGGAGATGGCGTCCTACGTGGATAATAGCTTCCGCCAAGCGGTGATGAAGAACCCCGCCGAGAGGACCCCCCAGGTGAGACGCGCCGCTAGCCGCCGGGAGGTGGATGTCTGCAGACTGCGCCCTTTCAGTGCCCCGGCACTCCGGTGCTGGGGAAGCAGTCCATTTCCCCCATCCAGGACTTCCCCTGCCCCAACTTCCAAGGGCATTCTTTTCAGACCGTTCTGCGATTGTTCCTCTCTCCTTTGCTGCCCTTTACGCTGCGCTCCCTGTGGCTGACCTTGCCCGTGGGTTTGCGGGACTAGGTGCTGTCTATAGGGCTTGTCTCTTTCCGGCCCTACTCCCCCGGGGCTCTGAATCTTGGGGGTCAGGTCTCACCTCCTCGGCCAGGTACTGTTGTCACCCTGACTGCAGGCTCAGTCACTCCCTTGCATCTGTCCCATCTTTAGAGTTTAGGGGTGTCTCATGAGCTGTAAGAAGGAACTGTTGTGGGCCTTATAAAGTAGAACACTGAGGCGCCTGTCTTTATTTACCACTTTACTTTCTTGAAAGAGGGATGTTGCAAAGGGAAAAAGTTGACACCTAGGCTGGCTAGCGCTTTCAATTCCAGTTGTAGACATAACTGCAGAACAGGCGTATTCAATTCCCTTTTCCTCTCAGGGCAGATTCTTTGGGTTTTCACAACCTTGTCAAAATTAGATAAGTGGTTAACCTTTATACGTTTGTTTATCCTCAGGTTTCTTTTATTTTTAAATGAAGGGATTGCTGGTGGCCTGGATTTGATTTTCTTAGGTTGGATTAGCGAAGGAGGAGTGTTATAAAAATGTGGTTTGATTTCTTTTGCTTACTGGATAATGACGTATATCTCTAAATGTTGGGGGTGGTGACTACAGGGGATCCTGCTTGCCAATCCTGTAGGCAGATAAGGTCTACAGATCCTTGGGACCAGCAGCGGATACAGGGAGGATCTAATACTTGAGAAAAGTTGCTTTGCTTGTGAGGTGTTGGATACCATCTGTCCAAACCCAGATTCTGCCTGTCTCTGATGATGATTATTTAATGGGCGAGGGAATAGAATAAAATAGAATCTTCCATTGGCTGCCTTTGGACAGGCCCCAAGAATGGCACCTGGTACTGTTTTTGATGGTTTTCTATTTTGCCTGATGGAGCTGTCATATGTGGGAAATGTGTATAGATTACATATTTGCCAAACCTGTGGAAGATGGGCTATAATTTTACAAGAACGATCATTTAAGTGTCTCCAGAAGTACCTATTCTAAAGGGCAGGGTTTTTGTTTTTTTAAATCAGGAACTGGGCATGCCCTCCTTTGATCTTGTCCCTTCTGTGGTGGTGGTGCAGCTGGTGGTGCTTTCATATCAGTATTTGTTAAAACGGCCAGTTGTACCCATTTTCTGCTCTAGAAAAGGCACGGCCAGTTTAATGTGCAGCTAAAGCAACTTTCATGAGCACCCTCGGTTCCTTTCAAGAACAGAGTTTGAAGTGCCAAGGGAAATGACACATGCAGAGGACAGTGGAGCCCAGCAAGGCTGGTCAGAAAGTGATGTCACAGGCCTGTAGTAGAAATCAGAGAGGGGGAAATGGGTGCTAGGTTAATTTAGTTAGAAGAATAACAATGGAACCTCTTATCAGGGGTGTGTGTGTTAGTGTGTGTGTGTGTGTGTGTGTGTGTGTGTGTGTGTGTGTGTGTGTGTAGGGCTGGGGAGGTGGGGCGTGGAGTAGGGGGATCACCAAACAAGTCTGGAAAAAACAAATGCACCACTTTGACAGCCAGCCTGTGGTTTGGCCACGTAAATGGACCGTTGTTCGGCTTCCCTGTTCTGGTGCCAGTGGTGTCTAGAAACCGACCCGGCGGAGGACTCTTGGCCCAGTGTGAAAGTTGGCGGTGACTGCTAACCCGACCAGCTGAAAGCGCCATTGACGGCCTGATGCTCCGTATGTCTTTTCCCCACCTGACCTCAGGAGAAGCAAACAGAGAAACCTGCCCAACAGCGGTGAATATTCTCAAGGGTCAGCCTGTTAACCCTGATGTTCATTTCAACTTGTGCAAACCCCTGCCCTTGTTTATCGGTTTTAAAGAAAAGCTGGTTAGAAATATGCGGTCCCATCCTTACCTAAGTTGTCAGAAATAATTCATCTAGGAGTTGGAGAGCTCCTTGAGTAGGAAAACATGCTCTGTGGGTGCACCTGTGGAGAGTTTTCCATACGCAGTGTATTCTCACAGATGCTTGTTTTTGTAATATAATTAAAACAGCATTGTTGCATAGCTTGATACAGTGGGAAGACCAAGAATTAGGGAAGGTTTGCTGTGGAGTATCAAGTTTCTCAGGACTGACTTGATAAAGTGAGTGTGACAGACAAAACCGGAAGGTGCTTGAAAAGAATGAAAGAAAACATTTATTTATTTATTCTTGTTGGATTCAGTTCCCCACTCCTTTCCCTAGCTAACCTTAGCCCTTGACCAGACTCTTTGAAGACAAGTTCTGTATTTAGGTCAGTCAGTTGCTTTGAAGTAATTTTGATAACTACACACCAGTGCAGTTGAGCAGTTGGTGAGGAGTGCATCTGGGCCTGGAGAGTCTTAGGGATTTTGACCCTGAAGAACTCTTCGTATGTATCTGGGAAGTAGCAAGCCACTCTAGGCATGCCCTTGGAAACGGGGGAATGGTAAGGAGAAATACAAGAAAAAGTTATCACCGGAGATCTTTGCCAAGAGGCTTCCACTATTTCACCTGATATTCTTAGAAGAGGAAATGTCTTTAATCCAGGGTTTACTCCGTATTGTGTGTCTGGAAACTTGTCCTCCTTCTACTCAATGGAGCCCTGTATTCTAAAATAATGTACTCCCTTGAAAAGAATGAGCAATAAACATTCGATTGATACACCTCTGTCTTTTCAATGCACCTCTGTTGAAAAACAGGATTGCTAAGTAACTGTTTTATTCAGTGATTTGGGCTTATGTCTTTAATCACTTAAATGAGAATTGTGGTCACGAAGGCAATTTAATGAAGTTTAAAAGATGTAAATAAATTACAAACAGCATTATACCCCAAGGCTTCATACAATGAATTTTTTTGTTAAACTATTTTTATTAACTTGTTGAGTTCAGGCCCTTTGAAATTGCTTCTGTGATGTGTTTAAATATTTATTTTCAAAATGGTGTGTGTAAAATAATTCTCATCCCATCTCCTCCTAGTTAGTAATATTTATTTTTCAGTATTAAACTTTTTTTTTTCTTTTTGGCTAACCTTTTTTGGCTTAGTTGCTAATGCTTAGGAATGCAGCGGTCACAGTTCCTAAGAGTACAGGACAGTTTTGTTTTTGTTTTTTTTGAAAATCACTCAGTGGAATTCACTGTCTTAATGACAGCTGAAACAAAATAAAGTAGGTCACCTTGGTAAACTGAAAATGTATTGAATATACCCATTCTAACAACACGGTACTGCTGAGCACTTGCCCTTTACCTTCATGATGACTGTGGCCTAGGAGAATACTGGTCCAGGAAAGGTCAGAATTCAAAACCTGCCTCAAGCGGGGGTTTCTGCTGAGTGCATGTATCATTTTGTAAGTAAAACAAAACAAAACAAATCCTATTGAACCCCGAAAGTAAGGGGCCATCTGCATCTGGCTTACCATAGTTATGCCAAATACAATAGTATTTCTTGGTGTAATTTCTTTTTTTTTTTTTTTTTTTTTTTTTTTGGTTTTTCGAGACAGGGTTTCTCTGTGTAGCTTTGCGCCTTTTCCTGGAACTCACTTGGTAGTCCAGGCTGGCCTCGAACTCACAGAGATCCGCCTGGCTCTGCCTCCCGAGTGCTGGGATTAAAGGCGTGCGCCACCACCGCCCGGCTCTTGGTGTAATTTCTAAACATAGCACTGTTGGGAGAGATGGGGGTGCTGAAGTTTATCCGGTAAAACTGAGTGTGTTATGTGGAAACGCACTGAGTGCTGGTGATACAGTGTAATAATGATTGTAGCTAGTGTTTGAGAACAGTTGCTACACTCTTCTTCCTTAATCAACTTTGTGTCTTTGAAACAAACACCTGAACAGGTTTGTTTTGGCTCAGCTGTAGAAGTCCATGATTAGGTCGACCTGCTGCTTTTTTAGGGCTCTGGTGGGCTTCCAGATGGTGATACAGGAACACATCCCCATCTTTGGGTCAGGAAGCAATGAGAGAGGGAGGAGCTGGGGTCCTCGGAGCCCTTTTTTGAGGGCTGGAGACCTTGGAGACCTCCCATTGGACCCCCACGTCCTGCAAGTCTACCACCTCTCAATAGTGTTTTCTGGGGCAAGCCTTCAACAGGCCTGGAGGGACCATTCAACATCCAAACCGTAGTTGTAGCACGCCTCAGTGCCATGTTTTGCTTTGGTGATGTTGGTGCATGAGGAGGAATAGCAGAGATTTGTAGCGCATTGTATCATCCTTTGGTTGCTTTGTCATAGTTAGAGGTTAGAGAGCCGTAGGTAGTCAAAATATGCTAGTGTGTACATCCATCACCTTTTGTGGGTGGGTGAAAGTAAGAGTACTACTATGTTAATTGTGCTGATTTCTCTATTTTTGAGGGCAAAAGGAACCCTTGTTTCTGAGCTTACACGATAATTCATCATTACGGAACTGTATGAAGTGTGCTACTTGCTGCAGTCAGGTATTTCTGTTTTCTCCATCAATCTTTGGAACGTTATGTTGAGTGCAAGTGTTGGTGGGCTAGGGCTTGTGGAGGGGCAAGGTGGGATGCCCGCGGTGTTTTGACATTGAGGCGTTATGCCGTCCACAGATGTGTTGGGCTGCCTTCATACCCGTCCTGAGATGCGTGTGGCCTGTTGGCGTCAGGTTGGTTTTGTCTGTTAAATCATGGGTTTTTGTTTTTTGTTTTTTGAGGCAGGGGTTCAGTGTGTAGCCCAAGCTGGCCTATAACATGATGCTTCTGCTTCCCCTCGTGAGTGCTGGCATTACAGGGTTATGAGGATGTGCCACTGGGTCGGGCTTCATTTCTGCTATTGAACTGCTTACTTGGGACAGTTGCATAACGGAGAAGTGCTGTGTAGCCATTTGTAAGTGGCATCTGGTGAAGCGATGGTGTGGTGTCACCACTAGGACTGTGGTGTGATTCAGTGACAGTACAGAGCAGTATCTGTACAACGGAGGAAACAGAGGGGCTCCACTTGTCATTATTTGACTTTTTTTTTTTTTTAAATTTTTGAGACAGGGTCTTGTGTAGCCCAGGTCGATCTCAAAAGCACCACATAGCAGAGGGTAAGCTTGAAGTGCTAATATTTACAGGCATGCACTGCCGTCCTGGGATTTCTTCATGTTTCTAATAACCACTTCTGTCCCTACTTCTGGCAGCTAGTAATCTGCTTTTTTTTTTTTTTTTTTTTTTTTTTTTCTATAATTTTGTTGTTTCAAAACATTACATAGATGAAATCATTCAGTGTGGGACTTTCTGGGACCGACTTCAAGTTTCTACCATTGTCACTAAATGATTTGGCCCTACGTTCCTAGTTCCAGTGATATCTGGGATTGGCCAGATGGCTTTCAGTTGGGATGGGAAGAGGGAGTTATATAACGTTCATGCAACATGGACCTAAGGTCATGTCTTGGATGAGCAGTAGCTGCTATAATGTGAGCATGTGGGATAGCTATAGAATGCTATAATTTTTTTCTTTTTGGTAGTGATGCAAGTAGTAAAAGTAGCCTTAGTCATTATTGGTCTTTCATTCAAGAAATCACTTAATGTACATCAACTGGACTTTAAAAAGATCAGAAGGAAGTCCTGTGGACTTCCGGTAGGCCTTACTTTTCTATTCCAAGAACTGAGAGGATGATTAGGACTACAGATAGCGTCAGAACTTCTTGTACATTTTCCCCCTCTACCTTCACACCTGTAATAAAACTTAATTTATAAATTAGATCCAGATCGAGATTCACAATGATAACCCGTAATAAAACAGAGCAGTTATAGCAATATGCTATAATAAAATTGCCAGCATGGCTACTCCTGTGCTTTGGGACTGCTTGCTATTAAGTAAAAGAAGGTTTCTTGGAGTCAAATACACTGCCTCTTCACCAACATCTGCCTGAAATAAGAGTTGTTTGAACACAAACACTGAATCCTGCAGTTGATCAGGTAATTCGGATGGGTGCAGGCTATTGAACAGGTACAGCCAGCAAATGGTGGCTCTGTGTATGTGATTCTTTCTGGTAGACAGAATTGAGAAGCCCCAGCAATGAGCTGTATATGCACCATTTGTTCCCTGATAAGATGCATGGAGAATATGAGTGGCCTTCGACAAAGAATTGGACACTCCTGACCTAGAAGAGGCTGAGTTGAGGCTGGAGCGTTCCCACAAAGTTTGATGCCAGCCTGTTGACAAGCAACAACCAGCCAGGATTCCTGAGTGAAGATTCTCTCTGAAAAAAAAAAAAACAAAAAACAAAAAACCAAAACCCATAAAACTGAAGAAGAAGAATCAATTTCAGGAGGCTGGAGAGATGGGTCAGCAGTTACGAGTATATACTGCTCTTTCGGAGGGCCAGGGTTCAATTCCTAGAACCGACATGGTAGCTCACAGCCATCTGTAACTCCAGTTTCAGGGGATCCAGGGCCCTCTTGCGGCCACCATGGGCACCAGACTTGGTTGCGTATAGTGCACTTACAAGCAGGCAAAACACATACATAAAATAAAATAAAAATCTTAAAAAAAAAACAAAACAAAACTCAGTTTCAGAAAACATCAGACAGATCCAAACTTGATGTGAAACAATTGGGCAGTACTTTCTGGAAGTGTTGAAGGTATGTAGATTGAAGAAACACACAAGTTGTCACAGGTTGGAAGAGAGTGAAATGTTATGTCTAACCAAATGCAGTGTGGAATTATGGATTTCGGGCCACAAACAAAAAACTTAATACTGTCAGGTGAAATCTGAATATTTAAATTTTCTTATACTTGTTTTAGATGTTACCCTAAGGCAGCAGTTCTCAACCTTCTTAATCCTTGCAACCCTTTAATATAGTTCATGTTGTGACCCCAAACCATAAAATTATTTCATTGCTACTTCATAACTTTAATTTTGCTGCTGTTTTGAATCGTAATGTAAATATCTGATATGCAGAATAACTAATATTTGACCCCCAAAGGGGTTACAACCTATAGGTTGAGAACCACTGCCCTAAGGGGGCCTCATTGTAGTGGACATGGGCTCCCTGAACTATCTTATACAACTTTTTCTTTGGTGTTAGTTGGTGTGTGTGTGTGTGTGTATCTATCCGTCCGTCCGTCCGTCCGTCCGTGTCCGTCCGTCTGTCCATGAGTATACACGCATATGCAGGAGTGTCTGTGTGGAGGTCAAAGGCTAACCCCGGGAGTAGCCTGTCCTCTCTCACCCTGTTTGAGGCAGGGTTTGGTCCTCATGCTTCTGGGTATTCTCCTGTCTTCTCCTTATCTCGCGGTAGAAGCTCTGGGATTATAATAGGCTTCTCTGACTTTACCTGGCTTCTGGCGATTTGAACTCACATCCTCACACTTGCCATCTTTCTAGCCCTTATAAAGCTTTTTTAGACTAAACTTTTCAAAACTGAAAGTTAAAGAAAGGATGTATAATGTTTGGTGCCCCTTTGTGATCCTGGAGAGGAACCACCAAGTTTCCAGTAATCTTTGTCCTGATTGGTGATTTAGTGTTAATGAGGAGCCCAGGATCTTTCATCTGAATTTTTATTTTTCTATTTCTGTCTTCTAATTTGGTCCTTTGTGCATATAGTGCAAACACTGTGCCACTGAGCTGTATTCCCACCTCTGTGTGTTTGTTGTTGTTGTTGATTTTGCATTTTTGAAACAGGGTCTTAGTTGTTCAGGCTGGCCTTCAACTCAGTATGTAGCTCAGACAGATATTCAGTTTATGGTCGTCCTGCCTCAGCCTCAGAGTACCTGGGATCCATAAGCCAGTGCCACCAGGCAAGACAAGTTAAATTTATTGTCGTTGGTTTTTAGATTTGTTGTTGTTATTATTATTATTATTATTTTTGGTTTTTTCGAGACAGGTTTTCTCTGTGTAGCTTTGCGCCTTTCCTGGAACTCCCTTTGTAGACCAGGCCGGCCTCGAACTCACAGAGATCCGCCTGCCTCTGCCTCCTGAGTGCTGGGATTAAAGGCGTGCGCCACCACCATCCGGCTTATTATTATTATTTTTAATCTGTGTTTTGTCTGCATGTATGAATGTCTACCGCGTGCATGCCCAATGCTCATAGAGGCCAGAAGAGAGTGTTTGATCCCATGGAACTGAAGTTACAGACACTTTTTAGTCATCTGAGTGCAAGATGTGAGCCACCATGATGGGCTTAAGCATATATATTTAAAAATTTTTTTTTTGCTTGATAGTTTTTTTTGTTGTTTGTTTGTTTTTTGTTTTTTGTTTTTTTCGAGACAGGGTTTCTCTGTGTAGCTTTGCGCCTTTTCCTGGAACTCACTTGGTAGCCCAGGCTGGCCTCGAACTCACAGAGATCCGCCTGGCTCTGCCTCCCGAGTGCTGGGATTAAAGGCGTGCGCCACCACCGCCCGGCTGATAGTTTTAATAGTTACATTTGACAGAACATTGAGTTATGAACTAAATCTATTTAGCATTCGATTATTTTTATATAATTAATTATTTGAATTCTGCCAAGCAAAACATTTTTGAGGTGTCGTCCCCACCCCCCCAAGCTACATAGGTTTGCAAATTTTGTTTCCAGGTACAGTCTCACAATGTAGCTCAGACTGGCCTTGAATTTGTACTCCTCAGCTCAGCCTCCACAATGCTGCAATTACTGGCCTATATTACTGCAGTAGTAGTAGTTAGTACTTACCCCTGTTAGTAGTATTAGGAATTGAACACAGGACTTCTCCTTTCTATTTAATTTTTTATTCTTTGTAGTCTACAGAGCTGAGGTGGGCCTCAAACTGATCATCTTGCCCTCACCTCCCAAGCTCTGGGATTCCAGGCACGCACCCCCACGCCCAGTTACTTTTTCTTTTAAACACATTCACATTTATTAGGGAACGCGTGTAAAAAGTATCCGAGTGGTAACCTTAATTCCATTTTTTAGACACTGTATCAAGAAACCACTTGATCGTATTTATATATATCCAAATAAGTAGAAGTGAGTGTCAGAAACTAATGAGTTGAATACTTAAAGTCCAGTATCGTAAAATGCCAAGAGTTGAGGTAAGGGAGATTGGCAGCATTTCTGTTTCCATTTACTGGTATCTGATTCCCCACGGTATTTTTTGTGGAGCTGAAAGAAATTGATGGTCTAGCTTTGGAGACAGACATCTTATGCATGCTTATTCCTTGGATTTGGGATACCACAGACTTCTTTTAGACATAGCCAGTGTACTTTGAGAACCCCAAATTCCTAATTCCTAAATGTGAACCTCCAGCCCTAATCTTCCTTGGAGACTTGAGTTGGGATGGGTGGGAATTCCTGTCTTGATTCAGTTTTCTCTGGTGTGGTTTAAATCTATAGCACCGTTAAGAAAACTGGCAGGCATCATCGTCGAGCTATTTCACTTTAAAAGTCCTTGCTCTTGACTGTGACCGGGTATGGTTGTTTTCCTTTGTAATTATGAATTTATATCTTTAATTTGGTTCATGGAATTGTTGCAGTGTGTTTCTTCCTATAATAGGGCAGTTTGGACTGGACTTGTCAACACACTGCTTTATGGCTCCAGCCGGTGTCTTAGCCTTGGTGGGGCTCAGGCTTTGGGACTGCAGGGACTAAAAGTCTCCTAACACAGTGTGGCCCTGACATTGGCTTGCCACATGCATGATTTGCCATCTAAGCTTGTTAGAATAAGGGCAAGCTTGATGTCCTTTATAAATGTTGTTCATTTACCGAGCAACATTTTACTCTCTTACTTTATAAAAGCAGAAGATGGTAATTTCAGAATAAACCGTCAGCTTTCTCTCACCTGGCTAGTTGTGTTTTTGTCAGTGATTTTTAGAAGATGAATTGCTTTTAGTTTTGAATTCTGCATACATGTATGTGCGGGGCATGTTGCACGCGAGTAACGACAGAGTGTTGTCTCCCCTGAAGCTGGAATTACAGGCATTGTGAGTGCCTGACATGGGTGCTGGGGATTGATTGAGTTAGGCTTCCTCTCGAGAGCAGTAAGCTTTCTTTCTAGCCCTTTGTTAAAGATTGAGGAGAAATTGACAGTGGGCAGAAATAATGATGGTACAATCTCCGTTTGTTGTGAAGATCAGATATGTTAGTGTGTGGCAACAGCCTCTGGAGTGGCGGGTGTGAAACGTATTTGTCCTTGTTTCTGTTCTTCAGCATTTGGCACTTACTACTCTGAGCATACTTTTTCCATAGATAACCTTTTATTATTATTTTATCTCATAGTTTATTCTCCTGAGTGATTTATAGCATAAGTTGATTAGGTAGACTTGAGTATAGCATTGATTACATTAGAATTATATGTGTCTTCAGGTTACCCGACATTAAATGTATAATGGCTGGTGGCTGAGTAGTGCCAGGTTGTGCTTAAGGATCACATGATGACGTAGCCCTCAAGTCACAGGTTCAAGGTTGTGCTGCCGACTGGGAAAGGGAAGGATCGGGAACCCTTTTGGCATAGGTTTTGTTTTTCATCATCTGTATTCTCATGAATACCCCTGCCCCCTATCCATGGCCTCCCTCCTAGAGAAACACTACCAATAGCCATACACCCAGCCCTGTCTTTATTTTGCAAGGTCTAGTGTAAGTTCTTGTTGCTGGCCAGAGCTTTGCCAGTGGATACTCTTGACTTGCAAAGGATGTCGGATATTTGAGCGTTTTAAAGCCTCTAATATGGAAGGGCAGGGAAGAAAGAGATTAAGATTAATGGATACTGTGAGCAGATAGTATTTGTCCAATTTACTTTGCATAAGAAATAGATGATTGTAGGACATTTATGCAGTGATTCTCTGGAGACTGCTTTGAAAGTCTTATTGGATTACAGAGCTGCATTAATGTAGCTCAGTAACAGAATCATGTGGATGTATTCGACTACTTGATTCTCTTAGGTATATGTTTATTTTCAGAATTTCACTCTCTTGTTTAAAGAGAGGGATACATACACTAGTAGATGAGCAACGTCTGTAAATATTTACTTATAACCCAGTGATTTCTGTGATAATTGGGTTCTAAACATGTCATGTATTGTTTTAAAAATACAAAATACAGATTTAAGGATGGAAATATGGCTCAATCAGTAAAATGTATACGTGTGAGGGTCTGAGTTAGGATCCCCAGCACCTACATAAAAACCAAACAAACCAAACCAAAGGCCAGGCTTGGTGGCATGCATTTGTCTGTAGCATGAATCTTAGAGAGTCTTATTAATAAAATCAAACCGTGGGCCAGGTATTGGGGTGAACGCTGGAAGATCAGAGAAGCAGAACAAGCCACAGCTACCTCGCCTCGCCAGTTCCTCAGCTGATCCTCTTTCCTCAGATTGGAAGCCTGAGTCCTCATCTAGAATGAATCTCAGCTGAACTGCTGCTCGAAAGCCTGAAAGCTTAACCAGCCAAATGCTGCTAGTTCCTGGTCTTCACGCCTTATATACCTTTCTGCTATCTGCCATCACTCCCTGGGATTAAAGGCATGTGTCACCATGCCTGGCTGTTTCCAATGTGGCCTTGAACTCACAGAGATCCAGAGGGATTTCTGCCTCTGGAATGCTAGGATTAAAGGCGTGTGCTCCCACTGCCTAACCTCTGTTTAATATTGTGGCTGTTCTGTCCCTGACCCCAGATAAGTTTATTAGCGTGCACAATATTTTGGGGAACATAACACCACCACATTTGTCACCCCAGTGCCAGGGAGGCAGAGATAGGCAGGGCTCTGAAACTCATTGGCCAGCCATCCTAGTTGAGTTAATGACTCAAAAAATACGGTGGAGAATGGTCAAGGGATACACCTGAAGTCAAGTTTTGGCCTTCACACACACGAACACATACTCATGTGAACATGTACACGCCCTGCACATGAACACACATAGAGAAGAGAAAATACTGACTTATGGTATTTCTAAAGCAATTCCTTTTGCTTCAGATTGATTCTGTTTTTAAAACTTGTAAATCCCCCCTCCTTCTCTCCCCACTCGGTCTCTGTGTCTCCCTGTCTTTATCTTTGTCTTTTGCTATGGTTGAACCTGGGGTTTCACACATGATAGGCAGATGTCTACTTTGCCATATTGTCAGCCCTCTTTTTACCTTTTATTTTGAGACAGTTTCACTACGTTGCCCATGCTGGCTCTTTCTCTAGCCCAGGCATCCCTTGAACTTGCCATCTGCCTGCCCCAGGTGCCGAAGTAGCTGGAATTTACAGGCCTGTGCTACCCAGCCTGGACTACTTCCCCCTCCCTCCATCGTGTGTGTGTGTGTGTGTGTGTGTGTGTGTGTGTGTGTGTGTGTTGATATTTCTGTTTGTAGTGCATCCTACCGTAAACGTTTTCCTGACACATAGATAAACTGCTCTTAGTGGTTTGTAGTGGGATTAGTTTGCTATTAGAAGCTAATGGCTAAGAAAGGCTGCTGGTAAAATAGAGGACTGAGCCTTCACAAAATTTTCTTTGTCTAAACAAGGGCCATGTTTCTGGCACATCCGAGGCCCCACCAGAACACACTCTTTGAAAACAGAATATGTAAAGAGGATAAATGGCCTCTACTCTTACCTAACATTTCTTGTCTTCAGCAGATTAACTCGAAGCTCACCAATTAGCCTTACTAGAGTACTGCTTATTGGGCTGGGATTAGTGTTCATCCTTAAGGCTCAGTGCTGAGTACCTCTTAGGCAAAATTGGAGCTAATACATGCTTAAGGACTTGGTCTTGTTTTCCTTGAGAGTTGATGGATGTAAGGAAGACATTATTACAGACTTATTTATTAATAGCCACTTAAATAAAAGTGAAAAAGGAACAGTCATTTTTGGTTCAGTGTCTACAGAAAGTACTCTTCCATAGAAACAAATAGCAGCCAGGGCTGGGGAGATGGCTCAATAGTTCAGTGTAAAAAATAGATAAAAATTACCTAGAAACATTGATTAAAACTCACATCTTAACAATTTTTTTTTTTTTTTTTTTTTTGGTTTTTCGAGACAGGGTTTCTCTGTGTAGCTTTGCGCCTTTTTCCTGGAACTCACTTGGTAGCCCAGGCTGGCCCCAAACTCACAGAGATCCGCCTGGCTCTGCCTCCCGAGTGCTGGGATTAAAGGCGTGCGCCACCACCGCCCGGCAAATTTTTTAAATAATACAAACCAGTAAATAACCTAAGACTTCTTTGGGACATATCAATATGTCTCTTAAACCCCCCCATTCATACTACATTTAAATCAAACTACAATTTAAAGGGTCCTCAGTAGAAAATGAACCAAAGCAAGTGTGTGAGCATGGGTTCAGGTTCCCATCACCCTTGTAAAAAGATGGGTGTGGCTGAGATTACAGAGCTGGGTAGGCAGAGGCAGAGCTATTGTTTTGGCTCAGTGGGCAGCTGGTCTAGCCCAGGTGGCCAGCTTCAGTGAGAGACTCAGGAAATAAGGTTAAAAAAGGAAAATAGTGGAATGAATATTAAGTATTGTTTCTCACTAAAATTTGAAAAAAAAATAAAAATGCCTAGAATACATTTTATTAGGATTCACATTTTTACCAAATTAACACATATTTTATAATATATAGCATACTATATAATATATAGTATATTTTTATATGTAAAAAGGAAGTAACAAGACTATTTGGAGCATAGCAGTATGTTTCTGATTACCCCGCATTCCTATTTACACGTAAATCAAGTCTACAGTTTAAAAGGTCCTCAATAGTAAAGTGAACCTTGCAAGGCTTCATTCTCTAAGAAACAACCAGAAAGTTGAATCTAGAAACAAAACCTAAATTTTCTAATTTAGTTGTGTCATTAAACTATTCTTTGTAGCAGTCAAGATGTGAAAATAGTTCTACAATTCTGAAAAGGAGAAGTGTCACGGGAGCCCAGAACTCCCACTTGACTAAATGCTCGTGGAACTACCCATGCAGGACAGCTTCAGAAAATCTGCGCCAAGGTGACTCCACTTACAGGGAGGCAGCTTCTTACCGAGTAAAACCTTTTGGGTCTGTGTGTACGTCTCTGTCAGGGCAGGTCCACGTGGAGGCCAAAGGTTGGCACTGGCTGTCTTCCTCTGTCTTAACTCTTGCACTTTTTACTCTTATTAGAAAAAAGAAATTCACCATTCAGAACAGATCTGAACTCCCCAATATAGTTTGGAGTCCCGAGGAAAGGAAATAAATACCAAAGGTAGATTAAGTAAATTTCTCCACGTCTTGGGGACAAAGCCAACAAGGGTTGGAAAATTGATCAGTCCCTTTGATGGAGGTGAGCAAGCTTTGGCAAACCCTGAAGCAGGTGTTCGTGTGCAGTGTTCTTAGGGCTCTTAAGCTCTTTTTCCACATCTGTGGCTGCTCTCACCCTGCGGAGACTGAGCTGAGCTGTTGACAGGCCAGGCTTGCCTCTTAGATGCCCCAGGATAACATGCAAATGCCCGGGGAATTGTGGCCTGGGGGTTACTCCTGAGCACCGTTTCCACTCCTGCCCCCAAAGTGGAACATAACTTTATGTCATTGATGAGGTGAGGAGTGGGCACGGCACAGTTGAGGGGAGCTGACTCCGTTGACCATCCGGAACAAACCCTTTCTTTGTCTTCGTTTCTGATTATGTCTCCATATTGTAAATTTGTTTTTGGTGCATTTTGCAGTTTCCATCCCTTGTTTATCTCAAGGCAATTTAACTTGATAGAATTTTTTTTTTTTCATTTCACCGAAAACAAACTTGTTACCTTAGAAATAAACACTTTGCTTGTTGGCTGATTAAAGTGATATATCCAGTAATAGGAAATAGAATTCTGTGCATTCGTTAGCTTTGTTTTCTTCTCTAGTGCCTTCAAAGAGAAATGAGTAATTTTAGTCCTTCCTATTGCCAATAATAACAGTGAAAACTCATGAAACAAAATTTAAGTTGAGGATGCAGAAGTTACCTGTTTAAAGGGAGGAAATTCTTAGCAAGATTAGTGTTGGCTTGCCGAAAATGTCATTCCCCTCATACTTTGCATATATTCATATGCATATATACCCTGCTAACTGCTCTAATGCTTACAAATGCTTCTGATGCTTTGCCTTCTGGCTAGCACAGGCCAGGAAAGTCTTATTGTGTTTGATTGAGAACTTTTGGTGTGTCGTGTGTAGTGGGCGTCCTTGAAGGCTTGTTAGTCTAGGCGGTAGAATTCGGGGTACCTGTGCAAATGGTTCAGCAGATGAGGGACGAATGTGAACGTCGGGGACAGCAGGCTCTTGCACATGCCCTCTCTGGACTAAGTGAGTAGGTTCAACTGGAAGCCACTTGGAAGTGAAAACAGAGCTACACTAGTTTTAATGAACACACAGATCTGGGAGGAAGAGGGCCCAGCAGTGGCTCAGGTTTTACCTCAGAATTAATGATTTTGTGTTTTTCTCTTATTTTGTGATTTTGCATGAGCAGTTATGATGCGGGGAAAGGACAGGTACTTGCATTTTGTACATGTTAGGTAGTGCTGTTTTAAGAGACGGGTTGAGGCTGGGGAGGAGGGCAGTGAGCGGGGAAGGTCACTGGGAGCTTGAAGTGTGTGTGGATGTGGATTGCTACAGTCTTACTTTGGCTTTTGTGTTGCTGTCTTGCTGCGTCCAGTTGTGTCTCTTGAGCTTCAGAAGAGAGCTCTAGCTGATGCAGGGTTCAGGGATTTAATCCATCTCCTCGGATTATAAGCTTGAAATCTGAGCTGGGGAGCTACAAGAAGTGGGTAGGGGGGTATGACATAATCTCACTGTTATTTAGAAACAGCAGAAACAAAGCTCTTTTTTCTTCCTCAGTTACTTTTTCTTCCCAAATATGGCCAAGGAAGGACCAAAGCTTTAATAACTCTCTGAACTATCTCTTGGTCCATGTTGCAAATACACTGTGGGGAAGAGGGAGTCGATTTCCAAACTAGCACCGTTACTGTTTTTATTATTATTATTGTTAGTTTTTTTTTTTCTTTTCTTTTTTGATATGGAGTTAGGTAGCCTAGACTGGCTGGAATTCTTCATCCTCCTGCCTCAGTTTTCTGAATGCTCTGAGTACAGGTGTGTACCACCACTCAGATCCACCAATACCTTTATGAACAAAACTGTAAAAGCTTCTTAATGATATCAGGCATCCATCCATCCATCCATCCATCCATCCATCCATCCATCCATCCATCCATCCATCCATCCATGTAGTGTGTCTATTTATCTACCTGTCTATCTAACCGACAGCCAATGTGGTTATTTCCAGGTCATATACTTTTACTCATAGGGAGGAAACATTTTCGTCTAGGTTATTTGCTGCTTTCTGGTCTTTCTTGAACTTACCCCAGTTTTCCAGAAATTTAAAAATAAGTAAATAGTTTAATACAGTTTCCTGAATTAGGCTTTTCATTATTAAAAAAAACAAAACAAAACAAATACAAAATAATGGGTTGTTTAAGTCCATCACATAAACCAGGCTCCATAAATCTGGCATACATCAGGTGCTCTCTCTGCTCAAGATCAATACTGTGTTGTATCCCAGAACCCCCTAATTTTTGTTTAGCTTGTGTTCAGGTATTGTATAGCTACTTAATTATAATGATTGTAGGCATATTGTCAAAACCTTGAAATCGAACTCAGAGATAAGGATTTGCTTTTTATTAAATTGTTTACATTTCTCTGTGTCCACACAGAACTCCCCCGAGTTTATGCTCTGTTTTTGTTGCAGTGTGCAATGGGAGCATGTCTTCCTGCGCTGTGAGAGCGAGTCTTTATGTGCCGTGGGGTCTTTACAGCTTCTCGGCAGCCACAAAGATCTCTTTTAAATAATTATCGTTGTAATTTGCACAAGCCATGCCAATGAATTATATCAGTGGATGTCAAGACTGGAGACAGTTCTGGTGGGATTTGGAGATTAGAAGTGAAATGACTTAGTTGAGAGAATGGGCTTTGTGGTGGCTGGGAAGGAGAAGCACTGATAGAGTTTGGCGGCCATGTGGTCCAGTGATGGTGAGTCCACCTCACAGCTAACACCAGGGAGGAACTTGCTATGATGCTCCAAGTACCAGAGCCAGCATTGGTAAACACTTCTTCCAGCGTTCACCTTCTTTTCAGCCACGTGAACTTTCCTTGGGATGGATCATCGGTCTTGATGGTTTTGCCTCCTACCGCAGTTAGTTCCGAAGGCATAGCTGATGTAGTCTCTGGACAGCACTGAAAACCCATCCAGCTTAAGCACCACCGCAGGTATAGGGATAGCATTTTGTGCATTTCTGCTATTTTTATTTTAAAGGATGGGAATAAATATTAAACATTGAATGAGTTTTAGGAAGTTGATGGGAACATTACAAAATGGCATCCAGAGAGAGGAAAACCCCCTAGCTTTTCCAGTAAGTAAGGTGTGAAACTGACTGTCCCCCTTATTAAACTGGGTGGAAGTTCTTAGGAGAGATAAGGAGGTCTCAGCCATGTCACTCAGAATCTTGCCACTTACTTTCCTGCTCCTCTGTCATCGCCACTACTCTTCTTATTTTTGCGGTACCTGAGATTGAACCTGGGATCTCACAGACTAGGCAAATCCTCCACCTCTGCCACCCAGTCAGCCCTTAAACCTGAACTCCGCCTGTCCCAGATCGCTGGGATTACAGGCCTGTGCCATGCAATTTATCTTATAGTTTTCATAATATATGGGATACTTTGAATATGTTAAAAAAAAGGCCTAATCCTTTTATTGTCTGCTCTGGAAGGTTATCAGAATTTCTCCAAGTTTTCTTTTTAGCTTAATGGATAAACAAATATTCCTCTGCGATGATAGTGAAACGCCTGATTAGAAATAGGAACCTACACGCATTCTCCTCCTTCCCCTCCAACTATACTGTGAGGTAAGACTCTAGGTTCCTTTTTGCTTTTCTGAGTTGATTAGATGAGTGTAGTTGCACCAAGAAGAATGCTGTTTGGACCAGCTTGGATGTTGTGTTAGAGACAAAAATTCCAAAGCATTGTCAGATGAGCCCATTCATGTGGCTGGGAATTACTAAGAGTCATACTTGTGGCTGAAAACAGTGGTCCCCGCATTGCCCTCTGGGTAAGCTGCTGCTAGGCTTGCTTTGATCTTTCTGAAGGGATGACTCAAGTTGGCCAGAGGTGTTAGTTCATTGTCGGTTCTCCACACTAACGCTGACACTCTTGGGTCTCCGTCACCAACTAACCTCCACACTTTTCAAGCTCTGCTGGTGCCCTAGTGCAGCTCTGTCTCCTCACTCTGGTTTGCTCCTTTTTATGTCATTTATTTTGAGACAGGGTCTCACTATGCCGCTTTAGTTGTTCTGGAACTCGCTCTGTAGACCAGGCTGGCCTCGAACTCACAGAGATCCACCTGCCTCTGCCTCCCGAGTGCTGGAATCAAAGGTGTGCACCACCACGCCTGTCTTACATGCTCCTTTTTAAAGGGTTAGCATTCGCGTCTGCAGGAAGCACCCTGGTCGTGTGGTGGTGGTGGTGGTGGGGTTTGAATTTCATTTGTGGGATTATCTGATTTTACTGTTTTGTGTTTCTGTGTGTGTGTGTGTGTGTGTGTGTGTGTGTGTGTGTGTGTGTGTGTGTGTGTAGGTGAACTCACCCGAGTGCATGGCTAACGGTCTATGTCATGTGTATTCCTTTACTCACTCTTTACTGTACTTTTTGAGAGAGTCTCTCTGTGATGGAGTTCCCTGTTTTGGGTAGTCTGCCTGCCGGGTTATAGACCGTGCCGCCCTGCCCAGCTCCTTTTTATGTGGGGTCTGAACTCACGTCCTCATGTTACCAGTTGGACTTTGAGCTGGTTATTTCCAGATTTCTTGGCATCTTGCTCCAGAATGAAATGAGCACACACAGATTGCAAAGTTGCAAGAGAACTTTATTCAGTTCAGAATATATTGTCAGAGTAGCAGCAGCCACATGAATGAAAGTATTCAGGGATCGTGAGTTTTATTTGGCAGGCTTTCCTTTTATAGTGTGCAGGGGGCGGGGCATGGTTGTGAAGGGGTGTGGGGGGGCATGGTTGTGAAGGGGTGTAGCCTGATGGTTCTGTGTTGTCACTGGCTGGCTTAAATTGCATAAGCCATTGTTTACTACTTCCCATGGTGCATCTGATTTTAATCATATACATTCCCAATTATACACAGACATAAGATGGTAAATAGTGGGTCTCCCTAAATGTTCACTCAAGGTTTGCTTTACTCTGGATCAGCCCCCTATTTTTTTTTTTTTTAACAAAGAAACTGTCCATGGAAACAGAGTTTTTGATGGTTGTCAAAAGGAGGAGAAAGTCATTATTACTTGGAGTAGGGTGTAGATATAATACAGCCTTCGATGCAGGTGGGTGTCCTAGGTTGCCCGCGGTGTGTTAGGTGCGGTGTTAGAAGAGGGTGTGTGTACAGTGTAAGCAGGTGTGGGTCTTAGGGGGTCAGATGCATTTTTGTGCGTCTAGCCCAGGCCGAGTGGAGTCCAGGTTGCTGTGCTGTTCACTGTGCTTGCCTGCTTCACTCACGCTTTCACAGCAAGCGTCTTACCTACTCACTGGACCATCTCCCCAGGCCATGTAGGGGATTCTTAAGTTTTAGTTTGTATACCTCCTTAGTTTGCGTTTATCTCCTAGTTAGTAATTCGTAATTATTAGATGTACACATTTTAAAAAATTCTTTTTAATTTCCTATCTCCCACACCTTCCACTAAAAGTTAGTATGGCGACCCACAGAACTCTCTCCCTGGTCCCCCTAGTCCCTCAAACTGTCCTATTTCCATCTTACTCCTGGCTCTGTGTCTCTCATCCCTGGCATGTAAGAGTCCAGCTCCAGGCTGCTGCCCATCCGGGCTTCCTCAGGCTTGTTGCCCTGAGACCAATTAATTCCCTTAGATTTTGAAGCCGTTAGAGCGAAGAAGTTTTTAGAATCCGAGGCCTGGAATTCAACTCCTTGGAACTCCAGGTGGAAAACTTGCTCCCTCCCAGGTGTTTCCTCCAAGTGAATGTGGTGTCCTCTTAGATGGGGTTGAGTGTCCTGGGGCCCTGCTGGCTTAGCTGTGGGGGATATGCTCAGGCCGGTGTGCAGAGCCAGACAGCTGGTATTGCTTCACACCACACCCAAGAGGCCACTGGGGGCCTAGATTAGAGGCCCAAAGGCCAGGAACATTGCTACTCTTTCCTCCCCAGACACTGTGGGGCAAGACGCCACAGAGTTGCTCTTGTCTACTAAGACAGCATGGGGTGACAAGGACCAACATGACACAGTAGAAGCTGAAAGAACTCTGGGAAGGTAACACCTCAGGTGGCCCTCCCTGTTCCTGCTCAGAGGTGAGAAGGCAGTAGGCAGGCAAGACTGGGTTCATCACCCCCTTCTCATGCAGTGAGGGGTCTGCCTGTAGTTACATGACTGCTCACCATCCCTCCCTTTGATAAGGGTACAGAGACTCCAAGCCTGGTCCTAGAGTCAGGTTATTTTGTTTGGTGGTGGTGGTGGTGGTGGGTGACATCAAACATCCAGTTGCATAACTGAGTTGCTTCTTGGTGCTGGGGTCCTGGTGACGTTGAGCACATTGAAAGTGTACTATGTTGCTCAGGGGCCTATGCTCACTCATGATAATAATGTCACTAATCTGGATATCCCTGCAGCAGGGGCACATGTTCCTTGGTGCTTCCCGAAGTGGTGGTATTTGCATATGCCATGGAAATGGTCCCTACCCATGGCAGTGATCCTCTGCATCTCCATCTTGGTTACTACACCAGGTAGAATCCACCCTTGGATGGCATTTCTTAACAATATAGTGGCCTTTCTGGCCTCCTTAAGCTCAAACAGATGTTCTTGGCTCATTTAGGGAGCCTCTTACCAGTTTCTCATAGCAGGACCTCCTTGCTGTGAAGGAAGATGTTGACCTGCTCTTTGTAGCATGTTTGGACTGGATGTAGCCTTCTTCCTGGCTGTTCCTTTAAACAGCAAAATTTCAGGAGGGGAAACTATGTTATTAATGATTGTGTTTCCATGACTCACTATAACACCATAGCAGTACACAAACATTTAAATGCATGCTGTGTGTGCTAGAGATTGGTAATAAGCAATACTGATAGTGTTCAGCCCAGTTTGCTGCATTAAAGAATTGAACTCTTAGGAGATCCAACTAGGGCTTGGTGCATGCTGGGTAAGTGCTCTGCCACTGGGTTACATCTGTGGCCCTGCTACTGATGACATGGATGTGGTGTTCATGGTTGTGATTATTTTCAAAGTGAGTCAAAATTGATTCTTAGAGTTGCTTGTTTGGTAATAGTGGTTCAGATTTTACGTAGTTGTCATGACTTGTGTAAGTCACAGCCGCAGTTCCAAAGTCACATTTGAACTCTGGTGATGGTATTAGGAATTACGATACCCGTGACCAGACCTTGTCTTGTGGGTTATATTTAGGTATGCTGGCATTTGCTTTTATTTGATTGTGACACCTACCTTATAACCTCCCCTCAGTTACGACATCCGAGTTGGGAGATACTAGGTTGTATATTCACTCTCCTATAAGATCTTGGGAGAGAAGTGAATTGAGATTAATAATGCCTTGATTTCCTTTAGTTCCAGCTTTGCTGGAATAGTTCATTTGGACTCTAATTCTAACCAGGAAGAGCTGCCTGAAGGAGAGACCGGTGGGCTATCCCAGACTCTGACCATGACAACTTTCATTGGGTCTTAGTTTTCTCAACTGCAGAAGGAGTTGTATCACCTTTTCAGGTGGTCATGAAGCTAATTTGAGCATATGTATGAGAAAGTATTTTGCAAGGGGAAAAGTCTCCATGAGTGTAGTAAGGTCTTACCATCACTGACACAATGGGAGCATTACCAGTGCCTGTAGGGACTGTGAGAGATTCTCAGAGCAGTGTGCTGAGGGTTTCAGTATTAGCTGGTAGCATTTCGCATGTACAAAGCAGTAAAACTGTGTCTTAAAATTCTTTATTTGGTCGTTTGGGTTAATACTTACCTGGATTAGTTTTAGCATAGGTGTCCTGTTGAGTGTTATAAAGAACTTTAGTGTTTTCAGACTTGAAAAAACCGTCGTGTAAAAACATCTACACTAATATATCTCAAGTAGGTTGGGTCATTTTGTCAAGAAGCTAACTCTAAAGTTTTCCACATTCAGGAGTCACTGCATCTTTTCATATGTGGAGCATGTATTTCATTGTGTGTTCTTTGTAATACATATTTCTAGAATACAATATTTGTAATTGTGTGATGTGGAAGGATATAGTTTTCATCTGATTGTTGAGATCTGTCATGTTTCTATATTTAAATTTGAATGTTGTTCTTAGCTGCAGAGCTAGAAAGTTTAAGCAAAGCTGGGTATGGTGACTCCTGCCATTGATCCTAGGAGAGGCAGGTAAACCTCTGGGAGTTCCAGACCAGCCTGTCTACATAATGAATTCCAGGACAGCCAGCACCACAAAGAGAAATTCTCTGTCTCAAAAAAATCCAACAACAACAACCAAACCAAACCAAACAAAAAACAAAAAACAAAAAACAAACAAACAAGTCAGCAATATAACATGGGACAGGCTCCTTTGTGTGCATGTCTGTGTGTTGTGCATATGCACTGACTAGAACTCAAGACCTCACATGCTCTAGGCATATGCTTCAGCACTCAATCACAGCCCCACACGTTGGCCCTGAAGAATTTGAAGAGGATCTGGAATTGCTTTCATACTGTCTGTTCGCCATTGAGAGGTCCAGCCAGCACTGCATAGATCTGTATATTAGGTGTCAGGCCGTCTTAAAGTTACCTTTAAGATGTAGTTCTTTTGAAAATGTCTTTTGGTTTCATCAGGTCGATCCTAGTGTAACAGTGCATACCGCTTTGTTTTGTCTGATCCTTCTGTGTTTGGTAGTACATAATTCAGGAGTAGCAGTCAAGGAATGATGTAGAAAAGTGATTGACATTAAGCTTTTGTTGTGTGCCAGGAAATTGGTTTTATGTTTCCGCACAATTGATCTTATTTAGTTCTTACTTCATTCCAGGAACACAGGCGTTATCATTTTCAGATGACCACTTTCATAAGGACATGTACTGGCTGATTTCAGTGTTCTTTTGCTCTAATGTAAAATTGGGGATACGTTTATTTGTTGTTATGAGGACTTTTACAAAATGAAGTTTTAGTTCTTGTTTTGATAATGTCTCCTGTATTGAAGGCTGGTCTTGAACTCCTTTAGTTAAGATTGACTTTGAACTTCTGATCCTCCTGGTCCCTTGAGTGCAATGATGGCAGGTGTATGCCTGCCTGGGTTTGAACCCAGGGCTTCATGAATGCTAGACAAGCATTGTACCAGCTGTCTTAGTTAGAGTTTCTGTTGCTGTGATAAAACATGCGTGTGTGTGTGTGTGTGTGTGTGTGTGTGTGTGTGTGTGTGTGTGTGTGTGTGGTGTTTTTTGTTGTTGTTTTTTCCTTGGGCTAGATTGTTGATCACCTTTTTGGTTATTCTCTGTGTGTGGTAGAGAACCAGTTTTTTCTGTAAGTAAGCTAGCCAGGAGCCTGGGATTATGGGGAACACAGAATTGGCAGGCTTCTTATTTCCATTCCTTGTGAAGTTTCAGTGTGGACAACGTTAACACTTTCTCTGTGTAGGGGACTTAGCTGGGGTTCTTGGCTTCCAATGCCAGACTAAAAATGCCTCAGAAAAGCCTCTCTCCTCCAGGGAGCCAGCTTTCTGGTTGGATGTCACAGCAGGAAACTGGTTTGCACGGGAGAGTAAAACATTCCTGGCATTTCTGACCTTTGCCCTAAGGATCGTGACTTCACTTGTGAGTGACTATGTTGTCTGACGGCACTGTTCTTTCAGAGAGTTGGGTTAGAATTTGACCAGGATTGAGAAACATTTACTCAGATATCCTGAGTTGCTGCAGAAGATTGCATCTCACAGAGGAGCCCTATTCAGATCCTCTCAAGTTATGTGATGTGAGTAACACTGTGGTTTTAGTTTCTTCCTCTCTTTAGAGACACAGAGTACTGCTGTGTAACTCAGGCTGTCTGGAACTCACTGTTAGCCTAGGTTGCTCTTGCCCGTCTTACCTCTTGCTTCCACATTCTGAGTGCTGGGATTACAGGCATGTGTCACCATGCCTGGCTCCAACATCCCGTTAGGATGGTACCTCACAGTCACAAGGACAAAAGGAAAGACAGATTTAACTTGATATGTTTTGGAATGTGAGATTTTAAGGAGTTCCAGACGCTTCTGAAATCCTAAAATAACCCATTCTGCTGTTTGGTTGTGATGGGTGTGTATGTTTAAATATGTTGCTGAGTCCTAGACTTGCAGAATATTTGTGCTTGTCTGTGGTAAAAAGCCCCATTTGTTTCTCTGACTCTTCTGGTATGTAGACAGTACCTTTATTACTTCAAGAGAGACAGTCACAACACCTCAGGATGGAGACCTTTCAAAGGTGTAGTGAGTTCTGGGTTTTTTTCTGTGTTATTTCTCATGTAACCAACACCCCCCCCCCAATTTAAATTATAACTTCTCTTTTCAAACCGTTCTTTGTTCTTTATTTCCCACACTCCTTATTTTCTTCTATTTTTGTAGATGCTGGGTCAGAAAGGAAGGTTAAATACACAGTCTGCTACGTGGTGGGTGCTTGTTCTCTTCTGGTAATTGACAGTTAACTTGCATTCTGAGTGCACATGGTCATGATTTCTGTCTCTAGAATGTTTTCAGCGTTTTAGAAATGCTAATCACTTGTACCTCCACTATGTATTTTTAAAATTAATGTTTTAAGTAGGATTTTTTTTTGGTATGGTTCACACACATAAAAAAATCTCCAAGGGTGCGTGGTGGAAGTTTTCCTCTGTCTCCTGAAGCACCTGCTCAATTTCCACTCCCCTTACGTTGATGGCACCTCAGGTGTCTGTTTATTCTTTCAGAGACTTCCTCACCAGCCAGATTACATCTACAGAGTACTCGAAATGTACCTCGCTGATTTAGCAGAACACGTAGTTTGAGGATCTTTTAGATCAGTGCACGAAGAGCTTCAGAGAAAGCATATTCTAGATTTTTCATAGTGCTACAGTGAGAGCCCCTCATGCACATACCTGGTCTGTTTCTGCAGGCCACAGGGCCTTTCTAGTTTTTGGTATTTACAGCACTACCATTGAATTAGGACATTTACTTTTTAAAAAAAAATATTTTAAATATAGCATTTCAGCTAAATTGGTTGCAGTTTGTTAGATGTAATTCACATATGGTATGATTCAGTGTGTGTGTGTGTGTGTGTGTGTGTGTGTGTGTGTGTGTGTGTGTGCGTGTGTGTGTGTGTGTGTCTGTGTTATGTTTGTGTGTTTCCTGGGGTTGAACCCAGTACCTCATACGTGCTGTACAAATACTTCGCATCTGAGCCATATCTCCAGCCTCTTCCTAGTTTAAAAGTCTATGTATGTATTTAACATGTGGGTGTGTTTGTTTGGTTTTGGAAGAGGGTTTGATGTAGGCCAGACTAGCCTTGAACTCACTCTGTAGCTGGGGATGACTTTGAATTTCTGATCCTCCTTCCTCCCCACCAAAGTGATAGGACTATACAAGCATGTACTGGTTTCTGTGACACTGGGGATTGAACCCAGGGCTTCCTACTTGCAAGGCAAGCGTTATAAAGCTGAGCTACAGCCGCGGTCGTGTGTGTTCTAGCATTTGAGTGGCCATATGGTCACTGTCATGCCGGAAGACATTTTCATTGTCTTGAAAAATCTCCTGTGTAGTTTTTTTTTTTTTTTTTTCAAACTTAAACTTGCCAAGCCCTAACTGGCAACCACTGATCTGATTTCTGTCCCTATAGTTGTGCCTTTTAAAAAGTGTCGTATATATATCAGGCTGGGGAGAAGGGTAAGTCAGTAAAGTGTCCGCTGCACAAGCGTAAGGACCCGAGTTTGATCCCCAGCGGCCATGTGAAAAGCCAGCCTGGTGCCATGTGTGTGTGGCCATAGCCCAGTACTGGGGATTCATGGACAGAAGGCTCCCTGGAGCTCCTTGGCCAGCCAGCCAGTGAGCTCTAGCTTCAGCAGGATTCCCTGCCTCAGAAAGTAAGATAGAGAGCACCCACTGACTGCTAATAGATTTTCAGGATATTCACAGAAGCACGCAACCATCGCCAAGGACAGTTTAAGAACATACTTCATTGCTGTGGAAGGGAACCAGCCACCAGTATTTCTGTCTATAGATTTTCCCATTTCTGGAATTTCATGTGAATGGAATGATTTACCACATTGCTTTGTGAAATAACCAGCATGTATTCATGATACATTGACTGTTAGAGTACACATCATTCCTTTTAAAGGCCAGATAATATTCTAGTATATGAGTACACTCTATTTTGTTTATCCACACATTGGTTGATGGACGTTTGGGTTGTTCCTGCCTTTTGGCTCATAGGAATAATGCTGCTATAAACATTCATGCCTGAATTTGCATTTCCTTCATGATTACTGATTAGTCGGGCTGTGGGAGCATATAAGCCAGTATTAGACGGTGTGCTTAGCATATATGACATCCCAGTTTTGATCCTCTGCGCCAGAAAAATGGGGTGATTAATGATCGATGGTGAGAACCTCCTTGTGGACTTATTATGTATCCATATTGCATTGGTGAGTGCCATTTCAAATGTTTTAGCCTCTTAATTTCTTATTTTGAAATACACTCTGGCTTACAGAGAAAAGTTGCTGAGGTGATGCCGGTCGGTGCCGAGGTCTATGCTCGTTACATAGTTTTTCTCCTGTTAATACTTTAGAACATACTTATCTAAAGAAAGAGATTCATATGGGGCTGATAAATACTTTATTTGGCATTCAGCAGTTCTTCCGGGAAAAGTTTGGGGGCTGGTCACTGTCCTTCGGGAATGTGGCTGCTGCTAGGTTGCCTGTGCCCCAGAGGATAGTCCCCCACCCGTGTGAGGGAGGGAGCACTAATTGGACTCAAGGGGCTATAGTCACCGCAGAAAAGAAGACACAAGGTTCGGAGGGTGACTGGGTAGGGGACACTGGGGGAGTTGGAGGGAGTTAATAGCGGATGTTTCTGATCAGAATGCATGGTATATATGTATGGATTTTCAACAAATAGATAAACTATTACCTCAAAAAATTTTGGGAGTTGGGTATGCCTATAACCTTTGCACAGAGGCAGGGGGGTTGCTAGTTCCAAGCCAACCTGACGTACACAGTGATACTACATGTAAAAAAAATCAAAACCAAAAATGTTGAGTGGTTTCCTTGATTTTGAGTTCTTTTTCTGTTCTTGATACAAAGATTACATTTCTATTCTTGATACAAAGTATGTTGTTAGATTAAAGGCTACTTTTAAAAACAAATTTGATTTTATTATATGTATATGTGCATGTATTTATATGTGTCTTCGTGTTTGCTACATGTGTGTGCGTGCCGAGGAGGCCGGAAGAGGAGCTGGAGTTACAGGTGGTTGTGAATCACCTGACATGGTGCTGGGAACTGAACTCAGGCCCTCTGGAAGAACAACAGGTGCTCTTAGCCAGTGAACCATCTCTTCAGCTCCTAAAGGCCAGTTTTTAATTAAAAAAAGATTTATTATTATCATTTTATTTGCAAGGCTGTTTTTCCTACATGTGCGTCTGTGTACCACACATGCATGCATGGTGCCCCTGGAGGCCAGAAGACAGTGTCAGGTCCTTCGGAACTGGAGTTATGGATGAGCTGCCACGTGTGTGCTGGGAATAGAATCTGGGTCCTCTGGAAGAACAGCCAGTGCTCCTAACTGCTGAGCCTTGTCTCTTGCCCCAATAAAGGCTACTTTTTAACTTGGAAAAGTTCTGGAAAAAAAAATTCATTTCTAGCAGAGTTATTATAGATTGTAATGTTTTGAGTAAAAACAAATCTACACTTTAAATGTTGACTTAAGTTACTTACTATTAAAAGTGTGCAGTAAATGAACTATGTTCTGAAAATTGTTAAAAAAAAAAAACCAAAACAACCCACATTTCTCTCTTCCACCTTGTTTTTTGTCAGTATATTCCTAAGAAAACGTTTTCTTGTTGTATAAATGTTCTCTGATGTGATTTGTTGACAACACAGAAGATCCGTGGAGGACACGAGGCTGGGGTGCCCATTGAAAGCATGTGGTACAGCATGTGCAGAGCATGCCTGAGGACCCGTGCTCAACCCTCAGCACACATGTAAAGCCCTTTAAGATTGCTGTGGGGGAAGGAAAGTCTGTCCTGGAACATCGGGCACATTTTTTACTTTTTTCTTTTACTGTGAATGTCACTACTAAAATGTTTGTACCTTGGCAGATAGTAATAAATACTTGCTAGTCCTGTGAGTCATCATAATAGAGATCAATTTAAAATGTTCACGGGGGCAGGGAGGTTTCCTTTGTGCCATGCTGTGTTGCAGCTGCTGAGGATACAGATGTGAATAGCAGAAGCCCTACTGTAGTGCATGGAGCTGGTAGCCTGGTGAGGGAACCACACCTGCGTGAGATGTGTAGCCTGACTGAGGCCAAGTACTGTGGAGATAGTGTGTGGGTAATAAAGTGGTCTTGGGATGAGGATTGAGTGCAGAGGGAGCCAGTCTTAGGGACAGAGGACACAGTCTGGTGTGGAGGTGTCCAGGTGGCTTCTTGCCTGGTGAAAAAAATGGATACGTTGGGGCTGGGCAGCCAGTGGCAGATGGGAGGCCTTGATGGTGGTGTTGGTAGGAGGCTTGATTAGGAGGGAGGGAATTTTCCAGACTTTGTTGGGGGAGCTGTTGGCAGAGTTTGCATCTTGGTGAATTGCTAAGTGAGAAGACACAGTAGGAGAAGGCAGCTGCAGGGACGCTTAGTTAAGTGCTGGTGCATTGCCCTCGTGACAGCAGGTGGAAGCAGGAGGGTCACTTGTGGGAGATGTCATGGAGGCAGCGCAGGAAAGGATACTAGATTTGGGAATGAGAGAAAGATGACTTAAGGAAGACATTAGACCAGGTGGACAGACGGGTGTGCCGGATACTAGAGGAGTGGCCTTCCACAGGCCAGGTGGAATGGTGGAGTTTACCTTCTCACTCCGACCTGGCCTCTGCGTATCCTTACAGAGGTCATCATCGCTGAGCAGCATGGGTGTCTGGCGTAGTGTTCGACACGTGTGAGAGGCCAACTAGAAATGAAGTGCAGACCCAAGCCTTGTTTTCTGCAGTTTCCATTTTATTTAATCTCACTTCTGGTATTTGAAGGACACATCAGTTATTGTAAATGAACTTACATAAGGTGCAATGTAGCTTCATTGAAGCACGGCCAAGTATGATGGCCCTCATTAAGCTGGACTTTCTGGAGCTGTGTGTGCATGTGGAAAGGCTAACCTGCTGCTGAGTGGCGGGCGCTCCGGGGGCGGTCATAGCCACTCCTCTGAGCTTTGTGAAAAGGGCTGACTTTGAGCCAGGACTGCTGTCATTCACGGCTCTTGGTTTTCAGTGTTGAGGCTGTGTGAGGAATTGGATTCCTATGCACCTCAGGTTGTTTGTAACATAGAAAAGTGATGGTTTGTGTAGTCACTGTTTAGCTGTGTTCAGTGTACCTGCAAATCCCTTTGAATGCATTATTTAATGCTGTTTTAGGACTTCGGCTGGCTTAAGAAGTGTCCTGTGTCAGTTGGTTTGGGTTATCGTTACAAAAGTGCTGTAAGTTGGTTGGCTTAAACAACTATTTTTTCCCAGGTTTTTGGAGACTGGACCTCCATGCAGCAATGTGGTCCGTTCATGTTGTGGAGAAGGCCTTTGGTCTGGCATGGGGATCGCTTCCTTCTGTGTGGGTACATACTTTTTCCTTTGCTTGCAGGTGGATGGAGGGATGAAGTATGGGACGAGTTTTCCAGTGTCTCTCAAGACAAATATAATCCCACTGAATGATTGCCACACTATTATGATCTCAAATTACCCCCCCCCCCCCACAGGCTCCTACCCCCACATGCGATCAAATATGATTGTGCAGTTAGGACTTCAAAGAAATGAGAATTTTAGAGAAATACAACAGGACCTATAAACACCACGATAGCAGTTTTAGATGTTGGGGTTCCTCAGTGTTTCTTGTGTGTGAAAGTGAACCAATGGCATCAATGGCGTGTTTTTTTAGGGGTTCATACATTAGGTGTCCTAGGAAATGGAAGTAAGTTAGTGAAAATAATGTGTCTGAGTCCTGGGTAGGCGCTCTAAATTCTGACATGCTTACATTGAAGGATATTTGAGAGAAGTGTTTGCAGTTCATTACCTGTAGACACAAAGAACAGTTAATTCTTAGCATTTCTTTATTCTGATTGAACTGATCTAATGAATTAAGGAATTGTTCATTTGTAATTAGTATTCAGCTAATGTGCTGGAGTCTTAAGTTCTTAAGTAGGGTAAGTGTACCCCCATACAGATTCATTTGTGTTATTAATTTGCATAGCATTTTCATGTTGTAATTGGCTTTCACACACACTGAATTACTAATTAGTATAATGATGATGACTATAGTTTAATTTTTTCACAAAATGTAGCTTGCTCCATCAACTATAAGTTTTCTCTGGGGAGATACTCCCCCCCCCCCTTTTTATTGAAAATAGACTTTTTTCTCACATAATATATTCTGATTATGATTTCCCCTCCTTTTGCTCCTGGGGAGATACTTGAATAGTTTGTTCATAGAGATTTTATTGCTGTGTCATCCTACTCAGTACCCTGCTGGAATGAGTACCTAACCTGATCTGGAATGGGTGATGATAGGCACGCCCCACTATACATGTACATAGATATAAAATGGATACATGTACATTAAAACATCTGAAGACAGGCATACAAAGTATCCCCTCTTTATTTGCTTTTATTTTATTTATTTATTTTTTTTTTTTGGTTTTTGGAGACAGGGTTTCTCTGTGTAGCTTTGCGCCTGTCCTGGAACTCACTTGGTAGCCCAGGCTGGCCTCGAACTCACAGAGATCCGCCTGGCTCTGCCTCCCGAGTGCTGGGATTAAAGGCGTGCGCCACCACCGCCCGGCCTATTTGCTTTTATTTTTAAGACAATAATTTATGTAGCCCAGATTGGCGTTGGACTTGGTATGTTGCTGAGGATGACCTTGAACTTCTGATCCTCTTGCTACCTCCCATGTGCTGGGATTACAGGTGTCTGCCATTGCACCTGGTTTAAAGTGTTCCACTTTTTCTCTTTTCTTTCTTTCTTCTTCTTTTTTTTTTTTTTTTTTGAAGGGGGAGGTGTGTTTCTCTGTGTAGCCCTGGCTGTCCTAGAACTAGCTTTATAGACCAGACTGGCTTTGAACTCACAGAGATCCACTTGCCTCTGCCTCCCGAGTGCGGGATTATAGGTGTGTGACACTGCCCCGGCCCTCATCACCACCACCACCGTGTTCCACTTTTCATAGAGAGTAGGAAGGGAGACGTCCTATTTTAGCTTTCCAAGGTATGCAGCTAAAGTTGTGAGTGCTGGTTATAGTTTTTGAGGCCACATGGAATACAGTTTTAACTTTCATCATTTGAAATTCAGGCAGGTATATGGAGAATGAGGAGTAAGGCTGCAAATCTGGTCAAATTCTACTGTGCAGTCTCTGAGTAACAGACCCTCTCCTTTGTCCATAAGAATGATTTCCCTGGCAGGGAGTCAGCTGACAGTGTTAGGAAATGGGCTTCTGTGAAGGAATAGAATTTCTGTGTCCGTATGTGTACCCCATGGGCAAACGAAGTTATCTAAGACCATTGAACCACAGATAGCAGGGTGAATGTACCCACCATACAGTCCTTCCTTAGAGTTGGTTCATAGGCATTTAAAGGATACCTATTCACCTCACCACAAAAAAGGAAATTTCCAAGATAAAAACAAAATAGATAGGGCAGGATATTGTAAAATTTCCATGAAATAGAGTCTGAAGCTGCTTGATACATCTGGTCCAGCGGCAGCTCTTAGTGCATCGATTTGAGTCCAGCATCAAATCTCAACTATAGAGTTCTAGGAAGTGTCCATCCGAGACCCCCTGCCGCTAGCCAAGCACTTGTGAACATACCTGTGTGTTAGACACTGTTTTGCTGAGAGCATAGTTCGGTACAGGGAGCCTGTATCCCAGGACTGAGCTTGCAGGATTCCTGCAATAGTGTGGGAGTGCAGTGGTGCTGATGCAGAAGAAATATGCATCAGAATGCAGTTGAATGACACCAAGACACTGACTGGGTCTGGGAAACCGAGTGTTGCTCTCTTCTCTGGACTTTGTTCAGTCTTTCTTCAGGTAACTCTCTAACAGCTTTGCCAAGAGCAGAAAACGCATGTTTGCAGGTAGAATGGCAAGAGAAGAGTCTAGAGAATTTGAGCAACATTTCCTTTACTGTCAAAAATACATGCCCTCCCCTCCATCCTTTCCTTTACTGTGCTTATGATCTAACTCAGGGCACTGACCTACATTGTACCCCACATGGTGGAACACGTCAGTTTTTTTTTTTTTTTCTTAAACGTTTCACCCGGTAATTCCAAACCCTTAAATTGCAAGGACGTTGACTCCGTAGTATTCTGAAGTCATCTGCTGGTGTCAGCAAGTGGACAGTGAACAAAGCCGCAGGTTTGTGCCAGATGTAAACAACTCGGCATCCTGTTGATTGAACAGAAATACTTCAGTGAATGTGTGTGTGCTAAAAATAGATTCCTTCAGGTTTTTGGTTTTTGTCTGAATAGGGGTGGAGTCTTTGAACAGGAAGAAAGAAATGCGGTAAACAGGAATCTCTGCTGAGAGATGGATTGAAAGGGAAATGGGAGCTCATGTGCTAAGAATTCGGCCTTGGGAGAATGTGGGTGAGCAGAGTGCCCCCTGCTCTTTATCAGGCTGTGGGAGGATACGTGATGCTTGCTAGCACTGCATGTTGCAGCTGACGAGATTTGGAAGTTAGTTCAATTGATCTTCGCAGATCAGCCAGTTGTGTTTAATAGTCTCAGCGTTTATGCTGTGAGGAGATACTGTTTATTTTCTTAGCTTTTAAAAAATAATTTCTTTTATTACATTTTGTGTGTGTGTGTGTGTGTGTGTGTGTGTGTGTGTGTGTGTGTGTGTGTGTGTATGTGTATGTATGTTTACATGAGGCTCTTGTGGAGGTCAGAGAAGTTGAGCCATTTTGCCCGCCCATCATTTTCTTAATTTTTTTTGAAGCATTGTCTTGTTATGTAGCCAAGACTGGTCTCAAACTCACGATCTTCCTGCTTCAGCCTTCCAAGTGTGGCATCACAGGTGTGTGCCACTATGCCTAGCAGCATTATTTTTTTACTAAAAATACTTTTAGTTTAATATGGTTTAGCACAGTTTTAGTAGTGAGGTAGCCATTTTTTTAATGTTTACATACACGTGGTCAAGAAGGTTGGAAAAAGTGGCTGGTGAGATACTTAAAAAGCAATTCCTCTGTCTAGAAAAAAGACAAACAGCAAAACAAAACAAAAAACAAAACCCAAGATATCTTTCAATTTTGAGCAGCTGTTTTTGGAAGTTGCATATTAATCCCAGTAATATTGCCATTTCTTAAAATAACTTTGTGATGTCTCTTTTGTAATCGCCAGATGCTAGGTTGTATGGTGACAGCTTCGTGTGTTAAAAACACCAAGAATTCAGGGTTTTGCAGGCTGGGGAAACAGAGCTGGATAAGCAAGGTGGTGGTGCACGGTATGAGGCATCAGTCAGCTCTAGGGGATGGGGCAGAAAACAGTGTAAGAAAGCCCTGGTTAGTATTGGAGAGCTGGGAGGAGAGAATCAAATGTTGATAATGTCATCTCATTGTTTAAGGAAATCAACAAGCATTGATGTTGAATCAGTGCACACATAAGCATTCTGTCCATACGGCAGAAGTATATAAGCATTCAAACCCATTCCAAAGCAGTATGAAGAATGTCTCCCTACTGTGTATCCATTCCAAAGTCTCTAGCACCCTTTCACATACTTGAGGATGGGTCTCATGATGCTAGTTAGTTACCAATTTTAAACTAACAGGATCATTCTATACATGGAGCGCTCACCCGTACGTTTTTCTGCCAGCTGATTCAGACAGAGGTCAGCCTCATGCTTACCAGTGGACGTGCAGCATTCCTCTGCATGCTTGCTGTTTTGGCGGTCCTTGAGGTGAAGAGTTACTATGTGCACAGACTGTGTCATCTTACACATAGTACTGTGTTGTGAACGCCACCATGCACCTTTGTAGATTGCCTTGGTCACTGTTCTCTATTGCTCTCAAGAGATACCACGACCAACGTGACTCTTATGCAAGAAAGCATTTAATTGGGGGCTTGCTTACGGTTTCAGAGATCAGTCCATGATCATCATGGCAGGGAGCATGGCAGCATGCAGACAGGTGATACAGCAGTATCTGAGAGCTTTACATCCTGATCTGCAAGCAGACACACACACACACACACACACACACACACACCACATACAGACAGAGACACACAGAGAGAAAGAAACAGAGGAGACTGAGTGAATACCTGGGCCTGACATGGGTTTTCCTTCAACCTCCTAATCCTTCTAATCCTTTCAAACAGTTCTCTCTGGTGACCAGGCATTCAAATATATGAGCCTATGGGGTCCGTTCTCATTCAAAGCACCACATAGATACCTTCTGTCAGATGATTATGGATTCAGTTCCTAGTAGTGGAATTACTAAATGTGTATGCACATAGTTCATATTTTGGTAGATAATGCCAAATGACTCATGGAAAAAGCAGTACCTTTTTATATTTTTACCAACAGGTTGTAAGACTCCATCCCTGCAATGAATTTTTATTAGACTTCCAGTTGGGCTGATCTGAGAAATATATTATTGTTAGGTAGCATTTCCTTGATTGTGAGTTTGAATGTATTTTCCTGTTCTTAATGGCTGGTATCAGAGCTAGTTTCAACAGTTTTATTTATTTCACTCAGAAATACTGAATATTAATTGGAGAGACAGGCTGAAGAACAGTGGGATCATGGGGCCTAGGTTGTGTCTCTCAGGGTGTCACAGCTGCTTAGGACCTGTGTGGAGAGCAGAAGACACTCTCTGTGCCTTCTGAGTGTATGTCACCAACTGGACTTTTTTTTTTTTTAATTGTACAGGAATATCCATTTTTTTTATATATATAGAGAGAATGTTATTTAGAACAATTTTTAAAATGGATCATTTTGGATATTTATTTTTCTTGCTATGATGTCACTTAGAACCCCACAGATTAAGGTAATGGATTTTGGGGCTGGAGAGATGGCTCAGCGGTTAAGAGCACTGGCTGTTCTTCTAGAGGACCCGGGTTCAATTCCCAGCACCCACATGGCAGCTCAAACTGTCTGTAACTCCAAGATCTGACACCCTCACACAGAGACATACATGCAGGCAAAACACCAGTGCACATAAAATAAAAATAAATTAATTATTATAAAAAGATAGTGGATTTTTTTTTAAAGTTTGACAAGTGAGGCCCATTTTCTTAGGTATACTGGATCTTAATAGATTTCTGATGAAACTAATAAGCAATTTATTTTGAAAACAAATTAGGGATGGAAAATCCTACAGGCTTACTGGCAAGTGGTTTGGGACAAATGATCAAACATTTCAGTTCTCTGTCTGCATTTCGTGAGTCAGTTTCACACGACAGCTGCTGTGGGGGAAGGGCTGACTTAATAGAATAAGTGCTTTACGATTTGTTAAAAAAAAAAAAGGAAATGCATTCGGTTCCTTAGGGATGAAGTATATCGCTTAGTAAATAAGAGATCATTTAGGACATTTCTGTGATTTTGCTTTTTATTTTCAGTGTTTTAAACTAATTTTCTGCCTTATAAATTGCAGTACTTGGTAGCGATATGAGTTGTTGGCTTCTTTCTTGTGCCACCCCCTGTGGGGTCACCTGTGCCCTGTGATGGTGCATCGATACCTTTCAGAAGCATGGACGCACAGCGGCTTGTCGACCGGGTGCAGTGTTTGAAGGTGGAGCTGGTGGACAGGCTCAGGAACAGTGTGGAGGCTAGGCGTGGAGGTGTACCGTGTGTCGACAGCACATGGATGGTTGAGGCAGGAGGCTAGTCTGAGCTCCATAGTGAGACTTTGTCTCCCAAAACAAACCAACCAACAATCAAAAACCCGAACCAAAATGGCTTACAAGCATTGTGAGAAGAGCTCCAAGCAGTAGGAAAGGGCGTCCATTGTTTGTGCATTGAGTCTGTTTTATTAACATCAATATTTATTTTAAAATAAGATCCTTATGCACTTTTCAGTAATTCAGGAGGAATTGTTTCTTCCTCTGGTTAATGCCCATTTCCCCTAACTTTGTTTATGAAAAATGTCGGTGTTCTGTTTCTTGGTGTAAGCTTTTCTGTGTGGTCTTGGGGGGTCTGTTGAGTACATGTAGATTAAGGTTTGTTTGAGGGGCTGGGCAGTTGACTTAGTGGTTAAGACCATTGATGTGCATTTGAGAGGGCCAGAGGTTGGAGCCCTAGACTCCACATAACAATCTGGGAGTGTTGTGTGCTCCTTTTATGTCAGTCCTTGGGACAAACTGGCTAGCAAGACTAGCTGATGGGCGAGCTGTGTGGTTTCGTGAGGTCCTCTGGCTTGGTGCAGTGTGACTGAAGAAGACACCCAGTGCCAGCCTCTGACCTCCAGTGGTTTCTAGTCCATTCCATATGCCGCATACAGACTGCACTGTACTGTGGGAAGCGCTTCAAGCTCTGCCACCAGTGTGGTTATCTTCACAGTTACCACAGCTGCAGCCAGATGTTCTGTCTTACATCACAGCTTGGTGATGGTTGTATGAGTTGGAATGAAATTAAGAGATGATTCGAATGCAGCCACATTGACCACTTTAAGCAGACAGATTATTAAGGAATTTTTTTTCTCAAGATTGTCAGAATGACATTTTAAAAACAATTATTTCCTTTTTTTTTTAATATTGTCTTACAATGTAGCCCAGGGTAGCTTTGCCCTTGGGGGTCAGTCTTCCTTCCTCTACCTCCCGGAGCTGAGATGACAGGCTGCTAAGTCAGCACTCTGTATTAAGTATGCATCATGCCTGAAATCCCGTGTTAGACCGTGGCTGTGAATCTCTATAAAGGATGCATGCCATGCCCTACCTTTTATGAGTTCACATTAGGTACAGAAGGCAAAATGTTGAGAAATAAGCAGAATGGCCATTGGGATGCCTTGTTAACCAAGCTCTCGATTGTATTGAATTCCAGTTCATCTTTGTGCTCTGGACCGTTCAGGATACCAGTAGACTTCAGTGCCTGTCTCCTCAACTGTCCCTTCTGACCTGTGCCTTCCTTGACAGTTTGAGGATTAGTGGTCGGGCATTTTGTAGATATCCATCATTTAGCATTTCCCTGGTGGTTTTCTCCTAGGTGGATGGTGGTTATGGGTGCTCCTGAGATCACAGATCCCAAGAACCGTGTCCGTCACACTGTTTGTTGGTGTGGACCTTGATGGCCGACCTGAGTTAGCCCTTGTCAGATCTCTTTCTGAACATGCCCTCACTGGAGCCTCTGTTGTGTGGAGGCAAGTCTCTCAAGGGGTGGGGAGTTAAGCTTCCTTCCTGGAGGGAGGGTGGAGCATCCATACAGAGGCAGTACTGTATTTGAATTCTGTGAACTAGATTTTTGTCCATGTCAGTATGAATTTCGGTATAGTGACTCTTCACATGATAACGCTACATGTTCTTTCTCAGGTTTTCCCAGCATTTGGGTTCCGAGCCCTTTCAGCTCATTTCTGTCCACACACCCCTCTTGCTCATCCACTCTTGTTCAGTGCTGCAGGCTCCTTTCCTAACCCATCCCTATAGCAAGCAGATCTTGAAGGGACCCAGGTTCTTCCATTTCACAGTGCTGTGAGAATCCAGTGCCTGGCTGCTGGCTTGCTGTTGTTTCTGGGGTGTTTCTTCTAGCACCTTCACAGAGCCAGAAACAAATGTGTGTATTCTGACACACGCTAAGTGTATCACTTGTGCTATCAAGGCATGCATGCCACTCTTATTTTTAGTTCTGTGGTGACAGGTATCGAGTTCAGGACCTCACCCAGTGACAAGTACTTGTCATTGAATTATATCCCTGCGCAGAGACCAGACTGTTGAAAAGCTTTTCTAGGTGATTCTGATGTGGACGTAAGACTGAGAACCACTGTTCTCACTTTATTGACAGCAGATGAGATGAAGAATTAACCTGTCAAGTAATTTATCAGGTGTGTGTGTGTATGTGTGTGTGTGTGTGTGTGTGTGTGTGTGTGTCTGTGTGTCTGTGTGTCTGTGTGTCTGTGTCTCTCTTTGTTGTGTGTGTTAGGGGCTAGGTAATTTATCAGTCGTGTGTGTGTGTGTGTGTGTGTGTGTGTGTGTGTGTGTGTGTGTGTGTGTGTGTGTGGTGTGGTGTGGTAGGGGCCAGGAGAGTCAGAGTCAGGATTTGGCTAGCAGTCTTGGATAGCCATGAACTTGTGATCCCCCTGCCTCTGCCTCTCGAGTGCTGCGATTGTAGGCATGCACCACTATTCCTGACTGAGCTTGACAGAGCTTAGTAATTTAGAAATATAGCTAGAGACTAGAGGAGTCCTTTTTCTTCAGATTTTTTCTTCTTTAATCTGAGCTTCCAGTGGCTTTCTACAGTAAGGGGTATGAGCACAGGAGGGGCTGGGTCCCCCCACCCCACATGTATAGCATCCCCTCCTCCAAACCCTGACATTAAATCTTGCTGTTTCTTTAAGAAAGGATCCACAGACTTTAGAAGAAATTGAAGGGTGTTCGAGGAAGGATGCTCTGCAAACAGGGAAGTAAAGGATAATTTTAAATGCAGTCGAGAATTAGCTAACCTTACAGAAGGGTGAACAAATTTCAGTACGTGGAAGGAAGGGTATGCCTTAGCTGAAGGGTATGCCTTAGCTGTTCGTTTAGTATTGGAGGGAACAAAGAACTGTGCTTTAAATGTTCCTCCTAACCTCCCAGTCCTGAACAGTAGCCAGCAAGGGTGTGCACGCTGACTAGTAGATAAAGACTTGCTTTTAGTAGGTGCTTGATAGTAAGCTGGGACTTTTCTAGCTTAGCGTTTTGGGGTCCCACAACTCTCAGTATATGATAGTATAATTTAAAGAAGTGGGTGTTCTCTCCTTGCAGTCCAAAGGACCTGGGATTCTCTGTGGGCCACATAGGAGACTGTCAGTCTGCAGTAAGTAGGTAGGAGTTAGCAAGGACAGTAGCAGTAGCTAGCTAGTCCCTCCCTTATTGGAGCCCCTCTTCCGTGGCTCTTCCTCTCCAGCACAGCTCTTCGTTGCTCTGAGGAGACAAGGGGGCACACTACATTATCAGCCAACACAGTCTTGTGTGTCTCCATCTGATGAGCTCTCTTCACTTCTGAGTAGTTTTTGTTTTGGGGAATGTTTACCTCGGGTGCAGACTGCCATCTCGTCTTCTCCCATTGCCTCAGTGCCTCCCCCTTCAATTCAGAAACGGGCGGTTGCTTGTGGAGGCCCAAATTACTCAGGGTCAGAGAATCTGAGCTTGCTTTACCCAGCAGGGCTACATAAGGAGATGATTTGGCCAGGGGTGTGTTTACCAGGTGTTTGGAAGGGTCTACACTGATCTGTACGGTGTGCTTTGATCTTGCAAGGGGGAGATCTCTTGCCTCTCTCTTTGGCATATTATAAAAAGCCCTTTTGAGTAAACCTCTGGGTGGCTGGGTGTTGATCCAGGGCCCTCCCGAAGCTATCCCGTGTTTCTGTCTTTCTTATCATCTCTTTCTTTCTATGTAATATTTCCTCATTCCTCTCTTCTCCACCCGAGAACCCTTTGATAGGTGGGAGCAGGTCAGAGCTGGTCTCCCACGGTCCCCCACAGTTGCTTCAAGCTTAGAACTAGTGGTTAGAGATGGAGAATGCCTGTCAGTGTAGCTGATTTGTACAATAAACTGTTTTTGGTGATAGCAGTACGGATTAATGATCAACTATGGAGATAACAGGCTGACTGCTTCCCTCCCTCCCTCCTTCTCGCCCTTCCTCCCTTCCTTCTAGTTATACTGGGGATTGAACCTAGGGCCTTATACATTTTAAGCCAGCACCCTACTACTGAGCTATATCTTAAGCACCACCCCCAACCACTCCCTCTCTCCATTTGATTTTTAATCTTGGGGTAAGGTCTCACTGCCTTGCCCAAGGTGACCTTGAACTGACTTGGGAGCCCAGGAGGGCTTTAAACATGGATCCTCTTGCGTCAGTAACTGTGATTACAGTCCTGCAATGTAGAACCAACACAGGAAAGCATTCTTACTCATGTTTAGAGTCAGGTGCAGAGAGCGATTGGTGACTTGCTTAGGCTCACAGGGAAGGTTTGATTCAGCCAGGTTCCTTGCTGCTTAAGAATTCTATATTTGGGCCTGTGAGATGACCCCCAAAGTAAAGACAGTTACCCCCCAAGTTCCCAAGTTGACCTGCGTTTAATCCCTGGGCCCCACATGGTGGAAGGAGCGAACTGACTTCCTCAGGTTTTCCTCTGACCTTCACATGCACTGTGGCAAGTGTGTGCACCCTCTACCTCCCACAGTATAAATAAACATAAAAAAGAAAAGGAATTCTACATCAGACCAAGTGGATGGAGACAAATTCTGCTTGGATAGAAATCAGTGTGGTGAGAAGGTAATATCGATATCATAGGTACCATTTTGTCTAGAAATCAATTACATAGCCTTTTCTAAGCTATAGCTAAAGTTTTCCTGCCTGACCCACGGTCAGGGCAAAATCTCTCTCACCTGCCAGTCCCACAGCCGCTCAGACCCGACCAAGTAAACACAGAGACTTATATTGTTTACAAACTGTATGGCCATGACAGGCTTCTTGCTAACTGTTCTTACAGCTTAAATTAATCCATTTCTATAAATCTATACCTTGCCACATGGCTCGTGGCTTACCGGCATCTTCACATGCTGTTTGCCATCGTGGCGGCTGGCAGTGTCTCTCTGACTCAGCCTTCCACTTCCCAGCTCTATTCTCCTCCTTGTCCCGCCTATACTTCCTGCCTGGCCACGGGCCAATCAGTGATTTATTTATTGACCAATCAGAGCAACACATTTGCCATACAGACCATCCCACAGCACTAAGCACATGTAGTATATAAACCACTTTTTTGGCTTGTGAGTATATGTATGTGTGGGTGTGGTTGCAGATGTGTGTGTACACGTGTATGTATGTGTGTGGAGGAAAGAGGGCCTTGGGGGCTGTCTCAGGAGCTGTCCACCTTTTTGTTTCTGGTACCGTATTTCTCATTGGCATGGAGCTTGCCGATTTTGCTGGATTAACTGACCAGCAAACCCTAGGGATCCTCCTGTCTCAGCCTCCCCAGTGCTGGGATTACTACACCTGGCTTTAAAAGAAAAATTTTAAAGTCTGTATTAATCATGTATCATAATGGGGTTCATTGTGACATTTTCACGCATGTACGTGTGTATCTTGATCATATTTACTCCCCATTCCTATTATCCTCTCTTGTCCCACTCGTCCCTGCCCTCTTCCCAACTAGCCTTTCTTTCTACTTCAATGCCTTTAAAAAAAATATGTGTGTGACTCAGTGCGTGTATGCATGCTTGCTTGCTTCCTCCCTCCCCCTCTTTCTTCTTTCTTTTCTTTCCTTCCCTCCCTCTCTCCTTCCTTTCCTTCCTTCCTTCCTTCCTCCCTCCCTCCCTCCCTCCCTCCCTCCCTCCTTCCTTCCTTCCTTCCAACATTTTTATTATCTTTTCTTATATAATGCATCTGATCAGCTTATTAGAGTGGTTTACAGGAACATGGTTACACTACCGCAGCAAACATGTCTTCCAACATCGACTGTTAACATGATATAAATCCTCTCCAAGGGTTGGGGTCCCGTGAACCCTTTTTCTTCTCATGACATCACACACGGCGTTACAACAGTTCAAGAGTGTCAAAGTCGTGTTTTCTGTACCTCTGCCTCCCCCCTTTCCTGCAACACTTCACTTCTTTGCCTCTTTCTTCTGCCCAGTTCCCTGAGCCGAAAAAGGGTGATGCAGATGTCCCATGTATGGTTGGGCGTTTAAGTCTTTTAGTCTCCGTACTTGGACCAGTCTTGAGTTTCTGCAGTGTCTGCTGACCCCTGCAAAAAGGAGCTTCCCTGGCCGGCGCTGACAGCAGCACTAATGTGTGGTTACAAATACAGGTATTTAGAAGGCAATTTGATGGTCGTAGCATGTCCATTTAGCAAAACGCTGATGGTCGCTTCCCCACCAGGACCCATGACCTCCTCAGTCACGGGTTTTTGACTGGGTTTATCGTACCAGATGTGAGAGCCTCTTGTGGAGCAGGCACAGCTGGAAAGTGTTGCTGACCCTGGAACAGACTGGCCACTGTTGCACAGGTGGGCTCGTCTAGCCTGGGCGGCTCAGTGTTGTTGCACACGGGCTGTGGGAGCTAGCCGTTAGGGAGGAAGCTTCAGCCCAGTTCCAGCATGTCATCCCCAGGACCTTCCACCAAGGTGCATGTCCCTGACATTATTATGTGGTTCTGGGAATTAAGCCCGGGTCTTCATGCTTGAGCATCAAACACTTTACAGACTGAGCTGTTCATAGCTCCGTTAGGAGCCTCTGCAGTAGCTTGTGTATTTATTTACAGCACTGATTTTCAGATGTAAAGCAATAGTAGATTTTTTTTTTTTTTAAATTTTGGATTTAAGAACACCTATGACTTCCATAATGCAGACCCCAGAAATGAACACAGAGAAACTTGCTGTGGGCATGGCCACTAGGATTGTCATACTGGATTTCAGAATAACCTTAGTCTGTAGTGAGATGGTGAGGTTTTTTGTTGTTGTTGTTTATTGGAACCATACATAGTTGAGAAGAAGCTGAGAAACTTAGCATTTGAAGCCTAGTATAAACTTCTTTTAGTACATTCAGTACACTTGGAGGCAAATGTGTATATTGCTGTTGGCACCTCAGGGAAATCAATAAATTATATGTTTGGTATGTACCACTCCAAATAACAGTAAAGATTAATACAAACAGATGCCATGTAAAAACAGACATTATCATGATCTTTTGGTTACGAGCCCAGCCTTTCACAACTGAACCATTTCTCTAGTCCCCCAAACCAGACAGTATCATTTAAAAAAAAAAAAAAAAAAAAGGGACTTGCTTAGTGGATGCTCTCTCCTACTTGACATTGTGGTTGTCCTAAGACCTAGTATGAAAACCAAAGGTCAAAAAGAAGACTTAAGAAGTTTCATCTAGCACCAGTCACTGATAGGTCAGAATGAAGCCTAACCCAGAGCTTTGGCAGCAGGGTGTGAAGCAGGTTCCAGGGTCAGATCCTGGTGCTTAAGTCTTGGTTATAGGAACAAAAAGAGAAGAGCACTTGCGGCTCCTTGGCTTCTGGAAGCTGCTGCTCTACAGAGCCAGGGAGCTGTGACTGTTCTTGCTATGTAGCCTTACTGTTCTGAAATCACACAGGTGTCTGCCAAGACCAAAAAGACTTGGAAAGAGCAGCCGGGCCAGCCATCAGTCACCAGGTTTAGGTGCATGGTAAATAAAATGAATAGATGTCTCAAACACTCTCTCTTTTTTTTTTTTTTTCTTCAAACCACAAAAACTTCTAAAGGCATGGGAGGGGAACCGTCTCTCCGGCAGTTTTAATCTTACTTCTTGGTTGACAGTCAGCTGCTTACCCATTTCTCTATTTCCTTTTCCTTGTTTTGTCAAGGTCTAGGAAGATAAGGAAAATGCATGTTTTGGCATTTCTTCTGTTTGGCCTTGAACAAAGATGGAAATGTTCATCAGTGTAAGCTTGTCTTGAGCAGAGTGAATAGAAAGGGGATAACGAACCTCTTTGTAGGAAGTTTCCAGGTAGGGACACACAGGTGATGCTATCTGTTTCTCTGGTGGGGACACACTGGGCATTATTTTATTGTTCCCTACTGAGTCGATTCTTTATTAAGGTCAGAAGAAGTTCCCGGAATCCATTTGTGTGATACTGCAGAAGGCAGGAAAGTTCCCTGTGTGTCTTTTCATACTTTTCAGGGGATTGTCTCCTGGTAGGCCTGGGCTCCAGTTAATTAGTAAATGTACCTCATGCTTCCCAGGGGACTCATTCATAGTAAAGAGCAGTGCGTGATTTTGAAAAGCAATATATTTTACTGGTCATGTGAGGTTGCAAAGTGTAGAGGATGTAAAGGACAGCTTTGGAAACATCACCTCAGTAATGTCATTGCTCTGGAAATTGAGAAAAGTACTCAGAGGTAAAATACCAGGATTTATTTTTCTTAGGAAGCCAACAGTTTACGTTATCAAGTTGAATCGTTTTTGTTTGTAATTTTCCCTTCTATGCTCTCTCAGGATTTGAACCTAAATGCATCCATTGTTACCAAGTGAGTTACTGCACTCAACAGCATCAAACTCACAAAAGCCAAGCAACATGGACTTGGCTTTGAATGTACTGGAGCATCAGAAAGCAGAGGCAGGCCAACTCGCAATGCCTGCCCTTAGGTCCCTGTTCTCTTGGTGAAAAACAGTGGGATGCTGTGTCCTGCCAGATAGTAAGACACATGTGATTATGTTGATTAGAAATACAGTTATTAATAATAAAGGGTAGATGCCATAGGCAGAAAGCATTCTGAGCCTGGAAGTTGGGTTTATCAAAAAAGTTTACACAGAATTAAAAAAAACAAAAAAACGTGGGCTGGCTAGACATACCAAGATATCCGTGAACTATCAGATAGAATGGACAAGGGTGGCTTAGAGAGGCAGTTCCATGTTTTGTGCTGGACAGGACCTAATTGTGAAGACCTAATTGGAAACATGGAATTTGTTCTTAATATAGAGGATCCCAAGTTTACAGAGGCTGGAAGGAAAGGAATAAATTTTATATTCTGGATATTTGTAGGCAGGAAAGATACAGTTTGTGGTAGTGGTTAAGAATGCTAGATTTTCTACATCTATAATGATGGTTCTCAACCTTCCTAATGCTGTGGCCCTTTAGTACGGTTCCTCCTATTGTGGTGACCCCCAACCATAAAATTATTTTGTTGCTACTTCATAACTGTAATTTTGCTACTGTTATGAATTGTAATGTAAATATATGATTTGCAACCCATAGGCTGAGAACTGCTGATCTATAACCTGTGTGACTGGGACAAATGAATCTATTATTAATCTGCAAAGAACCTACTTCATAAGATGCCTCCTCAAAGATCAAAAAGGCTTCTTTTCAAGCAGGTGGTAATTTTGAGTTCAGCACCATTGAAACTATTCACTGAATGTGGCATTTGTGTTTGACACCAGTGAAAACATTAACAATTTGCCCGATGGCTGTAGTTCAGGTTAGAATCTTCAGAAGAGTTCTGTACAAGAAGGGAAAATCCTAAGCAAATAAACTTGATCATACAGATTTTCGATAAAAAGGAAAAATGCTCAAGTGTGTTAATTTTCTCTTATTAGTGTTATAGCCACTCCCTTTATGTGGCTCTGGGGATCGAACCCAGGGCCTTGTCCCCAGGGCCTTGTGCAAAGCAGGCAACTGTGTTAAAACTATTCTCGGCTCATTTCTCCTGTAAGTGTGTCGAGGAAACCATGAAATCATTACTCCTTTTTATAACTGCAACTCAGAAACCAAACTTTGAAATCCTCATGTCAAGTTGCTGCCAGCATGCCTCATGTAAACAATATCTGGTTTCCTGAAATGGGTAACAGATACTTCAGTGTACTTATTAGCATACACGTTGATCTCAGAGCTGCTGGATCTTGAAAATTCCTTATGTTAGCATTTCCCTTTAACTGGTTTATGGCATCCTTGGATACTTAGGTTGCCTTGAAGAGCTATGGAATTAACCTATTGTAACTAGGGTTTGAGAAGGAAGGATCTTGCTGAGGAAGTGGCTCTGGCTGTTTCTGCCTCCCAAGGGCTGGGATTAAGGGTGGAATTCCCCCCCCCCCCCCCAGTCTGATCTGAAGAAGGAAAATTCTCGTATCAGGAGACTGCATCACAGATATTAGCAAGTACATAGGGAATGTGGGGCCTTTGACAAGGCACCCACTTGGACACTGTAGGAATTCAGTGATTCCTTTAAACGCTCTTTATTTTTGTTTCCTAAAGGAGAAGAGGTAAGCCAATTCTGCTCATAAGCAATGCAGATTCCTGGACTGAAGACCAGTGGTTTAGTCGAGAAGGGCTGAGGAACTGTGTAACTTATACAGTGCTCAGTTGCCCGAGGGGGCATCTCAAGGCCACTCGGCTTGCAGTTTGCTCACTGCTGTCTGCTCTATTTGACTCTTCCAGACTCTTGCATTGTTTATTCAAGGTGAAGGAAAAATACTGCTTATCTGTACCTCATTCCGAGATACTTGGAGATCTGTAAATGCCAAGAAACTTTTGCAGAGACCATTAACCATGAGGCTGGGACTGTGACTCTGCCCTTATAAGAATCTCAGCTGCATAGAGCTGAGTGAGGGTGAATACAATTGCTCTGTCACAGTGGTGGAAGAGCTGGATTGTTGAGTGGCAGCCAAAACAAAGGAAGAAAGCCATCTACCTGGGTGGTTAGCCAGCAAGTGGAGAAAGCATCACAGTGTCACCTGCTGCTGAGGACACTCCCATGTTACGTGTTCATTGTGTTCTTTACGTTTTCTGGCTGGGAGTTGGATTTCAGAACCATGCCTTTGATTTGACCATGTCTGGGAGCCTAGATGGATAAACAGCTTTGAGAAGGAAGTGTTTTTACAAGACCACATGTGTCTCGCCTGATGTCTGTTATCTATTTGTGAAAAGGAATTCCTCACTAGTCCTGTCTTCAGGAGGAAGGAGAACTCCAGAGACTGCAATCTCCAGCTCTCTGTTGCTATGTTGCTGTTCCTTGTTCCTTCAAATGTCAACTTTCTCATTTGGGTTTCTCAAACAACCCCGGTATTTCTGCTGCTGGGGTGTGTGTCTAAGGAGGGAAGTCCACTGAGTGACGATGCAGTTCCATTGCTTTCTTCTCACATGGCAGTAATGTGTGCATTGGGTGGGGACCTGGGTTTGGAATGTGACAATGAAGCACGAGTGTCTAGAGAAGCATGTTGTTGGCTCACACCTGTAGTCTCAGTGCTTGGGAGCCAGAGGCAGGAAGACTGCCAAAAAGTGAGTGATGGGGGAAGAAAGGCAGGCAGGCAGGCAGGGAGGGAGGGAGGGAGGGAGGGAGGGGGCGGAGAGGAGCCAGAGGAGGAGAGGAAGAGTGTGCTGGTTAGTTTTTTGTCAACTTGACTCAGGTTAGGGTCACCTGGGAAGAGGGAACCTCACTCAATTGAGGAATCATCACCTCCATCAGACTTGTGGATATGTCTGGGGCATTTTTTTTGGTTAATGATTGATATGGGTGAGCCCAGGCCTTTGTGGGTAGTGCCAGCGCTGGGCAGGTGGTCTTGGGTTGCATAAGGAAGCAAGCTGAGCCTGTCTTGGAGAGCAAGCTGGGGAGGAGGAAGGGGAGGTAAAGGAAAGAGGGAGGGGGAGACTCCAGCTCCCACTTGATCCATTCCCAAGAGTTCATTTTCCTCAGTTGGGTTATTTGAAAGACATGTATTTGCCAGTTGTGAGTTATGTTGAAAGCTAACAATGTTCTCTGTTCAAAGAAGATAAACATTTACCAAAATTTTAAAATCATTTTTATTCTTCAGTGTGTCTGTGCTGCAGTTTTGGCAAAGATGAGACAAGAGAATAGTTTATTCTCCAACTCCTTCCCTCCCCAGCAATGAGTTCTAGGGACTGCAGTGTGGTGATCTTTTCTATTTCTGTCCATTGCATAGGTGCTAGTATGGATGTTAGCTGTCTGGAACAAAAAGATAAGCATGCCTGTTTCTTTTAGGCTTCAGGATTTGCTGGCAAGCCTATCTTCCCTCGATTTTTACCTGAAATGTCTTTTTCTGAGAACAGTGAATCTTATAGAGATCATCCAGCAGCTTCCTAAGTAAGTCCTTTGGCTTTTAAGTATCTGATACCTACCATTTGCAAAGTTCTTTGTGGAATGTTCTGTTTTTGAGGAGTAAGAAGTAACTGTGAAGAATTTCTTGATTGCAAATGAAACAGCAGAACAATTCAGTGGACTGTAACCCCTTATTCAAGAGAGTGCCTAGAATATCTTGAAAATCAGGGTTGGGGTGTGGCTTCTGTAAGTAATTCTTCCTTCCTTCCTTTGCTCCCTCCCTCCCTTCTTTCCTCCTTCCTTATTAGATGAGGCGGTTAGTTTATTGATAACTTGATAAAAGCAAGAATCACCTGGGAAGAGGGAAAGGTTGAGAAAATGCTTCCACAAGATTGGCCTGGAGGCAAGTCTGGGGGGGCATTTTCTTGATGAGTGATTGATGTGGGAGGCCCAGTGCACCGAGGATAGTGCCACCTGGGCAGCTGGTCCATAGTTGTTTAAAAAAGCATGCTGAGTGAGCCATCAAGCCGCATTTCTCCATGGTCTCTGTTTCAGTTCCTGCCTTGAGCACCTGCCTTGGCTTCCGCCAAATAAAGCCTTTCTTCCTTCATGAAAGTTGCCTTTCATGAGTGTTTTCTCCCAGCAAGAGAGAAGCAAACTAGGAAACAAGACAAGTACTATGTATACTACTTTTTATTTTACTAAATTTGTGCAATAATAACTCATTATTACTGACAAGGGTGAAATTTCACCAACAATATTTTCTGGATTGGATCTGAGAGCTTGAAAGAAACAGAAATTGCCCTTGGCTATTTTAGTTCAAGTTTCAAGGTGTTTTTGTTTGTCTGTCTTTGTCTTTGAATCTGGTGAATGCTCCTTTCCTTAACATTGGTTGACACCAGCAGTACCTGTAATGGCCAGTCATGCGTGCTTCATGGATCTTATTTCATTGGGTCTTCTCAGCGACATTATATAGCAGGCTGGCTATCACCCGCATTTCCTCACAGTGGCGTGGAAGGATGGAGGTGGGAAATAGCTCTCCCAGAGCGTCTCAGAAGTAGTCAGGATTTCACTTAGTGAAGTCTGGTGCAGTGTGCTTCCTCCTAGCTCCTTCCTGCCACCTCTGCTCTTTGCCGTGCAGGTTTGTAGTATCTTGCTTACACACACACACACACACACACACACACACACACACACACACACACACACACACACGTACGTGCACTTGTGCTGTGGTACACTTGTGGAGGTCTGAGGCAGAGGAGTTGTTCTTCTACCCCGTGAGTGAGTAGATGCCAGGGAACACACTCAGATCCTTGGGCTTGGTGGCAAGGGCCTTTATCCACCGAGACACCTCTCCAGCCTTTTCCTTCTTCCCTTTCTGTGGCTCACGCAGCTGCTTACATCATGAGCTTTGTATTTAGCAAATTCGCAAGCTCAGATTCCACTATGTGGCAGATGTGTCTGGGCATCCGTATCTTCTTGGGAAAATTTCTTTTCTTTTGATGGGGGTGTTCATAGTGGTGTCAGCTTACAGATGTTTCCATGAAGATTGCCCACAGTGGCTTTTTGTTGTCCAAGAGATATAAATGCACACATCGATACATACATATGTATGAAACAGATTTGTTTCCAGTGCTGAGCATCAGGCACGGGACCTTGTATATTAACAAGCTAGTCAAGCAATCTACCACCAAGTCCTAGCAATCTACCACCAAGTCCTAGCTCCGTCCATGAGCTCTAGTAAAGTATATTTTGAATTAGTTTTAACCACTGAAAAATTGCTCATGTAAATCACAAGAGATTAAATTTCGGTGACATTGTTTTCTCGTCTTCTACAATTACAGGGATCTGTTTCAAAAGGATTATACATTGGCTCTGTGGAGCCACCTATTTATTTATCAGTCCATCCATCAGTTTCTGTGGTTTATTTTGCTTTTTTCTTAGGTACTTTCTTGTGACCTGGCCATGTTTTTGTTTTTTTTTTTCCTTTCTTTCCAATTTTCAGAATTCCAAAACTCTACAACTTGATCCCTTCTTAATGAAGTACTGCCGGGTGTTGGTGGCTCACATCTTTGATCCCACCACTTGGGAAGCAGAGGCAGGTGGATCTCTGTAAGTTCAAGGCCAACCTGGTCTACAGAGCCAAGTTCCAGGACAGCGAGGGCTACACAGAGTAAACCTTGTCTGGGAAGGGGTGGGGCAGAGATGGTGGTAGGAATGAAGGAAGAGGCTCTCAGCTTACAGAGCAGCATCTGTGTAGAGGTGGAAGCAGCTGGGTCCTTTCTTTCTGCTTGGGATGAGGTCCTTTGTTCCAGAGCATCAGGTGGATGCACCTGTGGGAAAGTGTGAGGCAATTATTACACAGACATCATCGCTTTCCCTCTGGCCAGTGGGGCTTTATTCATCTCCGAGAGTCCCTTCAGTGCTAGCGTCTAAATCTGAACCGTGGCAGTGAATTCATTAGTTACACACTACTTGGTTTTTCTGTCTAATCAACGCGATTTCATCGAGGATGGCAGTTACACCGTTAACTCCAGAGTCTTATTTTAAATCATGTTTTATGAAATGTACCTTTTATGTATCATTCTCTTCCAGTTCCCATTAACAGCTGAGAGCCGCTTTTATGGGCAATGTCAGTAGTAGCTCATATTTAGGGAAAGCCAGGCATCGTGCTTCTCGTGTCACATTTTTATCTTAGTTCTCTGCCAAACCCAAGAACCTCAGTGGCTCATTTTACAGAGGAGGGAGTTGATGTAATTGCCCAAGGCTAAACACTGATAAATTCTAGGACTAAATCCCATCTTTCTGATTTTAAATCCCCTCTCACCACAGGGATACCCTTGTTAGTGCTGACTGTGGCTGGGGTTTCACTTATTTTTAGTCACAAACATGAAGAAAGCTTTTACATAGCTTGAACAGGGCTGAGCCAGACATATATTCTTAATATGATGCCCAGTTTATCCTTTTCTCTGTGTAGTAGCAAGCTTGTGAATGGGTATCTGTGTAGTGTGGGTCTGTCTTACAGTAGTGACTTCAGAAGGTAGAGGAAACACGGTTTTGTGTTTTGCTCTGTTGTATTTGTTGTGTTAATTCCTGGTGATCAGGCTTGGAGCTAATGGACGCGAAAGCCATTGGAGGCTGCAGGTTTTCACTGAAGATGCCAGCTTTTGACTGCTTTGGATGGAAGGCGGTTGGAAATGGAAGGGGAGCCGAAATGAGAGAGAAGATACTAACTACGAGGACCTTGTTTGACAGTTGATGTTTACAAATTCTTGGGTACAGCGTGAATCAGCCGTTTGTTATGCTGCATTCTAAATATTCTAGATGTTTGTATGAATTTGTTTTCAGAAACTGAATGTTCAGTTTGAATTAAGAATTGTTAGTAAAACTGAGCGTTAGTGAGTTCCCTGCGGTGCCGATTTTAGGAAGCCTGTGATTAGCACACGTCTGAACTGTATTTGGAAGTCGTTTTTCGTCAAGGATAGTTGAGTTATAGTTGGAGGTTTGTATCATGTGTAATTTGTAGTCCCTTGTGGTTTTTTTCTGTGAAAGTGTTCTCAGAGTTGAAGAGAGAATTCTGCCTGTAATGGCAGTTGTAATAATTTGTTAACTAGAGCCATATGTAATTGCTTATCTTCATATGTATTAAATTTGACCTGTGATGTGGTTGGCTTGAGAAACAAGAATGGTGTTCTTTGAAGGGCCTTAATTTTGTTTTTAATGGAGTTCAAACTGTTTCTTTCTTTTGGGAGCTGTGGTAATTTAGACTATCTCCTAGATCTAGTGAAAGCTTTCTGTATTTAGAGTACAGGCTATAAAATTTTGAAGAAAGTGTACCAGAGAGCATAGCATACAGACAGCTGTTAACGTTGCATTCTGTTCATTTATAAGGCATCTTGATCAGTTCTGTATTTTCACTTTATTTTTTGGTGACCCGATGATTTTCACTAGGGTTGTTTACAGGAGCGAGCACACACACCTCCCCCGTGCCTACACTGCTGAAATGTTTGTCCTTCCCCCATCAACCATGGTCTGCCTTGAAGTCCTCAGGGAGGGGTGGGGTGCATGAATCTCTCCCCCTGCCACAACAGGAGCAGTCTCATGGAGATAGTCTTGCACAGATATCACAGCGGATGTGATTTCAGGAGTGCCACAGCTACGACGTGCCATTTCTAACACATTTTTAAAGTGTTCATGAAAAATTACAGGGAATCTAAATATAAAGTTACATTATTGACGCTAACAGAATTGCTATGAAGAATATTTTTCAGTTTCCAGGGAAACATGTTTCATGTTAAACTTACATACTTTATGTCAGTTTCCTGGTGCACATTGATGAGCATGGTTTTGGAGCCCACCAAAAGGGCGGCCACAGCTGCAGCCACATCTGTCAGAACCGCATTTGAGTTTCTGGCTGGATTTCTCCTTTAATCCTCCTGAGGACCTTGTTCAGTGAGCGCTAGATGTACCACCATGTTTCAGGCAGAACTCTTGTTAGGTCAATAATACAAAGCATGTGAGGGGCAGAGCTTTGGGCTGTACTCAGCTGACCCCAAAGCTCAGCCTTCTTACCAATGCTGAAAGTGGACCGGATGCACTTCAGGGGGTCTCTTTAGTCCCTCTGTCTGTCTGTCTGTCTGTCTGTCTGTCCGTCCGTCCTTCCTCTCTCCTTCCCCTCCTCTCCCCTTCCCCTCTTCTCTCCCGCCCCTTCCCCCTCCCCTCCCTTTTCTTCCTTCCTTTCTTCTTTCTCTCCTCCCTTCCTCCCTTCCTTCCTTCCTTCCTTCCTTCCTTCCTTCCTTCCTTCCTTCCTTCCTTCTCTCCTCTCTTCCTTCCTTCCTTCTCTCCTCTCTTCCTTCCTTCCTTCCTTCCTTCCTTCCTTCCTTCCTTCCTTCCTCTCTTCCTTCCTTCCCCCTCCCTCCCTCCCTCCCTCCCTCCCTCCCTCCCTCCCTCTCTCCCTCCCTCCCTTCTCATTTTACTGTGTGTGCACACACACACACACGCCTGTGCCCACGCACATACACACTGAGCCATCTCTCTGTAGCGGTTTTTCAGTGTATGGAGAGTAGCGCAGGGAAACCTAAGCATGTACTCAGTTTTCTTTCTGTTACTTGCTCCTCTTCCTCCCAGGCATTTGTTCCAAACAGAAATGATTTCTGATAGACATTACATCTCATGCTGGGCTGTGTAAAGGGCTTAATTCTAATGAAAACTTCTTCTGTTTTGTCTCATACTATTTCAGAAAAAATAACTACAGGGTAATTATACCTCTAAATTTTGTGAGTGTTTGAAATAAGTAGTTACTTTATTGATGGAGTTAAACTATTCTAATATTTTGTGTATTCTTTATTTTACAGCTCTCTACAGTTATGACAGTTATCCAATTGTGGTTCTGGGGGCCAGGTTCCAATACCATTCTGTTAGTTTTCACTTGATGATAAATGATCCTGATGATAGAATTTTACTGTGAGAGGTATGTGTGAGTTGTGAAAGTTGTGTTGAATAACTGTCTTGATGAAGCATCAGGTTACTTGTGGATACAGGGGACCAGTGATGCTAAGAGGTTGAAGCGAATAAGAAAGAATGTAAACCCCAGTGAAATGCAGGAGAGTATTATTTAAGTTGATTTTTTTAAAGCTTTATTGCAGAAAATAATTTAGACTTAAATAAGAAAAATGAAAGATCTGATTTAAAAATGATGTTTACCCAAAAATCAAATCAATTTAGTAAACTAGGACATGTTAAGAAAACTTTGTACTCAATTAATCTGTTTAAGCAATTTGGTGAGAATCATAAACAGATCGTTTTTCAGTGAATTGGAAGGACTATCTAATTCATCGATTCAGCATGGTTGACTTGAGGGCTTACTATGTGCTAGAGGTGGTGTGGTTTGAAACACTGCCAAGCAGGCGTTAACTGAACAGTGAAAGAGGCTCTGAAAATCTGAAAAGCAAGTGGACACATTACAGCCAACAGCATCCGTCCTCACATGGTTGGTGGGGAAGACGTCATCGTGCAGATGAGATGTGTGAAACTCGGACCTTAGGCCGTTATAGTTGTTACTTAGCTTGTTTCAAGGGATAGGTAGTTCCTGCAGCATTTCAGCCGCTCTTAAAAATGATACGTTGTAATTGAACTTGTCTTTCTTCCTAAACTGCTGCTTCTGAGCATGGCCTTAATTTTAGTTTCCTGCAACAGTGATTGTTGAAAGATTGTGTCATAGTTGGAACAGCATCAGGAATAGATGTGAGGCCTCACATAGCCTGACTTTAGTTTCAAGTTTGCTGGATGCAAAATTACAACATGTATCACAACTTTTTTTTCCCTTTTGTCTTTTTCTTTGCTAAGGGGGAGGGAAGGGGAATGAATGTGAATCATGCCAAGTATGAGAGAATGTGAGTGGGGGAAGTAAGGATGAGAATATCTCAGCTGAAAATTTCCTGTAGCAGACAGAAGGTAATGATCATGCTTATCATGGAGTGGTGTGTGTGTAGCGTGCGTGCGTGTGCGTGTGCGTGTGCGTGTGCGTGTGCGTGTGCGTGTGCGTGTGTGTGTGTGTGTGTGTGTGTGTATGAGAGAGAGCAAACTGAGAGCTTTCTCTTTAATGATCATTAAATGTAAATTGTATACATAAGAAGTTGTTATGGAAAGTATCTCTAATCCAGTCGGTGTGTGGTGTGTATTATGTAGTTTTTTATTTAAATAAATAAGCTACCTTTCATGAAACCTCAGGATGTGAGATATTAAATAGCTTACACACAATGGTTTGAAACCAGTACTTTGGTTGTTAGATGGTTAAGTTGTTGACATGATATCCCTATAAAAATATTTAAGCATAATATCAAAGCACAGGAGTAGTAAACTGGATGCCAGAATTGTAAAAATACTCATGTCCAGGGGATATTATGGCTTAGTGCGGTCAGCTGCTCTTGCGTCAGTTTAAAGCAGTTTTAAAACGTTGGGAGTACACAGCATATTACAGAAGCAATAATGTCTTGCTGCTGAAATCTTCAGTGTTGGAAAGATTCAGCAAACTAGAAAAGTTCACGTAAAGAACTGTCTGTGTTTCTCGAAGGGGTTTTTCCTTTTCTGTGGGAGGGGGAAAAGGTCTGTGGGGTAAATTTATTTAATATGATGTCAGTTGCATGAAGTCAGCTGTGAACAATTATCCTGATATTTGATTTTTAGTTGTTTTCTTAAACTAATATTGGGTCTCAAGGTCTTTGGATACTAATTAAATCATTCATTGTAGAGTGCCCTGTTTAATATAATGGTGCATCACATAGAACATTCACGTACATCACTTGGTGCATAGTTTGTTTTTTTTTTTCTCTCCCACCCCAATGTAACAAAGTTAGTAGATTTAGAATAGAGGAAAACATACTGATCCGATTGGTGGTAACTTTCTATGTATTTTACCCATATATACATAGGTTCAAATTAATCTTTATTGTCTAAATGTTTTATTGACACAGAATAACAATACATATTTATGGAGGTATGCCTGATTTTTTTATTTACTGCTTTTGAAAAACTTTTTCATAAAGTATAACTTACATTCTTTCTTTTATTAAAATAAATAAATAGAACACCCAAAATCAAAACAATCAAACAAGCAAAAAACCCCAAAGAAAAAAATACTAAGCTGAAGCAAAACAATAAAGGTACCCCAGAAATATGGAGTCTGTTTTTGGTTGGTCCTGAGCCTGGTCCGCCTTGCAGTGTGGTTGATACACCAGTGACATTCCATTGAAGAAAACCGATTTGCCTTTTCCCAGCAGGTGTCTGTTAGGGTTGCTTCTTGGTTAGGGGGTGGGGCTTTGTGCCTGCTTCCTCCTCCTCTTGCTGAGCTCTGGCTGGAAGTTGTACAGGCCCTGCGAATGCTGCCCCGTCTGTGAGTTCGTGTGTGCACCAAGCCTGTTGTGTCTGGAAGACGCTGATTCCTTGGAGTCATCCACCCGGACTGGCTCACAGAATTACAGCTTGGTGATAGTTAGGATTCCTTCTCTCTTCTGGTAGCGTGCATCAGACCTTCTAGTACCATGAATGCTAGCCAGGAGGGGTGAACCTTCTAGGTGATACCAGCCCTGCCTGAAAGTTTTTGATCAGATTATTGTGAAGACTTCACGTTGGATTGTTGGAATTGCAGCATGTTGGATATTGGACGTCAGTCATCCCACAGTGGGTATTTTTGAAAATTAAAAAAAAAAAATCAAAAGATAAAAGAAGGAGGAGAAGAAGAAGGAGGAGAAGGAGGAGGAGGAGGAGGAGGAGGAGGAGCAGCAGCAGCAGCAGCAGCAGAAGCAGCAGCAGCAGCAGCAGCAGCAGCAGAATTATGTAATTAGCCGTAGGGGTTGCTGAGGAGATGATTTAGTCAGTTGCTTGTCAGGAGAGCAGGGAGACGTGAGTTCGGATCCCCAGCACCATGTGAAAGTCAGACCTGGTGCTGCACTCCGGGTGGGGGGCTGTGTGCGAGGGTGATGGTGGCACAAACAAGTGGAGACCTGGAACTCGCTAGCCCGCCAGCCTCGCCAAATTGCTTACCTCCACGTTCAGGAAGTCCAGGTCACCTCAGCATACTAGAGGGAGGATGCATTTGCTTTGCAGATCATAAACATTGGCCCAGGGTGTGTGACCTCTGCCTTGGGACCACAGCTTTACTACTTCGCTGATCTCCTTGGGGCCCAGCCAGACTAGAAAATTTCACCTCACCGTTTGCTACAGAGCTGCCTGAGTTCCAGAATTTTGCACCTTTAGACATTTTCTAGGGACATTGGGAAGTAGAGAGAGATTCAAAGTGTAGTTCCCGTAGGATCATCATCAAATAGTGTTCGTGTTGTCTTAGTCCTAGTATATTTCATATATACATTACAAATACCATAGAAACTGGAGTATATGATTCACAAATAAATGTTAAGGAGATCAAAGGAGTGGTGAGCCTCATAGGGCTGAGAAGCTAAGTTCTGTCAGGTCAGACTGCAGGGTGGGCAGGGAGATCCTGAGACAGGGGCCTGTTTACTAACACAAAATTTGAGAATATTCAGGGAGGGAGGAAAGAGCCCAGAATACTATGTTGGGTCTCTTTATTTGTTGTTGTAGACGATAGAAATAAAAAGGTATCTTGAAACTGTCCATGCCACCAAGAATGAGAAATACAACAGGAAATGCATGAGATTAAAAAAAAAAAGACACGTGTGTGAAAGCAGCAGCTGGGGCTTGTGGCTCAGCCGAGAAAGCAGGGGAATGTCAAGGGTGGGGCTGTTTGTTGTTGTTTTGAAACTGAGTGTCATTTTGATTGACGAGACCCTTGGGAAGGTGGTAGGGCCGAAATGGCCAGACTCAATACTTGCTGACTGTCCTGATGTGCCTTGCACAGCTGCACATTCCTCCTGCCTGTGATTGTATTTTTTTCTGCCTCTTTCCTGGTAGATTATCACAGCCAGACAGTGATTTTTGTTTTTGTATGGTAACAGATTTTGACAGCTACAGTTTCTAAGAGATTGGAGAAAGTACAGAGAAAAGCACCAATAGGTTAATAACACGACTGTACAATTTCATGCGCAGTGTCTGTGTGCTTACATGATGTGCATTTCAGGCGAAACACACCAAAGAGCTAGAAAAGGAAGAATCACTTGTTCTGGACTTCTGTATGTTTTTGATTTGTAAAAAATTTAATTTTAATGGAGAAATAGCCTGTGCATTTGGGGAGGTAGACTGTAAAGTTGGCTGGCCCAACTGACTGTCTCCTCCTGCACTTCAGGTGTTTATATTTTTTACTTACACATGAAAGTTGTTTTGGAGTAAAATGCGTGTATTTGGTAGAATTCTCACTGGCATAATTAAATGAGAGTTTGTAGAAGTTACATGCATATTAATGTATGTAATATCGTCCCCTCATTTCAGAAAAAATAAGAAATAAAAGAGTATTTGCTTTCTATTTAAATAGATAATATATGACATACCAACATTTACTATAGTAGTGTAGTGTGTTTAGTTAGTGATGGTTGTACTTGAATTTGCATCAGCTATAATGAAATGAAGTTTAAAATTAAGACTATGTGTGTGTGTTATCCTTAAAATTTGTCATGTTGCCCCAAAGTCTGTAAAGCCCTGTGTGGTGGTTTGAAAGAAAATGGTCCCCAAAGGGAGTGGCACTATCAGGAGGTGTGGCTTTATTGGAGTAGGTATGCCCTTGTTGGAGGAAGTGTGTCACCGCGGAGGCGGGCTTTGAGGTCTCAAGCTTCACTAAGTGTGATTCTTGGACTATTTCTTGTTGCCTGCAAGATGTAGGACTGTCAGCTATTTCTCCAGCACCATGTCTGTCTGCATGCTGCCATGTACCCCCATGATGATAATGGACTGATCCTCTGAACTGTAAGCAGGCCTCCTCAATGAAGTGTTTTCCTTTATAAGAGTTGCTGTGGTCACAGCTTCTCTTCACAGTAATAGAACACTAAGACACCCTGATGCCATTGATCAAGACACTGAGAATTGCTTTTGGGGTTATTAGTGGAGTTGCACAGTTCCAAGTGAAGTTATCTTTTTATATCATGGTATGGTGTTTTGGGAGCTGCATGAATTTAAATAAACAACTCTCATGACGCCAGGTTCTGAGTGAGTGTTGGATATTTTCAAATACCAGATTTCCCTAGGAAGGGAACAGGATCACCACCAATGAAAATATCCAAAAGAATGTGCTGAGGTGTTCAAAAGCCCACATGCTTTGTGTGCACATTTAATTCACATGCATTCAATACCTCGGGCAGCCAGTATTTCAGGGACCCAGTACTGTACACACCCAGTACCATACTCAGTCAGTACACGTGCAATCAGTACTGTGCACAGTCAACATCATTGTGGATGACCAGTGAGTAGAGAGGGGCCAGTCCTGTCCTCTCCTGTTCTTTTTTCTCCTTTGAGTGCACTTTGCTCTTGGTCCCGGAGACAAATGTGGTGGGTTGCACAGGGCACTGGAAGTACAGGTTTCCCACATGGTCAATACAGTGTGGTTTTACTAAGCTGGGTTTCGTGGGCAAGGCCATGCAGATTTATTAGTACCATATTAGTATTATTGTATTAGTATCATATTTTTGATTTCTAACAATGTAAATAACTCAATAAAAATACACATTGGAAACTACCTCACTTCCCTAAGGACCTGGCGCTAAATATTGGGTATAATCCCACTTCTTAAGTTGCAGTGGGTAATCAGTAACAAGTTGTCAAGTGAAGGAGAGCTTCTGGTTGCTTCTCTGCCTTGGCTGTTGGGATAATGCTGCAGAGAGCAGGGGGTGCAGTGTCCCTCAGCTTGCTAACTTTAGTCCTTCATGTACATGCACAGTACTGGGTCTTGTAGTTGTGTTCTGTTTTTGAGTCTTCACTCTGCTTTCCATGTGCTGGACTAATTTATTTCCTATCTCCTTCTGCAAAGCCTCTGTTCTCTTCACCAGCCCTTGTTAGCATTTGACTTTTTGCTGACAGCTGTGTGATATCTTACTGTGATTTTCCATTTGCTTTCCTCTGATGACCAGTGATGCCAGACACTTCTTTCAAATACTCATGAACTGATTGTATATCTTTTAAGAAATATCTATTCAGGTTCCTTGCCTTTTTTTTTTTTTTTTTTTGAGTTGAGTTTCTTGCATATTTTGAATACTAATACTAATGTGAATAATTTATCTCATTCTGTGGTGGGCTGCTTTTTGGTGGCTTTGAGCAGGGTTCTAATCTGATGTTATCCCATTCTGCTGTTGTTTCTGTGGACTGTGCTTTTTAGGGGAGACCCACGGTGACATGTTCAGGTCTTAGATTCTTTCGTTTATTTTGAGTTGTTTTCTATAGAAGGGTCTAATTTCACTCTCTCCCCGTTTCTTCTGGTGGAGCTCGGGATTAAATCCAGAGTTTCTCAGATGCTCAGCTTCTATCACTATGTTCTCAGCTTCTCATTTCATTTTCTTGCGGGTGGATATTACTCTTCCCAGTACCATTTACTGACGTTAGTCTCCTTTCTTCCCCTTTGGGGCTTTGGATGTGTTTGTAGTAAATCAGCTGGTCATAAATGCGTAGATTTATCTCTAGGCCCCTTTTTCTGTTCAACTGTCTGCCTCCTAAGCTTTTCAGTCTTACAGCCACAACAGTGTCTTTTACTTTAAAATACTAGAAATTAACAAGAAACCAACACAGCACCATTACAAGCAGGGCATTGTGGAAGGACTTGGCAAATCTTAACTTGGACCCTGTTGTTATCCCTGGTTTACATCTAAAGGAATGGCGGCTAGAGCAAGATTGAGTGACACACTGAAGGACAGGCAGTAACAAGCAGAGTCAGGTTAAGGACAAGACCATGGCTGGGTAGTAGAGTACACCCTGGCAGGGCTTATTCAGTCTGATTGATGACCTACCCTGCCTCAAACATTGTCACACAGTTTCTGCAAAATTTGTATTCTGTTCCAAAGCTCAGAATCCTACCACTGGTTTCGACATGTTAGAGGTTTGTCAACGTCAGGGAAGGAAAGGAAGTCCCCAGATCTCTTGAGGGAAGAGTCTACTTTGGATGCTCTTTCTCAGTACTTGTTATATAGAGAGTAAGAGGTGAATATTTTCGAATCTTTGAAGCCTCCCTACTCCTGCATCGTTGATAGGATTGCCTGGCCTGGACCAGACGTAATAGACGATTTCACTGAGCAAGACACTGGTGTAACCTTTTGGACCACCACTCAGAAATCAGAATACCAACGTAAAAAGCTCCATTAAGGCTATTAAACCAACAGTGGACTACCTGGTAATAATCTCAGGTAAGGGCATTGTAGGAACCGCAACAGCCGAGAGAAGTTTATGAGCCCCAAATAGAGGTGCGCTTTTAAAGCTGAATACAATTTGAGCCTCTCAAGGCTCTTGCCATGTTGTCCAGTCTTCTCATTTTGGTGCACTACAGGGAAAGTTTCTTCCTAGATCCACATCTGGAACCCCTGCCCTAGCCTTCTTTGAAATTGTTCTTTACCAGGAAGAGATTTTCCGCCTTCCTCTTTCTCCTCCTTATGTGGATCCCAAGGTTCCAGCAACTACGGCTAAACAAACTCGGCCACACATTATAACCCTGACTCCAGAGCAGCCCACACCTTGTTCTTGCTTGAGAATTCTCGGCCTGGTGGAGCAGGGCCATCTTCCCTCCTCCTCCTCTCCTCCCTCTGCGGCATCCTCTCTGCAGTGACTGCTTCCCAGGATGAGACTCACCACTCCGAGGAGGGCTCTCTGCTCTCTCCTGACAGCTGGAGAATCTTGGTAATGGTCACCTTCAGAGGTGGGGAGGTGGGTTCAGGAGACAGAAGGGATTTACTTACGGCTGGGGTGGGAGCTGTTACGTAAAAGGGCACTGGCAGGGATGTAGGTTGTAACACACGCACGCACACCGAATCCTGTGAGCGGAGGTACAGCAGTTCCCAGGACAGTGGATAGGGGTTAGGCTTGTGCTTCAAAGGGGATGCAAAGTCAGGACTGTGTAGGAGGGATTCTTCAGAAACAGGCTTACCTGTTATTTCAGTGGAGTGCTTAGTTTAAAAAAGTGATTATTGTAAAAGTCTCCCGTTCTTCTCTAAGATCCAGTGGTGATCCCACTGCCCCCCCATAACTGCCCCCACCTGCTCTCTAGATGGTGATCTGCCTGTGTGGTTAAGCTGCCTTGCTTCACAGATCCATCTGAAAGAGACCAGACTGAACAGTGTCTAATGTTTTTGTAGTCCATAGCCTCTTTCTGAGACCCGCTTGAGAAATAAAATGTTTGGGGATAAATAATACTATTGGTACTTGAGACCTTGCAAATCATTCAAGATGGGAAAAACAGATGTTGAATTATTTTTGTCTTTTGTCCTAGAAAAATGGCAGCAGTAAAGATTTCTATATTTAGAAATCTGCTTCCTTCAGAGAGCGCATACTTTTATTTGCGAAGAGGCAGTAAAGAGCTGTGTCGTGTCCTCAGTGACCTGCTCTGCTTTGCCTTCATTAAGACCCCTCTGCATGCCACCGCTGTAGGCCTGTTGATCAAGCCCCTGGAGTCAGGGGAGTAGTCAGCAAACCTCAGGCATCCTAGGGATGATGTGTGGACCGCACAGTTCTTCTGGGAGGTGACCCAGTGAGGTCTTGCAGGTGTAACCAGAGCCTGACCAGACTGTGAGTGGAGCCAGCCAAGTGTTTGAACTGCTGGATGGAGGTTGGTGTTTGGTTGATTGTTAAAAATCAAAATTTAAGATTGTCCAGGAATCATTTTATTAGAGTGGGAGGAGTGTGTGTGTGTGTGTGTGTGTGTGTGAGAGAGAGAGAGAGAGAGAGAGAGAGAGACTGAGACTGACTAACCTTTTTGGAGGTTGTACGTATTCAGATGTTTAAATGTTAACTGAAAATATCATTGTCCATTATTCAATGATGTCGATGGAGAGTGCAGTTGAATGCAGATAGGTTTACTAGTGTGTTAATTTATTCTCATGACATTAAAATTTGAATTCACCTTCTGAGACAGAGAAATACTTTAAAATGAAGGTATCTTTTGTGAAGCTTATTTTCTTCACCCAGAAGAGTTTGGGGCTCCTGGGAAGCTGTAGGCTTGTGGTGTTCAAGGCACGGTGCTGAAGGGAGACACAGACTCTTACAAGCAGGAGCTGTAAACTGATTCCAACACTTTTCTTATTTGTCCACAGGATGAGTTTTTGGTTAAATATAAACTGTTGCTTTTTTTTCTGAAGAGAAATTTTAATCTTCATGAGTAAAACCAGCTTGCTTACATGATTTCCTTCGTGTGCACAACACTGCACATTTGTGAACATAATTGCCCGTGGCTTCTGTTATAGCCTCATCTCTTAGCTCCCGAATCTTCCTCAGTAAGTAATAAGCCTTCCAGAGTGATACTTCTCTTGAGTCTGATTATCTCTGCCTCCTCTTGCTGGACACATGGTTGCTCTTAGGTTCCTGACACCAACTTCAAGTAGAATGGGACAAGGGTGAATGTCATTGTAATTCTGAGGTCCAGTTTGTATTTTCCATCTGAAGGAGGTAATTATTACTCTATGATTACTTTAAAAAACACTATGATTATTGTGTGAGTGGGTGTGTGCATGTGGAGATAAGAGAACTTTGTGGAGTGGGTTCTCCATCCATCCCTGTGGGGGTCTTGGGAAATGAACTCATGCAGCCAGGCCTTCATGGAGAAAGCCTTTACTCACTGAGCATCTCACTAGCCCTATATACTCCTGTCTCCTTTCAAAACCCCTATTTAAAAAAGAAAGAAAGAAATAAGATATGAAGGCTGCCCTTTTCTGTGGAAGCTATCCAAGGAAATTTTAGCCAGGGAGCAAGCTGAACATTGATTTTCACCCCTATGTCTCATAAAAACCCAAGGTTTGAGATAAGCCTTAGGGTGTGGAGATAGAGCAGGGCCTCAGCAGGTGACCGGTAGGTAACACAGATAGCAGGCTTCCCTGGGCTTTGGATGAAATCACCACCCTGGAGGATTGATTTCCTTTTGGGTGTTAATTAGTAACCTTGAAAAACCAGTATTTTGCTTTCACACGATTTAGAGTTAAAATAGATACTCAAGAATTTTATTGAAGATCCTGTGCTGTGGATTTCTTTATTGCCTTTTAATCTTAAGACTGTGCCCATGTCATTAGGGTGTGAGTGACTGGGTGTCATGAAACCCCTCAGTAGTCTAGTGATCTGAGCTTTGGTTCTAATTGCTCTGGGCTGTGTCAGCTCCCGTAGGTGGAGAGACTGGTTAAAATACTTCATCCTTTTTATCACCCAGCAGGGGTGTTGGGAATTAGACACAAGGGGGCCGGTGGAAGTGTTCCCCCATCGGAGGCATGACAAAGGAGCAATTATCCTCTCCTTGATACCCCCTCCCCCGTCCCCTTTTTTGAGTCCCAGAAATGGCTGTTGGCCCATCCTGCCACCATGTGGCCATTTCGAGGATTGTCTCAGCCCGTTCTGAGGCCTCTTCCAGTGCTCTGAAGTTTCTGAAGGTCGTTTTCTCTGTCTGCTCCCCGCTCTTCCCAGGAGTGCTAGGGGAGCACAGGGCACCCCTGTGGAGATGACACCCTCTTCTCTCTTTGTATTTCCTTTGCTCACCGGTCAGCGGGTAGCACAGAGATTAGACGGAGGTGGAAGAAGGAACAGGGGTGTCTCTTTAAGGTGGCTGTTCCCTAATGACTGTGCAGCGCTCCCCTGCAGGGTCAAAGGTAGGGTAGCCATGTCCCATGTTGTAAAATGTGGCTCAGGAAGGAGATTGTTATCTGTAGGTAAATGGGTACTTTTCACTAGGGAGAAGCATGTGTTTTATAGACTTTATTAGGTTCCCCCCAAAGATCCCTGCTCATGGCACAGAAAGGAAAGAGTGAAAGAGATTGTTGGTGTTTTAGATGATTGGGGAATCGAGTGTGGGACGACTTGGAAGTGAGCTGATTACTGGATAGTGCAAACACACACTGCAGCTGTAGGTACCCTTACCCGATCCAGACAGCAGGCTTGCCTCCTGGCTGTGGTGACGTCTCTGCATTCTTCCTGTATGTCCTGAGTGTCACAGTGGTCTGTGAACCTCAGCCATCATGTCCGAAGTATTGTACTAGCTTCTGTGGGACAAGTTTTGGGAAATCCTGCTAGCAAGGGTGTTCAAGGAGTACTTGAGTATGGAGTTGCTGCCGGTCTGTTGATTGAATCATGCAGGGCAATAGAGTTTCCTCAGTGGTGCCTCAAAACTCTGTTATTCACAGAGAAGGGAGCTTTAGAAGAAACCCTATACCACCCTGAATTTCTAATATCATCCGCAGATAAAAACACATCTTAGAATGGTGGTAAAGTAGACTGACTCTTTAGAGATAGTTTTAGTATCTGCAGTGCAGCTCGATCGAGACTTACATTTTAAACATTTAAAAGATGGAAATGTAAATATTTTATGAGTTTTTTTTGTGTGTGTATATGTAAAAGTCTGGGTTCAAGTATAAATTAATGGCATTCATGCAGGATTTTAAGATAGATTTGTGCGAGGTTGTATTTTGATGCCAGGGATGGGACCCTATATCTCATCCCTGAATGCTCAGCAGCAGAAGTGAATTTCATTTTTCGTGTTATCCGACACTCTTGAGCTGCCAGAGAGGAAATCGTGCAGTGTGCCGTTTAGCTTTGCCAGCCTAAAATATGTTCCTAGCTGCTCTGTATGGAGGAAAAAAAATAGGTAGCTGTTTTGAAAAATCAAGACTTTCTTTTTCTTCCTCTTTCAAACCAAGTCATTCAGATCGATGGTGATTGCAGATATAATAAACTGTACTGGTCACATTTTACTTTAAGCCTGATCATAAGAAACTTCATTTAGGGTTAGGGAATTTAGCTCAGGGGTAGAATTCATGCTTATCGTTTATGGGGCCCTGAGTTTAGTCCTGAACACCAAAATAGTACAGCAGCAACAACAGTAAAAGCCTGAGTTTAAAAAGCAGAAAACTCGTAAGCCAGGTGTAGTGCTGCACACCTTAATCCCAGTGCTCAGGAGGCAGAGACAGGCAGATCTCTGTGAATTCAAGCCCAGCCTGGTCTACAGAGTGAGTTCCAGGACAGTCAGAGCTACATAGTGAGAGCCTGTCTCCAACAAAAACAACAAAACAAAATAAAAAGCAGAAAACTCTAGGGGCCCTTTGTAAGTTTTATAAATATTTCTTTTCATTTGACCTCTTGAGGCATAGAGATACTTGCAGACTAAGAGTGTCTTGTGAAAATTCTGATGTATGTAAATGTTTCAGAAACACTTGAAATTTTATATCAGGAGTGTAGTCATCCTGATCTCCTAGATGATAAACTCAGCTACCTTGCTCTTTTATTGGGGCGCCGTATGTGACCTGTATTGTGAGGATATTACATATAATAATATGTAATATTACTGGGGCCACACAGCCTGTCCTGTAAATTTATTCCTTTGCTCCACAGAGATCTCAGTCACGTTCCAGGGTCACATACACGTGAGGAAGGAGAAGTAGGGCTTGATTGGGCCCCAAAGCCCATATTCTTTCTATTTCTTCGTTCTTAGCTGGACCGTTGCCTATGTTCCCATGTGGAAATACTAGAGATCTTGTAAATAAAACTTGGAAACTGAACTGTCACCTTAAGAGACCAGCCGAGGTGCTTGTGCGGCTTGAGTCGTTCCTTCTCAACCCATTGGGTTGCCGCCGTGAGCCTGAGCCTTGAAAATGAGGCTTTTACGCTCCTAATGAGTGATGTTGGAGACAAAGCTCTCTAAATCATTGCTCGTGAGCATTTGCTCAGAAGGATGATTACATTTTTGTCGGAAGCATCCCCAAGGGAGACTGTGTTGCCATGAGTGCAATTCCTGGCCTGTGACCACTGTCTCAGCAAGTGGATGCTCCCCTCTCTTCCTCCTTAGGCCCAAGTCCGTAGGCATTCATCACCGAGGTCTAGACTGTCACAGGTTTGCTAAGTGTCACACCATCTTGGCCTTCATGCCCTTGAGTTGGTCCTCAAAGGAGCCAACTTGTTTCTAAGTATGTTAAACCACGCACATATATTAAAGCAAAACTCTTTTAAAGGAAAAACACTTCTTGGTAATGTAGGTGAAATAATTCCCCACTCCATTTTAATCATCATCATCATCATCATTATTATTTTTCTTTGGTAACCCTGGAGATTCAGAATGCTCACCAGTCTCTGGTGGGGCAGGAGTGGAGGAGTTCCTCTTCCTTTTAGTGCTCCAAAGGTCATATTCAAATGTGCTACATGCTGTTGCTGCAGTCTTGATGCTGGTAAACGGAGGACATGGAGGGCCAGCTTTAAGTGAATTGGATGTTTGCTGTGCTGGCCTGCTGTGTTCAAAATGAGTCTCTGGAGCAGTGAGGGTAGACCCTGGGCATGGAGACTGTTGACTTTCTGTTCCTGTTGCGATGCCCTGTCCTTGCAGGCATTGAACCAAAGCTTTCAGGATGCCTTTTTTTTTTTTTTTTTTTTTTTTTTTTTTTTTTAAAAAGAACTTCATTTGTCATGGGAAAACTTCATTCCAATTGGCCTGTCAATCTCATTGTCTGCTTGGGTTGCAGTGATTTTATAACTTTAATCTCCTTTGAAATGGTGTCTATTTTTGTAAAACGGATATCCTTCATAGAGTAGAAGGAAAAGCTTATTGTTCTAAAAACATTTTGCTTCCTGGTTACAGCAGCATGTTCCTGTTTTTGCTCAGAGTCCAGAGCATTTTGGGGAAAATGGCTTACGTTCTTAAAAGGGTCTTTAGCATAGGGATGGTCTGTGGATTTTGTCTTAGAATGTCCGGTTGGGGAGGTTAGCAGTGTCTTAGATGGCACGTCGGTTTCCTGAGAAAGTGGAAACTTGGAGTGCTTTAGGTGATTTAGTGCTTCTGCATTTTGTTTTCCACAGACAAAGTTTGTTGAAGTAAACCTTCATCTGCTGACTCTGTGTAGAGAAAATGAACATTACAATCCAAGAATATGCTTTCCAGAAATCCATCCATTTTCTGATGTTCCTTGGATAAAGTCTTACTGTGGGATGCTGTAGACATGCTCCTGTGCTGGCTCCAGGCTCCTGCTGCAGGCTGTAGACATGCTCCTGTGCTGGCTCCAGGCTCCTGGCTCCTGCTGCTGGGTACAGGTTCCTGCTGTTGCTGGCTGCAGCCTTCTACTGCTGGGTGCAGACTCCTGCTACTGGTTGCCGGCTCCTACTGCAGGCTGCAGGCTCCTACTGCTGGCTGCAGGCTCCTGCTGCTGGCTGCAGGCTCCTGCTGCTGACTGCAGGCTCCTGCTGCTGGCTGCAGGCTCCTGCTGCTGGCTGCAGGCTCCTGCTGCTGTGAGGAACTGGGATGCTCGGTACCTCATCTACCCTTTCTTCCTGGCCAGCTCTGGAGAGGCAACCTTGGTCAACTAGTATCTACTAGATTTTAGCAACAACTGTCAGCTAAGAGGAAGTAAATGTTAAGAACTCTCTGAGAAGCAGAAAACAGTGTCCAACCCTTGCCCGTTAGTTGTCTTAGCTGCAGTCCTTAATCCTTGGTAAACGTAGCATTTCAGAAATGCTCAGCCTCAGGCTGCTCCTTCCTTTGTTTTGTATTCTGTAGCTCACCTGAAGCCATGGTCCTTTTCATTCTTCCATTGGGTCAAAGAGCAGAAGTTTCCTGATGGACACCAAGCTGTGTCTTTAGGGTTCAGGGACACATGGCTTGTTAGTTGGCAGCTAGGGAGGCACTAATTTCTTCCACGTACTTTGGAGGCTTCAGGTTCATAAAGAAACTACTTGTTAAAGAATTGAGTTAAATAAAGCTAGATAGGTAGTTAAAGCCTTCTAGGTAGAAGAATGTAGAATGACTCTGCAGTCTTTCTATAAGCTCCTTGAGCATAACCATATAAACACATTTCTTCTGAGGCAGCTTACTCTAAGAGTAATAGAAGGAACTAGATGTGAGGGTCGAGTTGATTAAAAAGGTTTGTGGTCTGTTTAGATCTATAAAATACACGAGACAACTAGTGAGGTGGCTCAGCAGTTAAGAACACTTGTTCTTGCAGAGGACCTGGGTTCAATTCCTAGCATCCATGTGGTGGCTCACAGCCATCATAACCTGAGTTCTGGGGTACTTATCGCCCCCTTCCAGCCTCTCTGGACATTGCACAATTATGGTATACATAAATACATGCAGGCAAAACACCCATACACATAAAATACCACAAATACATCTAAAAACAAAGCAAAACAAACCCAAAGGCCCATGAAACAGTTGTACAGGGTTTTATGATCATGTATTGCTTGAGTGGTGTTCATTTAAAACTACCCCCCCCCCACAAACATTGTGATCATGTGTGACATTTAATTTATGCAGTTCTGTGCGTTTAGAAGGAAATTCTGCTTTAAAAAAAAATAATGCCAGGCATTAGTAGTATAACGCATTCAGTCCATCACTTCCTTCCTGTAGTCTCTGTGTTTCGTGCTGCAGGCTCAGTGACAGCTGACAACATATTCTCTTATGTCAGGGGACTATATTCCATTGTTCTCGATTCTACAGGTTATGCATATTGCCTTAAATAAATGTTGGTGGTGATTATTCATAGGTTAGATATACTCTATACATGCATCTTATACATTGGCACTCAAACTTTTTAAGTCCATATATATCATATCAGCATACATGGTGCATATGACCTAACTATTCAGGAATGTGACCTTGAACAACTGTGGGGTTATGAAACTGGCCGATGAACGAAGTGCCGTTTGATCGGTGAACGGACTGTTTTTATGTTGGTTTGACGGCGTTTAGGGGAAGGAGCGCTTCTGCTGCACAGGGCCTGTGTTCTGCCGGGGCTCTAGAGCTGCCCACTCTGAATCTGTCCCTGAGTTCCTGCTTCTAGTACGTGTCTTCCAGACTTCTCACTCCTAGACATGATTTAAAAAGTCTTCTTGTTCCTTTCTATACATGTTTGGTCACTCAATGTGAACTTCCCACTTGATAATGCCCAGGGGTAGTTCTGTGTGTTTTCCCTGACACAGGCAGTCCAGGTGTCCGCATGCAGTAAGAGTTTTATAGGTAACAAGGTGGGGAAATGAGGGTGGTGGTTGCGCTCCGTACTGGTGTCTTGCTCACCTGAGGAGGGTAAGCAGCTGACTTGTGGGTTCTCACTTTTTACAGCTACGGCTTCAAAGGGGAGGGTTAGTTTGCAAACACCTTACAATACCTTTATTTTAGATTTTGACAGATTTACAGGAGAAAAATCTCATTCACACTCTGGTTGCCTTCACCCGTGTACCCTAGATGTTCCCTGGAATCCTGGGATATTAATTCCTTTCTGGGTCTTCATATATGACTATAAACAGGATCACACCTTTACCTGTTCAGAACTTTCACGAATGACTTTCAATCTTTTTTATTGTGAGCCAGAGAAAAAAAGAACTTAAACAAACACCTAAATGTAAGACATTTTGTTAAGTATTGAACATTAAATTTATACTTGATTATTGATTATAAAATAACATACATTAATATTGAGAAAGTAATTTGAATAATCATCATATTGGCAAATGTCTGTGATTTGAAATGAAAATACCGTATTTGCTATTTTGATGTCAGTAGCAGAAAATATGTAACATACAACAGCTGGTGAAGAATTTGCTTTTATAAGTTGATAAGTTTAAGTAAGTTTATTTTATAATTCAATAATATAAATATAATTTATAATTCAAATTATAAATTTCTTGAATTTGTGCATGTATTGAAGGCCGTTGTAAAGAATAACCTTTGCACATGCTAGCCTTCCTTTGAAAATGTTAATTTTTAATATCTAAGAAGATACATATCCTTAAAAAGCACCTACATTTTAATTTGTAACATGTTATTTTAGAAAAATTTTCTTCTTTGATAAGCCTAATAATTCTATCCTTTTCTTTGGAACAGGACCTGGAAATAGTGTATTCCTATTTACATGGGATGGAAGCCTTATCTAACCTGAGGGAGCACCAGCTAAGGTGTGTATCGATTTTAATAATTTAATAGTGATAGAGTGGATCTCTGTGTCCATCTGTTAGTAAGACTTGAACTTAAAATGTAGCACATGGATATTCTGACTGATGTAACCCCTACACTTGCTTTGATACATCTTGCAAGGTTGAGTATTATTCATATAGATTTTAATATTTCTATATTAAGATTCTTACACTGGGTGTTAAGTGTCTGCCTCCACTTCCCAACAACAATAAGCTTCAGTTGCTACAAACACCAAAAGGGGGTGCTGTTTGCTATTCCTATTCTTTAATATGCATGTCTATGTCGACAGCTCAGCACTCGGATGTATTTTCCATATTCAGGTAGTAATTAGGCTCATTGTGTTAGCATGGTCTGGGTCTCTGTAGGAATATACTTCCTACCTTCAGTATGTAGCCTGCTCCTCTGTGGGGAGCACAGTTTTTATCACACCGGTTCCAATGCAGTATGCTCTTATAAATCTCCTCCCACTTCTGTTGTACAGTAACACACTAGCTTCATTTATAGTTACCCAAATTTCATAAAAAAGAAGCGACTTGGTCTTCCCTGCAAAAGGAAGTAAAGGATCCTGAGAAGACAGATGCCAGCTAAGACATAATGAGGTGTTATTTCTTTCTGTTCTGTCTAGTTGTGATGCCAACCATTTTTAATTATGAAAGGAATACCCTTTAAACACTAATTAATTTGTGAGCATGTCAGTTTCGTATTTGTCTGTTAATTGAAAAAAAGTATCAAGAGGGTTGAGTGTTTCTGAAATTAATTTTTTAATAAAATCATTTAAATTAGACTCAATTATAGATTAAGTGTTTAAAAATCCAGACAGGTTTTTATTAGAAAGGGCAAAGCTGGGATTTTTGAAGATGACTCAAATTGTAGCCGTAGCAGTTTTTAAATTGTCTTAACTTTCATTTGATATTTTGTGATGACAGTCTTCCTAAGGAAAAAATTCAGAAGTCTGAATAATGCTAAACAGACCACAAAACAGTCCACAGACCCAACAGCCAGCCAGCCTACTTTTTTTTTTTTTTTTTTTTTTTTGCCATTTCTGAGGTGATTTTTAGGTAGAAATGACTGACTAATTCAAGAGTATAGCTTAGTCTCTTCTTGGAAAGTGTTTCAAAGCTTTGGGTAGATTTGTCTGTTGGCGTGATTACAAGGATGAGCCCTTCACATGTCCAACTATTTCTGCATGTGCCGAGCAGTCTCATTTACCGCCAGCGGCCTAGACTGAGTATATCTTTAGAACATGATCATAGCTGAATTAAAAAGCAGACGTAGAAGTTCATGTCAACCGTGGCTGACTTGAGTAAGCTGCTTTTATAATACTTCCATTCCTGGGAAAACACATATTTCTTCTAGGTAAATTATTTTCTTTGCATTTTTTTTAAAGTAAGTTTTACCTGAGATGAACAGGGAAAAGCCAGCTGACACTTGTGTTTAACCCAGCCTTCCAAGTGTAGGAGGTGAAAGTCTCCAAGTGAGATTTTATTTTATTTCTGCAGCCCGGCGTGGGCTGACGTGTGTGAGCAGGAAAGAGACCGGACCTTTCAGCGGGTGTCCCTGTGTTGCTATCAGAGCCCACGCTTTGCACCTTAGCCCTTCAGGTCTTCAGATGTATTTTTCCAATACAGTGTCAGTTTTTTCTGATGTTCAGTCCATACAGACTGGGAGTAGAATATTTGCTAAGAGGAGAAATGTGGCAGTTAAGAGCAGAGCTCAGAAACTATTTTTTTTTTTTTGGTTTTTCGAGCCAGGGTTTCTCTGTGTAGCTTTGCGCCTTTCCTGGAACTCACTTGGTAGCCCAGGCTGGCCTCGAACTCACAGAGATCCGCCTGGCTCTGCCTCCCGAGTGCTGGGATTAAAGGCGTGCGCCACCACCGCCCGGCGAGCTCAGAAACTCTTAAGAACAGAATCATCATTTGAGGATATTTAATGCCGGGGTCTCCCCCTCCCCCCTTTTTGCTGTGATGGGGGCTCAAACTCTGGGCCTTGTGTATAATAGGCAAACTCTACCCCTGAGATACGTGCCCAGTGTTGCACGAATCCTAATTGGTCTTAATAAAAACCTGGAGCCAGATATCAGGACGAAAGCTGAAAGATCAGAGAAGCAGAGCAAGCCACAGCCACCGCCTCTTACCTCACCAACTCCTCAGCCTGAAAAAGAATCCCTGTCTCCTCCCGCCTTCTATTCCTTTTTCTGCCCAGCCATATCACTTCCTGTCTCAACCTTCCTAGTGCTAGGATTAAAGGTGTGTGATCCCAAGTGCTGGAATTAAAGGTGTGTGCCACCACTGCCTGGCTCTTTTAGACTGGATTAATCTCATATAGCACAGTGTGGCCTTGAACTCACAGAAATCCAGACTGCTCTCTGCCTGTGCCTGCCGAGTGCTAGGATTAAAGGTGTGTGCCACCACTGCCTGCCCTCTGTGGCTAACTCTGTGGCTAGCTCTGTCCTCTGATCTTCAGGCAAGCTTTATTTCTTCAAAATATCATCACAGCCCAGCCATGTGTAGTGTTGGAAACAGTCATCCAGTTGAAATGTATTGTCTTCCTGAGCATTATGGATTAGTAGTTACTATTTTATAGATGCATTGAGATTGCTAAGAAATAACCAAATCATAGTTGTTACACTGGTTCTCAGGGAGATCATGGTGCTTTTGCTTAACCTCATCTCTTGAGCCTCTGGGTCCACATCTGTGAAATCCAGTTATGGCGGTTACGAAGTTGTTTTTTCCTTGCCCATTTGGTATTTGTTAGAAGATTTCAAATGAAATGTGATAAAGTTGTATCCTATTGCATAAAATAGCCCTATGTATGGCAGTGTTGTAAACATTAATTTTTTTTCACTACTTTGTGGGAGAAATCCAATCACATTCTGAGAACAATGTGAAAGACCTGTTTCAAGGAAACTTGTGATGATTCTTTGGTGAAGTAAATAAATCTTTGTAGTACAAATGTGAAAAAGTTGAACATATACAGAGAAGATAAAAAGAAAAAATAATTATAACCCAGTCTGTTAAAAGCATTGATTCTGCTTCTGAATTAAGCGAAATCAGGAGATATAGTTCCAAGGAAGAACTAAGTGTGTTCTGGAACAACCTGGTCCCGGTATATGAGAACCAGCCCGAAAGTGCAGTGAGGACAGACAGGCAGGCAGGCCCAGGCCTGAACATGGTGAACTTCCAGGATAGAACTGCAGTCCTAAGGGCGGCAAGCCTAGTCAGTGGGCCTGGGTGAGTTAGGTCAGAAGTAGGAGGCTTCTAGAGCCTGCAGGACAAAAGTGACTTCATTCCAGTTGTATTGGATGTGATTTTCCTTAAGCTAACACCCAGGTATCACTTACTCTACTGATTCTAATGGCATCTGGGTCAGTGTTGTAAAATTCCATATCCCACCCAAATGGTTTTGAATGTTTGAAGTATGTTGAAATACTGCATCCAGGGAAGCAGACCGACCAGGGTTACTTAGAGGCAGTCATGGCCATTTTGATTCAAGATGGCTGTAAGCATGTCAAGCTGAATCCCTGCATGGGGGATGGAGGGAAGAATAAGGTAAGTGAGCATCCAAGAGTTTTTGTTGGGTCAGCAAACAGGGGAAGGATCTCAGTGTTCCCTGGTTGGGGAATAGCAGTTGTCCAAAATGAGGGTGCTGTTGGAATGCCATGCTGTGGCAGCTTCTTCATGAGAAGAAATCATTACGTTATCATTCCTGTGTATTTTGGAAAAGTTAATTGGTATTAATAGAATAAGATGTTTCTAAATGATGCAATTCTTGAGATAAGATAATTCTTAGATATTCTTGAATATTTAAACATTATTCATTTTCACAGTTTGTTTCTTTTCTTCCAGTCAGGGCTGTATCAGATGAAATAACAAACCCTTCAGTTCTAAAGTCTCCATTTGCTCACTCATGATAAAAACACTGGGTCAATAGAAGCCTACATTTGCTTGAAATTCCATACTGTTCAGTACCCATTATTAGTGTCGAGCTGTGAGTGATGTTATCACTTTTTAAATTACTAGGGTTTCCTTTCTGACTTTTGGGTTCCTACTCCTCTAATGTGTTTACCTTGGGAAACACACTGTCTGCCTGCCATTTACAAAAGTGTGTAATAACCTACTCCATAGAGTACACATGGTGAAGCTCGGCTCCTGTTAGATGCTGCATTTTCTAGCACACAGGTGGGACAGATTTTAATCTGTTTTATTGAATTGTAACTAGTACCCTGGATATCCAGTTTGAAGATAAGTAATTTCGATGAGCATGCAAGCATATGAAGTAATAAACTTGACATTTCACCCTGTGGCTCATTAATGTATTGTAGCTGTGTTTTTCTAATGGCACCTGTTGAACTCACTGGCTTTCTCTTTTACAGGTTGATGTGCGAAACTGTGAGGTATGAAAGACATGAAGCAAACGAAGTTTTATACTAGTAGGTATTCCTTTCTGATTATATGTTGTATGATGAGTAGCCAGCTCCTTCAACTATTACTGGGGATTAGCAGCAGCTGGCTCAGTTACCCTGGCCTCTCAGGAGGATGGGGCTTGGGGAAGTTAACTTACTTTCCACAGTTTAGAAATTGGCGCCATTTGAACTGTTTGTAGTATTAAAATGGCCAGTTCACATCTGTGTTTACATCTCTCGTGGTAGATACATGATTTTGTGTTGTCAAGTATTCTCTGTTCTTGTTGTTATGAAATATGAAGAAGCTCACAGTCTTCCCCGCATAACAAACAGATCTTCCCACAGCCACAGCAGGTGAGCTGCACGGTAGCCCAGGCATCACAGCTCAGTCTAGAAACAGCAAAATGAGCTTCTACATCTTAGGTAAAGTTTATTTTTAAAATTGTACTATTTTTTTTTTTTTTTAAAGATGTGGAACAGGGGGCTGGAGAGATGGCTCAGAGGTTAAGAGCACTGGCTGTTCTTCCAGAGATCCTGAGTTCAACTCCCAGCAACCACATGGTGGCTCACAACCATCCGTAACGAGATCTGGTGCCCTCTTCTGGCCTGCAGGCATACACGCAGGCAGAACACTTTATACATAATAAATAAATAAATCTTAAAAAAATAATAAAGATGTGGAACATATTTCTTAAAAACTACCCACTGACTTTGAAAGAATGCGATAAGTACAGAGGAAACAAATACTGGCATTCTAAGCATGTAGGGTGCTTTGCTGTATACCCTAGTTGATAATATTTACTACAGAGACTGCTGTGCTGACTCCATCCCGTGTCTCAGAGCGCTTACTGAAGTAGGTACTCCTTTTCAGGCATATCACAGGGAGTACTTACTGAGAGAGAGAAAACGACAGCTACTCTCTGAAGGAGTTTGTAATCTGTAGAGGGAGGAAGAAATGGAATAACAGGGAAAAATGACAAAATTGGGATACTCGGGAGCATAAAGATGCAGGAAGAGAGAGGGAGCCTGAGAGCTACCGGAGCCCTTTGAACTGGGTCTCAGGTTGTGTTCCGTAGTCTACCGAGACCTTAGCGGGGCATTCTAAATAGTGTGTCAGAGGTGCAGGTGAAGCAGGCTGACTGTGCAGGGGTGCAGGTGGCGGGCCCCACTCAACACTCTGATACTGTGGCGGTCGTGAGCCACCGTGTGGGTGCCGGGAAGTGAACCCCGAGGTCTCTGCGTGAAGTCAGCACCACTGGCTGCTGAGCCATCTCTCCAGCCCATTAGGTCTCATTGAATATGTAGCTTGGTGGCTGGTTTTCAAACAACAAAGCACTGTGACTCAGTGCCCCCAACCCTTCGTGTACCCGCAAAGGCAGTACACATGGATGCAGGGGAACAAGACGGTTATGTCAAGGTGACATGGTGACAAGGTGGATGTGAAAGGGAATAGCTGAGGAGCCAGCTGCAGGTATGTGAGGGAGGGAGAGCCTGGACACATAGGCAGGGGTAGGATTTGGAGAAGTTGGTGGGTGGGAGTTGGCATAATTCTTAGGCTGTAGCACATGAAACTGATTGCTGTTCATCCAGCTGTTGTAAATGCTCCAATGGCAGAGCGTATGTAATAGTAACCAAGGAATAATTGGTAGTGAGTGTGGTGATATTATGTTCCCCAATATATTGTGCATCCTGATAAACTTATCTGGAAGATCAGAGAAGCAGAACAAGCCAAAGCTACCTTACCTTGCCAATTCCTCAGCTGATCCTGTTTCCTCAGACTGGAAGCCTCTGATCCTCATTCAAATGGATCTCAGCTGAACTGCTGCTCAAAAGCCTAAAAACTTAACTAGGCTCTAGTTCCTGGTCCTCATGCCTTATATACCTTTCTGCTTCCTGCCATCACTTCCTGGGATTAAAGACGTGAGTCACTATGCCTGCCTGTTTCCAGTGTGGCTTTGAACTCACAGAGATCCGTATGGATCTCTGCCTCCGGAATGCTAGGATTAAAGGCATGTGTGCCGCCATTTTCTGGCCTCTATATCTAGTGGCTCTTCTGTTCTCTGACCCCAGATAAGTTTATTAGTGTTCACAATATATTGGGGAACACAGTATCACCACAAGTGAGAACCGACCACAGAAAGAAAAATGCTTTTAATGTAGTTCTGAGGAAACTGAAGTATAAGTAATTGCAGTACTTGCCTCCTTTTGGAACCTGTGGAGTAGGTGTGCAGACGCCCAGGCAGGAACTTCCTGTGAATGTTGTTATATATAATGAAGCAGTTCCATGAGGGGTGACACTAGCTTCCTGTCGTTTTGTCCTTCCCCTCGGATGTGTGATTTGACAGTGAGCTGGTGGCCGATGTATAACGGGCGCTTCCTGCTGGCTACCATAAGTGCCTGATGTGCATTCCTTTCTTCACTCTTTGTAGATGTCCGGTGGGTCAGCTGTTCTCATCGCCCCAGTTTTCCATGCAGGAAATGCAGCTTTGGCAAGATCAGGCATTCCTCTAGCTCCTACCACTTGAAGTGGGATCTGGACCTGAGCCCAGATCTTGGGGTTTTTGCAGCTTCCCCTCTTGCCTCAGTCACCAACATTTTTTGACCCCTTTTGTCCTAAAAATGATAATGTTCTTGCACTCAATCACCACCTGTCACCACCCTCCCCAAGGCCTGGGACTTGGCACTCCTGTCTTCACAGTCATAGTTCACTAACAGTGATTATTTATTGCCCTTTTTCTTAGAGGTGTTCCAGAGTCTTTGAACATCCTGGGTATTTGTTTTTACACGTGCTGACAAGGCCCAGTCTCGTAGTCTTAAATGCAGTGTGTTTGACTTGGTTCTCCCGGTTGCTCACATATATCTGTTTAGAATTAGGTACCAGTGGTAGTGAGCGATGAGAAGTCTGGATATGGATACGCAGTAAATCTTGATTTTTGTAGGAATAAAACTTCGTTGAGTCTAACTGCAGATTCGCGTAGTTGTGTACTTGGTGTTTTGCTGATGTACTTACAAAGTGTAAATGAGGCATTTCCTTTTGTGGTCCTGTAGCGGGCATGCTTCTGCTCTTGCCAGTTTGTGCAAGTGTAGTTTGAAACTTAAAGAACAGCTGTTGTGGTTTATGTAAATCCACAGTACCTTAATTATACCCTCTTTTGGGGAGCTGCTCTGAGGACCTCGGATGGAAATGACTGATCTTGTTCTCCCTGGAGCGTGGTCTGAAGACTAGGGCAATCAGAATATCGATGGCTTTCAGACTTTGCTTTTATGAGCAAGAGATGACTAACCATTTTCCTTACTGTGTTTGTGTGCCATGGCTTTAATAATCTCACCAGGTAAATATGGCATTCTTTTGATCTAACACTATACTACATCTTCCTCATCTTCAGACTGGGAACAGTAACGTCATTTCTTCAGAGTAAGATGTACATATCCTTTGACCAGCAGCTCTCCTCAGGGTGCACTCACCTCTGCTGAGGGCTTGGGCACCCCTTCTGAGGGCTCTTGCATTCCTCCTGAGGGTGCGTGCACCCCTACCAAGGAGATGTGTGCCCTTCTGATGCCTCAACCCCAGTGCTCTGGGGGCTGAGGTAGGGGAGGAGGAGCAAGGAGGAGGCTGGACTAGTTACAGAGTGGCGCCCTCCCTGGCCAGCAAAGAAAAAGAGAGTAGTGAAAATCACAACATGCCATCAGATAAGTGGAGGGTCATCAACTGGGAATGTACTGAGGAACTCTCTGACTGGGACGTTTCACAGTGCAACACTCTGGCCCGTGTGCTCTGGCTTTGCCTAACTGGCTGGCCAGCCTCGTAATTTGCATTTACTGGACAGTTATATTTAAAGTGTTTAGAACCTGTATCAAGAAGTCAGCCGTTGGAGACATATGCATACCCTCAACATACGCAGCTGTGCCTCAGTGGTCCTTTCCCCATGCAGATCTGATTGAATGCTTTGGTTTCTAAGAGTTTTTGTAGCACTTTAAGGGTTTATCTATTTCAGGAGAGGAAATTGTTCCTCTGTGAAACAGCAGCTTTGAGGCCTATTCAGTCTTGCGAAAGCCTTTTCATTTGCATCTGTAAATGCGCCCTTTAGCGGAGAGTGCTCTCTGAGTGCTCTCCTGCTAAAAGCAGTCTGCTTCCCTGTTGGCTTGGCTTGGCTTTGTGGTCATAGGGCAGACACCTCCCCTTTGCTGCCCTCCTCACTGGGCTCCCCCTGACTTGGCCTGGGGCATTACTCTCTTCTCTCTAACACCTGCTTAGCTCTTTCTCTCTCCTGCCCCAGTAGAGAGAGAGGTCTTTTTCCGGTGCAGTGATGGTATCCATTCTCCGAAGCCCCCTCTGCCTTTTATGGATGGTACACAGCCTCAGGGTCTCCCATCATGGAGAAATGTCTCCTTTGACCTCTTCCCCTTCTTCAACAATTGCATCATATAGTTTCTCTTTTCGGGATTGGCTGAGGGGGCTTTGATTTTAGATTATAGTCTTTGTAAATTACTAAGTAAGTACCTCATCTATGATTTATTTTGTGTTGTTTTACCTCTCGCAAAAAAGCTTTGCTTCCTTTCATTTCTTACCCAGAGATATGTAACTCCTACTTTGAAATAATCTTCTCTGTCCAAGTTTTAACTATTTTAACACATGCTTATGTGTATACAAACAAAATGACAAAAGTAAGGTTTTAATTTATTTGGAAAAAAGAAATCACAGTCTCTTTAAAGAATTGGCCTTAGTGCAGATGAGGCTATTCCTCTGCAGGCTGGCATGTTTATTGAAGGTATTTTTGTCTCAAGTTTTCTATGAAACTGCCTGCTGAATTAAAAACCACTATTTAATGTTTCTTGATTGACGAGACTTACTTTTTATGCATTCTGATCATGTGGACTGGGAATGCTACCAACTAGTTTGCAGAGACGGATTGGGCTTTGAGTGAGATTGGGTGTATCTGTAGATTCTCCTTAACCTTTCTGAGAGCTGAATCACTCCAGGTGAGAACAGGTTTCTGGTGAGGAGGAAATGATAGTGTGTAAATCACTGCCCCTTAGCAGTTTCCAAGTCAATTTTCAGGTTTGACTGCTTGTTTAAATTTGATTGTTCCTCAAGCTCTTGGATGTGTCCTCTGCTCTTAATGTAGCTGAATCATTGATTTGACTTATTGTAATGCATATGCAGTTTATATCATCTTCGTTGAAAAAAATGTTCATTCAGTAACTTCCTAACTCCTAGGGCGATGCTCCATTTCCTTTCCAAGTGAATTCTATTAACTTAAGAATGGCAGCATTAAGAGCCCCTAGACTGTCTGGCTTTGTTAGCTCCTTATTTTATGTGTTCACGCTGCTGTTTAAATGAATCATCACTGGATGTCCACTTTGTCCCCTGCATTTTCTGCATAAGGCTGAAGATCTTAATACTTTTCACCAGTTCTTTGAGTTCTCCTGGATGGGACTGACTTTGTTGATCTCACACCTGTCATGGTGCTTCTGTTTTTTTGGTTAGTTAGGTTTATTTATTCATTTATTCGTTTATTTTTGAGGCAAGGTGTCATTCTGTAGCCTGACTTGTTCCAGAACTCCAGGTTGACCTCAGACCTGCAGTGATCCTCCTGCTTCAACCTCTTGAGTGCTGGAAACACAGGTGTGTCACTCCCAACTTTTACACCAGCTTTTAAAAGTGAAGTAATTATTTTTACAGTTTAGGACTTTGAGGAAACAGGAATTACCTTCTACCTTTTAAATGTTATTTGTTTTCATATCATGGACATTAACATTTACATCTCTGTTAGTATAATGAACTATATTATTTTATGATTAAACCTTGCTGTTCTGAAGGTGGAAAGTAAAATGCTAAAGTTTTTTTTTTTTTTTAATTTAACTCTTCTTCAAGTTCTTTCTGTAATACACACATGACTATGTATGAGGTGATGTCTTGCTTGATCAGTTGCTCTGCTGTGGGGCAGCAGTTCTATCTAATGAGCGTTAGCCTGTCTCATTAACTACATAAAAGTAATTGATGGAAATGTTGTCTTTGAGTTTGTAGCTCCAAATCTTATCAAAGGAGCAAAAGAAACACAGTTATCCAACTTTGTAATAAACAGTAATAGACGTACTATGGCGAAAAGTACCGAGATGACTGTGTATCTGGAAAGCCATCTGCATGCTGGCAGGCAGCCAGGGTTAGAACTTTTTAAGACTTGGAACAGTGTGTTCACAGGAAGCCCTGCCCAGCTGCAACAGTAGCAAGTGTGGCTGGAAGAGCCTCCAGGGCTCTTGGTCTTGAAAACCTCTGACCGGAGCAGTCTCAGGATGATTTATCATACGTAAATGAAATCATTTTCACTGTAGTTTTTTTTTTCCCTTTCACAATTGTGTATTGAGCGTACAAGTCTAAGCTGGCCAGAAGACCCGAGTCACAGTAGAAATGAGCAAAATGCAAGCTCCCTGCTTTCTTTAGGGCTTCAATTAAGGGGACCTGCCTGTGGGGTCCCTCTGCCTGTGGGGTCCCTCAGCCTGTGGCCCTGGGCAGTGGAGCTTTCTGATTGCCTGATGTCACCGAGTGAGCAGACAGTCAAGGAAGCAGGTGTTTTCCGGTTTTGGTAGCTCTTGTCCCCACTTGCCGTGGGACCCTTTAGATTTCTGTCAGCTTCCCCCCCCCCCCACAATGATATGTGGACACAATTGTACTGTGTGATGGGCGAACATGGTGCATGTTCCTACCTGCTCTGACCCCCAGATGCGGCACACTCCCAGGCTTCACTTTCTGCTGCTCTGGCTGTGATTGCTGTCTCCTGGCCCAACCGTTCAAATGCCCAAGGAAGTGCAGAGAGGTGCTTCCTGGATCCCTCTTGCTGGTGCCATGCAGTGTGACACTCCCCTTGGAGAGCTCTGGCTTCTGTTTGGCTGCTGTGATTCTAGCCCGTCTTCTCTGACTGGCAGTGTTGGGCTGAAGGCTGTGTGAGCCCCAGTGCCTTGTCCTCACAGCCCACTCCTCTCCTCAGCCTGTGTGGGGTGGCCTTCACTGTGTCATGAGACAAACCTGCAGTCGGCCTCTCCTTCCGTTTTCACATTGCATTCTGAAAACAACTTTTCAGAAGTCATTTTCTGGCCTGACAGTGATGCTTTTTCCTACTGGATCAGTTTTTGTTTTGTTTTTTAAATGAGCGTTATTCTTTCATCATACAGTCACCCTCCACATGATCACTTGCAATACCTTCCTGCTCTAGCCGTGTGCGAAGTCCTCGCTCATGTGGAGACACTGCCACCCCGTGGATCCGGAGGATATTGCCAAGAAGTTCCTTGAGCTCCACTGTAAAATCCATGCTCACACCTTTGACTTGTAGACCCTTTGATGAGGAATTGCTTGGTATTGTTCTGTTCATTAAGAACACGCCTAAAGGGCCTGCAAAGTGGTTTAGCTAGTGAAAGCGCATGCTGCCTAGGCTGACTGATCCTCCCGGACCCACATAACAGAAGGAGAGAATCTGCTTCTGTAAGTTGCCTTCTGATCTCCATACATGCACCAGGTGCCCTTCCCTGATAAATAAATGCATTTAGTAAAATACTTTAAAAAAAGAGGCCTGTTTAAAAAAAAAAAAACACAAAAGCCAAAAAGCCTACCCAGCAGGCAGGCATCATAAAGTGCATGTATTGGCGGTACTGACGAGTTGGAGACGCGGATGGGGGAAACATGGAGTAATTACGTACTCCCTTGGTGACTGTGCCTCATGAGCTCAGGGAAGTGAGGAGGATGACTTGCTCTACCAGAGAGATGCTCAGCCACTGTCAGGAACTTGAATAGTGATAAAAAACCAAGTTTAACAGAGAAAAGGGACCGTCAAAAGCATCAGGTTTTTTCGAAGACTCTGAGGTATAGGTGGAAAAAGGCATGTTGTGTTAAGTGAGTGTCAGCAGGCAGGACAGAAGCAGTGAAAAGAATTAGTGCTTCTTTTCAGTCTCTGCTGGCAAAGAAATCAACTGTTGTTTAAAACCGAAGTAACTCTGGAAAGAAGCTGGTGATTCCTGGTTTCAAGATTGAGGACCTAGAGCAGTGGTTCTCAACCTTCCTCATGCTGTGACCCTTTAATACAGTTCCTCATGTTGTGGTGACCCCCAACCATAGAATTATTTCATTAATACTTCATAACTATAAATTTGCTACTGTTAGGAATCATAATGCAAATATCTGTGTTTTCCCATGGTCTTAGGCGACCCCTGTGAAAGGGTCGTTCAACCCCCAGGTTGAGAACCACTGACCTAGAATCTTAGAATTTAACTTCATTAGGATTATGTGGCCAACAGGGGAGAGGGGACCACTAACTGAGCTTCCTGCATGTGGTCTGATCAGGATATTGAACTCTGTCCCATCAAAAAACTGTGACGGTAACACAAGCGTGTCATAGTCTTGATTACCTGAGCATTGATACTGACTAGATATTGCTAGATGAGGCACACAGTTCTGCTCAGTGGGAGGGGCCAGGTCTTAGTCAGGCTTTCTATTGCTATGCTGAAACCCCATGACCCAAAAGAAAGCTGGGGGAGGAAAGGGTTTATTTATTTGGCTTACACATGCATATTGTTGGTCATCATCAAAGGAAGCCAGGACAGGAACTCAAACAGGGCAGGAACCTGGAGGCAGGAGCTGATGCAGAGGCCATGGAGGGATGCTGCTTACTGGCTTGCTTCCCATGGCTTGCTCAGTCTGCTTTCTTAAAGAACCCAGGACCACCAGCCCAAGGATTGCACCACCCACAGTGGGCTAGGCCTTCCCCCCTGAATCACTAATTAAGAAAATGCCTTACAACTGGATCTTCAGGAGGCGTTTTCTCAGTTGAGTTCCCTCCCTTCATATGACTGTAGCTTGTGTCAAGTTGATATATGACTGTAGCTTGTGTCAAGTTGATATATGACAAGCCAGCAGAGGCCATGTCAGTGTAGTTGGAGGAAGAGATAAGCTTAGAATGAAATATCATGGAGAGCCTTGTATCAACATGGTGTGGATGGGATAGGTGCTTTGGCATTCAGAGGGTCCCAGCCACTCCATAAGGTACAAAGAGATCTCGGTGTGTGTGTGTGTGTGTGTGTCAGGCAGCAGGCCTCACAGCAGAGTGGCAGAGTTGTGATGGAACAGACTGGGAAGCAGCCAACACTGTGGCTTATATTAAGGCTCAGTAGAGAATGAGGAAATGTCCATTCCACTTATGGACTTATCATTGTAGTTTGGCTGAGCATGACGCAGGACAGGTCATCTGCAGTGGGTTTCTGTCTGATTATTCTGGAAGCTATCATGATCGCTTTGTGATCTGCTTACATTTTGTTGTGCTGGGCTTTATTATTTCCCTACCTGTTGATGACTAGCAAAACCAGGAACCTTTTAGAATGTTTTGTCAACTTCCAGGCTTTTGCAGCTGTCATTTTGCCTATTGCAGGATGGGATGTGTTGGAATCAAATAAGGGGACTGCCGTAGTTCTTATTCCTAGGCCCTTCTGTAAATTGTGAGTCTTCCCAGAATGTGCGTTTGGCTGGGATTTGAGAGACTTGTAACTTACAACTTTGCTATTTGGTGCTCTTTAGTTTTCATTTTTGCCCATCACTGTTGATTCACACTTGCAGTTATTTAGAAGTAGTCAAGCAAGGTTCTTTCATGATAGCCTTTGTCTTTTCAACAACCCTTGAATATGCCTCTAAGCTCATCATTTTAAAACACAAAACACAAATTAAAATGACACCTGTTGTGTTTAATACACACATGTCTGTTGTTGATTGTTTTCTTAGTCTTTGAGGGCCTGCCAGCTAGCTCCCTAATAAATTACACATGGAGGCTTATTCTTACTTATAAATGCCCAGCCTTAGCTTGGCTTGTTTCTTGCCAGCTTTCCTTAACTTTAAATTATCCCATCTGCCTTTGCCTTGGGGCTTTTCCCGTTCTCTTACTTCTGTAAATCTTACTCTTATTCTGTAGCTTGCTGTGTGGCTGGCCTCTGGAGTCCTCCTCCTTCTCTGGCTCCTTCTTCTTTCTTCTTTCCTCTCAGATTTCTCCCTCTATATATTCTGTCTGCCTGGCAGCCCCGCTTATCCTTTCTCCTGCCTTGCTATTGGCTGTTCAGCTTTTTTATTAGACCATCAGGTGCTTTAGATAGGCAGAGTAACACAGCTTAACAGAGCTAAACAAATGCAACATAAACAAAAGTAACACACCTTAAAATAATAGTCTACTGCAAAGCAAGGGATATAACCAGGCTACAATCTACAACCCCAGAGAAGCTAGGTAAAGAAGAGGATACTAAGAGAGACACACATGGATCGCCCTGGGAAGGGGAAAGGGTTAAGATCTCCTGGGTAAACCGAGACGGGGGAATAGAGGGAATGAGATGGGAGGGGAATGGAGGTGGGAACATGGGGGAGAGACGGGGAGGGAGAGCAGTGAAAGAGATATCTTGACAGAGTGTACCATTAAGGAGATGGGGAGAAAGCTGCAGCTAGGGAAAACCCCAGGAACTCACAAGATTGTCCTCAGCTAAGACTCAGCAGTGGTGGAGAGGGTGTTTGAACTAGCCTTCTCTTGCACCCCTCAGATTGGTGTCTACCCTAATTGTCACCATAGAACCTACACCCGGTAACTGATGGAAGCAGATGCAGAGATCTACAGCCAAGCACTTGGCCAAGATCCTGGAGTTCAGTTGAAGAGAGGGAGGAAGGATTGTAAGAGAAAGGAGGGGGGGCGTGTCAGAAGCATGATGGGGGGAAAACCACAGAAATAGCTGACCCAAGCTAATGGGAACTCTGCATGGGACCAAACTAGGCCCTCTGAATGTGGGTGAAACGTTCTTGATGTGTTTGTGAGTCCCCTGGCAATGGGACCAGGACTTATCCTGGGTACACAAACAGGCTTTTTAGACCCCATTCTCTATGGTGCGATGCCTTACTCAGCCTTGATGCAGGAGGGAGGGGTTAGGTCTGGCTCCAACATGGTATAATAGCCTGTGTTGACTACCCAAGGGAGGCCTTACCCTCTATGAGGAGGGGATGGGGGTAGCTGTGTGTGGGGGAGTGGGAGAAGAGGAGGGAAGGGGAACAGGGGTTGGTATGTAAAAGGAAAGACTTTTTTAAAATAAAAAATTAAATAATAGTCTACAATGTGTGTCTGATTGTGTGAATACTGACAGCAGCTAGGTTTCTTTTGCCTCTTCTTTACTTTGGGGGCTCAGTACTGAGATCTTTGATGAAGGGCCTGTTCATGACTGTCATATAGGATATTTGTTTAAAAGTCACTTCCATCAGTTGTCCATTGATCGGAAATGAGGGAATTTGAGTGGGATCGGTAATTTGGAAAATTAGCATCCTGGATAATTCATGAAATTTAGAGCAACTGGGTTAGTTCTGAAAACAGTGACACCATTGTTACCATTGCTACTACTGCTGTTAACTAGATTCATTGCCAGTGTGTGCAGGAGAGATCTCAATTTTATTTTGTATGTATGCATGTATATCTGTTTATCTACAGAGGCAATGTCTCTCTGTGCAAACCTAGCTGGCTCTCCTGCGTTCAGCCTCCTGGTGTGCACCGCCATGTGTGGCTTGACACTGTGTAAACCCAGAACTGTTTCCTGCTGCTACTGCAGTCCTACATTGTTCTTACAACTCTGGTTGCATTTTAAAAGGCAAACTTTTCACTTCACACGTGTGAAAGTCAGACCCTCTGGTAACAGCTGCTCTAAGCATAGACTGTAAGATCAGAGACTTGGTGTAGCCAGAGGCTTTTCCGTTCTGCTCGGTCCCATAGCCCCTTTTAAAATAATCACTCAGAGGCTTAATATTACTTATAAATGTTTGGCTGATGGCTCAGGCTTATTACTAGCTAGCTCTTACACCTTAAATTAACCCATTTCTTTTTTTTTTTTTTTTTTTTTTGGTTTTTCGAGACAGAGTTTCTCTGTGTAGCTTTGCGCCTTTCCTGGGACTCACTTGGTAGCCCAGGCTGGCCTCGAACTCACAGAGATCCGCCTGGCTCTGCCTCCCGAGTGCTGGGATTAAAGGCGTGCGCCACCACCGCCCGGCAAATTAACCCATTTCTATTCATCTATGTATTGCCACGTGGCCATGGCATTACTGGTTTGCTGACATGTTGTTCCCTGGGCAGCTGGCTGGTGTCTACTAGACTCTGTTCTCTTTCTCCTGTATTTCTGTTTGGGTTTCTCACCTGGCTCTCTCCTGCTTTGCCATAGGCCAGAGTAGCTTTATTTATCAACCAATGAGAGCAACACATATTCACAGTGTACAGAAGGCTATCTCACATCAATTCAGAATGGCTGATGTAGTGCTTCGGGAGAGTTAGGAGGATCTAATAGAAACCGATTTTTTAGACATGGTATTTCGCAGTGGAATTTTCACAGTGGAAAGTGAACACGTTCTGTAGAGGATGGATACCAAACAAAGAAAGGAGAGGTTGTTTTTAGCTCATGCTTTCCAGGACATCTTTAAAATAGGATGTACTATTTTATATTTTTAGTTATTACGAGTTTACTACACCAAAACCTTGAATCGTAAGAGGGGCAGTACAACAGTAAAGAAGTCGTGTCTGTCTTGGCACAAAGTAAGCGGTTAGTATACTCAGTAAGTGCTTGGTGATGGAATGATCTCTGCAAATGCCATCTCTGAAAGCATGACTTCTGCAGGTTAGCCCTGGAGTCTCTTGGAAAGAGAAAAACTCATCTTTATTACCTTTAGCTCATCTGCAATGGACACTGCCGTTTGATGGCTTTGAGTTCCATCACTTGCAGCAAAACAGAGAGAATTAGCAAGAAGAGGCTCATTCTGTCACTGCTTACGGGCCTGTGGTGAGATACAGCATATCCTGGTGAGGTACAGCATATCTCGGTGAGGAATGGAGGCTGAGAAAACTGTTTCCTCTGTGATGGCAAGAAACAGAGAGACCAAGTCTCATAGCCTCTCCCTTCAAGGACACAACCCCAGTGACCTAACGTCCTCTTTTTAGGCCACAAATATTAAAGATTTCATCACCTCCAGCAGCATCAGGGTCTCAGGACAAATCTTCAACACATGGGCCTTTGAGGGGTACTTATCCAAACTAGAACAGCACCTGTCAGACAAATTCAAGTCAGTGATAGTGATTGAGACCCATTCTCTTATTTCCATACCTTTAAATCTGTGCCATGGATTTCCTGATAGGAAGAGGCAAACCTAATTATAGAGTAATCAGTGGGTATTCAGGGTGCCCGAATACTTGCTGTCGAGGTATTTCATCCGCTCTGAACGCAGGTTGCCTGTCAGTGGTGTGTGTGTTTGGTGACGGGTGACAGGAAGACTGTGTCGATAAACTTCACTCTGACTTTGTGTGTATTAATTTGCCTTTAGAGGTGACAGACGTGAAATCACCGAGAAGTCCGTCACCGTTGCATTCTCTGTGTCACCACAGACCTCGGTGTCATGTGCGATGCCTCTAAAAGATGGGATAATTATTATTTGTAGGCAGTTGTCATTATTCATTTGATCCTGTTGACTTGCGCAAGGCTGTGTGCACAGCAATAAACCTTAATGTCTTACGTTTTTAAGATTTGATTTCCTTGGGGGCTAGAGAGATGGCTCAGTGGTTAAGAGCACTGCCTACTCTTCCAAAGGACCCAGGTTCAGTTTCCAGCATCCACATGGCAGCTCACAACTGTCTGTGACTCTAGTTCCAGGGGATTCAAAACCCTCCTCAGGCCTCTGCAGGCTCCAGGCTAACATGTGGTGCATGGACATACATGTAGGCAAAAGACCCATATACATAAAATCATCAAAAAAAATATTTTATAGCTTAAAACAAAGATTTCATTTTTCGGTATCAACCTGTTTCTGATAATGGTAACATTGTGAAAACATATTAAAATGCATTTATAAATTTCCTTTTTTTCTCTTTTCTAATACAATGTCTTATCTTCTGTTATCAGAAAAAGTTGAAACTAGTTTTGAGCCTAGCAAGGGGTAGTTTTTGGCACAAACTAGAAGGTAATAATAGTACAGTTACCTTCTACTGAGAAGATGTGGTGGTTAATATTGTCACCTTGTCAGATACTACTTACATTCAGGAGTATTTAACAGTGTCCCCCTCCCCCCCCAACTGTGTATGGTTAAATTGAAATGACCACCACTAGGGGGTGGTTTGCGTCGGGCAGAGATGATGTCTGTACAGTGGAGTCTCCCCCATAGGAGAGATTATTTCCACAAAGGAAGGAAAGTTCAGAAGGTTATACTTTTTTTGGTAAGAGGGAGTAAATAAGTAAGCATCTAACTGGCTATGCACTTACATACGTCAGGAAACTTGGAATGCTGTTTGTGATGGAGAAGTGTGAGAGAAAGGTGGAGAAAAGCTTGACTGGACTGAGTTCTATGCAAGTCTGAGTGTTTTCTTTCACTGAAGCAAGTGAAAGTATTTCCTGCTCAAAAAATTAGACCGAAAAATAAAACCTGGAATGACAGGTGCTGATAGATGTAAGGAAAATTAAAAATACTTAAATAAACCAGTGGGTGTCTTTAGCTTATGTTTTAGTGATAATAGTGTTTAAGAGCACCTCTAATACTCGGTAATAAGTATTTCAATTATGTTGTATGCTGGCGCCTTTTGTGAGTCTGGGTGCCGTAGCACGGATTGCTATACCATCTGCTATATATATATTTTGATTTTTGTTGCTGTGGATTGTCATCTGATTTCTGTTTCCTTTGTCTTTTTTTTTTCAGTCCTGATGATATCGGCACCTGCTGGTATATACTCCTTTCTGGTTCCGTGTTCATTAAGGAATCCATGTTTCTTCCAAGGAGCAGGTATGGTGTAGATGTAATGATCTTGTGTATAATGCAATGATCTTGAAGCTCTTTCTGCAGCATTGAATTATTTCGCCCAGTTACTCTACTGATACAAGCAAGGCGGTGCTTTGGAGTTGTTACACATACGTGTTTGCTTTCTTTTTTTCCACATGCTTGTTTTATGTCATAAAGACTGTTCTAATTTCCTTAGCAAGGAATGGGTGAAAACGTGCTGGTGACATGAAAAGTTGTTAAATGACTGTGTCAGCTGTGTTTTGGGACATTTTTGTTCATCGCAAATAAAATTAGTTTCAGGTTGACTTTGGTAAAGAAGAACTAACCTATGAGATGCAGTGATACGAACCTCTGAGGCCAGCTGAGAATGTTCACTGAGATCACAAGGGACTAGAAATGAAGCCAGAAACTGCCTTTGACTTCACTGCCTCTAAGGACCATATGGCCTCTCCTCGGCTCTGCATCTGTCTGTAGATTGGCTTTGTGCTTCCTCTCCCCGTGACTTTGGCGTGCGTGTGATGACTGTTGATTTATGACCTTGTGTCGCTAAGACTTAGGCTGTTTGCCTGTTTTCCTTAGATACTTTAGGATGTAATCAGATTGGCTTAGCTGGGGCAGGTATGCACCTCTGGTCCAATGAATGATGGCCAGAAAAGCTCATCTCCTAAAACATGCCCACCTGTGTTAAGGTTAGCTACTGTGTTTCAGGAGAGATTTCTTTCTTTCTGATTATGAATTTATCACAAATAGCCTTTTATTTGGTTTTAACCAAGTATTTTAGTTATTAAATATTTAAATTGGTTAAAATGTAATCTCATCTTTCTGTCACCTAACTTCTCTGCATTCTGGTTAAGTAATTTTGAAAGGATAATGTTAAGAATTTAATTTAGAGGCTGGGGAGAATGCTTGCTGCTCTTTCAGAGGACCCAAGTTCGATTTCCAGCCGCCATGTCCAGTGTTCACAGCCACCTGTAACTCTAGCTCCAGCACCCTCTTCTGGCATCCATGGGCACCTGTACTCATGTGCACATACATGCATACCATGTCCTGCATGCATGGCCCGGTCCTGGAAGCCTGACTGGGGTGACCAGGGAATGAAGAAAGCATAGATGTACACACAGACATCACCAACAACCTGGATACCCGAGTGTGTTTACTATGTGCAGCCCGGGAAGGAGACGTTAGCTGGTGTTGGAAGGAGGTGTCTGTAGAGGAGCAGCGTCAGGTTGTAGTCATCTGCGAGGAGCAATCTGCAATTGTTAATTTTTGCACATGCTGGTCAATTGTGTGTAATCACCTTTACGTGGACCAGAAGGCTTTGCCAGTTCCCAGGAGTCTGAGGCATTGGTTCTTGTCAGTAATACATGTTCATTCAGTATATCATCCACTCTATATGCTCACTCAAGGCTTCCTCTGCTCTCCACACTCTCACACAGACAGGCATACAAGTTCACATAAATAAATAATAAATGAGCCTTGAAACACTTATTTTACAGATGGGAACTTTTTTTTTTTTCTTAAAAAGTCAGATCCAGTAAAGCAGGGAGATAGGTTTTATGCTGTAGACTAAGGCTGGCCTGGAAGAGGTGACAGAAAGGGACAGGGTAGGCCTTGATGGCCAGAGGGCAAGTAGAGGAAAGTGAGGTTTGCGTGCCTCTTTGCCTTCTGCTTCCCAGGGTCAGACTGACAAGCTTACTCTTGAGAAGATGACCCAGTGGAGGTGGGAAGCCTGTTTGTTTACTGTTCTCACGGTAGTGATCGTCAAAATGAGGCTGGCGTTGGTAGTGCTATCCCAGGACTGCTTGTAATAGTAATATTATGGTGATAAAATGATTTAAAAAAATCCAAATAGCCAGCGTTTTATACTGAACCCGATTTGCTAAGGACCGTTTAAAACACTTGTCCATGTTAGGTCGTTGGGTTTCGCTGTTCTGCTTCACATAGCATGGTACAGGCAGGGGTGCTTTGGCCGCGCAGGGATTTACACCTTCTAGGAGTCAGCCTAGAATGCTTGTGGGTTCGAGGAGTGACTCTAGGAATTCTCTTGCCAAAGGAAGGGCAGAGAGCTCGTGAGCCTCTTTTTCAAACAGGGCATGGCGTTTCATCCCCCAGAGTGTCTGTCTGACTTACACATCTACACTTGTACAGGAAAACCCCAGTTAAGCTCTAGGATATTTGTAAAACTTAGGCGATTTTGGTGTAAAAAGAAATTACGAATGAACTAGCTATATATATTTTCAAAAGAAAAGGAGTCGGTTCCTTGTAATCTTGTCCAAGATGGTCATTCTTCTGTTTTCCATTCTAAACCTCTTCGTGAGTGTGTGGGGGTGATGTGTGCATGGGTGGTCCACATGGCTAAGAACAGTTTTTACATAAAATTTTCCATCTTGTCTGCATTGATTAAATAATGTGTGTGTGTGTGTGTGTATAATGAATATTGCTTTATGACATGCAAACATCTTTATAAAGGGTTACTCTTGATAACTTTCAGTGTCTGTAACTTTCCACAGTTCAGTTCAGTAATTGTAAAGGGTGAATTTTAAATTTTACCACAAGTCCTACTGTAATGAGTGTGATTTGGAGTTCATGCACGCTGAAGGATACCAATTAGTGGCCTCAGCATTGTCATCATCATGGTGTGATATCTGCTGCACAAATGAAACGTGTAGACGAAGCTCTAGAGCCCAGGGAGAGCCTGCAATGGCATCCTACCAGCCACCATCCGTCAAGTGACAGCTTGTTCCAGCTCCTGGAAGGAACCCAGTGTTCAGAAGAGCTGCTGCTCTGTAAGAGGAGGACTTGCAGTTCAGACCTGTTCTGGGAGCACATTGGACTTGGAGTATTCTGAAGGATGACATAAGTTACTCTCTCTCTGGCTGCATGTCAGATGCCCGTGAGTCAGGATTTTAATGGGATGAAGGAACAGTCTTGCAGACTGAGTGGCAGGCCAGGGCTATATATAGGCTGTTCCTTCACGTTGCACCTGGTGGCGTTTGCCCTGCCCCAGCTGTTTGTTTCCTTGGGTGATGTTGCCTTAGGAATAGTTCTGAGCTGGTTTTAATAGGAAGGAGTCAGTGTGCATGCTGGTGCCGTGATAAAGGTTGCAGGAGAGATTCATGGTAGTTCTCTCTCTAGAAAGCACCGAGGTTCGACGTGAAGGAGATGCTAATAACAGCCCAGTTTTTATGAACCTGGTTTTCAGTCAGTTCTTCTCACTTACACATTTTTTTTTTTAAATTTTCTTTTTCAAGTATGTTTATTTTCTCCAGGAGTAAAATTATTGAAAAGGTCAAGTCAAATTAATTTCAACAATAGTGGCAAATGCAACATACAAACTTCATTTAACAAAAGTAACTGGTAAAGTAGAACAGGCACTTACGTTAAGGAAAAAACAACTACAAGAAAAGTTATCTTTAACAACTTAATTTTAACTCACTTGTAGTTGCATTGATCTGAGCTCTCTTGCTGTGAAGGACACAGCTCATGCACAGGAATAGATGGAAGATTTGCATATTTTCAAGTATTTACTGAATACTACATACGCACACATATACATTAAATTTGAAAATGATTAGGTGATCCCAGCTGTACTTCATTTTTGTTGTTCTTTTGGAAGTCGTCGTCTAAAAGAGAAGGATATGTGGTTCTGGCTCATGAATCTTGTAACGAGCCCATCCTGGACTGTTGGACACCCGGTCTCCTCCACTCCTCTTCAGCCATCAGATGAGTTTTTGGTACCTGTTTGGAGAGTTCTCTGGGTAACACGACATGCTGGGACTTGTAGTGCTCATTGAAGTACTTGTCAGAGTGGTAGACCTGCTATAGGTCATCCTGCCGGTTCGTGGAGAAAAAAACAAAGAGCAGGAAACAGGGCCCAACTATGACCGGCGCAATGACTCCACTTACACACCTTTTAAGGTCATATCCTCTATAAAACAGAGCCGTTGGTGTACAGTATCTTTTTCTGCTTATGCTGTGGTCAGGGTAGAGGTTGTAAGCTTGACAGAAGACCCGAAGCCGTTAATGCCATTAGCCTTAGAACTCGGGAGGTGCTAAAATGATTGCAACAAAAGCTAGGAACAAGAGTGTTTTAGTTAGGGTTTCTGTTGCTGTGAAGAGACACCATGACCACGGCAACTCTTACAAAGGAAAGCATTTAATTGGGGTGGCTCATTTAGTTTCAGAGGTTCAGTCCATTATCATCATGGTGGGGAGCATGGCAGTGTATAGATAGATGTGGCCCTAGAGGCGTAGCTTAAAGTCCTACATCTTGCAGGCAACAAGAAGTCAACTGACTCACCAGGCAGTATCCTGAGCATAGGAAACCTCAAAGCCCGCCCCCACAGTGACACACTTTCTCCAACAAGGCCATACCCACTCGAAGAAAGCCACACCTCCTGTTAGTGCCACTCACTATGAGATTATGGAGGCCAGTTACATTCTCACTACCATAGAGAGGCTTCCAGTATATGGGGCTTAGCATCTAATTTACTAGGTTAATCTGTTTGGGTGCCTTACGTCTGCCTCTAGTGGGCACTATATTGTCAGTGAAGTGCCGTCAAGATTGTGGGCTTGTTTCATGTTTGACCATTATTCTGTCTCATTTTAGACCATGTTTGATGGAGCCCAGATTCTTAGTCATGTTTCCATGTATTTTTTTTCCCCCAAAAACTGAATGAAAACTTGCATTGTGTGCTGCAGAGCAATCTCACACAAATCCTGAGTATATGGAGGAAGCCTGTCATGTAACTTAGTAAGTGAGGGAGTTGTATAGGAAACATGAAAAAAACTGCCTTGTGTCACGGAACAGTGGACAGTGATGCGGGAAACCTTCAAATATAGGGGTATTTTAATGCCTGTGGCATAATCAAAGGTAGCTCTTCTTGGAGGGGAAGCTTGAGTTGATTTATGATTTAGGCTGTTGGCAAGTGTTCAGAAAGAAGATCTGGACATGGCAAAGCCCACGGGTGGCGGCACACAGAGGTAGGATTGAGGGAGGGCCACCCGAGCATTGCCAGTAGCTTTAATGGATTCAAAAGAATGGAGTCATTCTGCATGGGGTAGGAGAGCAATGGGCAGGTGAGGAACTGGCAGAAGCTTTGGTAGTGGTCGCATTAGTGAGAGGTCTGGTGTATAGACCTCAGAACTTAACCAGGAAGCCAGGATTGTCAGTGAGTTCTGTCTCGGGCAGCGTGAGCAGGAGGTTGGAAGGACTATGCACAGCATTTGTTTGTGCCACATTGACTGTGTCCATTTATAACGAGTGCCTTTCTTCATTCATACCAAACATCCGCAATCTTTAAAAATTAAAATTGTGGTGTGCTCCTCTTACTAATCACATTTTAAATTAGAGCCGACGGCTCTAACGAGGATAAGTGGAGAAAGAAGACATCTAGCTAATGAGTTCTGAGAGGCTGCAGCGCTGTTCTCACTGTGTTTCACGTGGCAAACAATGCCCTGCTTGAGTTCAAGATCGCAGGCACACTTGTGCGTGCCAGTGCTACCTGCTAATCAGTGGATTGCTCTGAGAGCCCGCTAGCTTTTTAATAATGAAAGGATGAAACTGTGGGTGCACAGTTCTGTGCTTATGTGCTAGAGATTGAAAACAAGCCTAAGTGTTCTATCTTTTGCATAAAGAGCTGTAGGATTTACTGTATTTTTTTTTTTTTTTTGGTTTTTCGAGACAGGGTTTCTCTGTGTAGCTTTGCGCCTTTCCTGGGACTCACTTGGTAGCCCAGGCTGGCCTCGAACTCACAGAGATCCGCCTGGCTCTGCCTCCCGAGTGCTGGGATTAAAGGCGTGTGCCACCATCGCCCGACGATTTACTGTATTTTTAAAAGGACAAATTTATTAAAAATTATGTGATACCTATTAAGGGTGGACTGTGGCATTGAAAAAAATAACTCACTGGCAGATTATATTGCAGAGGGGTGGCTTTATTAGATATTAAGTGTGTCCAAAAGGTATATAGGTATAAAGAGAAGTGGGGACTAGGGTTTGGAAAGGTTTTTTTTTTTTTTTTGGTGTGTGTGTGTGTGTGTGTGTGTGTGTGTGTGTGTGTGTGTGTGTGTGTGTGTGTAAAGATAAGGTTTACCCCCAGGTATTGGTAAAGGTCCCAATAGTACAAGATTAAAGCTTGGAAGGGTAAGACTGGTTCTGGAGGAGAAATGAGGAGAGCAGTAACAACTGCAGACCGTCTTAGAGTTGTCTTCCTTGACTTCAGAAAGACACACAGCGGCCATACGCACCTTTCTTCCCCGTGACAAGTAGCATCGACTTTAAGACTAAGTGAAGCATCATGCCAGGAGGGGGGGTTGTGCATGCCTGTAATCCCAGCATTTGGGAGGCAGAGGTAGGAGCATCTCTGTGAGGTCGAGATCAGCTTAGTGAGTTCCAGGACAGTCAGAGCTCCATAGAGAGACCCCGAGTCAAGAACCAACAGCCACAAAAAATGAAGTGTCATGCAGGTACATTGCTTAATGTTTCTTTCTCCTAAAGAGAAACCGTAAGGCTTTTTCTTTTATTTGGTGTAGAGTGGTTGCGTGAGGGTGTGTGTGTGTGTGTGTGTGGGGTGTGTGTGTGTGTGTGTGTGTGTGTGTGTGTGTGGTGTGTATGTGTGCGTGCATGTGTGTATGCAAATGCATGTGGGAGCCAGCGGGTGATTGTTGGCAGTCTTCCTCCTCACTTTCCACCTCCTATTCTGGGGCAGGGTCTCTGCTGGCCGCCTAGTTTGCTTCAGCCCTCTTGTTTCTTCCACCCCAGCACCAAAGTCACAGAGTCTGTTTGCTGCAGCTGGCCCGGGGTGACTAATCCAGTGGCAGTCCCCATGCTGATGTGGCAAGCACTTTCCTGCCTGAGCCATCTCCCGGCTCTGACACTTAAACAAATCCTTATCTGGAATGGACCGCCTCTGCCGGTGGCAGAATTAGTTAGGCTGTGTAGAGCTGCTGATTTCAGGCATTAGGTCACACAGTTCATTGTCATATGTTTTTGCTGGAGCAAGTGATTCCAGCGTGTAGTTTGTCAGTTAATGACAATAGTCAGGCGCGTGGGGGGGGAGTGGCGGGGGCAGAGGAACTTCTTTTTTAACTTAAAAATGATCGGTTGGATCTACATCTACATATGTAAGAGTATGTGTATAAGTGAGTCTGTAATAGAATTAAAGTATACACATGCATACCCAGAAAACATTTCTTAGTGTGAGTTTGTATGTCAGTCTGCCCCCTGGGTCAGAACTCTAATCTTATTTGTAAATCGGTTTTAAAACCTGACCTGCCTGCCTTTCTGTTAATAAGGCTTTGTAGGTGAAGTATTATGTTTAGCAGATAGTTATCAAGAGTCAGCGCTACATTTATTGCTCTTCCAGAACAACAACAGCAACAACAGCAGCAGCAGCAGCAACATCCCCAAAACCAAACCAAACCCAAACCCAACCAACCAACCAACCAACCAACCAACCAACCAACCAACCAACCAACCAACACGAGCAAAAGTCCTGATCACTCGGAGGGACAGTGTTTGAGCAGTTTCGTGTCTTCTAAGGGATTCTTACCAAAAGAGTTATGAAAAGTGATAGCCAAAGTGCCGCCGCTGAGGTCTGAAGCCCAGGTGCATTATTCCATCTCCACAAGAGATTCCACAGCCCCATGCTTAGCATAGCCTCACCCCTGCCCTGCTCCTCTGGCCCGATCCTTGCATTTTCTCTGCTTTGGAGCACAGCTGAGTGAGTGCCTCCTTCTGGGGCTGCTTCAGGTGAGGGGCAGACGTGTGCAAGGATCCTCTTGTTCTGTCATCAGAGTCACGAATTTCAAAAGAAGGTGGTTTCCAGAAGGAGAAGGGCCAGTGCTTCAGGGAGATCCAGAGACATGAGAGTCGAGATAGAGCTTTGGCTTGGCCGAGGGATGGCATGGGGCATACCTGGCGAAGCAGCACCCGTGGATTGTTCTTGCTGGTTCAGACCAGAATAGAAAGATAAGAACTGAACTGGTGTGAGTGAAAGTGTCATCATCAGGAAATGTCACTGGGATAGCTGGAAAGATACCTCAGAGGTTAAGGGTTTGATTCCCAGCACCTCATGGTTGTCTGTAATCCACGTCCAGGGGATCTGACTCCCTTCTGGGCTCTGTAGGGACCAGCGATGCAAGTGGTGCACAGACATACATGGAGGCAAAACAACCCGCCCCCTCAATTAAATTAAATTAAAGGAATGACCCGCTGAAGAGGCACAGGAAAGGGACTAGCTAAGGAACCATAAGGCCAAGAGGAGTGTGTTTCTTAGGATGAGGAGATGCTAGTGTGTGTGTGTGTGTGTGTGTGTGTGTGTGTGTGTGTGTGTGTATTGTTGGAAATTATCCAGAAGAGAGGGCACATGGAAGATAGGGACAAGAGGAGAGCTGCTACTGAGCTGGCAAGACCCGTATGTGTGATGTGTGTGTGTGTGTGTGTGTGTGTGTGTGTGTGTGTGTGTGTGTGTTCATTCAAGCATGAACATGTCCTTTTGAAAGTATCCCCCTTCAGTTTTAGGCTTCAAGTGAATGGACATTAGTTTACAGATTTGGGGGTTCGCTATTTGGAAGTTCTGAAAAGGGGTGGTGCCAAAAATACAGCAGTCCCCTAAAAATAAGGTTTGTGGAGTCCTCTGGATGCAGAACTACGTTTTTAAACGGCTCTGTCCCCTCCCTACAGATTACTTTAAAAATATTTGTAACAGTATCATGGTAACATTCCCTTCCGTGGGGGGGGGGTAGGGCGGGGGAGACACATTTCAATGACCTGTGGTTTTCTTTAATGCCAGAGTTACACAGAGAATAAGCCGTGAGAGGATGAGGTAGAAAAGGACACACAGGGCTGGTGAGAGAGCTCAGCTCCTGGAGGTGCTGGAGCCCTCCCTCTCTGGCTCACGTTCAGTCCCCATTCGATACACAGAGCACTAATAAATACAAGTTTAAAACAAAAAAGAAGGAAGTAGCAAGATGGAAGAGAGAGCCCAGGGGAGCTGACATCAGGTGTGTGTTGTGGGCCGAGTGCCCTAGCAAGCATCAGTTAGCTTACTGTGTTTGTTATAGCTTTGGTGCATAACTAGTGGATGGGGGCTGGTTTTTCTCTTGGGTAGGAACCCCGGCATAGAGATCTAGGGTAGTTTCGTAGGGACAGCATGTATAAGAAGGTACCAGGCTGTTTTCCTGACTGCTGTTAGCCTGTGGTTCTAAAGCAGCTGCAGGAGTTTGGTTGCATGTCTTTACCCAAATCACAAAGCAAGAAGAAAGGAAGAAAAGCAAGAAATGTACCTTTCCCGTGGTGATGCCCAAGCCAGATGCCTGAGGCAGAGTACAGTCCTGTGGCCCTTGTGGCTACCCAGGACCCCAGGATCCTGGGATGTGTAGTCTGTTATTCTGCAGTGAGTCGTGGCTAGTGGAGTAGGGGAAATTGTCTCCTGTATACCTGCTAGGATTTCTCCGTTCTTGTGTGTTGTCCTCACTGTCTTCTCTACTTGATAGATCAGTCTTAACCCTCAGCCCTTGTTCATGCTTCTCATCAGCTTAGCACATTCTCTCAGGTCTTGCATCATCTGTGAGTCCTATGTGTCCTGCCTAAAGTTGACCAATGGCAGTGTCATAGTATTCCCCTGGCTGGCACATGGTAAAGGTGTATTAAAGGTTTCAAGGAAATTCAGGGAGGGAGTTCCAGATAAAGTGAAGAAAACATTGAAACAAATGTGACTGTGGTTTGAGAACAGTTAATTTAATTCCAGATGTGGTGTATCTGGTTTAAAATTGTAAATATGATTCATTTCTACATTAAAGATGTCAAGTGAAATACATAGAGACACTAGTGCATATATTAAAACAACTCCTTTGGATATTAGTGTACTTTTTTGCTTTAGTATTAAAAAAAGTCCTGAAACGTTCAGAAAAAAATTCACATTATTTGGACTGTTCTTTCTGCTTCTGAGTTGTATTCTGAGGTGATACCTGAGGCAACAGAGCAAAGCTGTTCTCTAGGGAGGGAGTTCAGTTGCTGGATCAGGAAGGGAATTGGGTTGCTATAACTACAGCACACAGATGTGCTGTACATATAAATACAGGCGTTTGTGGTGCTTGGAATCCTGGCATTGGTCGTATCAGAGAGTGGCATGAAAGAACAGGACTCCCAGGTTTGTGTGTGTGTGTGTGTGTGTGTGTGTGTGTGTGTGTGTGTGGTTGATGCTGTGCCAACCATTGTCACATGCTTGAGGGTCAGGGACTTGTTCTTGCCCACCCTTGATAGAAATGTGTGATGATTCAGTTTGTCACCGTTGTATTTCTCTTCCAGAAAAGTATTATTGTATTTATGAAGGTCTTAAGATGTGACATCTATCAGTGAAACACTGTATTGATTTTCCCTGTTAAACGTTTGAATCGTGTGTCTGCTACCACTTGAAGAGGGCTTCACAGCTCTGCTTTGTGTCGGTCGCTTTCAGAGGAGTGAGAGAGGAATGGTCAGGTACTGTGTGACCTGTATGAGTTCAAGGTCTGCCTTCAAATGTGTGTGGAGAAACTAATTTTGTTTTTAAGGAAACAGGTACTTTGCATTAGACATTCTAATAGGAAATAGCGTGAATTAAGGATTTTGGTTAATTTCATGAAGTTGGACTATCTTTACTAAAATAATATTTCCAGTTAGTCATATTTCTGGGACAATGTATTTAATTTTATTATGAATTGAAGAGTGTGTGTGTGTGTGTGTGTGTGTGTGTGTAGAATTACACTTGACTGTTAACGGGACTATGATATATGCCCCACTCAATTTTCTAACATACTATAAATTATTTGAAAGCACTAGTTGGAATGAGTAAAATGAAACAATGGCTTAGACAAATAAGTGCTTTTTTATACACAGATTTAAATATCATATCAATTCTTAACGTGCTTAATTACCAATTAGAACTGTACACTCACTATATGAGCACCATTTCCTTAGGTGTTTCTTAATTTTGTTAACACAGTTATGACTATAAGATTTATGTTTTACAACTAAATGTAAAATAGCGGACATGCTATTTAGTGTCCATAAAACCTTTTTAAAATTATACTTTTGTTTTACTAAGACTTCTCTAGAGGAACAGAACTGTTAGAATGAATATCTGTATCTGTCTGTCTGTCTGTCTATCTCCCTATGGGATTTATTAGGGTGCCTTTACAGGCTGTGGTCCAGCTAGTTAACAATGGCTGTCTCCCAATGGAAGGCCCAAGGACCCAGCAGTTGTTCCTTCCTTTTGGTTTGATGTCTCAGCCGATCTTCCATCTATGCTGCTGCCTTCATTGGCTATCTTAATGCCAGTGAAGGAATGGAGCGGCCCGCAGGAGTGAAGGCAAGCAACAGGGAGAGGGCCTTCCTGCTTTTATAGTCTGTTATACTGGCTGCCACCAGGAGGTGTGGCCCAGATTAAAGGTGAATCTTCCCATTTCAGAAGATCTGAATTAAAAGTGGGTCTTCTCACTTCAAGTGATTTAAGAAAAAAATCCCTCACAGATGTGCCAAGCCACTCAGATTTTAATTAATTCTGGATGTAGTCAACTTAACAACCAACAGTAGCTGTTACAGCTTTTATCTTAAGATTTTGAGTCAGGTATTTTGGGATAAATTTTATTTTTTACCTTATTTATAGCTATAAACTACTGAGGTTATTAATGTGTAATTTAATTTAGATAATATTTATTTACTTATGCATTCATTTATTTGTGCATTTTGAGATAGGGTTTCATTAGGTAGCCCTGGCTAGCCTGGAACTCACTACATAGACTAGGCTGGACTTGAATTCAGAGTTCCTTCTTCCTCTGCTTCTGCCTCTTGAGTGCTGGGATTAAAGGCATGTACCACTTCACCCAGCCCAGCATTAGTGTACTTTTAAAACATTTTAGCTAATTTAAAAATGAGAGCAATGGTCAAATTTCAAATTCTGTAAAACATTTTCCTTTGTTTTGTTGTACTATGTATGGCTTATAAAGATGAGCTTATGATAAAGATAAAAAGTATTTAAATGAATTTGGTTTACAAATAGGAAAATATCAGATTAAGATTATTCCATTTCAATAGATAAGATCTCCTGGGTAAACTGGGAGATGGGATAAATGGGAGGGGATGGGGGAGGGGAACATGATGGATCAGGATGGCTGAGTCGGGGGTGGGGGGGTAGGGGGGATGGAGAGGGAGAGCAATGAAAGAAATCTTGATAGAGGGAGCCATTGTGGGATTAGGGAGAAACCTGCTACAGAAGTCTCCAGGAACCCACAAGGATGACTCCAGCTAAGACTCCTAGCAATAGTGGAGAGGGTTCCTGAGCTTACCTTCTTCCCCTGTAATCAGGTTGGTGACTACCCTAATCATCATCATAGAACCTTCATCTAGTAACTGATAGAAGCAGATGCAGAGATCCACAGCTAAGCACTGGCCTGAGCTCCTGGAGTCCAGTTGAAGAGAGGGAGGAGGGATTATATGAGCAAGGGGGGAGGGTCAAAATCAAGATGGGAAACCCACAGAGACAGCTGACCTGAGCTAGTGGGAGCTCATGGACTCTGGACTGGCAGCTGGGGAGCCTGCATGAGACTGAACTAGGCCCTCTCAATATGGTAACAGTTGTGTGGCTTGATGTGTTTGTGGGTCCCCTGGCAGTGGGACCAGGATTTATCCTTGGTGCATGAACTGGCTTTTGTTGAAGCCTATTCCCTCTGGTGGGATACCTTACTCAGCCTTGATGCAGGGGGCTGCGGTTTGGGCCTGCCTAAACTTGGTATGCCAGACTTTGTTGTCTCCCCAAGGGAGGCCTTACCTTCTCTGAGTGGGTGGCAGGTGGGGTGGGGGAGATGTTGCGGCAGCAGGGGAGGGGGAGTGGGTGAAGGGGAGGGAAGGGGAACTGTGTCCAGTATGTAAAATGAAAAAAAAAATTAAATACAAAAAGAAAGATTATTCCATTTCATTACTCTAAGTTAACTATATATCTCAGTGTTGAATGGGAAATGATAAATATGAAAATTGTGTGTTTTCTTGTCACAGTGGTATAGATACTTCTAAAGAAACAATTTGCTATAATTTAGAATTTCAGTTATTTCAATTTTCTATATTGTTGCCTGATTATGAGTTTAACTAATGTAATCTTTGGAATCTCAGCCTTAAGAGTTATTGTGAAAAAGGTATTTCAGGTTTCTTACCAGACCTTAGCTTGTGTAAGTTAATGTGTGTGTGAAAGCTTCCTTGTGTCTAAAGCAGATTTTTCATCGAATACTGAAGTAATCATAGGCCTGAGACATTACAGAGAAGAGCTATGTGCTGACCACTCAGAACCACCAGTATGAGCTTTTGAAGAATGCCTGAGGGCCATTACGTCACTGGCGTGAGAGGGTCTCTGGGAGGTTGGGTGTAGTTGGTAGGAGATAGCATTCCTACATCAGGGTGTGCTGTAGTGATGGTTCCAGCTGGCATTCTTGGAGGATCAAGGTTGATGGGCCACGTGGCAGAGTAACTTGCTAGATGCCAAGTGATGGCATTGGACGGTGGTTCAGTGGTAACAGACAAGGGGGGACTTAGAGACGGTCCTGACACTTTTAGCTTGGTTGTCTGTAGATGAATGGTGCCTTTGACAGCTCTAACCACATAGCGAAGAAGTGAGGTGGGTGAAATGAGCGTGGTTTCTTTTAGGTATATTGAGTCACATATGGTGGCAAACAGAAGAACTGAGGGCATGGGTAGAGCAGCTTGGTCACTGGTTCACTTGAAGGTAGATAGAGGGAGGTTTAGGTAAACAGAGACAGCAGAGGGAGAAAGGGATTGGTATAGTTCTGTCTAAAGGCACCAGGACACATTTTGACAACTTTAAAATCACGCCTTCCAGTCCACCCCAGGCCAGAATTACCTCCCTACCTATCTTAACAGGCCGTGCAGCATATTGCCAATGCCAACACCAATGCCAAATTTCCTGGAGCTCATTGAATTTCATAAATGAGGGAGTACGGATCTCCCACAAAGTATTAATTTATAAATAATAGTTTGATGGCTTCTGCTTCTGTCTTCTGTGAATGTTCATGAATATGTGTCTGTGTGGACAGTGTGTTTTTATTACCTCTGGGTGCTTTGGGATGGAATTGCTGTGTTACGTGCTGTTTGTTGAACTATATCGTGAACCACCACGCTGTTTTCCACAGTGGTTGTCACTGTTTGCATCCGTAATGGCCATTGAGATGTCTGGTTCCTTCATGTTGTCTCTGGTACTGTGCTGTGACATTTTATATCACCCATTCTAATAGCTAATTTTTTTCCCGTTGTGGTGGTTTTGTTTTGTGCTGGGCTTGTACATGTCAGGCAAGTGGTCCACTAGTGAGCTGGGATGACACTTGACTGAATTTTTTTCCATGTGTTATTGGCCACTCTTGTTTCTTCTTTGGTGAAATTAATTAAAAAATTTAAAATAAAAAAAATGGATATTTATTTTGGTTTGTAAGCATTTTGTGTATTCTGGATACAATTCTTTTGTTAAATATATTTAGAATATTATTAATATTAAATATGTTTAGAAAAAGTTGCCTCGGGGTTGGGGATTTAACTCAGTCGTAGAGTGCTTGCCTAGCAAGCACAGGGCCCTGGGTTCGGTCCTCAGCTCCGGGGGGGGGGGGGGGGGGGGAAGGAAAAGTTGCTTCAATCATTGGCCTATTGACCTGCATTCTTCTTATTCTAAAGCCAAGGCTTTAAATTAAAAATATGTATATATTTACTTACATACGTGTGTGTGTGTGTGTGTGTGTGTGTACATACACAAAGGCACAGGGGAGTTAAAGGACAGCCTGTGGGAATCAGTTCTTATCTTCCACTATGTGGGACCCAGGGATTGAACTCAGGTCCTTGGGTTCGGTGGTAAACATCTTTATCTCTGGCCATATTGCTGGCTCTAAACTGGAAGCTTTTAATTTTTATTGAGATCTATTTTCATCAGAAATCTCATTTGTATTTTGTACTTTGGTGTCCTGTTTATGACATCTTAACCTGACGTCATAGTTTTCTTAGGCTTTTTTTTATTTCCTAAAAATTTAATATTAGCAACTTTTCCACTAGTATCTGAGATTCATTTTGAGTTAATTTTTCTGAGTGGTTTGAAGCTTCTTATTTTTGCCTGTGGAATGCAATCATTTCAGAAAAATTCATTAAAAGACTATTTACAATCTTTTCATGTATTAATGCGTGTGTGGGTGTGCATGTGTAAGTCAGAAAGACGACTTTGTTGAGTCGATTTTTCTCCTTCTACCTTTATGAGGGTTCTGGGCATAGAACTCGGGTCGCCAGACTTGTGTGGCTCCTGTCTGAGCATCTTGCCTGCCCCAAAGGAATATTTCTTAATTTATTGAATTATCTTAACATGTTTTTAAAAAACCACTGAATTAATTATAAAACATTTACATAAAATGTTTAACTAAAATAAAAACAAAAAAAACGAAAACCATTTAATCAAATCTTAGGTCCTTCTGTGTGTGTGTCCGCGTTTGTGTACTTAATGGCACATTTGTGGTAAACACCAGTTTTGGTTTTTGTCAGAATCATTTTTTGGCTCTGTCTTCCCATAAAGATTTAAATCAGCTTATCAAGAATGATGGTTAGGATCTGATTGGATTACCTGGACTGATGTCAAACACCAGCTCTCCAGACCATGAGCAGCGTGGTATATCTTTTTATTTCAGCCTTTAGAAATTTCCTTTCAAATATAGTTTGTGCATACTCATATTACTCTTAATCCTAAACTTTTTAGTGATAAATCACAGGATCTTATCACTTCAGTCTCTAGGAGAAACTCTGAAATGGATAAAACAGTATCAGCAGTGTTGCCTTTTGGTAAAATTGGAACAGTCAGTTTGCTCATACCACAAGTATGTGATTCATGAGAAAAACCCTTACTTCCCTCAGCTGAGTTAAACAAATCGGCATTTAATTACACGCCAGCTTTGTAGTAAATTGTGTGTGTGTGTGTGTGTGGATGTTCTTTTCCTTGTTTCAAACAGGTTTTGTTTAGGTCCTGTCTTACAAGGACACCAAGACATTTTACCTCGTGAAATGTGCTAGATTTGCTAGGTGGCTGTGATTTGATGATGCCTTTCATGTAAATGTGTTTCAAGACTGAGATATTTGGTTTTCATTCCTGAAATGATACTAGGTTCTTACTGTTTTACGGTCAGTCTGAGGCATCCATTGCCTCAACTGCCCCTTTTAATGGATGAATTACATAGTTCATAATGTATTTTCCCGTTTGTTTGTTTCTTCAGGGAATTTTATAAAAAATCAGTTTGTAGATAGATATTGGAGCTGAGCTGCCTTCTCTGCTCGACTCAATGTGCCCAGCTTTGCACAGTGAAGTGCTGAGCGGTAAAAAGCCATTTTGGTTACAGCCCGTGTCTCCATGCTGAGGGCAGAGTCTGCTATGGACCATAACTTTTCAAGAACCAGTCGACTGACGCCTGTGCCAAAGCACAGCGATCAGCAGAGACCTGTTTGTGCCACTGTGTAGAGGGATAGCAGCAGATCAATTTAGCTGAGCTGTCTGTCGGTAGCAGATCGGTCACGAGGACATAAACACTACCAAAGTGTAGCCCTCATACCACTGTCCCAGGCTGGTTTAGGTTGTGGCAAGAGAGAAATCTGCTCTGTGCAGCCCAGTACAGCTGAGGTAAGAACATCTTTATCTCTGGAAGGGGGAGAGCAAGAGCCAAGCGGCCTCCTCCTCCTCCAGCTCTGTCCATCTGTGATGATGTAAATGTATGCCAGTCTTTACTACACTAATCCCTCAGGCTGGTGTACAATTCAGCTTCCTTTTGGTGGAGATCAAGCAGTTCTTAGCACTGCTTTAGTATATGTTAATAACAGAAATTGCAGCTGCAAGCGCGCGCATGTTAGCATTTGACCTTGAAGACTCAGAGGAGAGCAGACACTGCCGATTTCCATACTTGTCCTTGATTTACAAGAGCAGATAATGAATTAATAGAAATTGATAAAGAGTGTCTGTCAGGCAGCTGCTGAGGTCATGAGACTGGTATGCGGAAAGAGTGCCCATACAACGTGCGTAATACATAATGCAGCCCCGAGAGGTGGGTGGGTCATGGAAGCAGGAAGCGAGCCTAAGAAGGAATGTTGGCTCAGCTAGAGCCACAAGCCGGGAGCACATAGGCTCACCAGCAGCTAACAGGGAAATGGGAGCGCTTGCTGCCGCCGCCGCCGAGATGGCTCCCCTAGACGGTGGCAGCACTCTTGCTGTCCTGGGGCTTCAAAGACATTGAAGACAGTGCAGGTTGGCTTTTTAGAAATTCAAATGTTCATATTGCAAATACCAAATGCTTAATACTTCTTCTTAAGTAGCTGAGACTACTGAGGGACTGACCAGAGGGTGGGACAGTAGGTGGAGCACAGTCAAAAGCCCTTCCTTGTTATTTTTATATGTGCTGGTTTTGTAAGTCAAGGTGACGTGCTGGGCTGCCCTGTGCAGAGGAGCAGCGCTCTGCCATTGAGTGCTTGGTAGCGGTGGAGTGCTTCTAAACTAGCCATGGAAGGTTTCTAGGGTGCCGCAATGGGTGTCTAGTTTCCAAAGACTTAGGGGATCTTAGCCACTTAGTCCGTTGTCTTGACACAGTTTGTAATTCAGACACACACACACACACACACACCTGCATGCATGCATGCACACATGCACACACGCTTTGTATGTTACTTGATGTGTGATTTCATTTTTAAGTGCCTGCTAATTTCTGAGTGAAGCAAAACATGAAAACGATAAAGTGTATTTTTATGACAAGCTTTTCAACTACTTTGCTGAGTTTTCTTGTGACGTTGCGGATGAAATTAATGGCTTCACCAGTTGCTCAAGGGCTGACTACTTGCCACCGTACTTTGTACAGACAGTGGGCTGTAACTTTCTTTTCCCCCCAAAGCCATCAATAGAGAAGTTGATTTTGGTTTAGGAACATCAGTTGATTATTTACCTTTTAGTCAGTTACTTGGATTTTTAAGGAGAATAATGAAATTCAGTAACTACCACTTTCTAGAAATGAAGAGATTGAAAAAAGGTCTGTGTTGTAGTTGGACATTTGTAATCACTGGGCGAATGTGGTTTGCCTTTCAGTCTCTGTTCACCACTGTGCTGTGATCTCCCGGTCATATACCCTGACATGAGTAAGTTTACATTCCGATGCAGAACTTGCATTCCGCCCAGCAGTTCTGACGCACACAAGAATGCGGAGGCCCGTACACAGGGCAAGGTTAGGGACACTGACAGAGGCGGCTTCTGTACCCAGCTGCTGCCTTTTTCAGGTCACTCACGCTATTAGAAAGTGCTCTTGACTCAAGTTGGGAGAAAATGTGCTGACAGAAACCTAGGCTTGGCTGGCCTTAACAGCTTATGCGGCCGCCTGTCCTGAGCTTCGTTGCCTATGCGAGTTTACACAAACTAGGTAAGACGGACTTTCTCAAGCGTGTGTGCTTTTCTGGTTATGAACTTGAGGGACTAGATCTAGCAGGCGATTACAGATAGTAATTTTTGGTTGCCTGTTTTGGATGCTAGAATGTCATGTCATTTGCACCTGTAAAAACATTTCCCTTAGTTTATTTTGAAGAACTGAGTTAATTTTTTAATTTTTAAATGGTTCTGTGCAAAACATTCAAATGGGATGAAACTGTGGACCGCTCTACTGTGTGCTGATCTGCAGGTGGCCTTTCTATTGATTGATGACCGATGGGGGCTTACATGTTTTTATTTTCATAAAGAAGAGAGAGCCAGCAGTTTGACAAATATGGACCTGTGTGGCTTTTAGCTTTCATCTTGTGGCTGTTTAATATTAAAGATGATAAGGATGTTCTGCAATTACATTGAGGTGAAGAGTTGGAAGCAAAGTCGGGCAGTGTATTTACACAGAACAACTTAGAAGGCTTTAAAACAGGTTACAGTGATGTCACGAGCATTCTTTAAACACGCACCATACTTTTTCCACCTTGGCATCCCTCTTCAGCTTCATAACAGCTTGTCAAAAGCCAGTGTCTAGGGTGTAAAAGGGCCAACAGGTGTTTGAATGTTAAAGCCAAGGCTTATCAGCAACTTGAGTGGCCATGTGTGCGTGCTCTGGTATACACACACACACACACACACACACAAACACACACACACACACACACACACACACACATATACACACTGATTTTTTTTGTTTGTTTTATGCATAGGTACACATAAAAACTGACAACTGGGATGGCTTTTAAAGTATTTTAATAAAAATTTAAACAAAACAACCCTATATCTTTAAAATTTAAAGCAGCAGCAGACGACCTCAGGGCAGGTTAGAGTCCCAGCAGTGGCTGCCGGAGGACACTTGGTTTGTATGGACTTGACATTCAGATCTTTGGGTGTTTTCATCTGACCTAAGGCTCTTACTGCACTATGTGATTTTGCTGAATTTGAATTGCTCTGTCAATTGCAAATGCTGAGTGGTCTTTTCCCGCTCAGCTGGCTGGTAAGTGGGGCTGGCCATTGAGATCTGTCTCTCTTTGAAAGCCAGCTCTGCCTGTCATTGGGCTGCAGCTCTCTGAATACTCATCTTCTTCCGTTGACTGTTAAATACCTAATAAATAGTGGCTATATTCTGGGAACATATTGTGAATTCTTATGTTTAAAGGGCTTATGTTGGCAATACCAATTTGTGTTACATGTCCAGTGAAGGCACTAAGAGGAGTGGGTATCAAAATACTGTACATGTAAGAAATAACATGGGAGTCTTACGCATTGGCCATGGAAAAGGAAAAATGGGATTATGTTGAGTTAAAGAAAACATAGGTACAATTGATTGCTCCGAATAGCCATTGAGTATTTGTTCTACGTGTTTCCCTATTTGTCCCCGCTTCTTACGGTCACGGGTGCTGTCACTTCAGCACGATATGAGCAGTGGGAAGCGGTTGCTCAGTGCTTCTCAGTAGCGTGGTCCTGCCTCAAGCAACGGAGATGTTTTGCTGGGGAATGGGGTAAATAGACAGGACTTGAAGTGGTAGGCAGGTACTCTGCCATCCCCAGACCTTAGTTGTTTCTCCGAGTTCTTGCTGTTTCTTTCTCAAGCCCTGAGTGTAAAGAAATCCAAAGCCACTGAAACAGACAAGCCAACTGCGAGGCTTGCTGCTGTCTCCTTGCTCGGTCCTCAGTGACCTCCCACTTTCTTTCTCTGTGAACTTCCCTATTCTAGGTAATTCCTCTAAGTGGACTTCTGTGACGTGTGAGTTTCTGTGACTGGCTTGTTGTCCCATGTGTGAGATTTTCAAGGTTCATTCACTTTATGTCACGTGTCAGTTCTTCAGTCCTCTCCATGGCTGAGTAATCCTCCATTGTGAGCTGCGCGTGGTGTTACACAGTTGTGTTCCCAACACTTTGGAGGCTGAAGGCAGGAGGATCGTGAGTTGGAAGCCAGCCTGGGCTGTGGAGCTAGACTGTTACCACCGACCCCTTGAAGTCTATTTTATTTATTATGTATATAATAGTGTTCATTTGGATAGTAGAGTTGTTTCCACATGTGCTCATTGTGAATTATGTTGCAGTGAGCTCCGCTGTACAGATAGTGGGAGTCCCTGACTCCTCTTCCCTAGCATCGAGACTGTAGACATCACTGCCACAGCCTCAGAATTTTATGAGACTGTCTCTAGGGATCCCAATTCAGATCCTGACACTTCCAATTGGGATTTATCCAACTGAACTATCTCTGTAGCCCAGCTGGCTGTTGGATAAAAAAGACAAATGCCTTGCTTTGATATATTTTGAGGGTGCTAGCCCCTCTCCTTTAGCATGTTTGAGAAATTAACCTGGTGGAGAATGGTTTCTCCTATTAACCACTTTGTGATGATGTCTACAGGATGTGGATGTGAGTCTTATGCCTACAGAGTTTGTCAGGCTCACCTGCATCTCATATCCCACAGACTCTCCTGGGCATATTTTATATAGTGTGAACTTTGCATCCCAAAGCAACAGGGTTTGTGCAACTCAAAGCCCTGAAGTTCTGGAAACTAAGCACTAGTTGGTAAGAGGGTTTGCAGTGTAGAATAGGATGTGGAGGCATTGATGCAAGAACTGTACATACCAGAAATGATACGTAGTTTGCTAATGTTAAAGGTGGGGATCCATCTTCACTTGCTGAAGTTTGTGAATAATTTTGTGGTAATATGTTTTGATTTTTCTTATCAAGTATTATAGGGCCATTGGTATGTACTACAAATATTTATGATTTCTTTACTGTGCTACATTTTCAAAAGAAGCAGCCATGTTTATAAAATTGTCTAGGCCTGAAATGGAATAAAATATGACAACTGATAGTCTCACAGGGGCTTGCTTATTTATTTTGAGGCGTTGGCAGTCAGACCTGGGAGTTGCTCCTGCTAATTACACATACCACACTGAGCTGCACAGCAGCCCCTTTCATTCACTTTTAGATTTTAATGTCATGTTACTTAGTAACAAACCTTAAATATACAATATACGTTTTTACTTAGTCATGTAGTAGGATTAAAGTGATGATATTGGTAAGCCTGTTGTGTATTTTAATAATATATCAAAATTATTTTTCACAGTGTTGAATACCATGAAGCCCTGAGGCTGACAACTGGAATCACTTTATTCTTGGAGAGACTGTGTCTCTAAGACAGTCCCAGAACTCTCAAATTATGGCTAGTCTCAACTAGTCAGCTTGCTCTAGGGATCCTCTGACCTGGCTTTCACCAGCACACCCACGCAGCCTGTGCAGTGGGTTCTGGGATTTGAACTGTAGTCCTCTTGCTTGCATAACAAATACTTTAACCACTAAGCCATCTCTCCAACTCATTGGCAGAATTTTTCTACTTCAGAAGACACACTACAATGTGTATGTGTGAGTGTGTCTAAATGTATGTTCAGGTGTTTTAAAAAGTATTTTTCAATGATGTTACCTGTGATTCTGGTTTTGATCTTCCACAAAACAAGTTTGAAGCCCAGAAGAACATAACTGATGACCCTACTCTGACCGGTGATCTCATGTAAATGAGTAAAATCAACAGATGGAAGTGGTCAGAGTGACTAGTGATCACATAGAATGCTTTCCTGTTTTCTTCTTCATTTTCATAGCTTGGTTCCTAGTATATGAAACATTATATGTCATGGTGTAAGGGCCTTATAAAAGGAACAAGGATTTCCACAGAAATAGCTCAGAATGCCTAATCAACCTGAGGGACGGGGAAGTGTTTAGTTAAAATTAGTTATTGGGAAGATTTTTTTTTTCCCCCTAAAAGATGTTGTGGTGTGTGTGCTGTGGGCTTTCATTGTGTCATAGAGAAGAACAGATGTTTACCATTTGCATGAAAGTTGGAGAACTGGAGATTATCATGTTAAGTGAAATAAACCAGTCTCAGATAGACAGATGCCCCATATTTTCTCTCAGATGCAGAATCTATATTAAAAGTACAAAACACAAGAAAGGGGACAAGAGAGGCAGATAGAGGGATTGGGGACTGGACAAGGGTATGAGGAGGACAGACAGATAAAAGTGCACATGTATGTGTGGAGGTGTGGAGTGAAGCCTAGTTTTGGGCTTGTTTGTTTTTTGTTTTGTTTTTATAGTTACTGTGTGTACTAAGCAAACTAAATGGAAAGATTATTAAAACACATACATGTAACATGGTGAACTCTATATTCAATCTACATTGAAGCTTTTAAAATTGTTTTTAGAAGGAAAGGAGAGTTTTTGGAGTAGTGAGTGGGTAGAGACAGGCAGTTAGTTCATGGATGGAGAAGGCAGGTCCGAATCACCTTGGTACACCGGAGTCCTAGTTTGTAAAGAGACTATCAGAAAAACAAAACAAAGCAGTCTTCTCCGGGTTAAAGGGGAGTTCACAGGGATGGGGTAGAGGAGCCCGTTCGAGTTCCCTAGGGGAGAGCTTTCCAGGAGATAGTTCTTGAACACGTCTGCGCACACCACTCTGTACTCACAAAGAGGAATCCTATGTTGGCATCTTTTTATTAAAACACTTAGAATAAATTGATCAGGAAAATTAGAAAAGAAATACATTCCCATGTAAAAGTAACATTGAGTCCGAGCATGTTAACTTAGAAAAAGGGATTGACTGTAACACATACTTTGTAAACATTTTTGTAGTTCACAATTAGGCCATTTCTGTCTGTATTGAAATATTCCAAAACTACCTCATTAGAACGATTTTAAACAGTCCATCACAAACCATGTTTTTGTCAATTCTTCTTTACTTACATGATCAACTTGAAAACAAATTTCCAGAAAACGTAATTGAAATTTAGGAAATTAAATTATTTTGTTTTGTATAGTAGTGACTAAAGACGTCTTTAGTGTGTAGTTTTTGCAGTTAAAAATGTTCTGTAGTTGGAGGTTAGCTTGAATTCCTAATTCATATTTCTTGGTCCCTGAGTCTTGTGTTTTTATCCCTTTCCAGTTTTGGCAAGCGTTCTGCAGGAAGCTTTAGGCGTGGCTGTGAGTGCATTGTGTTAGAGCCTTCTGAAATGATTGTGGTAAGAATCTCTCTCTTCCAGAACCTTTTATTTTCCTGAAGTCTTTTTTATAGAAAATAAGAGCTCTTTCACAAACTACTTTTTCATTATAAAGTATTTTATTTTGATAACAGGTTTGCTTAATAATTACGATTTTGAGTTCATATTTGTAATTATTTACAAAACTCAACAGAAGATGGAATATTGACAAGAGACAGCGTTTGGTGTTTGAACTTTATAATTCAGTCGGTGGTTATGTCTTTTAAATGAAATTTGGGGGACCCTGGGACTGCAGAAGTTTAGCTCTGAGTGGCCTTTGCATTGAACAAGTTCCTTTAAGTGAATCCCATTGATGTGTATTCAAGGAATAGTTAACATAAGGTGATCCTGGAATTCCTTTAATTGGAAGAAAATTAGAGAACCACTGTGTGGATTTAAAGCCCCCCACACCCCTGTCTCACAGTAGTGTGATTTAAGATACATTAAGATAAGGCATTGTATGGAATGGTAAAAATGATTTTAAAAACATAATTGTTTTCAGTAAAGCATTAAAGAAAAACCATCTGTGGTACTTCTTCCTTACCGCATAAAAATGATTTTAGGACAGGATATTAGGCACTCTTTTAAAAGTAACAAAAGCAAAGACAGGGGTGGGGTGGTAAGGTACCCAGCCCTGACTACCTTCCTTCAGGATGTCTTGCATCCCCCATCTGTCTTCCGATCCAGGAAGGAAACTTGTAAAGTAAGTGGTGGCCCACTAGTGGTAATGGTGGAACTTTCTTGATCACATTTGATTAAATGTTTGAAGGACAACTCTAGGCCGATTTTTTTCAGAGACTTTGGATTTTCCCCATGATGTCGGAGAGGAATTTTGTCAGCAATAAGAACTTCCTCTCGAAACCTAATAAGAAGTGGGGGCCAAATCTCAGAAAGTGAGGAAATGGGATGGTGGGGGTAAAAATTTAGGATTATGATAAGTGTAGACAGAAAATAGAGCTTTCCAACATTTTAATTGAGATTTTTTTTGCTCCCATTAATGTTGTTTTTGGATTTTGCAGAACTTTCTGGGTTTTTTTTTTTTTTTTTTTTTTTTGAAGTTCCTGGAGTTTTCTACTTTGGTGGTAGTAAAGGAACTAGTGAGTTTTTTTTTTTTTTTTCCTGTGAGGGGAGTCCACACATGCCTCTGTGTGAGTAGTCCTGAGGAATATAGTTGATGAATAAACTGATTTCACTTGTTAGTGCATTCACTAGAATTTCTTAAATGTTTAGAAGGAGGACTTTTTTTTTTTTTTTTTTTTTTTAAAGCAATACCACATAAGCAAAAAAGAAGCTGAGGCTATGCTCGTAAGCCGGAAGAGGAACCTTGATTTCCTAGAGCAGTTCTGCTGGCTGTGCTGACTGAATCATTCAGGGTTACAGGGGACTTTTACAGATTTTCTCAAATGCATCAGATTGTGTGTGTGTGTGTGTGTGTGTGTGTGTGTGTGTATGTACTGAAGTTACGACAAGCAGTAGCTGCATTCATAAAGTGTAGCCACATATCCCATGACCACTTTGACTCACAAGTCCGCACAACGACGACTACTGAAGTGTCTTCCCCCGAAACTACAGGGAATTTGAGAGTAACCCAGATTGTCCTAAGTGGAACTGAGAATGCCTCTTCACAGAAGAGTAACTGAAAGCCAGCCAGCTTCAGAGAGGTGCAGACTCCTTTAAAGTTTGTCTAGAGATGTCTGCAAAAATGAATGAATGTAGACTGCTTGTAAGTTTATTTTTTGCATCTAGTGTTAACGTGCGGTGTCCTGATTGGAGCAGTGAAATATCTCTGGGGTTTTATTTCAGGTGGACTATATGGATGAAAATGAAGAATATTTCCAGCGTCAAGCCTCCCACAGACAGTCTCGAAGAAGATTTAGGAAAATCAACCAGAAAGGCGAAAGACAAACAATTATTGACACAGTGGACCCTTACCCAGTGGGCAAGCCCCCTTTACCCAGAGGCTACCATACGGTAAGTCACAAAGAATCGTTACTTGTAATTTCCTTAGTGGTAGGGGTGTATAAAAAGATGGCTAACATGTCCAGTTTGACTATTTTTGCATTATTTACTTATTCAGTTATTTATTCTGAGAGACTGGTCTCCCTGCGTAGCCTTGGCTGGCCTGGAATCCACTGTGTGTAGACCAGGCTGGCCTGGAACTCATCGAGCTCCACCTGCTCTTTTTTTTTTTTTACCCCCTCTCTTGAGTTTTGCCTTTTCTTCTTCTGGTGGAAACAAACACCATCTCATCTAAGTAGATTTCAGAAAGTATTGAAACAAGACATGGAGAGACACTGCTTAACTCTTTCATTCCTTAAACTCTTCTCTGAGACAAGCATGTACATTTGAATTGGTAGTTTGTAAGTTTTCTTCCCTTAAGAAGTTAGTTTCTTGCTAGCACCCCTCTCACGATCCGTATCATATTTGCTTTTATTTAAAAAGTAGATATGTGTAAAGCTTTCATACTACTTTGGTGGGTCTTTACTCTATTGTGAGACTATTGCCTCAGCTTTATTCAGTGCAGAAAACTGAGATGAAATGACTTTAAAAAAAATCCCAATGAGAAGATGTTCTGCAGTCTTTCTGCTAACCAGGTTTAAAGATCCTCTCAAATGCCAGGACCTACTTGATTGTCACTTATTTCATAGATATTTGATAAGTGAACACTTTCTTTTCACATTTGAATAAACCAAGACATGGATTGTGGGTGCTTTATATAAACTTCTACAGTCAGTTTAGAGCTTCGTTTTTCTTTCCTTTGTTTTCAAAACGGAAGGACCCTGAATTCTTATGCTAATGTCATAATGGAGAAAGTGGTTTAACTGTGCATGTGATAACAGAATGTGGCCATTATATGAAATTAGTCTATAACTTGGTAACTATTTTACGCTTCTCAGTTTTTCTTTCTGCAGATAAGCACAGTGGGAAATGTATATAGACTAGACCAAATTTACTCAGTGTTTAGTGACTTTAGGTTGAACATCTTTTATGCTTGTTCACACACTTATTTCTTAGAGAGATCGTGGTATTTAAATCTTTAACAGGGTTTTGAACACCATTCCATGCATGCACTATTTCAGTATACCATGGAGAATCATTTACTTGAGCTCTCGGTGAAGAACTGAGTTTTGTTTCCGACAGAGGCAGTTCCGTTTGTCTGTTGGAGAGACTTGAGTATCAGAAAGAAGAGAAGGGCTTAAAGAAGCTGGGCATGGTGGTGCCTGCCTGTTATTGTAGCGCTGGGAAGGAGCCAGAGGCAGGAGGATCACTGCAGGCTGGAGGCCCACCTGTTTGTTCTACATAGCAAATTCCAGGCCAGCCAGGGTTCAGACCAAGACCTTGAGTAAAAAAATAAAAAGGAAGGCTGAGGGAGGGTAGGAAGTCGCAAATGGTTTTCTCAAACTTGTTTTCACCCTCAGAAAGGCAGGCAAGTACAGACTTCCCTGTTCAGTGTTAACGTTGATTGGATTAACCTGATGGGCATGTGTGGGGCACTCAAGTTGGAGGGTCATATCATAGCCATTTCTCTTGTCTGCCCTGTCTTGTCTTTTATAGAATATTTCCTTCCCCTTCCATACATCATTCCCCTTTCTTGGTCTGTTTTTTTAAAATTTATTTATGTATTTATTATGTATATAGTGCCCTGCCCATCTACTTATTTATTTATTTATTTGTTTGTTTGTTTATTTATTTATTGTGTATGCAGTGTTCTGCTGGCATACAAGAAGAGGGCACCATATCTTATTATAGATGGTTGTGAGCCACCATGTGGTTGCTGGGAATTGAACTCATGACCTTTGGAAGAGCAAGCCAGTGCTCTTAACCTCTGAGCCATCTCTCCAGCGCCTGTCTTGGTCTGTTTTTTAAAATGTAGTTTTTTTGTGTTGTTGTGAGATTTTTTTTTTAAAAGTATTTTTTTAAAACAGTATATTATCTGGTCATACTTTTAGAAACAATTCAATGTTAAAATAAAAATTTTTATCAATAATTTATTTACTAATATGTGACTAATTGGTATAAATTTTAACTAAATGAATTAAGATTGGCAATATCATGGTTATAATTCAAAATACTAGGTCTTTTTTGAAGATAAGTTAAATATATATATATGTGTACACACACACACACACACACACACACACACACACACACACACACACACACACAATTTATTTGACCTAAACAGGTTTTAACAATGAAAACAAGATGTATTTTATATATTTGATAGACACTATAAAAAAAGACTTAGATGGAAACTATTATTCTTCATTTGTTGTGAGTCATATTGTTCATAACAAGATCTCTGTCTTGGAAAGAAGTTGACTAGTATAGTGGGCCTAGGGTGGAAAGCTGGTCTCAGAGAGTTGGGTTGCATGATTGTCCTTGGGATGAATCACAATAACTTTGCAGTGCATGGCTAAAGAACACATCACAGTACATACAGCCGATCTTATACTATCATTCTACACTGATATAAACATGATCTTCATTTGGGCCGATGCCGTGTGTAGCATGTCTGACAATGTTCCTCTTTTCCTTTCCTCCTTTATGGCACTCATTACATTCTGGCTCAAAGGAATGCACTAAATCCCAGGTATTGTAATCCGTGTGGTTTCTTAATACTAACCTAAGTTCGTGTGTGAGTTTGCAATGTTACTAATGAATTGTAGTGCTGATGTCGTTCACTCGGATTTGTCCTGCTGTGTTTCGCCCTGTTGGAGTGAAACTTGTGCACACCTTAGGAGTGCTGGTTTAGGTGGAGGTAGCACGGGAGGCTTCATTTGGGCTATCTGCAGATGGGCTGGTCTGTACCTGAAGAATACACGTGCAGTTTTAATTATTTTTAAAAATGAATGGAGCACTGTTATTCATTAACTTGTTTTGCAAATAAGAAAAAGACAGACATTGGAATTGCCTTGACTTTTTTTATTTTGTGGAAAAGCTCATGGGAAATTCCTTAGAAACTTATATTTGAATCGTTCTAGAGATGAAAAAGCAAGTTTAGAAATCCCAGTATATGAGAGCATTTGGGGAATATACTGGGGAAATTTCAGTTACATTCAGAAGCAAAAACAGGCATAGTTAAAAAAAAAATGGAGCTTCAAATCTCTTACTGTGTTTTCTTATTTGCACCTTAATTTTAACCAGATTTCATGCTTTGGTTTGCCTACATTTTAATTAAGAGGTCTAGCATACCCTATCTTGTTCCTTAACGCCTGCAATAACTAATCTGTGATTTTCAGAATTGGTCTTTTGAAGTTGTGGGTTCTGTTTGGCTCTCTAGAAGATGGTTGAGTAACAGAATCGTTTATGGCTGTGTTACTGTTCAGGAGCAAGGTCATGACTAATGAATTGCATTTCTATTGAGAGAATCTGTCATTAATATTTTTGGGTATTGTGGTAGCCTTGCTTCAAATGACAGACTATTTATATACACTTTAAAATTAAATGAAACAGTTCCTTTATATTCTGTACAAGAGGCTTCATGTTTGTATTCCACAAGTGACATGGCTGGTATAGATAGTGTTGCTTAGGAACACTGCTAATTGTATGTGGTTCGCTGGTGGTGTGGTGTGTGTGTACACGTGAACATAGGTGCATGGGTGGGTGTGTGCAAGTGTATGGAGCCCAGTGGGATAGTCTGTGTGACCCCCTGCCTTGTTCCTTTGCGGTAGGGCTTCTTGTTAAACCTGGCTCCTGCTTGTCTCAGCTGGGCTGGCAGCCAGAAAGCCCCAGTGGTCCTCTTGTCTCTGCCCTCAACAGTGCTGGGGTTTTAGGTGTGCACAGGGACAAACCCTGCTTCAAAATTATTTTAGATTTTTTTTCATTTTATTTTATGTGTATGAGTGTTTTGCCTGCATGTATGGATACACACCACCTGCTTTGCCGGGTGCCTGGAGAGTTCAAAAAGGGTGTCAGATACCCTGTAGCTGGAGTTAAAGACAGCTTTGAGCCACCACATGGGTGTTTAGGTATTGGGTATTGAGAACCAAGCATGGGTTCTCTACAAGAACAGTAGATACTCTTAACTGTTGAGCCATCTCTCTAGCTCCAACACACGCACGCACGCACACACACACACACACACACACACACACACACACACACACACACACACACACACACACACACAGCCCTTGCTGTTTCTTTGGGGGCTGGGGTCTGAATTTTGGTCCCCATTCTTAACCTCTGAGCCGTCTATCCAGCCATGACACTGCTAATTTTTGAATGATGTGATAAATCTAAAATTTTTTATCCAATTTTAACAACTGATGGATATATAATTTCTAAATCATACACGATTTAAAAAATGTTAGTGTTTTCAGTTTTTACCTGGAAAGACAGTACTTTAAGAATACATAATTTAATAGCTAAAAAATAATGCACAATGTAATTTTTTCCTTTTAATCCCCAATGTAATTTATCCTTTTTTGGCACGAAATATTAAGAACCTAATTTTGATTTAAAACTTGAATTTCAAACACACACAGTGATGTATGCTTTATGTACTCTTTTTAAAATTAGAAGTGTTGTAATAGTTTAAAACAGACTATGATGATTTTCCTCAGAATCATGAAGACTGAGTCCGTATAGAGCGTTTCCAGGACACTTTGCAAGGCAAGTGTGTGAGGTTTGCAGAGAGAATGAGTGTATTAATATGCAGCGAGAAGAGAACTCTCATTAGCATTTTCTAACGTTTTGATGAGTGGAGCTGCTTTTTTGATGAGTGGACATTGCCTTTTAAGGTGACCAAAAAGGCTTGAGCTTTCAGCCTCACAGTGAGCAGATTATGGAAGTGAGTCACACTGTTCTCAGCAGAGCCTGGTAAATTTGGGGTCAGCTCCTAAAAAGACATTCTTGGGACGTAACCAGCGTTGCTTTACCTTAAAGAGTGGGGTGGGAAGGAGAGCTTTGTCTGTTTTACCCTCTCATTACTTTGGGCCATTTCTGGATATTTGTACGGCAGGGATACCCCAGGTCCACGGTAAAGATGGAGAGGATGGGCGGTGGAGCTGAACGGCAGGAGGGATGGTTCACTCACGGTTGGAGTGATGTTGGAAGCTGGCACATACCTCTCCTGGTGTGTTTTATTCTCTCCTATTTTAGTGGGGGAAAGGGAGCTCTTTATTCTTCCAGGTTGGGAATAGTAAAAATGGCGCAGGAAGAAATCAGACAGGACACTACAGAAGACGTCTCCCACGCGTGGGTGTTATGATCCCCACTGAAGCGGGAGACATTCCTAGCTTCCAAGGCTGGTTAGAAAAATTAGAAATTCTCTACTCTTGAAGTTCTCATTGACACACTATTCCACCACTACTGCTTGCTCTCTAAAACATACCCCTGCTTCCTATAAATGTGAATATTGTACAAGATAAAGCATAGCTTCAAATTCTTAGTGAGGAAAATTGAGATAATGAAAACCTATTAATCATGGAAAAAGATGTTTCACATCTGTTCTGGTGACTTTTGTTTTCTACAAGCATCCTAGGTGTGTAGCTCTTCAGTAGGTCAGGTTATATTGTATTAATGTGTTGACTACAATGTGACCTTAATACTTTTTATTGCCAGCATCTGTAAAATGTGACATCGTTATAATAAGGTGACACATGTATGAGGCTTTGGAAGACCTTCCCTTCCTCCCTCCTTCCCTCCCTCCCTCCCTCCCTCCCTCCCTCCCTCCCTCCCTCTCTCTGTCCCTCCCTCTCTCTCTCTTTCTTTCTTTTTTATAAGATCAGTTGATCTCTCTGTCTCATTTATTTATTTAGGGACAGGATCTCACTGGCTAGCCTGGAACTCACCATTGTAGATCAGGCTGGCTTTACCTCATAGAGACCCACCTGCTTTTGTCTTTTGAGTACTGAGATTAAAGGTGTATGCTACCATGCCTGGCTATAAGGGTTTTCATTTGTTTGTTTTCTTTCTTTCTTTTTTTAAATGGCCTATAAGATATCACCATTTTTTAGCATATATCTTACACATTTCTAAATGAGATTAAAAAAAATCTTCCATGTTTTAAAAGTTAAATTTGTTTTTAATTCATGCATAAAACCTGATAATTAAACATGTTTGTGAATACATTATAATTTTTTAAACATGTATATTCATTGTGTGATGTTTAAATAGGAGAAATATAACAGTATTTTCAAGCATACATCATCATTTTATAGCATTTTTTAAAGAATAGATTTAATTTGGTGTTTCCAGTTAAGGATTTCCTGGTAGGCTTGGTTTTAAAAGTTATTACTTATTGAAATAAAAAGTTTACAGCAGTCAGTTTTATACACATTTTTGATACAGATTTTTTGATTGAGCTATTCTTATATTAGAAATCTAAGTATTTTCACTCATTTCATGGTTTTGCTTTCTTACTTCCTGGCTTTCAGATGTCTCCTTAGTTTGATCTAGTTTGATCTGCTGTTTAACTGTAAGAAAATACACTTTACGTTAGATGTCAGTGACTTCCCTTTTTAGTGAATTTCCTAGAAAATTAAGAACTTCAGAGTTTACCTTAGTTCATGTCTCTCCTGGCTGTAATTTATTTATATATTTAAAAATGTATTTTAACACACATAAACCTATGTAAGTGTAGGGTCAGTGTGAGAACTATTTTTAAAGTTTTTATCCCTTTATTTATCCCTCCAGCATTTGTTTGTGAAGCCAAAGCATTTGTTTTCTCTGGTGTTATCATTGTCTTTCTGTGGATTACAGTAGGATAGGGTTTCCAGAAAACTGATCTATGCTGTTTCCTTCGTCATTCAGGAAAAAGTCAGATTTTATTCTATAGACTTGTTTATTTGTCACACAGTCATTGGGTGCCCATTGTGTGTCAGACTCAAGTGATTTGCCCCCTTGACCTTGCAATTTCACAGGGAAATGTGGATAATAAAAATACAGGACAATGTAGTGTGGAGGACAGACACTGGGCCCCTTGCAGAATCAGGAATGGCTTTCATATCAGCCACAATGTAATGGCTGTGGCCAAAGGAGAAATCGTATAGAATTCCATTTGCTCAAACACTAAAGGAAATCCACGTTGGGGAAGCCATGTGGAAAAATGAACACCAGAGCGGCCAGAGAAAAGGTTGTGACACTCTGGGGTTCACTTTTTAGTTTTCCTTTTTGGTTTCGAGACAGGTCTTCTCTGTGTAGCACTGGCTGCCTTGGAACTCGCTCTATAGACCAGGCTGGCCTCTTAACTCAGATGTCTGCCGGTCTCTGCCTCCTGAGTGCTGGGACTAAAGACGTGCTGCCCTGCTCAGAGGCTCACTTCTTGATGAATTTATCTGTTCCAAGCTGGATTAGGGAAGACCCCCAAGGACCTGCTTAAGCTGTGGAAATGGAAATAGTGTTTGAACTTGACAACAGAGATAAGACCCAAGGGTGAGGAGTCAAGCTGACGATAATAGAAATAGGAGCTGGAGAGGGTCGTAGTAGTTTCTCATCAGACTGCCTGTTAGATTTATACGGAGGCACTGTTATTTGTTAAGCGGTGCTGTTTACCGTGCGAGATAAGCCACGAGGCACAACAAAACCCACTGTAAGAGTGGGCCGGGCGGTGGTGGCGCATGCCTTTAATCCCAGCACTCGGGAGGCAGAGGCAGGCGGATCATTGTGAGTTCGAGGCCAGTCTGGGCTACAGAGCGAGATCCAGGAAAGGTGCAAAGCTACACAGAGAAACCCTGTCTCGAAAAACCAAAAAAAAAAAGAGTTTATTAGGGAAAGGAGACAGAAGAGAATGTGCTTAGGCCTATGGAGATTGTGCAGGAAAAGAGAGGACAAAGGGAGGAGGAGTCTGTGACCCACTTTTTATGACCCCCCCCCCCCGCACATGCGTGTATAGGCTCACCTAGCTACGCTACGCATGCACATAGATTGCGTGATCATGTTCCACGCAAATTACGCGATCACGCAGCGCACACATTACATAGGACATAAGGGATGACTAAGCCTCTCGCTTGGCTACTGAACAGAGCGTGTGCGGTCATGTAGCAACACTGCCATCCTGCAAATAACAACCCTGAGACTTATTATTAATTATGAAAGCTCGGCCTTTAGCTTAGGCTTGTCTCCTTTTCAACATCAATTAACCCATTTATATTAATCTCCATTTTATCGTGTGGCGTTTCCTCTCTTCCATCTTGAACCTCCCGTTTCCTCTCTGTGTCTCCTGGCTTCTCCTGTGTGCCTAGATCCTCCTCCTCTTCCTTTCTCTCCCTGGAAATCCCACATCTACCTCCTGCGTAGCTATTGGCTGTTCAGCTTTTTAGTACACCAGTCACGGTAATACCATCTTTACACAGTGAACAAATCTCCCACAACACAGGAGAGACCTCAGTGAAGAAGAGCCCCGCTTGCAGAGGCCCCATTTCATCTCAGTCCCACGTGACCGCTCACAGCTCTCTGTGACTCCACTTCCAGGGGATCTGATACCCTTTTCTGTCCTCTGTGAGCACCAGGCACACATGTGGTACATGGACATACACGCAAGCAAAGCACTCATACATATACATAAATCTTGAAAAAAGAAAATAGGTGTGTGACAAAAATGAAACTTTCAAGTATCTCTCGTTCAGCAGTTCTCCACCTGCATGTCGGATATTTACATTATGATTCACACCAGTAGCGAAGTTACAGTGATGAAGTAGCAACAGAATAATTTTCTGGTTGGGGGTCCCCACAACATGAGGGACTGTGTTAAAGGGTCGCACGCAGCATTGGGAAGCGTGAGAACCACTGCTCTAGTTCATTCATTTCAGTTGGCTGGCCCGTAGTTCTTTCCTGCGCAGTAATGTTTAATGGTGGTGTTTCCATGTATAAGTACAAACACTTGCGTCTTAGTTTGAGGTAGATTAGTTTGAAACAAAGCTCTGTGTTTTGTTGTTGGACTCAAGCGTTTCCTCTCCCAGGCTGGTCTGTAAGGACCAGTGCGGCTGACCTTCAACTGCTGATCCCCCCGCCTTCACTTCCCAGGCCCTGGGATCTCTGGCAGGCACTGCCATGCCCAGTCGCTGCTGTACTGGGACTTACATCCAGGCCTTCATTCACGCTAGGCCAGCACTCCACCAACCGACCACATCCTTAGCCCAAAGCAGGTTATTCTTTAGTCCAGGAAAGCTGCATGAAACTAGGAAAGCAAACTGATGTTGAAGGAGGACAAAAAAGGGTGTGGGGTGAATATCAGTGAGGAGGAACTTGTCCAACCCCACCCGGGAAAGTTTGCTGGCTGATATAGATTTTATGCATGTGGATGCTTTGGATTTCACTCGTGTTTTTTTCCGAATGTAAAAAGTGCCCTTCGCATGCTCCTTGTGGGCAGGTTAAACTGGCTCCTCTTCACCCAGGTCAAGTTGCATTTTAAATCCTTCAGAAAGACCCCGATAGGAAGGTCTCCAAACAGTAGGTGGGAAAAATGGCACTGAACCTTCCTTACACTGCAATTGCTGGTGAGCTGCAGCTGTTAGAGCCGCTAGGTTGCTGTCACCCTCCTGGCTTTAGGGAGGAACCTTTTCTCTTTTTGCGGTTACAGTCAGGTATTTATGTTTAGTGGGGATTAAGACATGAAACCATAGAGCACAGATAGACATTGAAATGTAAATCACAAAGTAATTTAAGGCATAACATGATTTCTCACGCTATTAACAGCATGCATTGCAAATTCATGCGAGGCAGTTGAGAAGAGCAGGCAGTGTGCTGTTTACCCAAGTTTCAGCTTCTGCCGGAGGATTTCTATTTTTGTATATTACATCATCTCTGCTAGAGAACTCCGGTGTCCACTGGGATTTACTGTTCTTTCATGCCATTCTGAAAGAGAGCTTGTATTGATGTCATAATTGGACCTATCTTTCAGTTGAAAGTAATAACAGTGTTGTGTAGCAAGTCATGCAATATTTCAAGCCATTTGTTTGTCAAAAGGGATCAGTGCCACTTTGTCCTGCCTCTTACCGTGACCATGGGTAGCTCACTATCTCTGCCCACATGTATTTTAAATATAGTTGGCTAAAATTCCGCTTTGCGTGTTGCCACAGCAAAGATTCCTTTCATCTCTGCCAGCTTCAATTTTCATCATGTGCCCCTCCACCCCGCCCTGTTTCTAGCATGGGTTTTACAAGCTGATTTGAAAATTCTCCTCTTTGGACATACTGACTTTGCTGTCTTCTGCCAGTGCTCAATTGGCCTTGTTTTAGTCTATTTTCAGTGTGTATAATAGTAATTAGAAATGTTCTGAGTTTGGAATCCAGTGTTTAAAACAGTACTGATAGCCAGATGATATTGTTACCCTCCGGGAGACATGTTAGCATTTAATGGAATGTGTATATGCTAGGTTTTAAGACATTTGTGAAATGAAATAGTTTAATTATTTATATAACCATGACTTGGAAACATTGAATGATCTGCATACCAATGTAATGAATATGTATATAAATATGTATCTCTGTGTATATATTATTTCCCCCTTATTCTTGAACGATTTAGTGCCTATCAGTTATGTCTATTTGTGTTTTTAAATGATTAGGAGCAAGCCTCTGATACATTATTTTTAATAATAACTTTATTGAGGTATGTTTTACATAATACAGTCGTCTGTTTTGAAGTCCTTTTCAGTGATCTTTCTTGCTTAAAATAAGCAGCATGTAACATTATATTTGCTGTCTTAATGGCTTTTAAACAGACCTCCTGGTAATGTTAAGTAAGTCTGGAGTGGATTTTGAATTGATTTGAATTTATCCATTTCTTTGCTATGTTTTCTGATCTTACAGTTTCACGTAGACTGAAAAACGGGTTTGCGGGGAGATCATTGTAGAATGTAATGGAGGTAGTTTGAGTTTCTGTGTGGACTGTATGGGCTCAGGCGGAAGACAGGTGGTGCTTAGGTGTGATGTGGCCTAGACTAGAAGCAAAGACCAGGTGGCCCTGAAATAGAAGTTACGGATTTGGATAAGTAGAGGAGTAATTCAGATGCCAAAGACTGGGACGTGCGGAAGAAAACATCTGAGGGCAGCAGTAGTAAACCAGTGAGCTTCAGAACAATCTAGACAGCAGTTGAGTACCCAAGAAACAGCTTAAACCTCGAAATGTAGCATTTCCTTGTCATTAATTATAAGCATATTTGTACTTTGTGTAAGAAGTTTGAAACCAGACCTTTAAAAGGCTCTGGAAATGATCAGAACTTTGGGAAATACCAAGGGAAGGTTTTAGAGAAAGGGTGATTTTTGCCCTTTGTTTGTGGTAAATATGTCACCAGCTGAGTGGGATGGGCAGAGTAGCCTTGACCTTCCTGGTGTTGACACTGGCTTTACTAAACTGAGGAGCACCTGGCAGCTTCAGTTTGTTGTCCTCTGGGGTGACCTTTGACCTGACACTTAGCGTGTACCAACTTTGATGAGATCAGAAGAGCAGCTAACCTTTCAGCGGATTGTCAGTCCGAGGAGGGTTCTTCTCAGTCCAGCACTCTGCATTACAGAGATCAACAGCAGCTGGTAACTGTGGGTGGTTTTAAGGGGGACTCTTGGGCCCTTAAGTCTTACTCAGGCCTCCCAGGAGCTTTTGATAACACCAGGCTCTCCAGGTCATCATCCACCTCATTGGAAATTTAAAATGAGGGGAGAAATACAGCCTTAAATCCCAGTGCTCAGGAGGCAGAGGCAGGCGGATCTCTGAGTCCCAGACCAGCCTGGTCTACAGAGCGAGTTCCAGGGTTACACAGAGAAATCCTATCTCAAAAAACAAACAACAAACAAAAATGAGAGTATATATCCACTCCTCAGTTTAAAAAAGGGTATTAGTGGGGCTGGAGACATGGGTCGGCAGCTAAGAAGATGCAGGTTCAATTCCCACCCACATGGCACCTATCAGGCACCCATAGTTTGAGTTCCAGGGAATCAAATGACCTCTTGACCTCCTCAGGCACTGCATGCATGTGGTGCACGTATATACCTGCAGGTGAAACATCCACACAAATAAAATAAAATAAGCAAATCTAAAAAGAAATGTCTAAAGGGGAGTAAGTTGTCCATGTTCTTTAAAGAGACACCTAAGTACTTTATAAAACAAAAATAAGAACAGTTATACATTCCTAATGCGTGCTATTCTCGTATCTTCATCTGTGTGGATCTGTTGTAATACATTCTTTTGTTTGAAGACGGTAAGGTACATGAAGAAAGTCTGGCCTGATGCAGAAAGGGGATTACAAAAGGACAGAGTATTGTTAAGGTTTTCTTTTCTTTTCTTTTTTTTTAATAATTAGTCCCTGGCAAACCACAGGTCACTGTGAGCAGGGAAGCAGGTAAGCCAACTGCTAATCTTCACCTCTCCCTCTGCTCCTCCAAATCCAGTTCCCCAGTTTCATTCTCAGCTCAGTAGCAGACTTTCTGCTATGGCCTCTCTGAACTTCTGCCGCCATTTCTAGGGGACTGACTAAGCAGATCCTGGTGGAACAACCTGCTTTCCCCCCCTCCTGTGCACCCCTCAGCCATACCCCACCAACCCATTCCTATTCTTAAGTGTCAGCTCCCAATACCCAGAAACATTTTACCCAGAACCCACAGTGGCTACAACTATTGGGATCCCAGAAAAATTTTCTACCAGATAACACATAGCTACCCCACTCTGCTAAGAACCAGAGAGGGCAGCAGAAACCAAGAAACAAAACACCTACCCAACAAAGACAAAACCAGATGTCAGCACCTAGAATTACAATCTAGATGCCAGTATAACAACACAATCAATAACAGCCAGGATAATATGTCCACACTGGAGCCCGGCAACACTACTATAGCAGGCCTGGGTATTCCAACAAAGCTTCATGAAGTGCAAGAAAAAGATCTTAAAATAGCCTTTATAACTATAATAGAGGTCCTTAAAGAGGAAATGAATAAATGCCTTAAATCTATGAAAACACAAACAGTGGAAAGTAATGAACAAAACAGTTCAAAACCTGAAAATTGGAAGAGAGAATCTCAGGCATTGGAGACATGATAGAAGAAATGGATACATTGGATGTTAAATCTTAAAAAAAAATCTTGGCACAAATGTCCAGGAAATCTGGGATAGTTGAAAAGGCCAAACAAAAGAATAACAGGAACAGAGAAAGGAGAAGAAACCCAGGTCAAAGGCACAAAAGTTTTCAACAAAATCATAGAAGAAAATTTCCCTACCCTGAAGAAGGAGGTGCCTATAAAGGTACAAGAAGCATACAGAATACCAAATAGACTGAACCAGAAAAGAAAGTCCCCTGCTACATAATAATCAAAACACTAAATGTACAGAACAAAGAAAAAATATTAAAAGCTACAAGGAGAGAAGACCAAGTAACACATAAAGGCAGACCTATTAATTTTGTTTTGTTTTTCAAGACAGGGTTTCTCTGTGTAGTTTTGGTGCCTGTCTTGGATCTTGCTCTGTAGACCAGACTGGCCTTGAACTCACAGAGATCCGCCTGCCTCTGCCTCCCAAGTGCTGAGATTAAAGGCATGCGCCACCTGGCTGCCATACCTGAATTCTCAGTGGAGACTCTAAAAGCCAGAAGGGCCTGGACAGATGTTCTACAGACTCTTAAGAGACCACAGATGCCAGCTCAGACTCCTATACCATAGATGGAGAAAGAAAGACAGTCCATGATAAAACCAAAGAGCAATCCCAGACCAGCAAATAAAAAAAGGGGAAACACACACACACAGCAAAATAACAGGAGTCAACAAATACTGCTCTCTCAGTATCAGTGGTCTCAATTCCCCAATAAAAGGAGACAGACTAACAGAATGGATGCGGAAACAGGATCCCTCTTTTTGTTGCATCCAAGAAATACACCTTAACATCAAGGATATAAATCACCTCAGAGTAAAAGTATGGAAAGACATTCCAAGCATAATGGACCTAAGAAGCAAGCCAGTGTGGCCCTTTTAATATCTGACAAAATAGACTTCAACCCAAAACCTCTTCTGTTTCTTCACACCTTATATACCTTATATACCTTTCTCTGCCCAGCCATGTCATTTCCTGGGATTAAGATCATGTGTGTCCTTAATCAGAAGAGGTTGGGGAAGGACTCATCAGAGGAAAAATCCACCAAGAGGACATTGCAGTTCTTACACAAGTGCACCCAAGTTTGTAAAAGAAACACTACTATAGCTAAAAATCACATATTGACCCTCACAAACTGATAATGGATCATCCAGACAAGAACTAAACAGAGGAATGCTGGAACTAACACGTTATAAACCAAATCGACCTAACCTATTTACAGAACATTCCACCCAAACACAAAAGAACATACCTTCTCACCAGTTCATGGAGTTTTCTCCAAAACTGACCACATATTCAGACACAAAGCAAGTCTCAACAGATGTAAGAAAATTGCAATAACGCCCTGCATCCTGTCTGACTACTACAGATTAAAGCTGGGTATCAACAACAGAAACAACAGAAGACTTACACACTCATGGGAACTGAACAGCTCACTGCTGAATGAAATATGGGTCAAGACAGGAAAGAAATGAAAGGCTTCCTAGAATTGAATTAAAATGGATATACAACACACCTAAACTTTTGGAACATAGTGAAGACAGTTCTTAAAGGCAAGTTCATGGCATGAAGTGCCTACAGAAGATATTGTAGGGATCTTATACAGTAACTTAATAGCACACCTGAAAGCTCTAGAACAAAAAGAAGAAATATCCAAAAGGAGTAGACAGCAAGAAATAAAATCAGGACTGAAATCAATAAATAGAAACAAAGAACAGAAAACAATACAAAGAGTTCTATGAAAAAAATAAGATTGACAAACCCTTATCTAAATTAAGTAAAAGACAAAGAGATTATATTCAAATTAACAAAATTAAAAATGAAAAGTAGAATATAACAGACACTGAGGAAACCCAGAGAATCATAAGGATATACTTTAAAAACCTGATTGTGGTGATATATTGTGTTTCCTAATAAACTTGCCTGAGGATCAGAGGATAGAGCCAGCCAGCCACTAGATTAGACATAGAGGTCAGGCAGTGGTGGCACACACCCTTAATCCCATCACACAGGAGGCAGAGATCTGTCTGGATCTCTGTGAGTTCAAGGCCACACTGGAAACAGAGCCAAGCAGTGGTGGCACCCCACCTTTAATCCCAGTACTGGGAAGCACACCTGCCCTTAATCCCAGGAAATGACATGGCTGGGCAGAGAAAGGCACATAAGGCATGAGGAAATAGGAACTCACTCTCTTTAGGCTGAGGATTTCATAGAGGTAAGAACTAGTGGCTGGCTGTTCTGCTTCTCTGATCTTTTCAGCTTTCACCCTGATATCTGGCTTTTGGTTTTTCATTATAAGACCATCTAAGATTTGAACAACACCTGTAATCCACCAATTTGGAAAATCTAAAAGAAATAAATTATTTTCTCGAAGCATACTGCTTACAATCAAGATGAGATAAGCAATTTAAAGAGACCTATATAACCTTAGTGAAATAGAAGCAGCTATTAAAAATCTCCCAACTCAAAAAAAAAAAACCAAAAAACACCTCAAGGCCAGATTAGTTTTGTGCAGAATTTTACCAGACTTTCAAAGAAGAGTTAATGCCAGTACTCCTCAAATTATTCCACAAAATAGAAACAGAAGGTTTATTTCCCAATTCATTTTATGAGACCACAGTTACCCTAATACCCAAACCACATAAAGATGCAACAAAGAAAAAAAACTACAGACTAATTTCCCCTGTGAACATGGATGCAAAAATAGTCAATAAGATACTTGCAAACCAAATCCAAGAACACATCAAAAAGATCATCCACCATCATCAAGTAGGCTTCATCCCAGAGATGCAGGGATGGTTCAACATCCATAAACTGATAAATGTTATCCACCATATAAACAAACTGAGAGATAAAAGTCACATGATCATGTCATTAGATACAAGAAAGGCCATTGATGAAATCCAACATCCCTTCATGATAAAAGTCTTGGGAAGATTAGGGATACAAGGGACATACCTCAACATAATAAAGGTAGTATACAGCAAGCCCATAGTCAGTATCAACTTAAATGGAGAAAAACTCAAAGCAATTCCACTGAAATCAGGAACAGTCTAAGGCTGTCCATTCCCTCTCTATCTATTCAATATAGTACTTGAAGTCTTAGCTAGAGTAATAAGACTACTGAAGGAGATCAAAGGAATACAAATTGGACAGAAAGAAGTCAAAGTATCTTTATTTTCAGATGATATGATATATGATATGATGTGTGTGTGTGTGTGTGTGAGAGAGAAAGAGAGAGAGAGAGAGAGAGAGAGAGAGAGAGAGAGAGAGAAAGAGACCAACCCTAAAAATTCCACTGGGGAACTCCTACACCTGATAAATGCTTTCAGCAAAGTAGCTTGATAGAAAATGAACTCAAAAAGAGAGGTAGCCTTCCTATATACAAACAACAAACGGACTGAAAATGAAATCAGGGAAATAACAGCCTTGACAGTAACCTTAAATAGTATAAAATATCTTGGGGTAACTCTTAATCAAGCAAGTGGAAGACTTATATGATTAAAAACTTTAAGACACTGAAGAAAGAAATTGAAGAAGATATCAGAAGAAGATCTTCCATGCTCATGGATTGGTAGGATTAACGTTAGTAAAAATGGCCATCTTAACAAAAGCAATCTATAGATTCAATGCTATCCCCATCAAAATTTCAACACAGTTCATCACAGATCTTGAAAAGACAACTTTCATGTGGAAAAACAAAGAACCCAGGATAGCTTAAAAAATTAAATAATAAACTATGAGAGGTATCACTACCCCAGATTTCAAGGTGTATTACAGAGCTATAGTAATAAAAATATGTGGTATTGTCACAAAAACTGACATGTTGATCAATTGAATTGATTTGAAGATCCAGACATAAATCCACACATCCATGGACACCTAAGTTTTGATAAAGAAGCCAGAAACACTCACTGGAGAAAGGATAGCATTGTGAACAAATGATGCTAGTCAAATTGGATCAGCTGCATGTAGAAGAATCCAAATGGATCCATACTTACCACCCTGCACAAAACTCAACTCCAAATGAGCAAAGACCTCAATATAAAACTAAATACACTGAACCTGATAAAAAAAGAAAGTAAGAATAACCTTGACCTCATGGCACTGGAAAAGACTTTCTGCACAGAACATATTAGCACCAGCAATATGATCAGTAATTAATAAATGAGCCCTAATGAAACTGAGAAGCTTCTGTAAGGCAAAGGACACCATCATTCAGACAAAGTGGCAGTCTGCAGAATGGGAAAAGATTTTTAGTAATTATGCATCTGATAGAGGGCCAATATCCAAAATATATAAAGAACTTTAAAAACTAGATATCAAGAAAATAACCCAACTAAAAAATGGGTACAGATCTAAACAGAGTTCTCAAAAGAGGAAACTCAAGTGGCTGAGAAACACTTAAATGTTTACCTTTCTTAACCATCATGGAAATGCAAATCAAAATTTCTTTGAAATTTCATCTTACACCTGTCAGAATGGCCACAATCAATAAAATGAGCAACAGCTCATGCTGGCAAGGATGTGGAGTAGCAGAACACTCCTCTATTGCTGGTAGGAGTGCAACCCCATATATATTTTATATAGCCACTATGAAAATCAGTGTGGCAGTTCCATAAGAAGATGGGACTTGATCTGCCCCAATATCCAGCTATAGCACTCTTGGGCATGTACCCCAAAGATCCTTCATTCTACCATAGAGAGTTCAGTGGCAGTGTGTGGTTAGCATGGACAAGGTTCTGGTGGTTTCAAACTTTACCTTCTTCCAAAAAACAAAACAAACCATCAACCCTCCCCACAACACCAACCAGAACAAACAAACAAAACCCAAGAAAAGGAAGTTCTGTCAGATTACCCAAGTCTGAATAGCTTAGCATTTCCATTATTTGCTTTGTTTGGATAAAAATGAGTTCTATTAAGACAGGGGTTATGCCACACTCAGAACTCAAATAAGTATGCCTGTTTATACCTTGAAACAACCGAACCATGACGCCTTTGAGTGTGACAAAAGGCCTATATGCGTGCTTTCCATTGTTTCATATCGAAGGAAAAGATGGTGACTGTTACTGCTTCATCAGGGATGTGTGTGTGTGTGTGTGAGAGAGAGAGAGAGAGACAGAGACAGAGACAGAGAGACAGATCCAGAGAGAGAGAGAGAGAGAGAGAGAGAGAGAGAGAGACAGACAGACAGACAGACAGACAGACAGAGAGAGAGAGAGACAGAGAGAGAGGAGGGGAGGGGGAGGGGAGGGGAAAGGAGGCTGGCTATTTGGTCAACTTAAAGAAATTGACTCATGGGCTGGAAAGATGACTCAGGGTAAAAATACTTGTTCTTGCAGAGGATACAGGTTCGATTCCCAGCGTTGACATGACAGCTCACAACTGTCCATAACTCCAGTTCCAGGGCATCGAATGCCCTCTTCTGACTGCTGCGGGCACCAGCATGTGGTACACAGACGTACATGTAAGCAAAATACTCATAAAATAAATCTAAAAATTAACGAGAAAAACTGGTGCATGCTTCTATGGAGGCTGGCAAGTCCCAAATCTACACCGGTTGGAGCATGACTCAGCATATTGTGCAGCCATGCACGTGTCCAGACATGTGCAATCGGTGTCTCTCCCTTTATCATCTTAGGAGGTACTGCCTCTCTCTCTCTCTCTCTCTCTACACACACACACACACACACACACACACACACACACACACACACACACACACACACACACATTAGTTGTAAAGCCCAAAGAAAATGAAACCACGGAGCCCCACATAGGTTGTTTACTTCTTGAAGATGGTATCAGAACATCGTACCAGGCTGTTCTTGGAGCCTATGCATTGGGCCCTTCTTGTTTGTTTTTGAATGACTCCTCCACTTTATTTCTTTTTCCCTTAATTTCCTTATACAGAGTAGGAGGCAGAAACAAGAAGATCCCGAGCTAAATATGAATGGGATTAAAATTTTACAATGTTTTAATGTTGAGTAATGTGTTCATACTAGTTAGGTTTTGGGCAAAACTTGACACAAACTAGAATCACCTAAGAAGATGGAACCTCAGTTGAGAAATTGCTTCCATCTGATTGGCCTGTGGGCATATCTGTAAGGTATTTTCTTGAATAATGACTGAAGTCTCAAATAAACCCATTCCTCCCCAAGTTGCTTTTTGGGTTAGTATTTTATCACAGTAATAGAAAGTAAACTAGAACAATGTTTTACATACTTTTTTTTATGTGTAACCAAAGGTCTTTCTGTAATTATTACATACAAATTTTAATTACTTTATTTGGCATTTCCTATTTAGAGCCTTTTCTCCTTTAGGAATCTTATTTTTGAACTTCCTTTCTCCCTGAAAGGCCCTAGACTCAAGCTATCCATTTAAGGTGATGATTATGACCTGTGAGGTATCTGTTGAGTGTAGTCAGATTTTTCTTTCCCACCTGTCAGTTCTCAAATAATTGGCATGGAGATTTAATATTAATTATAAATACTCAGCCGATAGCTCAGGCTTATTATTAGCTAACTCTTACCTTTTAAATGAACCCATATTTCTTATCTGTCCTCTGCCACATGGCTGTACCTTCTTCCAGCATGGCATGTTCATCTTGCTTCCCTCTGTGTCTGCTCCTGATACTGAGAGACTCCTCAGACTCTGCCCTTCTTCCCAGCATTCTCTCTGCCCCGAAAATCCTGCCTAGCCATCGGCCAATCAGCTTTTTAACAATGAGAGCAATACATATTTACAGTATACAGGGATTGTTCCACAGCAGTTGAGTAAGCTTTGAAGCTGGGGTGTGCCACCAGGTGTAGTTGTCTACTCCTGTAATTCTAGTCCCCAGAGGCAGTGGTAAGGGTGTGCTATGAATGTGAGTACAGCCTAGTCTACAGAGTGAGTTCCAAGCCAGCAAGGGCTCCATGGCAAGACCCTGTCTCAAAAAAACAACGTGTCAGCATAGTGAAACTAGTTTTAATTCCTCCTTGCATACGCCACCCATTACTATAAATAGTTTAAACAATGTTCTTGAACAGTTCAGGATAATCTAGTTTATTACAAGCTGTTTCTACTTAAATAAACCAACAAACGAATGATAAAGCAAACCAATCCAGAACTGTGGTTTTAACTCATGTTTTTTTCAGTGTTTCTTGTTCCCTGTTGTGAATATGTCATCATCCTTTTTCCATGGGTCCCTCTTGTTCCTTTGTATGAAGATGCTGTCGTCGGTCTTTTGCTACCTCTTGTCTGAGTTAAGACATGGTGGCTAATTTCCTTTGTCATCACAAAGTGTGTCTAACTGCTTGTGCTGTGCCCTGCAGTCCACACTGATTCACAATCAGCTTGGAAAGCAAAATAAACCCTGAGAGGACAGAGCCACTCTTGGAAGGGGCTGGTGGCACTCTCCATGCCTTTCCTCAGGATCTGGTGTCTCCCTGTGCAAAGGGATGCCTCTAGGGAGGGTTTATGCACCCTTCCTCCTTTGGAAAAAATTTCTATTTTAAGTAAACTCTGTTCTTCCACATGCTTTGACTTCTTGGTAAATAATACCTTTTTTTTTTCTAGGAGTTTGATCTTAGTATTGCTATCTTGTTAGTGTTTGGCTTTGTTTTTTATTATTACCATTGAATTGATGGGGAAATATTTTAAATTATTGATTCAGTGTGCTTTTCTTTGGCTTTTTGTCCTAGAAGGAACCATTTATTTCCTATTAAACACAACCTGATAGGAAAGTAGGTTTGGTTATGTTTCCTCTAAAGCAGCTCTTCAGTAAGCCTGTCCTCTGAGGAACAGACTCTCCTTAATGTCTAGGGCATTGCTGAACTGGCCAAGATAATTTCTGAAGTTCACTTGTGGCCTCTTGTTTCTAGTCCTGTTCACGTTACATCTTGGGTGTCAGTTGTGGACTCAACAAATTGTGGCATTCTTCCCAATGTGGTTTTAGGTTTATGTTTGTGTGTTACTTTGTGTAATGCTCCGTGGGAGAGGTTACAGTATTATAGCTCCCTTGAGTCCGATGCACATGTGTACTTACTCGTAGTATTTCTTAATTCTAACTGACTGATACATAGAATTAAATATTCTGGTATCATCCTTTGTTTCTAAATATCAACATTGTAGTAGAGGCTATCATTTGAAAGTATAGCTGACTGGATAAGTAATTACATGGGAGTTAAAATGCTCTGTTTGAGTAGTTAGGGGAGAGAGACACTAAGTGTGTGGCTTTGTTCATAATGTATGTGAGAGAAGATTTAACATGGTCTTAAACATGTGGTCATTTTTCAAAAAAGCATTTAAAAATTTTATAGCATATAAAAGATTTTCTATTTAGTGATACTCTGTATTTTAAATTATTTTTCGATCATTTCTTTTTTAAGCATTAAGACAGAAGGGCTGGAACACCTTAAAGTCCATTGATTAGTTCTTCCATTTAAAATTGCCATCATCATTTTTTTTAGAATGAGAACCATTGAGCCATTATGAAAAGTACTTGGATTCTTATTTATAAATATTAAGTTGTTTAGGAATAAAAAGAATTGTCTGTTAATAGTCATTTTCCAGACTGGAGGGGGTAACTCATAGTTAGGTTGTTTGTTTGCTAGTATTCATGAAGTCTTTGAGTTTGAATAGTAAATACATAAAGAAATAAAAATTTTAAGTAAGTAGACCTCTTGAGAACGATATCTTGTTTTCCATAGTTTATGCTTTTTTTTTTAAACAACATGAGGTCTCCTGGGTTTTATGTGGATACTCTTGGATCAGACCTGCAGACCTGACATTCGTTTATACTTTTAAGAGTGGTGGTATCGGTCTCCCTGCACTAACGGTTCTGTATGAGATCAGTGTGAGGCTATTGTTTCCAGCCATCTCTAAGACATTAACCGCTGAGTTGGCCCAACCTTCAGTGCATGAGGCATTTAGAATGATTTTGAAAGGAATAAAATGACCCTTCCTGAGTGTTTATGATGTACAGATCTGTTAGATGTTTGTCAGCTGAGCCCTCAGTTCAACCCACTTGGCCAGATCGCCCTCTCTAGGAGCCAAGCTCACAGAGGGCAGTAGGTGAAGTGATATGTCCGCTCTCCATGGTTTCCTGCATGTAGTAAAGGTTTAGTCATGGTGTCAGACAGTCCGTGGGGCTATTTATTTTAAAAAATGAATTTTATAGCCACTGTTTCTTAATACCATTTAAACTTAGGATTTGATTTGAGATAAATGTCAATTAGTTCAACTAGTTTAGATGCCTACCTCTTAAGTATCTTTTAAAGAAATAGACACCATCATTCAATTGTCCAACCTGCAGAAACAGTTATTTTTGTGCAGTGATAGGCTTTGGCTCACTCACTGTTTTTTTTTTTTTTTTTTTGGTTACAAAATTTTTCTCCCCTCTGAGGACTATCCATAAATTGCTTTCTTCCCTCACCTTTAGCCTTTCTAATTCATTCCAATACAGGAATGAGCTCTTACTAGTAAGTAGTAGCACTTTATAACAAAGAGACGACTTAACTGGCGTGTCTTAAAGTGTAGGCACCAGCACTATAATAGGGAAAGTAAAAAGTCTTGATGAAAGTCCTCTCACAGGTATATTCTTATTGAGTGTGCTTGTGGGTGAGTGCATATGTGTTGTGGTGTGTGTGTGTGTGTGTGTGTGTGTGTGTGTGTGTGTGTGTGTGTGTGTGTGAAGTCAAGATAACCATGGTTGCCACTCTTCAGGCACCATCTCCATCCATCCATCCATCCATCCATCCATCCATCCATCCATCCATCCATCCACCCACCCACCCACCACCCATCGATTCTGAGGGAATGTCAAGCTCTCATGGGTCTGGTGCTTGCCAAGTAGACTAGGCTTGCTAGGCAGAAAGTCCCAGGCATTCACCTGCCTCCACTTTCCCAGCACAGGGATTATAAGCATGTGCTACCAAGCCTGACTTCTTTATGTGAATTCTGGCAGTCCAACTCAAGTCGTCATGCTTGCGAGGCAAGTACTTTCCAACTGAACTATGCCCCTGCCCTTGTATATGTTTTAATTCTTAAATAGTGTATAGTTGTTCAAACTTAGTCATTGCCTGTGGAGATGAAAAATACCTCTCATAAAGTTGCTTGCTTCTCCATAGAAAATATTACAAGTATTTAGGTAACTTAAGAATATTGAAAGAGCACAAGTCATGTAGGGAGCTAAAAACCTTCTATAACCAGGCCAGGTGGTACAGGCCTGTTGTTCCAGCTAATTAGGCATTTGAGTCAGGATGACAACAAGTTCATGAATTGTAAGGGTTGCAAAGTGAGTTCAAGGCCAGCCTGGGCAATTTAATGAGAATGTTTCAAAATGAAAGTAAGGAGAGGTGTATTGGTGTATTGCTATTGTGTAGTGTGCACAAGGCCTGGGGGTCAGTCTCAATACTATTTAAAACAAATACCGAGTTTACATCAATAAGATCTTTTCTTCTAACCTTCTGTCTCATATTGCTCTTTCTTCTCATTTGCTACTCCCTGGTGTTCGGTTACAGCCATGTTACTTAAGAACATGGCTAGGATTTGAAGACTCTCCCAACTGGACCATTTAAGTAATATGGTTCATACATTGCCTTTCCCCATAACTGCCGTCATTTATTCTTTAAGACAGTGATTCTCAACCTTTGGTTCATGATCCCTTGGGTGTCAAATAGCAGATATCCTGCATATCAGATATTTACATTGCAATTCATGACAGTAGCAAAATTGCAGTTATGAAGTAGTAATGGAATAATCTTATGGTTGAGGGTCACCACAACGTGAGGTGCTGTATTAGAAGATCACAGTATTAGGAAGATTGAGAACCACTGCTCTAAGATTTCAAGTTACAATGAGTTCTGGTATCTGAGAGATGGTCCTGTAGGTAATGTGTCTCAGACTTGTATCTTCCTGTGTGCTACAGAGTGAGAACTTGGAAAATCCTAACAGTTACTCTTTCTTACAGGAAAGAGCTAAATAGTAATCTCTCGTATAAGCTGGACACGGTAGCTTATCCTGTACTGTAATTCTTGGTACTAGGGAGGCTGAGGTAGACGGATCATTTGACTTGAGCCCATGATTTCAATAGCAGCCTGGCCGACAGAGTGAAACATCATCTTAAAAAAATTCTAAAGAAACCCTTCCTAATGTTTAGCTGAAACTTATCTGCACATAATCTTAGCTTAAGTTCTAGATCTCTTTTAAAAGAAATACAAATGGATTTCCATTTCATTTTTCTATTTCTTTAAATAAAAATTAATTTAAAATTTCATTATGAGGGTTTTTTTTTAGTATTTCTGTTATATTTTCTTTTATTGAAAGTAGATTTTTTTTTATACAATATGTTCTGATCATGCTTTCCTCTCCTCCAACTCCTCCCAGTTCCTCCCCACATCCTTTCCCATCTGGAACCACACCCTTTCTGTCTCTCATTAGAAAACAAAAACAGGTATCCAAGGAATAATAATAATAAAATAAAATAAAACAAAAAACAAGTCAGGATAGGACAAAACAAACAGGAGAAAAAGAGCAAAAGCAGGAGAAACACATATGATGCAGAGCCACCTTCATTCAGACACACAGGAACCCCCTAAAAGCATAAAGCCAGGAACTATAATGTATATACAAAAGAGCTGTAAGGTTACAAACAATTCCTTGACACAATTATGAGACAAAGAACCTCCAAAGATACCACTGAGTTTCTTTAGTGTCGGCCATCTCCTGCTGGGTGTGGGGCTAGAGGGGTTGGGGGACACGGGGGGTGGGGGTGGGGGGGGTGGGGGAACAAACCTAAACACAGACAGCCAAGGCATGTAGGAACTCACAGAGATGAGGGGCCTTAACAGGTCTGCACCAGATGAGGCCCTAGAGCTGAGGCCCCACATGCCTCCATCCCTAACTCAGAAGCCACCTCCAGGTGATAACCCCATTCTATTTGAATACAGCTGCTATGCAGGTCTCTTAAAAGAGCATTCTCTAAATGCATTCTCTTCCTTAAACCTACTCAACTCCTTACAGTTGTTCTAAATATCTATGGTGTTTTCTGCATGCCGGGCGGTGGTGGCGCCATGGCTTTAATCCCAGCACTCAGGAGACTGAGCCAGACAGATCTCTGTGAGTTCGAGGCCAGCTTGGTCTACAGAGCAAGATCCAGGATAGGCAACAAAACTACACAGAGAAACTGTTTCAAAAAGCCAAAAAAAAAAAAAAAAAAAAAAAAAAAGACTACAACATTTACACACTGCCTTTCCTAGGTTAGGAGAGCTAGGATGGGTTGCTGTCATTCACACAGCCCTTCAGCTCAGATGACAGCAGAATATCCTGTCTTCCTGGCTGTGGATACCGTACATCTGATGATATAGCCTGTAATTATATTAGGTTCTCAGTAATCAAGCTTGACACGTACAGAACCTTTTGGCTAGATCAGTTTTATAGACAACCCCTGTCCACCTCCCTAGCCCTTTCCTTCTCTAAGTGCAGAGCTTTATGTTCATCTCTGTGAAATGTGGATTTCCTTACTCTTCTTACCTATCTGGGTATAAAGCCCCTAATTTTACTAAAAATTAAATGAGTTATATTTATAGTTAACAAGCAAATTTATGCCCATTTCCTCATGTTGAGGACTGTAGTAACTTCCACATTAGTTGTGAAATGGAAGTGGAATTATTTAGGTGTTTATACTTTGTTTGAACAACTACTGTGTATCATGTTTTAGGATCATTATGACATTATCAGAAATAAAATCCTCCGATGGTCCAGGACCTCAGCTAACCCATATTACAGTTCCTAATGCAGTATTTTCCTGTTTTTGTTAAATAATCAGAGCAGACGTTAGTGGCTCATTGTCTTCATGCAAATGTATTAGTCACAGAGGACTACAGTATAGGAAGCTAGCAGGGTAGGTATAATTCTACGTTTGGACTGTCGGCTTTCTGAAATATAGCAGGCAGCCCTGTGTGAAACCTTTGCTGGAGGAAAGGCTCTCAGGCATTTTCAGTCAGCGTTCAAGGACTCCACCTCTGAAACCTTGAACACTGCAAGGTTGAGGTCTGGCCTTTTCTTAAAATAGGTTCAAGGAAATGAAGTAAGCCTTATTTAATCTGCTATTGAAGTCTGCTCACTTTTCAGACAAGTACATTTCTAAAAGTCCAATGTTGGAAATTCTGGTGACTCACCGGCCTTGTTCCTGTTTCTCTGCTGGTCTCCACACTGTCATCTTTTAACCTTTTTCTTCTCAGTGCTGTATATGAATGTGGGACATAGTAATTACAGGTTGGCTACCACCTTAGTTTCTCAGTTATGAGTCACATACATTGTAAATCGTTTGTTGTCAGGAAGTTTTATTTTTTGAAGAGAGAAACCACCTAAAATACAGATTCCTTCAGAGTATGTCTCTGGAGAGTATCAGGCCATTGTTATGTGTACTCCATTAGATAATTCTGACATAGCTTCCAGGGGGTTTAAAGCCTGCATTTAATTTAGATTCAATTGAGATATTTAGTTAACATTTTCTTGGTGTCAGGCAATGTGCCTACTTTTATATTTTATTTCATAATTAAGTTATTTTTAATAATGAATTGGAAGCACCATTTTATAGATTAACTCTGTGACCACTTCCAGTGGGATGTGTGAAAGACTAATCTGAAGTATACTCAAGGATGAAATAGATGATGTGAAAATGTATGATTAAGATTTAAAGTGTTTGTCAGGAGGGACCTGATGGTTCAACCCTATGATCTCCATTGCTTGGGAGTCTAAAGCAGGAGGATCACAAATTCAAAGCTTAACAGAGTAAGTCCACATTCAGCCTGGGGATCTTCAGACTGTGTCTCAAGATAAAAGGAAGTGGTAGAGTGTGTGCCTAGCATGTGCAAGGTGCCAGGTTCAAGTACTACCTCCCACCTCCAAATCTTTCCTTTTTGAAAGATGTATTTGAGGGGGAGGGAAGTTTGAGAATGCATGTGTGTGCCTGCCTGTGTGAGTTTATGTTTACAATGTGAGTGTAGGTGTTTGTGGAAGGCTAGACGAGAGCATCAGGTCCCCTGGAATTGGAGTTAGAGGTGATGGTGAGACCCTTGATGCTGGGAACTGAATCTGTGTACTCTGTAAGAACAGTGAGTGCTCTTAAGCACTGGGCCAGTTTTTCCAGTCCAGTTTTTCTTTTTGAAAACTTATGGTAGTAGCATTGAAGACAGGGTCTTTCACTGATGCCGAGACTGCCCATTTTCAGTAAGGCAAACTACCCACCTGGTTGCCTGGAATCTGATGGTCTCCACTCCCAGAACTTGAGTTTCAGAAAAGGCCATGCTGAGGATCCAAACTCATGTCTTCATGCTCTCAAAGCAAGTGCTCTTGGCGGTGAACCATCTCCTTAGCTGCAGAACACAGTATTTTTGAATGTCACTTCTTTAGGGAACAATAAAATATTAGGAATCAGATTTGTAAAATTCTGATTTTTTTGGTTTTCAAGGATGACTTCCTTCTTCCCTTCTCACTGACAGGTAGATCCTCAGCTTGTGTAATTTTTCCCTCTGGCATAAGAAGAGGGAATAAATCAATGCATAACTGCTCAGACATAGTTGGATTTGAAAACTAGACCTCTGTAGTCTTCTAACCTTCTAATTTTGTGCCTTACACACCTTTTCTAACAAAAAAAATGTATCAGTTTCTTGTATCCTTTGGGCTTAACTGTTTGTAAAGTTTATTGTGAGTGGTGGGTAATGGTAAGAACCAAGTAAGTTCCAAATATGAGTATTAGTTACTGATAAAAGGAACAGACTATTTTTCTCACTTTTTGAGTAGTTAGAAATGGTGACTGTATCAGAAGAAAGAGGGCAACAGCATTACATTTAGTGGGGATGCCTTTCCATTAGGGAGGTTCAGGAACTGTGATCTCTACTTTTTTTTTTTTTTTCACATTATGACTAGAGTTGAAAAGTTTTCAGTTCTTGACACAGCAGAAAGGGTTTTGTTCTGTTTTTCCTAGATCTGTTTAATGTTTCTAAGTCTAGACAGCTAAGAGATGGGATAGATAGAACACAGGTCAGGGCTATATCCTGGTCTCATGGTTTAGCCTTGCTCATATAAAATCTGTACTGTAGGATTCTTCTAATCTTGGGCTCGTTTTATTTCTTAGCTGGTACCTGACATAGTTGTGTCAGTGTATAGGTTTCCAAGTTGTCAGTACCACGTCTGAAGGTATGAATGTTGTGGACATGGAGCCAGACCCTGAAGCAGTCATGCTGAGTCTCAGCACCGAGGAGCTTCGGGGCCTAAGAGTGTGTGATCTTCTTACTTCATCTCTCAGGTTTCCTGATCAGGTTAGTTTCCTTCTTGAGAGAAGTGACACATTTTTCCAGAGAGAGCTGACAGTAAGTGGCAAGCCTTCCTGTTATAAGGCAAGACACCACCACCATGAGGCTACTGAAACTTGGAGAATTGCTGGCACATGGAAGTATTGGGATATAGGCTAGATAAAAAATGTGGAGTTTGATTGTCTAGGCCTTGAGTCAACCACTTCATGTTGTGATAAGTGCGTGTGACAATTAAGTTACCATTTTAAGTATACAGTTCAGTAATTCCCACTGCTATTTAAGTGTTAGCATTATCCACCTTCAGAACTTTTTTATCTTCCAAACTCAGACTAATCAATAACTAATCAATACCCACCCCTCACACGCACCTGGGAACACCTATCCTGGCTGCCCCTAAGAATTTGGCTAGCTTAGACCCTCAGAATGGAGTGGCTTATAGCATTTGTTCTTTCCTAACGGGCTTATTCCGCTTAGCCCACTGTCGTCCATGTTTACTCCGCTCTGGTGTGTGCTGCCTTTGAAGACTGAGTCATGTCCTAGTGGATGTAGATCCCACTTCTAACCCGTGCGTTTGTGTGTTGATTTTCATTGAATTCCTTGCTTTTGGTGCCATTTGCTTTTGAATTACATCTGTTACAGAACACTATTTGAAATTTTTCTGAAGGATAAAAACATGATCTTCCCAGTGTGTATTTCCAGTCACTAAAAATTTGATGCATCCGTTCAACACAATTGTAGGTGGCCATGTTGTAGAAGCATGCTTGGGGCTCTGAGTCCCATGAGTTGTACATGACAGACATGGTAGCAGCCATCCTGGGCTTAGAGTGTATGTGGGGAAGTAGAGTAACGGTTTAAATAGTATCATGACAGAAAGTAAAATCACAACTGTATTAAGATGAACTACTCTGGTGGTAACCCTCGGAGAACATTTTACCAATTGGCGTATTTTGAAATGGAGTGAGCAACAAAAGGAGAGAGTTTAGGTAGAGAAAGTAATCTATACTAAGGTCTTTTTGCCTGTCCAGGAAGCAAGAGAAACCCAAGAGACCTAAGGCAGGTGTGAGCATGTAAATCTTTTTTTTTAAAGTATTTAATGTGTTTATTTAGTGTGTGTGTGTGTGTGCACATTTGCATGTGTGTGCCATAGTTCACGGATGGAGCGGCGGGGAGGAGTTGCTTTCTCCTTCTACCATGTGGGTGGGTCTGGGAATCAAACTCTGTTTGCCAGGCTTGGGGGCAAGCGGCCTCTTACCCGCTGACCTGACTCCCCAGCCCAAAGTGTGTACATCTTGGAAACTGTGATTGTTTTGTTGTTGTTGCGTACAGTGGCACATTTTAATCTGTTCAAGGATCGTAGAAGATGGAAGATAGATGTGAAATGATGAGGCTTTGGCTTTCAAAGACTTGGAAAGAATATGGCAGATGGGCTGAATGTATAGTATGTACAGTGAATCCAGACTGTTGATTTTTTTTTGTGGTTTTGAAGGCAAAAAAGTAATTCCTAGAATGGGATGGTAGCAGAGATCCAGAGAGACCTGCACCGGAGAAGAATAGATAGTTGAATGAAACAGTACGATGGGTATCAGATGTTGACGGTGACTCAAACACACGTGAACCTGTATCAGATCAAAGTGGCCTTTGATCCTCATCACACCTAAGGATGCTTTCCATTGGGTAGAACAGTGAAAGCAGAAATGAATTTTTGCAAGATTGGGTTGTGGAGTGTGGGAAGAGACTAAGACTGTAGACATAGGAGAACATGGGGTCTAAGGAAGAGCCTGGTTTAATTCTGTGTGTGGGGTAGGAGCGCCATGGGAGTTTACAAGTTGATGGGCAGACCTTTGGCTGGGAGCAGTCTGTTCAAATCTGTGGAGATTAGATGAGTAATGTCTAAGAAGGGGGCGGAGGAAAGGAGAAGAATCTACCATCACTGTTGGAAAGAGTAATTGCCTTTTGTTATGAAGAGGAGGAAAGAACAGGATGGATGCAGTCTTCAGATAGACGAGAGCCCCAGTAGGAAGCGCTGACATTGCCCAAAGCCACGGTTAAAGATGGCTTTTTTTCTGTAACTGTTTTCTGTCCTCTCCACTATTCGAAGGTAGAGCTGATTGTGAGGGCTGATGGGAGTGTCCTTATTCCTTGTCGGCTGTAATGCAGCCTCCCAGGTAAACCTGTATGCCTGGGTGAAATGAAGAGTTTGTGAGAGAATGATGTATCTTCATTTAATTTCAGCTCTACCTATAGAAGTTTGGTTTGTTAAAAAAAACAAACAAAAAACCCACCAGGTGGTTTATTATAATATTATTGACAAGACCATATGTGCATCTGTGTATGTATATGTGTGTGTGTGTGTGTGTGTGTGTGTGTGGTGTGCTCATGTGTGTGTGAAGATTTCATCTTCTAAATTTAACAAAGCTTGCTAAGCATGCACTTTATAAAATTTTAAGACATGCTAATTTACAATGGCACAATAATAATGAAGGGTGGGGTAGAGGTCACATTGATTCCTTTCTCCCCACCTTGGTGGAAAAAAAAAATCATATTTTAGTTCAAAGCCGTTCAAGTAAGTCCTTGCTCCGTTTTTCCCACCCTGTCTTCAGTGATATTATTTGGAGTCAGCAATCAATGGATTCCATCCCTCTGAGACTTGCTTAACCTACAGCCGCTGATATAATACAGGCAAGAGCTTGTTACTTTATCTGATTTGTCCATCGCTACCTTAATGAGTGAAATGGTTAAGTAGAGGAGGGGGCGAGCCTTAAGGAATGTGTGTACCGTTGGAGCTGAATATTTCAGCGTATATGGGGAGAGGGAGGGTGAGAGAGAAACCCACTTACATCACTAGAACCACATCGAGTGTGAGCCTTGCAGGTTAAGAGACAGACTACAGTGTCTTGCTTTCTGCGGGAAGCAGCAATGCCGTTGGTTTCCTAAGAGGGATTTTTTTTTATTTAGAAAAGGAAGCTTTCTCTACCCAGGAAATGGCTTTCCTTGTGCGTTGCTATGCCAACTGCCTGCAGCCATGGTCCTCCAAAGTAAGCACAATAATGTAATTATATTGGTGTATTGCATTCAGACTCATGATTCTTGAGATTGTGTGTGTGTGTGTGTGTGTGTGTGTGTGTGTGTGTGTGTGTGTGTGTGTGTATGTGCTGTGTTTCTGTCAGTGACTCCGGCTCGCAGGCATGCTTGTGTTGAGTGTGAGGGACAGACATCATTCCATTAAATGTCCATCAGTGTCATACCGCTGAGATTAATTGTGCAAACTTGGTTAGTGGGACAGAGATCACTGGTCACCACTGTCAGCATCATTAGCAGCTAGGGAGGAGGTCCTGATTCACACGCTCTGCCCTGATTTTTTTTTCCTCTTCCTCTCTCTCTCTCTCTCTTTTTTTTTTTCCCTTGGTTGGAGGGGTCTGTACGTGTGATTGCAAATGAAACAAGAGTGTTAACAATGCTTGGCTGCATGCTAGAGACTGGCTTTTCACCACTCTGGCTAATATAATTCTGTATTAAGCCTTTTGGAGAGGAATCTGTGTGCAGTCAGCCATTTTAGCTTTTTTCCCCCCCTTTTCTTTTGCCTCTTGTTCTTCAGCCTCAGAAATGATCTTGTTCTCTCAGGAGCCTGAAGGCCGGGTGAGGTTCCCTCGGCCTTGTCAGAGGCTCGGAGGGTTAGAGTTTCAGTGTGATAAAAATGGAGCCGAGCACTGTCGCTCTGATTCCTTTTCTGTCTCCAAGTGTGAAGGGTTTTTAAGCTCACCAGTAGTGACACTTTAAGCTGCAGCCTGGTTTTCCCTCCTCCCTCTTTTTTTTCTCCCCCTTTTTCTTTTAATTTCATGCTGTAGAGGGTGACTTGCCATCGTGAGAGGTTGGTACATGATGTGTAAATTCAGTTCAGCATATGTTTCTTCATTATGAAACCACTGGCCGCGCCTGCTAGCCATGGAGTGCTGGGCCAGCAGGAGAAGCAGTCCGTAAGTATCCAGGCGCTGCCGGCATCACAGGCTGCCTGGCTGGGGGGCAAGCAGTGTGGGGAGCAGGCAGCGTTGCTCTTCTCCAGGGGAAGCCCCCGGTGCTTTAGAGGGTAGTGATAGTCTGCTCAGGGGATGGAGGAGGGTGAGTTTCAGCTCGCTTGCTCTTCTGATTTTGCTGTGATTTCTAAAAATCTTAAGACCAACAGTTTATTTAAGCCAGACCACGAGCATTGAGAAATATTGGACAACTGATTTTTCTCATTAGAAAATAATGTCGTTCTCACTAAATGCCCAGCCAGTTTGTTTGAGAAACCTTTCTTTGGTTGAATTTAGTGAAACATCATGAGAGGTTCCGGCCCATGGGAATCTGGCAAGGAACGCACGTGGAGGTGGGCGGGAGGGTGGGGGGCTTCGGCTATTGATTTGGTAATAAAACCATCGGTGGTCCACTTCTGACTTCCTGACATTTGTTAACTGGTGATGAAAGTACACTGTATTGTTTTAACGCCACAGAAAGAAATGACTGCTCCTTTGTAATCGGTCCCGTGAGTCAGCTATGTGATTGTCTTGCTGAAATCCCACAGGCAGCAACTGCTGTTTGTGAGAAACATATTTCTGTGTCTAACTCTAGGTCAGAGCCTCCTGTTCCAGGAATATGTGCACTCCTGTGGCGCCACTTTTGTGTCACCATGGCACAAGTTTTTTTTTTTTTTTTTTTTTTTGCCATTTTGCCAGTTTGTGACATTGGTGTGTGTGTGTGTGTGTGTGTGTGTGTGTGTGTGTGTGTGTGTGTGTGTGTGTATAACACACACACAAAATCCTTCAGTTAAAGTGCTCATGTTTAGGCAGATATGTAAGCATTTTAGAACTGTTTCCTTACATATCTTAGACCTGTACATTATGATGTAGGAGTTAGCTTTAATGTATTCTAAGAAGTGATGCAATAGCGTCAAACTTCAGACATACATGTAAACCACCCAAGCCTTGAAAATTAGCAAATAGGATGGCGTGAATTAGAGTATTTAGGTTTAGGTTTGTCGATGTAATAGGCTCTGTCGTCACTAAGTGATCAACATTTTAGTTGGATGTAGGAAAGTTCCTTAGGTGCCGTGACTCGAAGGTGGCGCCTCACCTGGTGAATGAGCCCCTTGTTCTTCAGTTGGAGCTGCTTGCTGGCAGATTTCAGTGCTGTGGTGTTTTTTTCTTTTTTTTCCCAGCCCTGTCCTGCTGGGGGTTCTAGGCATGCTTCCCTGATTAAATCTCTTCAGACCTAATCTAGAAAAGAGCAACTATTCACCCCATTTCACAGAAGAAAGGTTGTCAAAGAGAACTTCCCTTGGAGTTGGATTTTAGTCCAGGTCTTTGTCACTTAGCTCCTGGTAGTTACAGCTTCCAGGTAAAGAATGCCTGTTAATCAGCACTTGAGACACATCGAAGATTTAGATCATAGGCTCACTATGCATCTTTCTCATGTAACCTTTCCCAAAATGGGAAGGGTTGGCATTTTTCCTAATACACATTTAACAAAGAAAATTATTAATATCACTGATCGGTTAAGGAAGAAAAACCTCTTAAAGTTGTGTGAAAATGAGCTGTTGGAATAGAGAACACCAAATATCAGCTCATTAACAGGGAGTTGTGGTTCTACACTCAGATTTGTTTCCATTAAGTACTTTATATCTCACTAAATGAAATGCTAGGATTTGCACCCAGGGCACAGAGTACAGGGTGTGGGCAACTTGTGACTCTGAGGTCTTGCTGTTGGCCATTGGCTCATCCATTCTGATTGATATGTTGTCACTTGGCAGTCAGCCTTCAGAATGCATGAGGAGCTGGAACAGGGAAAACAACTCTGGTTCTCAAGCAATGGTGGTTCAGTCCATAGTGATGAGCGGAATAGATAAGGCTCTTTTTATACCAGAAAAATGTCATAACTGAGTTCAGTTGAGTCATTTCCACTAAATTCAAAATTATTCCAGGTTTTGTTTCTCTATACTGTCTGTGGCTGTTTAAATGGCTCCCCTCCCCACTTGGATTATAGAAGGAAGTGTGGTACTACAACAATGAAAACAGTTTTAGGGGACTCCATTAACGGTGTTTTGGAAGAATCTTCCACATCATACAAATGTTATTCTTTATTTTCTGCCTCACTCAGTAGACATCTCTGTTGCTTAGCGCATGCATAGTCAATACTCTTAAGTATTCTCATTTAATTGGGTTTTTGGATTAGCAAAATCTTATTTAACCTTTTGAGGTTTTAAAACATTTGAATTTTGTGTATTTTCTCATCTCCATCCCATTTCTGTGAGGCTCACTGATAACAAGAAGACAATTACAGAAATCCGTCATCTCAGGGCTGCTTTAATTTCATATAATGGTTTTTAGTTGACCCTTGTAAGAAGGAATGTTGCCATTTTGTAAATAGAGATACCTTGTGAGATCTTGAAAATATAGCATTGTTCACATTTCAGAGATGTGTTACAAAAAAACATAATTGTAATAGTTGCAAATCCATGTTGTATGGGAAAAGCTTTCACACTCTCTGGAAATTGGAGAAAATGCTGGGATAGCATTAAAAGTCTCTACCCAAGCCAAGTATGGTGGTGCACACCCGTAACAGCACTGGGAAGCTAAGCCAGGAGGGTTGCAAGTTCAAGGCCAGCTTGGCTGTATAGTGAGCCCTGTCTCTAAAATCAACTAAACAAAATGTCTCCTTTACTCAGTATATCAGCTTTTAAAGAATTTCTACAATTTGAGGCAACTCTGAAACTTTGTAAATCCTTCAGATTGGCCACTTTAACATAATGGCCTTGCTACTGTCAAACTGATAACCTGTTTTCTATTTGAAAAATTTTACAGAAATTACTGATTTATGCAGCGTTTTGTCTTTACCTTAATTCATACCGCGAGATGTGATTAAATAGTAGGACAAGGTGGTGTACTGAAGGGAGTGCCTACTTTATGTGGAAGGAATTACTGCAGTAGCTGTCACTATGGAGCATTTGTTGCACATCAGGTACCATATTTCTTTTCACATTATCTTTCTGAATTCCTACAACAGAGCCCGAAGAAAGATGTAGGATTGCCTTTAGAAACGAAGAAACTGAAGTTAAAAGAAAAAGACACACAGGACTCAGGCATGTGCATTGCTCATCATTGCAGCCCAGGCCGTTATCTTGCATTAAACTTAGGTCTAAAACACCCCCCTCATGTGGCCAAATGGCCTGTAATTGACACACTTGTGTAAAGTGTATAACCTTGGCTGCAGTGTTAACCGACGGAGCACAAAACTTAGAACAGCGCTGGCCTTTTACCCGCTCTTTATTCTTGGCACACACGACATTGCAGTCACCATTCTTATAAAAGCGGTGGTACTGTGGTCAAAAGTACTTAATTCAACTGCATGTTGCTTGGCGTGATTGCGTCTTTCCTTTTTGAAACGAATTACCTTGAGGCTGGAGTAGGATGGCCGGGAAAGGATGTCATGGAGCCCAGTTTCTTCCTCCTGGCCTTCTGTGTCCCTGTGTGCCCCCCCCCAACCCCCAGCTCTTTCATACTATGGATCTATCATTGGTTTAAGCCACAAGTATGGACCCTGCTGTGTAGCCTAGCTAACCCTGAAGTGATCCTCCTGCCTCACGTTCCCGAGTAGCTGAGACAGGAGGTGGGAGCCACCTCTTCTCACTTGCTGCTTAACACTTTAAACAAACTTCATGTCTTAGTTTCCTTAGCCGTTCCTTTATAACTTCTGATTACCTGACCATAGTCTTTTGGCTCCACCAAAAGCATAAACATTTTGCTGTTCCTACCTCCTGTTAGTGCCAGAGTGACCCAGCTTTACCACTGAACCATCTCCCTCCATCTATGCTAGCTGTGACTTGTGTGAACCATAGGGTCCATTTAATCATTCCCCTCCCCTCTTCTCCCCTCCCCTTCCCTCCCTTTCCCTCCCCTCCCCTTCTCTTCCTCTTTCCCTTTTCCTTCTTATTTTGAATCAGGGTCTCCTGTATCTCAGGCTGGCAGAAGATAATTTTGAACTTCTGGTCCTCCTGTGTGCTGGATTTATAGGCATGGACCACCATGCCTAGTTCATGTACTACTGGAGAGTGACCCTGGGACTTCATGGATGCTAGGCAAGCACTTGAACACCTGAGCTACATCTCATCCTTAGTCTCCTCTCCTCTCTCTTCCTTTGTTGGGGGTGGGGTGGAGACCCTCTTTCCTTTGTCTCCCAAGTACTTGAATTACATTGACATTTTATGTGTTCCTTGGCCGAGAAGATGAAGGATGGCTTAGCTTACGTTATAAGTTCCTAAGGCCCTTTAAAAAGGTATTGCTTCCCTTCTTGGATGGTTTTCCTCTATGCTTTTAAAATTCCAGGCAAGCTGGTCTGGTTTCAAGCAGCTGCCCCTCTCCCTTCCCGTTTCTCAGCTTGACTCGCTGTGCTTTGCTTGGCCTGACTTCCTCCATCTCTCTCCAGTCTTGTTGGTTGCTCTGTCTCAGTAGTAGGAATTCCGGAGCACACACTACGTAGCATTTAATATTCTTATTTCTTCTAATTGGTGCTTAGAAAGAGGCTTGGCCTTTGCGGAGACATGAGAAATCCCACCTTGAACGAGTTCTTCCCCTTGTGTACCATGTGTTGTGAGTATGGTTGGAATTTAAAACTGTTTGTCAGCTGTTAAGAATACAGAATAAAGAAGGCTTTTCAAGGCTGGCAGAGTTAACATGTGGGACTCAAAGCAGGGGGCTGCACAGAGTGAGGACACAGAGGGATCCGAGGACAGCAGACTCATCCCTGTTGGCATGGCCTGCCTTAGAGAGGAGCGCTAGGTCCAGTTGCTGGTAGGTAAGAGATGAAAGACTGTAATCTGAAGATCTAGCTTAGTAAGTGTGATATATGTTAACTAGACCAGGTTTAAGAAAACTTAATTGAGAAAACAAACAAAAAAGAACAAGCTGCCTCGCACCTCAGCAGTTTGACCTTGTCTGTTTGCATTGGTTAGGGTGGCTCTTTAACATTTGATTGATGCGTTCGTTGCCGTAACAATGAAAAATAGCCCAAGCACTAATTATAGACGGTAAGTTAGGACTCCTTCTCAGAGGTTAAAACTCCCTCTCCTCTTATCTGATCTCCGTTTTGTCTATTATGACAGATCTATTTCCTGAGATGAAATAAACTTATCTCTTGGGAAGATTTTCCTCAGTGCTTGCTCACAGAGAGGCCCCGAGGACGCGAGATCCTATTGTCTTGTTCAAGGACAAGGTCATCTTGCCTTGGATTTGGGCCAAGAAACCCTGGCAACAAATTAGATCTTTTTTAGCCCTGTTAGAAGTGAAGAAATATATTTAGAGACTTGCCGAGGCATTGCATGTGCTGTTTACATGTGTGCAGTTCTGAAAGGTCTTTTTCATTGTAGTGCACACACCAGTGAAAGCTTCGCTGTTAGCCAAAGGAAGCAGTGTGCCTCATAGCCTTGCTTTTAAATATTGTTCAGTAATGATCCATTTGAAGGTACCTGAGGATAAAACCAATTGATTAGTGAAAAGGAGAATGCTTGAAGTACATTATTAGAGGCTCAAGTGCCCCCCACCATTTAACTGTTTAACTATTACAAGACCACTGATCATAATATCAATATCTTATCTTAGGTCTTTGAAGCAGTAATACGTAATTTCCACCAAATTAAATGCTCTGGAAGTTTCGTATTAGAGGTATAATTATTCCTTAGATACAGTTTCCATATTGCTAGTTCCCTTGGGTTTGGGTTGGACTACAGTCTCAGCTATTCTATTCAGGTAAACTTAAGAACTCTTCTTGGGGTAGAGCTCAGTGTATAACGTGTGCTTAGCGCCGATGAGGCCCTGTTGGATCACCAGCTTGGCTAAAGAAAGAGAACAGCTCACTGCTGTTGTGTCTGTAGTAATCCTTGTGTTTTCACAGCTTTTCTGTTCAGATCAGTAGTCATTATCCACAGATTTCATCTGGATTGTGGTTTGGTTATGAACTTTAAAAAGAAGTTATATGTATGTTGTAGATATAACCCTGTGAGTATGTATATGTATATACACACTTTCACATAGGTTTAACTTAAATGAACTTTTGTAAATGTGTCTTCAAGGTTTTATTACTTTACCTGTTTTAAGATTTTTGCTCTGTTATATCTTGTTTGTTTTTTGCGGGGCGGGGGAGGGGAGGGGAGACAAAGTTTCTCTACATAGCCCTGGCTATGCTGGAACTCACTATGTATATCAGGGTGGTTTTGTTTCTTTTCTTTCTTGGCTTTATTTATTTTATTTATTTATTTTATTTATTTATTTATTTATTTATTTATTTATTCATTCATTCATTCATTCATTCATTCATTCTCTTTTCAGGGTGGTTTTGAACTCTCAGAGATTTCTCCTGTCTCTGCCCCTTGCCTTATGAGATTAACTTGTATCACCATGCCTGGCTCATATCTTTATTAAGAAATGGTCTTTATTTTTGGAGATATGACACATGCTTACGATTATTTATATTTACAGTACTACAATACTAGTGCTTTATAATGGTTTGACTATTGTACAGAGTGGGTTAAAGAGAATAGTGCCCGGTTTTCAGAATATAGACTATGAGGTTAACGCACAAATTGATAATAGAATAAATGCATATTTGCCACTCAACACACATAAATGTGTGATGTAACAGAGCACCTTGCAGGGCATCCTTGTGAGCTCATAGCCTTTGCCCATAGCCTTTCTTGTTGGTAGTGAAACATGCATGCCATGCAGAACTGGACTATTTGACACTTTGCCATTTCTGTGTATTAAATGAACCTCAAATCATAGGCCTTGTACATAGTCATGTCATATTCTGTCGTGTGTGTGTGTGTGTGTGTAGATATGTAGATTAGGTAGATGATAGATATAATCTTACTTGATCTCACAGTGTATGTTATGTGCCTGGGTTCCCTTTTCACTCTTCAGTCATTATATAAATACTCTGTCCATGCTTCAGATGACTTCATTCCACGTTAATGCACCAGATCCTCCTGTTTATCAGAAAAACTGATTACAAAAGCATATGTGGCATATGTCAGTCTTGTGACAAAATGAGTGAGTGAAAATTTTATGATGAAAATTATATTCTTTTGTCGAGAAAGCTAGGGGGATGCATTATTGTTTACATTGACTTGATTTGATGATAGACTGAAGCATGCCCCCACTATATATGTCTGTATACACATTCATATTTCATATACAGAGAGATGCACGTCTTTGTAAATATAAGCAACCCATAATCTCAATTCTAATTTTGATATTTTTGTAAAAGCTAAAATTTTGCATAGATTATTTTTAGTAGAAGTAACTGCTTAGATTATTTGTAGTAGATGTAATTTGTATGGGGTGGGAAACATGTACTAACTCTTAGGATAAATGTCTTTATTTTCTTACTGCTTTGTATTAGAGGTCTTAAAAATACAGATTACAGTGGGCACCTTTTATGCATCATCTTCAGTAGGCCAAGATTTCACTGAGTTTTATTAAAGTGCCAAACACAGCATCATACTTTTTTCATTATAAAAGAAGGCAATGTAGCATGACTTTTTTTTTTTTTTTTTTTTTTTTTAAATACTGTGGAGTTGTGTTTTGGCTACCTCTTCCCTAGAAAGAAAAATAAGCCAGACATTCTTAACCTTTGATTATAGTATTTGTCATACATGTAAGGTCTCTTTTTTTGTTTTCCTTATTCATCCATGCTGGAGTTAGTGGGGATGTTGTGGCATACAGGTTTTGTGGATGTTGTGAGATGAGGCTTGTGTGCCTTTGGTAACAGTGAAAAAGAAGAGCCTTAAAGTCTGGGGTCTCTGGTTCAGAGCCTGAGCTGGCAGCTCTGGGGGAAAGGTCAGCAGAAGTAGAGAGATGAGTGCAATTCACACTCATGTTTCCAGTTACTGAGAATGTGAAGAATGAAATTACCTTTTTATATATAGCTAATAAATTTATGCTTTTCTTTAAAAGGACTCCTTTGATCCATCTACTCCCTAAAATATGAATGCATAAGGCTTCCTGTTGAAATGAACACCAGTTTTGGAAATACAAAACCATACTACTTTATAAGTAACACTTGCCAAAACTACCTAAATTTTTACAGTTTTACATTTATTTATTTATCTGTGTACACACATGTGTGCATATGTATCATGTGTGGGGAGATCAGAGGACAGCTTATGGGAGTCAGTTCTCTCCTTCACCATGTGAGGTCTGGAGATGAAACTCAGGTCATCAGGCTTGATGGCACATTACCCATGGAGCCATCACACTAGCCCACCAACCGCTCTTAGTTTAGAAGAGGTATCGCTGGAGTAGCTGTGCTGATTTACTTGTGTTGCGTTTGTGGTATGGTTATTTAGGCAGAGTTAGCTCAGTGACCCTATGTAGCCATTGATCGTCCTGGGCATAATTTATAATTTAAAAAAATAGGGCTGTTGAGGTGGCTCAGTGGTTAAAGCGCGTGCTGCACCTTCAAGAGTTTAGGTCCCCAGAAGCCATGTAAATGCCTAACAGACGTAGTTGCCCACCTCTAATTCTAGCTTCAGAAAGTAGAGACAAGCTCTCTGAGCAGACTACCCTTCTCAGCAAGCTCTGGCTTGATTGAGACCCTGCCTCAGAGAATAAGGTGGAAGAGCAATTGAGGACTATTCCTGACACCTGACGTCAACTTTGTTCCCCCAACACTCATACATATGCATATACACCTGCTGGAGACATGCACACACACATGAAAAAAAAAAAAAAAGTCAAGTTTATGGTGTGTATGTATTGAAGAAAAGATAGAAAACAGATTAAAAACAAGGATAGGAAAAAGAATCCCAACTTTACTATCTAGATTGTTGGTATTGTTACAGTATTGATATAGGGGCTGGAGAGTCAGCCCAGCAATTAAGAGCACTTGCTGCTCTTCCAGAGGACCTGGGTTGGTTTCTAGAATCCACAGCAGGCAGCTTTGGACTTCTTGTGGCTTTATGTAACTTTAGTTCTAGGAGACCCAACACACCTTTTCTGGCCTCCCTAGACACCCACACACATATGAGAGCAGACATAACACACACACACACACACACACACACACACACACACACACAGCATAAAAACGCCTTTAATCCCAGCACTCGGGAGGCAGAGCCAGGCGGATCTCTGTGAGTTCGAGGCCAGCCTGGGCTACCAAGTGAGTTCCAGGAAAGGCGCAAAGCTACACAGAGAAACCCTGTCTCGAAAAAAAAAAAAAAAAACAAAACAAAACAAAATAAATCTTAATAAGCATACTGGTATATATAGATTCTTTTGTTGTGAAAATGTTTTTATAGTACAGTATAAAATCTAATAATGGTTTTCCTTCTAGACCTTTTCCCAAAAAATATATGTAAAAGATTTATTTAAGGACAAGTAATTTAATATATTTATATTATATATTATATATATCAAATATATTAAATATATTTGAAGCTTGTATTACAGCCTTTGTCTTTAACATTTTGAAAGTTAGCCAGAGTAATATATAACATAATTTATATGGTGTAAACTGAAAGAGAAACTTAGTTAAGAGTTTCATTTAGTGTTAGAAGCCAAGCATGGTGGTGCACTTTTAATCCTAGCACTTGGGAAGCAAAGATATGAGGGTTTTCTGTGAGTTTCAGGCCAGCCAGTTACATGGTGAGACCCTATCTCAAAAGGTCTGCCCTTATTATAGGGAAGAATACAGCATGATTTTTAGTAATTCTTACTATATTTATACCTTTGTTTTTCTTGAAGCTTGAGCAAATTTCTAAGGTATGGGAAGTGAACAGTATAGTATCAGAAGAAAGAGAAGTAAAATTGCTAATGTCCCAGCTAAGGAAAATATAAGCAATTGTGACCATTATTCCCCCCTCCCCCCACCAGCCATGTGCCTTTTGTTGGGCAGATCTTTCTCTGTGCTGTTGGGCACATTCCCAGATTCCTTTCCCTTGCATTATTCTTATTTCCTTCCCCACTTTGAAAAAAGTAATGACCTAATGTAAGTAGGAGTTAAAACGGCTCTCTGTTGAACAATAAACCACAAAAGTGGACAGTGATGATAGTGAAGTTTGTTTTGCTTTAGAAAAAGGAGTATGGTTGATTAAAATGTCCTTTGTGTTTCTCTCCAGCAGGAGGACATAGATAGATGATAGTTCTTACTCAATAAAAGTTCTTTCATTGTTAGCTGAATAACATTTTAAAAGTTGACATGTAGCTAGGCATCGTGATGAATACCTTTAATCTCAGGCAGAGGCAGGTGGATCTCTGTGAGTTCAAGGCCAGCCTGATCTATATAGTGAGTTCCAGGACATCCAGAGCTACATAGTGAGACCCAGTCTATGAGTCAGGAGTGGGGGTGAGGGGAGACATGTAAATCAGGTGTGGTTGTATATACCTGTAATCCCAGCACTCTGGAAGGCTAAGATGGGAGGACCACATGCCCAAAGCCAACCTAGGCTACATAGTGAGATCTTGTGTCAATGAAATAAAGTTAACTGTTCTTCAGAACAAACCTCACTGACTACTTTAAATGTGTGGGTAGTCCTCAAAGAAGAAAATCTACTGATCATGAAATTTCCATGTAGGTTAAAGCAATATATTTTCACCCAAGAACATCTTTTGTCTTGTACACCAACACTGAGATCATGAAAAATGGAGAGATGTTGCATTTTATTACCATGGTGAGGAGTTTGATTTTTGCTTTGCTTACTCAGAAATTAAACTTCTGGATTATTTGCTTTGTTAGAAAAAAATATTAATAACGAAACAACTCATTTTGAATACTGTAGATTTACTTCAGAGTTCTAGAAAAGAAGTTGAAAATAGTTTACAATTTTCACATCTGGTGGAGTGGGTTACCTCTCAGTGCCGGCTGTGATGTGGCAGGAAGCAGTACATAGGCAGGGACGCGGTGTGTATTGAGCAGTGCACAGGAAGTGGGTCTGGAGATGTAGCGGAAATGAGGGAGGGCAGCGCATGATAAGGATGTGAAGAAAAAAATGACACGGGGGGATTTAGGGAGGCAGAAGAAATGAGCCGAGAAATTGCTCGGAAGGGCAGGATTCTAACGAGGCCTGTGCTGTGTCCAAGGTACCACTGCCGTTGTAATGCCCATGAGTGGACTCAAGCCGTCTCTGTTGACCTGGACATGCTAAGTTATTTCTCATGTCTAATTATATTAGGTGAGCAGGTGGAAGAATCAAACATTTCTTAGCATTATTTTTCTTCACTTCACTTTCACCCTATGTATTCTAATGGAAATGTCTTTGGGGGGGATTATCTAAGATACCATTTCCTCTTACTTTTATGACCCAGCAATACTTTCTTTTCATTACTAATTTCAAAGATACTACAATAAAACAAAATGTTAGAATCAATTAAATGTAGTATTAGCCATTAATTTAAATGTTGGTTTAGTTTAATGACGTTTGCATGCAATAATAGTGATGTACAGGTGAGTGTAGGCCTAGGTACCTACCAGCCTTTCCAGCTTCCTTGGCGCAGATTCAACGTGTCAAAGAAAATTCAGTGCCGGCATTTATTTACAAATAAGAATTTACCTGAGCACTTTGTGTTGAGACAGTTGGGGGACATGCAAGGGCCAGCTGGGGTTGCAGGATGGACATGCAGAATGAGGTACTCTGGCAGGTAGAGTTTGAAGTTTTGAACAGCACGTCAAGTCCTTCAGAACAGTGAGGGTTTGAAGAACATTTTTGCACATGCCCATGATGCCAACACTTGAGAAGCCGAAAGAGAATAGGGAGTTTCAGATTAGTCTGGACCAACATTGGGAAACACTGCTGCACAAAAGACAGCAGCCCAACCCATCAAATACAGAGGCCCACGATGAACATCATCTGCTGTCACATTGGCTGAAATACTGTAGTATAGTTTCTGTGGTGCTACAAAGAGAGACCCTCTCTCAGAAACAACATTTACAGTCTGGAAGTACAGCTCAGTCATAGTGTTTTTGTCTAGGATGTGCAGGGCCCAGGATTCAGTCCCTGAAAAAAATATACCCATGCCAAGAGTAGCTGTAATCTGGTTCTGTCACCTGTGAATAAAGTTATGTGGAGAGGGATTAGGAAAACCTGCAGTGTAGAAACTGTAGGGGCTCTGGAAGCCAGAACTTGGGCTGGTGACTGACTTACCACCTGCTGTGTAACCCTGTGACATGAAATCTTTATAAAATTGGAGTCTAATGTTGTGTGAAGATTGAGATAAAACTCAGGAAGTTGTTGTAGTAATGTGTGGTGCATGATGAGAACAGTTCCTATAGTCCCAAGGCATCATTTATCCTCCGTTATGCAGAAGTAATGGAGTTAAGACTGCCGGACAGGAGACAGCTGAGACGTAAGGTACCAAACAGATGCCAGTCAGAGACAGTAGGTTGGATAGAGGCTTTGCCCTTGCATAGGTGGTGGAGGTGTTCACTTGCCTCCCAGCCCTCTTCGGTGTAAACCTCACAAGCCACCTTCTCCTGACTGATCCAGTATTAAAGAAGCTAACAGTCACGCTGTCACTAACTAAAATGCAAGGCTCTGTGTTCCAAACATCTCAATCTACACAACCGTGTAAGTTTTCTGTGGCTTCGTTACACATAGTTAAATGACTTCCCCAAAAGTTGCACAACAGATGCATGCCAGAGCCGCTGGCCATTTTGTCTTGTGCATGGCAGTTGTGTACAGATGCACATAGATCTAAAGCCCCCCACAGGCATGCAGGCACACACATGCAGCTGTGTTGAGTAACTGTATGAAATGCCTCTAACTTTTCCTGTAGGCACATGATCACAGCATGGACAATTTCTTGTGCTCTATGAGCACGGTCACTCCTCTATTTGAGCACTGATTTTCTTAAGTATTGGTTTCAAAGCAATTTCATGTGTGTGCGATAGTGGCTATTACCTTCCTTTCTTTATGATGTGGTGTTCTGAAGAATTTCCAGACTCCTGACATGAAGGTTTTCTCAGTTTAACCTTTTAGGAAATCCCTGGAATCAGCTGAGCTTGTCCGCACATGTATGTAACCGCAGGAGCTTCTGTGTTACCTTGCTTCTTAGTCTTGAATTTAGGGAATTTGGCTTTTGCTTACAGTTTGGAAGATGCAGCTGTTCTCTTAATTTGTTAAGTAATTTTTAGTTATCTAGAGGAGAGTTTTGTGAGCCTACTTGGTCTGGTCGCATGTCCTAGCTGTGTAAAATACAAATAAATAATTATATCCATCTTGGTTACAGTTGCAACATTTCTTTAACCCCTTTCGACCATAGCACTTTTTCTCTGGACACTTTTAAAGAAAACAAAACAAAACAGAAACTGTATTATCCAAAACCCAGCGAAGATAGTTGTTGGTGCCCTGGCTTAGCAGTGCCATTGGCCCTGGGCTTGGCCTCTGTGGGTTGGTGGTCGGTAGGCCATTGCGTTAGGCAGTATTAGAGCATCTCCTTCAAGGACTGTATCAAGTGCTGACTTCGTATGTCCATCTGTTCTCACTGTCATTTCCTACTTGGGCTGTCATCTAGGCTGCCGTGAAAAAGGCGTTGCCTTCTGTTATGAGTGGAAATGAAGTATCTTCCAGTAGGCTCATTCTTTGAGGTTTTTGTCCCCAGCTGGTGTCAGGGTTAGGTGATCGGCACTGGAGCCTCTTACTTGATCAATGGGTGAATAATCCCTTGATGAATCAATCCATGCGCTGAGTGGACAGTGCGGAGGTGGGGCCGGGTTAGAGGAACTGGGTCTCTGGGGACATACCCTTGAAAGCTTTCTCTTATCCCCAGACACTTCTCCAGGCTCCATGCTGCCGTGCAGCTTTGCACACAGTGTCCTGCTGTGGCGCTCCGCCTCCCTCTACACAGGCCCAGCAGCCATGGAGCCATATGGCCGTGGGCTGACATCACCAATCCTGTGAACCAAAACGAATCCATACTCCTGGAAGTTGTCTTCTCAGAGATCTTGTCACAGAAATAAAGAACAAACACCTCTCCGGGTGATTTATAATAAAGCTAATGAGCGCATGCGATGTGCTCTCTGCCCCTGAAAGTAGATGGGTTTCGTAATAAAGTGTCAGAGTTTAGCAAAGCCATGAAGGGTTCATTGCGTGCCGTTTCCAAGCATGCCCATGGGGATCTTCAAAGCAGAATGCTCATGTGGGCCTTCCCACACAGTGATAGGAAGAAACTAGTACAGCTGTGGTTAGTTGTTGCTGTTGGCTCGTTTTTGGTATGTGTGTTGATGGTAAACCAATACTACACACACAACTTTAAAATACTATGATTGTGTTTAGGTGTGTATGTATGTGTGTGCACACACACACTGGGTTGGGAATGTAGCTAATGAATAGAGCATTTGCCTGGCATAGGCACGATCCCGGGTTCAGTCCCTAGCACTACTTCCCCTGGGTATTGAGGGGACCTTAAAAACTCATTTGGATCCTTTGTTCTGATATTGACCAGCTACACTTAGGGCACTCCTGCAATTGGCTAGCTGTGCAGTGGTTATGCAGGCCATGTGAAGTTTTTTTTTTGCTACAGAATGGAGATGGTGATTGTACTTGTCTACCTCATAAGTGTTTTGAAAATTATTGTAGCCATCACTCCTGAGTGCTTCATGTGTGAGTCCCAAACAATATTAAAGGAAAAGTGAGATTCTTCATGTTTTACAGATGGCAGCTCGATTTAACTATGTGAATATTTTTTAAAAGTTCATGTTCTCAGAATTTTCTGGTAAACCAGTGCATGGCTAGCCTCAGGTGATTGCTAGTTCTCTACCTTAATTTTAATCCTCAACAGTCCTTTCTGTGTGGACAGCAACCTCATCTCTTCTTTGTAACTGTGTGACACTCAGAGGTTGTTAAAATGTTTGGGACTGTTTTTCATGGTCCATGTCATGTGGTCAGTGACACACATGTGCCACAGGGATGGGTGTCATCCAGTGCCATCCATGAATTTCTCTTGCTTCTTCAGCTGTAAATGTTTCTTTTTCTTGATTTTTAATGTGAACATGGATCCAGAAGTTTGATGGGTTTTTTTTTCTTCTTCTTCTTTTTCTGTTTGCTTTGTTTTGAGACAAGGTTTCACTAACTATGTAGCCCTGGCTGGCCTTGAACTTCCTATGTAAAACAAGCTGACACTGAACTATGATAGTCCTTCGTCCTCGTCCTCCCAAGAGCCAGAATTACAGGCCCGGGCCATCACAGCTGGCAGAGAGAGTTACTTTTTTTTTTTTTTTTTTTTGGTCTGGTTTTGAGTATAGGATATGATTCTCTGTTGGCCATCTTAGATCAACTACAATTCATTTTTAAGATCCTTCGTTAACTGCTTTCTGCAAATTGGAATTGGTTGCAAAATAGCTCATAAAAGAATCACAGTTGATGTGAAAAAAATCACATTAATTTTACCTTAGTCCTTCACCATTTTCCTCACTTATTAAGTGATTCTGTGCAAGTCGAGCTGCTTAGTAAGACCTGTCTTTGTAGTCATTCCGTGTGTTTGCAAGGAGGTATTTTTAGATGGTTTAGCTGAGCAGCAATCTGACGTCTTTAGAGGAGACATCAGTTCATTATGTGGATACAAATTCTATGCTTTCAGCTTTTCTACACCAAGTCTTAATTTAAATCCCTTCTTCTTGCTTTTCTAACGAAAGAGACTCTATCATGGTATGTATTTTATTTCTTTCTAAGGCCAGTCTTTCTAGTTTACCTTTTCTTCCATAAATGATCTAAGTAGAATGTTTTTATTTGTTCTCAACTTAATATAGATTACAGAAGCGTGGAATTCAGGGTCATATTTCAATGTGCCATTTTGTGTTGTGCTATACAGTGCTTTGCTATTATGATATGATTCGGGGAATTTAAAATAGTTATGGAGCTCATAAGTGCTGTTTTCTTTGAAGAAGAAAAAAAATGTAAAGGACAGGGTGTGGGAGTTGTATTCTTCTTAATTGTGCATATTGCATTTTTCCCTTATGAAGAAAAAAACCTCTTGTTTGGGAAAGATAATTTTAATGCCGAGCATACAGTGTTTGAAAGAAGTTATGATATTTCCTGATTTTTCTCAACCCATTCCAGTCCTGAGAGGAAGTTCTTTCGACTTATGCATATTTGTGTGTGTTGTGACACTTGTTCTCATAGGACGAAAACCACGAGGATTCTCTCGGTTTACCACAAAGGTAGAATTCTTCCCCCTAATTTTACTACACCTAGTTTTAGGAAAGAATTCAAATATAAGTGTAAAAAAAAAAACTGAATTAATTTTCAAGTAAATGTTCCTTATCCATTTTCACAAATTCAAAGGTTGTGGCTGCTGTGCGTCAGATTGTCAGGGCTCAAGTGCAGACTTCTGCTGTTCGTTCAGATGTGCTGTCTGCACAGTGAGAAGAATCGGGGCTAAAGGATGGTCTGATATTTTTAACCCAGTTGTTGGATGATCAGTGATATTTTAATTATATAATAGAATTTATCATATTTTACCATGCTTTGCAAATATAAATCACTATCATAGAGAAACAAATGAGTTACTTAGCATCAAAGAAAGATATTACTTGGGGAATCTGATTAGTAGTGGGCATCAGTCAAAGGTGTGAGTTTTCATTCTTTAAGAGAAAAATCAAAGACATTTTATATATGTGATACAAATTTTAATATAAGGAAGAATCCGGCATAACAATTTCATAGTTATGAAAAACAGGAAGGAAGTACTGCGACCATGACTTCTTTTTTGTTTTAATAAAAAGAAAACCTTTCTTGTTCTTAAAGATTAGTGTTGTTATGTAACCATTTAAGAATTTAGCTGAAGCCCAATATTAAGTGACTCAGATTCCTAGCTTCTTAATGATGCTTCTTTACTGTGGAATTCAAGGGCTTGCCAGATTCTTGAGCCCTGACTTCATTCTCCACCCCCTCCCCAAATTTGCATGCAGTAAAAAACTGTGGAACTGTACAGAAGAGTAGCTGATGCCCAAATCCTCACGTGCGAAGTGTACCATGACTGACTGCAGGCTGGAGGGTGGTGAAACTGTCTCTGTTTTAGTGACCACTTTCTGGTTTCTGTGTCAGAAAAGTCATCTGGAGGCTCTAAAATCCACCACCCCCCAACCCCCAGCTTCTGCCGTGGATTCCCCTTTCACTTTCTGCAGATTATCACTTGTTCCTTTAGAGCTCATCCCAACACCAGCCAACCAAGAATGGCACCAGTGTCATCTGGTCCGCTGACCCCGCCCACTGACTGTGCTCTTGACAGTGGGATCAGCACTGTCCTGGAGGAAGAAGCTTGCATAAGCCTCCTTTGGCTCACACGCCCCAAGGAGACCTTCAGGAACTGAGAAGTTGAACATCTCCAAAGATAAATAAGTAATAAATATTAATAATAAATAAATATAATTTATGGCCCTGGTGACTGACCGCCTGGAGAGGAGTCACATGGTAAGGAAAGGTTGCTGCCTGGGGGTTTCATTTTACAGGAATAAGTGACACTGTCAGGGGGGAGTTTGGAGGCGTCTCTTCCAACAGTCACCTGTCCCTTCTTTCCCCACTTCAATGTGGCTGGGCATTTGAGCCTTTTCTACTCGTTTCAGAGTTTCTCATAGATTAGAACTCTTTTCACTGGAATATACGAACTCCTGGAAGTCAGATAATATATTGCCTTCTCCCTCCTTTCTAGTATACATTGATTGTTCACCTTGTAATTAAGCGTGTCCCCCTTAATTAACTCTCTTACGTTCCCTGGAGACTGCTTTCCATCCCTGTGGCTTCTCCCGCTCGCTCTCCAGTTTTCCACAGTTATGAAACATTAGAGCAGGCCTTGTTTGGTTGAGCATATGTGGGATTTGCTTGGTGCTTTGTATTTGGTGTGTGGCTTGGTTTTTCTCAACTGGACTCTACAGTGAGATAGACGAGGAAGGATCGCTGTCTCAGGAAGCTTGTTGATCCTGTTGGTACCACTGAAAGCACTGAAGGGTGGGGTTTGTTTGCACAGGTATGGTGATCCAAACAGTGAACATCTAGCTCCATTCATACTTGACGAACTTTGATTGTGTTTCTGTACTGGGGGGACACTACACATTTCCCAACTTCTTAAAAGATTCTATGAGCAGATTAGGTGTTTAACCAAACTTTACAAATATAAGTGAACTCTTGTTTTATATTCCTGTGACTTTTTATATTTTTTATTGGCATGTGTATGCACACATATACAACTTTGAACTAATGCCTTAGCTCAAAAGGAAGAACAGCTTGAGATGCTTATCTCTTGTTAACATTACTTAATTATGGAATTTTTTTCTTTCACTTTTGAGATTATAATATAATAACATCATTTTCCCCTTCCCCTTCTTCCCTCCAAACCATCCTATATACTATTCCTTGCTCTTTCAAATTCATGGCCTCTTTGTTTTTTTTTTATTAATTGTTGTACATGCTTATGATGTATATGTATATATATATGTATATATGTATATATATCTTTGTGTAGATTTGGGGCTTTTTGGCCTTTCCCCTGCCCACATTGGCATGTCCATTGGTGTCACATTTGTTCAGCTCATGTTCAGGCAGTCACGTTGGTGAGACTTTATGGGTGTAGCTTCTGCCAGCAGCAGGAGCCACAACCACACAGCAAACTCTCGGATCCTCTGGCTCTTACCAGTCTTTCTACCCCAAGGAATCTATCCCTTACGGTATCAGAATACCGTCTTCATCATAGTCATCTTGATCATTATTTGTGATTTTTATATTTATATGTGTTGGAAGCCTGGCCCAGCAGTTCTGACAGATGAGGTGAGGCCATCTGTGTCAGTGAATGTCAGTCATGGAGGAAAGCGGAAACCATTTCAACCAGTGATTAGGAAAGGGGGTCCAGTGAACCCAAGTTTGTCTTTAGCAGACTGATATGAGCTCTAGATCTAAGTAGAGAAAGAACGGGGGTAGGGGTTGAGAGGTATACATAATTAAGCAGTCTTGGTAAAGTATGGGTCTGGTTGGTCCTTATCTCAGTTCTGGTTCCACTGTCATCACTTGAGAGCATTGTGGTTGTCCAGGGTGTAGCCCCGCCCTCACTGATAAGTGTCCTCATGGATGGGCAGAGTCTGTGCTGGGAAGCTCTGCTGTGCCTGGAATCTAAGGTGTCTTACCCATGTGCCTTCACCTTGGAAGGGGGATGAGATAGGTTAGGCAGACAGGTTTGCCTTGGTTACTAATACGCCTGTATAGTGTAAGGGAGCAGACTGACCCAAAGCACAGGAGACAGGCTCAGTGAGAGCAGAGGCGCTAGGCTTTGGTTCTTCTCCGAGCTGCCGTGCGGGCTCCAGTATGGGGCAGCGCTTTTTAGCAGAAGCAGCCTGTGGATGCCTGTTGTGCTGTCACCCACCCTGCTCCCTGCTCCTTGGCCTTTGTCTGGTTCACTCGACAAGTCAAACCTTGGAGCCAGCCTGCTGATTGTGTCGTGGGCATAGAAGTCAGTGTGTGGTCATTACATCACTGACTCCTTACTCTGCGATTCCAACTCTTGGCACTGTCCTGGTGGGCCAATCCTAAGCGGTCTGTTGTTTCTATTACACTTGAATTCTTGGATTCTCTGCCAAACATGGTACTTTGGTCTCTTTGTGAATCATGTTTTTACCCCGTGTTTATAATTCTTCTTCTTCTTGGAATGTCAGCCTCATGAGCGTGGGGCCCTCAACTGTTAGATTAATCTTTCTGCCTTGGATGTCCAGAGCATCGGTTCTCAACCTGTGGGTTACAAGCCCTTTGGGGGTTGAATGACCCTTTCACAGGGGTCTTCTAAGACTGTAGGAAAACATAGATATTTACATTATGACTCGTAACAGTAGCAAAATTACAGTTATGAAGTAGCCACAAAAATAATTTTATGGTTGGGGGTCACCACAACATGAGGAACTGTATTAAAGGGTCACAGCATGAGGAAGGTTGAGAACCACTGCTCTAGAGTGTAAAAGCCATGGCATAAATGTTTATAGACGTCTGAGAGGTGAATTAATAGAAATATGAAAACTGAGGCACATGTTGGTAAAGTTCGAATTCACAGATGCTTGTTTGTAAGTGTGTTTTCCCTTCCCCTTTGTGGCTGAACCAAAATAGAAATGGAGACTAAAGGAGAAGTAGCCGGCAGGGTCAGCAACTGACCAGTGCACTTTTGCAGCACGAGCGGCAGATAAGGTTAGGACCGTTCCAGGATTTGGTTGCAAGATCTAGATACCCTGAAAAGTGGGAATAAGCATCGCTTACCTCAGGAGCAAACATTTTCTGTGTGTAAGCTGCTTAGGACTTTTAGATTACATGAAGTTTTAGAAATCAGACATTCTACTTCACGAGAATGTAAGTACGGATCCTATCAGACAGCGATCTGTGGTAGGGGCTTTGGTATCTGAGTGTATGACAGTGGCAATGGTGAGATGGGAAACTCAGGAGTTGGTTGGTTGGTTGGTTGGTTGGTTGGCTGGCTGGCTGGTTGGTTAGTTGGTGTTAGCTGTGGACACTCAGGAGTCCTAAGTTACCAACTGTCATCTTAAGTGAAATGACCTGGACCTTACAGTGTTAAGCCATAGGAATGTGCACATATGACAAAATTAAGATTAAAACACTATGTTAATTTTTGCAGACACAGTGCCATTAATAATGACCTGCAAGTTACTGCTCCTTTTCAGTATTTTTTAAAAGAAATATTAGTTTAAAAGGTAATGTTATCGCCGGGCGGTGGTGGCGCACGCCTTTAATCCCAGCAATCGGGAGGCAGAGCCAGGCGGATCTCTGTGAGTTCGAGGCCAGCCTGGGCTACCAAGTGAGTTCCAGGAAAAGGCGCAAAGCTACACAGAGAAACCCCGTCTCGAAAAACCAAAAAAAAAAAAAAAAGGTAATGTTATCATTTACAGTAATTTAAATTACTATTTAAATTAGTTTTTCTATTATATAAAAGTATAGCCTGAACTTTAGTGTTAGCAGTGTTGTGTATCAGCAATGCACTTCCTAGTAACCATTCCAGAAGCTGAAATGAAGAGACTGTGCTGAATGAACCCTTAAGCCCTAGTGGGCCTGGCCTTGTGCTATTATACAACTTGCATTTGCCTAGTGTTTCATGTCTCAGGAATTTTTCCACACCAACCCTCTCTGTGTTCTCACAACTCTCTGGTTGGGTGTGTAGGATGGGATCTCTTATCTGGTCCACACTAGTGAGTTAGACGAACTACGGAGCATGAAGTGATTTTCCCACCAACCTGGAACTGACCATGTCTTCTACAGTTGCACATTGTAGTCTGAGAGTTCCCAATGCCTACTGGGCGATGTTAGGTACTGATCAAAAGAAGTATCTGTATTTGATAAAATAACACTCCGTAGTAATTGAGGATTCTAACTGGAGCAGGAACTTGTGCTCTAGAAACTTGGCTGTTTATATACCATTACTGAATTTTAAGATTTAATGGTGATCCTTCACACACACACACACACACACACACACACACACACACACACACACACACACACACACGTATATTCATTCCACCCCTTTACGGTGTTTTAAATACAGTTTTGTCTTTTTGAGAAAGTTGAACAGTGGAATACTGAGGCCCCTCCAGGGTCTTGTCGGGTTTGAGAGGTTTGCTGCAAGTGTGTGTGTGTGTGTGTGTGTGTGTGTGTGTGTGTGTGTGTGTGTGTATGTGTGTGTGTGTGTGTGTGTGTGTGTGTGTGTGTGTGGTCTGCTTGGCACCTGCACTCCAGTCAGACTTGTTTCTCTCTTCTCCTCCAGCCCTGTTCAGGATGGTCTTATAAATCCTAACTGGATACTATCAACCACTTGTTCAAAGACGACCATGTCTTTATGTGGCTCATGGAAAGGCTGCTTTAGTGGCATTTGTCCCTGCTGCCCACATTCTAGCCTTTGTGACCTTCTGCCCTCCAGGCTGCAAACTGTGGGCTGTCACAGTTCTAAGTGTGCCTCATCTTCCCTGGCCAGCCCACATCTCTCCCCCTGCTCAGCCACAGCTTTATCTCTATACTTGTCCTGGGTTACCACTCCCCGACATCCTTTGCTTTTCCTGGAGATCTTGGTTTGGCTGACTCCATTCACTTTTCACCCTCAATGTCATTTTCTCAGAGCAGCCTTCCCCATTCACTGGCCACCCACTCTGTCCCCAGCCCTCACTGTCGTGACACACCTAGTTTTGGTTGTGCTTACTAAACAAGTCAGGTTACTCTGTTTATCATTTTTCCCCTCCCTTCCCTATCCACCTTCAAACTCCTTCCTCCAGGAGTGTGCATTTAGCCAGTCCTGATCACTGGAGTTCCCGAGCCATGGTGGGCTCCTTGCCACACGGCAGTAAATCAGTGCCTGCTGAATAGTTCAGCGAAAGAGTGAGTCTCCAAGTTGAGTAGAGTTGTGCCCCATCTGCTAGCTTCTCTGTCGCAATCCGAAAGTCAGGAAGTTCAACAAGTTTCATTCTGAACTCCTCTGTCCTGGCTTTCTGGGAATTTAACTTCATTTTGGAAAGAAGAGAATTTCATTTCCGTTGTGCCGTAAAGATCCCTCAGTTGTATTCTGATGGTGCCACGTATGGTTGCTGGTAGAAGGGACAGCGACAGATCTGGGGGAGAGAGAACAGTGGAGTCAGGCCACCTTGTCCAGCGTCTCTCAAGAGCAGTGTGTCCGGCTCCACGCTGGGGCTGATGGGTGGGGAGGTGTTCAGGACTCTCTGTGCTTATGTTCAGGAAAGCGTGAGGGTAATGAGAGATGTGTTCACTGCAGACACATCCAGCCAGAGAACTGCCCAGTAAATCCGCAGCTGCAGCACAGGGTCTGAAAGTTCTGTGACAGACAATATTCTGGAAGTTGAGAGAGAAAGGTGGGGGGCGGGGGCTAAACTAACTGTATATATACCAGGAAACGATGAGGGAAATGATCAGGAGAAGGCAGTGGGGTGCAGCTGTTAGGAGTGAACACTTTTTTCTAAGGGTAAAGGAAGCTGGTAGAGAATAGTCAGGGGAATGACATGACTGAGTATGGATTCTCCATCATGTCTTCAACGTTTTCTCTGACTACAGCACGAAAGAAAGATTGCAAGGGATGTAAGATCATTGAGAGAGGCAAACAAGGGTAGCAGCTAGGCAGTGGCCTCAGAAGAGGGCAGGGTGCCATCTGCAACCCCAGTGGAGTGCACACATTTGTGCTCATGTGAGGCCGTTTGCTTCCCGTGTTGTAGAAGGCGATGGTTTATGCTTAATGATGTTTCAAGTTTTTGAGTGTTTTTGCTCACGTGTACTAACGACACTGAAGATTATAGTTAGCCCGTTGTAAGATTGTACCTGGATGAATGCTGTTCTGTCTTCCTGATACACATCTCGGATAATAAAGTAATACACATACGTAGGGAACAGAAAAGTTCAGAGAGTAGCTGAATTTGAGGAAAGGAAAGCCAGTTGAGCAGTGTAAAAATTGTTAAGAGTGGTGTCAGTTTACAAGGAATGTACCTAAGACAGTTGCTCAATTGATTATGTAACTAAATCTCTGCAAATGATTAAAGAAGGTCATGAAATATGGTGGGGCACTGTCGAAGTGATAGTGTTAGGAGGAACAGGATGGAGCCTGTGCTTGACTGTTCATTTCCCATGGGTCTGGCTTTGCCAGTCTAGAGAAAGGAAAGATGGAAGGAAAAAAGAAGATTTATTATCCTTGCAGTTTTTAAGCATATATTCCTACTGGTGTCAGGCACTGAGTAATACAGGTAAATGTTCAGTCAGTTCTTAGTACTCTCCAGACAGCCAAAGCTGCGGTTATTCTGGTCTGCCAGGGCTGATACACCAAGGCCCAGAAACAAACGTGAAATTAAATGACTTATCATCTTTTGAAAGAAATCCTAAAATGAACATTTTTGTTCACTGAAGTAAAAGAAAAATCTGAGAGATTAGATTAATAATAGTAACACGTAGTCTTTTTTGGCAACTTAAGAAGGATGACCCGGCAGTTTTTAAATTGTAGACTGTGCTCCTTGGTGAGAAGTCCTACTTGTGGATGGTGGAGGTTGTGAGGGGAAGAATCTGAGTTGTCTCTTAAGATTAAGTCGCGCCTGTGTGGGGGACATGTATAGAGTCTGTATTTATGCATGAAATAGGAGAGACAGTGAAGTGTTCTCAGTTCATAATGTGCCTGTCAGCCATAACTTACAATAGACAAAGCTTCCCAGTCGAATCGCCCCATGGTGCATCTTGGAGCCCTGGGATTAGATGCTAGTTTTAAGTTGAATAACTAGCACCAGGATTTTTCACAAATAAGTCATTATATTTCTTTGGCTTAATGATGTTGCTGTACTTAGCTTTTTACGAAGTACACTCTATAATAACAAATTCTGAGTGTAACTATGTGAAAATCTCTGTTACACACATGGTTTTGGGTGTATACGCATGCATGTGTATATTTGATGAAGGTGGTGTGATTAAAACGGTTCCATTAGAGAGTAAGTGCTTTCTCTCTCTACACAGAAAACTATCCATGGTGTCACATGTTACGGGAGCCTAGTCACCATGGCTGTGAAGTCATTGCCACATCACTTACTTTTCATTGTTGCTGAAGGCTGTCCTTACCACCGGGTGACAGTTTCCTCCTTTAATTATTTGTTTCCATCTACTAGCTGTTAGGTGCACGAAAGCATGGAGTCTGCTTTCCTTTTTGCTATAGTTAGCAAACCTGGCGTTCAGTAAATATTTGACTACATAATTAACTGAATAAGTAAATGGACTTTAGTGTTTGTTTAATCCAGATTGAGCATGATCCCATGGAGTGGTTGGTCTGAATGTTAATCAGACCTTTCTCCATAAGGAGGTTAAAGACTTTAAAATTTTCACTGTGTTAAGTTTCCCATAGGTAGTAGTTCATGAGGATAAGTATAGTTTTTTTATGAGTTCATATGTGCTATTTTATCAAACAAAACAAAATATGGTAGTTCGAATACAATAGAAGTCTATTATCCTTTGTGTAAAATCCAGTGCTCTTGACTGATGGGCATTTCCTGCCTTAAGTACTGATTGAGAGTTACTGACTGACCTCCTTTAAAGCGTGTACCTCTGCTGTATTGTTTTCAGTTGAGCTGCTCTCTCAGGGAAGGGAATAGATTCCAGAGGGTCTTTGGGGAAATCGTCATCAGTGTAGAAGTGTCAGGTATAGAAGTGGCGTAATCACTTCTGATGACTCATACCCCATAGACTTCAACTCGTTACATGGTATCTCTGTAACCATCCGAGAAGATGGGAAGTGTTACCCAGGTGTCTGTCGGAAGACGGTGCTAGGGACTACCTAGCCGCTCCAGCCATTGCATTGCACAGAGGCGCGCGTGTGTGTGTGTGTGTGTGTGTGTGTGTGTGTGTGTGTGTGCGCGCGTGTGCGCGCGTGCTACAGCTTTTAAGTGGTTCAAAATTACCTACTGGTTAAGGCTTTTGATTTTGTGTGAGGCTTTCTCTCCTCAAACGAACTGCAGTTAGTTGGCTCAGAAATATTTGAAGTGAAAAATTACACCTACATGGAATATAGAAATATTTTGAGGTGTTTTTTTTTTATTTCAGAAACAATGCATTGTAACCGTGTGTAACATCTGTGTTACATTAGTTACAAGTTACCTAGAGATGATGTAAGGTCTAGGAGAGGATGCACACAGGTCATAGGCAAACATTATGCCATCTTAAACAGGGATTTGAGATGTTAGGGGAACACCTGTATTTATTTTTGTTCACAAGGAGGACAGCTTAGAGTCCTCCATAGAGCCCTTAAGAATCTTTCTCTTTGGTTTTTTAAGCTTTCTTTTCCCGAACTCCATACTCTACTGAGTATTTTTCATCTGGGATAACTAAGCACCATTCCTCTGAGGCTCATCAAGCTTGCTGTGTAGTTGGTTCTAGAAGTGCCCTGCCGATAGGGCCAGCAACTCCTCCTCTTCAGGGATTACTGCTTCCAGAGCAGCTATCATGGGAAAGCTGGAAAACAAGAGACGGAGCGCTCAAGCTTGTTCTTTGTAGAATGTTATCGAATGTGTTACCTTTCCCAGCCACATAGTTGTTGTGTTTTGTTCAGTTACTAGCCTTTATACATAGTCATGGACATGCAGAGCCTCTTACCTGGGGGCTTTGGACAAGCCATATGATGGGTTGAGCTTCTCTGTCTGCAGCAGTGAGGGGCAGCTCCTGGGCTTATCATAGATATTAGAACAGACAGTGCATTGCCTACTTGCTAGTGTATACATCCAAAATAATGACAGTGATTGTCATTAACAATAAGAGAAAACATACAAAGGAATTAGCATGTGATTTAAAGTAGGTGGCATGCTAATTAGGTGAACTTTAAAAAAAAATCTATAGCATGTATGCATGTGTGAATGTGTATGCACACATGCCACAGTGAATGTGCCACAGTCTGTGTGTAGAGGTTGGAGGACAGTCTTTCATAGTTCTCTGCTTCCACCCTGTTTGAGGTAGGGTCTCTCTTGTTTCTGCCACTGTACAGCTTGCTAGTGAACTTCCTGCAGATTCTCCTGTCTCTGCCTCTCGTCTCACTCACCATAAGACAGACAAGTGTCACTGCATTGGGCTTTTTATGTGGCTTCTGAGGATGGAAGTGAAGTCATAGACTTTCATAGTGAGCACTTTCAGCTGCTAATCTGTCTCCCCAGCCCACAGATGAATTTTAAGTCTCATGATTGCCAACAGTTGCCATGTATCTTTTTCCTTTTATGAAGCAAATTTGGAGTTTATTAAGAAAAGGTCTTCATACAGATCTAAGTGTGGGGAGGAGAGGAAGAAAGAGGTGAGAGGGAAGGGAAGCAGATGAGGCACAGAGGCTTCTGGAGACAGTGACTTGACAGTTGCCATGCTTTCCATCAAAGATTCTTAGACCACACAATCCAGAGATATTTTGGAATTTCTCCGTGGAATTTTTGTTTTTTTGCACAAGTGTTATAAGTGGACGAAAGTCAATGGGATTCTTCTGCAGTGTATTAGCAACCCCCCTCCCATCTTCAGGTACATAGGTGTAAAAGGCAAGGTTTTACTTCTACTAGAATTAGCTGTCAGAAAGAATTTCTTTATCTCAAGGTGGTATCATTATTATTATGTTTTTATTTATGTAGTTAGCTTTTACCTTTAAAAAAAAAACTTGAACAAAAATGTACTTTTCCAGTAAGAAACATAAAGTAAAAGTGACCCCTGCCCATGAGGCTGAGGGACAACATTGATGTAAAGGACTTAAAGAAGTTTCACACAATTTCAGTGATGGTCCCTGGGTGTGTGGCCTAAAAAGTGTAATTGCTGTATATTTCCATAAATATTTTAAAGATCAATTTAAAAAGAAAGCAGTAAATAATTATTACTGTGAAGAGTATTTAATAAAAATGAAATAAATGGAACCCACTAATGATACACAACACTCCATCCTGTCTGGAAAAAGTCTCAAAGATTTAGAACCTATTTGATGGCTCAGACTGACTTTGTGACATCTGTGTCTCTGCCAGTCATGCTGGTGTGAAGTTTGGATGAATTTGTTTTGTGATGGGAGAACCTCTACCTTTTAACTTTTCTGTGTCTTAGTTTCTTCTATATTACTGACTTACAAAGATTGTTGTCAAAATTAATGAAATAATAAATGTGTATGTCATAACTTAGAAAAGGTCCTGGCACATAGTGTCTGGATACAGGCAGTCTTATTTCCTGAGTTTGAAAGAGCAGAATTTAGCCCTGCAGTTGAGGATATATAACACTTAAGTTGAACCACACACTCTGTGACTCCACTGAAGAATTCTACTTTTCCGTTTGAGTAGAACTTCATCTAGATGTTCTGCTACCCAATGTTTCTTTTCAATATCCAATAGAAAAGACTTTCCCAAAGTATTTGCTTGAGAGTATCAATCTTTTATGACTAAGGCCTCTCTTCTATCAGTTTACTAATTTGTTTGCCTCTGGGATACCAGGCATGCTATTTGTGTTCAGATTACCCCCATCTCACAAATGTTGGTATTAAGTTTTAGAAAAAGTTAGCCAATGGAGTGGGGATGTAGCTTTGTTGGTAGAGTGCTTGTCCAGCAGACATAAAGCCCTGGGATCCATCCCCAGCATGGCTTACCATAATCCCAGAAGTCAAGTGGTAGGGGCATGAGCATCAGCAATTAAAGGTCATCTTTGTTGTGTAGTGAGTTCAAGGCCAGCCTGGGCTGCACGAGAAGTTGTCAAAGAGAGAAAAGATTTGCCATACAGTGTAAGCAATGAAGTTTCTAATTCTAAACTTGAGAAATGTATAAAGATGGCTTTTCTGCCTTGGGGAGAAAGCTCCTGCACCCAGGTTAAGTGTCCTTTACCCTGAATACTTGGGACCAATAGTAAATTTGATTTGGGATTTTGTTAGGGGAATGAGATGGAGTGAGAATGTTTTCATATGTGCAATAAGATATCCTGTATCCAAGTCAAATTATGAAACTCATTCATATTTTATATGAGCTTTAAATAGCCTAAAAGTGGTTTTATATAATGTCTTTAGTACACCTGAATTGTGACTCAGATATCACATGAGGTCAGATGTGACATATTCTATCTGTAGTGCCAGGAGTGGCCAATTTCAGATTTTCAGATTGGAGATACTCAACCTGTACCACATTTCAACATGCAATTCTAGCATGTAAAGGTTCATAGTTAGACAGAAAGCCATGTGGAATCCTTATGAACATTAAGCCATATCTTTATATAAAGAGTCTCTGTTAGAGCTTCTAAAACACTATAATATAGGAAAATTATGGAGAGCCCTGTCACAGGCCCTCTTCAACCTCTCCAGTGGTGTTCTATTCAGTCCATCCTGGAGGCACAAATAAAGAGTGGTACAAATAAAGTTTTGTGGTTAAATGTGTAGGTCTGGGCAGACGTGGATGTAGGCATTTACAAACAAACATAGTAAGACTATACCTCGAAAGCACAGAGTAACTAAGATGTTAATCATTTTGAAAGAAGCAGTGAGCTCCTCTACACAAACAGGGTTTACTGAGATCTTTTACATAGACTTTCGGGAGCCATAGAGTATTTGAGTTAGTAGACTAATAGTGTTAGCTATGGCTGCGCCTAAGATGTTCTACTCATAAGCAGAACGTTGATGAGCAGATTGGTAAGAAGAAAGCAGTGAAGATTTCATTATATGCTGTTCACTTCATAGAAGAAACAAGTGCACAGAAATGAACTAACTTGTTCATAGTCACCTGACTTGAGAAGTTGGAGAACAGAGGGTTATCCATATGGGTCTAATGTTGGGCTTATGTCTGTTATACGTGGTAGGAGCTTAGAGAGTGCTTTAGTCTCATAAATTGTTAGGGTTTGGCAGGTTTCTGTGGAAGAAAAATTACAGTGTCTGTAATTTTTAGAAGACTCTAGAAGAAAAAATATATGCCTCATAATGCATGTAGAAAATGTTCTCTTCTTCGCATTATGAATGCGTGTGAGCAAAAGAAATTGACATTGTGGGCCTGGAGATGTGTGGGCAAGCACTTTCCTAGCACATAGGAGGTTCTGGATTCAATCCCCAGCACCAACCACCACCACCACCACCACTACCACCACCACCACCACCACCACCCCAAAAGGAAGAAAAAGAAAAGTAATCTTATATTGTACAAAACTATTTTCCTTTGTAGGAACTGGTAATGAAACACTCAAGGACAGATTTATATCTAGGGCCCGGACAGAGCAGCTGTGGAATACTTAACATTATTATTTCTGATGTATAATAGTACTTAGTTTTCCTGGTATTCTTCAAGATGTTATCTGAAAAGTAAAAACTGATAACATAGACTGATCTTTAGTAGAAACAGGTCAAAGAGGCTTATGTGCACATAATGAGGGGGGTGGGTTAGAGTTTATTTTGTTTTTGGTGTTACTGGGATTGAACTTAAGCCAGGCAAGTGCTCTACCACTGAACTGCATCCAGCTCTCTTATTACTTTTTTTTTTTTTTTTTTTTTTGGTGGGAGGAGGCTCACTAAATTGCCCAAGTTGGCCTTGCACTCACTCTGTAGCCAGGCAGGCTATGAATTTGTGACCTCAGCCTCGCCTCTAGAGAGTTGGGATTACAGGTCTATGCCAACAGGAACAACTAGAATTACTTTTAAACCCTGAGTTCACATTGGAAGTGTTTTGTCTGTAGTTAAGCACTTTCTAAATTACTTTGTGTCAACACTGGCATCTAGCCTTAGGTTTTGCCATAAGTACCGTGGCACTGAGAAACACATCTTGGTGATGTCTGTCTCTTCATTTATCTCCTCTTCATAACACAGGCCCCCAAGTAGTGAAGAATGAGCTGGGAGGGTAGTGCTCACCTGTACCCCAACATTCAGGAAGCTGAGGCAGTAGGATCTTAGATTTGAGGTCAGCTTGAGCTGTACTGTTAGACTCTATCTCAGAAATCCAAACCTTCAAAGAGTGATGGATGCATGAGAATATAGCATCATACTTCCATACTCGTACTTCAAAGACAAACCATAATGAGTGTTATGGCAGTTCTTCATCTGGAGCTTAAAAAGGTGAGCATAAAGAGTGTTCACAAAACTCCAGTGTTGATGGGGAGAATGGACACTTTGGGGTCAGCTCTTACTGATCTACTTGATAAAGTTAGACTTTAGTCACTGACGATTGGTTCACCTGAGGTGGTGTTACTCGGGGTAAGGTGGTACTGCTCAGAGTAAGCTGCTTGGGAAGGCTGGATAGATCCCAGGTGTCTCCCAAGTCTTGTGCACTCTACTGAAAGAGTTCAGAAAATTATTGGCTAAATAAAATTCAGTTGATGGTGATATATTTTGCATTTGTCCTAAGATGTGATCTGCATTGTGAAGTATGAAACTCACATCTGCTCATAGAATCCCAGAAAATGCTTCCCAGCTCGATTGAAGGTCTGAGGCTCTGTTGCTCAGCTAATCACCAACCCAGGGGTTCTCCACAGAGAACAGGAAATGGAAGGAAGGCAACCCTTTAGTCTCCTGCACTGTCGCCAGCCTTAGGAACTCCACCAGTTGTACAGCGTTGTAGTGATGTTTCATATGTTCTTAGTAGAGGATATTAACTAGTAATGTTGTAAATGCCATCTATTAAATTAGCAAATCAGCGATGATCAAGTATACCTACTCACACGTAAGGTTTAAGTCCTCTAGAACACTTTTAAAGCTAGCTGTGGCCTTGTCTCTGTTTGTTCTCAATGAAATTAAAGACGCGCTTACACAGGGGGTGCCTAAGTTTCATGTAACTATGATTTGTTTTAGGTTTATGTTTATTTAATTGACATTTATATCTATGATTTAAACATATGTAATTTATTTCTGGTTTAAATATTCTTATCTATATTGTGTGTTTTGCCTGCATTGTTATGTTTGTGTACCATGTACATGCCTCATGCCTGTGAAGGCCAGAAAAGGGTGTCAGATCCACTGTAACTAGAGTTACAGGAGGTTGTAAACTACCACATGGGTGATGGAACTCAAACCCAGGCTCCCTGGAAAGGCAGCAAGTGCTCTTCACCACTGAGCCATTTCTCCAGCCCCTGGTTTAAATATTCTGATTTCTTATTTAGCAGTGTTTGTGGTTAAACTATAGTCTAGTCATCTAATGATGGGCCATAAAAATAGTCTAAATGGGGTGTGGTGGTGCATGCCTGCAATCCCAGCATACAGGAGGCAGAGTTAGAAGGATGAGTTCCAGGCCAGCCAGGGCTTTAGTGCAAGACCCTATCTCAAAGAAACAAAAAGAAAGAAAACCAAAACCAACCAACCAAACTCCCAAACAGTAAGGACAACGGCAAAGCCCTACAGAAATCTCTTGTTGTATTGTCTTCGTGGACCAGGAGCCCAGATCTAGTATGATAAGAATTTCTGTGAGTTCAAGGCCAGCTTGTTTTACATATCAAATTCCGGGATAGCCAAAACTACATAGTAAGACCCTGTTTCAAAATAACAAAGAGGCAGGTGGATCTCTGTGAGTTCGATTCCAGCCTGGTATACAGAGCAGGTTCCAGGACAGCCATGGCAGTTACACAGAGAAACCCTATCTCAAAATAGCAAAACAAAAAACCCAACCTAAAAGACAAAAATTTATGGTCTACCAGTAGTAAATTTTTAGGGCTTTAGGATTCTTGATCCCATGAAAATTTGAACAGTAATATATTCATATATATTACTGCAATATATAACAGACTCTTTTGAATTGTATTACTAATGAATGTCTAGTAAGTGTACTGGTGTTATGACTAAAATGTTGGCCAGTGAGACATCTCAGTAGGTAAAGGTGTTTGATTGCAACCTGACATCCAGAGTTTGATCTCTGGGAACTACATGGTTGAAGAAGAGAGCCAGCTGATGCAAACTGCCCTCTGACCTCCACAGTGTGCGGTATATAGTATAGGCAGAGACACGTATATATGAGGAAACAAAAATTAAGTTAAAAAATTTAAAGATCCAAGTGTTTAAAATTTGATAGCTTTCCTTCATTTATTTGTTTTAGTTAGGTGATGGTTGGGCATAGTCCCAGGTTCACAAAACTTCCTTATTTATTTACTTGTTTAACAGGACTTCGGATTTAAGGCTGAAGTCATGAGGCAGTTCCTGTCACCATTTTAACCTGGAACTCCATTCCACATGCACTAACAGAGTACAAGTCCGCACTGGGTCAGAAAGGGAGCAGACCAAGATAGTGACTCTCGCTGTCAGAGTGCGCCTGTTTGGAAGATGCTGATTTAGACTCCAAGGGACTCTCCCCTGGGTTCTCTGGTGTTGGGAAGCCTGGTTGGAGCATGGAGCTAGCACCTGTCAGCCTCAGTACTTCCAATACCCACATTTTGTTGTTTGGTTTGATTCTTAAAAACTCGTATTATCCCAGCAGCCTCTGGTAGGGCCAAACCAATGCACATCCCACTGTATCTCACAGGGACACCTATTACAGCTTTTGCCTTCCTGTGACCTTGATCCATATCCATACTCAGTGAAATTTAAAACTGTGTTGTTATTAGAGCAAATGATTTTTAAGTTTCCTACACAGGGCATCTGTATTTCTGTCTCTAATTTTAGGAAATATTTAATTACCATTTGCTCTGAGTTTAGTACATCATTATCTTGTGCTCTTACCCACAGAACACAGATGGTGAGAAGGGTTAGTTAACACTAGTGTGGGGATTTGGGGCATGGGTCAGTAGTGGAGGGGAGAGTCTGCCTAACATTAGCATAGGCTCAAGTTTGATCTCCAGCACTTAAAAAGAATGCATTTAAAAAGTTGATTTAATTTCTTCTGCTGCTGCTCATTAACGCTTGTCTCCATGACTTCTGGTGTAGCAGAGGTTGCGTTTTCGATTGGAGATATCTTACTCAGCTTTGTGGTCCCGGCCCCTAGCTGAGCATCTGTCACAGGAGGGAAGCCGTAAACACTTGTTAAATGGGACTGAATTGTTACGAGCAAAGCCCTTTCTCTTTTAGTCCACAGACTGTTGTTCTGGTCTTTTTTTTTTTTTTATTACATATACAGAAGAGGGTGCCAGATCTCATTACAGATGGTTGTGAGCCACCATGTGGGTGCTGGGAATTGAACTCAGGACCTCTGGAAGAGCAGCCGGTGCTCTTAACCTCTGAGCCATCTCTCCAGCCCCTGTTGTTCTGGTCTCATCCCCTCAGGATCATAGCTAAAAGGTTCCCCTGTTGTTCTGGTCTTAGGGGAACCTTTTAGCTATGATCCTGAGGGGATGAGCAGGCATGGGTAAGCCCACAGTAACCTGTGAAAGCTGGACAGGTCTCTCCTGTGGAGAGCCGAGCTCTGACCACTCCCAGCCCGCTTTGCAAACTGAAGACAGGCAGAAAGGATTTCCAGGGAGGAAATATTGAAGAAGAGGATTCCCGTGAGTTTTGAATAATGGTCGTTTAGTGAGGGAAAAATTCAGTGGGTAGCTGTAACTTCATTTGACATGGTTAATTTAAAATTCCATGTGGTCCATGTCAATCTGAGTCCGATTTGTAAGTGATAATCACTAGATTTCGGTCGCGTACTTTGCAGTTGTAGGCATAGATTCTGAATGTAGGTGTACTTGCATACCTATCTAGCACCTGTAGAGAAATTGTTGTTCTCCTAGGTTGTATGTATTTCGCAGCATCTTCAGTGATCACACTTGTGAGATAGGTAATGTTTGCAACATTTTTATTCACCGCTTTTCTGTTATTTATGAATGTAGGAGTTTTTATTTATCTGGCGTCTAACTGCATGTTGTATAATAAACTCATGTTTAAGTCTTACCTACTTTGTGTCTCATAAAGTTAAAAAATACTATTTGACAGTAGTGTTTAGTAGTAGACTTGTAACTACTGTTAACCCTATATATGTAGGATAGAGATGGCTGACATCTAGGCAAGTCTGAATGAATGTGGAATGTAAATCCATTTAGCTTAAGACATCAAAGCTGATTGATTAAAGCTCAAGCATCTGCCTTGGAAGGCTTATTCTACAGTATGTGATAGCATTATATTTTTGGAGAGGGGATGAGGCTGTAAGGAGTGACTGGAAGGTCTCTAAGGCAAGCCTTTACTAGATTTTTACTAGCTAAATAGGATCAGTATGCAGCAGCAAAGAAAGAGTACTATTGGTGTCTTACCATACCAGCTAACATTTGTTTTCTAATGTATTACTAGTCAGTACTCTTGGTGTATTGTATACAAATCTAGTGTGTAAACAAGGAGTGAGGGGCGGGGGAGAGTTTGTATGTGTGTAGATAAGTGAATGTTGTCTGTAAACTCTTAAATTTCAAGTTCTTAGAAGGTGTTTTATCTCTTTTCATATAACCTAGTAAGTGGCAATATGATTCAGTGCTTCCAGGATGCTTGCTTTAAAACAACAATAACAACAAGTTTTAAAACATTATTTGTGCATGAATGAGCCAGAAGTCTGTCTCCTTAACTATCTATCTAAACTGTTGCTACAAAGTTGCATTGGTTGGCAATTGCCAATAAATAGAACTAGAGTAATTTGTTCATTTATTTGTTACTTGAAAGTTTTAGTTTACCAAATTAAATGTTCATCCATGTGTCTTAATCACTTAACCTACCCATTTAGTTGTGTAGTTTAATACTATCAAGGTTCATTGTATGCTCATCAACTTTAACATTTTGTGATTTGGGTTACTAGGACTATATTGAATGGTTTTTGAATCTCTAGGTGGAAGGATCTTTCCTAGTAATAGTTTTGGCTCAATGCTTTGCAGTAGGGTACAGTATCATCGTTTAAAGGGTCTCCTTGAAGTTCTTAATTCAAATTATAAGGCCGTTCTTTTTCTTCTGCTGCTTCCACAGCTGCCTGCAGATTTCACAAAACTACACCTCACTGACAGCCTCCACCCGCAGGTGACCCACGTCTCCTCCAGCCATTCAGGATGTAGCATCACCAGTGACTCGGGAAGCAGCAGTCTTTCTGATATTTACCAGGTAAGCTTCAGGGAGTTTGGGAATTCTTAAGAGATGGGAGCTATAAAGTAGATGCATGTGTATACATTATGGATGCATGCTATGTATATGAGGCATCGTTTATGTTTCACAGACTCTGCCATGCTGTGTGTACTTAAGGAAGTAGCTCTCCCACTGAAGTGTTCCCAGTTGGCAGAGTGTTGGAGCGGTTGGGATGGAGTTGGTTCTTGTTACTCACAGTGTTTCATTTGTCTACAGACAGATTGCGGTGTATATGTCTGACTCAACGGAAAAGCAGCAAAATTATCATTTCATGGTCGTATCAACACACAAAAACCCTTTTCCCTCAAAAATAGTGTATTTTGGAGCCGAATATGAGTGCCCACGGCCTAAGGACACAGATTCAGGTTTCCCAGTTGTTACAGTGTAAAGGGTGTGAAAATCTGAGCATATGCAGATAATACACAGGCACACATAGTTGTATAGAAAAGTAGATATTAAAAAATATCGAAGATCGTACAGCTTTTTGTTTTGTTTGAGGTTGGCCTCAAACTCAGAGATCTCCCACCCGCCTCTGCCTCCTGAGTGCTGGGATTAAAGCCATGTGCCACCATGCCTGGCTTCTAAGAGTATTTCTGGGGGCGGGGGGATCCATTGTTTCTTGCATTATCCATTGACTATTATATGGATTAATTATATTTTTAATTAATTAATTATACTTTAATTTTTTTCTTTAGAATCTGTTTTGGAAGGAATTCCTTACCAAAGTCTATGTATATGACATTAAATTTTATAGCTTAATGAAACTTTTATCTTATGATTCCAGTGAATGCTGTTTTTATAAACAAATAACATTTTAAAGTTTTAAGAAACAATTTATGAACCCAAAGGTTTTTTTTTCAATAGTTTTTAAGAAATTCAGAGTATTCAAAAATTTCTAAAGCAGTATACATCTTTCAGGTCTTTTTATATATCACCAAAACACTTAAATTTACTTGTGGGCACTTTAATTATCATGCCAAAAATAATTACTTTAGCATACAAAAAATGAATGAAAAAAATGGAAGTGGCCCCAGATTTTATTGCGTAGTTCTTCTTTGGGTCAGAGACTCACATGATAGAGTTACATGAAATCCAGGTGTGCCCAGGGAAAAAAGGCACTTTACATATTTATCTCCTTAAGATATAGTAAGGCACTGTAGCAGCAAAGATTAAAAGGTGGTATTTGTCATATAGACTTAGAACAGTGTCTTCTGGTATTCTTAGGAGCTATGACTTTCTTAGTGTTTTAATTTATACTGAGGCTAAATTATATTCTCCATACTTTGTATATGAGTATGTGTGAGAGCGTGTGTGTGTGTGTGTGTGTGTGTGTGTGTGTGTGTGTGTGTGTTTTAAAGCAGGTGTGGTGGTACATGCCTTTAATCCCAGCAGAGGCAAGTGGATTTCTGTAAATTTAAGACCAGCCGGGTTTACATGATGAGTTCTAGGCCAGCTAGGACTATATGGTGAGACCTTGTCTCAAGAAAAAGAGAAAAGAAAAGGAAAGAAAGAAAAGAAGTACAGATTCTTGGGTCAGGAATCATCTGCCTGCCCAGTGGCAGTCTGGGATATGGTTCCCTTCCTAAACCAGGCAGTGGTGGCCTGCCCTTACCCTGGACTGGCAGCACTGGCCTACCCCCACAGCCATTTCTCAGAATCTGTCCATCACCAGTGCTTGAGTGGCTACTCTTCGTCTTGTCATTCATAAGTAGCTTTCCCATTTAGTCCCAGGCTGACCTCTTGGAGGCAGGGGAGTGGCTTAGTATATCCGTAAGATCAGCTGTTAGGATGCCGTCCCCTGAAAAGGGCATGTGTTGTCCCATCTGACCTAGGAGTGATAAGTCTGAGATTTCTATCTTTGTGCTAGTCACATTTATCAAATACTAGGAAGATCTTCTGGTCAGAAAAACAGAAGCAAAGGATCTATGGATGTAATAAAACAAGCCATGCTTAGCAGACAGATCAGACAAGTGTCAAAGTCATCAATAATGCTTCAGGGTGGACCCTGGCAAGAGCCCCAAGGAATGTTCATGGTGAGGAGACAGAGACACAGCTCCACATTGTCATCTAAGCAGCCTGAGGAGTTAGCCTCCATGCTGAAATAAATTTTAGACCTAGCTGGTAGGAAAAGATATTTTAATAAACTTAGGCACAAGGGTTAAGAGAAAGAAAGGCTCTAAGAAGAAAATAGGGCATACCCAAATGTGGGTATGGGCTTACCAAGCGAAAATGGTCTTTATAAATGGGAGCTTTTAATATAGTAAGGAATCTTTTCTCTCCAACTTTATTTTAAAACAGGCCATAATAATCTTTCCTTTGTTAAAGAATGTTGCTGTCTTGGGAGATAAAAAGCGAAGAGGCAGGTTCAGAAAAAGATGGATTTCAGTGTGGGGCTGTCCTCAGACTGAACCGTTAGTTCAGATATAACTTCTAAATTCTGGTTTTGATTTTCTGGGGGAAAATGTGTTGTATGGGTGTTTTGCATGCATGTGTATGGCTGTGCACCATGTGCATGCAGTACCTACAGAGGCCAGAAGAGGGCACCAGATACCCAGGGACTGAGTTAAAGACTGTTAGTTGCCCTGTGGGTTCTGGGAACTGAACCCAGGTTCTATGGAAAAGCAGTCAGTGCTCTTAACTGCTGAGCCATCTCTCCAGGCCCTCTATTTATTTCTAACATCTCCTTTTAACTTAGATGTAGTTTTATACTACTGTTAAATTTTATAAATTCCTGATTTTATTAATTCTTTCCAGTTAAAGTAGACTGCCTAGTTATGGTTTAAAAAAAAAAATCCTGTTTCCTAGGATTAATACTTAAAGTGCACATAGTCAAACAGTTTACAGTTAATAAATGTCTCCTAGGAAACATAAAACCCAAGTTACTTTTAGTTTTTTCATTTTTTAAAATATTTACATTTTGAATTAACACACCAAATATAAAATCAGGTGTAGTTTAAAAAAAAAAAACTGTTTGTTTTTTTTTTCCTAAATACTTCTTCCCTCCCTACCCTAGTTAGTATTAACTTCAACTTGACACAGAGTATCAGTTGAGTAATTGTCTCTCTCAGGGTATCTGTGGGCAAGTCTGTGAGGGATGGCCTTGGTTCTTCATTGATGGAGGAGGGCTCAGCCCGTTGGAGGCTGCTCCGTTCCTAGGGCAGATGGCTCCGGACTGTATACAAAGGCTAGCCGACTGTGAGCAGTCTTCCTCCATGGCTTCTGCTTGGAGTTCCAGCTTCAGGTCCTGCTCTGACTTCCTTCAGTGGTGGACGATGAACTGAAGGTGTAAGCTAAATCCCTTTCCTCCCCAAGTTGCTGGTGGTCAGAGTGTCTTATCACAGTCCCAAGAGGAAAATAGAAACACCCTTAAATCAGATTAACACACCAAATGGTGGGGAAGTAAAAAATGCTCTCAGCGCAAACAAACCAACAAACAAGTGAATACCTTAAACTAAAGGCTTTAAAAGCAACCCTCGCCCAATAGGATCCTAAGCATGATAAACAAGTGAACCCTGAGTCAAACCAAGGAGGCCCCCCACATTCACCTGTAGAGATAATGCTGTACAGTTTGGGCACAAAGGGCCTGTGTTGCTGTATTAGTTCCTGGCTGTAATCTGGGTGATTCCTCCCATGAAAAGATCATTCTTGGGGCTCCAAGTTGAGTACCGTAACTGCTAACACACAATCATCTCTCACCTAAAAAGGAATAAGAGATCATTTTAGAGCCAAATATGAGTCACCATGGGCCAGAAACACAGATTCAGGTTACCTCAAATTCTATGTTCCAATATCGTAATAGTTTCATGAAGTTGTATAGTTAACAGAATAAAGAAAATCAAGACTGCTTTTAAATACATTGCTGGTAACGTGAGATAGGTGGGTTCCAGAAAAGTGGGGAAATCTTTTCTATAGGCCTACCCTGGCTGGTTTTATGTCGACTTGACACAAGCTAGTGTCATCTGAGAGGAGAGAACCTCAGTTGAGAAAATGCCTGCATCAGATCGGGTTGTGGGCAGGCAAGCCTATATGGCATTTTCTTTATTAGTGATTAAAGGCGGAAGGGCCCGGCCCATTTTGAGTTGGGACACCCTTGGGCTGGTAGTCCTGGATTCTCTGAGAAAGTAGACTGTGCCTGCCAATAAGCAGCACTCCTCCATGGCCTCTGTGTCAGCTCCTGCTTCCGGGTTCCTGCCCTCCTTGTCCTGACTCCTTTCAGTGATGAATTGTGATATGGAAGTGTAAGCAAAATAAGCCCTTTCCTCTGCAAGTTGCTTTTTTTTTTCTTTTTCTTTTCATCACAGCAGTAATCGCCCCAACTAGACAAGGCCTCAGATGCATATTTAGCTTTTTGGAAAAGCTATACTATAAAAAAATACTAGTTGTTGGAAGCTAGTGTTCTGGTTCTCTATTCCAGTGGATTTACCTAATAGGCAGAAAGATGTCAGGTCGTATACAGTGGTGGGTAGTAAATGGCTCCCAGGGAGAACAAGGCTGCCTAAGATCATTCGGCTCTGGACTTGCAACACTGTAACATCTCCCTCATCGAAGTTCAGATCTGTTAACCTGCTTTGCACAAGGTTCAGTGGAAGCTGTTCTTTCTAGGCGTGTTTGTTCATAGTAAAATTATCATATTAAAATCTGTTGACTCAGCCGGGCGGTGATGGCGCACGCCTTTAATCCCAGCACTCGGGAGGCAGAGCCAGGCGGATCTCTGTGAGTTCGAGGCCAGTCTGGTCTCCAAAGCGAGTTCCAGGAAAGGCGCAAAGCTACACAGAGAAACCCTGTCTCGAAAAACCAAAAAAAAAAAAAAAAAAATCTGTTGACTATGACAAAGCCAAAGTATTTAGATCAAGGTGTTGAATTTTTATCTATTTTTTAAAATTTGTTTACTTATTTGTCTTCTCTCATATATTACACCTGACCAGTTTCCTTTCCCTCCTTTCTTCCCTGACCGACCCCGCCCTGCCACACACACACACACACACACACACACACACACACACACACACACACACACGCGCGCGCGCGCGCACACACACACACACACACACACACACACACACACACACACCTCCCCTCTCCTCCAGATCCACCCCTCCTCCAGTTCCCTTTAGAAAAGAGCAGGCCTTCCAGGGATGTCACATTGAAATGATTTTAATTAACTATGTGTTTTGTTTTACGTTTAAAATAAACTTCTAAAAATTTATTACATTTGTATGTTTGTTGTATGTTTGGGGTGTGTGTGTGTGTGTGTGTGTTCATTCAGGTGACTGTAGAGAGCAGAGGAAGACACCACATCCCCTGGAACTAGAACTGTGGGAGGCTGTGAGCTGTTTTGTTTTGTTTTGTTTTTTTGTTTTTTTGAAGGGAGTGTGGGAACCGAATTCAGGTCCTCTGGAAGAGTAGCAAGTATTTTAACAACTGAGCCACTTTTCTGTTCCCTCAAAAAAAATTTTTAAAAGCAAAATAATAGCAATTATTTAGGAATTAAGTGTGTAAATTTATTAGAAGTGACCAAAATTCACATACAAAGATCATTTTGGAAACCTCGTACACATTCCATTAATACTGCATTTTATATAATTTTACACAAATGGAATGTTATACTCACTTTACAAAATATCTTTCTTGGCTCCTTAACAGTTGTTACATTAGGTGACAATAAAAAAGTCTCTTTCTTAAAATTAAATACTTATTCAGAATCACTTGTATATCCAGGCAATGTTATATGTTTTTTTTTAATTACTCAAAATAAGTGAAAAGTACAATATTGTGTACTGGACATATAAATCCTAAATTTAATACATCTTTTTGTTAGAAGATAGCATATTAAACACAAACTTCTCTGCAATTTAGTGGTCTTACAGAGACCTAACTGATAGATTGTTTTGTATTTTAAACAACCCTAAATGTATTTTCAGAATGTTCTGTTAGTGACAAGTGCATTTGTAAATTCCTGGGTGTTTGAGGATTTATTAGTTTGCAATAAGAAATGTAATTTCTGGGCCTGGAGAGGTGGCTTAGCGGTTAAGAGCACTGGCCTCTCTTCAGAGGATTCAGGTTTGATTCCCAGCATCCATATCATGGCGCACAAGTGTCTGTAGCCCTAGTCCCAGGGCATCTGATGCCCTCTTCTGGCCTCCGTGGGTATCGGCCATGCACATGATGCGCAGACACATGTACAGGCAAAGCACTCATACCCATAAAATAAAATATATAAATTAAAATAAGCCCTTTCTCCCCTACGTTGGAACAAAAAAGCGGGGAGGGGAGAAGTAGTTTCTGCTTCTGTACAGTGACTTTGGAAAGCAGTGCTTTGACTCACTAAGTTTCCCTTTGTACTTAATCATTGTCGGAAATCATTTCACATACTAGCAAAGGTGATGAGATAGGGTAAGCTTCTCTCCCATACATATTTACTGCCCAGCCCATAGCTCCCTTTCTTCTGCCCAGGAGAGCTCTGTGGTATTTCCATTTTTCTGTTGGGGGTTGGAAAGATGGCACAATGATTGGGAGCACTTGATGCTCCATCATTTGGTAACTGAAATTCAGATCCCTCTACCTAGGCGGCAAGCTGGGTATCCAGTAAACACCCGTGGTTCCAGCTTCAAGTGACCCAATGACCTCTTCTGGCTCCACGTGTACATAGAGCCTCACATGTATTCGTGTATTCACATAGACATATAAGCATGCATGTGCGCACACGCACACATACACACAATAGTGTTTTAAATTTCTCACTTGTTCTTTTTTCTTGATTTCATTTAAAAAAAATGCCGAGTAAATTTGTTGTAAATCTGTTCACAATAACAGAACATCTAATGCATTTTGTTTTAAATAAGCCATATTCTATACTCACCAATCTGATATTATTTTTTAAAATTACTATTTAAATATTAATGAACAAGTAAATTTACATTAGGCTAATTACTTAGAAGGATGTAAGCTTTCTTCTTTGTTTTTTAAACAGATATAATCAGACAACCTTTTAAATATGAATTTAATAGTTTAGAGTAATAGTTTAAAGTTTGCAGTAATCTTAGGGGTAGTGTAGTTTGGAAGAAATCAGAAAATAGCCTGTATTCTATTTAAATACAAATACATATATATTTGCATTATATGTATATTATACTATATAATATATACTATATATTAATATAAATTTTGTTTACTGTATTGTACTTATAAGTATGTTACATATTATAAATAAATATCATTTGCATTAAATATATTATATATATTTATATACATAGATATAAATATACATGTATATACATTTCTGCATATAGCACTAACTTGAACTGTTTTGAAGATTATTATTTATTTTAAATGTAAAATTTAATGCTAGATCCATGGTACTCGTTCATTATGGAATTACTGTTTTTATTGCTGAGTGTGGGAGCACAGGACTGTAAATCCCAGCATTCTAGAGGCTGAAGCAGGAGGACCCCAAGTTTGAGACCAGCCAATGATACATAGCAAGAATTTGTACCTAAAATAGGGGAGAGGGACTGGAATAATTTTATATCCATTTTCTTAACTGTCCTGCCAGACCTAACTGTCCTCCTGGCCTAATAATTTTGTAAGAAAAAGATTTTACAAGCGTATAAAGGAATTAACATTTAACAGAATTTAGACTTAGTTCTTGTTTTCTTTTTTCCTTGTGTAATTGTGCAAGTATACGTTGTGTGCTAATCTGGGAGAGGTGGAGTCCTGTAAGGACAGGGTGAAAATACATGTCCTGGAGGACCAGACTGTTGATTATCCTGTGAGTGGCAAGAAGGCAGAGCTCCAGGTGGCAGATCTAAAATCAGTGCTCTTAGAGACGTAGTGACTGGTGCTTGCGGAGGTCGTAGCCCTGGGCAGAGGCTGTGCATTAAGTAATGGGGAAACCAGTTTGCACTCAGGAAACTACCTCATCGTCCTAATTATAGTCTGTTTTTTGTAAGAATGAATTCTGAAAAGAGTGGATTTCTGAAAGGTTGCTTACCCATTCTTCATAAATGTATTATTAGGAGTTCTATACTATTTTAAAATTGTTTAAAACAGATAGTTTATTCTAAATAAAAACAATCCGGTATGTTTCTGAATTATTTAATGTCATTTCTTTAAGAATGGATCACATATAGAAATAGTGAACACTGGTGAGCTAGAGGCTTCATGCTGGAGAGAGAGAGATCCATTCAGGGTCTTCATGCTGGAGAGAGAGATCCATTCAGGGTCTTCATGCTAGACAGAGAGATCCATTCAGGGTTTGGGGGTGGGGAGGGAGGTATATCCATCTTCGATAGACGACTGGAGAAGCCTCATTTTTGAGGTCAGCTTTGTCAAGATGAAGCTCAATTTCTCCTCCCCTGTCAGAAACTCATGGAAGTGTATGCAAACTTTATACTTTCTATGAGCTGCAAATGGCCACAGAAGGTCCCAGAAGGAGATGCTGATGCTCTGAGTGAAGAGTAGAGGGATTATGTGGTCTGAATTAGTGGTGGGGACAGCAAACAAGGTTTTCCCATGAAGCAAGCTGTCTTCTACCCATGGCTGAGTGTACCTGCTATTGAGAGTAAGGGGCATTCTTTTTGTAGAGAACTGGAGAGAGGAAGTCTGTTCAAGATCATTGTGGATTCCTATCTGAGAGTTCTCAACTTGGTTATTGAGAGAGAGAGAGAGAGAGAGAGAGAGAGAGAGAGAGAGAGAGAGAGAGAGAGAGAGAGAGAGAGAGAGAGAGAGAAATTGATTGATTCCTGGGCTGACAGATACTACTGTGCTACTGTGCCTTGGCAGTGAGTGTCAAAAGAGCCAGCAGAATCTAAAAGCTTTTCAGTCTCTATAAAGAAGGTGATGTCCTCCAGTATGTTGTCAGAAATCCCTTAAACAAAGAAGGTAAGAAGCCCAGGACCAGAACACACAAGATTCAGCATCTTGATACTCCACATGTCCTGCAACACAAATGGTGACATATTGATCTGAAGAAGCAATGCACTCAGAAAAATGAGGAGGCTGCAGAATATGCTGAAAGAGAATGAAGGAAGCCAAAGAAAAACTTCAGGAACAGATTGCTAAGAGATACAGGCTGTCCTCGTTGAGAGTTTTTAAGTCTGAGTCCAGCCAAAAGTGTGACTAATAAAGAAATGGCCAGACTTTGAAAAGAAAGATGAGGAAGGATTGAGCATGTAGCTCAGCAGCAGACACTCAGTCAGCTTGCTGGGCACATCCCAGTATCTGCAGGGAGCGTGGACCCAAACAACAACAACAGAAAGTGCAAATATATTTCATTGAAATGATAACGATTTCTTCAGTATAAAATATATTTAATATTTTAACAGGTGTTATCTGTTTTTAAATTAACACATAACCTTCAGTCACATAAATTATTATTTAAAAGAAAGGCTTTTCATTTGTTTCCATCCCTTCCCTCGTAGTGCCCCTTCACAGAGTGCTGGTACTAAAGATGCTGTTTAGAGAGGCCTGGGGTGTCTCTGGATTAACAAGGTCATGAGTCTTTAGTAATCTTCAGTGGGAAGAGAGAACTGAGGAGAAAACATAATCACAGAGTATTAGAGTCTAGGTTTCTGAAGTTGGGGCGGTAGTTAGGCTGGTTGGCTTGTCTTCTGTGACCACGCCCTTGGCATGCAGCAGCATCCCCAGCTCTTCTTTTTCCCCATGGGATCCACAGGAGACTTGGTGAATTCCAGCTTTGCATTGTAGTTTTGAGTGTCACAGGACGAATTCCCCTCCGGGGTGATGGGTAGATTCTTCTCCCTGGAACAGTTTTACTCACATTGGTTGGAGGTGTCAAGACCCTTGTTTAGGGAGCTTTGCAGATGTTAGATTTTCTGTTTTCAGTTATTTGCCTGTTAGATTTTTTTCTTATAATGTACTGTAGTTTGGAATCTATACCCCAAACTGAAAGTGAGATTAAAACCACTTACTCTAGAGAAATCGTAATAGATGCTTGTGGATTGCTCCAAGATGCAAGATTAGATAGATCTCATGTTCCTTGGTCTGAACCGAGACCTTAGAAAGGAGGAGTTAGAGCCCAGTGGCAAAGCACTTGGCTGCATGTACCAAGGTCCTGAGTTCAATACCCAGAACTGCACAAATAAAAACTCTGCGATTCGTTCTTTATATATTGAGTTAAATGATAAGAAAATGATTAAGACTCTGGAGTTAGAATTCCTAGGTTCTCAGCTCACTTCATGGTTCAGCAGCAGCATGACCTTGATGTTGGGGAAAAGACCTTTATCTGAAGGTTTAGAAAACAGTGAGATATAAAGACTCTCCCTGTGCTTGTTGTAAGGATGAAATGAGGTAACATGTATGTAGAGCTTAGAGCATTGTCTGGCATATTAAAATATTCAATGCTAGTCTGTTATTCATTTTTTATTTTTTAATTTTATTTTGTACGTATGTCTTATCTGTAGACCAGGCTGGCCTTGAACTCAGAGATCCACCTGCCTCTGCCTCACCAGTGCTGAGATTAAAGGTGTGCACCACCACTGCCTGGCTAAATTTAATTATACTTAATATTTAAATTTTTTCCATTGGCCAATTCTGAAATATCTTTATTACCTTTGAAAATCATATGAGCTATGATTTTAAGTTGGTAAACTTTATAATATTGTTTTACAAAGTTAATTTTATAAATCTGAGTTCACTTTTTCAGGTGGAAAAAGGCATTTATGATGTTTGAGGTTGATGTAGTTAATTATATATTTAAATTCATTCTCAGCATGCAGAAACAGTTAGTGAATTCCATGGCTCCACTGTTAAATAAGACCAATTTGGTGCATACACTGGGACAATAAATCATTAAAGACTAGATTGACCTGAAGGATGGGGCAGTTTCTAGTCTTCAGACTAGGCTAAAAACCATCTTGAAATGAGTGATTCTGGTAACTAAGAAAATATTCAGTTACTAGTCCTTCTAACTTGCAGTCAGGTTGACAATTTAGCTATGTGCTAATGGAATAGAAGAGTCTGTGCTTTTAGCTGTAGATATTTAGCCTTCTGCCCTGTTTAGTGGTTTCAAGTTCAAGTGACTGTTGGAATAATCCAGATCATTGTAACGTTTGGTGTATGTGATTATCAAGCTACCTTCAGTTTATGGGTCATGCTCCCAAGAAGACCAGCACGGGGAAAATAGTTCTGTTACTCTCCAGGCAGTCCTCCTGGAAGAGCGTTCACTCCGGATAGCCAATTGTTAAACTCAGCATGTCATTCCTTGTGAAAACAAATACTATTTTCTAACTTCGTGCTGTTCTCTGTGTTTTCTATAATAAATTCTAATTTGGGAGTCAAAAATTATTTTGTCCAAAATTTTAAGAGAAAATACAGCTGCTTATCTTTCAGGGTTTCTCTTTGTTATGCCCAGCTACTTGTTGGATGCTGTAGCTCTCTCAACTAACTTTAGAAAAACAAATACCACAAATTATTATGAGCTGTAATTGTTCTTGCCTCTTGGGTGCCCTGTGACTGATTCACTTAAAATAGTTTTTAAAATCTGTTTTTGCCTCTGGTTTAAGGCCACGGAGAGCGAGGCTGGTGACATGGACCTGAGTGGACTGCCAGAGACGGCAGTCGATTCTGAGGATGACGACGATGAGGAAGACATCGAGAGGGCCTCAGACCCTCTGATGAGCAGGGACATCGTGAGGGACTGCCTGGAGAAGGACCCCATAGACAGGACTGACGATGATATCGGTGAGTGCTTGAGGAGTGGACCCTTTAAGCAGGTAGAAATATTGAGAGGGAAATGCTGCTACAGTCCAGTCCAGATCTGAAAGTCTTTTCCAAGTCCGGCATCTCTGAATTCCCTTAGTATAAATAGTGGTCAGAAAAGCTCTTTCTTGGTATAAAAAAAAAAACAAAACGTTTGCTGAAGAGAGTTTTACTTCACCAGTATTTACAAATAGTAATGTGAATGGAACTTCTAATAAAACCCATATATAATGTTTATCTTATCTTAATTTCTGACCCTTCTTAAGTAAGTTAAAAGTCGTCTCAACATGATATTTCTTTCAGTATTTTTTTTTTGCAAGCATTATTCCAGGATTAAACATTAGTTTTAAACATTAGTTAAGTGCTAGCTGACAAAGTGGTCCTGTAAACGATGGGCTTATGTTTATGTATGAAAATGCAACTAGGTAGAAGAAAACAGCAAAATAAGTGGCCTGTGGGTTGTGGAGTTAAGACTTTCTTCTTTCTATTATTACTAAATGGGAATCGTTTACCTGCTTGTTTTGTTTCGGGCCAGGTTTTCTTGCATGGCCCGAGCTGACATCAGACCCGCTGTCCTGCTACCTCAGCCTCCCAGGTGTAGGGGTCTTAGATAATGTGCCGCTTGGTTTTTTTTTTTTTTTTTCACTTGACACAACCTGGACATATGTGGGGAGAGAAATCGTGACTAAGAAAATTCATCTGTAAGACTGGCCTGTAGACAAGTCTGTGGGGCATTGTATTCACCGATGATTAACGTAGGAGGGCCCCGCCCACAGCAGACAGTGCCACCCCTGGGCTGGTGGTCCTGGGTTGTATAATAAAGATGGCTGAGTAAGCCTTGGGGAGCAGGCCAATTAGCAGCATTCCTCCATGGCTTCTCCTCGGTTCCTGCCTTCAGGTGCTTGTCCTGACTTCCTTGAGTGATGGACCATGACCTAAGAGTTGTAAGATGAAATAACAACCCCCTAACTAAGACAGACATTGATACCAGGATTGGGATATTTCTACGACAGACCTGACCATGTTTTGGGGTGGGTTGTGGAAAGAGTTTTGACCATTGAAGTAGAAAAGTCACTGAGTGATCAGAGTTTAAAGAGGTATTGTGAGTGATGCCAACCCTGGGCAGGTGTTCCTGAGTTGTATAAGAAAGCAGGTCGAGCAAGCTGTAAGGAGCAAGCCAATAAGCAGCACCCCTCCGTGGCTTCTCTTCAGTTCCTCCTCCAGGTTCCTGCCCTGCTTGGGTTCCTGCCCTGATTTCCTCAGTGATAGACTGCTATCTGAGAGTGTAAGATGAAATATGCCCATTCCTTTGCTTATAGACACGTTGTTTTATCACTGTAAGAGAAAACCAGAGACAGGTTTGTACCAGAGTAGGATGTTCCTGTGACAGATCTGACCATGTGGTCTTGGGAGAATTGTGGTGGCATTTGAACTTTAGAGTGGAAAGCTATTGAGATCTCAGAGGTCAGTGAACTATTTTGGAGGAACTTGGAAGATAAGCATATTGAGAACAAGCCAATATGCACTGTTTCTCCATGGCTTCTGCTTTAGTTCCTGCCTCCAGGTATCTGCCCTGCCTTGGGTTCCTGCCCCAACTTTCCCCAGTGATGACATGTGACCTGAGAGTTGTAAGAAATAAGCCCTTTCTTCCCCAAGTGGTTTCTGGCCATGGTGTTTTATCATAGCAAGAGAAACCCTAACTAAGATATGTACTAGTTGAGGCTTTAAGTACGCCTTGAAGTTAAAAAACATTAGGGGGCAGCCGGGCGGTGGTGGCACACGCCTTTAATCCCAGCACTCGGGAGGCAGAGCCAGGCGGATCTCTGTGAGTTCGAGGCCAGCCTGGGCTACCAAGTGAGTTCCAGGAAAAGGCGCAAAGCTACACAGAGAAACCCTGTCTCGAAAAACCAAAAAAAAAAAAAAATTAGGGGGCTTTATGTCTATGTCTCCCTTTCCATAGGAACAGGACTTGTTTGCTTAATAATAGCTTTGCATTTAAATGCACATCCAACTCTGGCTCTTTTTGCTTAAAATACTAGGTGATGACGAAAGTCATTTCCCTCCAGAATTCTAGAATCTGAAACTACCCCTGACAATCCTGGGCGATTTGTTTATTATGCCACATCACTAACACTTTAAGCCAGTACATATTTGAAGAAGAATTCGATGAACTCAAGTCAGTGAGATTACATATGGGGAGGGGTGAGGCACTTGTTGCCTGTCTTTCAATTAGGCAAACAAACATACCTGTGGGGAAAAAACCTGGCAGTTCGAACTGTAAACATACAGTGGAAAGTGGAAAACCAGCCCCTCAGATCACATGTGTCTAATTAAAGTCATTTACAGGAACTGCAAACCATTTAGAGATGAAAAGCATGTGCTGGTAATCATTCATTCATTCAGCTCATGTGGCAGGGCACCTTCTAGTTCTTGGTGGCTCAGCGTAAAGAAGGGAGATGCGACCTTACCCTGCGGCAGCCCAGGGAAGAAGCTGCAGCGTCCAGTGGGGCAGTGGAGAGATGGCAGATTGCATGAGTTCTGTGAGGAGAACAGAGCAGTGGCTGGGCTGACAGAGCCGTCGTGTGACCGACTTTTCCTGGGGGAGATGACCTATGTCTACCCACCCCAGATAGGGAACCCGAGGTTGCACCAAAATCTGACTTGATGAACCTGTGAGTTTCCACTGGGCTTAGTGACAGAAACATTGGTGAGGCGTTACTTACAGGCGCATGGATGCTCAGCCATATCCTGACATGGGTGAAAAGCCCACCCTAATGTGGGGACAACTAATGAAAGCTGTAGCCCTGGAACTGTCTGCATAACTTGCTGCCTGAGTTGCAGGAAGCTGGGCAGAGCCCACTCTCCTCCCCTCCGTTGGGATGCCAGTCTCTTCCCCCAGCAGCTGTTCACAGCATCCTTAACCCTGGAGAGGGGTCCTAGGGAAGCTGAGTTTAGATTTCCTAGACATGTGAAGTTTGTTTACCTGCTGGGTCTCAGATGCCCCGACTCCCTCCTGGAGGGAGTGTTTCTGTTCAGAAGTAACCTCCGTACAAGGAGGCAGAAACTTGGGCCCAGGGGAATGGTGCTCACATGCTTTGGCTTCCCTGGGTCAGACATTTCATTTCTTTCCAATGACCAGAATTAGTTTCCACTCTCTTCTTGTCCTAGGCCAACTTTTAAAAACAAATCCACCTGTTACAGTTTTTAGTAACAGTATATGTGTTCAACATCCCATCTTATTCTAGAGTGGTTTCCACAAGCATTTTAAAAACTTAAATACTGCTTATAAATGCATCAATTTGAAGATATCATTTTGTAAACTAACTGATATATCTTCTCTTTTTAATGTGTTAATTTTAGAGCGGTTGTGAGAGAGATTTTAAAAGTACACACAGTGTGTCTATTGTTCCTAGAAATGTAGGATTTGTTTTGTATCTGAAAAGCCTTCTTTCTCAGAACTCTTGGAAAGCAGGAGCTGTCCATATTCCTACAAATAAAGACAAAGCTGGCTGGCTTGCTTTCTAATGTGTGCATCTCTGCAATGGCTAACCTTTACTGGATAACATTACTCAGCAGAGAAGTGACAGCTGATGTGGATGCACACGTGAACATTTAGATGAAATTGCTAATATTGTGTAACAACTGCAAAAAGAAAACAGTTTCCCTCTAGGTTTCCCAAAGATCACTGGATGTGTGCCCTTGTCTCAGTACTTTGAAAAAAAGGAATTTATCGTGGTCGGTTTTGTTCCACAAACCATGGCTTTGTAGGTACTCAGTTATTGAGTGGTTGTGGCTTTTGTGATGTGGGTCCTGGGAACTGAGTTCAGGTCCTTTGCAAGAGTAGCGTACACTCTGAACTTCCGCCCCCCATTTTGGTATTTCAGCTGAATCTGGGAAGCAGTATACACATTTACTATTAGACCTTTTCTCTTTCTCCCGTCTTTATTCTTGCATATGACACAGACATTTACCCTCCAGTTGTATTTTTTAATGCTAGTCTAATCTCTGTTCACAAATTGATTTCATTAAACATTGGTTGAATAGGAATCTTATCAAGAAGCAGATGAGCATGGAAGACAGTCTAAAATCATTCTGGTAGGGCTGGTGATGTCGCCTAGTATTAGAGTACTTGCTCAGTGTGTGCAAGGCCTTAATAAAAAAAGACATAACCCATTAAAAATAATACTTATTAGTAAAAGGTATTTTACAGTGTCTATTTCATTTCTAGTCATATGTAAAGTGTTACTTAGGTTTCCATTATTGTCCAAGCACATATTAAACTCAAAATGTTTCTGAAAAAGAATTTATTGTCTCCTATTTTTCTTATACCCATTGAACTTTGTAAGAAAATGTGTCAGCTTCCAGAGAGAGAATGGGGTAAAATGTGTGGTCAGTAGGATGAAGGGTGATAGCTATAGAACATTCTAGAAAGAGCAGGATATTCAGTGTTGTGCCAGCAGAGGATCATGACTTCTTTGTTCCTCTCTGTGTTTCAAAGCAGAGGGCCACTGCATTTTTGATTGTAGTAACTCTTGCCTTTCATCTGACTGGATATGGATCATCTAGTGCAGAATTATTTTATTGGTACTCACAAGCTTAAATTTTTTTTTTTTATGACCTGGCACAGACATGCCTGGCCACTCCAGAAGACAGAACCTATTATTTCTGTAAGATATACTTTGAAATTTCTCAGAAGACTGTCATATTGGACAGAATCCCTGGATACCACCCACCTTCTTTACTCCACTGATAACCAGAGTCAACTGTGTATGGAAAGGTTCTGCAGAGATCTTGATGTAGAGTCTAGTCATAGCATGGCATTACCTAGCCAGGGCAGAAGACCTCCAGTGTGTGCTCTGGGGTATTGTTCTCTGAAGACTTGTTTTTAATACCAATGATGGTTTTGCTTTTCAGAACAACTCCTGGAATTTATGCACCAGCTGCCTGCCTTCGCCAACATGACGATGTCAGTGAGACGGGAGCTCTGTGCCGTGATGGTCTTCGCAGTGGTGGAAAGAGCTGGAACCATTGTGTTAAACGATGGAGAGGAGGTCAGCAGGTGTTTTGACCCCCTAGAAAGCTAAAGGATCAGTGGCGCCAGACAAAACCTTGTTCTTGTTTTCCCTTCTAAAACCTCAGCCAGTAATGAATTTGAATAGATGGAGACTGATGGCCACTCATTAAGTCATAGCATTCAAAATCCATTCTTCTGTGTTTCATTGTATCACCATTTCATGAAGTGTTACTAGAGATTTTGGTTTTGTTTTGATGCTGGGGACCAAACTCAGGGCCCTTCACATGCTGGGCGGGTGCTTCACTACTCAGGTCGACTGCCATCCCCGAGATTTTGTGATGTATTCACTTTTTAGTTTTTGTACCATACATCATAAATACACTGCCTTTCATCAGAACAAAATGATGTTTTATTGAGGCTGTAATGAACATTTTGTCTTCTTTACATTTCCTTTGATGGAGGAAAAATTTTTTCTGGTGTCATTTTAGAGAATATTTAAATTTTTAAATAATTTCACTCCGTGCTGGGCCTAAAAAGTATGTAGATGTTTTGCTATGTCTTGTTACTTGTTTGGTGTACAGTTAAGATTTTTCAGGTAATTTGTTCCGTCTCAAAGATAGAAGACCTGGGAGGCTAGTTTGGGACCACGCTAGCACTTAAGCCAGCTGATAGCAGTGTTACCTTGTGCTTTGCCTAATTTTCTTGCTCAGCTGGATTCCTGGTCAGTGATTCTCAACGGTTCCGTGGAGGTGACATATCCGGATGGGAAAGCAGAGATACTGTGCATGGGAAACAGTTTTGGGGTGTCACCGACCATGGACAAAGAATACATGAAGGGCGTGATGAGGACGAAGGTGGATGACTGCCAGGTAGGAGACGCGTGACGGTACGGATTTGATTCTTAGTAAAACAACAACTCGAGACTAAGCATACCTCCAGCATTACTCAGGATTGCTTTGGCTTCCTGACCTCTTGTGCTTCCGTATTAATTTTCAGACTGTTTTCTATGTCTGTAAAGAATGTCGCTGGACTTTTGGTTGGAGCTGCATTGAATCTATAGATTGATTACCTTTGGTAGGGTGGCCCTTGTCACAGCGCTCATTCTTCCAGTCCAAGAGCAGAGGTCTTTCCATCTTCAGTGCCTTCACTTTATTTCTTTGGTGGTGTAAAGCTTTCATAGAGAGATCTTTTATATCCTTGGTTAGGTTTAAAATCTGTCCCATTTTTCTTGTGTGTGTGTGTGTGTGTTTGTGTGTTTGTGTTGGGGTTATTTGTTGGTGTTCTGGGTTTTCTTGTTTGTTTTGTTGTTTTTTGGCCCTGTGAATGGGATTATTTCTTTGGTTTCTTTTTCAGTTAGCTTGTCATTAGTATAGGAAGTCCTGATCATGTCTGTGTATGAACTTTGTGTCCTACCCTTTTACTGAGAGTGTTCATTAGTTTCAGTGGTTTTCTAATGAAATCTTTAGGGCCTTTAACATGCAAAGTTGTATCATTGTGAATAGATACTTTTTCCTTTGCTGTTTGTATCCCTTTGATTTGCTTTTCTTGTCTTATTGCTTTAGTTAAGACTTCCAGTGCTATATATTAAAAGATCAGAGAAAGTAGGCACCATTGTCTTGTTTGTGATTTTAGTGGAGATGTTTGACCTTCTGACATTGACTGTAATATTGACTGTAGGTTTGTCATATACAATTTATATTATGTTGAGATTTGTTGTTTCCATCCTGAGCTTTTAAAAAAATATTTATTTTTATTGAAAATAAATTTTTTATACAATATATTCTGATCACAGTTTCTCCTTCCCCAACTTCTCCCAGATCCTCCCAACCTCCCTACGCTACCAACTCCATGCCCTATCTTTCTTTGTCTTTAGAAAACAAAAGGCAAACAAACCAGAATATGAAGCCGGGGGGTGGGGATACAAGTTATACACACAGAGATCCAAACCCCCTAAAAACAGAAACCATAATAGATAAGCAAAGGGCCAGTAAGACCCCCCCCCCAAAAAAAAAAAAGCCTAAAGTAAGTCTTTTAACATGAAGGCTCTTGTCAAGAGGCTTATCCATCTCTCAAGATGACCATTGGGGTCCTTGAGTCCTTTTATGTCATTTGTAACACTTAGTGATATGTGTATATTAGACTATCCATGGATCTTTAGAGTAATACTGATATGATCATGGTGAAGGATCTTTTTCACTATGTTCTTAAATTTGGTTTCTAAGTGTTCTCCTGAGAATTTTTTTGTCTCTCTGTGTGGGTTTGGTATCTGGGTAAAAGTTGGATAGAGCCCTTCCTTTCATGATCTGTGAACTGGTTTGAGCAGCGCAGGTGTTAATTCTTCCTTGAAATCTGGTAGAATTCAGCAATGATTCCATCTGGGCCTGGGCCCTTTTCTTCATTGGATGGGTTTTTGTTTTGTTTACTATTCCATCAATCCTGTTGTTCACTATAGATCTGTTTAAATCACTCATCTCATCTTGACCTAATTTTTGTGTATCTTATACATCTAAAAATTAATTTCCTCTTAGATTTTTTTCCAATTTTAGTGGAAACTCTGTTTTCAAGCTATAGTTTTATTTTGTTTTTTTTTTTTTTCTAAATTTCCTTAGTATCTATCCTAATAGCTCTTTGACCTCTAATATTATTAATTAGGTCTTCTGTGGCTAAGGATTTGTCTTATCTTTTCAAAGAACCAAATCTGTGGTGTTGATTTTGAGTTTGGTTTTTGCTTGTTTCTATTTTGTTAATTTCTTCCCAGATCTTAAGTATTTCTTTCCGTCTACTGGTTTTGTGTTTGGCCTGTTACCATTTGTCCAAGGCTCTGTAGTGTGCTGTTTAATTATTTATTCGGGTCTTTCTTCTTAATGCAGACACTTAGAGGTATAAACTCCCTCTCGGAATTGCTTTTGCTGTTTCCCAGAGGCTTGGGTTGTTTTCCTCTTGTTCATTCTAGGGTGTTCTTGTTCCACTTCTTGGTGTCATCAGGTACCAATAGTGCGTTAGTTAGTTTCCATGACATTGTGAATATTCTGGAGTTTCTTGCACTTCTGATTTGTAGTTTTATTCCATTGTGATCAGATAGAACACATGGAGTTATTTCACTTTTCCTGTTTGCTAATACTCACTTGATCCTGCAATATATGTTCTGTTTTAGAGAATGTTCACGGACTGCTGAGAAGAATGTGCATTCTGTAGTGTTGCATGGCCTGTCCTATGCCTGTTAGGTCCATTTGATCCATGATGTCACTTAACTCAGATGTTCGCTTATTTGATGCCTGGATGATTTCTCAATTGATGACACTGTTGTATTAAAAATTTGCCTCTTTTATTTCACTAGGGTTAATCTGTAACTTTTTTTCTGCAAGTAGTATTTGTTTTGTGAAATTAGGGCACAAGGTTCTATGAGTTTGTGCTTAAAATCATAATATCCTGTAATGGGTTGCTCCCTTAACCGGTAAGAGTGACCTTTGTCTCTTCTACCTAGTTGTGGTTTAAAGTCTATTTTGTCAGGGATGAAAACCGGCTCCTACTTGTTTTCTAATTCCGTTTGCTTGGAATTAATTTTTCTATGTTTTTATCCATTTAAAATCATTCCCGTCTTTTATGATGAGGTGAGTTTCTTGGAAACAACAAATAGATGACTCCTGCCTTTGAATCCATGCTGGGGGGTCTGTGTCTTTGGGGTGAGAAATTAAGACCCATAGTATTTGGAGTTATTGAAAAGTGTGTGTTATGTCCTGTCATTTGTTGATTGCTTGACATTTAGTGTTTTCTTATTTTTCTCTTGTCTAAACATTACCAAAGGGCTTTATTCTCCTCTCTGGTCCCAAGGATGTGTTTGACTTTCTCTCATTCTTCTGAAGAATTCCTTAACTATCTTTTGTAGGGCTAGCTTTGTGGCCATGAACTCATTAAAGCCTGTTTTTTCGTGGTAAGTTTTCGTTTCTCCGTCAGTTGGCGTTGATAGCTTTGGTGGGTAGAGTAGCCTAGATTGACTTTTACAGTTTCTGTTGAGAAGCCTGCTGTTACTCTGATGGGCCTGGCTTTCTGTGTGCCACAGTTACTCCTTTTTTCTGCTATCTATCTATATCTATATCCATCCACATTTATATATTTGTTCTGAATATTTGGTGAGTTGATAATTACATGTTGAGGGGAAGATTTATTTATTTATCGTTCTTCTCTAGTGTTCTAAATACTTTCTGTATCTGGAGAAACAGTTCTTTGTCTAAGTTAGGAAAAATGTTTTCTATCCTTTTGAAAAGGAATTCATCGCCCTCTTTTATACCCAGGACTGTTACATTTGATCTTTTCATGGTGTCTCAGATAACTTGAAAATCCAGTTCAAATGTGTTTTTGTTTATCTTTGTCCTTGTTGGAAATGCACTTATACTTCCACTTTGTCAAGTTTAGAGGTTGGTAGGCCTTTACATAGAGTTTTTGTATTTGACTTTTTATGTTTTTCACTTTCTCATCTCTAGTAGTTTGGTTTTTATTTAGTATTTCTATCTCTTTATTGGATTCCTCTTTCATATTGCAGATTGACTTCTTTTTCTAAGTGGTTTCTCTTGAGTTCTGTTAAGAACTTGTTTCCTTTGTGAGGTCTTTGAGCTTAAAATTTTAGTTCTTTTGCTAAGGTTTCATCTAGTTCGTGTTCACTACGGGCCATTACTGTAGGAGGAGTCAGGTTGCCTGGCCTTCCCACAGTGCTCATGGTTTGATTGAACTTGCGTATCTGGAGCTAGTTCACAGATTGAATTTATTTATTCTTTATCTCAGCCTACTCTATCAAAGTGAGTATTTACGTGTTCAGTATGTACTAGTTTGTTATCATTAACAGGGCAACGAGTAGGGCTAGAGCCTGCTGACTTTGCGGGCCTCACCAAGACAGCAGGTGGAACTGGAGCCCCCCAGGTGCACTGTGCTCACCAGGGGAGTGGACAGGGTTGGCTTCCTTCCCCTTCACCACCCACGCCCACCCAGGTATCCAGTCCTCACCTCAGTGTGTGGCTGTCAGTTAGTAACGAGCAGGGCTAAATCTAGAATTCCTTAACGCAGAACTAAGTAACTAAGAAAAAAGAGAAATGCTTTCAGCTAAGTCCATTCTTTTTAGAAACCAGTTCTATATGTCCATATTAGACATTCAGTTCAATCTATTTTTGTCTTCTTTTTGGATCGTGTTTTAATTTGCTACTGAAGAAATGCCAAATGTCTGTCTTAGATACTAAGAATTTCAAATCAGACTTATTCTAATTTCCTTTAATCTTTAGTGAAGATTAATTTTAGTATATTTATCTTCAAAAAGCATTCTCCTTCATACATCTTATTTATTTTAACTTAGACATATATTTTTGGAACATAAATGGGAAAAATGATTTAATTATGTTTTTCAAAACTAAATTAAAAAATTACCATATAAGATTATTTGAAGACAAAACCTTTCTTAATCTCCTGTAGAAATTCAGGAAACACTTTTATTGTATTTTAAAAAGAAATGAAAATGCCTTTTAGATAAGAGAGGACATATGATCTATTTCAAAAACATACACATACCTACTATGGTCAGGATTGTAGAAATGAGGTATTTTTTTGTTTGTTCTTTACAATCTAGTTTAGCTGTTAATATTTCCTGTGGCTTTTGAATTTTTAACTTTTGTTTCTAAGTGGAAGAATTAGTGAGCTGGTATGGGAGACATTTGGATCTTCCTACACTGCCTGCTTCCCTAGCTGAACAATGACTGTATAACATAATGAAACACAGAGCACTGTGTTAACAAACATTAACACCATCTATAACTTGCAGTACTCAGAAATAATAATTGATTACATATTATCCTATTTTTCTCTAAGATTTTAATGTGCATGTATCTACTTAGATAAGACAGTGAGCTGTTTGCCTTCTCCTTTGAGGGTGGGCAAGTATGTATGATTAGGATCATAAACTGGGAAATTTGTAAAGATTACTGTTTCATGATCATGATGTGACAGGGCTGCTATCATTAGGATCATTAGTGCAATATTTAGTATCACAATTTTAAAAATTAATGTAGAGTCATGAATATTAACCCAGAACACTAGCTGTCCTGTTGTGGAACCCTGTGGAACATGGCCAGGCTAGTGTCCTCTTGAACTCTCAGCAGCTGTAAGTACTTGGAGAAGTCCTGCTCAAGACTGGGTCTTCGACTGTTAGACAGCAGGTTGGGAGTGACTCATAAGGCCCTGCCCCTTCTTGAAGATCCATGTGAAAGTAGCTGTTGCTAGGGAAAGGAAGAAAACGTTTTCTCCAGTAGTGTAGCAGCCGGTAAGTCACGCAGCCTTCTGTCGGTCACCCTCTCATTCATACTTCTCTGAGTAACTCAGATTACACTCAGTATTTTGCTAAACTAGATCTGAGTGGGTTACTTTCTTTGGTCAGTTGTTGTTGCCCTAGAATGGGATAAATAGACGTTTCCTCGCGTCTCTTCAGGAACACAACACCTCTAAAGTATAACTTTCAATAATTGAATATTTTATCTAGTATGCCTGTAAATTTAATGACCACCTCTTCATCTTTATCATATTAAAAGAGAAACAGAAATTGCCTGCATCCCCTGTGTAAACTAGAGTAAATTAAAATTCTGGAGTAAAGGAAAATGATGTTTTTTTTGTCTGCTGGACTATCTGCTCTTGTCTCCACACAAGCCTTTGGTTCTTTTGTGGAGCAAGTGATTTCATAATTTATTTTTAGTCTTAATAAACTCCTAATTGAGCCAGGTATGGCAGCCTGGGTCTTTAATTTCAACCCTTGGTGTGCTGAGGAGTTTGAGGCCAACATGCTCTGTAGCGTGAGGTCCTGTCTCAAGGAAATTAAAAAAAGGGGGGAGGGTTCTGGGGCATTGGCTCATTGTGGAAGAGCACTTGCCATGCGAACTTGAGTTTGTCATCCTGTCACCCATGTAAAAAGTGGGGTGTGGCCATGTTGTGCACCCGTAACCCCGGTGTTGAAGGGTGGTTTGGAAACAGGAGAATCCCTGGGACTTTGCTGGCCACCCACCTAGCAGAAAAACTACAAGCCCCAGGTTCATTGAGAGGCCTTGTTCAGTGGACTAAGGTAGAGGGTGATAGAGGAACACACACGTCCTCCTGGGCGTCCACAGCACACCTGCGTACACACGCATAAGCCCTGACCTTTGCATGTGCACAAGCCCGTGGAGTTACATGAGCAATAACTTGACAACATCCCGCTGTTAACTTTTCCTCTTAAGAGCAAGGATTACCTTTAATACAAGTTACAAGTAACAATCTGAAATATAATAAATACATGGCTTTATCTGGGACCTTCTTAAAAGCAGGACGGTTACTAAAACTGTTGTCCATGTATGTAATTAGCACAGTTACATATTTACTCCAATATACAATATATATTTGAACATCTACATCTCTAATTAAACCACTATTTTTACACTCCTTTAACACTTTCAAAAATGATAAAGCCAAATGGTAGTTGTTTTATGTCTGCCCTAGGATTGTTTTCTTCTCTACCAGTGTTTTCTATCTGAAGATGGAAGAGGGCTTTTGAGTTTTTAGACTGTTAGAGTTTTAAAAATAAAACAGAAACTTTAACAAATGAACCAAGGAGGAAATACGTTAAAGGCAGAGAAGTCTGATTAAGGTTCATTCCTGCATTGATTCAGAAAGTAGGAGAAAGACGGGGAAATGTCAGTATTAAATAATTAAAACTGAATTATTAGGCAGGTAGCTCTTTTGCAAGCACTTTATCATTAACACAGGACTTACATTTTATTCTAGTTTGTCTGCATTGCCCAGCAAGATTACTGCCGTATTTTGAACCAAGTAGAAAAGAACATGCAGAAAGTTGAGGAAGAAGGAGAGATTGTGATGGTGAAGGAGCACAGAGAACTGGATCGGACCGGGACAAGGAAGGGCCACATCGTCATCAAGGTAGGATAAAGAGGCGTTCCTTCCAAAGAGGAGAAAGCTTTGCTGATCAGTTTCCTGTGACTTTTTTCCTGAGTCCCCCCCCACACACACACACACACACGCACACGGTCCTTCTAATTGTTTTCGGTTGTCATCCAGAGTAGTGGGTTTCCTTGTGGCACTTGCACACACGTCCATTAAACTTCATCCTCATCCCTTCCCCTTCCTGCTTCCTTTGCCAACAAGCATAATACCTACTACTAGTTATTGGTTGATGAATGGCAGCTGATTAGTTATCTGTCTTGCTGCCTATCTGGTTCTATGTGAAAGGTTTGAAATTGGGGTGCCGTATCAACGACCCTTTCATATTGGTGACTAGACTTTGATTTGCTGCAGGGTACCTCCGAGAGGCTGACCATGCATTTGGTGGAAGAGCATTCTGTAGTGGATCCAACTTTCATAGAAGACTTCCTGTTGACATACCGGACTTTCCTTTCCAGCCCGATGGAAGTGGGAAAGAAGTTATTGGAGTGGTTTAATGACCCGAGCCTCAGGGATAAGGTTGGAAAGGCGTTTTATTTTCATGTCTAAAATGTGCACTGCTAAAAGATAAAATGTGGGACCTCAGCTATGTTCAAATTAATTTAATGAAATGCAAGAACCTTTTTTTAAGAAAAATAAAAATGATGACAAAATGATGCAGATAGCAATTCTTACAGATTTCTAAGCTCTCAGTTTCAGAAATACCTTTTACTTTAAATGCAAGACCAGTGTGTCATTCTCTTGGCAATGTGGTGAGCCATAACCAAGTGTCTGCAGCCACTGGTATGGTGGGCAGTGTATGCTGGGTGGACGTTAGAGGTTTGGTAGGACTGGAGCAGTTCATCTCCTTGTGCTGCCGAAGGCCTTGGGACCCACTTCTGAACTGACCGTCCAACAGTTTAGGAGCTCTCTCAAGGCCACACTGGATGATACGCTGTACACAGTAGCGTTGGCTCCTTCCTTTGACAGCCCTTCCCCACACAGATTACTTTGCTTTCTAGATTACTACTGTCTTCCTTATCTAGCCTGCCCTTGTACTTCTTAGTTTCTATCTGATTTTGTACTAAGGTAATTTGGTTTTATTACATTTGCTTTTATTTAGCCTTCTCTCATATGTTTTGAAAATAAAACAATGTAGGATAAATACGGCCACAGGTTGAAAGATCCATGGCAAAGCCACATCAGTCAGTACTTAAAACAGACATGTATGTCTTGAGAAGGTCACTGTTTTTGTTATGTGTGTGCATGTTTACGTGTGCACGCGCATGGACATGTGGAGGCCGGAGGCTAACATTGGCTCACTTCCTCTGTTACTCTCTACCTTAGTTTTTGAGACAGAGCCTCTCACTAAACCTGGAGCACACTGATGTGGGCTAGATTGGCCAGCCAGGGGCCCCCTAGGGTCCCTCCTGCTGCATTACAGGCACACACTGCCACACCTGGCCTCTTAAGTGGATGCTGTGGATCTGAACTCAGGTCTTCAGGCTTGCACAGCAAGCCCCCTTATCAGCTGAACGTCTCCCCAGCCCTTATCAGCTGAGCGTCTCCCCAGTCCCAAAGGTCATTTTTTTAACATGTGTAAAGTCCGTGTTTAAAGGTTTATTTTTATTAATTTTCATGCTCAATATTTTTCGGTACATTGTTTAAAATGATGTGTTTTTTCAGTGACTTCGATCATAAATCTTTAGCGCTAAAAAAAAAAAAAAAATGTCCTGAACTCCATTGCTTTTGTAGGTGACACGGGTAGTATTACTGTGGGTGAATAATCACTTCAATGACTTCGAAGGAGATCCTGCAATGACGCGATTCCTAGAAGAATTTGAAAATAATCTGGAAAGAGAGGTAACCCTTGGGAGGTTTTATGAGCGGTGTTGAGTTTATCTTCCTCTGCCTGTCCTCGAGTTGACGCCACCCTTCCTGAACTCTTGCAGAAAATGGGTGGACACCTAAGGCTGCTAAACATCGCCTGTGCGGCTAAAGCCAAGCGGAGGCTGATGACGCTCACAAAGCCATCCCGGGAAGCCCCTCTGCCCTTCGTCTTACTGGGAGGCTCTGAGAAGGGCTTTGGCATCTTTGTGGACAGTGTCGATTCGGGTAGCAAAGCCACTGAGGCAGGCTTGAAGCGGGGGGATCAGGTAAGAGGACTCACCTCTAGGTCTAAGTGTGAATTTCAGAGCCTCTTTTTTTTTTTAAAATCAGTCAGTGATGATATTGACATGGATTTTTATAACTTCACTTTTTAGATATTAGAAGTAAATGGTCAAAACTTTGAAAATATCCAGCTTTCAAAAGCTTTGGAAATTCTTAGGAATAACACACACCTGTCCATCACTGTGAAAACCAACTTATTTGGTGAGTATTCTGCAGACTCAGACTGCTTTATTTGTTTTTTTACATTTAGATCTTAATCCTGGAAGAAGTAATGTCTATAAATAGTAAACCAGTAAGGATTCTAGTATTTCTAGGGCCACGCTAAAATATATAATACAGAATTTTTTATGTCAGTATGTGATTACATTTAGATAAAAATGTATCACCTTGAGAACCACAGGGTGATAGTATTGACCTGTCAAGCCCGTCTTCTGTTGATGAATACAATCACCCCACAGATGGAAGGGTGTCTTCCTTCTCTTAGGCTCGCCTGGGTAGAGACTAGTTTTTCTATAGGGCTCTAGTTTTTATAGCTAGTCTGTACTACTCATGTGTTTGCAAACTCCACTGTTAGCCCAACATTGTTTCCATTTTTGTGACTGATATTTTGTGGTGTTTCTATTTTAGTATTTAAAGAGCTTCTGACAAGATTGTCTGAAGAGAAAAGAAATGGTGCCCCTCATCTTCCTAAAATCGGAGACATCAAGAAGGCCAGTCGCTACTCCATACCTGATCTTGCCGTAGATGTGGAACAGGTGATCGGTCTTGAGAAGGTCAACAAGAAGAGTAAAGCCAACACCGTGGGCGGGAGAAACAAGCTAAAGAAAATTCTCGACAAGACTCGGATCAGCATCTTACCTCAGAAACCATACAAGTATGTGTGGTTGTGTTCAGCACCTTACTGTATTGTGTTCAGTAGAAGGACGCACAGAAGTGTTGATGTAATGAATGTTTGAGAGTCTAGTAAGTGTCTCTTTGGCAGAGTGTCTTAGGAGTAATAATAGTTGAGTTTGCTTAATTCTGCTCTGCCACTTGCCTGCCTGCTCCTGGTTTCTGTGAGAGGCAGGTGAGCCTGTCTTCATTTGAACTTCTTATAGGGGTCTGCCTGCCCCACGACTTAGCTGTTCTTGCTTCTGCTTTTGTGTTTCCTGGAGTCCCCTCCACAACATCTCCTCTTGGCTCACCAATCATTGCTGCTTCCAGCTGCCCCTCTTCATCATTCCTGTTTCCCCCACTTCAGTTTTTTTAACTGTTGGGAAGACTGGCCGCCAACCGCAGGCCTCTTCCCTTCCCCCTCAGGTGCCTCTAGAATTAGCATGTCAGGCTGCACTCTTGAATTTTCTTCTTGGATGTGTGTGCCTGTCAGGAGCTCAGGTCACCCAGCTTCAGGTGTCCCTGACACTTGGCTTAGCGTTGCTTATTTGCTGCCCAATTTCTTCCTATTAGTTTTGGGGCCTGATGGTCTTCTATGAAGCTCAAAATGATATATTCCTCAAACAAATGGAAAAGGTACTGGCTTATTTATTTCTTTGATAATTTAAGGGGTCTAAAGAGAAGCAATAAATAGAGACATTCAAAGGCTGAAAGAGGGGGCTCAGTGGTCAGTCAGACTGCCTGCCCACAACCATGAGGTTCAGATTCCAGCACACCCCTACATACATGTGCATGTGTGCACACACAGAGACTACATTAGTCTTTCTCTTCTTCTTAATTCCAAAAATTTTAGTCACAGACTAGATAGAGGCATATGACTTAAAACATTATTGATGAAATGTCAAATTTATATTATCCACATTAAACTATGAGTAATGATTGGTGGTTTCTAAATTCTCTGGGCCCTTGGGCTGGAGAGATGGCTCAGTGAGCAGTTAAGAGCACTGGCTGCTCTTCCAGAGGTCCTGAGTTCAGTTCCCAGCAATCACATGGTGGCTCACAACCATCTGTAATGAGATCTGGTACCCTCTCCTGGCCTGCAGGCGTACATGCAGACAGAGTGCTATATGCATAATAAATAAATAAATCTTAAAAAAAATTCTATGGGCCCAAAAGAAAAGCATAGTTGTATGATAGTCTATAAATATTGGCTTGAGAGTGTGTCTATCCTGAGTAAGTTTCTTAGAGATGGTGGATTAAGACAGTAGCATTTACAAAAATTAGGAATCTATTATAAAGAGACCCTTGATAAAAACTTAGTTTTAAATGGATGGAAAAGTTAAGTCACCTCAATGCAGAATTATTAGCAACATAATAATAAAGGATTCTTCGAGTTTAAATTCAGTCCTTTAGAAAAATCAAAAATCATTGTGACCCTGGTAAGTATTGCTGGAAATGGGACACACAAGGACTGGGCTGGCAATCCATCCACAGCTCAGGATGTTGGCTAGGAATGCAGTATGAGTGTGTAGTTATGGCTGTGTGTGCTTACAAAGATGCTCAAAAACTAGACAAGGGAAAATGTAAAAGACAGTAATTAGCTATGTTGATTTTAAAGCACTAGGGAAATATTGTGGCAAATGTGTGGCTCATTTAAGTATTTTCTTATGAAAACAATTTGAGAAATCAGTGCTGAAGAGAAAGTAATTTAAACACAGGCTCAGGAAGCTGGAGGATCTGGCATAATATAATCACCTTGATTTAGTGCTGACTACCGCTTCAACTTGTCTGGACATCAGCACGTGTTGATGACGTTCTGTGGGAAAATCCCCAGGGCCTTGAGCATGTTAAGCACTCCACCACTGAGCCAGGTGCTCACCTTTGTTACTGTGTTTAGCAGAGTAATAACATAGTAAATTAGTGAAATCTTCTAGTTATAATATACTTAAGTAAATAACTTAAATGTTACCTGGACTACAGAAGCTAAGGTGCTAGACACTGGCAGATTGGCAAGAGTGGCATGAATTATTGTGCGTCGGGGGTGCATGTATGATGCGCACAGAGCAAGAAGCAGGTCATGAGCACGATAGAATTCGAACTGGGATGCCAAGTAAGTTGAGCAAGGGAGCCCAGTGAACCCAGAGGAAGGAAAGGATTAGTCAACAGCCGCAAACCCGGCAGACTTGTTTCAGTAACAGTGAGCCAGTTGGAGAGGCTAGACCAGAGGATGTGCTCAAGAGGGATGTTTCTCAGTTAGACTTTGCATAAAACGTGCAAAGCTTAAGACCAAGAATAGCCTGGTGTCTGTGAGTATTAAGGTGTATAGGTGTGGCATCAGGAAGCGGCGAGTGTCAGCGTGCTTTATGAGGTGTTGGAAAACGCGGTAAGAAACGTTTTTAAAGGGTGTGCCTGGCATGTACTGATGGTCATGGTCGTTTCTACCATAAGTGACCTGGTCAGACATACCTTATACCCACAGTAATTGTGTTATGCCATACGTCATCTCATATTTTTGACAAGGACATTTATGTGATTGAAAAATACATTCCACCAACGCAAAGACTATTATCATGCATAGAACATTAATATTTCAGGGCTTTATATGTCCAGCTGTGCATGCTTAAACAGAGCTTTGGTTTCTGTCCTGGGCTTTCCTATATGTGATAGAGAATTTACATGAAAAATTTCTTATTTATGATACCTTAATTTATATCCCAATTTCAGTAGAATTCTCTCTTTTTTTTTTTTTGTTTCAAGGTGCTTATGCAATTATAACTGTAGACATTTACACATTATCTAGTTACCCTTTTGTTGCATACTCGTCTTATTGTATGCTTTCTTTTGGGAACACTTGATCAAGAAATAATTTTATATGTTGTCAAGTCGTGTTATAAGCATTGCCCACACATGAGGTCCGTGGTGGTGCATGCACACGTGTAATCCCAGCTCAGGAGGCACGTGCAGGAGCCTCTGGCACCACAGCCCTCCCCCGCTGTGTGACAAGACGCTGCACAAACACACAGGTACCGCAGGACTGTCTTTCTATAACTAGAAAGGAAGGAGCCTGTAATGCTTGGGTTTCTCTGGAGATGTAAACATGTAACTAAGGAATTAGAAGTGAGTCGCTGCATTTGCACTGCCAGCCAGGAAGCCAGGAAGTGTGTCCGTGCCCAGTGCACGCTCACGCTCTGTCGTTAAGAGATGAGGCCTGTGTCAGGTTTTCCTCACGTTTGGACTCCACGGTGACCTTGTTTCTCCACCTAAAACATTGAAGAATATAAGTAGGACAGTTTGGCGTATCTCTCCCCTTTCTTTTTCCTCAGTTCCTTCGCCTGGAGGATCAGATCATAAAGCATCTGTCTCCGCTGTTGCTGAGCTGTGGGTTCTTTCCCACGTGCGTTGTCTCGGATCCATTCTCATTCATTCATTCATTCATTCATTCATTCATTCATTCATTCAAACACAGGGCACCTTTTCTTTACTGTGTTTTTATTCTGAGAAAAAAAATACTGGTTTTGGCTATGGCTCATTAAAAAGACAGGTTTAAGAGATAGTGAATTTGGCTAAATGTGTTTCGCCATTCTGGCCATTACGGTTTTCAACCATTTTTCACATTTTTACATTAATGGCAAGTTTAAATGAAAATGCCTAGAGCCTTTACCTTGCCAGTAATTTATTATTTTTTTTAAAATCTGCTCCTCTCAGTGATATTGGGATTGGTCAGTCTCAAGATGATAGCATCGTGGGCCTGAGGCAGACCAAACACATCCCAGCCGCCCTGCCCGTCAGCGGAACCCTGTCTTCGAGTAACCCTGACCTGCTGCAGTCACACCACCGGATTCTGGACTTCAGCACGACTCCAGGTGAGCACCGGAGCCTTTCTGCTTTCTCAGTGACCTCTCTTTCCAAGGCGGTAGGGACACGGTATGCATGTTTGGTTTGGCGTGGATGGGGTCACTCACCAAGAGTCAGAATGAACCTCAAACTCCGAACATTGGAACTAGTTCTTGTTATATCCTGAAAATCATTTTGGTTCAGCTAAGCCTGTTTTGTATTTGATAAAATGAATAATATACTATGCATTTATTGCTAAGTTATATCAAGTAAATAAATCAGGAGCATGTTTAAATAAGCTTAATGGGCTTTCCCTTATAATAATGATTAACTTTAGGTGTACATTTTTCTGTGATGCTCACATGACATCTTGTGTGTGTGCTCCGTGATTGTATTTGTCTATTAGCCATGCAGCTATCTGTCGGGGAAGATGTGGTGTCGGGGAAGATGTGGTTTTGCGGTTAGCATGTCACAACTTTGTCCAGGAGGGAGAAGTCATCACCCTTTGAGGAGTGGGGTGTGTTACTTTGTGTTGCTATCTGTTAACATTGCTTCTGCCTCAGTGTGGCTCTTCCTGTCCCCAGACTTACCAGATCAGGTGCTCAGAGTTTTCAAGGCTGACCAGCAAAGCCGGTACATCATGATCAGTAAGGACACCACAGCCAAGGAAGTGGTCATCCAGGCCATCAGAGAGTTTGCCGTCACTGCCACCCCAGACCAGTATTCTCTGTGCGAGGTCTCTGTCACGCCAGAGGGAGTTATCAAACAACGACGACTCCCGGATCAGCTTTCCAAGCTTGCCGACAGAATACAACTGAGTGGAAGGTACAGTTCTGTCTCACCGAAGCGCTTTGCTCTTCAAACCTACATTCGAGGCCAAGAAACCACACATTTGCTCTTGTTACTCTGTTTTTGACAGTGGTGAAGCTTGAACCCAAGGTCTTGCCAAGCACTCTCCCACTCAAGGAAAATTAGTAAGATGAATAACTGGAGTGTCATTCCCCCCTCCCCCCCCCCCCCCCCAGTTTTCTATGGAATGTCATTGTTCTTCAGTTTTTCATGGTATGGGTCTGAACCATGGCTTTCTACCTGTGATGGTAACATCCTTGCCCTGTGTCATTTTTATTTCCAACACTAATAGATACTTTTTAGGAGGTCAGAGGTCAGGCATCCTCTGCATGTAGATCCGTAGTTGTGCAAATCTCCACTGAGTTTCAACTTCATGATTCCCATCATTCATTATTCAGGAGAGCCAGACTGTCAGAGTAACCACAGTGGAGAACATTAATCTGTGCACGTTAAGGGACAGGGTGTCTGTTTTCTGTCCCAAATACTTTGTGAAGTATGTAAAAGACCAGTTAGGACCCCCACGTGCTTGTTCTGTGTCTTTGTTTATAGAATTTCACTTGGAGAAGGCATTTGCCTGCCAAAAAGGGGGAGAGAACAGCCACAGAGCAAATGATGGGGTGCTGCTTTTAGTGAGTTCCTTAATAGGGTCACAGTACTGTCCATATTGACCACCATTAGGCTTCAGATGCCTGCTTCCTGTTCTGACAAATTGGGGTAATGCCTCCCATTTCCCTAAAATGAGTTTCATGAAAATCTAAATATTTGATTAAATCTTAAGTCAGGAGAGATGACTTAGCCGTTAGGAGCCCTTGTAGGTCTTGCAGAGGAACTGGGTTCTGTTTCTAGCACCCACATGGTATTTCATGACCATCCAGTTCCAGAAGATCCTATGTCTTCTTCTGAGTTCCGAGGGCACTAGGCACACATGTAGTACATACATGCAGGCAAAACACTCATACATGTAAAATAAATACAAAACAACTTAAAAATCTACTCTAAGGTGGATTGAGGAAAATAAATTGCTTGAGGTCTCTCCCCTCCCGATATTGTTGTGGGGGCGGGGGGAGGTCACATCTGCCACAGCGTGTGTGTGGAGGTCAGAAGACAACTTTGCGGACTCCAGTCTCTGGGTTTGCATGACAAGTTCCTTTCCCATGGAGCCATCTTGCCAGCTCAGCCAGTAAGTTTCCTAGACATTAAATAAAAAGTAATCTTGGATTGAGCTGCTGTGGACCTAGCAATTGATTGTCAGATTCCCTCTTCATGGGAAGCTGAGTTCTGACCTTGAGCTGATGTTTATCTAATCTGGAAAACAGCTTTCTTCTCTCACCTTTGGCAAACAAGCTGAAAGTATTTCAATGGCAGGAAAACAAAACCAAAACCAAACCACAGGACTGGCACAGAGGAAGTTCCCATGGTTTGCTCAGTTCTACTTACCTGCTGAGTAGATGACTGTCACCTGGTGGTTCTGTGAGCTGGGGACACTGACCTGGTGGCCGGGGGTGGCATCTGCACTGCCCAGGCTGGATGAAAAGAACTCTTACATCATTCTCTTTCCTCTGCCCCCAAAACCCCCAGGAGCTAGCACTGTTCTCTGAAGGAGTACCACCAGCTCGCTGCTCAGCTTGACATCTAACACGTTTGTTTCTTTCAGGTACTATCTGAAAAACAACATGGAAACGGAAACGCTGTGCTCAGATGAGGATGCCCAGGAGCTGCTGCGTGAGAGCCAAATCTCTCTTCTTCAGCTCAGCACTGTGGAGGTCGCCACGCAGCTCTCCATGAGGAACTTTGAACTCTTCCGCAGCATCGAGCCTACCGAGTACATAGATGATTTGTTTAAACTCAAGTCCAAAACCAGCTGTGCCAACCTGAAGACGTTTGAGGAAGTCATTAACCAGGAAACATTTTGGGTGGCTTCCGAAATCCTGCGGGAGACAAACCAGCTGAAGAGAATGAAGATCATTAAGCATTTTATCAAGATCGCGCTGCACTGTCGGGAGTGCAAGAACTTTAACTCCATGTTTGCCATCATCAGGTAAGAGTGTCTGTCCTACGCCATGTGCTTACAGAAATGGAGCAGTTCCTAGTTCATGGTGGATTGTGTGGCTCGCTGGTCTGTAATATAAGGCCTCATGTACACTAGGCTATCACTGGTTCAACAAGCAGTTCTTTCTTTCTGATTCTACATCTTTTTTTCCCCTCTAGGGAGGTTGGGGGGTTGTGTTGAGGCAGGCGTCCATGTAGTAGCCCAGGCTGGCATGGAACTCACGATCCTGTTTCCCAGGTGCTGGGATTATAGGCGTGTGCCCACTCTGCCCGCTTCTATTTTGTATACCTTAATTTAAACTCTGGGTGGCCGGGGAGATGGCGCAGTGGGTACAGTGCTTACTGTGCAAGCTTGAGGACCTGCGTTCAGATCCCCAGCACCCACATAAAAGCCAAGCACAGTGTGCTTTTGACCCCAGCCCTGGGGAGGCAGGGACAGGTGGATCCTGGGGCCTTACCAGTCAGTCAGTCTAGGAGAAATGGTGACCTTGGAGTACAGTGAGAGACTGTGTCCAAAGAAGTCAATGAGAGACGATTGTCTCCAAAGAAGTAAGATGGAGAGTGATAAGGAAAGACGTGGAATATTGACTTCTGGTCTCCATATGCATGCAGATACACTCCCCATACAATGCACGTGCACGTACACATGTACCTAAAATTAAAATAAAAAAAAAATGTCTAAAAATCTCTCATGATTTGGAGACAATCATGTCTCCATTTATTTGTATATTGAGGTATTCAACCTTATTTACTCTGACTTCTGACAAATCATTTGAATTTCTCTGAACACCACTCATTTTCTATGTAAAATATCGATACTCCCCCCCAAAATATCAGGAGGATTAAGTAATATAATAATGTCTAAGGGATTCCATTACAGCACTATTGCAGATGTTCAAAGTTAACTTCCTTCCCTTTTAAAAGTGCTTCCAGGGGGAACAGGAGAAAATGGAAGTGGATAGTTTTATGGATATTAAAAATGATTATTAGTCATTTTACCTGTCTGGAGTCTTCATACTCATGGCTAGTGTGATTTTTGTGATGGAATATTTACCCGGTCTTTTTTTAAAAACCAAATATGTATCACGACCCAAACGCTGCTGTATATATGTGTGAGGCTGTTGCAGAAGGAATTGTCATGCCAAATTCTGAGGTTTAAATCTTGTTAACCAGGCTCTAACATCTTTATTAATCAAAATAGGACCCATTGCGGTCCAAGTATTTTTGCCAGTGAGAAATAGGTTTGTCTTTTCCTGTATTATAAAAGTCCATGTTTCAGGATTCAACTAAGTCTTAGTATTTTCTACATCTTACTGGTAGTGGAAGCATTTTCCCTGCAGAAGTTGTCATACTTGAAGAAGTTGTAGTTGGTTGGCAGAGGTCAGGTGACTATGGTGGGTAAAGGTCAATGTTGTAGCGCATGTTGTTCAACTTTTGAAGCAATGTGCCTCGTGTGGTTGGGTGTTGTCATGGAGAAGAATTGGACCCCTTTCTGTTGACCAGTGCTGGCTGAAGGAATTGCATCTCATGATTCACCGAGCACATGTTTCAGATATGATGGTTTAGCCAGGATTCAAAAAGCTGCAGGGAGACAGGTCAGCAGGAGACCACCAAACAGTGACCATAACCTTATTTAATGCAAATTTAGTTTGGGAAGTGCTTTGGAGTTTTGTCAAGGTCCAGGGACTGAGCTGCTCATCACTAATCATCATAAACTGTCCTTATCACATCACAACCTAATGAAGAACTAGTTGATTGTTACTGCAGAGAATAAGAGAATTCTTCAATTCCTTTTGATTTTCAGTAGGCTCATGAGCCGCCCATTTATTGAGCGCTTTCAAACCTTTCCAGTTTGCTTCAAATGCCTCACAACTGTTGAAGAGTCCGTTCTGAGTTCTCTGGTGGTGTCTTGTGTAATTACAAGGGCAGCCTTGGTGAATGCTCTCAGTTGGTCATTGACAGCTTCTGAGGTCTAGCCACTGTGCTCTTCATCTTCATGGTTCTTGTTTCCTTGATGAAATTTATTAAACCACCACTGCACTGTTTGTTGTTAGAAATTCCTGAGCAGAATTTGTTGCTGTTAGAAATTGTCTCCAATGCTTTATAACCCATTTTGAACCCAAATTAAGGAAATTGCTCAATTTTACTTTTTTGTCTAACATCATTTCTGTAGTATAAAAGAAATATAAAATAGGCAAGTCATAAGTCATTAACCAAAAAAAGTAAAGCAAGAAATATGCGTTAAAATGATACATAACGGGTCAGCAAGATGGCTCCGTGGGTAAAGGCACCTGCTACCAAACCTGACATCGTAACTTCAACCCCCAAGACCCACATGGTGGAAGGAGAGGATCATTTCCGCAAATTATCCCCTGGCCTCTGCATGGTGCTATGGCATACTAAATAAATAAATAAATCAGTGGTTCTCAACCTTCTTTATGCTCCAGCCCTTTACTAAAGGCCCTCATGTTGCGGTGACCAACCATAAAATTATTTTGTTGCTACTTCATAACTGTAATTTTTCCACTGTTATGAATTGTAATGTAAATATCTGATATACAGGATGTCTGATATTTGACCCCTGTAGGGGTCGTGACCCACAAGTTGAGAACCACTGAAATAAATAAATGTCTTAAAAATAAAATTATACATAACATAACCACATTTATTAAGAATGCATTCTAATATCAAATGGCAAATTTTAACAATGCAAAACCCACATTTTTTTAAATACATGAACACAAACTATCCCCAACTAACAGTAATTATCTTCTATTGGTTTTGTTATTAGTGTGCTAGTCAACTGTCTGTTATTACAGCGGAATACCTGAGACAATCATTTTATAAGGAAGGAAGGTTTATTTTGGCTAGCCGTTTTGGAGGTTTGTGCCCACAGTCACTTGGCCCTGTTGTGCCTGGGCTTTGGTGAGGCAGTAGTTTATCATGTTTGGTGGAACAGAGCTGTTTGTGGCTGGAATGTAAAAATAAGGGAGAGACGGAGAGGGGTTGCCTTGCCCCGGTTACGTCGGAGGACCTCTCTCTGCTCCCCCCGCCCCTGCGTTGGAGCCAGGGTCTGTCTTTGCAGATCAGCTGCTCTCAACTGTGTGAGCCTCCAACCTCCCCAGGGCTAGGATTGCAGGCATTGCCACCATTCCCGATGTAGCAGCTTCCTCTCCTAAATTGTCCCTTCACAACCTCCCGGTGCTGAGTGCACTGGGGCCTAAGCCACACAAGGACCTTTGGGGGCCAGTTCGGAGCCGTTCATAGCAGAGAGTAACCAGATGGAGAGAGCATAGAGAAGAGCCAGCTGGCTGTGGTGGTGAAGCTTTAATCCTCATGCTTTAGGAGGCAGAGTCAGGTAGATCTCTTGAGTCAGTGCGGCCAGCCAGGGCTACGAGCAAGACCCTGTCTCAATAGAAAACAAAACAGAGGGCCAGCTGGTAAAGAGGTACCTGCTGCTGCAGCCTGGTCACCTGAGTCTAATCTCTGGACCCACATGTTCGAAGGGGAGACCTGACTCCTGGAAGTTAGTCTCTCACCTTCATATGCTTGCTGGGACTCCCCCTCCCCCGATGCATGCGCGCGCGCGCGCGCGCGCGCACACACACACACACACACACACACACACACACACACACACACACACACACACAGAGGCACATGAATGAATGAATATAAGAAATGTTAAGGGACCATAGAGGAAAGAAGTATAAAGGCCAGTGGTTTGGCTCTGACTCTGCTTTTAGCTGCCACTCACTACCCAGGTAGGATTGGCATGATCTTCTTAGGCATTCTGTAAATTTCCGTGCATGGAAAGTTCACACACATAGGTGTTTCTTTATATGACTTCCATTGTTTCCGAGGGGATCATTTAATCATATCTCACTCCTCTTCTCTCCCCTCTTAGTGGCCTAAACCTGGCACCAGTGGCAAGACTCCGAACTACCTGGGAAAAACTTCCCAATAAATATGAAAAGCTATTCCAGGACCTACAAGACTTATTTGATCCTTCCAGAAACATGGCAAAGTACCGCAACGTCCTGAGCGGCCAGAACTTACAACCTCCTGTCATCCCTCTGTTCCCCGTCATCAAGAAGGATCTGACATTCCTCCATGAGGGTGAGCACAGGCGGGCTTGCTCTGTTCTAGAGGGAGCACAGAATGAGCACTAGATGACTTCTTGTTCCTCCTCTGTTAATCTCAGGAAATGACTCAAAAGTAGACGGACTGGTCAACTTTGAGAAGCTGAGGATGATTGCAAAAGAAATCCGTCATGTTGGCCGAATGGCCTCAGTAAACATGGACCCTGCCCTTATGTTCAGGACTCGGTACGTGAGTTGCTGGCCATGGCATTTGTGGGGTTAGAATGGTTAGAGTGAGCTTGCCCACAGAAGGAAAATCTAAATACTTAAATTTAGGAGTCACATCAGGGTGTGCTGAGAGAATAACCCTTAAGGTTCAGTCTGCAGTGATTTCTCTCATTTGCATCCAGGGCACATTTACTAGTAGTGCAAACAGCTTGTCCTGCAGACAGTTCGGATTGATGTTAGGTGCAAGTATTTACCTCTTATTTTCCAGAACACTGAGTCGCAGAGTTAGAACTTGTAATCGGTAGTGTGAACTAGAACAGAATTGTCATCATGTCCATACAGTCTGTTTATCTGCCGGTAAAAAAAAAGCAATGATTAGTTCAATCAATGGAGGGAATGAACAAAAATGTCAGCAGCAGCCTTTTAGGCCAGAGAGATGTTTGTAGTGGACGCGTGTGAGGTGACTATGCAGTTAATGTTTGTGGGCTTCTAGAACTGCTTGTCCAGAAGTCTGGTCCTTTCTTTCTGAGCTTGTGATCTTTCTGTCTCTTTCTACACCCATGCGTGCTTCAATCTCCGTGGCTCTCACTTGCAGGAAGAAGAAGTGGCGGAGTCTGGGGTAAGTGGCAGCATTTGCACACTTGGTTCTCGCTCAGCCCATGACGGTGTGTTTTCTTGCCTGCTCTGTTTTCTGATGCTTTGCTTTTGTTTGTTTGTTTGTTTGTTTGTTTTCTCCCCCTTAACCCTCTTGCTCTATCAGAATCTCAGATTTCAAACTGACTTCAGATTTAATCTGTGGGGGCTTTCCTGAAGTCAGGTCCACAAGAGCTGTGAAATGATTGATGATTATTCTGGAAAACGTCGACCAGACACATTTCTTGTCTGTCAGAAAGATTATATTTTAATATATTAACTTGTGTGTTTTGAAATGAAAAAGCCAAAGAAGTGGGGGAAGGGAGGCATGCTTTTTAGAAGGAAGAAATCATGCCACTAAAACACTGTCGCACAGATCCAGAAGCGACTGTGGTGGTGTTAGGCACCCCCATGCCCCCCAACCAGATTTTCTACAGCTCAACTAACTACTATTTCCATTCTATATAAATTTTCATTCTCCATAGATCAGCCCCCTTTAAAAATAATTCTTAACAATTCATGTACTAAATAGTTTCCATACGTATGTTTACATTTGCATGACCGTTGTATTAACAGATTTACTCTTTTAAAAACTCACATATTCAACCCACAGAGTAAGAACGCGATTGTGAGCAGTGTAGCCGAGTTTAGTCAAGTCCCTATAAAATACCCCCATTAGGAGAAGCTAACTTGATTTTGTGAATTGTCACTCAGTGTCCTTGCACATGCTGTTATATGCAATGATGTTTTCTGGCCTCTGTGAGAGAACGGACTTTGAATGCTCTGTGAGATGAAAAGGAGAATTTACTGGTAGGAGCAGAACATATGCCAAACATATTCATGTATATGTATTGTGTATAATTCCCTTTTAACCACACCTTGTGTAAATCTCTGTTACCCTGCATTTCCCCCGTAGCAGTTTACTTCCTGGAATGGGGCATGTGACCTTTCAGGCGTAGACTCTTTACACAAGTCTGGTAGATCAGCCAATACCGTGCTCCAGAGGGTCGCATTCTTGTTTTTCGCCTTCCAGGTCGCTGAGTCAGGGCAGCGCCAATGCCACCGTGCTGGATGTCGCGCAGACCGGCGGGCATAAAAAGCGGGTGCGCCGCAGCTCCTTCCTCAATGCCAAAAAGCTGTATGAAGATGCCCAGATGGCCAGGAAGGTGAAGCAGTACCTGTCCAACCTGGAGCTGGAGATGGACGAGGAGAGTCTCCAGACGCTGTCGCTGCAGTGTGAGCCGGCGACCAGCACCTGTGAGTGCCTCCCCGAATCAGCTGCAGGCTGTTCCGCGTATGACGGAGGGGGTGAGAGGGGGCTGGGAGCACAGGGGTGTGCAGTGGTCCTGACAGACACCGTCCTCGTGCTTGACTGGGTCTTCGTGTCCAGTTAAGTTGGTGCAGTCAAGGGGACCCTGGGCTCATGCATACCTCGTTGCTTTGATTTCATCCGACACAGCCAGCACCCGAAGCAAGAGACCTGGAGGTGACTGTGGCGCCAGCTGGCATGCCTTTTTCTCTCACAGAGGAACTCCCAGAGTGATGGGCAACCTGGTTAGGGATCATCAGGTCAGAGGAGTACAGAACGGGGTGTGCTGGCTACTGAGTCTCCCTCAGCTCAGACGGCCTCCAGCACCTGCCCACTAAAGCAGTGATCCTGCTATAGAACACATCACACCTTAGCCTGATGTGTGGGTTCCCAACCTTGAAATAACTGGCCAGGCTGTGAACCAGGGATGGCGGCACACATCTGCAGTTCCAGCTTCTGAGGAGGCTAAGGTTGGAAGATCACGTGAGCCCAGGGTTTCCGTGGCCATCCTAGAAGACATAGTGACACATGACTGTTAAAATGAAAAATAGAAATATGGCCAGTCTCTACGTGGGGCGCTTTGTGTCTATTTCTGTATGATAAGATTTAAGCATTTTGCATTTAGGACACTTTGGGAACTTTTATGGGCAAATTTGAATTACATCTTCTTGATAATTGCAATGTGAGATAGATAACTTGAGAAGATCACATAACTCTGTTTACCCAGGGCATAGGGCTAGAGCCATGGCTTAGTGGCTAAGAGCACTCACACACAGTTCCTGCAGAGGACCTGCGTTCAATTCCCAGAATATATGGTGGCTTCTAACCATCAAAAACTCCAGTTCCAAGGGATCCAGTGCCCTTTTCTGGCCTCTGCAGGTTCTAGGCACACACTCAGTACAGCACATCCATACCCACGACACTCTAAAAGTCCCTTGTGATGTAGCTAAGAGCCTGCTGAGATGAGCAGCCTGAGTTTCCTAACTGTTGATCTCTGTCTGGTGTCAGTGAGTTCTGCATGTGAAACTTCCACAGCACTTAGTGTTCCTGTAATCTGCCTTCTACCGTACAATACCTAAGCAGCATTGGCCACTGTTTGCTCAAAATTAATGCTCCATCCCAGGAGGATTTGATGTTAAGTAGATTACAGTTAATAGCATTATGTCAGATGGGGCAAAGTTTTGGATGCCATTTTTAAAAAATTCTTTGATTTTTGTCATGTATTTTTTTTAAACATTCATTTATTTATTTGATTTATTTACGAAGTGTGGGTGGTTGGCACCGTACATGTTGTGTTGTACCTGTGGAGGTCAGAAGACAACTTACGGAAGCTGGGTCTCTCCTTCCATATGGGTTCCAGGGATCAAGCTCTGATGGCCAGGCTCGGCAGCAACATCCTCTACCTGCTGAGCCATCGTGCCAACCCGTGTGTTTGTGTTTTTAACCTCTAATCTGCACTGGACTGCCCTCATTGTTTTTATTTTTATTTGGTACTTAGCAGTATAATCCTCTTTGAGATCACTCATTCATAAGGCAAATACCCTTGTCCTGCTACACCTCTCATTTTCAGTAGCTCGGGTTTCCCCTCCCTCTCTGTCCTTGGTGAGGCAGTGGGGGTGGGGGTCCATGCTGGTGATCTCGCTGCACTTGCTCTGCAGCGCCCACCTTGTCTCCACATTATGCTGACTCCTTAGCTCTGTGCTCTTGTTTTCACCCTCCACCTTGACCAGTGCCCAAGAACCCTGGAGACAAAAAGCCTGTCAAGTCCGAGACCTCCCCTGTGGCTCCCCGTGCAGGGCCACAGCAGAAAGTGCAACCTCAGCAGCCGCTGCCACAGCCACAGCCACCACATAAAGTCAGCCAGGGACTGCAGGTGCCTGCTGTGTCCCTCTACCCTTCACGGAAGAAGGTGCCGGTGAAGGATCTGCCACCTTTCGGTAAGTTTCTAAACCCATGCTCTTCGGGTGATATTCGCCGACGTGTGTCTCAGGTTGGGAAACAGCGTTCGTCTTGGATAATTTGGCTTAATGCATTTGATTTCTCTGTGACCCTCTTCTAATAAGACAACCAGTTAGCAGTTAAGCCTCAGTTAAACCGTTAAGACTGTTTTCGTAAACAATTTCTTTTTTTTTTTCTTAGCATCTATTAGTTGTACAAATAATGGATTTCACTATGACACTTGTCATAAATACTATGACCATGGTCACCTCTGTTAGCCTCTCATGTCCTGCTTCCCCTTCCGTGAGCCCCTCCCAGCAGTTCCCACAACACTTTAATGTCTTCCCCTTCTCCTGTTCTCAGCTAGACTCTGCATAGCTGTAGTCCTGACTCTGAATTAGTCCCCTTCACTCGATATCTGGTGCCATCCATCTTTCTACAAATGACATGACTTCATTCTTTCGTATGGCTGAATAATACCTGCTATGTGTGTGTCCGTGTTTTCTTTATTCATACGTTGATGGACGTCTCTACTGGGTCCACATCTTTGCTGTTCTGAAAAGTGCAATGGAAAACATGATTGCTCGGGTGGTCTAGGTGGGTTGTATGCTGGCGCTTGTTTAGTTTTGGAAGACCTTCCATGCCGACCTCATAGAGGCTGCCGGGATTGTCCACCTGAGTGGATCAGGGTTCTCCTCCAAGCCTAGCCTCACCAGCACGTGTTGTTTTCCTCATGGTGGTTATTCTGACGAGGGTGAGATAGAATCTCAATGTCGTTTTGATCTGCACTTCCTTTAGGGCTAGGGATATATTAAAGGTTTTTCATGTGTTTATCGGCCATTTGTATTTCTTCTTCGAAGAACAATCTGTTCAATTCATTTGCCTTTTTTAATCGAGTTTTTGCAGTGTTTAACTTCCTGAATTCTTTATATATTCTGAATATTAATCCCTGTGGAATGGCTAGTTGGCAGAAATGGTCTTCCATTCTGTAGGAACAGTTGGAATTCAGTTGTTAGGTCATCTGTCATGGTAACATAGGAGATTTTGCACACTTACCAACTTAAACTTTAATGGAGACATCATTTAAACAAATTTTACCTTGTGATCAATAAACTACAGAAGTTTAAGTAAAATATCTTTCAAGTTAAATTATTGGAAGTGATTTTTCTTTTGTCTATTTTTGTGGTGCTAGGAATCCAACCAAGGCACATGCCAGATGTGAAGGTGGGTTCTTACTTGCGTTCACTAGCTCTGTAACTTAGCAGAGAGAGGATACAGCTCAATGCCTGAATAATAAGGAAGTCTGGCATCTTCTTCCCATCAGCAGTACCCCACTCTCTGGTTCTTTGTGTAAATACACAGCAACACGACTTTCCATAAAACTGCTCTTGCGTCTGAGTGTATAGAGAAGAAAACAATTAGAACGAAAGTAAAGAAAATTTTAAAACTGGCTCGTGATGTGGATTCGGAAACTCGTTCCCACTTCACGAGTTAGCACGAGGCAGTGTGTAACACTTCACGAGTTAACACGAGGCAGTGTATAGCATCCGCTGGAGTTTGTGGGGAAAACGAGAATCTTTACTTGACATATTTCCCTTTTCAAACTCTTGTGTTCATCTTACGACAAACAAATTGGATTACACACTTTTCTATTCCTTGTATTCTCAATCTACATATATTCCTGAATCCTCCACCGTGTGATCCTGTCTCCTTTCTGTGCTGAACTTTGCATATGGAAGACTGTCATTCTTCTCTTTATCTAGAAATACCCCATTAGCTATATTTAATGTAAGGTAGGCGTTCCTGAATATAAAGCTGTCTCCCATTTTCTCAAAGAGAATGTCTCTGAAAATATCTTCTAGGTTCATTTGAATTTATGAGCCTTATAATGTGGATGAAATGTCATCTGTCATCCTAAGATATTAAGTATAATGTATCTAAAGTCACATTATAAAAAAAAATACTAATTTAAAGATATTAAGAGGTTTTCTTCCCCATCCTATTTCATGAAATAATATTGTTCTAAACACTTCCAGCATCTTGTACCATAGTAAAGGTCATCACCTGTGGGATGTGGTCATACATGCCTGTATCCCCAGCATTTAGGAGGACCGTGAGTTTGTGACCTGTTTGGGCTGCATGACAAGTTTAAGACCTGCTGGGGATACTTAGTGAACCCCTGTTTCCAAAAGTAAACAGATTATCACTGGAAACCACTTTAAAGTACCAAATATGGCTGCTAAGGTGTAGCATTTTTACCTGCAGCCACTGAAAGGTAATGGAAGTCTCTGGGGGAAGTGTGTGTGTGAGAGACGCTGGCCCTGGAAATAGTTTCATGTCAAAACTGTCCGTTCACAGGTTAGTAAAACGACTCAGTGTGTAAAGATTCCTGCCACCACTCCTGCTAACCTGAGTTCCAATCCCTGGGACCCACACTGTGGAAAGAGAGGACCAGCTTCTTCAAGTTGTCCTCTGACCTGCATCCATGTACCACTCCCACACACCAAATCAATGGGAGGTGGCTCGGAGGGTAAAGATGCTCGTGAGCAAGTTGTTCATGATGGAGGAAAAGAACCGACTCCTCCAAGTTGTCCTCTGACCTCCACACGTGCACCATGGTGTATACACACATACAGTAAATAAATAAGAAAATGTAAAAAGTCAAGTGTGCTTGTTTAGAGACACAAACACATACATGAATAAATAGTCTATTTGGTTTTTGAGGGTTTTTTGTTGTTTTTGTTTTTGAGTCAGGGTCTCACTATGTGGACCAAGCTAGTTTCAAACTTAAAGAGATTCACCTGCCACTGCCCCCTAAAAGCACGTGCCACCCTACACTCAGCTTAACAAAATGTTTTAAGAGAAAAAAACTACCCATTCATATAGTGAATCTATTCATGCATACTGTGTATTTTAATACTTCTACGTTTAATCAGAGAACTGTGCTTTAAGAATGATTTTTTAATAGAATTGTATTAAAACAGCATCAAGGGGATTGTTGATGGAGCTCAGTTTATAGAATGCCTGCCTAGCATGTATTGAATTCCTGGGTTCGATCCCCACTACTACATATAGCAGGAGTATGGTTGCTATTGCCAATAATGCTAGAACTCGGGAAGTGGAGGCAAGAGGATCAGAAGTTCAGGTCATCCTTAGCTGTGTAGAGTTTTCCAAGCCAGCCTGAGATATGTGAGACTCTGTTCACCCCACCCCCCAAAAAAAAACCCTAAAAAAGAAACAAAATAAAAAACAAAACAGCATCAAACCACTAATAGAAGATATATTGAAGGGTTAAAATCTGTCTACTCCTTTTTAATGGGCCTTATAAGTCTATGACCATTAAAACCAGCCCTGGCTCATGATAATTTCAGGCTATTAGGACTTTGTAGAAATGTCTTTGTTATTCAAAAGCAGCCTCAAAATAATGGATCTGTAAAGTATTTTAATGTGACTTTGTTATTTCACTGCATTGTCATGGGTGATTCTATTTTCTTCACCTTCTGTACTGTGTTGGTGCTGGCTCCATCCACCTTCAGAAACCTCTCCTGGGCTTCTGGAGTGCACCACAGAAGACAGGCTGCCTCCTGCCCCTTCTCCCCTCTTTGGTTGATCAAATATTAATGACATGGCACTCTTTAGAGCCCTTTTATTGACGTACCTTGGTTAGTTCCTGTTAACTCTTGACCCTTTCCTTTGCCCCCACCCCCACCAATTCCATCTTCATCGGAGACCGCATTTCCAAAAATACCAAAATGTCTTGTTCTTAATCCGAACTTGAGTGCCATCTGGAATTGAAGTGGGGTGTGCTGCCTTCATCCTTAATTCAAGTGTTGTCCAGTTCTCTGGCTTCCCCCATTGTTATTTAACAAAACACAGTTGAATAGCTATGATGGCTGAGTTCAGAATCCGCGTAACATCAAAGCTGTCTGTTTCCAGTACTCCCAACAGATAACGGGCAGAGACTAGGCCATGCACACCCCCTGCCTTGCTACCTACACCAGAAGAACACACAGAACATTTAGATCGTAAATAGATTGAAACTGGCAATACTGAATGTTGACACAAAAAGGCTTTTAATATTTAATGCTTCCTTTCAGTCATTTTTGCTCTTTGTCTGCTTGTTTGTTTGTGGGATGCTAGAGTAGAAGCCAAGGCCTGTGCAAGCGAGGCAAGCCAGTTATTCTGCCACCGAGCCACACCCTCCGCTCCTTTCAGTCTCTAAAATGGGTGCCTGAATTACTTCCCCTTTTTTTTTTTTTTCTTCATAGGCATAAACTCTCCACAAGCTTTAAAGAAAATCCTGTCCTTGTCTGAAGAAGGGAGTTTGGAGCGTCATAGGAAGCAAGCAGAAGACACAATATCAAATGCATCTTCGCAGCTGTCCTCACCCCCCACCTCACCTCAGAGCTCTCCAAGGAAAGGTAGGGCTCAGTGACTTCTACCCCTTCTCAGATCCACACACACACATCTAGTCCAGCTGATTGCAAAGCCATACACTCCAGAAGTTTGGGTCTTGTATGCAAATGATCGGGTATGCTGTGGCAATGGATCTTCCGCATCCGTTCATAAATTTGGAAGAATGCTGGTGTTTTTATAATTATGGCTCCTCTTAACCTGCTATCAAAGACAGGTGCTAACATTGTAAGTATTGGCTTAAGAAGACTGCTGATATCTCATGAAAGTTCCGATTATCCATTTCCTGCTACAGCCGAGCCCAAGAAATTAGAGATTAGAGGCTAGGACCCCCACACTAGAAGAAATGCTTACTTGTCTTTCTGAGCTTGGGTTACCTCACTGAGTGTAATATTTTCTAACTCCATCCATTTCATGAAATCTTTAGAATTTCATTTTTCTTTACGGCTGGATAAAATCCCATTGGGTATATGCACTACGTTTTCATTGCCCATTCCTCTGCTGGGCATCTAGACTTTTCATTCCCTTGGACATACACACGCAAGTGTCTGGTAGGATGTGGACGCTTGGTAAATACCAAAAGTACAGCCAAATCATGTAATAGCTCTCTTTTTAGGTTTGTTTTGTTTGTTTGTTGTTTTGTTTTTGATTTCCATAGTGACCACAGCAGTTTACATCCCACAAGTGCTGAAGAAGGGCTCCTCTCCCCACATCCTCACTAGCATTTGCTGTCATTCGTTCGTTCTTTCTTGTTTTTTTTGAGACAGGGTTTCTCTGGGTAGCCCTGGCTGTCCTGGATCTTGCTCTGTAGACCAAGCTGGCCTTGAACTCAGAGATCTGCCTGCCTCTGCCATCCAAGTGCTGGGATTAAAGGTGTGTGCTGCCACCACTGGCTGTCATTTGTTTTCTTTTTTTTTTCTTTTTTTTTTTTTTTTTTGGTTTTCCGAGACAGGATTCCTCTGTGTAGCTTTGTGCCTTTCCTGTAACTCACTTTGTAGAGCCCAGGCTGGCCTCGAACTCACAGAGATCCGCCTGTCTCTGCCTCCCGAGTGCTGGGATTAAAGGCATGCACCACCACCGCCTGGCTTGTCATTTGTTTTCTTGACGACATTCTGACAGTGGTGAGTTAGAATCGCAAAGCAGTTATTTTCCTGATGGCTAAGCATGCTGAATTTTACCATTTTTACTGGCCAGTTGGTGTTTCTTTTGAGAACTGTTTTGTTGTTGTTGTTGTTGTATCAGTTGAGTGGCCCATTTATTGGTGGGCCTTTTGGTTTGGGATGTTTAATTTTTCCAGGTTTAGATACAGTGTAGATATTAACCCTTGTCTGAAATAGAATTGGCAAAGGTTTTCTCACGTTCTGTAGGCTGTGTTCACTCAGTTGATAGTTTTTATTGTTGTGGAGAAGTTCCTAAGTTCATGTGGTCTCACTTGTCAGTTCTTGGGGCTATTTCTGGTGCTGTTTGAATACTAGTCAGAAAGATTGCCTGTACCTATATCTTGGATTATTTCCTCAAGCAGTTTAAACATTTTAGGGGTTAAATTAAGGTCTTTGATCTACTTTGGGTAGACTTTCATGTAGGGTGTGAGATAGGGACCTAACTTCATTCTTTGCAGGTGGGGGCACCAACATGGCTCTTTTGCCTTTCTCATCCCTGGTATCTATTTTCAACACTTTTGTCAAAATTTAGGTGGCTAGTGTGTGGGTTTATTTCTGGATCCTCAATTTTGTTCTGTTGATCTACTTGTCTCTTTATGCCAGTACTGTGCTACTGGTATCACTATGACTCCAAAATACAGTTTGTGATCAGATATGATAACATGCTTTGATCAGATATGATAACATGCTTTGATCAGCTATGATAACATGCTTTGATCAGCTATGATAACATGCTTTGAGCAGATATGATAACATGCTCTGATCAGCTATGATAACATGCTTTGAGCAGATATGATAACATGCTTTGATCAGATATGATAACATGCTTTGATCAGATATGATATCATGCTTTGATCAGATATAACATGTTTTGAGCAGATATGATAACATGCTTTGAGCATCTTCCTTCTGCTTTAGAATGCTTTGCCTCTCTGTGGTCTCTTGTGTTTCTGTATAGATTTTAGGGTTGTTTTTTCTAGTTCTGTGGAAAATGTCATTTGGAATTTTGATGGATGGCATTCTGATGCCTTGAAGTTTTCATTGTAGACGTCTTCCACCTCTTTTGTTGGGTTTCTTCCTAGGTTGTTTCATTGTCTTTCGCTGCTGTTGTTAATAGGATATTGTTCCTAGTTTTGTTGTCAGTGAGCTCACTGTTAGTATATAAAAAAGTGCCGACTTTTGTATGTTCATTTTTGTATCCTGCTACCATGCTGAAAGTGTTTATCAAATCTGAAAGTTTTCTGGTGTGGTCTGTGGGGTCTTTCAAGTCATCTGCAAATAGTTTGATCTCTCCCTGATTACTTCTTTGTGAAAGATACTTGTCCTCTTTACTGTGTGTCTTCTCTTAGGTTGGGGAAAGTAGTTTTTAGGGGGTGAGGATTGTTGTTTTTTAGGGGTAAGAGCATCAATATTTGAACAGTGAAGTGAGGAGCAAACGAGAAGAGAGGAGAGAGTAAAGGAATGTAAAGAGAGGAAGTAAAGAATGAGGAAAAAGTGTGTCGGTTAGGGATCAGAACAGCAGTAGAGACTCCGGGGCTGGAGAGATGGCTCAGCAGGTAAGAGCACTGACTGCTTGCCTTAGTTAGGGTTTCTGTGGCTGCCACAAAACACCACAAACCAAAAAGCAAGTTGAGGAGGAAAGGGTTTATTCAGCTTATACATCCATATTGCTGTTCATCAACAGAGGTCAGGACAGGAACTCAAGCAGGCCAGGAACCTGGAGACAGGAGCTGATACAGAGTCCGTGGAGGAGTGCTACTGACTGGCTTGCCTCCCCTGGCTTGCTCACCCTGCTTTCTTATAGCACCCAGGACCACCAGCCCAAGGATGGCACCACCCACAGTGGGCTGGGCCCTCCCCCATTGATCACTAACTGAGAAAATGTCCTATAGCTGGATCTTAAGGAAGCATTTCCTTAACTGAGGCTCCTTCCTCTCTGATGACTCTAGCTTGTGTCAAGTTGATCCACAAAGGCAGCCAGAATAGTACACTGCTGTTCCAGAGAAGACCCAGGCTCAGTTCCCAAGACCCACATGACAGCTCACAACCATCTGCAACTCCAGTTTCAGGGGCTTCTGATACCTTCTTCTGACTTCCTTCTCAGGCACCTACAAGGCAGACACAGCCTCACAAAGGCAAAACATTCATACCCATAAAATAACTAAAAACTTCAAAATTAAGTCATTTTTTTCCCAGTGAGATATAGGATACAGTCTAACAACTTAACACTTAAGGTACAAATATATATGCACTAAAAAAAAAAAAGCTTAAATGTATATTTATATTTATATATAATAAAAATTTAGGTCAAGTAAAATGAAAATAAATCATAAGAAAGAAACTAAAACTTAAAGAATAAGACAATAAAAACACAAATGATCAATAAATGAAATAGAAGGTGCTGTGTTCTCAGCCAGCACTCCTTCCTGGTTGGGGCTGTGCTCACTCCCTTGGGGTACTGCAGCAAGGGCCACCACCAGCCTGCCTGCAGTAGCTGGCAGAGGGATGCTGGGAACCCTCAGCCTCCGAGTCCCTTATCACACTCCTGCAGTCCCCGTGGTCTGTCTGCTGGTGTCCTTCACCACACCTTGGTTCTTGTTCTGCTGAGGCTCTGGTCCAGTGCTTGACCAGGCAGTGGCAGAGGTGAGCACATAGTGAATGTCATGTCTCAGCTTCGGGTCCCTTCCTAGACTTCTTTTCTGATTCATTGTCCAAGCTTCACTGTGCTCCATTTTCTTCTCCTGGGACGCTGAGTTCAGCCCCCTCCATGATATTTCTTTTAAATATTCTACTTAGAAATAGATAGCATTTACTTGTATAACTATTTAAAACTTTGGTTTTTTGGTTTTGGTTTTTGGTTTTTCCTAAAGTCTCATCATGAGCACTCTCTAGCCCAGAACCAACCATGTAGACCAGCTTGGTCTCAAATTTGCAGCAATTCTCCTGCCTCTGCCTCCTGAGTTCTGGATTAACGCAAACTTTTTTAAATCTTTTTTTTTAAATCATTGTAACTGTAGGGAAAATTATTTTTATATTGAAATTTGTTCTAATTAACTTGAAAATTATGCAACAGTAATATAGAAGTGGCCTTGAAAATGTGAAAAATTAATGTTCCTTATTTTTTTTTCATTATACAAATGCAGGTCTTGATTGTTTTTCTTGTTCTCAAGAGACTACATCTATCCTTAGGTTGATATTTTCTCAGATTAAAATAGGTGATAATTTCTTCCCAAGGCTCCCAATAATGATCCCTCCCCTGGCCTTCCATTGAGTGCATGTCAGCCAGTAGGAAAGGAGGTTGTCTTCCTTTCAGAAGTGTGAAAGGAGCTAGAATTCAGTGACACAGCAGAGTCAGCCTACCCATTGCTCTCCAACCCTGTGAGTTCTGTGGCTTCAGGTCTCGCCAGCTAGCGGTGATGTCAGCTGAGGTCTGCTGGCTTCTGGCAATTGGACTTACCCAGCTTCTCGTTTTCTCTTGGAATTGAGAACTGGAGCAAGAATAACAGTGCTCCAGGGAGCTATGGGGTGGATGAGGCTTTTAAAATCAAAGCTGGCAGGAAAGCTAGTTGGCTCACTGGCTAAGAAAATGGTAGAATTCCTCCAAGCATCAAGCTCTGGGGCAGACTTTTTAGGGAGGGATTTAACATTGTTGGAACTTGCAGTGCGATTTTGAAATGCATGCCTTAAATGAGCTTGCTAAATCTCATCAAGACCCATGTAGCATTTAAAATATAAATCAGGTCCAATTGGACTGAGATACAGGATTTGCCATTCAGATGTTCTCAGGGTTTGTTGTAGTATTTGCCTGGTCAAGAGGTATTGAAAAAAATTATATTATGATGGGTGAGGTGGTACAGGCCCCTCCCTAATTCCAACACTGAGGTAGCTGTGACAGCAACCTGGGCTGTATAACAAGACTCCAGTCTTAAAAGAGAAGAAATTTACGTTGTACCTGATTACATCTGTTTACTAGCCTTTGTATCATAATGGAAATTTAAAAGTTGAGTGCTGAGAAAGATCAAGGAATTGTTCATTAAAAATGTAAAAGTGTCACTACAAGCTCTCCCTCCCTACCCCCCAACCATGTGACTTTTAAAATTATTTTTAGGAACAGCTGAGAGTTGAGTCCTTTCAGGCCAGGAAATGAATGTCTATTGAGGCATTTTATAGTGCTGGGTAGGGGAAATGCATACTACATCCTTCAAACCAACTATCTTGTGGGTCATTCAATTCATACATTTTTAATGTTGAAAAAATAAATGGCAGAATTCCAAACATATCTTTTTCAGGTCTCACTCTGTAGCCCAGGCTGACCTCGAACTCACAGAGATCCACCTGCCTCTGCCTCCCCAGTGCTGGGATTAAAGGTGTGCGTCACCACCACCTGGCTGGACTTACTCTTTTTATACATGTGTCTACTTAAAGTTTTAAGAATGTGTGGCTACATCCTGTCGAACTTTTTGCCATCCTCTAAAAGTCAAAATGTCCCTCGAAAATAAGACATTCTAGCCAGGTGTGGTGGCACATACCTTTAATCCCAGCACTGGAGGCAGAGGCAGGGGGATCTCTGAGTTCGAGGCCAGCCTGGTCTACACAGCAAGCTCCAGGACAGCCAGTGCTACACAGAGAAACCCTGTCTCAAAAAACAGACAACAGAAAATAAGACACTCACTCACAGTGTGAGGGTCGGGTTTGTACTTCTAAGACTGGTGGAGTCTGGCTGTGGGGGCTTTGGAGGGCCAGTTTTGTTTTTCATCATGTTTTATGCTGCTAAGATTGGAACTGGTGCCTCAGGCATGCTAGACAAAGTATTTTTGTCTTTGAGCTGTGTTCAGCTGGGTTTACTAACAGTAGTATGGTTTGTAGCTAAGGAAGCAAGAATAGTCAATGGACGCCATAGTTACTTCTTCTTTACCTAAAAGGTGAATAACAATAGGTAGTTTTCTCTGACCATTGAATAGGCAATTTTATACTTTTATTAGAGTAAAATTTTAATCTTTTAGTCACCTGGTGCTTACAAGTTTTTGAGTAAAGCCCCTCTTCATTGTCAACATTTAAATTTTGCTCATTTGGTGTACCTTTTTCAGAAGCCTAAAATGTCTCATTACTGAAGCGCATTTCTCGTTCAGGTTATTCGTTGGCACCCAGTGGCACCGTGGATAATTTTTCAGATTCTGGTCACAGTGAAATTTCTTCACGGTCCAGTATTGTCAGCAACTCTTCCTTTGACTCGGTGCCAGTCCCTCTGCATGACGAACGGCGCCAGAGGCATTCTGTCAGCATTGTGGAGACCAACCTAGGTGTGGGCAGGATGGAGCGGCGGCCCCTGATTGAGCCTGATCAATACAGCTTAGGGTAAGCGTCTGCTCCGTGCAGTCTCTCCTCTCTCTCCCCGTGGTCTGTTAGGAAGTGCCATGCTATTTCTGTTAGGCAGACTGCTTTCGTAGCTGTGTTTATCCTCCAGCGGTCCACTGGGGCTCTGCTGGAGGAAGCCTATGCCAGTAGGACACACCCCAGTCTCTGAGCTGCCGTCCGTAGGGAGTCACAGTGTAGTCAGGCATGTGAGCCCTGGAAGGACCAAGTTGTTGGTCTCTTCTCTGGGGTTGCTTTGCAACAAGATGAATGAACGATATGGCAGAGCTGGACACTCTGATCCCATTCCTGAGTACTTTCGTCCTCTCTCTGGGATGGAAGAAAGCCACTTTTCTAGGGGGAAAGATATTTTATAAGCCGAGTGGCTCATGCCTATTATCCTAGCACTTAGGCTGGGGTGGGAGGTTCATGAGTTCAAGGCCGGCCTAGACTACAAACCGAGAGCCTGTCTCCAAGCAGCAAAACAGTTCATCAGCAAAAGGTTATTTAGCAATCTCACCTCTTCCTTCCCTCTGTTTTGGTGGCTAGGTCATATGCCCCAGTGTCTGAAAGCCGGGGCCTGTACGCCGCAGCAACTGTCATCTCTTCTCCTAGCACAGAGGAGCTTTCCCATGACCAAGGGGACCGTGCTTCCCTCGATGCTGCTGACAGCGGTCGTGGGAGCTGGACGTCATGTTCAAGTGGTTCCCATGATAACATCCAGACCATCCAGCACCAGAGAAGCTGGGAAACGTTGCCGTTTGGGCACACTCACTTTGACTATTCAGGGGATGCTGCAGGCATATGGGCCTCTGGTAGCCATATGGACCAAATCATGTTTTCTGATCATAGCACAAAGTATAATAGACAAAATCAAAACAGAGAGAGTCTTGAACAAGCCCAATCCCGGGCAAGCTGGGCATCCTCCACAGGCTACTGGGGAGAAGACTCGGAGGGTGACACGGGCACCATCAAGCGCAGGGGTGGCAAGGATGTCTCCATCGAAGCAGAAAGCAGCAGCCTGGTGCCTGTGACCACCGAGGAAGCCAAACCCGTCCCCATGCCTGCTCACATAGCCGTGACGTCAAGCACTACGAAGGGGCTCATTGGTAAGTATGGAGATGTAATGCCGAGGTGCGCCTGGACCGGGGGTGGAGATTGGCTTCTCCCTTGGTTTGTCCGTTGCCACATACGGGTCCAGATCAGCAAGTACGGTCAAAACTGTGAAATGACTCGGGCTTAACCACCAAGTCTGTGGCCAGAGACGTGTAACTCTAACATTCAATAGAGCTGAGCCCTCAGGATCAATCGGTTGTGATACGACCTGAAAATTATCAGCATAGGTGCCTGTGTTCTTCAGAGAGGAGTGATTTCCTCTCCCTGGAACTTAGAAAAATGGTTGGTTACTCCCTTGTCCCCTTGAATTATATCGAGAACTCTATAGCCTTTGTATATTGAAATGTTTTTCAGTGGTTTTTGTTATGCAGACACATAGTTTTTTCTACTAAACCAATTCTTTGTACATGCTGGAACAGGGGTAAAGAACTCAGAGATGGGTAAAGCACAGGACGGGGTCAGGCAGAGCTAGAATCCCTGTCTTGACACTTCAGACACTCAGCTGCCCCTACTCATCTCTAAAACGAGCTTCATAATTTTATCTTTTTTAAAATATGATTTATTCATTTTTACTTTATGGGCATTGGTGTTTGGCCTGCATGGATGTCTGTGTAAGAGTATCAGATCCCCTGGAGCTAGAGTTACATAGACAGTTGTGAGCTGCTGTGTGGGTGCTGGGAATTAAACTCGGGTCCTCTGGAAGAGCAGCCAGTGGTCTTAACCACTGAGCCATCTCTCCAGCCCCAATAATTTTATCTTAATAGGGTTAGTGTGAGGATGGAAGAGGTCTTGGTAAAAGATAGCACTAATGAATCAGGAGCCTGAAAGATGCTGGTGCCCTTTCTGGTGTGAAGACAGGTGTGTTCCCTCAATCACAGGGTTATAATCTCTGTAGCATGTATAATGAATGTCTAATAGAATGGCAAGGTAGATTGTGAGGTATTGAGAGAAACTTCTAGAATATAACCATTACAAGCATCACTTGTACTAAGGAGGAAATAGTTATGTGGCCACATAAAGAAGTGATGCATGGATGTCAAACTTAATGCCTCATAAAGATGAGTAAGGAGGTAACAGCCCAGAATTCTTAGGTTGATTGTTTTAAACCATTTTCTGTTAACAAACTAATCCTCAGGATTTTTGTTGCTGAAGTGGAAAGGAAAATGATTTCTAGTTCCTAACAAAATCAAGAAAAGGAAACTTGAGTTGTATTCAGTTTCACAAATTTCATACAGTTTACATACAGAGATTAATGGCTTTTTCATTAGTGAAGTCGTGGGTTTTAAGAAAAGCAACTGCCTTTTTGGTTTCCAGGGCTTTAAAAATTGATATCCTGTACCATTTTTATGATTTTATTTTAATGTATTGTTTTCCAAAGTGAAACCTAGAGACTTGGAGGAATGTGGAAATGATTCTCTATTGGATAATATTGGGAAATGCCTCACAAACATGAACTGTTACCCCTCTCCAGGCACAGAGGGGAGGGGATTTTTACCCCTCACTGATGTGTTCCAGGAATGTTCCTGGTCCCTCTTGTTCACAGTAGGGCTAAGAGTTAGGTTAGTTTTAACCCCACCCGTTTTTAGTTGAACTCCCCCGGGTTACAGTAGCAGCCTTGCTTAGTGGTTATACCACTACACAGAAATGACCTGGTGAGTATTTGCTGCAGACAGCCCAGTTCCCTGGCGTGTCCCGAATGGTGCTTGTCTCCTGCACCTTACGCAGCCTGAAAGGCCTTGGACCTGACACCCTGCCTTCTCTCTGCAGCGCGGAAGGAGGGCAGGTACCGGGAGCCACCGCCCACACCTCCAGGCTACGTGGGCATCCCCATCGCAGATTTCCCTGAAGGGCCTTGCCACCCGGCCCGGAAGCCCCCGGACTACAACGTGGCCCTACAGCGGTCCCGCATGGTGGCGCGGCCCACCGAGGCCCCGTCTCCAGGGCAGACGCCTCCTGCAACCAGCAGGCCAGGAAGCAAGCCGCAGTGGCACAAGCCCAGCGATGCGGACCCACGCCTCGCAGCCTTCCAGCCGCAGGGCTTCGCCGGGGCCGAGGAGGACGGTAGGCGCTGGGGAGACCCACAGGCAGCCCCAGGTCCCACTTGCTCGGGAGGGTCAGGGCAGTGGCTCCAGGCTCCTTCCTTCTTTGGCAGGAGGAAGAACTTTTCTCTAAATGGTTTAAGCAGTGCCAGCGATCCCTGGAGGGTCGCCTGTAAGAAAGTGTGCATGTGACTAGAGTGTTAGTCTTTTTCTGTGCTAGGGGGAGAGCCCAGGACCTACAGGGTGCTAGGCAGGTTCTACCGGAGATACAGCCTAGCCTGGATTTCCAAGACAATGCTTAGTAAAACAAGTTCTTTTGTGGCCCTATTTTAAGGATAAGAGTAAAAACCTCTGGTTGTTGCTCATAGTTTTAGGAATTTAGAGAAACATCTTGACCTATTGAGACGGGGCTGGTTAACGTTTTCAGTGGAAGCGTTGCAGTTGGACACTTAATGGTAGAAAGTGGCTGGGAATGAAGGGCTAGTAAAAGCTATGCCCGCTTTAGGGCTCTCTGCCTTCCTGTGGATGTTCCTACCAACACTGGGTTGAGAACAAGGAGGCGACCCTACCCTTTGCTTTTTAAGTATTCAGTGTAGTATGTTTTATTACACAACCACTATAGCAAAGTCCAAAACATAATAAGTGGGAATTATAATCTTTCAATTATAGATTAATACATATTAACACTTTTGTGTATCCTTGAATTTTTTTTAAAGATTTGTTTTTATGTGTGTATGAGTGTTTGCTGTATGTATATATATGTACTGTGTGTGTGCCTACTGCCTGTGGAGGCCAGAAGAGGATATGTGATGCCCTGTTATAGGTTGTGACCTGCCATGTGGGTGCTGGGAAGCAAATCCCAGTTCTCGGGAAGAGGACTTCTAGACGTCTTAATATATAACTGTATTGTTAAAAATAAGGGGCTGGGGGCTGGGAGATGGTTCAGTAGCTAAGAGCTCTTGTTGCTCTACTAGAGGACCCCAGTGCAGTTCCTAATACCAGTGTGGGCAGCTTAGAGCAGCCGAGAGACCCAACACACTCTGCTGGCCTCTGTGGACAACTGCACTCGTGTACAACACACACACACACACACACACACACACACACACACACACACACACACAGAGAGAGAGAGAGAGAGAGACAGACAGACAGACAGACAGACAGACTGAATTTTAAACAAGTTGAAGGAAGTCCTGGAGAGATGGCTCTATGGTGAAGAGTATACTGCTCTTGCAGCGAAGTTCAGTTTCTTACACCCATGGAGTATACCTCACAGCTATCTAAAATTCTTAACTTTTAGGGATCTAACCATCTCTTCTGGCTTCCATGGGCAGCTGTACTCACATGCATATACCACACATAGAAATGGGCGTACATATACTTAAAAATAAGTCTTAGAAAAGTACCTGTTATTTTAGCACTTAAATTATTAATAACTTTCCATCCAATAAACATACAATGTATTCAATTTTATTTATTTATTGTTATCTTAGTTTGGTTTCTTTTGCTGTTACAAAAACATTCTGACCAAAAGCAATTTGGGGAAGAAAGGGTTTATTACATTCCAGGTAACAGTCCATTATTCAGGGAAGATGGAGCAGGAACTGAAGCAGAGACCCTGGGAAACACTGCTTGCTGGCCGGCTCCCAAGCTCACATTCAGCCATCTTTCATATACAGTAGAGGCCCACCTTCCTAGGGAAGGCACCACCCGCAGTGGGCTGGGCCCTCCTGCATCCATTAGCAATCAAGAATATGCCTTACAGGCCACTCCAACGGAGGCAGTTCCTCAAAGTTTTCTTTTTCTAGGTTTGTCGAGTTGACACCCTAGACTAGCCATCACAATTGTAACTGTTTTTAAGACAGTAGGCCAGGCTGCCTTCAGACACCTGCTCCTGGCTCAGCTTCCTGGGCACTGGAATCACAGACCCGAATGACCACACACAGCTGCCTTTTTAATAGGGTATATAAGCCAGGTATGATGGTGCACACCTTTAATCAGAGCACTTGGGAAGAAGAGGCAGGTGGATCTCTTTATATTCAAGGCTAGTCCTCCCTACATAGGGAGTTCCAGGATAGCCAGGGCTGCACAGAGAAACCTTGTCTCAGTCCTCCCCCAAAATACATACAAATATATTGTGTATGTGTATATGAAGGTTTGCATGATGCACCCATTTTTGAACTTTTAAAATTATGAATGACTGCTTGTCAAAAATGCAAGAGTTTTAAGTGAGCTACATTAAATATGTATTTTTTTTAACCTAAGTGAACAGGATAGCACACACACACAAAAAGCCTACTTGTTGACTCTTTCGTTTTCTTTCCTGCTGTATGTTCAGAAGATGAACAAGTGTCGGCCGTTTGAGGTGGCTCCGGCTTCTTGATCCAGAGCAAGCCACCGAAAGGAGAGCACAGGAAGACAGCCGAAGCATTGGAGCCTTGGCACGCACATCCTGAGGATGGTGGACCAGTTTGCCTCCTTCCCTGCCTTAAAGCAGCATGGGGCTTCTTCTCCCCCGTTCCTTTCCCCTTTGCATGTGAAATACTGTGAAGAAATTGCCCTGGCACTTTGCAGACCTTATTGCTTGAGATGCACAGTCCAGCAGACTCGGAGCTGCCTCCTGCCACATCACGCAGTATCATTCCAGATTCCAAGATCATCACAAGGTGATCCCCTCTGGCTGTACTTCTCCACGCCTAGAAGGAGTTTTCAATCTTCCTCTTAGATTTCAATCCAGCCCTAGCCCTCGATCTCATTCGGAAGATGAGAAAAAGCTAGCCTTTGAACTGCTTGGGGTCTTGAACCCACCCAGGAAGACAAAGACAGACATGAAATCCTTTGAGTACAGTGCTCGTCCACTTGTTTACAATATCCTTTAAAAAAAAAATGAGTTTTAAAGATTGTGTTCGGAGAATACATGTTCTATCCATTGAATGATCACAGTATTATTTTGAACCTTAAGTAGCATTGCCAGCCTGGGTTTCTGAAAAACCAAATATGCCGGACAGGGTATGGCCACACCAAGGGAAGACCTGGCAGCGACTCCGTCTTCCCATGGCCTTCTGGCCTTGCCCGTGAAGTGCCCTATCCCAGAAGCATCAGATGTTAGCCAATTACTTCACCACGGAGACTCCTCACCTGCTCCTTCCCCAGTGGGTGAGGCTCCAATGTAAAACTGTTTGCACATGGCCGGGGGTGGGGTGGGGGTGGGGGTGGGACGGGACGGGACTAGGACTCATGTGTCCTGTCTGAGCCTTAGGAGGCGGGACAGTGTTATCGGAGAGTGTGTCCTGCCCAATTACAATGGATGGCAACCCCTGTTTTTAAGTTATGGTTTTTTTTTTATTTTATTTTTTGAGTTTTGTTAATTTAGAGTTTGAGAGCTTTTTGTTTTTATGTTTTTAAAAGAGAAGAACATGACTGGATAAGATCGCAGTGAGGCAGCTGGGGTGTTGGAGCACATGCCAGCTGTTCGCACTGCTCTTTCAAGACAGCCTCCCCATGTTGAATTGGCACCAGAGAGTATGTCTTTAAACATGATTAAAGGTCACGTGGTTAGATACGCCGGCCTTTACAAGGTGGGTTAGTCACCAAAGACTGACCTGTAAGTGGCTTCGTGGACGCTGCATATAGAGAAGGCTAATGTGGCGGCCATCTGCTCACAGCTGCTATGACCCCTAGAATGACTGAAAAAGACCCCACCGTTCTATTTTTGTGGTGTTTTTGCACAGACTCCGGAAAAGTGAAGGCTGCCAATCCGAGTAGTACTCAGATGTGAGGGGCTGCTGGTCTTGGATTTTTTTCCATTAAATTCAGCTGATCATATTGATCAGTAGATAAACGTAAATAGCTTCAAATTTTAAAGGTCGAATTGCAGTGTTTTTTCACTGTGTCAAAAACTGTCAGTGCTTTATTTAATAATTCTCTTCTATGTCATGGCATTTGTCTACTTATGTATCCCATTGTCACTTAATGCATTTGTAATTTTACATGTAATCTGCATTATTGCCAGTTTTACTATATAGGCTATGGACCTCATGTGCATATAGAAAGACAAAAATCTAGCTCTATCACAAATTGCACAGATGTTATCTAAACATTAAGTAATTGTAGAACATAGGACTGCTAATCTCAGTTCGCTCTGTGATGTCAAGTGCAGAATGTATAATTAACTGGTGATTTCCTCATACTTTTGATACTACTTGTACCTGTATGTCTTTTAGAAAGACATTGGTGGAGTCTGTATCCCTTTTGTATTTTTAATACAATAATTGTACATATTGGTTATATTTTTGTTGAAGATGGTAGAAATGTACTATGTTTATGCTTCTACATCCAGTTTGTACAAGCTGGAGAATAAATAAATATAACATAAAGCCTTGTCTAAATTTTTAATGAATTGTGCATGCTTTTTATTACTGGAATGAAGCGGAGGTTACACTCCAGGATTGGGCCCCAGGAGGCTGAAGAGTTCGCCTCTTGCTCGGCAGAAACTGAGTGAGAGCCTGTTTCTTTTTTGTGGTTCTTTACTGAGTCAAAGGAATTAATACCGTTAATGTTAACACCAGTTAAACTACGTTCAAACTCTTCCATGTTTCTTGAGGCTCACTGTAGCACTTGTCTCCTCTGTACCTTGTCCCGATGTGAGTCCCTCTAGTACATAATGTTTTGTATTTCCTGGAATACAGAAAACTCAGATTGACATTGATAGTCACAATCACTACGAGAACAATTTGGCTGTTTGTTGCAGACATCCAGCTAGCACATGACACTCTTTGGTCTGTGAGCTCTTTTGTTTTCACTGCTGGGATTGAACCCAGAGGCTGGTGCCCACTAGGCAAGCTTAGTCTGAGTCATAATATTTGCTCCATAAAAGGAGCATTTATATTTGAATAGATAAAAATCAGTTAAGTGCACCCTGCTTAAATACATTTTGAGATCAAAGATTCTTCCCTCGGGCAGATGTAAGTAACAGTCTGAGAAACAGGACTGAATGCAGAGAGATTGGGAGAGCAGGAAATGGAAAGAGAATGGGAGAATAGCCCTCCCACCCACCAACTTTTGCTAAATCTGTCTATCACCAGTTGTAGAGAATATCCTCATCATTTTTTGTATGCTGCAGAAAGTATGATGGCAAGTTACTTGTAGTTGCTAGCCTCTGATTACCCTTCTACACTCTTAGTAAGCAACCTTTAGAGCCAAAAATAGCTGTCTCTAGGACTTCGGGCAGTAAGTATCTACCAGATGCAACTAGTTTCCATCTGTGTGTGAATAATATAAGCCTGATGATGTTCCCTGCTCTAGATGGCAGCGTGAACCTTGAAAAGTGAGACCTAAAAATGAGGCCGACTAAAGTCTCATGCAGTAGCCAACTTTATTCAGAGCATCAGACAATTGATACTTCGAGGGTTAAGAAGGATCACGTGAGGTGTTCAATCAAAAGGACAAGCCACGTGTGGAAAAAACACGCTTTTTCCATAGAGATGTATAACTAACAACAGCTGAAGTCAACTCACTCCTATCCACTATACCTGGGAGGAACACAAAAGCACATTACGAGAACAATTCTGTGTTTCTGGAGAAACTGAGGTCACAAGATTCATGTTTTCTTGGACTTTTCTCACAAGTGCTCAGAATTCCTATTGTACGACTCCGTTCTTGGACTGTGTTCCAACACTCTGCCAAGTCTGTTTTGTTCTCTCAGTGATGGGCTCAAGCCCAGGGCTGAGTACCAGTTAGGGAAGTACTTGCCGTGGAGCCACACACCCATTCACCAAGTTGTAGAGATGTTGTAGAAAGTTTGGATAAGCATCTTACCTTCTCCCTATGCAAACATAGGTCTGTGTTCATACATACACATTCTAGCCCCAGATAAATATTCAATCTGTTTCCAAATTTGGAAGCATCCATATGTTCATCTATACTTATTTTTTATTACTTATATTTATATTTATGTATAATGGGTGTTTGTGTATGTGTATTACATGCATGTACCCTGGAGGCCAGAAAAGGGCATTGGGTCCTCTTGAACTGGTGTTACAGATGGTTGTAAGCCACTGTGTAGACTTTGGGAATCAAACCTGGGTCCTTTCTAAGAGCAGCTAATGCTCAACCACTGAGCCACCTCTCCAGCCTCCATCTAAACTTATTTTATATCTACTACACTCAAAATGTTCTTTTAAGTGGTTCGGACTTCTGAGGGTATATGAGTTAGCATGCCAGATAGGTTTCTGTGTTACTTAATGCATTTTATCACACCTTTATGCTAAAGAAATAGAAAACTCTAGAGCCCTTGATTCTATAATATTCTCTTTTAAAAATAACTGATTCAGGGGGTGGGGGAAATAGCTCAATAAAGTACTTGCCAAGGAAGCATGAAGACCTGAGTTTGGAACCTCTGCACCCACTTAAAAGCCATGGGCAATGGCTTGTACTTGTTACCCCAGTTCTGAGAAGGTAGAGTCAGGAGGGACCAAAGGGGCTTGCTGATTAGCCAGACTAGCTGAACCTGTGATCTCCATGTTCATCAAGAGACAGTCCCAAAACTAAGGTGAAGAGTGACTGAGGAAGTCACTCGAAATCAACTTCTGGCCTACATACGTGTGTGAACAGTTAGAAACACATAGTCATGCACCATACACAAAATAAATATAGCTGATTCAGGTCTGGGAATGTGGCTTAGTTGAGTGTTTTCTTATTATGCATGAACTAGGTTCCGTCCTAGCATCCCATAAAATGTGCTGGTGAACCCCTGTAATTCCAGCATTCAGGGAATTGAGACAGAAGATTAGAATTCACAATCATTCTTTGATACATACTGAGTTTGAGGCTAACCTGCACTACATGAAACCCTGTCTCAAGCAACAACAACCCCCCCCCCCCCCCCCCCCTCTTTGGAGAATCAAGATCATGCAGCACCCAAGGGACCAGGTTGTCTGGAGATTGTGAAGATTGGGAACATCAGCAGAGATGAAGCGATTTCTCAGTGTTTGAGAGTGCTCTTCTAGAGGACTCAGGTTCTATTCCCAGTACTCAGGCCAGGCAGCTCACAACTGCTTGTTAACTCCTGTGCTAGGGGATCTGGACACCATCTTCTGGCCTCCACGGGTGGTATCTTCGAAGTGTGGCATATACAGAACAAATACTTTCAAGGCCATGTATTGCTGTGTAATAATTCTGTACACTGTGAATTTGTATTACTCTCATTGGTTAATAAAAAGTTGACAGGCTGGTAGTCAGACAGGAAGTACAGGTGGGACAGCAAGACACAGAGGACTCTGGGAAGAAAGGCAGAGTCAGAGTATACACCAGCCAGCCGCTGAGGAAGCAGGACATGTAGAAAATGAGGTAACAAGCCATAAGCCATGTGGCAAACCATAGATAAGAAATATGGGGTAAGTATAAGAGGTAGTAACAAGCCTGAGCTATCAAACAAGCATTTATAATTTATGTTAAGTCTCTGAGTCAGTTATTTGGAAAGTGGCTGCCTGTTATTTGGGAGTAGGATATCAGGACTGGAAAACTCCACCTACAATGTGTAGAGAAATACATATCAGAGAGATGGAAGACTAAACAGATGAGAACCATCTTAGGGTTTCTACTGCTGTAAAGAGATACCATGTCTATGGCCAACTCTTCTAAAGGAAAACACTACAGTTTCAGAGGTTTAATCCATTACCATCATCGTGAGACATGGTGGCATACAGGTAGACATGTAGATGGACAGGTAGCTGAGAGTTCTACATCTTTCAGGCAATAGGAAATGAACTATCTCACTAGGCATGGCTTGAGCATATATGAGACCTCAAAGCCCACTTCCATAGTGACACACTTCCTCCAACAAGGCCACACCTCCTAATAGCGGCTCTCCCTTTGGGGGCCATTTTTTTTTTTTCAAACCCCACAAGCATTTACCTAGTTGACAGAGTGAGCCAAAGCACTTAGCAGATCTGAAAAAGAAATTTGTGGATTATGCCTCTCTTAAGCATTCACATTTTAGCCAGTACCGGGAAGATGTAATAAAATGTCTGCCTGTGCTTGTGTTCTGCCCACATTGCCCACTTGGCTTTCACAAAGCTGTGGCTGTTTAGCAGCAAAACTCACAGAAATGTAAGAAATCTTTGGGCCCCATTTCACGGGAAATATACATTATAACAATCTTGGCATGGGAAAAAAAAAAGGCTAAATCTAGAGTAAAATACATAGGGGCCACTTAATAGAGGAGAAAGTGGAATTCAGTGCCTCAATAGGTAAGTTCCATTTCTTTTCTCAGACAGCTTATAAAATTTAAGCTATTAACTATCTGATTTGATACCAAGGTGTTGATGAAAGTAATGTAGGCAGGTGGGAATCAATGAAATAACAGCATCACAGAATGTTGTAGGTTTTCCTTAACTTACATAGATGAAGACTTTTCTTTCCCTCAAACCTACAAATTGATTTAGGATCACGTACACGCCACACAGTACCTTCTAAGGACATTTTCTTTAGGGGAGTGTTTCACACAGCATTCAAGATAGGATAACTTAGTGATCTCATCAAGGAGATTGGGTGGGGGTGCCATCAAGGCCAAATACTAGGAGATGTGTGGCCTTTAAGTTGTCAGTGTAGGATCAAGAGCAGTCCATAAGAGGTTTCTAGAGGAATGCTGCTCAGTATGGAACGTAAGAATTAACTCATCACAACCTGGAGATTTCTGTGCAAGGGCAAAAAAAAAATTAAAGAAGATGTGAGATCACAGAAGTCATAAAGCAAGAATAGCTCTCAGTAAGAAAAAAGGGAGAAGTAGAAAGCTGGCTGGAGTTCAGAAGGAGATGAGACATAAGCCGGAATACTGATGAAACCTTCACAGGACACACTTGCCAACACCATCCCTAACTAAACATCCTGTTGTCAGGTCCAAAGGAAATTTAAAATTTTGAGCCTGTGATTATGATAACGGTAGGCACTGCTTTACCAAGGCCAGATTAATAGCTTATCAGAGCTCCACTGATTAATATGCTACAACTCTGAACTTTAGTGGTCTTAATAGTACGTATCATCTTTACGTATCATTTTCACATACCTTCAGTCACTTCCTCGGGCCTTTACAATTTGCCTTCACACACCTTAAATTACTCTCTTAGACCCTCACAACTTTCATAAATCCTTTTTATTTTCATCCACTCACTTACCACAAGACATAGGTGATTACTGAGAGCAGCCATTGAAGAGCAACTTCTTTTAAATGAAGGAAAGGTCCAAGGTAAGCTTTTGGCTAGTAAGAGCGGTCCGATAGCTTGAGTTTGTTTTCAGCACTGAACCCTGTTTTGTGAGTTTAAACTTGTCTGTGAGCTTGCCTTTCTCTGCAGGAGACCTAGTAGTGTAGTAGGAAGTTTTCCTGTGTCCCGCCCCATCCTGCACATGGTCCCAAGTAAACATGCAGAGGCTTTATTACTTACAAACTGTATGGCCTATGAGTCAGGCTTCTTGCTAGCCAGCTCTTATAACTCAACTCATTTCTATTAATCTATAATATATATATATATATATATATATATAATATATATAATCTATAGTGCCACGTGGCTGTGGCATCACCAGTCTGTTGGCATCTTGTTGCTCCTTCGGAGGCAGGCTCACCTCTCCCTGACTCTGCCTTTCTTCATCAGTTTGAATGTACTGCCTAACCTTATCCTGCCCTGCCCACAGGCCAATGCAGCTTTATTTATTATCCAATGGGAGCCACACATATTCATAGCATACAGAAAGACATCCCCGAGCATAGTAGTCCCAGAAAAAACCAAAGCCTTGTTTTTACATATGAAATGGACTGGCCTGGCAGCTGCAGTCTTGTAGGGAGGAGCTGGTTTGCTTTGCTAAACTGATAAAGCAACAGCTGCTAGCCATCAATCACCATCAGAGATCTGAGAAAAATAAACTTGAGCAGAAAGCATAAACCAAATGGCCTCTGTATGAATTAAAATGACAAAGACTTACATGCCACTTGGAAGGTTACCCTAGGCCTACCATGGGTGATCTCAATGACCTTGTTGGGAGCAGAAGTTGTCAGTCTTTGGCTGTCACACAGGACAGCATTAAGTCTCCCATTGCTAGACCCAGAAGGTCTGAGAGATGCTCTTGTGAATGAGGAACTTGAGAGACTGACCTACCTTGGTGAGACAAAGAGGGGCAGTCGATTCTCCAGTGTCCTGCCTGTCCACAGTCCAGGCAGGGTCCTGGCAGCAGATGAGGTGAAGGGCAGTTCTTCATCTAGTAGCTGGTTTTGCTGCATTTGAAGCAAGCACCCAGTAGAGTTAATGCCCTATTATCTTCTTTGGTGGAGACCTTAGGGCTGCCTCTAGGATCTGGCATTTCTGTCTATCACGGGAAGCTTTTTTTATTAAACACTTTAAATTCCATGTTCAGCAGATGTCTGAGGAGTTTGAGGGGCATCATCTAATCTATTAAGTGTGCCCGACTCTACTTGTTTATGTTGTTGTTGTTACTTGCTTCAGGCTTAACTTTGACAGCATTTACAGGCGGCTAAATAAAGTTTATCCCTGTAAATAAATTTTAATTACATTCCTGCTGAGCATGACTATAAAGATAGTTTTGAGAACATTAAAAAAATTTTGATCATTTATAAGATGACTGACTATTAACTTGCATGTCTTAATTACCTTTAACAGTTTACAAGTTAGTAATTTCCATAAGATTAGGATTTTACAGTTTTATCCTTTATTTAAGTTCAAGCCTTAAAAATTTGGATTGAGGCCGGCGGTGGTGGCGTACGCCTTTAATCCCAGCACTCGGGAGGCAGAGCCAGGTGGATCTCTGTGAGTTCGAGGCCAGCCTGGGCTACCAAGCGAGTCCCAGGAAAGGCGCAAAGCTACACAGAGAAACCCTGTCTCGAAAAATGAAAAAAAAAAAAAAAAATTTGGATTGAAGGCTGGGCAGTGGTGGCACATGCCTTTATTTCTAGGACTCAGGAGGCAGAGGCAGGCAGATCTCTGTGAGGAAAGGCTCCAAAGCTACACAAAGAAACCCTGTCTCAAAAAAACAAAACAAAAAATTTGGATTGAAGATTTATATGAAAATCCTTTATACCATAAGTACACCTGTGGCTGCATTCCTGCTGAGCTACTCCTGGCCTGGCTCCAGAGAGTAGCACATAGCCCTTATCCACTCTTTGTTTAATCAATACCTTTTGTTTCCCTTATTGTCCTACGTGAATCTTGTCTGAGAGTCTCCCAACAATCAAAGGCCTATGCAAAACTTGGTTCATGAAACGTGGAAAACTGTGGTACCTGATGAATCGAGGAATTTGAACTTGGCATTGTATTTTGGGGAGCGTCTTTGAGGTTGTTTTGAGCATAGGGAAGTCAACTGGATAAACTGTAAATACAGAGAAAAATAAAAATGCCCTGGGTGAAGGGAAAGTGCTTCCATCCTTAGAGGTTGGACCCCCCTGCAGCTGAGGAAGGCTAAATTCATTCTTAAGGTGCCTCTAAGTCTTCTTTCCATGGATCCGTGTGAACCCACACATCCATGCTGTGACACTTTGCAAGATATACCCTATAGAGAGACTGAAAACTTTACAAAACCATAAATACAGTCCACAGAAAGACTGTGAATCTTACTTTAATGATCTTTTTATAGTGTACCTGTATAGAATATCAATTTCTTGTATGACTGAGAAAACAGTGAAATCTTAACAAAGTTAGAAAATACAAAGAGGTTAGACATATATCTTCAAGTCAGTTTCTGATAGTCTAAATAGACCTTAGTAATTTGCAAACTTTATTTGTCAAACAATCAAACATATGTTGCTTATTATCTAAACCTGTCTAGAAGACTGGTCCTGAACCCAGCAAAGGCATGAGTGGTTAGTGTTATTTATTGAGCAGTGCAATGTTATTTATTAAGCGGTGCTGTTTACCATGCAAGGGAAGCCACCAGGCACAACCCACTATAAAAATTTATTAAGGGAAAGGAATAGAAGGGGTGAGCATAGGCCTATTGAACGACAATGCAAGAATAGAGAGGAGAGAGAATAGGTGGAACCCACTTTTATAGGTTCCCCCCCCACTACACATATGGGCTTACGTAACTACGCCATGCGTGCACATAGATTATGTCATCACGCTGCACACAAATTATGTGATCATGCAGTACACGGATTACGTAGGATGTAAAGCCCTGGAATGACTAAGCATCTTGTCTAGCTACTGGACAGCTCATTCACGGTCATGTAGCTGGGGGAGTGGCCAGGAATTCTGACAGTTAGACATGTATCTCTAAGTCAGTATCTGTTAACCTGAGTAGACTTTTAAAACTTCAGGAATTTATAAAACTTAAACACACATCATTCATCAAACATAATGTTGTTTCTTATCTAAAATTTTTACTCTCAGGACAAAAATCACCATACAACAAAATCCATCCTAATCCAAAATATCATGGAGACCTGTTGTTGCCTCCATAGTTTCAAAAGGAGATATAATGGTAAGACTAGGGCTGGTAGGACTAAGACATGCTCAGGGTACTGACCCTTAGTTGCTTTTGACCACAGGGTCATCTTAAGAGGGTGGTGAGATTACATAGCATGCCCTCTCTTTAACTCTGTTAAAGAGAACTGGCAGCTGCCTGGCTGCATTCATCCTGATGAGGTCTTCAGTCAAGATGGTGACAAGCCACACACACAGTCACTATTTACACCAAGGTGAGCCTGTCAGGTACACATCCCTTTTTGTCCTTTTGAATCTATTTTTCTAAACAAGCGTTGATTCTGAGCTACATAGACAAGATGCTGTAGCAGGTCTATTTTTTCTAAACAAGAGCTGAATCCACGTTACATACAAGCATAGTGTAGCAAATTAAGATTTTACCTATGTATAGATCTTTAAACCATCAACTTTTTGTTACAAGTTCTCAGTTAACGTTTTTGTCATGGATGTTTACAGATTTTTAAACCATAATTAATAAAGTTACAAATCCTGAGGTAAAGAGGGCTAACAACAGCCTTACAAATATTGAGATAAAGTTTGTACTTTAGAGATAAAGGGAGGGGGCTATTTAGAGAGTTGAATGAAACCTCTGCGGTTCCGTTTTTCTCTCTTCCCTGTCACAGCGTCAGGTGGCCTTCCTGACCCAGAACAGAGATCTTGGAGGAAACTCTTAAACAAGCATGCTTGGTTCTGGAGAGGAAGGGCCATAACCGAACTCCACACTCAGCTTTTTTAATAGAGCAGAGTGGCATAAAAATAATTTTTAAATATTATATACACCCAAAAGATATTTAAACCTCTGTTAAGACTGAATTCAGCAATCAGAGAGGGAGATGAGGAGAGAAAAGAAGACTTAGAAATAAGAGATTTTTGAGCGTGTAGAGCAGAAAAGGTTTAGAAACAAGAGATTTTTGGCAACATTTGATATTGTAGTGGTTCTTACACTCTGCAAGAATTTGGGAATCTGGTGTGCCGTCGTTGGCTACTGAGCTGTATGGAGGCTGAGGCATTTGTAGTAAGACATCTAGGCTTAATGGAATCTCTGAGGCCAAGAAGGAAAAGGGATTAGAGTAGGAGCGGAGGGTCACAAACAGGAGCCTTGGCAGAGGGAGGATTCCAATATCTCGGAGGCCCAGGCCTGGCGTACCTGCAGGACTTAAACGGCAGGCTCCAGCCAGCCAAGCAGAGACACGGAGAAGAGCAGGCAAGGGAGAGGAGAGGAAGCTCCGGGATGCAGCTAAGAACATGCAGAGAGGGATGAAAGGTTGGGAGAAAGAAGGGTAAGGGCCCTGGTGACAAGAATTTTCATCTGGAGTGTCCCAAAGTGGACAGAGACTCATCAGAGAGAAGTGTCTCAAATCACAGAGGAGAGGCATCCCTTTCCATGTGATAGGGACCCAGTAGTCTGAGAGGAGCTTCCTGGCACACGGTGTGACTTTTCTAGTAGTAGCAGACTCCAGCAGCAGGCAGCTCTGGGGTGACACTCAGGTACCAGGAGAGACAGCCTTTCCACATGATGGGAGCTCAGGAGGACACAGCACACTCCAGGATCCAGAGGGAATGAGAGATGCCCTCAAGCGCAGAGAAGCAGAGCAGGTGGAGGAAATAAGTGACTGAAGAGGCGGACTCTTCACAGTTGGAGTCGATTATGGTGGGTGGCAGAAGCCAGCAGAAACAAATGATCAAAACACACCTTAAGAGAGTAAAATCAGCAGCTTGGGTCAGTTAGAGAGGCTGGGCTCCTTCAAAAGGGCTCCATTTGAGCCCCTCCTGGATTTCTTGACACCAGATGTATAAACTGATTAAGGAAAAGGTTTATTTGTTTGTTTTTTTTTGGGGGGGGGAGGGTCTCTACAACCACCAGGGATGGCAAAGTAATGATCTGCATGCATCAAGAAGGAAGTCTGGTTCAACACAACTTAGCTGGTGGTGGTTTAATTTTAGCTGGGCAGTTTATTTTTGTTATTAAGTACAGTACAATTTTGGAAAAAAAAGTTTCATAATAACAATTATCTCAATCCCATGTGTACAATAAAGCTTAAGGCAGCTAAGGGCCTACGGGAGGATCAGGTGTAGTCTCAGTCACACAGAGAACACAGGTGCCCCTAGGTTTTCTGGATCCTGATCACCGGTTTCTCTGCCAACACAGTAGCCAGATAAAGCCAAACTAAAGAGTAAAAGATCAGGTTTATTTGGGCAAAGCACTCCTAGGTGACTCTTCAGCACTCAGAGAGCGAGGCAGGGAAGGGGACAGGAGAAAAATCTCACACACACACACACATACACACACACACACACACACACACACACACACACACACACACACACACACACACACACACACACACACACACACACGGCCAATCTGAAGGAGGGAGCTTAAATACCCTGTAGGCGTGGGGTGGTGATGCATCCTGCACAACCTGGTTTTGTGCCCAATTATGGTAGGCAGGGTCTTGAGCAGCTAGCAGCTTTGGGGGAGGGGCTGAAGTGCAGGAATGCAGAACTGGACTTTTGGTGCCTTTTCTGAGAGGGCAGCATTTGGAGAGAGAGAACTGAGGCTGAGTTGGAAATTCCAGCTGAACAGATGTCACTAAGATACAAATTCCGTGTGACATCTCTCCTAAGGATGGGTTCTATTGACTGAGAAAGAATGCCCCAGATAAAGGTCTGTGGGGGGAAGGGCCTGGGATAAATATTCTGGAGGATTTGAGTGAGGCCTAGCCATACAGATAGCAAAGGTGTCCAGGTTATTAACTACATCCATTTTCAGCCTTTTGTGTGGAAAATAGGTAAACAACCCTTCCATTGAAGAGACAAGCCTGAGTGTTTAGCATTACGGTTTTCCCCAGTGCTTATCTGTGAGCACAGCAACCTCATGCCCTCTACAGATTCCTTGTGGATGTGTGAGAGAGAACAGCCAGAGGCATCTGGAAGAGTTCCGAGTAGAGAGAGGAAGGAGCAGATTGAACATGAGGGATATATTACGTGGTGTGGCTTAGTGGCAGAGCAATTTTCTAGCATGCAAGAAGTCCTGGGTTTGATCCCAAGCACCGCCAAGACAAAGCAAAGCCATCTAAGAACAGAATTTTGCTCGGTGTTAGCTGGACCCAGTGGTTGATTTCAAGTATGTGGTTGTACCCAAAGTATTTGACTAGCCACTTCCTTTTTCTCTTTTAGAATGTTTGACCATCAGAGTTCCCTCAAACGAGAGTCTTCATAGGGATCCTGTGTAATAGACAGAACACACTTCATCTGAAATTTCATTTTAAGTGGTCAGCTCAGGAGGAAGCAATTTGTGCACAGACTTGTTACTATGAGTTCTAAATAACACAAAATATTTACAAGCACTTTAAATTCTCTTCTCCCCCAGTTGCAGAAAGGGACCCGTCATATCTCGCATGAGAAGCCTTGGATTTTAATCTTCGATTCTCTCAGTGGTTCACACTGGGAACTAGCTTCCTCTCTGCCGGCCCACTGATGTTGATGTTAATCAAATTGTTTCCCAGCTGAAGGCCTTGAGGAACCAGCACCACCCTCCTGCCTTTGAATGCTGGGTGGCTTGGCCTGTCTCTTTAAACCTGCCTTTCTCTACCAGAAAGGGAAGTCCCCACCCCTTTGTGGCAGCCACAATGAGGGACTTGTACTTCAGTGAGCTTTAGAAGGATTTTCAAACTGGTACCTTAAGTACTTAGCAAAATGGGGTACAATGAAGTAATACATCTCAACCACTGTGGCACCTTTTGCTCTACTGAGTATTTCCAATTCTACTACAAATAATGCTTTTTTCTCCTCACTCTCCCATCTTTTCCTACCCTTTCACCATATTAACTTATGCCACCCATTTTGCACTAGAACCCACGCCTTAATGAAGAGTACTTCTCATTATGGGCATTTTTAATGCATTAATTCCCATTCTTGGGCTCATCATGAATCTTTTATTGAAAAATTGTTAGATTCTTCTCTTGTAATCTTTTGTGTATGTGTTGGTTTGTGTGTATGGACACATGTGTGCTACAGTGTGCATCTGGAGGTCATAGGACAACCTTGATAGAAGGTCCTCACCTTCCACCTTGATCTCTTGTTCCCCACAAGACTGGGATTACAGATGTCTGCACTATTGTGTCTGGCTTTTCTTTTGTGGGGATTCTGGGAATCCAAATTTAGATATCAAGCTTGCATGGCTTACCTCTGAGCTATCTCCTAGCCCCAGTGGTTTCCCAACAGTCGGCCTTTAAAACATGGGCATGGTTTCTGTGTCCAGTTATTCTCATGTTGCCTTATTCTTAATAACCTTAGGGACCACTCATTATAAGTGAGGGCACAGTAAAGAAACCACTGAGATGGCCACTCCATGATTAGGAGGAAGGTTTGGTTGTGGCTAAAAGAAAGAGAACATCCAGAGGCATCTGGAAGAGTCCAGAGCAGAGACAAAAAGAGGCAGAAAGGACATGGCTATGGCTATCTCTTGGGAGCAGAGAATAGCAGAGTATGCTAGTGTATTAGTCAGGGTTCTCTAGAGGAATATATATATATATATATATAAAGGGGATTTATTAGAATGGCTTACAGGCTGGCTGTATGTAGTCCAGCTAGTCCAAAAAACGGCTGTCTACCAATGGAAAATCTAAGAGTCTAGTAGTTGTTCAGTCCACAAGGCTGGATGTCTCAGCCAGTCTTCAATATACACTGGAATCCCAAAGAAGTTGGCTCCAATGCCAATGAAGAATTGGGTTTGCCAGGGAGAATGAGGGCAAGCAGGCAAAGAGCGAAAGCTTCCTTCTCCCATGTCATGTGTATGGGTTGCCACCAGAATGTGAAGTCCTGATTAAAGGTAGATCTTCCTACCTCAAAAGATCTGAATTAAAAGCGGGTCTTTCCACTTCAAGTTATTTAATTAAAAAAAAAGACCCTCAGAGGTTAGACTTAGAGTAAGGGACTAGAAAGATTTCATTAGGAAAGGGAAATAGAATAGATAGATGTGGATGGATGGGGGTGCAGCTGGAATGAGAGGATCAGTTAGGGAGGGTAGAGGAGAGGAATTTGAGGAGAGACAGCTAAAATTAAGGGCCATTTGAGGGGTAGTATGGAAAACTAACACAGTAGACACTTCCTGAAATATATACACATAAAAAGGTAAACTAAGCGAAATCGCCAAATACTGGGGGAGAGAGAGTCCCAACTGGACATCTCTTGTCACCAAATAAAGCTTCCACCACTGGGATTGGGCTACATCTAATTGATCTTTTGGCCAAAGGGGTCCTATGGGAATCCACAAACAACCCAGGTTGTTGCCGAGACTCCAGGTTACTCTCCGCAGACTGACAGCCAGCCCGCCCCCCCATTGCTGAAGACAATGCATATGTAACACACTGAACACAGAGAAGTCGAGCTGTTGCCTGCATAGACCTTTCACCCTTATAGGCTAGTGTCTTTGGTACGGGAAGGTATTCTCTGTGCTACCAAAAGAGAAACATAAACACCAAACCAGCCACAAAACCTTTATCTATAATGTTGCACTTCCTGCAAGATATGCTAGGGCAATAGTGGCACAAAGCTTGTGGGAGTAACCAACCAATATCTGATTTGACTTAAGACCCACTCCATGAGATGGAACCTATATCTGACACTGCTTGGGTGACCATGCACCAGAGACTAGATAGCCCATGGACCTAGAGTAAAACCAAATACTACTATCCTAAAACAAGCAAACAAACAAACACAACAACAAAGAAACAACCAGAAAGAAACATATCAATAAAATGACTTCCAATGACATTCTGCTATACTCAAATCAGTGCCTTGTTCAGCCATCGTCAGAGAAGCTTCCTCCTGCAGCAGATGGTAATAAATAGAGACCCACAAGTGAACATTATGCAGAGAAGGAGAGACCTTTGAACCTTCAGCCCTAACTGGGATGTCTTTATCAAATCCCTCCCTCCAGGGCTTAGGGAGCCCCATGGAAGAGGAGACAGAAAGAATGTAAGAGTCAGAGAAGATGGAGGACACCAAGAAAACAAGGCATTAAATCAACATGAGCAAAACTCATTTGAACTCACAGAGACTGAGCAGCATGCAGAGGTCCTGCATGGGTCTGCACCAGGTCCTCTGCACTTATATTATGGTTTCCAGTTTAGTGTTTTTGTTTTTAGAGAGAGGGTTTCTCTGTGTAACCCTAGCTGTCCTAGAATTCACTCTGTAGACCAGGCTGGCTTCAAACTCACAGAGATCTACCTGCCTCTTCCCCTCGCCCCCCCACCCCGAGTGCTGGGATTAAAAGCATACAACACCATCACTCAACTAGTTTAGTATTTTTATGGGATTCCTGAGTGTGGAAATGAGTGAGTCTCTGATTCTTGTACCTTCTCTTGGACTCTTTTCCTTCTTGTCCAACTCCAATTGTTTTATCGTGTATTTTATTTTGATATATATTCAATAATGTTTTTTTTATTGATTCTTTGGGAATTTCATATCATTCACCCAATTCCACTTATTTCCTAGTCCTTCCAAGTCCACCCAACACCCTTGTAGCCTCTCACCCAAAAGAAAAGAAAAGGAAAAAGAAAAAATGATTTTAAAAAAAGGAAACAAAAGCAACAACAAAACCTTGCTCCTCCATGTTGCCCTCCTCTCCATCACATATTGGTTTGTGGTGTGTCCTGCAATGCACCTTTTGTCCAGGCAGCCTCCTATGTAAATGTTCATTGCAGTGAGTTGTTGGTCTGGTCCAAGGCTTCTGGCTTCTGCTACATCATCAATCCTGGACCCTCACTGAAACTCCTCTCGGATGTCCTGCTGTTGCCCTAAGTCAAGGAGATCCTGCGGCTATGGTTCTGCAGGACCGGTCCTTTCACACAGTGTAGCAGGTCATAGATGGCGTAGATGTTGGGGTGGGCTAACTCCAAACCCCAGATGTGGGCCTGGGTGGTAGCTGAGTTGGTTAGTCCAGGCCTCTGCTGAGACCTCCCCCTCAGGCAAGGGGCAGGAACAGCACTCCCACACTCACAGCTCTGGGGTCAGCTCTCCCATGCCCTCCAGCCTCCAGTCACTGGGGTCAGCTCTCCTGGGTCCCACCATCTTCTATGTCCATGCTACCACCTGCTGCTCCATGCTGCCTCCAGTGAGGAGCAAGGTCAGCTTCTCCTTGGTGGCCTGTGAGGGGTGGGGCCTACTCAGCAGGGTCCTTGGACATCAACATGGCTTTAGGCAGCAGTCCAGACCTCGGACATTGGCATGACCTTTGGTGGTAATGTGGGCCACAGACATCCACAGACCCTGGCTTTGGTAGGGCCACAGAGCCAGACATTGGTGGCAGCACAGGCCACTCACATCACCCTGTTCCTCACTGCTGTTGAGTCTCCAGTTCCTCATCTCTCCACAACACACGAACTGCTCCACGTCTCTTTCTCTACCATCTTCACCACATATTTGCTCATTGTAGTGGTGCCCATTCATTATTTTGATATATTTTATTATCTCTTAGGAACTTGTTTTTTTTTCTAATGAGAGATAGAAAAGGAGTCGATCCTGATGGGAAGGGAGGTGGGGAGGAACTGGGACGAGTAGACATAGGGGAAACTGTAATCAGGACAAATTATATGAAAAAAATCTACTCTCAGTAAATGGGAAAAGAAAAGAAAATCTCTCTCAGGTTTACCCAACCACTTGTAGTTTAGTTAATTCCAGAAGTAGTCAAGCTGACAACCAAGAATAGCCAGCCATTACACAGAGAATAACAAGGAAGAGAACGGTAAAGAATAGTGGTGTGGTGGTTTGAAAGAAAATGGCCCCCATAGGACCATAGGGAGTGACACTATTAGGAGGTGTGGCCTTGTGGGAGTATGGCTTTGTTGGAAGAGGTGTGTCACTGGGTTGAGGTCTCAGATGCTGAAGCTAGGCCCAGTGTGGCATTCACTTCCTGCTGCCTTGGGATCCAGATGCAGAACTCTCAGCTCCTTCTCCAGCACCATGTCTGCCTGCATGTCACCATGCTTCCTCCCATGATGATAATGGACTAAACCTCTGAACTGTAAGCCAGCCCCAGGGAAATGTTTTCCTTTATAAAAGTTGCCATGGCCATGGTGTCTCTGCACAGCAATACAACCCTAAGGAAGGTAAGTGGGGACAGAGGAAAAACCTTGTGGTTATATAGAGATCGAAGGAGTATTGGGGAGGAGAGAACACTGTGAACTGCCACATCCTGGGGGCTAGCATAATGGGGGGCAAGGGAGGGGGAGAGGTGAGACCTCCAGAAAGCGTGCGCGTGCGCGCGCGCGCACGTGTGTGTGTGTGTGTGTGTGTGTGTGTGTGTGTGTGTGTGTGTGTGTGTGTATAGGAGGTGGGCTTTGAAATGTATAACAAGTACTTGTGGATAGGGATCAAGAGAGCCCGGAGGTGAGCATGGGCTTTGATATGCAACCACAGGTGTATGTCAGTGAAGACCCACATGACCCTCTGCCAGAGGCAAAGCAAGTGATTCCTTTTGGCAGATGGGAATTTATGAACTCAGGTCACAAGTTCCCAGGAAATGCTTTTTCTAACAGCCAGAAATCCTTCTATAGCCCAGCTTCAGCTGTTCCTAGACTCAATTTTGGACCAAGTCGGTAGGCCTGCCCTTTTGGGGGGATGGAAAAGGGGGTACCCTTTGGTTGAAAATGGCTTTTAGAAATTTGTGCACCTATAGTTTGCCTTTTAATTAGTTAAAAGATAAATTCCTGGCACATAAATCTTAAAACATAAACAAATGAATATACTCTGAGACATTGACTCAGAAACCTAGGGTCAGCCATAAAGACACCACCATGTCTTATTTACAATGCCATCAACCGAGCAGCAGCCAGCACCTCATAGATTGCCCTCCTACCCCAAACTTTGGGCTAACTGGAGTTGAGAACCAAAGTTCTGGAGAGAAGAAATACTCGTGCTGAACGTCCCACAAAGGCTGATAGGAACTTTGATGATTATGGAGAAGTTGGAATAGTGCAGATCCAGAGCCTAATTATAACTTAGGCTAGTTATCTTGGGCTCTCTTGGCCTCCGAACAACCATTGTCCTCCTTTGTATGTGACCTAACATCCTTATGATCATAAGGTAAATTCTTCGGAATGAACAAGCAGATCTCCAGCTCCCATTAACTAAAAGGCTACGAATGCTGTCAATCAGCAGCTGAGGCCAACAGCTGAGGCTTTCCTGCTTTTGGAAAACCCCCTCCCCCCACTATTTCCACCAATGGGTTTGCAATGTCCTGATTAGCATATGATTTTCTTTGTACTATTACTATATCAACTTCAAGCAACTGTTACCATATGGGAACATAGAATTTGGGGGTAACCTGAATTTATATTATTGGGCCATGGTCACTCATATTTGGCTCTAGAGTAGTGGTTCTCAACCTTTCTAATGCTTTGGTCCTTTAATACAGTTCCTGGTGTTGTGGTGACCGCCCCCCCCATCCATAAAATTATTTTGTTGCTACTTCATAACTGTAATTTTGCTACTGTTAAGAGTCATAATGTAAGTACCTGATATTTCCAGTGGTCTTTGGGGGACCCTGTAAAAGGTCATTTAGCCCTCGAAGGGTTGTGACTCACAGGTTGAGAACTACAGCTCTAGAGTAAACTATCTCTTGCCCTCTTCGAGGTGAGAGATGTGTTTCTTGCATCAACATACATGTCCCATCCCTCCTTCCGAGAACCAATTTTATTATATATTTTAAAATGTGTGTTCTTTACCCGAACATTCCATTATAAAATGTTCTGGCTTTTGGGCCTGGCAGATATCTTCCCAGCTACTTCCTGACCTTGCTCCCGGGGCTGTGGGTTCTTGAGCTGGGACTGGTCCTGTCTGACTAACACCACACAGTGAAATAAACCTGGTTTCAGCACTCTCTTGGTCTCAAGTGTTTGGGATAACATGCCCTATCTTACATCATTTTACTACTGTGCATTTCTAGCATCTCATTGGATTATTTTGAAGGACATTTCAGTAGAGAGCGCTTCTATTTTCCAGTTTTGTTTGGATACCAAATATGCCCAACTTAGTAACGTGAGAAATGTAAGCATTAGTTGTACTTTCACTGTGCTGTTCATCTCTCTCTTTCACGACTTCCTCAAATCCCACAGAGTAAAGAGGATCTGGGTCAGTTGTTGGCACCAAAATCAGTCCAAACCACCAAGCAAGGACAAAATTCAAAACCGTGGGGGCACTGAGAAGGCAGGTACTGGCTTCTGTGGGTAAACACACTCAGCAGACTCTGGGGTACTGGGGGCGGGGAGGCTTGGAAAGCTCTGGCAGTTGCCATCACACAGCTGAATGCTAGGGGTAGGGCAGCAGGTGTGTTTGCCTTGACTGCATCCATGTGTGTCCTCTTTATCCACATCAGGAGGTGTCTTTCCTTATTCAGGTTTCTGACCCCCTCCCTCATCCCCCCTCCTCTCCCCCCTCCCCCTCCTCCATCTCTCTCCCTCTTTCCTTCTCCCTCCCCTTTCCTTTTTTAAAGCTGTCATGACTATTTTGACCAATTTAGAATAATAGGCAACAGAAGAGCTTTTTGGTGGAAGACAGTATTTTTTCCTTACTGAGTCCCCTCACAGAGGCATCCAGGGTAGAAGTTTAGGGAGCTTGGTGAGGTGCAGAACCCACTCTTCGTTATGGTAAATTCTTATTTTTAAATGAAGAATTGTTTGAGTAGCAAACTCTGCTTCCTGGTTATAGGTCAGGAGACTGACTCTCTAGATGAATGGAAAGGAATTGTTTTCAAGGGTCAGATGCAGGGCTTACAGAATGGGGTTAGTGGGGACCTTGTTGACCTTCACCTACCTTTGAGCTGGAACAGCAGTCTACATTTCCAAAGGCTTTAGGGGTTCCTGTGTGAGTTTCTATGGTAACACTTGAAGAGACTGATCACTCTCTCCTGAGCAAAGATGAAAGAATCCAGGGAAAGTCTGTGGACCTCCCTGCCAGCGGGAGCTGGCTGCTGGAATAGTCCAGAATCTCCAATATTTTCTCGGCAGTATTTAACTCATTTTTGCGTTTACATTTAACGAATTGTTTAGATGTTCAAGCCTCATAAAATCCCACTCCCAGCTACCAGGAAAACTTTTTGTAAGTTGCTCTTCTTCACATTAGGGCAATTTATGGTACTCAGTGGAGACAGATACAGGAATTAAACTAATTCCAAAACTCTTTTCAAATTTTAGTTTTAATTAACAAATAATAATTGTATACACTTTGTGAATGAAAGCACCTGCAAAGAATTGCACCTTACACTGAAGTGTCTGTCAGGCTGGTTGATTGATTAGAACCTCAGTGACGTGGTTGGGATGCTGTCAGTCTACAGCCAACTTATTTTAGGCCATCTTTAGTTCCCTTAGTAACCATTTATGGTCCGCTTCTGAATGTGCCCTGACATCTTTGGACCATTAGGTAAATCCTTTGACTATCCAGCTGACCTCTAACTTCCACCAACCACAAGGCTAAGATTGCTGTCAGGTAGTCTCAGAGGCCTGTGGTCCATAGGTCTCGCTTTGCTCTGCCTACCTACCCGATGTTTCCACCAATGTCTTGGAAATACCTTGATGTGTGATTAACTGTGTTCTGTTACTATAAACTTCATGAAACTGGTACAGGAATTTGGAGTGGCCTGAATCCGTGTTCCTGGGCCGTGGTCACTCATATTTAGCTCCCGAAGAAACTCTTATCCCCTCTGAGGTGAGAGTTGTGTTTCTGTGTGGACAATTCATAAGTTATCTGGTGATGTCTTGATACATGTTATACGCTGTAGAATGGTTATATCAGAGTAACTGATGGAAATATTACCTCATATTCCTATTTCTTCATGGTTGGAACATGTAAAACTTCCACTTTTTAGCAAATTGAAATATATATATATCAATCACAGTACTTTGTGGTAGTGCTAGGGGTCAAACCCAGGACCTCACACTTGCTAGGTAAGGGCTCAAAGACCAGGCTGCCACCATAGCATTATTAACCACACTCACAAAAACTTAATCTGCCTGTCTATCTAAAACTCAGTACCATTTCAAACTTCTGAAACCTTATTTAACATTTTACTCGGTATTTTCAGTTTTAAACTCTTTGAGAGTTTCCTTCAGAGATTTTAATGAGCAGATTGTGGCAAAAGTAACCCCATCCATGTTGAATGGTAATAATGCCTGTTTCCACCAGCTTACAGTCTCAGTTGTTGTGGAGAACATGGTCAGACACATTTGTGCCTTCCTACAACATCAGAATTTACTGAATAGCAGGAAGTTTACAAGCTTCTTCAGTGTTTACCACATCAGCCTGCTTTCTTTTGATAGTGTGGCCACTGGCAATCACAGCTTCCTTTATTCTAATCTTAACTGCTAATGTTAACTCTCAAATCACACATTTAGTCCCATCGAATTGGCTGAGTTCAAAGAGGCTTCATGGAAGGCTGAGGCAGAGAGCTGATGCAGGTGCAGGTGATGAGGGAAAGCATTAATGACCCAGGTGGAGAGCTGCCCGGAGCACAAGAGCCTAGCCACCTATTCAAGGATGGCTGAGGACAACCAGCAAGGATGAGATGAATGATTGGAGTAGGCCATGTCAAGCATGAGAACTGTGCTGAACTGAAGCACTGGGGTCAGCTGGGAGTTTCCTGCCTGTCAGCCCCTGATGTATGCATGAACCAGAAGGTTAGGTATCAAGTTGGCCAGGTTGTTTCTGCCACTGAGATATTAGGTGTCTTTCCTTTTATGGGATCCATTCAGGTATCACTTGAGAGAACTGAGCAGATGCCATAACAGGCTGCTCAGTCTTCTCTGAGAGATCAGGCCGCAATTTCAGTTTCCTGAGACTGAGCAAGAAGTTTCTGAAAAGAGCTACAAACACAAGACAATTGATCACTGGTGCCCCCTGACAACAGGGGTGGGGAGAATGCGCATACGAGGCCAGCCCCCCAACAGCAGCTCAAGGACACTTGTCCTGGCCTGCCCCCAAATGGAAAAGCTGTAGCCTTAACCAGCTCCTGACTAGCCCTAACCAATTAAAAGGTACTATTATGATCGCCACTTGCTTAAGCCAATCATATCTGAAATGACCTAGCTGCCCTAGGAACTCCCCTCAGCTGTGCTTAAAAGGAGCCCATACATCCCATTTTTCCTTTGTGTAGGACAGATGGCCCCAGAATACTGATATTTTTCCCGAGATAATAAACGCTCTTGATTGCATACGTGGATGGTGGTCTTTTGTGGGACTTCTCCAGGACCCTAATACCACTCATTGGACTGGTGTGTCTACAGGCCTCATTTGTTTTCTAATACAGGGTTTTAATATGTCCATTTACCAATGTGTTTCCAATCTGCTTTAGTAAGACCATAGATGGCACCCGCATGTCCGCTGCCGTGGGAGAGCTGGCCCCACACTCAGGAGAACTGGTCCCACCCCTCACCACAGAAGCAGGAGAGCAGACTCCGATGGGGTGGGCACAGGAGGTCTGGCTCCTCCCCTTAAGTGGTGGCAGTTCTAGCAGAGGCCCAGACTGACCAACTCAGCTACCACCCAGGCCCACATCCAGGGCTTTGAGCTAGCCCACCTCAAATCTACCCCACCTATGACCTGCTGGAGTGACTGAAGGGACTGGTCCTGTGGAACCATGGCCACAGGATCTCCATGACTTGTGGCAACAGCGGGATATCCTAGAGGTGTTTCGGTGAGGGTCCAGTATTGATGGTGTACCAGAAATCAGAGGCCTTGAACCTGACCAACAACTCATTACAAAGAAAATAAAACTGTTTAGACAATGGGTGATGGAGGTGATGGGGAAGCAGGCAAGAGGAAAGAGGAAAGTGTTGTTTTTGCTTGTTTTTAATTAATATTCTTAAAATTTTTTGTGGGGGGCAGCTGATGCAAAGGTAAAGGGTGAATGTGGAGGGACTGGGACATGAGTGAGATTGGGGAGCATGATGTGATATTCCCAAAGAATCAATAAAAAAGTATTTTTAAACAAAGATAAAATGGGGAGGAGAATTCCAACATGTTAGAAATTTGAAATGAAACGAAGATGAAATTTCTCAGAATTGCTTTTGAAAAGGCTAAAAATTAGTCTTTCTCTTAAATTGTTGGTTGTGAGCCTAGACTTTCATGGCTGAGCCATCTCTCCAGCCCAAGTCTTTCGCAGCTAAAATTATAAGAAGCATGTTTGGCCCCAGGTTTCAAACAGCCAACTCATGCAATGAGCACAAGATCTGGTCCCACTGCCTGGGTGCCTCCCAAACAGATCAAGCCAATCAACTGTCTCATCCATTCAGAGGGCCTGATCCAGTGGGGACCCCTCAGCCATTGGTTCATAGTTCATGTGTTTCCATTCATTTGGCTATTTGTCCCTGTGCTTTATCCAACCTTGGTCTCAACAATTCTCGCTCATATAAACCCTCCTCATTCTCGCTAATTGGACTCCCAGAGATCCACCCGGGGCCTATGCAGGATTGTTTGGCTCGGCCTGGGAGGAGGGGACTAGACCTACCTGGACTGAGTCTACCAGGTTGACCTCAGTCTGTGGGGAAGGCTTTGCCCTGGAGGAGATGGGAATGGGGGGGGGGGGGTTGGGGGGAAGGTGAGGGGGACGGGAGGGGGGAGAACAAGGGAATCCGTGGCTGATATGTAGAACTGAATTGTATTGCAAAATAAATTAATAAAAAAAAAAAAAAAAAGAAGCATGTTTGAAGAGACCTCTTGTGACTATAGTAGCTTATTGCAGGTTCCCTTATACATCTGAGCATTTGGAGTGCAGTCTTTCCCTAGTATTTTCTCTAGCTATGACAGGGAATGCTGGACAATCTACCTAAAGCAATCTTCTGAGGTCTCTGAGAAGGGAGAAGCAGAGTAGCTGCAGTGTAAGTGTGGAGGTGCCTGGATTCTCCTTTTGATTCACCACAGATCTGTAGCTAAAGACATAGGCAAATCAGCCATCTAAACATGTGCATAGCAAACCAAACCTAGAAAACCAAAAACGAAAGAGAAATACAACGTCCATGGGGTAAGCTGATGAACAGATAGACAGCTGGAGAGGCAGAAAAGGATGGAATGATAACTACCCTGCTTCACGCACATACCCTGGAGGAGATTTTAGCTATGTCTTCACAACAGCCATACTGTGGGGGTGTCTGCTTCCACCATGGCTGGCAGAGTAGCTACCCTAGCGAGATAAGAAGGCAATTCAGTTCAATACAACTCAGTAGCCGGTGCTGGTTCAAACTTCAAGAGCCTGACACTGGGTAGTTTATTTTAGGCAGATTTAAGCACATCACAATTTGGAAAGAAAGTTTCCTGGTGATAATGAGCTCAATCCTGTGTGTACAAAAAGCTTAAGACATGACTACATCAAACTCTCGTGAAGTACAAATGATATCTTCCATAAAGATAGGTTCTACAGATTAACTGGGGAAACAGGCTCAAGGTAAAAAAGGTAAGAGTCTGGGGGAGCCAGTGTGGCCTGGACACACAGATAGCACAAAGGTCATCAGGCTTTTAGACACATCTGCTCCCAGATTTCTGGGCAGGAAACAGGTCACACATCTCTCCCTTTGAAGAGACAACCCTGTGTGTTTAACATTCCTGGTTTCCCTTGTGCTTATCTGTGAGCACAAGGACCTACATGCTTCTTATACCAGCGCTGAGTAGGAAGCCTGGATTTCCACTCTGTCTAGCTGTAATGGCTATATTCTCAATGACCTAACTTCCTCTCACTAGGCATAACATCCTAAAGGCCCTACTACCTCCTCCCAATGCGACACAGGCTGGGGATCAAGCCTTTACATACATGCCCTCAAGGATATCACAAATCAAAATGACAACAAATTCACATTAATGATAAAACTAACAGAAAAACAGGGATAGACTGAACTTCTCACTTGGATGAAAAGTGGGAGATGTACATGCCTTCAAAACTAGATCAAGCCGGGCGGTGGTGGCGCACGCCTTTAATCCCAGCACTCCAGAGGCAGAGCCAGGCGGATCTCTGTGAGTTCGAGGCCAGCCTGGGCTACCAAGTGAGTTCCAGGAAAGGCGCAAAGCTACACAGAGAAACCCTGTCTCGAAAAACCAAAAAAAAAAAAAAAACAAAAAAAAAAAAAAAACCAAAAACTAGATCAAATGTTGAATGAGAAAATTATGATTTAAATATGAGTTGAGGGCCAGTGAGATGGCTTAGTAGGTAAAGGTATTTGCCGCCAAGCCTGTTGACCTGAGTTCAATCCCAAGGACCTACATGATAGAGAGAGAAAGTGAACTCCCCCAGACTGTCCTCTGAGTTCCATGTTCACACCATGGCTCTTGTACACATGCACATACACACACACACACACACACACACACACACACACACACACACACACACACAGGTGCTGTGAGATGTTTTATATGCTGTGAATGTGTTGCTCTGATTGGTTGATAAATAAAACGCTGATTGGCCAGTAGCCAGGCAGGAAGTATAGGTGGGTAAGCAGACAAGGGGAATTTTGGGAAGAAGAAGGATGAGTCAGGAGACAGCCCGCCATCCAGGGAGCAGCGTGTAATGGCACACAAGTAAAGCCATGGAATACGTGGCGACAAATAGATTAACAGAAATGGGCTGAGTTTAAGTGTAAGAGCTAGTCAGTAGTAGGCCTGAGATAATGACCAAGCAGTTTTTTATTAATATAAGCCTGTGTGTGTTTTCCTTGGGTCTGAGCGGCAGCAGACCAGGTGGGACACAGAAAAACATTCAGCTACACACAGGTCTAGAGTGACCTAAGCCAGAAAGTATATAAAGCATTCCACTTGTTCAAAGTGTAGAATGACAAAAAGTTCCAGCTTAGGGAACAAGAGAAAACTGGCCAACAATGTACCAGATGGCAAATTAATCAGAAGTTCACACTGCTATACGTGCATGTCCACACATAGCATCTATCCACACCAGCCTCTCTGTTCCAACGGGTGCTTTTACTTGCAGGAGACAGAGAGTTACTACAACTTTTTTGTTTAAGTAACAGTTTTTAATGAGCCTCAAATTGTACAGAATTACGGTCATTGCAGTCTACAGTGACCCTAGGTAGTTAGACAGAGCTAGAGCAGGAACCCAATTAGACCAGTTCCGGGGGCTGCTCTTAACTGCACATTAAATAGTGAGCATGAACTGCTCAGTCCAGAAGGATCACACAAACAGGCTCCCTTGAGATTGCCTTGACACCCAACAGAGAACCTGTTTAATTAATTAGCTAACCAATCAATTAATTAATTTAGCAGTGCCAGAGATGGAACCAGCATGTCAAGTGCCAGGCAAGTGCTCTACCACAAAGCCCCCTTTTCCAATCTCCAGGGAAGACTTTGTATGTCAAGCCCCCTTTGGTAAAAAGCGGGTGCCTCTATAAACTCTTCTATATAGACGCCACACAGGCTTGAAGCAGAAATAACAGCCAGAGAAACAGCCAGAAACTAACGCAGCAACGGAATGTTTCAGAAACTCAGGAGGCAAGCTGCAGACCTGCTCCTCTCCCCGCTTTCCACCACTCTCTGACTTGAGAAAAAGTTGATTCTCCTTACAAAGAAGTACCTTTCTGAATTGTTTTAATTTGACACACTAGCTTTTCCAGTCCCCAGGGTCACAGTCAGGCGACTGATCAGCATGAAAGGCTCACCAACTTCTGCATGCTCCAAATCCACATGGCACAGAGGCTGTCAGGAGGGGAAAAGGTTAAAGGACAAGAGCCAATGCCCCAGCAGGGGCTCCACGGAGAGCTTTGCATTTGCTGTGCAGATCCTGAGTAGCTCCAAGGAGGGAAAAGTTAGCCATGTGATAAGATTTAAGAATTTCTGTGAATTAAAAATAAGATCTATGGGGCCAAGGGTATCACTCAGTATTAGGACACAAGGTGCTCAGTACATGTGAGGCCCTGGTTCAATCACTGGTACCCCCACACCAAAAGGATCCCCTTCATATTCTATCCTTAAGTGCAAGAAAAGACACACACACACACACACACACACACACACACACACACACAGTGCATGTACCTGTAGATGAATGTGGAGGCCAGAGACTGACCTCGCTCACTCCTCTCTCACTGAACCCAGAGCTCATCAATCCTATTGACTGGCCAATGGACTTCAGGGATCTGCCTGTTTCATACCCTACTCCCGACAAGTTCTGGGGCTGCAGATACTGGCTAATGCATCTTTATGTTTGCTCAGCAGGCACTCTACTGAAAGAGCTGTCACCCCAAGAAACTTACTTCCTGGATGGGAATGTAACTGGAAGCAGAAAGTTGGCTCTAGGTTTATTCCAGGCTTTGATAGAAGTCTGTGCTCAGTGGCTAATAGGTGATTGCAGAAATTACAGAGATAAAAAACTAGAAAATTAAAACTTAGATGATAGGAAGGGAAAAGCCCCTCTATTTTAACTACAGACTGAAAAAATTCTAATTCCAGTTGTGTACAACTGGAGACTCAAACGTGGAGAGCGCTGAAATCAAAACCAGTAGAACTTAAAAACAAACAAAGAAACAATATCAAGAAAGAGTGAAGCCCTTCCCATCATGTCCTTTGGTTCTAGGAGGACCTGGAACATGGGACCTTGGGTGTGGTTGGCCAACAATGTCACTCAACTGATTACTTGCCAAGTCTGATCAAGGCTCTGAGTTCAATGTCAAGCACTGAAAACATTCTGCCTTTGGGTCAGGGAAAAACTCATGGCTTATTACTTATACTCACTCTATTTGGTGTAGGCAGATTTTCTCTATGTATTGGCAGCCACTCCCAAATAACCATGCAGAGGCTTAATATTAATTATAAATGCTTAGCCAATAGCTCAGACTTGTTACCAGCTAACTCTTACATTTTAAATTAATCCATATTTCTTATCTATCCTCTGCCACATGGCAGTAACTTCTTTCAACATGGGACGTTCATCTTGCTTCTCTCTGAATCTGCTCCTGATTCTGAGAGACTCCTCAGACTCCACCCTTCTTTTTCCCAGTGTCCTTAGTCTGGTTCTCCTGCCTAACCTTATCCTGTTCAGCTATTGACCAGTCAGCTTCTTTATAATACCAATCACAGTGACATATATTCACACAGTATAAGGGAATACTCCATATTTCCCCCTTTTTGTCTAATTAAAAAGGAACATTTTAACTTTAAAATAGTATAATTATATACAACAAAAACAGTTATCAAGTAAGAATTATAATTACAATATCCAGTCCATTTGTATTTGGCAAAATATTATTTATCTTACCTTTGTGAGTCTAAAGTTTTGTACCTAATTTATCTTTTATTATAACTAAGGAAAACTTCAACTATGACTATCTAGTCTTCAGCTCCTTCAAAGACCCCAGAAGGGTGAAATGTTACCTAATGACAGGGACATCTGGCTGCCTGGACAGTAATCTGAAGTCCTTCTGTAATGTTGGGGCAGCCATATTTGGCCTACATGACTAGTGTATCTGACAGATTTTTAGGAGAAGCAGGAAATTTTGAAGGATAGTCCTACTTTGTCTTGGCAAAGTTTGGCAGTCACTTTTGTGTGTGTGTGTGTGTGTGTGTGTGTGTGTATGTGTGTCCTGCTGGTCCAGTTCATACAGTATACTGTCAGCAATTGAGGCAAAGGCAGTCTTTTGTTCAAATAACCAGCTTTTGCCATAAAGAAAGGAAACTCCATAGGGAGTTTCTTTGATGTCCATCATCTTCTCTGAAGTAAATTGGTACTGCCAGGAGCAGATGTGTCTCACTGTCAAGAAAAGTCTTATGTTATTAAAATGTTTTAAATGCCATATTCTGTAGGTCTTTGAAGTGTTTGAAGACCGTCTATCTATCTAAATATATCTTTTTAACCTTGAAAACATACCTAATATGAATACAAGTTTGATTATTATAGATGACTAACTATTAACCTGTATTTCTTAATTATACTTTATGTTTTTAAATGACCTGTATAAGCACAATACCCTAAATGAGTAGAAACATACATACAGTATAAAAATAACTTTAAATTTATATCAATAAATCAAAATTCATACAAATGTAAAATATTATGAGATTAATAGTTGTTTTTTGTATTAAAGTAGATTCAATAATCTACTCTTTTTTTCTGTCATTTCTATATCATAAATCCCTTTTTTCCTTTAGAAAGAGATCTTTGAATTTAACTCTTTGGTTTAGCCTTTTTTTTTTTTAACTAAGACTAATAACAATTTGTAACCATCCCCCCTTTAAAGATAATAAACATCCATAAACCTTCTTTTGGGAATGTGACCATCATTCTCTAGACTATTTCCTGTTGTTTGGGGGCATTGGCATCTTTGGAGGACTCTGAGAAAATTCAGGATAATGATTTGCTGAGGACAATTTTAAGAGCCTTGCCATATTGCCTGCCTGAGCTAAGTTTCTGTTGTCCAGTATTGAGCTACTAACTAGAAACTTCTGACATGCCTGGACAAGTCCCGAGTTATTAGAAAATAACTTAACATTTCCTTATCTTTCTGCTACAGTGACCATTAGTCACAATGTTTTGTGGTTGGGTTGCTTGGTTGGGTTGCTTGGCAACTCAACAGTCCCCTGATCTTTTCCCAAAGAAAGCTTCCTGGTCTGCTTACTATAAAACCCACCTGAGAAAAACAAAATTTTGCAGCTTGATCAGAATACTGTCTTGCTGTCAATTCTTTGTATCTCTTGTCCCTTTCAATCACCATTCCCCCTTCTAGGGTCTCTGCTGAAGATCCCACTGGCCAGGACAATGATTAAGTCTTGACTCACTATTTTGTGAGGCTGGATCATCTCAACCAGCAACCTTGAAGCTGTTCTGGATGATGGATCACCTGGGTTATTCATTTTTATTGGTGTCTTGTTCCCTTGCTCTGAAAATACATAAATTTTTTTAAAAGTAACATACATATCTGCATTAATACAAGTATAGATTATGCATTGTACACAAGTTAGCCAAGATGATTTTTTTGTTTTATGTTTGAATAGATAAAATATACATCATGTGTCTTGTAGTTCTTCTAGATTTACTGATGTTTGTAGTCAGGCTTTTCAGAGGATCTTCCTTATCAAACCTGATCCATATCAACCTGGAATGGATCCACAACCTCTCATTTCCTGTGGAAATAAAAGCATAACCTCTTCCCCAAAAGTAACACATCTTTTGACTTCCATTTTGAAGTCAAGACATTTTTTAAATATATAGTTTGGTTTAATCCAGCAGTTCCCAGAATCCAATGTTTCTTAGCAGTTATCGCTTGTTTATTAGCAGTCACAAAACTTAGACATACAGGATCCAGACTCTCTGTGGATTGCCCATCTTTATGTGGCTTTTTTCTTTTATATTATTTACTCCCTTTTTAAGGTCTTTATCATTTTAAAACTATATATATATATATATATATATAGATAGATAGATAGATAGATAGATAGATAGATAGATAGATAGATAGATTGTCCGTCTCTTTTCTCTCTCAAGCCTTTGTACATTTTAAACACACTATAACCCATTTAGAGTTTTTTTTCTTTTCCATCTGGATCTGTCTTTACTGAGCATCTGTAAACTTTTCTGTCTGCATGGATACCAATCAGCTAATGATCATCTAATTTACTATGTCAATGTAGTTATCACTAACTTTTCAGCTGGATTTAAACAGTTGCTGTTGCTGTTCCCTCACTTATGTGGGTGAAGTGGATTCCCATCAAGCACTAAAGTAACTCTGAATGGTTGGCACATGCTGGTGACCCCAGCAGCTCAGGAGGCTGGCCAGAGGATCACTTGTGTCTAGGAGTTTGGAGCTAGCCTGGGCAGCACAATGAGATGCTGTCTCTTAAAAATAGAAAAAAATCTGTCACCAGAAATAGGAAAAGTAGGCAAGCTTCAGGGGCTGCTCCTCAATTTCTGAACTCGCTATTTTCCTGCGTGATTATAGTATACATTAAAGATTATACTCTTTGGAGGGCTGAAGAAAAGGCTGAGTAGATCAAGGGTTTGTGGTGAAAGTGTGAAGACCTGGGCTCAAATCCCCAGAACTCACATGAAGCTGGGCACTGTGGCACGTGTCTGTAATTTCAGGGTCCTGATAGTAAGACAGGAGGCAGAGAGAGGAGAGTCCCTGGAATTCTCCAGGCCAATGATGATGGTGATGATGATGATAATAATAATAAAGATCCTACCTCAAAAGACAAGACAGAAATGGAGGACCAACACTTGAGGTTGTTTGTTGCCCTCCACACGCATGCCCATGGAATGTGCACCCTCCTCCATTTTAAACAAAAGACCAAAAAAAAAAAATATATAGTTTAAAAAAAAATACAAAAAGCTACATGAAAAACTGAAAGCCCTGTGGTTTTGCAGATTCTTTTATCCGTATCATCTCTCGCTATACAGCTAAGTTTATTTTTCCAAACAAAAGAAAAATGAAGACAAAGAATATATATCTAGTCTTTGGAGAAGAGTGAACACTCTACTGAGAAACAGAAATTGAAAAATCACAGAACCAGTCTGTGAAAGTAACTTGAGAGGCCTCAGGAGTGAAGAAGGTTCATCGTTTCCTTTTTACCCATCCAGCTGGGAGTTTGTAAAGCAAGTACCTCTATCCGGAGCACTTCCTACTTTGCTGGAAAAGAGAGCAGAGCTGGAATACCACACTTTCATCATTGTCTTTGATCTTTGGACTGCCCAGGCCCTTGTTTTCGCTTACATTTCCTCCAGTTAAACAGATTGAGTAAGACTTTTCAGATCTGGGTCAAGACTTTTGGGCTGTGGTTTCCTCACGCCCAGAATACCCAGGTCAATTTAATAAGAAAACGGTTCTTTCATGATCCAGCCCTAGGCTTAAGAAAAGATCATTTCCCAATTTCTGTGTTATATAAAAGCCCCCAAAGAACCAATTAGCATTGTGTAGCTCACGGACAAAGGGAAGGGTCTAGCTTTAAGAAAGCATACTGTTTGCCCTCAGAAACTGATTCCTGTCATATAATCCATGGGCAATACATAACCTGAGGTCTGAGAGTGGAGCGAAAGTGTTGGTTTTGTTTGACCAACAAGCACTTTTGCTAATGTCACCTTTATTTGGGCCTGGGCCCAGTGCTCACTCTTGGTTTCAGAATTGTAGGTTTTGAAGGGTGGAAAGAGCAGAGAGCAAGCCCTTCCACTCCTTTCTGGAAGAACAAGCTCTGTCATAAGGAGCACTTGACAGGAGGCAGGAGAGATGGCTCAGCAATTGGGAGCACGTGTTGCTCTTGCAGAAGACCCGGGTTTCATTCTCAGCACCTTCATGGTGGTTCACAACCACCTGTAACTCCAGTTCCAAGGGATCTGACGCCCTCTTCTTACCTCTGAGGGTCACAAGCATAGGCAAGGTGACATGTACATACACTGCACATAAAATTAAAAAAAAAAACACAATTAAAAACTACTTGACAGTTTGGGCCTCTAGAACTGCTGGAAATGAATTTGTGCTGTCACTAGATTTGTGGTGTTTTGTTACAACAGCAATAGGAAACTAATACAGCACAGTAAGTTAAATGGCAATTATGAAATACTGAGACATATTTTTCCTTCTGAACTTCTAGCATCTGGAAGGGGCAAAACTCTCTGCTAATATGTCTGGGTCTTGCGTCTGATTTAATTTAAGGAATATTTCTAGTCAGAGATACCCCAGGGGATTTCTTAGTGATTCGGAGTACTTAAATTGGGTTCCGGTGGTGTCATGGAATTCATGACGAGAGCATCCAGTTACCAAGAGAGATTAGCAGGCAGCTTCCCCAGGAAGTCGGGCAGATGGGTTCCCCAGCCAGTTTAACGTGTTGATGGATAGGAAGCTAAACTCCCCTCTGGAGACATGGGTCAGGCGGAACACTGCTTCCTGTCAGGTGAAACATCTTTTTATAGCTGGGAAAATGGGAAAGGCAACTGGGAGCTCTGGAGAAGGATCTCTTTCTTTATTTACTTTGGCTTTCAGGAATGCTCTTGGACTTGAACTGCCATTTTGACCCCGGGGGAAACAGACTAGAGGACAAGTGAAGATGTCCTGAACGGACCCTGGGCTAAGTGACATTGTCTCTCCCAGCATTTGAGAGACATTATAAGAGGGCACAAGAAGAATAGGGTATGGGTGGGCTCCTGGGGCCTACACTCTAGCAAGGGCCACTGGGTTACTGGTACAACTTGGTGAGGCCAGGGCCTTCGCCTGAAACCTCTTAACAGAGAAGGCAGAAGACGCTTTTCAGCACGGCTTTAACCGACAGGACACATTCCATCTTGACTATACTCCTTCCTGTTAAAGTAACATGAACCCATGCACTAGCCTGAACCCATGCAGCCCAGAACCCATACAGAACTTCCATTAGAACTTGGGCTGTTAGCCATGTGTAAGAAGGCCTCTCTTGGCTTGCAGTGCTTCTGGAGAGACAATGATGGTTTGGTTGGTAGGAAATTAGCCTCAGCTTAAAATTCTTGGATTAATTTGGACAAAATTCTTGCCTTAAGTCCTCATGCTGTGAGCCACCAGGAGCAGATGTAATCCTCAGGGGAGCTGCTGAGTTGGCATGACTTGTTCACGGAGTAAGCAATGGAGGGAAGGTATATGATTTTAGGCATTTAACTTTCTAGCACCACTGGAGGCTTTCTTTCCTCCGATTTAGACGTTTTCCAGGGAGCAGGGTGACAAAGATGGCAGTCAGTGTGGGATTGGGGGATGTGATTTATGAAGTGAAGAAAGCTCACAGTACAGGAAAGATACATTTAGATTTTAAAGTCTAACATCTAGGGCTGGAGACATGAGTCAATGGTAAAGAGCACTTGTTGCTTGGGCAGAGGACTCAGGTTCAATTCCCAGTACCACCTCTGTGCCACGTACTTTCAATGATTGGAGCATCTGCTGGGGTTGAATGAGGATCATTTGAGACACGAACCTGCAGGTGGAAGCCCTCTAGTTTGATGGCCAGGGCGGAGCCAGCCCTTATATCTACACCCCAGGGCTCTCACCCTCAGATTACTTTTTGCTGCTCAGAACCAGTCACTGCTGCACGCTTTTACGTCTTCCAGAAGGTGCAAAGACTTGGAAAGAGATGGCTTAACAGACAAGGAGTGTGTGAAAGAGAAATGGAACCTGTTGCATGAATTCCTGCAAACAGAAATAAAGAGTCAGTTATGTGACTTGGAAACCAAATTACATAAAGAGGAACTATCTGAGGAGGGCTACCTGGCTAAAGTGAAATCTTTTTTTAAATAAAGACTTGTCCTTGGAGAACGGAACACTCTCTCTCACCTGAAAGGCCGACAGTTGTCCTGCCAACGGAAGCCAGCCAAGCCGGAGAGCAGAAATGGCAGACTCGAAACAACCCTCTAAACTCAAGCTGAGGAGAAGCAAGTCGGACAGTGAGACCAGTTCTGAAGCTTCATCTAGTTCCATGGCTGCGACGAGAACCACCAGGCAGACCACCGTCACATCTCACTTCGGGAAGGGCCCCACTAAACGGAAACCCAAGGAAGAATTGGAAGAGAGAATCTCAGATGAGTCTGCTGCAGGGAAGGACCAGGATAAGAGACGCAGAGTTACAGGCGCAGTGTGTGGTCCTGGAGTTTCTGTAGTGGAACCGGAAAATGTAACACCAGGAACTCAGCTGGGTCAGGAAGAGCGAGGTGAACAGGAACTTGACAGGAGACTTCGAGGTCAAACCAGAGAACTAACATTGAGGCAGAGATCAAGGGAGGAGCCAGGCAGAGAAGCAAGTCTAGGAACCCCCAAGGAAATGGACGTTGATGAAGAAGCAAAGGATAAAAGAAGGCTCAGGCCCAGAAGTCAACCCAAAGATCTGGCCACCAAACGGAGACCCAAGGAAGAATTGGAGGATTTGACTCCAGAGACTCCTGAGGACAGAGATGAAGAGGAATGGGAGGAGAAGAGACGAAAGACGACATCCAGAGAACCAGCGGAGAAAAGGGCTGCTCGAACCAAATCAATCATGAACCCAAAGAGAGACCTGCCACGGTGCCCCCAGTGTGGCCAGTGCATGGATGACCCTGATCTGAAGTACCAGCAGCACCCTTTGAATGCTGTGGATGAATTCCAAATGTTGGTCTGTGAGCAACTGTCCATCGTTGATTCCAATTCATCTGGAGAACCCATCGATTCCTCTCCCCTGCGCAAGATGACTTCCTTCAGTGTATATTGCAGTCGAGGTCACCTGTGCCCTATCGATACTGGTCTTATTGAGAAGGACATTAAACTCTACTTCTCTGGTTGTGCCAAAGCAATTGATGATGATGACCCATCTGTGGAAGGTACGTGGAATAGTCCACATGGTGTTAATTGCACAAACCTTGGGCCAATCAATGAGTGGTGGATCACTGGCTTCGATGAAGATGAAAAGGCCATCATTGGCTTTACCACATTTTATGCAGAATACATTTTGATGGAACCCAGCCCGGACTATGCACCAATATTTGTGCCGGTACTGGAGAAGGTTAACCTCAGCAAGATTGTGATTGAGTTCCTGCAACACAATCCTCACGCTGTCTATGAAGACCTAATAAATAAGATCGAGACCACTGTCCCTCCTGCTGCCACCGACTTGAACCAGTTCACGGAGGACTCCCTCCTGTACCACTCCCAGTTTGTGGTGAACCAGGTAGAGAGTTATGATGATGCCAGAGACAGTGACGAGGCAGCCATCCTATTGACTCCCTGCATGAGAGCCCTGATCCAGTTGGCCAAGGTCACCCTGGGACAGAAGCAAGGGGAGAGACGCCTCAAATGGTCTCAGAAGAAGCGCAAAGAGCCCACGAAAGCCACCACCACCAAGTTGGTCTACCAGATTTTTGAAAATTTCTTCCCAGAGGAGATTGAGAAGGATGACAAGGACAAAAAGGAAAATGCCTTTAAGCGCCGCCCGTGTGGCATCTGTGAGGTCTGTCAGCAGCCTGAGTGTGGGAAGTGCAAGGCCTGCAAGCTTCGTGGCACTGGTCGGAGCAAACAGACTTGCCTCAAGAGGAGGTGTCCCAACTTGGCTGTGCAGGAGGCAGATGATGACGAGGAAGGTGATGATTACATCCCAGAGGTGCCATCACCCAAGAAGATGGACCAAGGGAAGAAGAAGAAGCAGAACAAGGACCATATCTCCTGGCTGGGGGAGCCAGTGAAGACTGAAGAGAAGAGAACTTACTATCAGAAGGTGCACATCGATGGAGAGACACTGGAGGTGGGGGACTGCATCTCTGTCCTTCCAGAGGATTCTTCCATGCCACCGTATCTAGCCAGGGTCACGGCACTGTGGGAAGACAAGGACGGGCAGATGTTCCATGCACACTGGTTCTGTGCTGGGACAGACACCGTCCTTGGAGGCACCTCTGACCCCCTGGAGCTGTTCCTGGAGGACCACTGTGAAAACATGGAGCTTTCCTACATCCACAGCAAGGTCAAGGTCGTCTACAGAGCGCCCTCAGAAAACTGGGCCATGGAGGGAGGCATGGATCCTGAGACCATGCTGCCAGGGGCTAAGGATGATGAAAAGACCTATTTCTACCAGTTCTGGTACAACAAGAAACATGCAAGATTTGAATCCCCTCCCAAGACCCAGCCGACAGAGGAGAACAAACATAAGTTCTGTCTCTCTTGTATCCGACTGGGTGAGCTGAGACATAAAGAAATGCCTAAGGTCCTAGAGCAACTTGATGAGGTGGATGGCCGGATCTACTGCAGTTCTGTCACCAAGAATGGTGTTGTCTACCGAGTAGGTGACAGTGTGTACCTGCCTCCTGAGGCCTTTACCTTCAACATCAAGCGGGCTATCCCCTTGAAACACTCAAAGAAGGAGTTTGTGGATGAGAACCTGTACCCTGAGCATTACCGCAAGAAGTGTTCAGAGTACATCAAAGAAAGCAACCTGGATGCTCCTGAGCCCTATCGCATTGGCCGGATAAAAGCAATTCATTGCGGCAAGGAGAATGGCAAGGTTAATGAGGCGGACATCAAGATCAGGGTCAACAAGTTCTACAGGCCTGAGAACACCCACAGATCCAGCCTAGCGACCTACCATTTAGACATCAACCTGCTGTACTGGAGTGACGAGGAAGCCGTGGTGGACTTCGGGGACGTGCAAGGCCGCTGCACTGTGGAGCACGGGGAAGACCTGCCTGAGAGCACCCAGGATTACTCACAGGGGGGCCCTGACCGCTTCTACTTCCTTGAGGCCTACGATGCCAAGAGCAAAAGCTTCAAAGACCTTCCAGACCACATCCGCAACCCTGGGAACAAAGGGAAAGGGAAGGGAAAAGGAAAAGGGAAGGCACAGCATCAGGTGTCAGAGCCCAGAGAGCCCAAGACAACCATCCAGTTGCCTAAGCTGCGGACCCTGGATGTGTTTTCTGGCTGTGGAGGGTTATCAGAAGGATTACACCAAGCAGGCGTCTCGGAGACACTGTGGGCCATTGAGTCGATGGACGCGGAAGCCCAGGCATTTCGGCTGAACAACCCTGGCTCCACCGTGTTCACAGAGGACTGCAATGTGCTGCTTAAGCAGATCATGGCTGGCGAGAAGACCAACTCCCTGGGCCAGAAGTTCCCCCAGAAGGGCGATGTGGAGATGCTGTGTGGTGGACCACCCTGCCAGGGTTTCAGCGGCATGAACCGTTTCACCTCCAATTGTTACTCCAAGTTCAAAAACTCGCTAGTGGTCTCCTTCCTCAGCTACTGTGACTACTACAGGCCGCGTTTCTTCCTTTTGGAGAATGTCAGGAACTTCGTGTCCTTCAAGGACTCCATGGTGCTAAAGCTCACACTGCGCTGCCTCGTCCGCATGGGCTACCAATGCACCTTTGGTGTGCTGCAGGCTGGACAGTATGGTGTGGCCCAGAAACGGAAGCGGGCCATCATTTTGGCTGCAGCCCCAGGAGAGAAGCTGCCTCTGTTTCCAGAGCCTCTGCATGCATTTGAACCCCGTGCCTGCCAGCTGAGCGCTATAGTGGGTAAGCAGAAGTTTGTTAGCAACATAACCAGGCTGACTTCAGGCCCCTTCCGACCCATCACGGTGCGGGATACCATGTCTGACCTCCCTGAGATCCAAAATGGAGCATCGGCACCTGAGATCTCCTACAAAGGAGAGCCACAGTCCTGGTTCCAGAGGCAGGTGCGGGGCTCACACTACCAGCCCGTCCTCAGGGACCATATCTGCAAGAATATGAGACCATTGGCGGTTGCCCGCATGCGGAACATTCCACTGTTCCCAGGATCAGATTGGCGTGACCTGCCCAATATAGCAGTGCAGCTGCCAAATGGCATTAGGACCAAGAAGCTGCGCTACAAGTACCATGACACGAAGAATGGCTACAGCAGCACTGGCGCCAAGCGTGGGGTCTGTTCCTGTGTAATTACTGGTAAGAAATGCAACCCCAAAGCCAGGCAGTTCAACACCCTCATCCCCTGGTGCCTGCCGCACACTGGGAACCGGCAAAACCACTGGGCCGGCCTCTACGGGCGCCTGGAGTGGGATGGCTTCTTCGGCACCACTATCACCAACCCTGAGCCCATGGCGAAGCAGGGCCGTGTGCTCCACCCAGAGCAGCACCGGGTGGTGAGCGTGCGGGAGTGTGCCCGCTCCCAGGGCTTTCCGGACACCTACCGGTTCTTCGGCAAAATCTTGGACAGACACCGGCAGGTGGGTAATGCTGTGCCACCACCGCTGGCCAAAGCCATTGGCCTGGAGATCAAGCTCTGTATGTTGGCCAAAGCTCAGGAGATTGCCGCAGCTGCAGTTCAGGTAAATGAGACTGGGACGATGGACTAGCTCTGCTCTCTCCCAGAGCCCCAGGCGCACAGATACTGTGTTTTTAACCGGTTGAGCCCCATCATTTGAAATGTTGTGCAGTGTCTGTGGCCATGGTTGACACTAAGCTGTTTGTGTGAGGTTTGCTTTGTGACCGAGCCGTACAGTACTTTGTGCAATTTGAATCTTAAAAGTTTTTTGCTTTTAATCCTGTATTTTATCAGATCCGCCACTGTGCAGGTGGCAAGCAAGATTTTATGTAGTTTTTATATGTTGTAATATTTCTTCAAATAAAGCGCTTTTATAAAGTACACACACAAAAAGACCCAAAATGCATAGTAGCAAGTATCAAATATTTCTCATTAAAAACAGCCAGTCGGGGGCTGGGGAGGTGGCTCCATGGGTAAAGTACAGTCTGTGTAAGTGTGAAGACCGGGCTTTGAATCTCCAGAATGCAAGTGAAAGCCTGGAACGGGCGCGAATATTGGAAATCCCAATGCTTCAAAGGTGAGATGGGAGGTGGAACTGGGAGACTCTCCAGGAGCTGACCAGGGACAGACAAAGGAACAACGAGAGACCCTGTCTCAACGTGCAAGGCAGGGACCAAAACCTGATGTGGTCTTCTGACTTACACATATGGTCAGTGCACTCTCCTGAATATGCATACACATATGTACGTGGACATATCACACACATGCACACAGAGACCTATCACATAGACCTCTGTGTGTGTGTGTGTGTGTGTGTGTGTGTGTGTGTGTGTGAGAGAGTGTGAGAGAGAGAGAGAGAGAGAGAGAGAGAGAGAGACTTTGTCGGGTGCTCAGCTGGAAAGGGAGATAGTCACTCAGAGGCTTTGTAACACAAACAATAGGTCCAGCCTATATTTGCTTCCAGGGTCCATGGAAGAGTCTACCAACCAGCTGAGGATTCTACTCTGAGGGATATTCAATGAATCTAAGCACACTGAGTTCTTCAGTCCATTCACTTTATTCTTCTAAGTCAATTTTACCTACATAGTTTCTTTTCTGCTCTTTCTTCGCTCCTCTCGGTTCCTCCTGCTCTCAGTCCCTTCCGTTGTTCTCTCATCTCTACCTAGTTCTTTCCATCTCCGTCCTCATCTTTGTTCTCCATCCATTCTCCCAGTGCTCTCAGAACCAGTGTATATACCCACACAGTAATTCTGTGACAAAGTAAACTGTCTTCGGGGCCACTTTTCCCGCTTGTCCCGGCTGCAGCTGCTTTCTGATAGGGAGGGGGACGTATGCTAGGTGGCTAAGTGACCTATGTCAGAGCATGTAGTATTTGGTTAGTAAAAGCACTTTCACTCAGTAATTGCTGAGGAGAAAATCTAGGAATAGCACCTGGCTGAGGAGGAATAAAAACTTAATTTGCTCAAGAAAGAAGCTTGACACCTATCACCTGCCTGGCCTGGAGGCAATCTCCTTGGGTCAGTGGGAAGTAACTGCTTTAACTCAGTAACTAGAAAATGCCTAAAACACCATCCCAGGAACGTGAGCAGTAAATCTCTTCAGTTAGGGTCTTGTGTAAATAACCTGGGGTGAAGGTAAGGGGTTGAGGATTTAATTCTTAGTGGTTCTTTTCTCTATCTGTGGGTGAGATGAGCTAACGTTTGTCTATGTGCAGTTTTGTCCTTGGAAAAAGGTATCTTTGCTGAAATACTTTTGTCTGGAGAATGGTGCTGGCCAGATATGTTAATGAAAAATAAACACAGCTGGGGACAGTTGTCCAATTACCCCAAATGTATAGGGAAAGTTGTACCAAGATTGAGATGCAATCGTGAGATTACATGTACACACAACATGGAGATGCACGGTAAATGGGGAGAATCATAGCTGTTATTGCACAAGAAGTTTACAACAAGAGACAGCCAGTTCATTCAAAAGGCAGTAATTCCAAAACGCCTTGCATGATGGTTTCCTCTAACAGAACCCTTCCTTAGTTCTGATGATAGGTTGACCTTCTGAACACTGGTTGTCACTGCTGTATGCTCTCGTGGACTTTCACTACCAGCGGCTCTCAATAGCTTTGAACGTTTTAACCCACACAGCAACACAAAGATGCAAGTATGTTACTGTTATCCCTGTCTGTCAGAGGGAAGCAGAGATTTGAGAAGCCGAAGCCCCCCTGGCCAGTTGCATGCATGCACTCTAAGTTTAGGGCCACAAGGAGCAAAGGAGAGAAGTGACACTACTCAAAACTAGCAAAAGAGGGGGCGTCTGCTGGCGAGTCTTCGCTGCTAAAGGACTGTCCTTGGGGGGGTGAAGGCACAGGCAGGGCAGGATGGGCAGGATGGCTTTCATGCTTGGAGCATGGTACTGGATATCCTATCCTGTGGGAGCCCATTTTCAGGTTCCTCATGGCTTTACCCAGCAGGTCCACATAGAGGATGATTAGGACCACGGGCCTGAGTGCAGGAGTCTGAGATGGTCTGCACTTGGCTGTGCTGAGGGAGGAGGTCTTTTGCTCCACCCCTTGGCATCTCTATAAGTACCCCGGGGCAGAGCCAGTCAGGGCCCGTTGTAATGGGTTCCAGGCCCTCTCAAGGCTATCCTGTATTTTCTGTTTATCTTCACAATCTAAATTCTATCTAATATTTCCTGCTGCTTGAACTCAAAACTCTGGGGAACTGTGGGGTTGGTGGGTAAACGCCCCGCACTATCCTCAAGCTTCATGGAGGCTGTCCTGTCCACATGGGGCAAGTTTGCTGTGAGATGGCACTCTGAGGTTAGAGACAAGGCAGATGACCATGACTTCAAGGGCTTAATCTCAGTGCAGGCTCAAACTCTCCTTCCTGCCGGAGATGGAGTTGCCTGATTCCCTGTGGGAATTAAATTCTGTTTGCAGTCAAACCAATTTGAATTAATTTAGCAAGTGTCAATTTTTCCCTCTGAACTGTGTAGAATGCAATTCTAAAATTAGACCGACTAGTGCAGCCTCTCATGGGCTTTTTTCAGTCCTTGCAGATGGAGATAATGTTTCCTGCAGAGATTCTGTGTGGTGCAAAACAGCCCTTCCAAAACACAGTCAAGTTCACCCTGGGGACTTTTCTACAGGGAGAACCGTCTTGGCGTGGTTCACATGGACCACTGGCCTCCTTTTCTCCCACCCTGGCTTTCTCACATCCTGCAGGGCTGCTGGTGGACACTGGCTGTGCTTGTTCTTAAGAACTGTTAGGCATTTCTACTCCCTGGCCTCCTGAAAAGCAGGCTGGAGTAAAGAGCAGCATTTGGATATCCCAAAGTTGGTGCTGTCGGCCCTCTGAGAGCATTTCTGAGGCAAGCGGGTGATTGCTCAGGATGTGCGGTGAGAGGCACCAGCCAGGACTCCTCAGGACAACCATGGAGGGAAGTAGACTTAGTCCAAGGACACATGAGATGAGCTGTTCAAACACATGATGACTCAGCATTCACAGAGAACACTGGAGACAGAGGTCTGGCATGTGAACATAGAGGTAAAGTCCCTGAGTGTGTCATCAGTATTTTTATGATCCTTGAAAACAAGGGCACAAGGACATCAGGGCCTTCCTGACCTCCACATGACCCCTTCCTGTCCTGCTCCACCGTCTTAGCCATATCCCATCCTCCATTCTTCCTTCTTTAGCCACGTCCCTAACTAATTGCTCTTCTGCTCCCCCGCCTCCTTTTTTTGCGGGTATTCGTTCGCTAAGAATTGACACCAATATCGTCACTCTGGATTATTTTACTCAAGTGAAATACTGGTTTGTTCCAAGTAACAAGCTATTTTCCCTTCGTATTTCCTCTTTACAGTTGACAGCAAGGCTAAGGTGTAGATGTGGGGAGCATACGGACCCCTCTTCTTAGCACAAACTTCACTCCCAGGGAGACTCAAGCTGGCATCACAACCTCCTCAGACCTCTTGGAAGCCACCCTCTTCCCTTTTGGCTCATGACTAATCAGCCAACGTAGTTCCCAAAGGAGGCTCTAATTAGAACTGGTTCTCCCCTTGAAGGACCCCCTCAGTCTGCAACCTCTGTGACCACTGAAGTCCAAGCCTTCAAGGTCATCCTGCAGCACTCTGATTCCTCTTGTTTTAGGCTTCAGAATATTCCTCTTTGTCTCAGATCCTCATGTCAATGACATCGGGGTCATTCTCAGGCGTGTCTTGGGCCTGTGAAGCAGTATCTCTCGGCAGGAGTGCACAATCTCTCTCCAAACTCTTCCCTCCAAACTCAGTGGTGCCCAGCTGCTGCCAGCTCCAGCAGAGATGTGGACACACCTCCTAACGTCTGCTGCTCACTCTTCACGCTTGAGTGTTTAATCAGTATCTCATCTGCCTGCTTGTTCCTTTTTCGGACACTGTTCGTTGGTCTCTGCTTCCCCAGTTTGCTATTCCCCTCTTAGCCACTTGTGGTTGACTCCCTCCCTAACCTTTAGACGTCGGAGGATTCACGGGCATTTCCCTCCTACACCTGTTTCCTCCTACACAACCTTACTTAGTTCTATGGCTTTAAAGGTCGCATATATGCAGACAATCAACCAACCAACCAACCAACCAAACAAACAAACACAAAACTCAGGTTTTACTTCCTCAACTTAGGAGATGCCTTGGAACTCAAAATCCATCTAACTGCCCATTCCATATGGCTACTTGATTGCTAATGGGAATTCCATTCCCAGCTTTAATAAGCTGTGGTTGGCCAATGTACAAGGTGCTCCTTTTGCACATACATGTGCCATCAAATAATTTGCTCATGCAGATTAACTTTGATGGGGACCTTGATTATCACACATCCCACAGGAAGCCCATTTAACTTTCCAGATTTCTTTCCCTTATAGTTGCCCAAACATTAGTGAACACCATTATCATTTACTTTGCTATTTCCACCAATGGCAAAGCTGAGATTGGAGTTGGCCTCGTGTGTGAGGCCCTGGATTCTGTCACCTGTGCCATCAACCAAACCAAACCAGCTACTAGAGTGGACTCCCTTCTTTTCCTTATGACTCACACACATCCCATCCCCACATCTGGCCGACTGTACATTCTACTGACTTTCCCCTGCACTGAGAGTTCAAGCCACCATCCCACTTCTCAGGAGTCTCCTGGGATTTATTCCTGCTCTCCTCTGGTCTATTCACACAACAGCCCCTTTAATGTGACTGAAATGCAACCAGACTGTGCACATCCTTACTGTGGTGGTAAATTTTATGTCAACTTGACTGGCCCACGGGATGCTCAGACATTTGGTGAAACTGTTCCATGCACCATTGCTTCTGATCATGGAATCACTCCACACTACATGAAGTGGGGCAATGGGCTCAGGCTCACCAACAGAAGAAAAAGGCAGATTCTTGCAAGCAGGAGGGAATTCCTCCTGCCCGACTGCCTCCACACTACAACAGTTTACCTTCCTGCCCTTGGCCTCAAAGTGAAGCAGTGGGTCATACTGGATGTCAAGGCTGCTTGTCTCAGGGCTACAACCACACCCTGGCTCCACTTTTCTTGACTTTTGTCATCAACTGGAAATTTATCAGTGGCTCTTCCAGGTCTGCAGCTTGTGAACCACAGATTTTAGAAATTGTCAGCCTCCCTAGCTGCGTGTTCCAAATCCTTAGTGTGTGTGTGTGTGTGTGTGTGTGTGTGTGTGTGTGTGTGTGAGAGAGAGAGAGAGAGAGAGAGAGAGAGAGAGAGAGAGAGAGAGAGAGAGAGAGAGAGAGAGAGAGAGATCCTGTCCATTCTTTCTCTGGAAAACTCTAACTCATTTGTATAAGGAAGTGATATTCATCACGGACTAAAACCTTCAGTGATCCGATTCCCACACACTTCTCCAGCCAGCACCTCACTTACTTTGCAGCCTTACACTTGTCTTCCTAGCTCTTCAGCGTGGCAAGGGCTCTCCCACTCAGCACATTTGTGCTTCTCCTTCCTTCAGTCTTGAATATACTGCCTCCATATTTTCCTAGGACTTCTGCAAACACATATTCTTTGCCTTTGTGTAAAAGAAGTCCCTCCTTCAGAGGAGCTTCCTGAATGCTCTATACAAAATGTAGCTGCTGGAATGTTTTGTCCCCAATGCTTTCATTTTACCACTTAGCATTTTCACGGACTCTCATTTTTTCATCTGTTTTCACTGCTGTTTGACTCCACAGTGCCATTTAAAATTGTCCAGAACTTATACTGGGGTGAAGGGAAATATCTGTTTCACTTAAGACCTGGATTGTTTAAGTAAGATGGAAAGCACAAAATGAAACATTACACACGCATGTATGTACACACACACACACACACACACACACTTCCTAGTAGAAACTTAGCTATGTACTGAATAGAGCAGCATGGCTCCCCAAACACCACATTGGAGTCCTTTATGACTTACTCTACAAAGAGTCTTTTTTAAAGTGAAAAAAGAGACTATTTAAAATTTGACTTATCATCCAGATAAGTTTTCACAGCGACAGAAGATCAAAACTTTAAACTGTTGAAGTGGACATGACAAGGAGGCACTGAGGACTCCCACATGGCCTCTACCCAGATACCCCACAGAGGTGGAGCAGGCTCAGCACGATGTGGACTGCTGATCTTTTTATGGCTTGGTGAATTATTAAAGTCACGTGTTGCCTCTAGTCTTGACATTGATCTAAAAAATGATAGGATGGTTTGTAAGGACCTGGGAATTCTGACTTGAGCAGTGAGGGTTTGACCCCCTTTTAAAAAAAGCAACACTGCACTTGGGAACTGGGGTGTCCGGCTTCACTCAGCTCACCTCTCTTTATTCTTGGGTGTGATGTATTTTCTCAAGAAGAGAAAATGCAGGCCCTTATCCTGAGGGGAATGAGACTTCCTTTCTCTGGTGTGAGTAGGAGGCCCAAAATGCCATTTGTTGGTACTGATAGCTCTCTGGAAATATCTCAAGACACCCCTGGAAAATGTGGTGAGTGTTCTTTGCCTCTAAGGTTCCCCAATTATATAATTGTTCATCTTAGGAGCCATATATAGAGTGAGCATATTTAAATAAATAAAAAAAAAAAAAAAACCAGAAAGTGAACGGAGGGCCTTAACTTCGGAATTCTGAAGAACTCATCAAGTGTCGCCAGCTCCACATGCTGTCCTCCTCAGGATGGGAGTGCTAGAGAGGAGGCAGCCATCTGGTCCCTGTGAGCCCAGCAGATGAAAACTGAGCACTCTGCACACAGATATGTCGTCTTTCTAAACCTCGAAGGGGTGAACGTGGTCTTTTCCCAGCTTCATTGAGAAGCTATGATGTGGGCTTAGAACTGGGTGTGGTGGTACCTGTGATCCCAGCCCTTGGAAGCCAAGGTGGACAGACTGCTGAGGCATTGAGGCCAGCTTAGGGGCTACATAGTGAGATCCAGGTCAGCTGGAGTTCTGCTGTAAAACTGTTTTTAAAAATAAAAGGGATGGGGGGGGGGGAGATCTGGGTTAGCTAGACAAGATGGCAAGAGCTCTAAACGTACAAGCACTGAGTTAAGGTATTATTGATTCATTAAATACATAGACATGCATCTGTCCCCCTTGGGCCAGATACCAGAGTTGGTGACAAACTGATTTACTGTTCTCAGAAAGCATACAAAATCTGACTTTAAATCCTGTCCTATGATAAAACCTAGGGTTTCCTGCGTGCTAGGTAAACACTGTATTGGCTAATATAACCCCTGCCCCCCCAGATCCACTTCTTACGAATTTATGACCTTTGGTTAAAACAAAGTATAATTTTATTTAAAACATTTTCCTTAGGTTTATTTATTTATTTTATTTTGTGTGTATGGGTGTTTTGCCTGTATACATGTATAGTTTGTGTTTGCCCACCTAGTACCCTCAGAGATGGGAAGAGAGTGTTGGATCCTCTGGAACTGGAGTTGTGGATGGTTGTAAGCCATCATGTGGGTGCTGGTCTCCAAACCCTGGGTCCTCTGCAGGAGCCACACATGCCCTTGTCAGCTGAGCCAGCTCTCCAGCTCCAAAGTATTATGTTAATGAGTCAATGTTATAGAGTAAATAGCTACTAATAAAATTTATTTCTTAGCCTTAAACTGAAACTTGTTTCTCTGTAGAACATTCACTTTTGGTCAAGAAAATCCTTTTATAAAAGTATATTGGAGAGACTAGATAGGTGGCCTGTGGTCCTTCTCTACTCTCTCTGTCCCCCCAGATCCACTCCTCAGGGTCATCCCTAGCACTGCAATAGAATACCAGCGGCAGCCTCCCTTCCTCCTGTCTACACCTCCTGTGTATCCCACAGATCATTCCCCGCTGGCCTTACCTTCCCCCAGCCTTCTATGTCAGTAGGTATTCCTCATGAACACAGCAGCCAAGCATGCCTGTAAAACAGCCAAGATACAGCCAACACACTCTCTGAAAATTCAGAGAGGGAGCAGAAACCAAGGAACAAAATACCCACCCAACAAAGTCAAACCCAGAAATCAGCACCTAGACCTACAATCACCTCAAACCCAGATACCTAAACACCTGCATAAGAATACAATCAGTACCAGGCAGGGGCAATACACTGTCACCAGAGCCCAGATATCCTAACACAACAGGCCTTGAATATACCAACACAGGTGAAGTATAAGTAAAAGACATTAAAAACAACTATATGAAGATGATAGAGGTCCTTAAAGGGGAAATGAACAAATCCCTTAGAGAAATCAAGGAAAACACAAACAAACAGTTGGAGAAAATGAATAAACATCTTAGAGAAAGTCAAGAGAAAACCAACAGTTGAAGGAAATGAAAAAAATCCCTAAGTCCTGAAAATGGGAATAGAAACAATAAAAAAACAACAACCCACAAACTGAAGGAATTCAGAAAATGAAAATTTTAGGAATGCAAACAGAAACTGGAGAGAAGCTTCACCAACAGAATACAAGAGATGGGAGAGAGAATCTCAGGCATTGAAGATAAGATAGAAGAACTGGATACATCAGTCAAAAAAATGTTAAATTCAAAAAGTTCCTGGCACAAACCACCCAGGAAATCTGGCTTCATGGCATTACCTGTTCTCTCAGCATACAGAAAGACATCCCACAGCACTTCTCCTTTTCTGTCTAATCAAAAAGGAAGGTTTTTAACTTTAACATGGTAAAATTATATATAACAAAACAGTTATCAAGCAAGAACTACAGTTATAATATCTAGTCTATTTGTATTTGACAAAATTAAGGAAAATATTCTATTATCTATCCTATATTTGTGAGTCTAAAGTTTTATATCTAATTTACCTTTTATCATAACTAAGGAAAACTATAATTATAACTATCTAGTCTTCAACTCCATTAAAGAGCCCAGAAGGATGTAATATTACCTAAGTAAACAGGAAGTGCATTGTAAGCAAGTTCCAAAAATCTAGAAATGACAGAGACATCTGGCTGCCTGGACAGTCATCCAAAGTTCCTCTGTAACATTGGGACATCCATCCTCAGCCTACAGGCCTACAGTCTCTGGCAGACATTTTTGTGAAGCAGGAAATTTGAAGGATTGTCTCACCTATTGGCAAAGTTTATCAGTCGCTTTCCTCTGTGTCCTGCAGAATGTCTGGCAGTATCTTTTGTGAAGCAGGAACCTAAGGACTATCTCACCTTGTTTGTCAAAGTTCAGTGGTCACTCTCCCATGGGTCCTGCAAGTCCAGTTTATACAACATACCATCAAGCAGTCAGGCAAGAGCAGTTGCTTGCCCAAATGGCCAGTTCTGTCAAGAAGAAGATAAACTCCATATGGGATTTCTTCAATGTGCATCATCTTCTCTGAAGTAGATTGATACTGCCAGGAGCAGACATGTCTCAATGTCCAGAAAAGTCTAAGTTATTAAAACAGTTTAAATGCCATATTCTGTAGGTCTTTGAAGTGTTTGAAGATTACCTACCTAATGGAAATATACCTTTGTATACCTAAAAAACATAACTAGCATGACTATGTTTAGTTATCATAGATGACTATTAATCTGTATTTCTTAATTATATATTACAATTTTAAATGAGTTGCATAAGCATAATACCTTAAACAAGAGTAGAAATATACATACAACAAAATTAACTTTAAATTTGTATCAATAAACTAAAATCCATAGCAATGTAAAATATTTCAAGTGAGTTGTTGCTTTTTAAAAGTAGATTCAATAACCTATCCTTTTATCTTATCATATCTATAGCCCCTTCTCTTCTTTAGAAAGAGATTGCATTTCTAATCAACCCCATTTAAATAAAAATAAACATTTATAAACAATATTTTGGAAATTTGGGTGTAGCTTTTCATACTGCTTCCTGCTGATTGGGGGTGCTGGTAATCTTATGGAGATCCTGAGAAAATTCGAGATAATGATCAAGTCCTGAGAAGACTGGCTATAACCTTTATTGATAGTTACTATCTATTAAGGTTCAAGAGGTCTCGCTTGATCAGATCTGATCCATCTTAACCTGTGACAAATCCACAACCTCTTGCTTCCTATGGAAACAAAAGCAGAGCTTCCTTTCCAAAACAACATATCCTTAGATCCAAATTTTGAAGTCAAGATACCTTTAATATATATATATATATATATATATATATATATATATATATATGTAAACTTAGCAGCCTTTACAATGAAATGTCTTTCTGCAGTTAGCTCATTAACAGTCAAAAAATTTAAAGAAAACACAATATACATAATCCAGACTCTCTGTGTATTTTTCATCTTTATGTGGCAATTTCTTTTATATTACTTTTATTGTGTCTTTAAAGACTTTATTTTTTAAAACTATTTATTTCTTTATATAACTGCCTATATGCATTTTCCCTTTCTCTTCCAAGCCTATGTACATTTTTACACACATTATAAATTGTTTAGAGGTTTATTCCACCTGAATCTGTCTTATTGTGTATCTATAATCCTTTTCTGACCAGAAGAGATTTTTAAACTACTAAGCTGCATGGCTGCTTTGACTGTTGACTCTGTCCCATTCAGTTTCCCAACATGGTGGAGGTACATTTACCACCAGCTCTGGGAGCCATACTCACTACCAACTCCAGAAAGCAGTGGGTCTATGCTTCCATCAAGCAATGTGTAGCTCAGAAACCTTTTGCGTGTATGTGTGTGCGTGTGCATACGTGCGTGCGTGAGTGCATGAGTGTGTACATGTGTGTGTGTGCGCTAGCAAATGCTAAATCCACCACACAGCATCCTGCATGGCTTGGAGACACCTCTATGTACAGTGGTGGGAATCCGCTATGCTATGCTTAAGCTCAAATGCCGAAGTGTCTCTGTACTGTGGCCCACATGAGAGACATAAACTAGGAAGCTGTTCTTGGCTCTGTTTTAGAACACTGTTTTAAAGCTTTCTCAGGTTTTAGGTGGAAATTCTTACTCCATGTTGGGTGCCAATTGTAGACAGAAGTTTCTTGGTCCTGCCTGGCCCTGTGGTTCTGACAAATCTCTCATACCCATGGTCCCACAGCTAGGATAAAATAATTACATAGAGGCTTATCTTACAAACTGTATGGTCTATGGCTCCTGCTTATATTAGCTAGCTCTTTAAATTTAATTCAACTCATTTCTATTAATCTATGTTTTGCCATGTGGTTTCATGGCATTACCTTTTATCACATCTTGCTTCTCCTGGCGGTGGCTTACAGCTTCTGTCATGACTCTGCCTTTCTCCTCCTTGTATCTCTGCTTGGATTTCCTGCCTGTCTTTAATCTGCCTTGCCATAGGCCAAAGCAGCTTATTTATTAACCAATGGGAACAACATATATTCACAGCATACAGAAAGATATCCTACAGCAATACCCAGCAAGACATTCAACCATCATAGAAGGAGAAAACAAGATATTACATGATAAAGTAAAATTTAAACAATATATATCTACAAATCTAGCTCCATAGAAGGTGCTAGAAGGAAAACTCTAACCCAAAGAGGTTAACTATGCCCATGAAAACACAGGAAATAAATAATCTCACACAGCAAAACCAAAAAGAAGGGAAATAAATACACACACACACACACACACACACACACACACACACACAACCACCACTACCACCACCACCACCAACACAAAACACCAGGAATTAACAATCATTGGTCATTGATATCTCTCAATATCAATGGTCTCAATTCCCCAATAAAAAGACGGAGATTAACATAATAGGTGTGAAAACAGGATCCATCCTTCTGCTGCATACAAGAAACATAACTCAACATCAAGGATAGACATTGTATTAGAGTAATAGTTGGACAAAGATATTCCAGGCAAGTGGAGGCAAGCTGGTGCAGTCATTTTTAGTATCTAACAAAATAGACTTCAAACTAAAATTAATCAAAAGAGATGGGAAAGGACACTGCATACTCATCAAAGGAAAAATCAACCAAGATGATCTTTAAATTCTTAACATCTATGCCCCCAATACAAGGGTACCCAGTTTCATGAAAGAAACACTACTACAGCTTAAATCACATATTGACCCTCATACACTGAAAGTGGGAGACTTCATTACCCCACTCTCACCAATAGACGGATCATCTAGACAAAAAATTGAGAGGAATGCTGGAGCTAACAGACATTATAAACTAAATGGGCCTAACAGATATTTACAGAACATTTCACCAAAACACTAAAGAATATACCTTCTTCTCAGCACTTCACAGAACTTTCTCCAAAACTGACCAATAACTGGACACAAAGCAAGTCTTAACAGATACAAGAAAATTGAAATAACACTCTGCATGCAATCAGACCACTGCAGATTAAAGCTGGATATCAACAACAACAGAAACAACATAAAGACTACAAACTCATGAAAACTGAACAACTCTCTCTACTGAATAAAACATGAGCCAAGTCAGAAATAAAGAAATTAAAGACTTCCTATAATTCAATAAAAATGAATACACAACATGCCAAACTTATGGGATACAATGTAAGTGATACTAAGAGGAAAGTTTGTAGCACTAACTGCCTACATTTTAAAAAAAATGGAGAGATCTCATACTAGTAACTTATCAGCACACCTGTAAGCTCTAGAACAAAAAGAAGTAAGCAGACCCAAGAGGATTGGTGGGAAATAATCAAACTGAGGACTGAAATCAATAAAATAAAAACAGAGAATAATACAAAGAATCAATGAAACAAAGAGTTGATTCTTCCAGAAAAATCAACATGATAGACAATTCCTTAATCAAACTAACTCAAAGACCCAGAAAGAATTTACAAATTAACAAAATCAGAAACAAAAAAGGGACTAGAACAACACACTCTGTGGAAATATAGAGATTCATAAGGACATACTTTAAAAACCTGTATTCCATCAAATTGGAAAAACTAAAAGAAATGAATAATTTTCTCAGTAAGTACCAATTGCTAAAGTTAAATCAAGATCAGATAAACAATTTATGAAGACCTATAACTCCTAGTGAAATAGAAGCAACAATTAAGAGTCTCACAACCAAAACAGCCCAGGGACAGACAGTTTTAACACAGAATTATACCAGACTTTCAAAGAAGAATTAACGCCAATACTCTTCAAATTATTTCACAAAAGAGACACAGAAGGAACATTGCCCAATTAATTTTATGAGGCCACAGTCACCCTGATACCCAAACCACATAAAGACTCAACCAAGAGAATTTCAGACCAATTTCCCTTATGAACACAGATGCAAAAATACTCAATAAAACACTTGCAAACCAAATCCAAGAGCTCATCAAAAAGATCATCTACCATGATCAAGTAGGCTTCATCCTGGAGATGCAGGGATGGTTTAATATATGATAATCAATAAATGTAATCTACAATATAAACAAAATGAAGGTAAAAAATCATATACTCATCTCATTAGATGCAGAAAAGATCTCTGACACAAAATCCAACAGCCCTTTGTGATAAAAGTCCTAGAGAGATCAGGGATACTAGGAACATAATAAAGGCAATTACAGCAAGCCTATAGCCAACATCAAATTAAATGGAGAGAACTAAAAGCAATTCCACTTAAATCAGAAACAAGTCAAGGCTGTCCACTCTATATTTATTCAATATAGTACTTGAAGTTATATATATGTATATCTCAATAGGAAAATTGAAGGAGATCAAGGGTACATAAATTGGAAAGGAAGAAGTCAAAGAATCATTATTCACAGATGATATAATTGTATACATACATAACCACAAAAATTCTACCAGGGAACTCCTACAGCTGAAACACATCTTCATTGAAATGATTGGATATAAGATTAAAAAAAAACCTCAGTAGCCCTCCTATATATAAAAATGACAAATGAACTGAGAAAGTAATAAGGGAAACAACACCCTTCACAATAGCCTCAAATAATATAAAATATCTTGCGGTAACTCTAACCAAGCAAGTGAAAGACTTGCATAATAAAAACTTCAAGTCTTTGAACAAAGAGATTGAAGAAGATATCAGAAGATAGAAAAATCTCCCATGTTTATGGATTGGTAGGATCAATATGTCCTATGTACCAACAGCAGTAAAAATGTCTATCCTACCAACAACAATCTACAGATTCAATGCAATCCCCATCAAAATTGCAACACAGTTCTTTACAGATCTCCACAGAACAATTCTCAACTTCATATGGAAAAATAAAACCAGGATAGCTAAAACAATTCTAAACAATAAAAGAACTGCTGGCACTATCACCATTCCTTATTTCAAACTGTACTACAGAGCTATAGTAATAAAAACAGTATAGTATTGGCATGAAAACAGACAAGAGTGTCAATGGAATTGAATTGAAGACCCAGACATAAAATCACACACCGATGGACACCTAATTTTTGATAAAGAAGCCAGAAATACACATTGAAAAAAAGAAAGCATTATCAACAAATGGTGCTTGTCAAACTGGATATCTGCATGCAGAATAATGCATATAGATCCATATTCATCATCCTGCACAAAACTCAAGTGGCTCAAAGACCTCAACATAAAATCAGACTCATTGAACATGACAGAAGAGAGAGATCAAGTCAGAGGCAGGGCAGAAGGAGGGCACCAAGGGCTTAGAAGGTGAACTTTTCAGCTCAGCTCAGCTGAAAAATCCCCAGGAGCCCACTCCAAGCTTTCCGAGCCTCCACAAGTGTGGGATAACCTGGAATGCATTGGCACAGGAGACAGCTTTCTGAACAGAATACCCATAGTGCAGGCACTAATACCAACATTTAATAAATGGGACCACATGAAATTAAGAAGCTTCTGTAAGGTAGATGACACCACTAATTGGACAAAGTGGCAGCCTACAGAATGGGAAAAGATTTTTATCAACCTCACATCAGACAGAGGTCTAGTATAGAAAATATATAAAGAACTCAAGAAACTAGATATAAAAAAAAACCAAATAATATGCTGGACCTTATGATGCATGCCTTTAATCCCCACACTTGGGAGGCAGAGGTAAGTGGATCTCTGTGGGTTCAAGGCCACCCTCATCTACAGAATGAGTTCCAGGACAGCCAGAACTACATAGAGAAACTCTGCCTTGAAACACCAAACCAAACCAAAAAAAATAAATAAAAATAAAATAACAACAACAACAACAACAAAAAGCCCCCAAAACAAATAATTCTCAATAGAAGAATCTCAAATGGCTGAGAAACACTTAAAGAAGTGTTCAACATCCTTGACCACCAGGAAAATGCAAATCAAAACTACTTTGAGATTCCATCTTAAACCTGTCAGAATGGCTCAGATTAACAACACAAGTGACACCTCACTCTGATGAAGATGTGGACAAAGGGAAACCCTTCTTCATTGCTGATGGGAGTACAAACTTGTACAGAAACTATAGAAATCAATATGGTGTTTCCTCAGAAAATTGGGAATCGATCTACCTCAAGGCCCAGCTATATCATTCTTGAGCACATACCCAAAAGATGCTCCATCCTACCACAAGGACACTTGCTCAACTATATTCATAGCAGCATTATTCATAATAGCCAGAACCTGGGAACAACCTAAATGTTCCTCAACTGAAGAATGGATTAAAAAAAAAATGTGGTACATTTACACAATGGAGTATTACTCAGCTGTTAAAAAGAATGACATCATGAAATTATCAGGCAAATGGATAGCACTAGAAAAATCATCACGAGTGGGGTAACCCAGAACAAAACCAAAACCAAACAAACAAAACCCCAAAGACAAACAAAAATATTCACTTTTAAATGGATATTAGCTGTTAAGTAAATGATAATCAAGCTACAATCCACAGACCCAGAGAGGTTAGGTAAAGAGGAGGAGGAGATCTATGTGCCTTTGGAGGGGGGCACATAGATCTCCCTGGGAAGGGGAAGTAGAACAGATTTTGTGGGTGGACTGGGGGCAGATGTGGACAAGAGCATGAGAGATCATGTGAGGCGGGCAGGCGGATGGAGGGAAAAAGTACTGGGATAGATGGCTGGAATTGTGGGGCATTTGGGGAGCCATTTGGAAACTTAGCACAGTTAAACTTCCTGTAATTTGTGAGGGTGACCTTAGTAAGGACCCCTAGTAATGGAGGATGCAGAACATGTATCCTCTGAACAGGCCAACAATTATAGCCAGGCAAGGCTTCCGGCGGTGGGCCAGTGTTGCATTTGGTAGAGTTGTTGGCCTAGAGCATCTCATGGGGATCCCCAAACAACCTAGGTTGATGCTAGGACAGAGGGTCTCTCTCTCTGGAAATTGACATCAGGGGGCTCCCACTGCTGAAGATAAATAATATCCACACAGCTCATTGAATGTAGACAGGTGGAGCTGGTGCCTGCATGGAGCCTTCACCTCTACGTTCTGGTCTCTTGGTTGAGGGAAGGTACTCTGCAGGCTACAGACACCCAGCCACAAAACCTTCAACCTACAATCTGTCTGTGCTGCAAGGTGCACTGGGGCGATGGTGGCAGGTGCAGAATTTGAGGGAGTGGCCAACCAGTGTCTGGTTTAACTTGAGACCCATGCCTCAAGAGGGAGTCCAGGCCTCACACTGTGTGGATGGCCAGGAACTGGACTCTGGGTAGCCCAGAGACTTAGGGTAGAACCCAGCATGACTGGAAAAAAAAAAGGAAGAAAGGAAAAATGGAGACTGAATGCAGGGCTTTGTGTGCCGCAAGTACGTTCCGTGACTGAGTTCCCTCCCTATCATCTTGGTTCAAACCCATTTTCGGAATGACATGGAGTGGAGACGAATGGAGAAGAGTCGGGAGAATGCCTCTGTCCATCTGCCCCGTTTCTCCTGTTTGCTGTCTGCTTGTCGTCTGAGGGTCTGTGGCTTCGGTCTCACTCCTTCTTTACAACGAAATGTTGTCATGAATGTATCCATTGCATATTCATGCTCCACTCTCTAAGTAAAAGCTGCTCTTCTCTCGTGTACTCCGTTTCCAGAAACGCATTTGTGCAGCTGGCTCAGGCGGCGCCTAGAATATGATGCTGAGGGGATCGTGAGTGTGTGATGTCTCCGTCGTCGTCGGCCAGAAAGATTTGCAAAGGGACATGATTAGCAATCACCAGTTGGGCAGAAATTGAGCAGACTGACTCAGAATTTAAAACGAGACTTCGTCATTCACTATAAACCACACTCTGGGCAGCAGAGGGGAGAAGGCTCACTAGCCAGTAGACGAGCAAGCATCATCCCTAGGGTCTTCCTGAATTAGAATGGCAAGATGCCCTTTAGGCACAAGGACAAGATGAAGTCTTTCCTAGGGTTGCTGGTCACCACCAGGGAAGAATGGGCCTCAATGGAAGAGAAGAAACCTGACGAGTCTATGCAGGGGAAAGTGAACTTGAAATCCCAAATTGACGACATTCCAAAAAGCCTGTTTGAAAGTCGAGCTGATGATGCTCATCTGAAAAGCTTGCTGATGTTTTGAATAGCAGAGTTGCCGTTTTCAGATGGTAGCACATGCTGTGCATGTGAAACATGCTGCAGCTTGGATGTCAAGTGCTCCCAAAGGGAGCCATGTGTTGAAGATTTGGTCTCCAGACTGCTTGCTACCGAAGGGTAGTGGAACCTTTAGGAGATGGAGCCCAGTTAGAAAAAGTTATTAGGGGGAGGTCCTTCGCGGGGATGTTGAAAACCCAGCCCCAGCTTCTCTCTCTGTTTCCTGGCCTCTGTGAGGTGAACAAGGTCTTTTACACTGTTGATTCCTGCCATGAGATACTGAGTGTCTATGACCCCCAACCACAGCATCAAATGACCATGGATTGAAACTGTAGAAATGTGAGCCGAGGCTGGTGAGATGGCTCAGCAGATGAGGGTGCTTGCCGCTAACTCTTGATGACCTAAGTTTAAAAAGAAAAGCAAAATAGAAAATAGTGATCTCTGTGAACCTTTTATCTCTTTTAAGTTGATTCCCTCGGGTATATTGTTATAGTAATCGGAATGTGACTGACACAAAACGGTGGTTTTTTTTTCATTGTTAGAACCATCAAGCTTCCCTTAGTCGTTGACATAGTCCAAATGTTGGTCTCCTAGGTAATTCATGTCCTCCAAGCTTCTGTGACCTCTGTTTTCCTGTAGTATTTAAATAAAAACACCTTGGGAATAAATTGCTTTAGCAGGCAGTGTAGCGTTCATTGGCAAGGAGTTCAGAAGGCAGGCACATGAATATTCATGTCTTCCCTGGGCACTCAAAGATATTTAGGAAGACAAGATAGAAAGCAGCTCATCTTTAGACTAAGTTTTGGTTCGCTGGAGCACTAAGGACGCACCAGGCCCACCCTGCTGTGGTAAGTGGGCACTTAGGGTGTAAACTCATGGCTTTAGTGTCTCCGTGTTTCAAAACCATTAAGACACAGAAGCTGCTAAAAGAAAACTGATTTTTCAGCAGACCACACTAGAGAAAGTCTCTTCCTGTCTCCCTTTTTCCTAGGGCAATGTTGCAGTGTCATAGAAACGATGTAACAGAGACACGCACTTGTTGATGTGTGAGTAAAGCTCTCAGAACTTGGGGCGATCTGTCCCCAAGTAAGCTCCTCTTTTGATCCAGGGCTTTGACTTCCCTCTTCCCCAGTACAGGATTCCCTGGGAAATTTAATTCCTTCGGGACCTTCGTTTCAGGATCCCCTTTGTTGTGACTAGGGGAATCCTAAAGTGGCAATCTGAGGAGGCAGGACCTTGGGTGAGCCCCATTCTAAGTGAGCAGTCGGGGAGTGCCAGCCGTTCCTTTGGTTATGGTCAAGACCCTTGCAGGCAAGCCTCATAGACTTCTAGCACAAAAGGACAGTAGTGGAACTGCCCATGCCACCAAGCTCCCTCTGTTAAACATAATTTTTTTTTTATCGAGAATTTCACATCATCCACTCCAATCCCAGTCATTTCCCAGTCCCTCTGCATTTGCCCTTCACCCTTGTAGGGTCCCCCCAAAAGAAAATTTAAAAAGAAATAAAAGTAAAATTATTGATTAAAAAAAAACCCAAAATCATAAACAAACAAACAAAAAGCAAAACAAAAGCAAACAAACAAAGCACCCCACTTGCTTCATCTTTCCTGACTCACCTCTTTATTTGTTTTAGTAGCATTGGGAGCTGCGGTGGGTCATGTGCTGTGGGATGTCGTTCTGTGTGCTGTGAATGTGTACTGCTCTGGTTGGTTGATAAATAAAATGCTGATTGGCCAGTAGCCAGGCAGGAAGTATAGGCAGGGCAAGCAGACAAGGAGAATTCTGGCAAGAGGAAGGCTGAGTCAGGAGTCGCCAGCCAGACACAAAGGAAGCAAGATGGCAAGGCAGAACTGAGAAAAGTTAACAAACCACGTGGCTAAACATATATAAGAATTATGAGTTAATTTAAGTGTAAGAGTGAGTCAGTAATAAGACTGAGCTAATGGCCAAGCAGTTATAATTAATATAAGCCTCCGTATATTTACTTGGGGGACGTGAGTGGGAGAGATTTGTCCTGACCGCTGGCCAGCCAGGACACAGGAAAACTTCCAACCACAGTCATGCAGTATTCCCTTTTGTCCAAAGAGCTTTACTTGCAAATGTTTATCGTGTAATGAGTTGTTGGTCAGGATCAAGGCCTCTGGCTTCTGGTATGCCATCAGCACTGGATCCTCTCTGAAACTCCTCTCAGATATCCCAAGGCCACCCTCCCCACCCACCCCAGCCATAGAGATCCTGCGGCTATGGTTCCATAGGACCTGCCCCTTCACATGTTCTTGCAGGTCACCATTGAGGTAGATATGGGGGTAGGCCAACTCAAAGCCCTGTATATGTGCCTTAGTGGTAGCTGAGGGTGTCAGTCCAGCCTGCTGGGAATACCCCTCTCAGGCGAAGGGTGGGGCCAGCTCTCCCATGCCTGTGGTGAGGGGTGGGACCACCTTTCCCAGGTGCTGCAGCAGGGAGGTGGTATGGAGGTGGGGTGTGTGTGTGTGTGTGTGTGTGTGTGTGTGTGTGTGTGTGTGTGTGTGTAGTGGGGTGGCAGCTCTCCTATGAGAGGCAGGACCAGCTTTCAGGAGTCATGGAGGGGTCAGGTTAACTCAGCATGGCCCTCATGCTTCAATACATGGTTAAACACATGAGCAACATACATCAACACAGACCTCAGCAGCAGCAGCAGGACCACAGACCCATACATGGCCATCACCATCAGCTTGGGCCCAAATGTCACCATGGCCCTGGGTGGCACAGCAGCAATGTGGTCCCCAAACTGTAACATGGTCCCAGGTGGTAGTCAGGTGGCTACGGTAGGGCCACAGACCCAGACATGGCCCTCCCAAACCATGGCCCTGGGTTGCAGCATAGGCCACTCAGGCCACTCAGCAAGTCCATGCCACCTTCTACAACATAATGTGCTCGTTGCTGACATGTTTAGTGAGGCAGGGTTCAAGCTTCTTCTTTTTTTTAACTTAAATAAATCAGTTTACTTATTTTATGTATATATGAGTGCTCTATCTGCATGTATACCTTCACACCAGAAGGGGGCATTAGATTCCATTATAAATGGTTATGAGCCAACTTGTGGTTGCTGGGAATTGAACTCATGATCTCTGGAAGAGCAGCCAGTGCTCTTAACCTCTGAGCCATCTCTCCAGCCCCATGGGTTCAAGATTCTTGATGGCAATTGGTTGCTTTCACCAAGTGCTACAGCGGGAATCAGCACAGCTCTGCTCTCCGTGAAAGGTCAGGTAAGGAATGAGTGTGGGTAACCTTTCTGTACATGTAGAAAGTCTGGTCTACACCTCTAGGGGAAAACACTTGGAACTGAACATTTTCCACTTGTAGATAGCCTCTCATTCCGTCAACTTCGTCAGAACTCCTTCATTGTAACTAAGGCTTTGTGAATGGAAGAGGTTTGGGTCTTAGAGTACCAGCTCCATGAATAGCTAGGTAGAGTAGAATTCCCAGGCAACAGTGACTGCTTTGTGATGGAAATAGCCTTCATTATTCTTCAGCCCTCATCTTTTGGGGTCTACAGTTGCTTAATTATAGATTATTTGAAGTAATAGAAGAAAAAGTTTTCTCTACATTCTTAGGTTCTGTGTTTGAGGCCCTGTAAATTAGACTGACAACAGAGATTAACAAAAGATAAACACGCAGAAGCTGCTAACACGTACACCAACCAGGCTGATATGTGGTACTCAGTGACTCAATGGAGTGTTTAGAATTTGGGCTTATATAGCTTTCTGTTGAGGCAAAGAATTTAATTGACATATGATTATGTATATTCATATAGTTCTTTTAGAGAGAGAAATAACTAGACCAAGGGGAAGGACTGAGTCTTCAGGACAGTAGCTGTGGGAAGGTAAATACACCCAGGAGCTAACTGAAGATAGAATGTAGTCCCAAGAGACTTGCCATACAGATCACAGATCACCCACACTCTGAGATTATAATGACTTGGAGTTGTCCGTGGTCTGTTCTTCATAGGGAGGTGTAAAGGCTAATCTCGTTTGTCAACTTGACACACTTGGGAAGAGGAAACCTTAGGTAGGGAATTGACTCCATTAGATTAGGCTATGGACATTTTTTGGAGGCGTTTTCTTGATTGTTAATTGATGGAGCAGCCCAGCCCACTGTGGGTGGTACTATCCCTAGGCAGGTGGACCTGGACTGTATAAAAAGGTAGCTGAACATATGCCTAGAAGCAGTGGGTAAGCAGCGTTCTTCCATGGTTTCTGCTTGAGCTCCTGTATTGATTTCTCCCAATGATGGAGAAAGTTCCTTTCATCTCCAAGTCATGGTGTGTTGTTGTTGTTTTTTACTCTTTTGGGGGGGGCTGCCACCCTACACCCAAATAAATCACACACGGAGGCTTATTATTACTTATGAATGCCCGGCCTTAGCTTGGCTTAGTTTCTAGCCAGCTTTTCTTAAATTATCCCATCTACCTTTTGCCTCTGGGCTTTTCTCATTCTCTTACTTCTGTGAATCTTACTCTTACTCTGTGGCTTGCAGTGTAGCTGGGTGGCTAGGTGACTGGCTCCTGGGTCTTCCTCTTTCTCTGGCTGCTGGACTTCTCCTTCTTCCCAGATTTCTCCCTTTCTATATTCTCTGCCTGCCAGCCCCATCTATCCTTTCTCCTGCCTTGCTGTTGGCCAGTTCTTTATTAGACCATCAGGTGTTTTAGACAGGCACAGTAACACAAGCTTCACAGAGTTGGACAAATGCAACATAAACGAAAGTAACACACCTTAAAATAATATTCTACTACAATGATGTTTATCATAGCCACAGGGAAAACAAACCAGAGCTGGGGTGGGGGTGGGGTGGGGTGAACACCTTTATAATATCTATGCCCTAGTTTTAGGCAAAGGACAGAGGGCAGAGTGCTTATTTTGTATCTGCTTCTTTTCAAGTTTGAGTTTTCAGCTTTAAATAAAGGGTGGCATTCTCTTTGCTACCTTTGGCAACAACGTAACAGTGACAGTCTAAAAAGTGCAGGCTGGAAACCAGTGACGTTTGCATGCATCACCGTATACTTGTTAAGACTGGATTTGGACTGTCAGCTGTCTGTTCCAAGGGAAGGCAAGATCAGAATGTGAGAACGTGAGTTCACCTTTTCTTCTTTTTGGAGATTGTACCAGTAGAGGCTAGCTCTGGAAGGAAGCAACCATTTATAAACAAAGAAACTGAAGTGAGCCCAGGGATTCGGAGCTCCAAGAGGCCGGAAGGCCAACTATTTCTGAACTTCTAAAAATTTTTCTTAAAGGTCTATCCTGACTTCAAAAAATTTTAGGGCCTCCGGCAAAGACCAGATTAAGGGTGTGGCTCTCCCACTCAGATTTATTACTTCAGATAGACTCAGGGTGTGATGGTTCATTGTCATTGCCAATTTGGCAGGATCTGAATTACCTGGGGAAAGAGTTTCAACGAGGGACTGTCTGGACTAGACTGGCCTGTGGGCATGTCTGTGAGGGATTTTAATTGGGTTGAGGTAGGAAGACCCCCCTCAAATGTGGGTGGCACAGTTCACAGGCTGCCCCTACACTGAATGAGAAGGAAGGGAGCTGAGCACCAAGTGTTCACTGTTCTCTCCGGCTGACTGCAGACATGTGTGACCATCCGCTTCAAGCTCTTGCACGGACTTCTCCACCACGGTGGAAGGTACTCTGAACTGTGCACTAAAAGCAAGTTTTCTTCTCTAAATTGCTTGTGCCTGAATGTTTACATGGGGTAACTAAATAAAATAAAGGACAGAGGCCAAGGTTGGACTCCGAGGCTGAAAGTAAACCGGATTAAAGAGACATGACTGGGGAAGAGGAGCTGAGCATGGATACTGGAGCAGACAGACAGGACGCCAGAACCTACAAAGACTTTGAGAACTTTGTGTTGACAAATGTCACATCGAGAAGAAGAGAAGTGTATTTTTCTCCCTCAGCCCTCATAATTTTGTATCTGAGACACACTGTGTTAGGTAGCTTTCCATTACCCCGGCAAAGTCCTGCGATAAACCAACCATTAAAGAGAAAAGTTTGATTTGGTCATGGTTTTATCAGTTCCAGTCCATGGTTGGTGGGTCCTTTCCTCTGGGCTTGCAGCAAGGCAGCACACCAGGGTGGCTTCAGGTGCCAGAGCGCAGCCATTCACCTTATAATCAGAAGTTGAAAACAGAAAAGATGAGTGGGCCAAGGTCCCACGCTCCTCTTCAAGTGCATGCCCCCAGTGACCTATGCCCCCAGCAACCTCTGGATCTCACACAGTCTCACTTCCTAAAGGTTCCATCACCTCCCAGCAGTGCCACACTGGGGTCCAGTTCTTTAGCAGATGGGTTTTTAGGGGGCACTTAAGTTCCAAATTTTAGCATAGACTTTTATAATAAAAGACAGATGGACAAAAGATAAAGAAGCAGCCATATGTGTTCACAGCGCATCTGGCAGAAGAGCCATCTTTAATGACATAGGAACATACCAAAGAAGAAAATTAAATTATAAGGAAGTGACCAGATGAAGGAAAAAGAGTCAGCTCTGGGAAGGGGAGTTTATGGGAAGAGATTCTGCTGGTTGGTTCTTCTCTGGCTGTGTCCTCAGAGCTGATATGCAGCATTGTGAACAATTCACACTCAGTTTTCAAGCAAGAAAAGAGATATGGTGGTGGTGGTGGGCAGGATTGTTTTGTTTTGTCTCGGTTTTGTTTTTGATTGGATTTCTCACCTGCTTTCTGGTAAGGAGAGAGAAGGTAAGGGACTCTGCACTGGATTGTCTCCAACTCAAGAATCCTTTATATTTTGGAGAGATTTTTTTTTTTGTTTCCTTCCCTATCTTGCAACAGCTCGTTATTCAACCCTGAGCAAGTACCAAAGTTCTAACGCTTACCTTAGATGTGGCCCTGGTGGCAATAGACATGTACTGTACCTTCTACGGTGCGCATCTGGATCTGTGGAGAATGCAAGAGCTATTTCCACAGAGAAAACCGGGCCAGGCAGATACGTTTCTTTATCAGAATATCTATACAATGTCCTGCCCAGCAGAATTGGAAATCCCTCTGCAATCTCTGTGTTTTCTACCTTTTCTGAAAGGGAGTCTCACGGTGCACATCTTACCTCTGCTCCATCGTTACACATGGGTGCTGGTGTGAAGTAAAAGCAGGGCAACTGGGCAGTTTAAAATAACTTTTAGCTTATTAAGCACCTGAATTACAAATGTCCCCCCAAAACATTATTTATAACTTCTAAGATTTGGGTTGCATTTAGTGTTGTGTGGACTTTTCAGTTTCTTCTTGGAAGGGAGGTTGTGTTTTCCTTAGGGACAGAAAAGGCATGTGGACATGAAGCTGTCCAGAGGGGGAGCTCTGGTAGAGACTACCAGTTATCTGCCGTGTTTCTGCTATTTTACCAGAATAAAATGTGGTGGAATCCTAACTGGCCTGTAAGACCTTGTTCCCAGTATCCTTTATAAAGTTAACAATGACCCTGCAGCTGCTATAACCTGAGAGAAGCCATGTGGGGGTTTAAATAAGAATGACTCTCCATAGGCTCATATTTTTGAATGCTTAAGGAGTGACATCCTTGGAGTAGGTATGGCCTTGTTGGAAGAAGTGTGTCACCTACGTTGGTGGGCTTTGTGGTTTCAAAAGCTTATTACAGTCCCAGAATCTCTCTCTTCCTGGTGTCTTAGGATCCAGATGTAGAACTCTCAGCTCCTTCTCCAGCACCATGTCTGCCTGTGTGCCACCATGCTTCCTGCCGTGATGACAATGGACTAAACCTCTGAAACTGTAAACAAGCCCCAATTAAATGCTTTCCTTTGTAAGACTTGAAGTGATCGTGGTTTCTCTTCACAGCAATAGAGCACTGACCAAGATATAAGGGCACTTCATGGAAACATGCAGAAGTGTATTTTAAATAAGGTCAAGCTGACAGCGAAGATTTGCACTAGTTGCTTTTCTTGCTGCTTTACCAAACAACCTAACAGGAGCATCTTAAGGAAGGAAGGGTTTATTTGGGCTCACAGTTTGAGAAATCCTGGCTGATATTATGGGTAAAGTACTTGCTGCATGAGCCTGAGAATGTGGGTTTCAGTCCCCAGCATCCACATACATGCTAGGCATGGTGGTATGTGTCTGTAGTTCAGAGGTGGGGAGAGGGGGAAACAGACAGGTCCTAGTGATCTCCTTGGCCCATTTGCTTATCCCAAATGGTGAAGACCAAGCTCGTTGAGAGACCCTGTCTCAAAAAAGAAATGAAGTTGAGAGTGATAGTAGAAGACCAATATCTGTATCTGATCTCAAGGTGCACATGTTCAGGCAAGCACACACACACACACACACACACACACACACACACACACGTACTTGCCCACACCCATACACACACACTATACACCCATATGATTAAACATTTTAATTAGTCAATATAAAATTTTGTAGCTCAACAAAATTTTATCTTATGAATTCAGTGAATGTTGTTTTACAGAAATTAACTGTGCTTTTAGTAAAGCAGTTTATATGTTTATGGTCTCTAAAGTATTTGCTTTAGGAGCGGAGCTATCATTTAATTCTGTATTTAAAATGTTTTAATATTTTATGAATCATATTTAACGCAGTGAAAATATCATTTTTAATAAGTTTTGAAAGAAAGGAATACCTAAGTTTATAAGACAGCATAGATTTATCAGGTCTTTTAACACATAGTTAAAGCTACATTTTATATATATGCCAAATTAAGATGATCTGCTTTTAGATTTTTGTTGCAAATCATTTTATATCTTATAAATCCTGTAGCAAGGTTTTTTCCCTCGGCCTCAGTTTCTAGAATTAACATTTGGAAGCGTCAGAGCCAAACCATCCCACCAGTTGCCATTCATAAACGCCAGCCCTAAACCGTTCTACCAGGAAGCTCTAAATTAGCATTTCTGTATATTTACATTCTAATTAGGCATGATTGAGATAAAGTTCTTGCATAAGCAATTTTTCTTCAGACCCAAATTTACAGTCAGTGCTTGAATTTTAGTTAGCCATCATCTCAAAGGAAGAGAGAAGAGACAGGCAATAGCTCATATATATTCATGTAGTCCAAAAGCCATCTCCCAGCACTCACAATCATAACCACACACACACACACACACACACACACACACACACACACACACACACACACACACACACACTTTAAGTTATGTATGCCAATGAAGTGGCAAGAGGTTTGCTATTCAGTAATAAACCCTAGGGGCAGATTAACTTTTGCCTAATGCTCCCCAGATGCAAAATGATACAAAAACAATTGCATTAATTCAGAATATACTTAGATAAGTTACAGTAAATTTGTAAAAGACTAGTCAGCCAGAATTTTCTCTAGGGGACAGCAAAATGCCACACACAGCATTCTCCTTGGCTAAACAATTTACAGTCGAGATGTTAATGCCTTTCCCCATCCATATCCCAAATGGTCCACTAGAACCCCATGGCTCAGGAGAGCCCTGAATGACCAACATATTTCAGTTTCCCTTGTCATATAGCAAGCACCAAAATGGTTCAACAAAATGCTCAAATTGGTCAAAAGATCTTCCGCATCGACAAGGCCTGTCATATAAATGTGTAATGGTGTAAATGGTTCAACAGAACCCAAACAGCTCAAAAGAGTCTCCCAACTGAACAGGGAGGAACCCTGAAGTACACCATCTGGAGAGAAACTTTCCACAGGCCTGAAGAGTACAGAAACTGGCTTCTCTATTAAACAAATAGAGATGGGAGTGCGCCGTTGCACATCCTGGGGGGTCTCTTAACACCTCCACCTTGCTGTACTGGAGGAAAAAGCACCTCTTTGGCACCTTAATGATCTGATACTCACAGAATTTCTAAATTAAAGGGGGCAGGGTTACAATCAACATTAGAGGTCACAGAAAGAAATTCATAATTAGATATTGGGGAAATAATGGGAGAAAAAAGTTACATGCTATCAAATAAGTGTTTGCATTGACCAAATGCTCTGAATCCAAGAATAATGCTCTGTTTCAATGTTCTGGAATAGATGGGAAGATACCCAACAGCCAGCTTACAGCAACATAACTAGACTGCTGACCAGACCAAAGTGAGGCCCAACCCCAGAAAGAACCTGCCAACCAGAGGAGACAACATAGATGACTGACCGTTTTAGACAAAGGGCCCATATGTAGCAGGCATCTTAAAAGTTCTTAGTAATAAAAATCAAACCTGAGGCCAGTTATTGGGGTGAAATGCTGGAAGATCAGAGAGACAGAACAAGCCACAGCTTCCTCACCTGGCCAATTCCTCAGGTGATTCTGTTTCCTCAGACTGGATGCCTCTCAGCTAAACTGTGCTGCTCAAAGTCTGAAAGCTTAACCAGCTGAAAGCTTCTAGTTTCTGGTCTTCACGTCTTGTATATCTTTCCTTTCTACCGTCATTCCCTGGGATTAAAGGTGTGAGTCACCATGCTTGGCTGTATCCTTGAACAGATGGATTTCTGCCTCTGGAATGCTAGGATTAAAGGCGTGTGCTACCACTGCCTATCCTAAGTATCTAGTGGCTTTTCTGTTCTCTGACCCCAGATAAGTTTATTAGGGTACACAATATTTTGGGGAACACAATACCACCACTCCCATACTGTCACATGACAACAACCAGTGACTCATCCTGTGACAGTGAGTCATTCTTGGGCCCCAAACTGTTGACACAAAATATAGTTCTCACCTCAAAGGAAATAAGGGATCATTTATCTTGAGGCAAATATGAGTGACCAAGGCCCAGAAACATGGGTTTAGATTGATCCAAAAACCATATTCCTGTATGGAAGTGGTTGTATGAACTTTTGTAGGCCCAGGACAAAAGGAAGTAATAAGTCTAGGCATTTTTCAAGTGCATTCACAAGAACACCAGGTAAGTGGATTACAACAGAGTAAGGGTAGCTCTGATGTAGGTTTCGGATGTTTTCTGATGGCATTTAAGCTCTTGGGTTGGTGGAAGCTACTGGTTTGTTAACACATTCCAAAGGTTTGCGGATGGAAAGAACATTGGGTCAGACAAACATTCCAAAGGTTTTACCTGATCATGGCAAGGGTGGTATGTCAGACACAAGGGAGGCCAATAAATGGCTATGAAGGTGGTTAAAGAGAGACTAAGGTAACTTGGCTCTGGATCTGCAGTATTCCAACTCTCCATAATTAGTCAATTAACCTTGTAGAATCTTTATTATAGGTGTGGTTTGTTCTGGAAACTTCAGTTCACAATTGGATTCTTTGTTACAGCAGCTTGGCCTTCACCTTAAAAGACGTAGTTCATGCCTCTCATACTAGAACTTTTATTCACGTTCTACTGAAGAGAGGGAAAGTCAAGTTTATCTATGTAGCAAAGGATTAGCATAGTATATGGCTTTGGACATTCTTTCTTTTGTTTGATTTTTTAAACAGAATCTTGCTCTGTAGCCATGGCTAGCCTGGAACTTACTGTGTAGACCAGGCTGCCTTTGGACTTGAAGAGATCCACCTGCTTCTGCCTTCCAATTGCTGAGGTTACAGGTGTGTACCACCATTCTGGCTTCCATTGTCTTTAACTATGGGATTCTTTTCACTGGCGTTATTTACTTGGGGCTACCCCTATTATTAAGATTAATCTTCTAACTCAAATTCAGTGTCTCGGAGCTCATATTTTTTTGTGTCCTCAGAGTCTCTGACTTCTCCTTTCAGACACTTTTCCCTCTTTCTCTGTGTCTATGTAACTGTTTTCTGAGATAGCTGTGTGCCTTTATTAGCCTTTCCGTGAAAGTGTTTCTCTGGTCAGTTCTGGAATCCTTTCTGCTCTTATTTCACACTTTCCCTAGTGAATGCCGTTCATTTCTCTTTCCTCCATAGTAAGATCTCTGAGGAAGATCCCCACACCTAACTCTTGGTCTTGACTTCTCTCTCTTACATTTCAGACTTCCTCCATACATACTGCAATATGTTTAGACATGAGAGCAAACACACTTACTCACTTGGAAGATTTTAAGGCATCTATGAAATATTAGACACCTCTCTTGACACCAACAGCATGGTAGATCATGATGGGTAAGGCCCCAGTTTAGTGAAGATTTCATTCTGCCAAGCAGGGATTGACCCACTGCAAAAAGGCCATAACCAGAGAGACAGAAAACTCAAAGAACTATGCATCAGGATGGTTCTACAGAAAGAGGAAAGTGAAATTTTAGAAGCTGGCACAGACTATGAGACTTATAAGCCATGGTAAAATTTATTCTAACAGTAAAGGGAAGTCATCAGAAGTGATTTAAGCAGACATGATCATACATGTCTTGAAGAGATCACTGTGGCTCTGGGGAAGGACTCAGGTATTTGAGAGGAGCAGTGGTAGATTAAAACCAAGGGTGTGGGAGAGGTTATGGACAACTGTTAAGCTCCTGGGCCTGGATGCATGGGTGGGCAGTGGTACCAATTAACCAGACAGGGGCTGTTGCAAGAGGAACAGGTCCAAGAGGTAAAATGGGTGTTAAGTAGTAGTTGAATATGTGTATTTTTACCCTGAAGTAGATTTGAATTTGATGTTTAACTTTTGGTTTTATGTTATAATTAAACCAAGGGCATGGGTGATATTTCTTAAGGCAAGAGTATATTGTATGAAGGAGCAAGGCCAGGAGGGAACCCCAAAGGCTAATGACATATAAAAGACTGAGTCGGAGAATGTGCCTCAGGAGATACATTGTGGATTTCGAAGCCAGTCTTCAGAAGGAGGGAGTGCTCAGCGTGGGGACAGGTGACTAGATGTACTTCCAAGAGGTGGAGGAGGGGCAAAGGAGTCAGGAAAGTGGAGGGCTCATGTGACACCAGTGAGATCATTTTGGTTGTTGACTGAAACTCAGTCTGTAGCCTGTGCTGGCCTCTGATTCATGATCCTTTTGCCTCGATCTCCTCAGTGGTGGGATTTCAAAAGAGTTTGTTAAATACGTTTTTATTATGATTTTTTTAAATGTAAGTTTAGTTTTTTTAAAGGGCAACTCTTCTTTATTTATATGGGTGTTTTGCTTAAGTGGGTGTCTGTGGGACACATATTTACACACGTGTACCTTCTGCCTGCAGAGGGTGTCAGATTCCCCGGAAGTGGAGTTACAGATGGTTGTAGGCCACCATGTGGGTGCTGGGAATTGAACTCAGGTTCCCTGGAAGAGCAGCCAGTGCTCTTAGCTGCTGAGCCATCTCTATAGTCTCTACGTGTAACTTTTAAATGTTTTGTGGGAGTGTTTTTTTCCTGTCTGTGCACCATGAGTATGCAGTGTCTGTGTCTGCCCCAGATAAGGGTAAGGATGTTGGATCCCCTGGAACTGGAGTTACAGACAGTTGTGAGCCACCATGTGGGTGCTGGGAATTGAACTCAGGTCCTTTGGAAGGGCAGCCAGCTAATTCTCTTAACTGCTTAGTCATATTTCCAGCCCCAAGAGTTTGTTGGATATGTTTAAATCTGAATGGAATGATCCAATTTAGGAGAGTATGATGGGTATTCTTGGTTGTCAACTTGGGAATAAACTAAATATAGAAATGTAGGACACACCTGTGAAATATTTTTTTTCTTGGTTTGAGGTGGGTGAATCCACTTCTGGTCCAGACCTTTGAGGTTGGAAGACAAATGTCTTTGACTCAGATCTTGAGGTGGGAAGACATGCCTTCAATCTGGGATGTACCTTCTGCTGGAAGTTTATATAAAGACGTAGAGGAAGGAAGCTTTTGCTCTTTGTCTGCTTGCCCTCACCTTGCTAGCACATCCATTCCTTCCCTGGCATTGGAGCCTATTTCTTCAGGACTCCAGCATATTCTGAAGACCAGCAGAGATATCAGCTTTGTAGACTGAGCAACTACTGGATTCTTGGACTTTCTGTTCACAGCCAGCCATTGTTGAATCAGCTGGACTACAACCTGTAAGTCATTCCAATAAATCCCCTACAGACACACACACACACACACACACACACACACACACACACACACACACACGCACGCACGCACTCACGCACTCACGCACGCACGCACGCAAGCAAGCACGCATACACATACACACATGTACACACACTCATTTTATAAGTTCTGTAACTCTAGAGAACCCTAATTAATACAGAGATAAAAACTAAATTCATGATACAGTAAGTTCTTAAAGGGCTGTGTTTTGAATCAGTCCCTCTTCATTCTCTGACAAGCTTCTTGGATGACCTAAAAAAATGTTGCAATAGAAATACATCTATAGGTGTAGGTAACACAGAGCATTTGATAAAAGGAAATGTACAGGGTTATAACTGATTCTGTAATTTTTATTAAATTATTTATTAAGAATAAATTTGGTGGTTTGAATAGACTCATATGTTTGAATGCTTGACTCACAGGGAGTGGCATTATTAGGAGGTGCAACGTTGTTGGAGAAGTGTGTCACAGTGGGGGTGGGCTTTGAGGTCTCATATGCTAAAGCTATGCCTAATGTGACAGTCTCCTTCTGCTGCCTGAGAACCAAGATGTAGAACTCCCAGCTCCTTCTCCAGTACAATGTCTGCCTGCATGCTGCCATGCTTCTCACCATGGCAATAATGGACCAAACCTCAGAAACTGTAAGCCAGCCCCAATTAAATGCTTCCTTTATAAGAGTTGCTGTGGTCATGGTGTTCCTTCACAGCAATAGAAGCCCTAAGTAAGACAGTAAGCAAAGAAATTGTCTTTCTTTCTTTGTCTGCCTCTGTCTGTCTGTCTACCCCCTTCATATCTCTCTCTCTCTCTCTCTCTCTCTCTCTCTCTCTCTCTCTCTCTCTCTCTCTCTTTCTCTCTCTCTCTCAATATCAGGAAAATTTGAAGCTTGAGAAGAGCCACCAACTGAAGATGACAGGAGCTATGGCTCAAGACAGAGCCTCTGAAAACCTACCTTGTGGTTTCAGAAATGGACATTTTCAAAGCCAGAAAAAGAGGGCCAGACAAAGAGGGGCTGAGAAAGGAACTTGGGAAAAGCCCGTTCTTAGCACTTAACAGGAGCAGCTGTAAGACACCACTTTGAAACAGCTCCTGCTATAACCTCAGTGTGGGTGGCCTGAGACCCTGTGAACTGGACTTAGAGCAAGTGTCATGGGACTGTGTGCTGAAACTGGAAAAGCTGAGTGCTGCTAGACTGTTGGAAGAAACTCTGAATCTAAAGGGCAGCAGTCAGTGAGGAGAAACTGGTCAGGGCCATAGCCTGTAAGGGAACAGAGACTCAGGGCTTTGTGAAAACAAGAGCAAGCCAAACCCAAATCAATAGAAAGAATAATTAAGATCAATGTAGGAATTAATGAACAAGAGCAATAATGTAAAAAATCAAGAAAAAGACAAGGGTGTCCATTTTCTTCACTGTTATTCAAAATAATTAGTATAATCCCATCCAGAGCAATACAAGAAGAGAAGAAATAAAGGAACAGAAACAGGAAAAGAAGTCAAATATCTTTTTACAGAATATATAATTCTGTTCATAGGAGTCCCTAGAGATTCCACTAGGAATAGTCCAGCTGGTAAACACTTCAATCAATCAAAAGTGACAGAATTAACATACTAAAGTCAGTAGCTTTCCTCTACATTAGTAACCAATATGCCAAGAATGAAATCCCTTAAACAATCCCATTTGTCGTGGCCTCTTAACAAAAAAGAAATATCTCAGCCGGGCGGTGGTGGCGCACGCCTTTAATCCCAGCACTCGGGAGGCAGAGCCAGGCGGATCTCTGTGAGTTCGAGGCCAGCCTGGGCTACCAAGTGAGTTCCAGGACAGGCGCAAAGCTACACAGAGAAACCCTGTCTCGAAAAACCAAAAAAAAAAAAAAAAAAAAAAAAAAAAAAGAAATATCTCAAACAAACCTAACCAAGGAAGTACAAACCTCTACAGTGAAAACTTTAAAACACTGAAGAAAGAAATAGAGGAGAAAACTAGAAAATGTGAAGATCTCCCATGTTCATGGATAGGAAGAATGAATATTGTGGATAACATACCAAAAGCAACATATATATATAATATATAATATATATATATATATAATATATAATATATATATATCAATGTAAGTTTCATCAAAATTCCAATCCCATTTTTCCACAAGGGAGAAAAATCTTAAAATTCATATGAAAATACAAAAGACCCCTGATAGCCAAAACAATCCTGACTAAAAAGAACAGTGCTAGAGATACCACCATATCTGATGTGGTAGTTTGAATGTAATTGGCCTCCATAAGCTCATAGGGAGTGGCACTATCAGGAAGTGTGGTTTTGTTGGAGTAGGTGTGGCCTTGTTGGAGAAAGTGTGTTACTCTGGGGGTGGCCTCTGAGATCACTTATGCCCAAGCTATGCCCAGTGACACAGTTCACTTCCTGTTGTCTGCATATCAAGATGTAAAACTCTCAGCTCCTCCTCGAGCACAATGTCTGCCTGTGTGCTGTCATGTCCTGCTATGATGATAGCGGACTAAACCTCTGAAACTGTAAACCAGCCCTATTAAATGTTTTCCGTTATTAGAGTTGCTGTGGTCATGGTGTCTCTTCACAGCAATAGAAATCCTGACTAAGACACTTGATTTCAGAACATACTATAGAGCCATAGTGTTCTAGTTTCCTTCCTGTTTCTGGGTCAACTGCCATGGCCACCATATGTGGTTATATTTTATTTGTGCTTTAATAAAGCTTGCCTGGAGATCAGGGGGAAAAGATCAGCCATTTTAAGTAAACAAAAAGTCCACCAGCACATGCCCTTAATTCGATCACTTATCAGGCAGGGTCTCTGTGTGTTGAAGGCCATACTAGGGAACAGAGCCAAGTGTGGTGGCACACGCCTTTAATCCCAGTACCAACCATAGAGACCTGGAGGTCTGTACCGACAGGCAGTGGCAAGGAAGTGAGGTAGCTGGGCTAAGATAGCCAATGAGAGGGCAGAACAGCAGGGTAATAAAGGCGTGAGTAAGACAGGAAGGAGCCGGCATTTGGAGGCTGCAGAGTTGGTGAGGTAAGGTTGGCTGGTGGCTTTCCCTATTTCCCTGATCTCTCTAAGGCTTTCACCCGTGTATTTGGCTCCATGTTTTTTATTTATTAAGACCATTTAGAAATGTGTCTACAAACATATGGGAGAAAGGGTTTATTTGGCTTATGTGTTATAGCCTACCATTGAGGGGAGCCAATGGTTCCTCCCTGAGTTGATTTTGGTCACGGTGATTATCAGAACTATAGGAATGCAACCAGAACACTGTCTCGAGGGAAGCGGTTGTCACAGTCAGACGCAATCACTCACAGGAAGCATGGTGAATAGTTAAAGCTAGCACATTCTCGGATATTCACTTTTTCCTTTTAACTTTCTCCCTTACCTATAATTTTTGTTTTATTGGTGTCTGTTTTCACTGTAGGACACTGATTGTTTTTGGAATAGAAGTATTAACAAATAAATAGCATTTCCTGGAAGTGCCTTGTGTGTACCTGTGCTCTTTAAAACACTTTCATATCGCAACTCATACACCCTCACTAACATGCAGCTTTAACTGATTGATTGGAGGTGCTGCTGTCACCCTCTGGACACTTGGTTTGAATTCTTAAGTACCTAGGGTAGTTGTTCCCAAATGTGTATGCAACATATACTCAGCTGTCTGTCATTTAAGGAATGTAGATGGCAGGGATTCACAGACACCTACTGAACCATACCTATGAAGTATACAATGATCAAGCATTATTTAATCAAGAATTGACTGATCTATATTTGTAGCTATAGCATTAAACCCCTTAGATGCTTAAGTGTTGCTGTGGCTTGACTGTCCCCCTGAAGTCAGGTGACTTTTAACTGTCATTGCCATAGAATGAAGAGATGACTGGGCAGAGAGCCTTCATGAATGGGTTAACACCATCATCACAGAGGGGGCTGTTACTCAAGAGTGAGTTCCTGACAAAGACAGTGGGTTTGACTCCATTTTCCTCCCCCGTGTAGTATACACTTTTTCTCCTGCACTCTTAGGGCCAAGTAACAACACCCCAGGTGCCAGTGCAGAACTCCCTGGCTGCCAGCCTCTAGGACTGTCTTAGTCAGGGTTTCTATTGCTTCGATAAAACACCACAACCACAAAGCAAGTTGCGGAGGCAAGGGTTGATTTTGATTACACTTCCACATCACATCACCATCAAAGGAAGTCAGGACAGAATCAAGCAGGGCAGGAAACGGGAGGCAGCCGCTGATACAGAGGCCGTGGAGGAAGACTGCTTATTGGCTTTTAGAACCCAGGACCATCTGCCCAGAGGTGGACCCACCACAGTAGGCTGGGCCCTCCCACATCAATCACTAATTAAGAAAATACCAGACAAGCCTGCCTGTAGCCCGATATTATTGAGGTATTTTCTCACTTGAGTCTCCCTCCTCTCCAGCGGTTCTAGCTTGTGTCAAGTTGACATAAAACCAGCCAGCACAAAGACCGTGAACCAAATCAATTGGGGTCTGTGGAAGGAAGTCCGTGACTGAGAGGGAAACCTTCAGTTTTGCTGTGACCAAACAGTGGAATGCTGTGAACAAGCATAGCCAATTAAAATGAACTCTGACCTGTTCCACAGAGGCGCTATTGCATAAACATAGCCTTAGGTCTGCATGGCAGGGATTTGCGATTTGCATGATTTGAAATTGAATGCATCCCATCATCTAAAGTGGGCGGTTCTTTGCCATAGCAGCTGTGTACTAAACAAACTTACCTTTCTTTACTCTGGCCTAAGAGGGGTGAATTCTTTCTCAGACCTGAAATTCTAGGCCCTTTCCTGGATGAGTTGCGGTCTGTGGGTGTTAGGACAGCAGCAGACATGGACGCTAATAAACCTTCGAGGCCACAGCCCTGTTGTTCCAGTCTGCAGAGTCCCTGGCAAATGGGATGTGTTCAGTATGAAAGGACCAGGCAGACACCATAACAGGCTGCTCTGTCTTCTGTCAGAGATCAGGCCTCGATTTCAGTTTCCTGAGACTTGGAGCAAGCAGTTTCTGGGAGGGCCAGGAACAAAAGACATAGTCCTTGCAGTAGCTCCCTTTCTGCATGTACTCTGACCACTCAAGGTTCAGCCAGTTGTTTACTGTCTGGGACCCCTCACCAACTTAGAGCTACGTGCATGAGTCAAGGACAGAGTCTGGGCCACTGAGTCAGCCCCCACAGTCATTATGTGCTAGGGCAGCCAGACTCCATGGCAGCTCAAAGACAGAGCCTCATACTTGTCCAGGCCTGCCCCAAAATGATAACTGTAGCCCCCAACCAGTAAATTCAAAGGTTACACACCCTCACCCAATCATATGATGCAAAGGCTTGTACCACCCTGCTTGCGGTTTTTACCTTTAAAAACCCCTCACCCTGAGAGCTCAGGGCCCTCCTCCTCCACCTATTGTGTCGGAGTGTTGGACACGGACCAAGCCCGGGCTTGCTTGTTATCAATAAACCCCTGTGTGTTTTACACCAGGAATCCACTCTGTGGTGGTCTTGCTCGGGGCAGGGGTGGTGGGGTGGGGGGATGGGGGTGGCCGGGTGTCTCACAATGCTGGCACAACCAGTACCCTGCGTGGAGTTGGAGTCTCTCTCTGCTCTGGGATTATTGATCCCTAGAGATATACCAGTGGTTTTTTTCTTTTAAATTTTCATCAGGTGCCACCTAATCCCACTCTTTACCACACCTAGCCACCGAGGCCCGTCTAGCCCAAGCAATAATGACAATCATGTGTGGAAGGATAGATTGGCAGGTCAGTAAAAACTGTGAAGTAGGCCATCAAGCCGCTTGTGTTTCTGGGAACTTTTTTATAGTCAGGGAATCACAGATTGAAAACAATAAAAAACATTTTTGGTTGCGTTTAAGGTGCGGGTGATACATGTTGGGAATAAATAGAATTCCTTGTGGTTTTGTTGATGTGCCTTGGATTTCTTTCACTTTTTTTTTGGTTGGGTTGTGTAGTAGTTAATCAGTTGCCAAATCAACTAGTTGAGATGTGCCTGGGTTAGTGAGGCACACCCCCGGGTATGTCTGGAATGGCCTTTCCAGAGATAATTAGATCGTAAGGGTTCTCTGCACTAATTAGTGAATTGATCCTTTGATGTACTCATAATATGATGGCAGAATTGGACAGTAAAAGGCAGGGGGTAGGCCTGTTTTGAGGAGGGAGTTTGCTGGGATGTGTCTTTATCCCTTTTCTTTATGTTTTCTGCACCCCGTCTACAGTGCCTTTTCTGCTATGGTGGACTGGCCCTTTAGATCAAGAGAGCCCAGCTATGGTTTCCCATAGGAGTAGTTAACTGTCTCAGGTATCTTGGTCATAGTAACACATAGGAAGCTAGTCCAAGTGGAAAGGGACACAATGGCCTTGCAGCGTCTAGGCCTGAAACTGCTTAGTCTGTTTTGTGGAGGAAGCTTAAAACTGGTCCCAGCATCAGGGGTGAAAACGAAGAGTTCGAGATTGAAACGCGGCTCGGTTTCCATCCCGACTAATCACAAAACAACTGGGTTAGGATCTCGGCGGGCGCCTGTAGCTGCAAACATTTCTATGGCAACAGAAGTTGATTAGGCTGTGGGAAGCTATTTCTGAGTAGTTTCGCCTCAGCGCATACCTATCTAATTGGAGACAGTTGTACCCACAGTTGCCTCCCATCCCCCCAACTTCGGTCTCCTCTTGCAGTTCCTTTAAATGTCAGGCATTTGTGCTAAAAATAGCCGTTCCATTTTCCGGTGACTCCACCCAGGTCAGTCTGGCTGCTTTCCTTGTTTCGGAGGAGGGAATTCACATTGGAGTTTCGTGAACAAGTCTTTGTATTATTTCTTCTCCCCTCCGAGGATCAATGACCCACACCCCGTTTCCTCCGCAGGGCTGCTGTGTCGTTAGCATGCAAGGTTCCTAAGTCTGCTGAGCAGAACAAATGCCAAGAATTGCATCCAGCCGTGGGGACAGGAAATCTGAGGGAATGGGTACCAGAGCAAAGACTGCAAGTGGAAAATGTCATGGTTGAGGGAAGGAGTCCGATAAGTCCTTAAAAAAGACATTGCTGGAGAGATCAGTGGGGAGCACTGGATGAAAGGGATGCAGAAAAGGTGAGGGGGCATAAAGGTGATAGCTTAGCAACCTGGGACTCCCTTCCTCTGGTTTGGGCTTCATATATTTCCGTTTCATCTGCCCAAGGCAGACTAGACCCACACTGGTATTACCCTGAATGCGCGCGCGTGCGCGCGCGCGCACACACACACACACACACACACACACACACACACACACACACTTCACTTAACAGTGCACCCAGCACCTCCACTGCAACAAGTTGCACACACACTCTACTCGGAACAGTGGAATAAGTTTCTCCTGCTCCAAATAACCAGCAGGCATTGGCATTTTCTACTCGATTGCACTCTAATTACGTCTGGGTTCAAGGGGTTGGGAGTTACCGATTCAGTCTGAACTAGTTTGGGATGCAGGTGTTGGCAGTGCCTCGAAGATCAAGAAAGGAATGTCTGTTGGGCCAGCCTGTCTAGCCTTTAGTAAACCAAAGAGAGGCTGCAGGAGAGACACGGGGGTCTAGGTGCTGCCACCGTTTCCACATTCCTAAGACCCCCACCCACCTCCTACGAAGGTTCACAGTCATCTTTTTCCTCTGGCTGACTGGGCTGCTGAAGGTCAGGCGCCTGTCTCTCTTCTGCCTCCTGTTTCTTTAAAGCTGCCTCAGAAATGTGACAGCAAGCTGCCCTCTTAGTGAATTTTAAAGAAAACTCCCTATTTGTCATTGTTAGATTATTTAAAGTGGAAAGAGAGGCTTGGTCTGACTTTAGGTGGGACCATGTTTATTCACAGCAAGGGAGTATTTTGTCACCTACATGTGCAGATGGTTAAAATGCCTAAGAAGATGGGATAAAGCCACTTATAAGGGGTGGAAATGACTTCCGTAGTCCGAAAGGGAAGCTGGGAAGTGTAGTCTTTCAGCAGGAAACTACTATTCCTAATTCAGAGAGGATATAAAAAAAATGCAGGGCAGGGGTTTTATAGTTGTTTTCTGCTGAGGAAGGCCTTTGACAGGGGGTAGTTCTGGGTCCACTGAAGGCGGGTTCCTCTAGTTATGTAGTGGGGGGGGGGCGGGGAAGAGTCTTAACTTGACCAGCTGAGCTGAATCGGAAGATTGTCATCCTGTAGTCCTGAAGAGACTTGGAAAACAGTTGTAACAGGGTTGAAAGCAGATGATTTGGTAACAGAGTCAAACTGAGAGATTTTTTCGGGAAGGAAAATTGAGAGATAGGGAGGAGCGGAGGTGGGAGAGACAGTGAGCCGGTGAGGGAAAATGGGCATAGACTTGATTATGGTCCCATTGTCAGGTTATGTACCAAAATGGGCTAGCAGAAGTGGTAGGGAGTTACAGAGCATCAAAGGAAAGGAGGAGGAGGAGGAAATAGAAGACTAATGTAAAGAATTTTATCTGGCCTGGGGAGAAAGGGATGAAGGTAGAGCATAGAAAAGATCTTTTTGCAGGTTTAACAGGGACAAAATTAACAAACGGAGCTGTTGTGAGAGCTATGGGGAGAGTTTGTGTGGGAGATTTTGTTTGGGTATAGCGTGATGTTCAGTAAGTAAAACATTTGAAAGACAGGGTGAAAACAGGTTTGAGGATAATAAGGAGGAAGGCGTGATCCACGGGAGGAGCCAGGGTGGGAGGGATCCAGAAGGAATTTTTGTCTGGTCCCCATTTCAAACAAATTGTGTGTGTGTGTGTGTGTGTGTGTGTGTGTGTGTGTGTGTGTGTGTGTGTGTGTGTGTGTGTGTGTGTAAGCAGCATCATTTTTGGAGGAGAGGGGTACACATCCCATCTCTAGCAGTAGACATAGCTAGTCCTTTTTGTACTACAGCAGTCAGAGTCCAGCTGGTCCTGAAGGATGTTAAGCTGATCTGAGCTGGTGAGACAGAGGTGAATTGATACACAGAAGACTTCAGTCCTGCTCTTTTAGTTTTTTTTGAGTCCCCAAAACAATGTCCAAAGTAATGAAAAGAGAGATGAACTAAATGGCCCATGGCCTATTAGTACCCTTTTAGAGGTCACCTGAACTGCTTTCAAGGGTTTGGGGGCATTAACCTCTCTAACTGCTGCATGGCTGACAGAGGGGTGAGGGGAGCAGCATTTGGAGAGAGGGTCCACCCCAGTAGCCACGATAAAACTAAACAGTTGGCAAAAATCCAGAACATGTAAGGAGGTTGTAACTGTACAGCTTTGTGTGGAACATTAAGAGATAAAGTTACACGAAGAAAACTTTTACATCAAGATCAACATGAGGTTAAATATAAAGTTAGCATAAGGTTAAGGGCATTGACAGCTGGCTGGGCCATGTGTTATGCAGAGGGATAAGGTGACTGTAATCAGATGTGTGTTTATAACAGACTCCTGCAGAAGCAACAAGCACCTGGAAGCTGTGCAAAAGAAGTCAGTTAAAGTCAGCATCCAAGGAATGAATCTGAACAAGTGCCTAGGTTATATTTCTTCCAAGTATATATTGCTTCCAAGTATGATGAACTTTGCATATTTGTTTCAAATATTAACAATATCAGCTATTATTTAATGAACAAAAACAGTATCTCAAGTAAAACACAATTTTTGTTTAGAAAAAATTGTGATAAGGTAAATTTTAAAAAATTGGGACTATTGCCTTAAATAATCATATATGGTATTTGAAAACATGACTTAATACATGTTTTTCTTAGCATCAAATTGTTATGCCTATAACTCAGGATTATATAGTAAATATATTTAATAATGTGAGGCTATGTAAAGAGACAATGTAATTCTAAGTTGTATTCCCCCAAAGTAAATGATTTTCTTTTCTCTTTTCCCTTTCTCTTTTCTTTTTAATTATTTTCTCATGCATTACATCCTGACTGAAGTTTCCCCTCCCCCATTTCTCCCGATTCCCCCTCCCACCTCCCTTTTCCTCTAAATCCACTTCTCCTCCACTTCTCAAAAAAAAAAAAGAAAGAAAAGAAAGAAAGAAAGAAAGAAAGAAAGAAAGAAAGAAAGAAAGAAAGAAAGAAAGAAAGAGCAGTCCTTCCAGGGATATCAACAGAACACGCATAACAAGTTACAATAAGGCTAGGCACAAACCCTCATATCAAGGCTGGATGAGACAACCCAGTAGGAGGAAAAGGGTCCCAAGAGCAGGCAAAAGAATCAGAGACAGCCCCACTCCATTCCCACTGTTAGGAGTCCCACAAGAACACCAAGCTGAGAAGAAGGTATATTCTTTTGTGTTTGGGTGAAATGTTCTGTAAATATCTGCTAAGTCCCTTTGGTTTATAACATGTGTTGTCTTCATTATTTCTCTGTTTACTTTTTGTCTGGATGACCTGTTCATTGTTGGAAGTGGGGTATTGAAGTCTCCCACTATCAGTGTGTGAGGATTGATCTAAGATTTAAGCTTTAGTAGCATGTCCCTTACAAACATGGGTATCCTTGCATTTGGGGCATAGGTGTTGAGAATTGAGATATCATCTTGGTGGATTTTTTCCTTTGATGAGTTATGAAGTATCCTTACCTGTCTCTTTTGATTAATTCTGGTTTGAAGTATATTTTGTTAGATATTAGAATGGCTACACCAGCTTGTTTCTTAGTTCCATTTGCTTGGAAAATCTTTCCCTAACCCTTTACTCTGAGGTAATACCTATCTTTGATGTTGAGGTGTGTTTCTTATATGTGGCAGAAGGATGGATCTTGTTTTCCCATCCCTTCTGTTAGTCTGTGTCTTTTCATTGAGGAATTGAGTCCATTGATATTCAGAGATAACAATGAGCAATGACTGTTAATTCCTGTTATTTTGTTGTTGTTGTTGTTGTTGTTGTTGTTGTTGTTGGTGGTGGTGGTGGTGGTGGTGGTGGTGTGTGTGTGTGTGTGTGTGTGTGTGTGCATGCTCATGCTTCCCTGATTTTGCTTTTGCTGGTGTGAGATTTTCTGGTGTAGTTAACCTTCTTAGGTTGATCTTTTCCTTCTAGTCCCTTCTGTAGGGATGAATTTGTGGATAGATAGAAGGTGATTTGGACTACACAGAACTGGCTCAGGTGCTTTCAGAGGGGAAGAATATTATTAAGTGGCCCAAAGACCATTTTCTTGTGATATTTTGCTAAAGAATGTGGCTGCTTTTTGCCCTTGTCCTAAAAATCTGACATGTGGCTAAATTGAAGAATTTTGGATTAATGGCATTGGCAGAGGAGATTTCAAGACAGCCTGGTGCTGATTGTGTCAGGTGGAGCAGGTGGGTAGGCTCCTAGCGTGAAGCGGGTACCTTCATTTTGATTGGTATCTAAGGAGTATGGGACCACGTCTGACTGCAAAGGCAGAAAAGTTAAGCCCTTAAATCAGGTGCTAGATACGGAGGTAGGCACATTTTCCGTGCGTGAGGTAGAGAAGGTCCAAGGGCTCTCTCATCTCAGAGATTCAGCAAGGACTGATGTGGAGGCACAGGCTGCTCAGTGAACCATCATGCAAAAAAGCAGGGGCCGATGGGCTCGGAGCCTGAATGAGACACACTCACCTAGTACCAGGACTTCGAGAAAAGCCAAAAGGCAAGGACTGTGCTCAAGAAACGAAGCCTCATTTGTGGGAAATGGCCAGAAGCTGGGGGCTTACCAATCAGTGGTGGTGTTGAGTAGAGAGTCCCAGGGATCCCTCAGGTGGGAAAGTAGGGCTGTTGCAGGCTGACCAGGTTCCAGGGTCTCAGCTCATCTCAGACTGCTGGGAGAGCCTTCCTGGTCAGGGAACCAATAATGTATTTTAAAGACGGCAGGAAGAAGTCACACCTTACAGCAGGGCCCATATAGGAGGTTTATTGAGGGGAGGGGAGAGACAGGAGGTGGGCAAGGCCCACTTTTTATAAGGAAATGTAGCAAATGCACATAGTGAGTGCTCTTAGTGGCTGTAGCTGAGGTATATCCTGTGAGGATCCTAAGGGCAGGCCAGTACAAATGTCTAAATGCTAACAGTATGAGCCTATGGGGGGCCTGCTGTAGGATAATGCTCTTGTACATGGTAAAGATTTGTCACTCAAATTGGTTTAATAAAATGCTGATTGACCAGTAGCCAGGCAGGAAGTTTAAGTGGGGTGACCAGACTAGGAGAATTCTGGGAAGAGGAAGGGCAGAGTCAGGAGTCACCAGCCAGATGCAGAGGAAGCAAAATGAGAACATTGGACTGAGAAAAGGTACCAAGCCATGTGGCTAAACATAGATAAGAATTATGGGTTAATTTAAGTGGAAGAGGTAGTCAGTAATAAGCCTGAGCTACCAGTTGAGCATTTATAAGTAATATTAAGCTTCCAAGTCAATTATCTGGGAAGCGGTTGCTGGGTATTTGGGAGTTGCTGGAAGGACAGAAATTCTGTTTACAGGGGCCATTCTTATTCAAACCACCACACTCAGTGACACTCCTTTGGAAAAAAACCTGATGTCTCTTTTCTAGTAGGTAGTAATTGCAATTCTTGGTTAGGGGTAGGACTTTGTGTCCACTCCCTTGTCTCAGTGCTAGGATTATGTATGGCTTAAACCTATGCAGGTTTTGTGGGTGCTGCCAGCCTCTCTGACTTCATATGTACATCTCTCCCTTTGTGTCCAGAAGATGCTATTTCCCTGGAGTCATCTAACATTTCTGGCTCTTCCAAACTTTGTACCTCCTCTTCTACATAGATCCCTGAGCCTTGAGAAAAGGGTTTTGATGAAGACATCCCATTAATAACTGAGTGCCCCCAAGTCTCTCATTCTCTGCACATTGTCCATTTGTGATCTCTGTGTTAATTCCTGTCGACTGTAAGAAGAATCTTCTCTGATGAGGGTTGGGTGATGGTCTGTTCTATGGGGATAGCAGTATGTCATTAGGAGTCATTTTATTACTTTGTTCCTGTGGTGGTTTGAATAAAAATGGCCCCCATAAGCCCATAGGGAGTGGCACTATTAGGAGGGGGTGGTCTTTTGTTGGAGGAAGTGTGTCACTGGGGAGTGGGCTTTGAGGTTTCAAAAGCTCAGGCCAGGCCTAGTGGCTCACTGCCTTTTCCTGCTGCCTTGGGATCCAGACGTAGAACTCTCAGCCACCTCTCCAACACATGTCTGCCTGCATGCCACCACGTTTCATGCATGAAAACTGAACTATAAGTCAGCCCCAATTAAATGTTTTCCTTTGTAAGAGTTGCCGTGGTCACAGTGTCTTACCACAGCAATAAAATCCTAACTGAGACAGTTCTCTTAGCAGAATAATATTATTAGGTTTTTACCCTGGGCCCACGATCTATCGAGTCTTGGGTTCTTTGCCATTTTTGCAGTTTCAGGTGTGGGCTCCATCTCATGGAGTGGGACTTAAATCCATTTCAAAACCAAACAAGACAAAACTGGTTGGATATTTTCATAACTTTGGTGCCGCTGTTACACTAGTATGTTTTGCATGCAGGTCATGATTGTAGGTTAAAGTGTTTGTGACTGCATGAAGTTGATGATTACCTTTCCTCCCCCATTAGTGTGCAGGGTACCTTTCAGCACCGTGAACACTAGTCAGTGAGAGTTCAACTTCTAATTTCACACCAGCTTGACTTCTCCATGTTCAATGATGTAAGCACTGTCCTCAGCAACAGGGCCTTACCATCAGGTTGTAGAGAGCAGTCACAAGTCCTGATGTTAGCCTGTGATACTTGGGGTATTCCATAGGACCCCTTTGGCCAACTACTCAATAAGATACAACCCATTTCTGGCACTGGAATTTTATTTGTCATTTTGTCTTTTTTTGGGGGGGTTCATTTATCCCACTCAGGATGATTTTTTTTCTAGCTCCATCCATTTACCTGAAATTTTCATAATTTTGCTTTTCTTAACAGTAGAATAATATCCTATTATGTAAATGTACCACAATTTCATTATCCCTTCTTCAGCTGATAGACATCTAGTCTCTTTCCAATTTCTGCCTCTTATGAAAAGAGCAGAAATGAACATAGATGAGCAAGTGTCTCTGTAGTAGGATGGAGAGCCCTTTGGGTATAAGCTCAAGATTGGTATAGCTGGATCTTGAGGAAGATCAATTCTCAGTTTCCTGAAGAACCTCCACACTGATTTCCATGCTGGCTGTATAAGTTTGCAGTCCTACCAGCAATGAATAAGTGTTCTCCTTTACCAACATCCTCGCCAGCATGAGCTGTCAATTGTTTTATTGCTTTTGGCCATTCTGACTGGGGTAAGATAAAATATCAAGCAATTTTCATTTGTATTTTCCTGATGGCTTAGGATGTAGAACATTTCTTTTGGTTTGTCGGCCATTTGTGTTTCATCTTTTGAAAACTCTCTATCAACATAAGCCTAGATATCCAGAATGTGGTGAAGAAAAGGTGGGAAACAGGCCTGAACTCACTGATATAGGAAAGGACTTTCTGAACAGAACGCTGAAAGAACAGAGATTAAGAATGAATTAATAAATGGGACCTTGTGAAGCTGGAAAGGTTTGTACAACAAAGGACACCATTTGAGCAAAGCATCATCCTACAGAGCGGGAAAATATTTTTCCCATTGTATATTTGATAGATGGTTAGTATCTAGATTATATAAAGAACTAAAAAGAAACTTGAACATCAAGAAAACAAATTACCCACAAACATATTTTAAAAATGTTTTTGTTTGGAAATTGGACGTTTTAAAGATTCTTTTCTTGACCAAATATAAGTAAAATACAACTCTAAATATCTGGATCTGGGCAGGGACAGGGGTCATTTTAAAACCAGTGAACTTATGTAAAGGTATACAAAGGAATCTTAAGGTTTAAGTATGATTTTATGTGTTTTATTATATCATAATTTCTCTCGCAATATATTTGGGACAATAACTCATCTCTGTGCATTTAGATTCAAAGAAAAAGTAAAGCATCTGGCATATACCCAAGGAATGCTCTATCATACCACAAAGATACATGCTCAACTATGTTCATAGCAGCACTATTTGTAATAGCCAGAACCTGGAAACAACCTAGATGCCCCTGTCAACTGAAGAATGGATTAAGAAAATGTGGTACATATACACAATGGAGTACTACTCAGCAGAGAAAAACAATGACAGCATGAAATTTGCAGGCAAATGGATGGAACTTGAAAATATCATCCTGAGTGAGGTAACCCAGTCTCAGAAGGACAAACATGGTATGTACTCACTCATAAGTGGATTCTAGATATAAAGCAAAGAACAATCAGACTGCAACCCACAGAATCAGGGAGGCTATATAGCAGTGGGGACCCTAGGATGACTATGGCTTATAATAAGTTTTGGTTTTACTCAATTACTGGGCAAATTTCAATGAAACATTTCACTATTAGGATAAGAATTTATACTGTATCAAGCTGAAAAATGGAATGAGCTTAGATGTTCATCAACAGATGAATGAAAATAGAAAACATAGTACCTATATACAATATAATTTTATTGAGCTATAATGAAAAATAAAGTCATGACACACTTAAAGGAAAATGGGTGGAGCTGTATAAATTATTATACCACATGAAGTAACCAGATTCAGAAAGACAAACACCACTTGTTTTCACGTGTGTGTGCGTGCGTGTGTGTGTGTAGGTCGTGGAACTAGAAAAAGGACCACGAAAGATGAAATTTAAAGGATGGAGGTTGTTACACGACATTTACAGAGAAAGGGAACTACTTGGGGGTGGGGATGCCAGCAGGAGAGTGATGGCATGGGCAGGTGAGAAGAAGAGGCATGTCACTAAATACAGAGACTGGATCAAAACGTCACAACAAAACCCATTACTTTTTATGCTAATTAAAATATAACTTGGAAAAACTTCATAGGGAAGACAAAACGGAAGAAGGAACCCGTTTTGTCCCTATGGCCGTCCTTCAGCTCATCTTCTCTGGTGAGGAAACCCTGTTCTTGGCTGGATGCTGTGCTGGGCCCTAGGCTGCGTGCTGCATGGGAAGTGGTTCCTGCCCAGCGTTCTTAGCTGCGACCTTGCTTTTTATTTGCGTGTCTATTTGTGTGTTTATTTCAGGCTGTCATTCCTGAAAGTCTCAGCTGCGCTCCTCACAAGCGACCATAGTGCTCAGGAGGGTTTTCCAGGCTTGACCTAAGCATGTATTGGAAGTTCAATGTCACGAGATCTTTCTGCACCTCACTTCTCAAGCCCTTCCTGTGCCATAGGAGGGGCGGGAACAGGAGATGGGAACTGTGCAGTCCTGGGGAGCTGCTGGGTGGGGTGACTACACATGCATGTAGGTCTAGTACTTGGGAAACTGAGGCAGGAGAATAGTAAGTTCCAGGCCAGCCTGGGCTACATGGTGAAATCTTGAATCAAAACCACACCAAACCGAAACGTGGTGACAGGCCTTAGGGTGCAGGTCTTTGATGGAGTATGGATGTGTGAGGCCAGCCACAGCAAAACAAGTGTTTATGACAACATAAAACACAACACCATGCCGGAAAGGGACTGACTTCGTCATGGTAGGCCTCTCTCTCTACTCTTACAGTGCCCTAGGACATTGTTTTCTCACTGTTTTGCTCTTGGCACTTTCCAAGTGTGAACCAATCACTCAGTGTTTTGTATTCCCAAGTGAGTTACTAATGGACACTGCAGCATTTATTATGTAGAGAGAGTCTCTTATTTGTTGCTTGCTCCTGTTCAAAATGACATTTCTTTGTCCTTCCTACAATTTCCTTGGAGATTTCCCCAGAAAGCAAACTTAGCTTTGTTCCCCACAGGTGGAATTTTCTCAGTGGAAGCCGTTTTGTGACTTGACAAAATTTAGGACAGCGTCCTAACTCACTTGCTCACACACAGGCAACACGTTTTTCTGGTCATTTGTTTGCATGCTCAGTCTCAGAAGTAGCGGAAGCTCCAATCCAGGTCTGCTTTTATAGGGCTTTTCCAGCTAGACAAAAGGGATGTGGTCAGGCAATGGGAAGAGGAAAGATCCAAACTCCCCCTGGTGTCCTCTGGTGTGGGCTCACTGGAAAACTGATTCTTTTTTCTCACGGTCCCTTTTGTGGGGTCCGCAGAGGCCTCATGACATCTCCTGGGACTCTCACCACCAGCTGTTCCCATGACCCAGGGTTGTGGTTCTCTACTCCAGCAGGTCACTTCATGGCGAAGACTTGAGTGCTCTTTGCTCCACTGTCTTCACTAGGGACATGTCACGTAATGCGGCTCGATTGCCTCTGTCTCAGCAATGTATTCTCCAAGTCAGATATTCTCATTTTATCTTCAGTGACACCCATGTCCCTTCCTTGGAGATAATATTTCAGCTTCTGCCCCTAAATGGTTGCTTACTATCCGTCCTGCACATGGGGTCCTAGTTGACATCTCTGTTGCTGTGACCAAAAGCAACTTGGGGAGGAACGGGCTTATTTTTCATAATAGATTATGAAATATCTATTTTCATAATAGATTACAGTCCATCATTAAAAGAAGCCAGGATAAGAACTCAAGGTAGGAACCTGGAGGCAGGAACCCGAAGCAGAGATCATGGGTAATGTGCTGTTTACTGGCTTGCTCAGTCTCCTTTCTTACACATCTCAGACCTCCCCGCCCATGGGCGACAGTGGCCTGGGCCCTCCTACACCAATTAGCAATCAAGAAAATGCCCCCAGAAATTCCACAGGTTGGTTAGATGGAGGCATATCCTCAATTTTAGTGACCTCTTCCTTGGTATGTCTAGGTTTGTATCAAGTTGATAAAAAAATATGTATGATCCATGGTTTTCATTGTCCTTAAAAATATATCTTGAGCCGGGCGGTGGTGGCGCACGCCTTTAATCCCAGCACTCGGGAGGCAGAGCCAGGCGGATCTCTGTGAGTTCGAGGCCAGCCTGGGCTACCAAGTGAGTTCCAGGAGAGGCGCAAAGCTACACAGAGAAACCCTGTCTCGAAAAACCAAAAAAAAAAAAAAAAAAAAAAAAAATATATCTTGAATATCTTTAAGATAATACTTAACTTTTTTCCATGTTTGATGGTTCAAAAGCTTATACCTTATGAAAGACTATAACTTACTGTAACTTAGGGTTCTCTAGAGAAGTAGAACTGATAGAATGAATAAGAACACACCACACACACTACACACACACACACACACACACACACACACACACACACACACGGAATTTATTTGGATGACTTATAGGCTGTGGTTCAGTTAGTCCAATAATGGCTATCTCCCAATGGAAAGTCCAAGAATCCAGTAGTTGTTCAGTCCACGAGGCTGGATGGCTCACCTGGTCTTCAGTCTACACAAGAATCCCGAAGAAGTAGGCTCTAATGCCTGTGAAGGATTGCACTTGCTAGAGCATGCAGGCAAAGAACAAAAGCTTCCTTCTGTGTCCTTTATATAGGCTGCCAGCAGAAGGATTGGCCCACATTAAAGGTGGGTCTTCCCATCTCAAATGATTTAATTAAGAAAAATCCCTCAGAGGTGTATGCAGCCACTTGGTTTTCAGTTAATTCCAGATGTAGTCAACATGATGACCAAGAACGGCCACGACACTCACCTTACCAGCTGGCAGAGTGATTGTAATTATTCTGTTGTTGTTACAAAGCATGCTTCCATGTTTGTGCCTTAGCCTATTCTTGCTAACAAATGTCTCTCTAGATAAATTGCAAGTAGATTTGATAACTGACAGGGACGTGATTTTACATCTTGATAGATATTTTTTAAAAAATCAGCCTTCATAGAACTTATACTGACTGAACTGCCTCTTGTAATGGATGAGAATACCTGTTTTCCATAATCTTGCTCACACAGCATATTTTCAATGTTTTCCCTGGCAGACAAGGTACACATGGTTTCTCCCTTGGCCTCTAGTTTACATTCCTGAACAATGTAAAGCTTTCTGTTGTTGCATAACAAATTGCCACACATGAAGCAGGCTGTTGGTTTGTTGTTTTTCTAGAGACAGGATTTTGCAATCCTGCCTCAGCATGCCTGCTTAATGTTGCAGTTTTAATAATACACACATTTATACTTCTGTTTCTAGGGATCACAAACCCAAGCAGGCTAGCTGTGTTCTCAGCTAGGAGTGGATGGGTGCTGGGGTGGGGGTTTGGAGGGAGGCATCTCCCTTTGGGTTATCTTTGTGAGGTTCAGCTGTGATGTGTTTATTTTCTGGCCCATTTCAAGAGTTGACAGAATTCATCTTCTTGCAGTTGCTTGACTGAAGTTACAATTTCCTTTCTGGTTGTCTCAGCTTATGGATGGTGCAACCATTTACCAACATGTATCCCATAGCATACAGTATGTGCTCTAATGTGGGAGACGCTCATCTTAGTCTGATAAAATACAATCCTGAATGATATAAAGCGATCAACAGAGCAAATGTTCTTTCATCTGGTTTAGAACCTGGGTCTTTGGCCATGCTAGCAAACCTCTACCACTGGCAAAACTCCTAGACTTTTTTTTTTTTTCTGAGACAAGATCTGACTATGTAGCCCAGGCTGTTCTGAGTTCTCAATCTTTACATCTTCCATCTCAACCTCTCCAGCGCTGAGAATACAATGCCTGGCGATCTTACCATCTCTGTGTTCAAATGTAGCCCAATTAAAGGAGTGGCTAGCTCATCAAATCCTGGTTCTCATACTCTAGTGAGGCAATACTCAGGGGGTATGCACCAAGAAATGTAGGTAGGAAATCTGGGATCATCTTGGAAAGTTGTATCACACAAGGAGTTTTTTCCCTAAGTGTAAGTCATTTGCATTTCCTCTCTGTGGAATCCTTTTTGATATTCTTTGGCTTCCTTCCACATATTCAGAAAAATAGCAAGACTGCATATGTGAGTACATGAGGAATGAGGCAAAGGGATAAATCTTAGACAGGTTTTGGTTTTCAGAGAAACACAAGCTGCTTTTCCCACCAAGAAGTAGCAGTGAAGGGCTGCAGCAGTGTGTGGCACACCCCATGTGCTCTCTGAGCCGACATTGAATCCAGGCTCCTTCCTTTCCCATTCAAGATCATAAGGGGTCCAAGAACTGTTTCTTTTCCTGTGCTGGGAATCAAATGCAGGGTCTTGTGAGTGTTGGGCAGTCCTTGCCAGTTAGCTACTTACTCTAGAGTCTGAATGAGAACCCATAACAATCTGGGCCATTCCAATACAGAGGGGTTAAGTCTCGAAGCTCTCAGTCCTTATCTAGATCAAATCTTCCATTCTGTTTCTCATAAGAATGAAATCTGTCATTCTACGGTTACCTTAAACCTGTCTTGACACCCCAAGGTCATCTGCCACCTTCTTTCTTTAAGACAGTCAACCAGTTATATTAACTCTGCTTCCCATTTCCCCATGTTCACAGGTGTCTTGGATTAGCAAATGTTTTCTTGGGTGGGAACAGGGGACATCTGCTTACTAAGTATGGGGAAGGTCGGGTTGGTTTACACACCGACCACTATGGGGAGAGTAAGGCTTGCAATGCGATCCCATGGATGTTCCCACGGTTGAATAATGTGAATGGGTAGGTTCTTGTTTGGTTTTTACAGTTTCTAAATTTTTTTCTCTTATTTTTGAGATTATATTATAATTACATCATTTCCCCCTTTCTTCCCTCCAAACCATCCCACATGCCCCTCGTTGCTTGCTTTCAAATTCATGTCCTCTCTTTTTCATTAATTGTGTACACACACACACACACACACACACACACACACACACACACACACACACACTCCTAAAACCAGAAATACAACCTGCTCACTGAGTATAATGTGTATATGTTTTCAGGGCTGACCATTTGGTCTTGGATAACTGATTGACAGGCTCTGCCCTGGGGAAGGCTGTTTCTCCCACTCAGCATCCCATAGTTGTCTGTCATTCTTTATGTCGTGTTGAGGTCTTTGTTTCCTTTCCTCATCCACTTTGTCATTTTTGTTCCTGTTCATCTCATGCTTAGACAGCCGTATTGGTGAGACTTTACGGGTGTAGCTTCTGACATTCCTAGGAGATACAACCACACAGAAAACTCCCCGATCTCACAGTCTCTCTGCCTACTCTTCAGAAATATCCCATGGATCTCAGATGTGACATGTTTGTTTCTGCTGGTTGTGGTGATGCACTGATAGGGTATGCTGAAGAGGCAGAGGCAGGAGGATCACAAGGGGATGGGTTCTTAAAAGAAGTGCTGTGGGCACTTCTCTGGACAGGCAAAATGTTCTCTCTTCTTTCCCCATCTGCATTCAAGCACTCGTAAATTATTCTTTGGTTGTTGTATAACACCATTCTCAGGAGACACGAACTAATGACTAGTTACCCAGATCAGGAACTGATGATCTACCCAAGGACAGATACTACCAAAGTCCAACTTGGTGAGCCAGTGTGTTTTATTGGGGTTAGTTATAGCAATATGGGTGAGGGGTTACTTATAGGAGCAGAAATGACTCAAAGACAGCTCATCAAAAGCCCACCAGAGCATGGGTGACAGCTCACAAAAACTGAACAACTTACAGGCAGCTCAACAGGTTGGAGAGTGTTTCTTTCAGGCAGCTCAGCTGGTCTGAACCTCTTTCCAGACAGCTCAAGGTTCTCTGAGAGCACCTTTCAGCAGTCCTTAATGCACATGAATGCTTTGGGAAAGACAGGCCAGTGGATCTGCTCAGTTTCAGGAATTTCCTGAAGTCTTTGAGTTCCTTACTTCCCAGATCAAGGAGCTTCCCTGCAGGATAGAATGTTTTACCTCCCTTTAAAACATCCCATATCTTAATAAGCTTCCCTCTAAGATCTCAGAGGATACTGCTATACAACACTGGATAAGAAAATAAAATTTGTTCTTTACTTTATATCTAGAATCCACTTATGAGTGAGTACATACCATGTTTGTCCTTCTGAGACTGGGTTACCTCACTCAGGATGATTTTTTCTAGTTCCATCCATTTGCCTGCAAATTTCATGCTGTCATTGTTTTTCTCTGCTGAGTAGTACTCCATTGTGTAAATGTACCACATTTTCTTAATCCATTCTTCAGTTGATGGGGGCATCTAGGTTGTTTCCAGGTTCTGGCTATTACAAATAGTGCTGCTATGAACATAGTTGAGCATGTATCTTTGTAGTATGAATCAGCATTCCTTGGGTATATGCACAAGAGTGGTATGGCTGGGTCTTGAGGTAGTTCAATTCCTAATTTTCTGAGAAACCGCCATACTGATTTCCACAGTGGTTATACAAGCTTGCATTCCCACCAACAGTGGAGGAGTGTTCCCTTTGCTCCACATCCTCTCCAACATTGACTGTCATTAGTGTTTTTGATCATAGCCATTCTGACAGGTGTAAGGTTATAGCAGTGGCAGCCACTGCTGCTACTGTTTCTGGGTTACCATTTCACAATTGCTTACTACAACTAGCACAGTAGAGACCTTGGCAGCAAAAGTAGCTACCATAGTTAGTTAGTCTTTCATTCTATTGGGCATGATAAATTTAATTCAATAGTTATATACATTTTGATTGGCTTTGAAAATTATAAATTTATAAACTCAAGTTCCATTCGCTTTTGGGATACCATCTTACAAGGACTCCAATTTGCAGTAAGGGTCGTTAAGGAAGGGAATGGCTCAGTTGCCTTTAGCCTACTGGCTATGGGTGGGTTAGGACTTCTGTTGGTCTTTTCTGTGTTGAACACACAGATTGCAAGCCCAGCACCACTTTGAGATCTTTGGCAACAGTTAACTCTGCAGCTCACACACGATTGAATCTGTATGATAATGAGTATTCAGAGATGGGTAATGCCTGGGGGGCGCTCACCAACCTAAGACAGAGCACCTGTGTAGCCTGGGCAGGCGTCTCCATGACGGGTAAGGTGACCTTGACCTTGATATCCTCCCTATGCTAATTCCCTGCTGGGTTCCACCCTCCTGAATGCTTAAGGGAAGATCCTTGTCTATATATCCTGCATAATGGGCGTTAACAGCTTAGATGCAAGATTGTAAAACATCATAGTGAACTTCTGCCCTCCAAGGTTCTCCCATTGTGCTGTAAGCCTGTATTTAAGACCTCCTCCCTCCTTCAATAAACTGCATTCGACATAAAAAAAAAAAATCTGAATAGAAAAAAATCATGCTTTTAAGTAATACAACCTCCTGGGAGTGGTGGCACATGCCTTTAGTCCCAGCATTCAGGAGGCAGAGGCAGGAGGAGCTCATTGAATTTGAGGCCAGCCTGGTCTACACAGTGAGTTCCAGGACAGCCAGGGCTATGCTATGTAAAGAGACACTATCTCAAAAACACAAGCAAACAGAAAAGGAAAACCTTTATAATGACATTTCTCTCAGTTAATCTGTAATTTTAATATAATCAAATTAAAAATTAATTTTAGTTGGACATTTTTAAGATAACAAACTGACTCTTAAAACTTGATAAAAGTCAACTTTAAAAACATTAAACTTAAAAAGAAAAATAAAAAAATAGAATTTGGTTTTTAGTGGGCTCAAGTGCAAACCGGTGATTCATTTGAGATTATATATTTCATTACACTGCATTTTCAAAATCAATAATCAATTAACAGACCAATAAATAAATGTTAATGTTGGCATTATTTGTGGTTGCTGGTTATAGTCATTTCGCTCTTCTGAAATAATGCTTCTTCCTGGAGTCTGACTTGAGGCTTGACTTTGCTATCTGTTGTGATGCAGAATATTCAAGCTCTCTGACCCTCAGTCTCTTGTTTTAAACAACAGCAGCATCCCAGGATGAGGCTGTGAGTGTGAAAGTGTCTACAGCATGCATCTAGTTTTGTGTCTTTGTGTGCATGTCTGCACATCCCTGTGTTTGCTAGTGTAAGTGGGTATTGTTTGTTTTGTGTGCATGTATACAGATACGTCAATAGTGTAGAGTTGTGTGTTGTGTAAGAGATGTAGCTTTGACATGGATGTTTGTGGTGTGTCTTGTTTCCCTGTGATTTTAAGTGAGAAAACCCATGGTTAATGGCTAAACACTTCAGATAGAAAAGCACAGAGCACCCTCTAGTGTTCAATAGAAGACATTGCCCTACCTCAACAATGTGGTCTGAATTGCCTTAAATTTGACTGACTCTCTGGATGCTGGAGTTTTCTCACATCTCTATGGCCATGTTTCCAGGACTGTTCTTGAGAAGCCCAAGAGGATGCTGACTTCTGAAGTTCAGCATTCCTTAAGCAGCGAACTCTGCATAAGGCCCAACTGACAGGAAACTGTTTGATGGTGTGGGGTCAAAACAACAACAAAACAAAACAACAAAACAAACAACAACCCATTTTCCCCAAACCCTCATACCGTCTGGGATGGATGCAGGGCCACTTAGGAGCTGAAGGGACAGGGAGAGGGTGGGTTATACTGCATTTCTGTTTGATGAGTCAGGGGCAAGGTTGCAGAAACATACCGTTTTGCAGAAGGATGCGAACTCATTCCTGGTCTTTACCTTAGTCAAGAGCCAGATTCTCCAGTGTGTGCTTGTCTTGTATAGCTCTGCAGGGGAGTGCCGGAGTTCACTACATCTTGAGCACCTGGGGGCTGATAATGTCAGGCACTGAACCAGGCTCCCTGTGCTCCCTCATTGTTCCTCTGAATACATGATGGGTGTCACTTACTCATTTAAAGGATGAGGAAACCGAGGCCTAGGAAAGCTGAATAACCTATACAAGTTCAAAAGCTGAGACATTTGAGATTCAAAATAGCTTCCTTACTCACTACAGGGAATTTCAGACTCCAAGCATAAAAGCAAGGGCAGGAGAGCCTGCTTGTAATCTATCATAGGGGAATGACAGTACTGTCGCCTCCAGAAGGCTTGTCATAAGTTTTAGCAAGTGTGTAAAAATCCACCTTTTCAATAAGGGAAGTGGAGAAAATAACCACAGATCCAAGCATGAAACTGAACCCTTACTTTATATCACATACAAAAATGAACTCACAATGAATTAAAGACAAAAATGTAAATGATAAAACAGAAAGTGGGAGTAAAGCCTTTTGCCACCAGGTGGCAGCTGTGTTCACCACGAACACACTCACTTCTGGATGCTGGCTTTAGCAGTGATTTCCAGAACATGAACACAGTGGAATTAGAGATTACAAAAGAAAAAATAAGGTAAATTGTACCTAAAAATTGAAAATGTGTGCACACCAGAAAGCATTGTGGTGGAAAGGCAGGCTTGGCATGGAAGACAGTATTTGCAAACACAATTCTGACTGGGATTGAAAGCCAAGCATGTATAAAGAACGTCGACAGTTCAGTAACAATCTAATATGAAATAAGGAAAGGGACAACGGGAAGATGTCCACTCTCACCCTTCTTTTCAAAACGGTACTGGAAGTTCTAAGCAGAACAATTAAATAAGAGAAGAAAGGCAGAATAAATGAACTCAGAATGATTAAAATGTCAGTATAGATTTGAAACCACAAAACTAGAAGAACACATGAGGTGTTTGCTGGCTGGTTTCTATGTCAGCTTGATACAAACTAGGGTTACTTTAGAGGCGAGAACATCACTTGAGAGAATGCCTCCATAAGACTGGGCTGTAGGCAATCCTGAAGGGCATCTTAAAATCAGTGACTGATGTGGGAGTTCGTATCAGGTAGATGGCGGGTGGTGCTACCTCTGGAGTGGTGGTCCTGGGTGCTATAAAAAAAGACCTTGGCAAGCCATGGGGAGCAAGCCACTAAGCAGCATTCCCCAAAGCCTCTGCACCAGTTCCTGCCTCCAGGTTCCTGCCCCGACTTTCCTGGATGATGAACTATAGGCTGTAAGATAAAATGAACCATTTCCTCCTCAAGTTGTTTTTGGTCACGCTGTTTTACCAAAGCAATAGAAGCTCTAACTAAGGCAGAGTAAAACTATACCATTGGTCTGGGCAGTACTTTGGGGTATATCAACCTACAAAGCAAAGACAATAGAAGCAAAAGCAGACCATTGGGATTGCATCAACCTGAAAATCTTGTATAGCAAATAAATCATAAAGTAAAGAGACAATCACAGAGTGTGAGAAAGTATTTGTAAACCGTGCATTTCATAAGGGGGTAGTATTCAAAATATATAAAGAACCCCAACTTCTAAAAACCACACTTAATGCCACTAATCGTTAGGGAAATATGTAATAAACCACAATGAGATATCATCTGATACCTGGTAGAGCAGGAGTTTATTTTTTTAAAAGATGGTTGGTAAGAATGTGAAGAAGAAAAAAGAAACCTGTGACAGCTGCTGGTGAGAATGTAAATTAGCTGAATCACTTGAAAAACAGTGTGGAATTTCCTCAAAAGGGTAAAAACAAAGCTACCACATGATTCAGGAATCCCACGTATGGGGGTAAAGCCAAAGGACTTGAAATCAATATGCTGAAGAGAGTCTTCAGAATCATACTGAGCTAGGGAGTCAAGGCAAGTGTCTGCCAAAGGATGAAGGGCTGAGAGCCTCCCATCACGTAGAAATGCCTGAGGTAAGCAACATGTGAAGACAAGGAGTTTACTTCTGACCTTGGTGCTGGAGAGTCATGACTGGGAAGACTCGGTGCTTTGGAGTTTCTGGAGGAGGAGAAAGACAGCAGTGGTGGAGACTAGGTAGCCAAACTGCCCACTTCATGGCTAGGGAGCAAAAGAGAACAAGAGAAGAGGTTAGTGTCTGACTGTCCCCCTCAAGGGCACACCCCTAGTGACCAAAAGGCTTCCCACTGTACCCCACTTCTTTTTTTTTTTTTTTAATTTATTATGTATACAGTGTTCTGTCTGTATGTATGCCTGTAGGCCAGAAGAGGGCACCCGATCTCATTACAGATGGTTGTGAATCATCATATGGTTGCTGGGAATTGAACGCAGGACCTCTGGAAGAACAGTCAGTGCTCTTAACCTCTGAGCCATGTATCTCCCCAGCCCTGTACCCCACTTCTTAAGGGCTCTACCACTTCTTAGTGGAGGCTTCCTAGGACTAATCTCAGGAGGATGGTTAAGATCAGCAAGTGGAGGAGAAAATGTGTATAAAAATGGTGGAATACAATCCAGTTGTTAAAGGAACATATTCCATAATCTCAGTGATGTAAGTGAATCTGGAGGAAGTTATAACAAATGAGATAAGCCATATACAGAAAGACAAATCCAGCATGATTGCACTTATGGGTGGGATCTAAGGAAAGTTAACTCAGTAGAGAGTAAGAAGGGGGTGTTTTAGTCACCGTTCTATTGCTGTGTAGAAACACCATGACCACAACAACTCAAAAGAAAAGCATTTAATTGGGGCTTGCTTACAGTTTGAGAGGTTTAGTCCCTTGTCATAATGGCAGGGCATGGAAACATGCAGGCAGACATGGTGCTGGAGAACAGCTGAAAGTTCTACATCTGGATCTGAGGGCAGCAGGAAGAAAGAGACACTGGGCCTGGCTTGGGCTTTTGAAACTTCAAAGTCCAGCCTCAGTGACACACTTCCTCCCACAAGACCACATCTATTCCAACAAGGCCAGACCTCCTAATCCTTCTCAACTAGTGCCATTCAAATACATAAGTCTATGGGCGGGGCATTCTTAATCAAACCACAATATTTACCAAAATTTTAAATGTGTCAATTTGCTACATTAGTACAGTAAAAGAGGAAGAACCCTCAGGATCATGTTCACAAAAACATCTAAGAAAAATGCATCATTCAGTGATCATGTAAAGTATCAGCAATCTAGAAATAAGAGAAATCCTCTGCCTGAGAACTTCAAGATAGCAAATGGTGCTTGTGAGGTGGGCCCTTTCCATCATCTGTCTTCCAAGCCTGTACTTTCACCTCCATAGACTCTTCTTGTTCATGTCCTTCCTAACCAGACCAGGTACCTCAAGGACTATGCTGTCTAGTTTTATGTCAACTTGACACAAGCTAAAGTTATCTGAGAGGCGGGAACCTTAATTAAGAAAATGCCTTCATAAGATCAGACTGTAGGCACCTTGGAAGACATTTTCCTAATTAATTATTGATGGTGGAAGGCCCAGCCCATAGTGGGTGGTACCATCTCTGGGCTGGTGGTCCTGGCTTCTATAAGAAAGCAGGTTGAGCAAGACATTGGGAGCAAGCTAGTAAGCAGCTCCCCTCTATGACCTTTGCATCAGCTCCTGCCTCCAGGTTCCTGCCCTGTTTGAGTTCCTGTCCTGACTTCCTTTGATGATGAGCCATGATCTGAAAGTATAAGCCCAATACATCTTTTCCTCTCCAACTTGCCTTTGGTCATGGGGTTTCATCATAGCAATAGTAACTCTAACTAAGACAGGGACCACCCCAAGGCCCACTGTTGTTGTGGGTAGCCTCACCTAAGAGAAGCCTCAGGGCTGGGCTAACAGCAGTTTCCAGGGCTAGAGAGAGTCAGTGGCGTCCAGGTTGTGAGTGGCCCCTGACACCCAGCTCAGTTTTTCTCCAGCAGCGTGACCCACATGGCTGATAGAAAGGCATGGCAGTCTGGATGGCTCCTCAATGCATCCAGAAAGACCCCTGAGAACCTCGTCTGTTTGCCGAATTGACTTCTGTTCATTGCTCTAGGCTTAAACTAGAGGAAGAAGTGGAAGCCATGCTGGGCCCTGTTGCTGGCCTGGACATGGTCCTGTTCTTGCTGGAGCCTCCTACCTGACATGCCCACTCCTGGATGCCACAGGCTGTTGGTTGTCACCCTGTCACCACATGTCCAGAGCTGTCGTACTCAAGTACTTATGGGCAGAACTTCCGAAACTGAGGCAAAATAAGCTGCCTCAGTCATTATTCTCTTCCTGTGAAAAGACACCATAAACCAAAGCAGCTCTCATATCAAAGAAATCATTTAATTAGGGACTCACTTACAGTTTCAGAGTGTGAGTCCATTATCATGGCATGAAGCATGACAACATGCAGGTGGGCACTGGAGCAGTAGCTGAGAGCTACATCATGATCCTTAGGCTGGGAGAGAGACTCTGGGCTTGGCATTTGAAACCTTGAAGACCACCCCCAGGAATACACTTCCTCCAATAGGCCACACCTGCTCTAACAAGACCACACACCCTAATCTTTCTAATCCTTTCAAATAGTGCCACTCTCTGGTGACTAAGCTTTCCAATATATGCACCCATGGGAGCCATCCTTATGCAAACCACCACCATAAGTCTTTCCTCTTTTAAGTTGCTAATTTCAGGTATTTTGTCAGCCAGGGTGATGGAAAGTTAATGCTCCTGTAGGCAGCCTAGACACCCTTCCACTCCCTTCTCATTTTGGTACCCGTATTGAACCCAGAGATGAGCAAAGGGAAGTGCTTTACCAATGGGCTACATTTCTAACCTTTGTTTTCTGTTTTTCTACTTTTTTGTATGTGGTGTGTGTGTGTGTGTGTGTGTGTGTGTGTGTGTGTGTGTGCACACACACTCTGAAGGTCATAAGTCTGCCTTTAGTGCTGGTCCTTGCCTTCCACTTTGTTGGAGACAGACTTCCTTAGTTGTTTGCTGCTGTATTGGAGATGCCAGGCTAGCTGGCCTGAGACCGTCTGAGGCACTCTCCAGTCTTGGCATGTCACTACAGGAACAGTGGACTTCCCCATCACCCTAGGAACACTGGGATTGCAGATGGCTGATTTGTGGTACGGGCACTGGGTTTTTCCATGGGTTCCGCGACTTGAACTCAGCTTTGCAGAGCAGGGGCTTTATCCACTGAGCCATCTCCCCAACTATGTTAGTTACGCCTTGATTGCCATGGTAAAGCGGCATATCGGGGGCAATTTATAGAATGAAGGGTTTATTTGGCTTATGGTTCCAGAGGGATAAGAGTCCCTCATGGCGGGCAGGCATGGCAGCAAGCAGCAGATGTGGCTGGAGCAGAAGCAAGGGATTACATCTTAAATCACATCCATGAAGCAGAGACAGTGCATTGGGAATGGTCTGGGTACTTTAGCTTTCAAAGCCCGCCTCCAGTGACTCATTTCCTCCAACCAAGGCACACCTCCTTCTAAATCTCCTCAGGCAATGCCATCAACTATAGTGCCTCAGACTATGGGGGATTTTTTCCCCCTTTATTAAGAAAACATTTTTTCATTTTACATACCAACCACAGCGAATTTGTCCTGCAGCCTCCTCAACCCTACAGCCTCACTGGTTGTGTCAACAAATGCAATAATCTGCAGTTGCAACAAGTTACCACCAGAGGGAGACTATGAGCCATGAGCAAGGAGAGCTGGGACAAAACTAAAACACCCCCCTATCCCCTCCTCCAAAAAGGGAAAAGGTAAGTCCTCCCATGGGGAGTCAGCAAAACCTGATACATTCAGTTGAGGCAGGACCAAGCCCCTCCCCCTTGCATCAAGGATGTGCCCATAGGTCAGGGACTTTAAAAAGCCAGCTCATGCACCAGGGAGAGATCCTGCCCCTATCTGCCAGGGTGTGGTGGTATTGTGTTCCCCAAAATATTGTGCACTCTAATAAACTTATCTGGGGTCAGAGAACAGAACAGCCATAATATTAAACATAGAGGTTAGGCAGTGGTAGCACACGCCTTTAATCCTAGCACTCCAGAGGCAGAGATCCACCTGGATCTCTGTGAGTTCAAGGCCACACTGGAAACAGTCAAGCATGGTGACTCACGCCTTTAACCCCAGGAAGTAATGGCAGGAGGCAGAAAGGTATTTAAGGTGTGAGGATGAGGAACTATAGCCTGGTTAAGCTTTCAGGCTTTGGAGAAGCAGTTCAACTGAGATCCATTTGGATAAGGACTCAGAGGCTTCCAGTCTGAGGAAACAGGATCAGCTGAGGAACTGGCAAGGTGAGGTGTCTGTGGCTTGTTCTCCTTCTCTGATCTTCCAGCATTCACCCCAATAACTGGCCTCAGGTTTGATTTTATTAATAAGACCTGTTAAGATTCGTGCAACACCAGGGCCCTCAAACAGACTAAGCTACACAACTATTTCCCATATACAGAGGGCCTAGTCTGGTCCCATGGAGGCTCCACAGCTGTTGGTCTATAGTTCATGAGTTCCCACTAGCTTGGTTCAGTTGTCTCTGTAGGTTTCCCCATCATGATCTTGATGCCCTTGCTCATAGACTCTCTCTTCCTTCTTTTCGACTGGACTCCTGGAGCTCAGCCTGGTGCTTGGTTATAGATCTCTGCTTCTGCTTCCATCGGTCACTGGATGAAGGCTCTATGATGACAGTTAGGGTATTCACTGATCTGATGACCAGAGTAGGCCAGTTCAGGCACCCTCTCCACTATTGCTAGTAGTCTAATCTGGGGTCATCCTTGTGGAATCTTGGGAACTTCCCTAGCACCCGGTTTCTCCCTGTCCCCATGATGTCTCCCTCTATTGTGATATGTCTTTCATTGCTCTCCCATTCTGTCCCTGTTCCAGCTCGACCATCCCATTCCCTTATGTTCTCATCCTATGGGGGATATTATTTTTATCCAAACCAAATTGATGCATTTTTTTTTCTGTTCCAGACAAAATTTCAGTTTGTATCTCAGATTATTTTGAAACGTGCAATCCCCTGCTTCAGCCTTCCATGTACTGGGATGACAGACCTCAGCCAACATGCCTGGTTCACGTGTCCTGTTTTTTAACAGGTGTAGGGACATAAATGTTATCTTATTTGTATATATTAAGTATTAAATTATAAAGAAATTATTTATGTTTCAAAAATATGTTAATAAACATTTTTCTTTACAATTTTGTTTAGAAACTTTTTGTCCTGTCTCTCCTAGCTCATGGCTCATAGTCTCCCTCTGGTGGTAACTTGTTGCAACTGCAGAATATTTCATTTGTTGACAGTTCTATGGGCTTTCTGTTTTGTGAAGTCCACTGAAAGACCTCCTATTCCCAAAGTGAAACAACAGCTATATGCAAGAACTATCCTTCTCACCACTGAACACTGTAAAAGTAGCATTGCTTTGTTACTATAACAGCCAGTGAGGCTGTAGGGTTGAGGAGGCTGCAGGACAAATTTGCTTTTTTTTTTGGAAAATAGGAATTTAAAAGGAGGGTAATTTGGAGAAATAGTTGAAGGAGCATGTAGGACATTGTGTGCTCAGATGCTTATCTGCAGTGAAGTTAATTTGTCAATAGCCAACTTATTACCTTGAGATGCTTGAATATGTAACTGATTATTATTATTACTATTATTATTATTATTACATTTATTTGGTGGGCCTGTCTATTTTGGCTTTGCTGGCCTGGAGCTTGTGATGCTCTTGCTTCAGCATCCTGAGTGCTGGGATTATAGGCAGACCTCTCCATGCCTGGCTTACCTAATATTTTCTGATGACATTTAGACCAGTTCTTCAGCCACAGTTTTTCCTCAGTCATAGCAGATGGCAAATCTTCATCCTTTGTCATTATACAGGCTAAACTGTTTCCCTAAATGTTTCATTTTTTTCTCAGGTCTTTGGGCAAACTCATCCTTGAGCGTGTTGGCCACCTGTCTATCTCCAGTGCTTACGTAACACTGTAAGTTTCTCACAGCATTGTGTACCCTCCTTCCCACGTGTTGTGTTTCAAGAATCAAGGGTGACATGTGCCCTCACTCATTCTACTAAAATACCCTTTCAACACATTTCGTTACATGTCTGTGTTTTGTGTGTGCATGTCCATGGCCACGAGTGCCACGTGTGCCATGACTGGCCTGTGGAGGTCAGAGGACAACAACCTTCAGGAGTCACTTCTCTGTCCCGGTGGAGCCCGAGGAGCAAACTCAGGCCACCAGTCTTGGTGGCAGGTGCCTTTGTCCACTGAGCCTATTCTCAGGCCCAAGGTATTAACTGTTCTCTCATTGCCAACGAAGCCTCAGGTATCAGTTGTTGCGTTTTGCAACATGAACTTGAGTATCTTGACTATCATGTGTGGTATGAATACTATATCTGTGCATCAATTTACTGCTGAAGAAACGGTCTGTTGCAAGTGTCTGGTTGCTGGCCTCCCTCGTGGCTTGCAGTAATCTTTGCTGTCAGTCTGAGAAAGTCTTCTTCTGTCAGTTCCGAGCTTGTCAAATGCTTTTTTCATTTGAAGCCACCCCAGAAGAGAAGACCTGGCTGATAGCAGAACCATTTTTTTTTTTTTTATTGAATTGTGCTATGGTAGCTTTAATTTCTTCCTGGAAATAAATGATATTATTTATTCATCTTGGGAACATACTTGTGGGAGAATTTTGACACCTGAAAAGTGATGTGAAAAGTCATTTATTTAAAAAACATGTTTGCGGGGCTATGGCTTGAGTTGCTGCCGAGGGCCATGTCAGGGTCTGTGGCCCTACAGCAGCCAGGGTCTGAGTTGATGTCTGCGGCTCTTGTTGCAACCAAGGGCTGTGTGTTTCCCGGAGATCTGATTGGCCACTTAGGACCATGTTGGTGCCCAGGGGCCATGCTGCATTTGGGGCCATACAGATGTAAGTGGCACATACTGCTATCTGGTGCCTTGGTGACTTCCAGGCCAGGGCTACAGCGAGGGGCCATGTCTGGGACCGTGGCCCTACTGCAGCCAGGGACTTTGTTGATGTTTGTGACTCCTGTTGCCATAAGGGCCATGAGGATTTCTGGGGCTTGGGCTGCCACCTGGGGCTGTGTTGGTGTCTGAGGGCCCTGCTACTGCTGGGGTCATGCTGATCTGGGTGGCCTGAGCTGCCACCTGGGGCCATGTGACACCTATACCTGGGCTGCTGCTGAGGACCATGTCTGTGTCTGTGGTCCTACAGCAGCCGGGTCTGTGTTGAAGTCCATGGCCCAGGTGGCTACCAGGGACCACACAGAGGCCCTTGGTCTGGGACACAACCTGTGGTCTTATTGGAGTCTGGGGTTGGGACCATATAGGTCTGAGTGGCATGTGCTACCACACGAGACCATGATGTCATCTGGGCCCGGGCTGCTGCCTAGGGCCACATCTGGATCCATGTCCCTATATCAAACAGGGTCTATGTTGATGTCCGTGGCTCCTGTTTCCATGAGGGCCATGTGGATTCCTGGGATCTGGGCCACCACCTGGGGTTGTGTTGATATCTGAGGGCCCTGCTGCCACTGGGGCCATACAGGTATGGGTGGCCTGTGCGGCCACGTGGGGCCGTGGCAATGTCTAGACCTGGGCTGCTACCAAGGACCATGTCTGGGTCCATGGTCGTATTGCAGCTGGGTCTGTGGTGAAGTTCATAGTCCATGTTGCCACCAAGAGCCATGTGTATACCTGGGGTCAGGTCAGCCACCTGAGTCCATGTTGGCGGCTCAGGGACATGCTGCAGTTGGGGCCATGTAGATCTGAGTGGCCCACACTGCTACCTAAGGCCATGGTGACTTTTGGGCCAGAGTTGCAGCTGAGGGCCATGTCTGGGTCCACGGCCCTACTACAGCCAAGGCCTGTGTTGATGTCAGAGGTTCCTGTTACCATTGAAGGCCACATGGATGCCTGAGATCTGGGCCATGCTAGTGTCTGAAGCCCATGCTGCTGCTGGGGCCATGCCAATCTGAGTAACCTGCACGGCCACCTGGGGCCATGGTGACATTCAGACCTGGCTGCTGCTGAGGACCATGTGTCCAGGGTCCCACCGCAGCCAGGGTCTGTGTTACCACCAAAGATTGCACAGAAACCTGGGGTCAGGGCTGCAACCTGTGGCCTTGTTGGTGTCCAGGGGTGATGCCGCTGCCAGAACATCCTGATCTAAGTGGCCTGTGTTTCTACCCACAGCCAGGATGTCATCTGGGCCCAAGCTGCTGCCAAGCCGCGTCTGGGTCCATGGTCCTATTGCAGCTGGGGTCTGTGTTGTCTGTGGCCCGTGTTGCCTCAGGGGGTCATGGGAACCATGTGTGATGGAATCAGAAGGCCGAGCTGATCTAGTCCTATCCTTTGCTAGTCCTGGGATAGCTGGCCCTGTCCCTTGCTGGATGCTGCAGCAAGAGAGCTGGCCCTGACCCTCATGGGAGAGCTGTCCCTGACTGCGCTTGGGAGACATGGCCCCACCCCTCACCACAGGCTGCGGGGAGAGCTGACCTTGGTGGCATGGGTGTAGGGGAGCTGGCTCTGCCCCTTGCCTGAGGTCTGGACTGACCAGCTGAGCTACCACTCAGGCCCACCCTAACATTTACCCCATCTAGGACCTGCTGGAGCTTGTGAAGGGGACTGGTCCTGTTTCAGAAGGATAACCACAGGATCTCCATGTCTCAGGGCAGCCATAGGATATCTGAGAGAAGTTTCGGTGAGGATTCAGGGATGACGGTGTGCCAGAAACCAGAGGCTGTGAACCAGACCAGTGACTCATTGCAATGGACGTTTGCAAGTAAAGCTGACTGGACATAAGGGTACACTGTGTGACACACCGAGACCCCCAATGCCACCAGGAGGAAGGAAGAGATGTTGGAGAGGCAGGAAAGATGGAGGAGCCAAGAGGTTTTGTTGTTATTGTTGTTTTGTTCTTTTTGTTTTTGTTTGCTTGCTTGTTTTGTTCAGTTTGGTTTGGTTTTTAAAAAATTTTTGTTTTGGGGGGGCGCTGCTTCAGGGAGGAAGGGAGGACATGGAAGGGCTGGGAGGTGAGCGAAATTGGTGTACATGATGTGAAATTCCCAAAGATTCCATAAAGAAATTATGTTAAATAAAAAAATAAAGTTTGAACAAACAAGAAGTTGAGAGAAAAATGCTCAGCATGCTAAGAGGAGGCAGAAGTTTGTGGAAATAGCTTCCTGGCTAGTTTTATGCAAACTTGATACAAGCTAGAGTTTTCTGAAAGGAGGGAACTTCAATTGAAAAAATGCCTCTGTAAGTTCCAGCTGTAAGGCATTTTCTTAATTAGTGATCAATGGGGAGAGCCCAGCCTATTGTGGGTGGTGCCGTCCCTGGGCTCATGGTTCTGTAGGAGAGCAGGCTGAGCAGGCCTGGAGGAGGAAGACAGTAAGGAACACCTCTCCATGGCCTCTGCCTCAGCTGCTGCCTCCAGGTTCCTGCCCTGTTTGAGTTCCTGTCCCGACTTCCTTTGATGATAAAACGTGATACGGAAGTGTAAGCCAAATGAACCCTTTCCTCCTCAACTTGCTCTTTTGACCATGGTGTTTCATTGCAGCAAAACCCCAGCTAAGTCAAGGACTGAGTGCCAGGAAGGGAGTTGTAGAAGGTGTGGGGGGGCTTCTGGTGTTTACATTACATAATAGTTAAGCAGTTGATCTAAATACATTGAGGTAATTTTTCTTTTTGGGCATTAAAATCATTTTCAGAATATTTTCATTTTTACTTACTTAAAAAGACTTATTTTTATTTGTTTATTTTATTTTATATAGAATGTTCACCTTCATGTATGTTTGTGCACCATGTGAATGCCTGTTCCCTCAAATGACAGAAGAGGGCATCAGATCCACTGGGATTGAACTTACAGATGTTTGTGAGCCATCACTGGGTTATGAGAACCAAACCTGGCTCCTCTGCCAGAGCAAATCCTCTTAACTGATGAGCTTTCTCTCCAGCCCTGTAGTTATGAGTGTATGTATTTATTTTTATAGATGATGATGGTGGTGGTAATGGTGATGATGATGGTGATGTTGATGTCCAGACACATGATGTGTGTGACTCCGCATTGTGATGTTAGTTTTCTTTTTCCATCTTTATACGGTTTTCAGGGGTTGAACTCAGGTCAGCAGGCTTATGCAATAAGTGCTTTTACCCGATGAGCATTCTCTCTTTACTCTCAAAATGATGTTTCAAAAGTAAACGAATAACAGCAATATTCCAAGGACCATGTGCCTTCGCTTCTGGTGTTGGAGGGGAGGGTAGAGGAGTGCATGATGTTCAGCTAGGAGCTTTGTACCTCAGTACCATGCTTCGGAAAGGATAGCTGTGACTAAGAGACTGGACACTGACCACAGCTTAGCCATCTAATCCACTCCCTGCCTGAGTTGCCCTTTGCCTTGTAAAAAAGACTGCCTCTTTTTTTTTTTTTTGGTTTTTTGAGACAGGGTTTCTCTGTGCAGCTTTGCGCCTTTCCTGGAGCTCGCTTTGTAGACCAGGCCGGCCTTGAACTCACAGAGATCCGCCTGCCTCTGCCTCCCAAGTGCTGGGATTAAAGGCGTGCGCCACCACCGCCCGGCTGCCTCTTTTTTTAATTAAAATAATTTAAAGTATTTTTGTGTTCAGTCCATCCCAACTTCAGCTTCCCCTCCTTATACCAGTTCTCACACTTCTCACCTCTTTCCCCCCAGATCCACTCCTCCTCCTTTCCCTTCAGAAAAGAGCAGGCCTCCCAGGGATATCACCCGAGTACAGCATAACAAGATACAATAAGACTAGGCACAAACCCTCATATCAAGGCTAAACAAGGCAATCCAGAAGGAGGAAAAGGGTCCCAATAACAGGCAAAAGAGTTGGAGACACCCCCACTCCCACTGTAAGGAGTCCCACAGAAATATCAAGCTACATAACTACAACATACATGCAGAGGATCTAGCTCAGACCCATGCAGGCTCTGTGATTGTTGCTTCAGTCTCTGTGAGCCTGTAGAAGCCCTGATTAGTTGATTCTATGGGCCATGTTCCCCTAGTGTCCTCGACCCCTCTGGTTCCTACAATTCTTCCTCCCCCTCTTCCATGGGGTTCCCCTGGTTCCAAGGGGCAGGGACCCGATGGAGATCTCCAATTTGGGTTCTCTCTCCTCCTAACATTTGGCTATGGGTCTCTGCATCTGCTGCCATCAGCTGCCAGGGGAAGCCTCTCTGATGACAATTGGGCCAGGCACTGGTTTATGAGTATAACAGAATATCATTAGGAATCATTTCATTGATTTTTTTTCTCTATCCTAAGTCTCTGGACTTTCCAGCCTTCAGGTTCTGGTCATCCAGGCAGTGACAGACTTACTCTTAGACATCACTGAGCTTGAAACAGAAAGATCCAGAAAAGGATGCCCTCAGCCCCTTCCCTGGTATTTTCCTCACATTAGGCTTAGCTAGCCCCTCATCCAACAGGTCTCCATTAAAACAGTTCTCACAGAAGACTTTCAGTTCTTGCTACTCTGGTCTGAGTCAGGTACTCAGGCAAAAATTGCTTAGCATCTTTGGGAATTTTTCTTCAGGGTGCTGCTGGCAATTTGAATATGTGTTCTTACCTGTTCCTCTCCTGAGACTGAAAATTGGAAGAGCCCCTATCAGCTTGGTTCACAAGAGGTGTTCTTACCTCACACTCTGCCTAGTACACTGCATTGCTCACTCATATGCTGGATGAGTAGCTGAGCCTGTAAGACTTGACCAGTGTCTGAGGGAGGTCCTTCAGCTCACCACTCCAAGCACCTCTTTTGGAACTCTGATCAGAAGTCATTTTGTAATTATAGCATCACGTTTTCTGGAAGGGAGGCATCAGGCTCATCTTGGGTCAACAGTGCATGTTGTATGGCCGGCGTGCATCAAAAGCTTCCTAAAGAATCTGAGCTGCATCAGGACAGACGCTCTGTGCAGAGTTAACAGCACTATAATAGAAATTGGCTTTCTGGCTTGCCTTGTAATCTTTCGTCTCGTTGCTTCCCTATTGAAGAACATAGCGCGGCTCCTACTAGGGCAGTCATGTTAAATTACATGACGGCACAGTGGCAGCCTGGGGAAACATCCCAACCATTTCACTTCTTTCAATAGGCCAGGAGTTCAAGATCCAGAGAGGCCCTGTGGGTTTCCTAACCACAGAGATGAGTAGCGGGGAGCCTTGAAACCTCTTCTCTGTTTGGCTGCTCCGGTTGTATGGATCCTGACCTTGCTTCTGTCTTGCCTCATTTCCAATGGCCCTGAACAGCCTGGTTTCTTGAATGGTGCTTGGTGTCCTGACAGAGCTGATTCCAGAATGTTCTGCAGATGCAAAAATATATGTGGGCACTGACACCTTTTATACAAAATGACTTGTGGTCTGGATACGGCTTCCCTCCAAAAGGTACGTGAGTTCAAGGCTTGGGTCCCAGCTTGTGGTGCTTCCTTGGTGGCTCCAGAAACATCAGCAAGTGGTGTCTAGTTGGAGGAAGGAGGTCTCAAGGGGTATGTAATTAGGGGCTGTGCTTTTCCTGGGTCACCTATGCCTCTCTCTGTTTCCTGACCACTATGATAGGAACACGCTTCTGCCATCATGACGCTCTGTATCTCCACAGCCCCTCAGGGGTGGAGCCATGACAGCAGACCGGAATTCGAGGAAGCCACGAGCCGGAATGAGCCTGTCCTCATTTTGAGCTGTTCTTCCATCAGGTATTTTGACACAGTGACGAAAAGCACTAACAGGATGACGAAGTATTTGTGCAGGTCCACATAGTCCTCTCACGTATTTCAAGCAGACTCCAGATGGCTTATCACACTTAGTACACTCTTATTCCATGTCCATAGTCATCAGGCTCAGAGAATTGCTTGGAACATTACGATAATAAAAAGGCTGTACATATTCAGGAGAGAGGCAATCATCAGCCTTCAATTTTCTATCCGAGATTGTTTGAACCTGCAGGTGCGGAGGACAAGGATCTGGGTGGGTGATGGCCTGTCCTCTCAAGTGCAGGCTCTTGATCACACTTGAGGCCTTTGTTACCTCTGAGGAACCTCCTGCTTGGACTCCCTTGTCACTGTGAACCCAAAGCAGAGCTCTGCCCGCGGCAATTCCCTGCAGGAGAGGTGGGCAGTGCCCAGAGCTCAGGTTCATTAGTCAGACACATGCAGCTCTTCCTGGCCAGCCCTGAAGCTTTGCCTGCTTTGCTTTCTCTTGCCCTAGCCCAGCAGAGCAGAAGCCATTCTCTTTCATGTATTGTGCTACATCATTATAAAACGGGTTCCCTTTCTTGTTGATTCCCTAGGTCAGGGGTTACCAGGCATCCCCACGCCATCTCCATTTCTTTGACCCTTGCCCTCCCCTCCCTTCCTCTTCCCTCCTCTCCTTTCCCTTCCCATCCCCTCCCCTCCCCTCCCCTCCGCTCCTCTCCCCTTCCCTCTGCTCACCTCCCCTTCCCTCTGCTCACCTCCCCTCTCCTCTTCTTATTTTTTGAATTACTCCTTTAGCAGATTTTTTTTTTTTTTGGTGTGTGTGTATTTTGTTCTGTTTTCTCTTCTCTCCTAACCATCCTGCACGTATTTGTAGAGCTAGAAGTAGTTCCTTTAGTCTGAATTCTCCTTGAATTTTCTCCATAGTTCTCTGTCCTAACTGTTGATATAGTGGTACGTACCTTTGTCTTAAGTTCTCCGTGAGACTGTCAATGTCCTTAAGGTCAGTGTTTTGTGCTCTTATCCCCTGCCCCGAGGGCCCTCTAGTACCAGGTTCACAGCTGATACTCTGCAAATACTTCTTGAGTGAAGCTCTTTGTCCTTATCTTGGGCACATCCTTGAGAGTACAGGTCCAAGCCCGTGTCCTTTTTGGGTGACATGGAAAGTCCAGAGAAGCAAGGGTCAACTGTCTGTATCTTATAGACATGAAGCTGAACGTAACTGGTGTGACCCATGCTGGCTTTGAACTCACTATTCTCCTGCCTCAGGCTCTCTAGTGCTGGCCTTACAGGTGTATGCCACCGCACTTGGCTTCTAGCTGGGACTGACTCTGAAGAGATTGCTTCAGGGCCACCGTTTTTCCTCCGTGGTGGCCTTGTGTTCTTCCTTGTTCACTTCAGGAAGTCCGTTTGTGTGCAGAGCTGTTAATTGATTCTTTGCAGTCCTCATGGGTGCCGGGGCAGTCCTAGACTCTCAGGGAACCGAAGAGAAATAGTTCTGCAGAACCGACTTGTGTCTCTTCTCCGTTACTTTATAACAGAAATGCTCTTAAAAATTCACCACTATCTAGACAAGTCCCTTGTATGGTATTAAATTTACTAACTAATTCACCTAATGAAATGGACTGTTTTCCAATTGTATTGCCTTCATGTGCTCTCTGAGAACTAGTGTGCTGAGGATTGGTTCTCTCTCTCTCTCTCTCTCTCTCTCTCTCTCTCTCTCTCTCTCTCTCTCTCTCTCTCAGGACTGATGTGCTATTTGATGAAAATAGAGTCCTCTCTGACATATTGGTCTTCGCTGAATGTTACTCACCTGGGGGCTTAAAAACAATCTCCACGCTTCGACTGTCCCTGGATCCATTAAGTGAGAATCACTTAACCTTTTGTCTTAGGGTCATACTGTAGAAAGCTCTTACAAGGCTGACCCATGAGGACATTCTTCAGAAATGTCCTGCTTTGAAGAGAGTCCTTTGATTCAGAGTGTTTGCCCTGACTCTTCTTGACATTTTTCTTTCAATGTTTGTGTTACTCTTCTCTTTCCTTTACAGCAAGGTCGCTCCTTTTGGGAGACTGGCTGCCCTGTGAGGTTGTGTTTCTTTTCTTCCTAAGCATTGGTGTTTGTTTTTTTACCCTCTACTCCTGGACAGAGTGTGAAACTACACTCTTTTACAGTACCAGCTCCTGCCTGCTTACCCTCTTATGACTCCTCTCTGGAGAGCAAAGCTGAGAGAGAGAGAGAGAGAGAGAGAGAGAGAGAGAGAGAGAGAGAGAGAGAGAGAGAGAGAGAGAGAGAGAGAGAGAGGTTTTCCTGAAGCACATGAATCATATTCTTTGCCGGAATTACCATCTCCTTTCTGTCTTTTAGAAACTGTGATTTCACTCAAGTCCCTAAATGGCCATAGTCTTTATGATTTGATACTTATCCAATACCACGATTGCCAGAACATTCCATAACCAGAGTTATGTTATATTTTGTTTCCCTCATGGATTTCATTCAGTCTCCAGAAGGCTCAGCTCCATTGTGTAGTGTCTTGTCTTTTAGGTATTTTTCCCCCTTTTTGGGTGGTTTCTAATTTCCTCAGAGTACCCATATTTCTTCAGGGAATAAGTGACAGCATTCTAAGACATTCCTTTTGCCCCTTGTAACTTGGTGAGTTATCTCCTATGCCTCTGCTGTCCTATAATCAAGTGGCAGGTATCTGACCCCAGCTGGGGGCATGAGATGGTCCTGAGCCTCGTCTTGGACAGGAGATAAAAGTGCACTGGTTCCTGCTGGTGCCTTTGCAGGCTGAGGTGACAAGCGTATTGTGCTCCCTGTCTCAGTTCGTGGGGAGCCACGGTTCTCCCCGAACTGCAGACTGGTTCTCAGCCCTCGTGATAATTCCCCGAGGGTCAGCTGTCTTCGTGATCGTTTGGTTTGCTGTCGTTGTTTTCTTTCTTAGTTACGCGGAGTCGGTTTCTGTTAGTTGGAATTCAGGATCATGCTGGACTAGCTGCAGCTTCCAGAGCAGCCCACTAGGAACCCGGAGGACATGGCTTGGCCAGAATCACCTTTTGACTGCCAACATCAGCAGGAGGACTGTAGATTTTCTCATGCTCTGATGCTGCGTTACCTGGCAGGGGGTGACATGGGACATCTCAATGCCTCACTTTCAACCTAAGTGAAAGAGGGACTCTCTCTATCCTGAGTAAGACAAGACAGAAAGAACATGGAAGCAAACATTGATTGTGAGAGACTGGAATTGAGTCTTGGTTCTGGCATCTACTGCGTGAATGGTGTTCATTGTTTAATCTATGTTTTTTTCTCTAAGAGGACAGCAAAGCTCTTCTCATAGGATTGTTATGTAAATTAAATGACAGGACTGTAACACACTTACCCAAGTGTGGCAAGGAGTAAGTACCCTATAGTGAGAGCTCATGTTGTTAGAATTCCAGAAATAATGCCATTGGCTATCTTTTTCACAAAAACCACTCCCTCTGTTTTATTACCCATCATAGCAAGAAAGAAGAGAAGGAAAGAAGAGAAGATGGAGGGCTAGTGAGGCGGCTTAGTGGTAGAGACACTTTCCAATAAGCTTGAGGACTTGAATTCAAACCCCGGAGTTCACATAGTGGGAAGAACTGACTCCTGCAAGCTGTCCTTTGACCTTCACACACACACACACACACACACGTACACACACCACACATGCACATGCACACACACACCACACACATCACATCACACACATCACACCACATGCACACACACACACACACATGTACACACATGTACACACACCACACATGCGCATACACACACACACCACACACATCACACCACACACACACACACACACATACATGCACACACACCACACACCACACATGCACACACACACCACACACATCACATCACACAGATCACACCACATGCACACACACACACACACACACACACACACACACACACCACACGCACACACATCCCACCACATGTATACACACACATCACACCACACACAAATAAACTAAAAAGAGAAAGAGCAACCCGTGGAGCTGAGGGGCATCTCTTTGGTTTTACACTGTTTTCCTCCTATGAAGAACACGAGGCGTCATGTCATTTTTAGCCTTGATCTTGGTCTTGTCCCGAAATCAGATCTTTCCTGAGGAGAGGAAAGGCTCTAGAGTTGTTCTGGGGCTCAGATGCATCTTGCACATGAACTCATTGTCTAATTCCTCACCTGGAAAAGTCATTCGTAGCACTGGAGAGATTGACTGCCAAGTGCGCTCTCTGAGTGGCTGAGTTTCTCCGAGTGTGGCCCACTGCTCTGGCATTCTCATGGCTTGTGTCAACAAAATCTCTGGAGCCTCAGTGCTGAAAATGAAGGCCCACCGAGTCCTCCGGACAGAAGGTCACCCGGCCACCGTTATCAACCAGAAGAGGCACTGATCCTCATAAAATTCCCTTCCACACTAGGGGTAAGTGACCCTGCACACTAACAATCCTAACTGTAAGCACACGCACGCACTCAGCTGGCCTGCAGGTTTCCTGAGAGGCCTGGAGAGATGATGGTCCTCCTAGCCGTTCTGAGTGGAGAGTTGAGATTCAGCACCTCTCAGGAAATTCTGGCTTTGGAGCCTTCCTAATATTGGCTTTAAAGGGTTTGGGAAGGACTAGACATTGTTTTGGAAGTGCTTTTAAAAACATTTGCCATGGCAATTTTTGCTTTCCTTTTTTCTACAGGCTCTTTGCTAAGCTGCTGCTACCAGTTGTTGGTTTGTTTGGATTTAGAAATAGATTATTTGAAACTGGGCTTTGTGCCAAATGATCTCCAATAAAACCATGATTAACCTAAAGACCTCATTCCCAGGGATTATGATATATGAATGTGCTTCTTTAAGTTTTGCGGTTTCATGACCCAGCAGGGCACTGGGGGTCAGGGCTCTAATCAGTCAGGGCTGTTCCTAACCAGAGGTAGCCGGCAGTCTCCTCCAACTTGTATCTTCCCTTCCAGAAATAACTTTTTTTCTTTCTTTCTCCCCTGCCCCACCCCCCATCCCCTTGCATCCCTGGCTGTCCAGGAATTCACTATGTAGTCCAGGCTGGCCTCAAACTCAGAGATCTGCCTGCCTCTGCCTCTCGAATGCTGGGATTAAAGGTGTGCACCACCACTGCCCAGCAGGTAACCTGTTTCTAATGTCCCACTCTCCAATGCTTGCACCCTGATTTTGCAGGTTCTTAGGGGGGATAAATTATCGAAGGAACACAGCGCCATAGTCAAGAAGCCAAAGCCTTTGAAGTCTATCTGCTCTGAGTCCTGGCTCCACCAACGACTGGCCTCTGACTTTAGTAGCTGCCACTATAAAGTGAATTTTCTGGAAGCAGACAATGAGAGTGAACTTGACACATACAACATTTGGAAGTCAATATAAAGGAAGGTAAAGCATGCATGGGCAAACAGAGAATTAAACTGTGGTGCGGGCCTGACAGGCTTGGCCAGTCTATAGGGAGCTATGGATTGGATGCCTTTCTACACTTGGTGTGTGACGGTAGGGATGGGAGAGAAGGTGGGGGTGGAGTGGGGGAGGGAGTGGGGGTAGGGCATGCGCGCCAGGGCACACATGGAGACCAGAGGACAGCTTTGTGGGGTCCTTCTCTCCTTCCACCTTTACATGTATTCTGGGGATCGAGCTCAGGTTACCAGGCTTGCAAGGCAAGTGCCTTTACCCTCTGAGCCATCTTGCTTGTCCTCACTTGCTGTGAGGTTAAAGAAGACCTCAAGGGGGCCAAGAGTTGGCAGAGTTAGTCTGTTTTTGGAGAGGGATCTTGGAGGACACTTCCGTCATAGCTCTCTGACCTTTTCAGGACTCATTTTCCTCATCTCCCAGTAAAAAGAATTCACTTTCTAGGATGTTGGGATGATTAAATGGATTACAGATTATTGCTTACAAGTATCTGGAATACCTTCCCCCACTCTTTTTTTGAAGATATATTATGCGTCTCAGGCTGGCCTGGAACTTGGTAGGTAGCCCAGGCTGCCTTGGAACTCAGTCTTAGCCTTCTGAGTGCTGGGATTCCAGGTGTATATCCCTATGTCTGGCTAGATCAAGCTCTTGAATTTTTTCTTTTTGCTTACGTACATGTGACTGCATGTGCCATGGCGCACGTGTGGAGGTCAGAGGATGACTTGCAGGAATAGATTCTTTTTTTTTTTCCCCTCTCCTTACCACGTAGGTTCTGGGGATCAAACTCAAGTTGTCAGGCTTAGCAGCAATCGCCCTTACCTTCTGAGCCATCATGTTGGCCCAGATTAAGCTCTGGACATATACTACTGATTACGATGATGGTGATAATGACGAGGCTGTTATAGAATTATCAAGAAAGCTGGAGAGGGGCTGGAGAGATGGCTCCGTGGTTGATGGCACCTGCCACTTTCATAGAGGACTCAGTTTGGTTCCCTGCACCCCCATGGCAGCTTCCAAACATCTTTAACCTCAGTTCCAGAGGGTCCGGTTCCTTCTGGCCTCTGTGGGCACTAGGCAGGCACTCAGTGCACATACATACCAACAAGTAATACACTCATATACATAAAATAAAAATAAATAAACTTAAAAAAAAAAGAGAGAACCCATCCAGTGTTTCTCAAAGTTCAGCATGTATCCGAACCATACTGAGGGCTTGTTGCATCACAGGTTGCTGGGTGGTACCTGTAGTTTATGATGTGGTCAGTCTGGAGTGGAATTTGAGAATTTGCATTGCTAGTAAGTCCCCAAGGAATGCTGATGTTGTGGGGGTGGCCACCACACTTTTGGGCTGTTAAGGAGTGACTGGACAATGTCCTATACTCAGGTTTAACAGCAGGGATTAACGTCCCACTTTCCAACATGGCAGCCTGGCAATCATTACTTTGGCATTGAAATGACTTCTTCAGAGCTGCTGCTGACCTCAGAGGATAAAATAACTCTGTTTGCACTGGAATTTTTCAAATGCTATTAATAGAATGCCCCACACCTGAATCAGGACATTTATTTCACGAATTCCTCCAGGTAATTGCTTTTATGGAATAATTCCTGGTGGTGCTTTCTCTTTTTCAGTGCCCCTGGGGACAGCTGAGATAAAAGACAAGTGTTTTGCCATAAAGTTTAATTAAGAAGGTTAATTAAGAGAAAATACCACGTAGCATATATCAAACTTGAATGTAGTTTGCAAATGGAGGTCATGAGCACTCCTGAGTCACCTGAGATTGTGGAGCCCATTCACGGCATCTGCAGATGCAGTAACGCTCTGCCTTTACGGTGTTCTGGAAGACACAGGGACTGAGTGGCTTGCCTCTGGGTCTATCCCCCAGGGCACATGGGATTCCCATCCCACCTACTCACTCCACATTGGGCTTCTTCCTCAGGAGTCGGTAGCGCTCCCCATTCTCCCCTAGTCCCACCACTGCCTGCACCCAGTGCTCAGTCAGGAAGAGCCCACCCTGCTTCGCTCAGTGGCGATCTCCTCTGGGGACGCAAGGCAAGCCTCATGTGCGTTAAGGCTGTTGTCATGACTGTCCTCAGAGACACACTAGTGGGCTTTTCAGTCTTGCACCCTAGCTCATCGCTGTGTCATGGAACTCTGGGCTGGGTCTGCCAAGGTGGGGAAGAGATTGTTTTCTGCGGATGTCATCTTTTCTTTGTTCTTCCTGAGTGTTGGAGTTTTTCTTCCTCCTTCCTTCCTTCCTTCCTTCCTTCCTTCCTTCCTTCCTTCCTTCCTTCCTTCCTCCCTCCCTCCCTCCCTCCCTCCCTCCCTCCCTCTCTCTCTCTCTCTCTCTCTCTCTCTCTCTCTCTCTCTCTCTCTCTCTTATTTCTCCATGGAACCAGTCACTGTCCCTTACCAGTCTCCTTTAACGACCTCACACTGTATATATTCCTTCTTGTAGTTCCGTTATATAAAAGGTGTCTTTGAGGAGACATGAGGACAGGCCTGAGTATCTCTTTTAGTACTGTTCCACTTCATATTTAAAATCACCACAGATGTTCACTAAAAGGTCAGAGGGCACACTTTTCAAATGTGATATATGGCTCTGGCCAGCAAAGGGCCTGAGGGGGGTGGAAGAATCCTAGTGGGTCTGGACACACGACTGATCCTCAGTTACATCAGCTTACTCTTCATTTTTTGATTATTAGTTGCACAATGTTTATAAAGAGAACCGTACGACAGTGGGATAGATTGCGCAATTTGTGCTGCCCGGTGTAGAAAGATGTGGCCCCTTATCAAAACATTATTCAAAAGTTTGGAATGGAACCATTTAAGAATTGAGCTCCAGAGCATAAGCCTCATGTGATGAGCCATGAAGCCATCCGTGGGTGGCATGAGAGCCCATAACCATTTGTGTCATTGACTACTGGGTCAAAGACTTAAAACAACGTCCCTCTTCAGGTTTTGCATGACATCAAGTCAGACCTTTCTCCTGCCCTACCCCTTTCTTATTTGCTATGGCCTGGGTAAACCAGGAGACTTTGTGCTGTTCGGGCTACTATTTCAGGGTGGTTGGGCTTGTATGCCTTCTGCAGAGTTGTAACTATTTTCTAGAGTTAATGTGGTTGGCTGGAAACAATTCCTTAGGAACTAATAGTGTATAAAGAATTGTCTTCAGATGGTGATCTGCTCAGACAGACTGTTATGTACCAAACACATGTAAAGGGATTTCGAGTTCACGTTTGGTCTGAACTTTTGATCACTGGGGAGGAAACTAAAACAAGGATGGAAGAACTGATCATTATTTATGATCTCGATATGCCCCTGGGCTGCTGCACTGGGGCATGCACCATGTACTCTGTGAGTCAACAGAGTAGAACAAGGATTCTTATCAGGAAGATAAAAAGCAGTCACCACCTGGGCTTAGGTCTTCTTTAACAAGGCACCAGACATACAGTGGAAGCCGAAGGACAAACTGTGGTGAGGGGAATGACAGCTGGCAAGCATCCCCTTGCCCTTGCAGTGTTGGAGAGGGCGCCTGTCATCCTCAGATAGTGCTCTGAGGCTAAGCAGTAAAGAAATAAACACAAGAACTGTGGATGCAGAGGTTGGCTCTGTAGTTAAGGACTCCAGCTAACCAGTTGTTCAGGTCCTGTTGAAATGAATCAACTCTGAAGGGAGGAACCAGGGTTGTCTCCACCTAGTGGTAGGTCCCAATTTTTACCATAACCTTTCAGGAGCTTCTATACAAGCCAACCACACAGGTGCAGTAGTCAGGGTTTTCTAGAGGAACAGAACTTACAGAATGAATCGCTACACCAATATTAGAACGGCTCTCAAGCTGTGGTCTAGCTAATACAACAGTGCCTGCTTGTGAATGGAAAGTCCAAGAATCCAGTAGTTGCTCAGTTCATGAGGTTGGATGTCTCAGCTGGTCTTCAATATGCACTGGAATCCTGAGGAAGTAGGCCCTGATGTCAGTGAAGGAATGGACTTGTTATCAAGGTGAGGGCAAGCAGGCAAAGAGCAAACTTCCTTCTCTCATTCCCTTAGCCTTCCAGCAGAAGGTGTGGCCCAGATCAGATCTGGATTAAAGGCATGTCTTTTCCCAGCTCAAAGACCTGGATTAAAGGTGTGCCTTCCTACCTCAAAGATTCAGATTAGAAATGGATCTTCCTATTTCATATTAAGCAAAACTCCCTTGCAGGTGTGCCCTCCGTTTTGGGATTTTAGTTAATTCCAGATGTATTCAAGTTGACAACCAAGAATAACCGTCACAATAGCAAAGAAAGCACCCATGTCACCCAGTGTCTGGATGATCATCTGAGAGCTTGTAGTGGTTCACAGCAGTCACAAGCTGCAGTTGAGAGCAGCATTGGGCCTTGCCTTTCTTAGTGTGTATTGGATGCAAACCTGAGCGGGGAGGGTCAGCAGCCCCAACGTTGTCTAACGGTTCCCTCGTCACACAGTGCACATTACTCTGCTCTTCTGAGCACTTCACTGGGCCACATTAGTGGCCTTGTGTAAGCTCCTGAAAGTCCAGTGATTTAACTCGGATCTGAGGGTTTAGACAATAGATTTTTCTGTTCATTGGAAAATTAGATAAACTTGAACCTGGCCAAAAGCGTTGTTCATGGCGTGATCATCATCCATTTCAGTTCTGAAAATGAGAAGTGAACGCGCTGCATTGCGGTGGGTATTTTACCGTAGTCCTTCTGTGCTGTTTGTGATTCCATCTTTGAGTCTAGAGCTAATGACACTCTGCTTTAAAGAGTGAACAACGGTTCAAGCATTGTTTTATCATCTGGACTGCACCTAACTTAATGATGGTTTGCCTTCATGAATCCTCAACTTTACTTGGTGTAAAACTGATATATACCTAGTAAAAACTACGTAATAAAATCTGATTTTTTTATCTCCCCCTTCTCTTCCTATCCTCCCTTCTACCTTTACTCCCTCCCTTCTTTCATACCTTCCCCCTCCCTTTCATGGTAGCAGTGGTGTTTGTTTTTGAAGCCAGGGCTCCATATATTTTAGGTAAGCATTTTGTCGCTTTATCACCTCCCCAACCCCCAGTACAATACTCTTTTTTTTTGTTTTTTTGAGACAGAATTTCTCTGTGTAGCTTTGTGCCTTTCCTAGAACTCACTCTGTAGCCCAGGCTGGCCTCGAACTCACAGAGACCCACCTGCCTCTGCCTCCTGAGTGCTGGGATTAAAGGCGTGTACCACCACCGCCCGGTAACAGTACTCTTTTGTGATACGGTGTCAGTGAGCTACAGCTTAACAACTGGCCACATTATCATGAGGGAAATGACCCAGGACTCTGCAGGAGGAGATGCCACCAACATTTCTTAGATACAGGGCATTAGATACATTACAGAAGGAAATCTACCTATTGTGTGACTTTTGCTAGGAAGGTGGGTAAAAATGCCCATTCCCCACAGATAGGGCACAGACGACATACTAAAGAAATGGTCTCACTTGTCTACTCTGGTGAACCAGTGAGTTTACTGGACTTACAGGAGCATGGGTTGCCCAAAGGCAGCTGCATTTCCCCAAACCCATCCCACAATGGATGGTGACTCGTGAGAGGTGTATCCCCGGAGCATCCTGCACAACTCCAGCGGAAGAAGTCTTCCCTTCCCAGGCATGGGTTACTGCTCGTGTAAGCCTGGAGGAGGCTTGTAAATCCTTAAACTTTCTGAGCCTTGCGTGTGCAGTAGCTAGCTTAGGAGTCTTCTGAGCCTCCCTCCTCCCTTCAGAAGGGAAGGTTTCAATCAGGAGGCTAGGGCTGTAGTACACCCCCCACTTCATCATAAAACGGAGGGCTTGTGTTGGATGATTTTGCCTGACCATGGACTAATGTAGGCAAGTATCCCGAGTGCTTCCAAGGTGGACTAGGCTGAGCTGGGATGCTCAGTTAGGGAGAGGTATCAATGCATTTTCCACGTCCCACATTTTCAGGCATGGCAACCTCCTCAGCACACATGTCACCATAAGCGAAGGAGTACCTGCAGCTACTTTCCAGTGCTGGCAACAGTTGCCTGGTCGGTTTAGCAGGGTCCAGTGGGAAGATCTTCAAGTCAAGTCCCCTGTCAGAAATGTCTGCTCTACTGGATCTTCCGGTTCTGCTGCTGTGACTGCACTAATTGCCAATTAACCAAAGTAGAACTCTCCCGAGTCCCCGAACCTGCTACTTCTAAAGGTGGCTAATTTCCCCATCAATCTTATTCTCTCCATAACCAGCTCAACTTGTCTATGGCTGGGGAATCCCAGAACACCAGTTTCTTCCTGGAGAGTAGACAGAGGAGGCTTGGAAGAACTGTCTAGGATGATAATATCCTGCATCTTTGTATGTTTTTTTTCCCCCTTTGCTACACAAGCATGTATGAGCACAGTCCTTTGTGTTTCCCAGATTGCTGCTGTCTTTTATACTTTTTCCTCTCTCTGGGAGAATCAGGTTTCAATTTTGTAACGAAACATTCTCTTTTTGCCTGAGCGAAGCTGTGGACCATTTCTTCCAGTGATGTTCTTCTGGCATCAACTTCTCTTAACACATTTTCAAAAGATATCCTTATTTCATGTTCGCATTTGAAGGATGTTTTCACTAGTCACAGACTTCTTGGAGGGAAGTGTTTTTCTTTCAGCATTTAAAATATAGTTCCTTGAATTCTGTTTGCTGGAGTTTCTGTTGCTAAATCCTTAATCCAGGCTCTAATTCCTGTGTGGGATTAAGTCGCTTTCCTCTGCCTGCTCTGCAGACGCTCCTTACTCTCTACTTCCCAGCTGTCTGGCTCAGACGTCTGGACACAGAGTTTCCTGTCGTATGTCTTCTATCCTGTCTTTTCTTCTGAGTCAGGGTCTTGCTATACAGACTAGGCTGGCCTTGAACTCCTAATCCTCCTGCCTGAGTCTCCCGAATGCTGAGATTACAGGGTATGCCATCATGCCCGGCCATTTACTTCTCTTTCATCGATTGCATTTCAGCACTGAAATTACATATCATCTGCTTTGCTGAGCATAATTATTACAGTCAGTTTACAGCCCTCACCTTCTCATCGCCATACTGGGTTATCTTACCAGTAGACTCTACGGTTGTCTTTTCTGTTAGGAATGAACCATATATTCCCGTGTATAGTGGCTGGTTTTGAGTGTTAGCCTAGACATGGTTTATACTTTGTATAAACCCGTGACTCAGCTGTGTTCTGCTAGGAGAGCTGTATCTGGAATCGACTGCTCTTTCTGGTGGCCACTGTCACAGCTTTGGTCAGGTGTATCCTCCAGGGGTGCAGCTGTTACAGGCTGGTGGCCCTGCTGGGAGGTGGTGGACTCGTTCTAAGATAGGGCTTCCCTGGAGGAGACAGGTGGGTGGGGGGATGTCTTTGAAGGGCATCCCTTGCCTTTGTTCCCTCCTCTCTCCGCTTCTCTGCTGCGGTGAAGTCAGAAGCATTACTTTACCCTCCACCACAACGTTCTGCCTATAGTAGGCCCAGGAGCAACAGAGCAAATGTGTATGGAATGGAATCTCTAAAGCTATAGTTCAAAATATACCCTTCCTCTGCTAAGCTGGTTTTTTGTCACAGTGATTGAAATTTGACTATTACAGCAATTCAAATACTGTTTCAGGGGTTTTATTTTTCTGCACAGTTTTGATTTTGTTTCATGTAAGTTTTTATGCACAGCTGTGATTTGGTTTCACATAAACTCACTGTCATGAAAATGACTGGGGTTCCTGGAGAACTACATCAGTCTGTTTTGAGTGCAGCACCCCACAGTGATCTTGTTACTCTATAGTAGGCCACACCTCTTAAAGACTTCACCAACTCCCTCACTACACCCCGGAGGAGTTAGTATCCAGGTTTGGACATTCGGGGAGACGCTCTGACCACATCACACCACAGAGTGTTTTTCCTTTCATGTTCTCTTCTTGTGTGTCCGTATTCTTTTCTAGTGGCTGTGGTTGCTATGAACACAAAGAACCAGACATAACTGAGTTCCTTTCAGAGTATAGTTATCTCGTTTTGCCCCACTCTCAAATTAAAAGCTATAAAAGTTGAAAGGTGTCCCAGGCAGGGCTGAGTTCTTGCAATTCTTCCCTCAGGGATCGTGTCCTCTCTACTGGCCCCAGTCATTATTTTATTTCAGTTTTCCCATGCTTAATAGGCACAGGAAGCACAAGTCAGCAGTCTTTGCTCTGCTGTGTGGGACATTGATACTAATTTTATTTTGAAAAGGCATGTGAAGATCATAGTCCTTTTAGAACTCAGAGGATTTGAGATCTCAATCCAGCTCTGGATGCCCGGGACATGTGTGGTAAATGTTTGGGTGAGTAAATAAATTAAAATATTGGTCTGGCTACTTTTCTACTGACAGAGATTCTTTGAGCCTGCTAGACATGTGCGTTTCTGGCCCACAGTTTATGGGCCAGAAAACAGGAAGTGACGGTTTCTGAGTCCATTGCGTGTTTTTTGCTTGGTGGAGTCTTGGCTTGCTTAAACTAACATTTCTTGCAAGTTCATGCTATTGTTTCTCAGCAGCCCAAATCAATAAACCAGAAGAGAAATCTACCGTCAGCTCCGGGACAACAAAATAAACATTCTGTTTGTCATTGTTTCCAAGAAATGGGCTACAATTGCCAGTTAGATTGCTTGAGTAAATAAGATTGCTTAGCTTCTACTAAAATAATGGAACAAATGCTTTGTAAAAAAGAACCACTCTCATTTAGGTGTTGCAAGGAACATGAAATATGAACAATAAAAAGTCTATAATTATGAGAAACTAATTTGATTGCCTTTTCTGTAAATAATTCAATTACTAAAGTAGTAGTCCGAAGAAATAGAACAGATGTTTGATCTAGTGTCTCATAAAATATTTTACTTAGCTACATACAATTGAATTAAAATTGACTTTATAGATGCTATTTCAGGAGCCTCAGTGCTGTGTGATAGGACCCCAGATTACCCAGAAGATTTATATTTGTTCCATACTATGTAACTGAAGTGGAGAAAGTTCACAGAGAATTGGAGAAATGGATCAGTAACAAAAAATTGGAAGCTATATATTGCTATATTGCTATGGAACATCTGAAATATGAGAATATAAATTATATCTTAATGTTTACTTAATACAATATCTACTCCATATAGTATGTAATAAACAGACACCAAAGAAGCAAGGACAGAGGCTGTGGGGGCTTTAAAATATGTCCACAATCTATTTTGTTAATCTTCTTTGAGAAAGGGTAAAGTCAGTTTCTTCTTTCCTGTCTGTGAATGAAAATGGACTTAATGGCTCAGTTCTGAACAAGGAAATGGCAGGATTTCCAATAAGTAACTTCCAAGACCAGGCCATTGCTTGAGCTTGGATTCCTCAGTTAAGGCAAGCCAGGAGCCATGTCCCTGGAACCCTGAAGGAGCCCTGCTCAGAGGGCCAGGTACAGGCACCCAAGCCTCCTATGACAGCCTGAGCCATTCACTGGCACACTGGCCCCAGCTCACCTTCAGATAACTGGAAGAAACATGACCAGATTCTCAGAAGAGACCCTAGGGCAGAATCACCCAGTAAGGCACTCTCAAATTCCCATTCCACACAACTTGTGAGGCAGTATTTTTCACTGTTTTTGAACTACAGAGCTTTAAGGAATTTTTCATGTAGCAATAGGAGGTCATATAATTCCAGTCTTATGAATTCATACCTGGAAATGCATGGAAGCTTGACTGGCATTAGTCATGTTTAATTAAATTAGCTACCATTTTAAGAGTAAGAGAATGATTTCCTCGCAGGAGGGCAGGCATCCTCCCTGCTTCTATGTAGCACAGAGGATTTTTGTCTTTCAGAGACAAGTTCTTGCTAGGTAGCCCAGGCTGGGGTTTGTGATCTTCCTTTGAGGATTAACATTGTAGGCATTGTGCTGGTTAGGTTTTTGTCAACTTGATACAAGCTAGAGTCATCTGGGAAGAGAGAGGCTCAACTGAGGAATTGCTTCCATCACATTAGCCTGTAGGCAAGTCTGTGGGTGGATTTTTCTTGATTCAGTGACTTGTGTATCAGGGCCCAGCCCACTGTGCGAGGTACCACTTCTGAGCAAATGGTCCTGGGTGGTATAAGAATGCAAGATGAACATGCCATGGAGAACAAGCCAGTACACAGTGTTCCTCATGGTTTCTGTTTCTGTTCCTGCCTCCAAGTTCCTGCCTTGAGTTTCTGACCCAACTTCTCTCAATGGCATAAGTAAGCTGTGATATGAAGTAAACTGTTTCCTCTCTAAGCTGGTTTTGGTTATGGTGTTCTATCACAGCAATATGAAGAAAACTCGGACAGGCATGTACCACCCACGTGGCTTGGTACAGAGATTTTGTGTGGTTGTGTGTCTTGAAACATTGCTACTGAGCTAGGAAAACTGAAGTAACAGAAAATAATTATGCTTTGGGCTGGGGATATAGCTAAGTGGTAGGGCATACTTATGTACAAAGCCTTGAGCTTTCCCCTAGCACTTAAAGTATATGCTTTTGAAGTTTTGTACCCTGTACTTAAAATATTTAAATTAAATCAAAATTTCAGACTACAGTGAGTTTCTATTGTATTGTTGACACTTCCAGATACTGAATGGGAAGGTGAAGTCCATCTGCCATTTTTACATCGTTGTAGACCACATGAGGAGACAATGACATGGCCCAACATACACACAATGTGGCAGAATGGTAAAATGTGATGCTTAGGGAAGACAGACTTAATATGGGCAAAATATGGCAAGCAGGCTGGGGAGGGCCTCACAGATTTGTGAGGCCAGAAAGCAAGAATGAGGATGAAAGTAACAGAGAACTGAGGTACTTAAATCCCAAAAGATACACAAGAACAGACTAGGAGATGAGAGCTTAGAAAGATGGCTGGACCAAGTTTATGCTCAGGCCCTCCCACAGCAGGTTTAGCATGAACATTCCAGTGTTCTCCGACAGACTACAGGCGTCAAGTGCAAAGCTCACCTGATATCTATATGTTAAAAAGTTAGACTTAGCTGCAGCACCTGGGTTATATGTGCATACATGTGCACACATCACATAAAACATCACACAGGCACAGCTAGTATCTGGCTGGACCTTGTTTCTTACAGGGCATCCGCATAATAGCACTGCAGCCATATCCTGTGAGGCACGATGGTTACTTCTCCGAGATTGTAAAAAAAAAACCAAAAAACTAGCAGTTGAGATCCTGGTGCCAACACTGAAACATCCAAATTAGTAACAAATGATAAATTGAAAGGAAAAGAAAACAAATATCTGGAATCTTATTTATAGACAGTTCACAACCTTGGACACCAAGATTAAAACCTGTAATACAATGACATGCAAGATATGACATCTACTGTGGGAAAAAGACATTTCTTTATTCTTTCTCTTTGAAGCCTTTTTAAAGGAAGTATATGCTTCTGGAACACAATCCTGCGGCCTGGCTGGCTTGTAAACAACAGAAATTTACTTCTCACGGGTTGGAAGACAGAGAAGTCCAAGTTTAAGATGCTGGAAGGTTTGGCATCTGGTCAGAGCAAGCTTCCTGGGCACCTTCTTATTGTAGGCCTACACAGGAAGGAGAGAGGGAGTTCTCTGAGGGCATTGGGATGAGGCCATGGATTCCATTCATAAAGGTAGAGCCAGAGGTAGAGCCAGTAAGTACCAGAGGCCATGTTATCCAACACCATCATTCTGAGCATCATGGTTTGGATGGGTGTCTGTGTTTGTATAACTGGAGGCTTGGTTTCCAGGGTGACAGTACTGAGACCTGCTGTGGAACATTCAAGGGCCTTAGTGGGGGGGGGTCTTAGACTGAGGGGGTTAGGGGATTGTGCCCTTGGAAGACAGTTCTCCCTGAGTTTTCTGGAAAGGGATGTTGTGGGAGCACGGGTGGCCTTCTTCAGTTCTCTCTGCCTTCTCCCACAGGAGTTTCTACCATTGCTGTTGGTCCAGATAACGCAGCCCTCACTGAACACTGCCTATTTACGTCCTGTAGATTTTGAGCCTCCCAAATATGAGACAAATAAAACTACTTGTCTCCTAAAGTAGCATGGCTCTAGCATTTCATTACAGTGACAGTACAATTTCAATATATGGATTTTAGAGAGAGAGCCATTATACATTGTATCATAGAGCTATCTTTAACTTGTTGGGATTTCCCCCGGTATTCCAGATTCTATTACATACATGATGGGTGATGTGTTTGCTTTTTAAGTATACCCTCTCTCTTAAAAACCAAGGGAGGTTTATTCACAGCTCTCTGGAAGGAAAACATCAAAGTCTGGTCCTACTTCTCTGGTGGGCATGCAGAGGCTGGAAACTGACCTTCTGACATCTGCTTCCTTTAATATCCTTTGTGGTCTGTAGCATGTATCTCCTCGAACTACTTCAAGTTCACTTCAGACTATGTCAGGCTTTTCAGGACCAGGACACATTATATAACATCATCCTGTTAAATTGGTGAGACCAGTGGGTTTTAGGGGAAGACAATATTAACTTCTTTTCCTCACACATGATAAGGAAAATTAATTAAGGTGATGAGCCAATCATAGAAGCTGATTTCTCCACTGTGATGTGTCTCTGAAGCCACAGCTTCTGATATAATGAAAGTCTAAGGTGATAGGGTGTACAACTCCAGTGCGAAGGGCTTTTGTGCACCTCCATGGCTACCGTGGATCTACTCAGTTTTCCTGTGTTCTCACAGGATGATAAGAGAACCATTCTCAGGGTCCTAGTGGTCCCAAGACCTGTTTGTAGGAAGCCACTGAGAGACAGGTCAAGAAGACCCAGACAAGGGCAGGCACACATGGCAGGATTACAGCTTGAGTTCGCTGTGTGCCTCGCCTCGGGTGCTTGCCACAATGTCTCAATATTAGGCTTTGGAGAAGCAAAAGGCAGCTACAGGCAAAGAGGAAGAAGAACAAATCCATTAAATGCAAAGGTGTTTACTTTGCATCCTAGGCTGAGAAATGCTCAAATCCTATCAGGGAACAGAAGGGAACTTACAGACGCTTTTGAGAGCCAAACAGAGACAGTGGAGTGATTTTTTTTCAAAATTCTGCTTTAACCTTCTGGTTCCGTTATTGTTTCCCCGAGGGCAAGATAAGGAGTTTATATTTCTCCTTACACAGGAGTTGATTCTCAGATAGAGCCTACCTTGGCTCTGTGGGTGAATATGTAGAGATAATGTGCAAGTTTCCGATTCAAGGATGATTTTGGGAACCAGGACATGTAGATTGGCAGTGGAGAGCATACCTAGGCAGTCTTGAAGCAATCTGTGCATCTGCTAGAACAGGCTCCAGCTTTGATGATGCGGGGCTGGTTGCTTGGCATATATCAAAGAGAGCGCGCAGCAACCAAGGGCACACACTTGGGCTGGAGGCGTGAGTCTCAGCCTTGTGCGCTGCTGCTTTCCGTACACGCTACAGACCTCTTAATCCCTTTGTGTTTCTTCATCTTTGAAATGGTATAATAATGTTTACTTCATAGTTCATTGAAAGGCTCAGACTGTCTCTGGTCTATAGAAAAGCATAAACATTTGTTACACTCTGAGTGTCCAGGAACTTGGAAAACAGTGTTATTGTAGCTATGCTACCCACCAACTTTTTTTAAAAATTATTAATGAGACTCTTCACTTCTATAGCGACACTCAACTTTTTATCTGTGAAGCAAAGCTCCATTCTTGTTGATTAGTCTACCATGCTATGCCCTAGTGTGTGGAGTTCATAGCAAGACCTTAATGATGCTGTAGACATGGACACCCGTATCATGACAGCATCTGTGGGAGGTATGAGGAGCTGTGTGCTCCTCTCTCAGGATCTGAAAGTATGAGGGGTGTGTGTGTGTGTGTATGTGTGATCTTGGATCCTTCAGTTTATCTTCACAGGCATCTGCACAAGAAGAAACAGATAGGCTTTTATCAACCATGTGGTGGTTTTCCATCAAAAATGAAAACTTTATGGTCCAGGCTGTGTAGAGCATGGCTAACACCAAGCTTAGTAAATACCTGTCCCTTGATCAGGAGAGAAAAAGCCAAAGATTTAAAAATGGCAGTGAAGCTTAGCAGCTATCCAGGTCCAGCCAAGGGTGTAGCTGAGATGGGGGTTATTAAGCGAACTTTACTGATACCCTCAGGGAGAGAATTGGGAAACAGAGCAACTGAGCCAGGATTTCAAAAAATATTTTTAGTAAGACAAATGCTACAACATTTAGACAGTTTATTCCTTGTGAACTTGGAGAAACTTTAAATTTTCAAGTTGGATAGAAAAGAGTTGCAGCCAAAGGGCCACCCCACTTCACTGAAAGGATGAAGAATCTTCTGATGTGCACCTTCAATCAGAGCTTGGTATCTTTAGGATTCTTAAAAACACGTTTCCATTCCCATTCTCCCTTTATTCTTTAGTTAGAACCAGAGATGTGTTTCAAGTATGACCTTAGCTTTGTTAGTGGCTTTGAGTTCTTTGCAAAGAAAACATTGCTAAAAAGGGTCACGAAGCAAGAAGTCATTACGGATTTGCAAATATTTTCTCAACGGTCTAAGGGTCACCGAAACACTGGAAAGTAGGAGACAGGAAAAATTAAAAGGAAAAAATATACTGAAAATAAAAGCTTTAAGAGAAGACAAGCAGAAAAATTCAATGAAATTAGTCCATTGCAAGGGTCACGGTGTTATAAGAATCGTGTCCAGTAGAAAGGCTTTTTGAGGGGAGGATGCATCTCAAAAAAAATAAAAAGGAAAGTTGTGGTAAGACTTTAAATGGGTAGCGCTGTGAGTTCACTGTTCTCCAACGGCTCGATTTTCAAAACCCAGGCAAGGTCTTCACTATTAGCAATTCACGGAGACCCTTTTCAAAAGCCCAGGATATTGTATTCAGTTTGAGGCATTTCACTGCTAGGAAGATGAAGGCAAACAGTGATGGGAATTCGGAGTTTAAAAACACACACAACAAAAATATTTCAGGGTCTAGGGAGGATTGACTTTTCAAGGGAAAGTATGAATAAATAGAATAAATAATAGCTTGGTCTGCAAAGTCTAAAGAGAGGGAGACAATTCAATATGTACCTTAAACTTTAACTGTAAAAATCACAAAAGTAGCAGGTGCTACCTCATTTAAATTCCATCAACTTATTTAGTAATCAGGGTGGGTCCTCAGTTCACATAATGGGATGGAAATTTGTTTATTGGTGTTTTGTATATATGAAGCATTTAAAAGGCTATCCATATGCACACACATCCACACAGCCTAGTCCTTCCCTTGCGCTGTATTCTCTTTATATTGTCACTGTTAGAGTTTTGTTTTTCTCTCCTGGTGATTGAACCCGAGGCTTTGCACATTGCCATGTGGCTTCTCTGTCAGTGAAGTCCCCATTTCACAGACATTTGAAACTGTAGCTTCCTTGGTGCGTCTCTGACGGACTTCCGTCACTTGGCTGAACCCAAGGTTGCCAATCGCTCTTCTGCTAAAGCCAACTGCTGTAAAAATCCAGAGACACCTAACACGGTGGTCCCAAAGGCTCACCTTTGGTTGCTGTGAGTTATTGAGAGGGGGAGTGGTGGAGGAGAGACTGTAGTTTGGTCTCTCCTTTCTAGGGGATCATGGATGTGCCGTTACTTTGGTGGCGTAGAGGAGACTCAGCAAAGGAAACAGAGCCATTGTAATAAATAAATTATTTAATACAGAGGAGCAGGTAAGAGGCTCAAAATATATAGATTTAATATTGTTGCAGGCTAGAGGAGACAGTTTCCTCCCATTTTGAGTTATTGCCTGACCACATTCTTCCCCACACAATTTCAAGCCTTTTGCATAGCACGTCTATCGAAGAAAGGGCTATTCAGTGGATAAATGCTAGTTGTTTTACAGATGGAGCAGGGCAAAGACAGGCTGCTGATTCCTGAGATGGTGAAATGTTTCTAACTTTATTTAAAAGGCTTTCTGGCTGTGTGAGCCCTCGATTGCTTTGTGCCATGGTTGGGTAGCTGTGTATGTTCCATCAACGGGAGCACTCGGCCGAGGAGTTAAGCAAATGTTGTTTCGCGCTGCCAGCTGGCCTTCAAAACGTGGCAGCCCCATGTTTATTGCCAACTAGTATTTTTTCAAGAAAATATAAAATTGTCATTCTCTCTGTCAGTATGAGCCTACTGAATCAACACTTGTGAGCACGGACTCGAGCAAAACGATGTTTTCCTTGGCTCTGGGTATAATTATTTCACAGAGAGCGTTAAAAAAAACTTCCGGGTTTAAAGGCAATAAAACACAAATGCAAACGGGTATTAATATGAGCCATCTCAACCAAGTAAAGGTGTTTCTGGAAGCAACAGTTATCGCTTGATAGCTGGAATTAAATGCTGACCGACACAGAATTAGAAGGACAGTAATGTCCCCGTGTGACCAGCAGGGGTCACCCAGCCACCAGGAAACAAACAGGAGGCGGGACATTTTCATAGCCAGGAAACAAAGAGGAAGTACGCACAGAACTCAGCCTAACTCAGATCCCAGAAAATCGCGCTTCACTTGCCACGATCTGTAGTCTCTGCTGGATGAAAGGAGAAAACCCCAGCGCCAGCAGCAGGGCCCTGCCACCTTTAGCGGGTGAGAAGGGAGTCACAGAGGCTACAGAGTGGAGTAGATGATGGAGAGGGAGAGACTGCCTCATTTTTGAGCTAGGGCACTATTGCTCTAAGTCCAGTGATTCAGAACACAGAGCCCAGCTTCCAGACTTTTTCCCTCACCTTCAAGTACAGAAGATTAAAACGGTTCTGAGCCCTTATCTTTCAAAGACTGTTGCAAAATACCTTTTAAAAACACACACAGAAAAGCCGAGTTCACCGAGTGGCTTTTCGACTATATTTCTTTCATTCTTTTTACAGTTATCAACGTCTGCAGTAAAAGCCAGGCACCTCCATCAGCTGTCTTGGGGTTCCTGAGTCAGTGCGTCAAAGGGCACTGAGAGCAGGTATCAGGTGCTAAAGCTAGAAGTGAGCGGGATGGAGGGTACTGTCATGCACTGCCCCAACTGCCCATCAAACATGCACATCCAATGTCCCTAAAGGCCTCAACCATGCAGATGTACATCGCTGTAATGGTCAAAGGAAATGTCACACAGAGTAAAAGAGCCTTGGGGTCCTGGATGCAAATTTGTCAGCTCTTGCTGTCTGGCTAACTTTCAGGCCAGAAGAGAACAAAAGAACACGGAAGTCAACATTCTCAAGTCCTGTCATGCTGGAGATGTTTTTCTGGCTTTTCCAACAGCTGGTCAGGTGCTCTCTCCAGACTTGGCTGTGATGGGGACTTGAGTCCTCACTCAGCCTTGCTCAGTCCTCACTGTAAGAGTTCTGCTTTATGGTTTCTTGAGAAAAAGGCCGCCAGTCCGTTCCATTTGTGAGTATGCTCTGCGCTTCTCAGTCAAGGAGGAGACAGATTTCAATGCTGCTTTGAAAGCATCTGATGTGCAATTATAACAACTTTGTCCAGATTCTTCAGGTCCTCTCTTTGTTTAACACACTCAGAGATCTCTGAGCTACTACTACTTCTACTACTACTACTACTACTACTACTACTACTACTACTACTACCGATGATGTGGTATCATTTTCAATCTTTTCTCCACGTTCTGGCCTGTGGTGCCCAGACAGAGAGTGGTGGCTAGCTTGAGCTCTGTCATCCTTATTCCCAAATTCCCAGGTTTCTGTTCTGACATCCTTCTCAGAAACACTTAATTTATGGGTACTTTTTCTTCACTTCCAAGAAGTGATATTCTCCATTGAGTCTTTATAATCAGACAAAACCTATGCAAGTGTATGGTGGAAAAAAAAACCTTAGTGATAGTATGTGCCAAAAGGTAAACATGTTTCTGCAATATTTCACTTAGTGGTTAGACAAAGAGGACTCCAGTTCACAAAACTGTTGACTAGGAAAAAATCAAATGCCCCCAGTGCTTTGTGAATGATGTTAATCATGCTGAGCTGAAATGATAAGCTTATTTTATGTTCATCCCTAGCTTAAGAACTTACCATTAAATTCCCAGCTAATTCTCTATTTTTATGAATACTCATATTTAAACAAGTTTAGATGCATATACTATAAACATAATATGCTAGTCACTGTCTTCTTATGACCAGTTAAGTGTAACTTTTAAAATGACTCAGCTATCCCAAGAGAGTATTTTGAACAAGCTGGAAAACAGAATTAAACATTGTGCAAAGCGGTGACTGAGTTAACATTTTTGTTTTCTTTCCAAGGGACTCTTACAATATTATATGCAAGCAGTTCAAGCTGAGGATGCATACAATGTCAACTCAAAGTCACTCAGATTGTTTTATAGGCTTAAAAAAATCCTTTGCAATATTCTTCTCAAATTCTACAAGTGGACAAAATTTACTTGTGAAATAGTTGCATATAGATTACATTAAATATTAATGTGGTTAAACTGAACGTATGCCAAGCAAGAAGGAGTGATTAGCTTATTGTGAAAATTTCTGCTTCAATCTCTCCCATTATCCAGCAGCTTCTGATGAAGAGAAAATCTCTAGGAATATTTCCTGCTTGGCTTCATGATGAATCATAGAATTCAAGATCTGAGCTTGACTCCTAGACCTTCTTCTGATCCAAGGTAAATGAGCTCTTCTTGAGGGCTTCACTTGAAAGCCACGGAGCCAGTGCTTAGAAGAATGATTAAGGCATCTAAGCCACAGAACAGCGGAAGACAGGGGACTTGATCTATGAACCAGCTCCTGTTCATAAAGGAGGAGGGCCATTTGAGGGCTGGAAGAGGAGGATGGGGAGGGGATGGAGGTTGGCACTTGGTGATACCTAAATATCTTAAGACCAGCTCAGAAACAATTCTATTTGAGGTAAATTGAGAAAGCATCCAAACAAAATAGAGACCTAGGTCCATTTGGAATCCAGAGAGGAGACCCCTACAGCTATAATTAGAATGTGTCTCCCAATGCCACAGTGAGGAGCCTAAAGGGAAACGTTTAGGTCATGGAAGCTCCATCCTCCCGAATCAGCCAACAATGGTGATGATAAAGGGCCAGAGACTGAGCATCTCTTGTTCTTAGCTATCTCTCTTTGCCTTTTAGCCTCAAGTTGACAAGGGCAAAAGGTCCTTGCCAATTCCAATCTTTTGATTTTGGAACTTTCAGCTTTTAGAACCACAAGAACAATACATTTTTGTTCATCATAAATCATCTAGTTTGTGGTATTTGAGAAAAAATTGAAGATAGACTACTCTTAAGCACTGTGGCCTCCAAAGCCATATATCTCTTCACATGATACTGGTAGGCAAGGCTTGCTGTCGTCACCTGTGGAGCAGATGTACAGGGAAAAGGGGGAATGGAGTCAAAGTGAAACCTATTGCTTCTTATACTGACCTAAAATTAAAAAGAAAAGAAAAGGGGAGAAGAAAGGAAATCCAGCAAGCATCTAGATACTAGAAAAAGCAAGGACACGGATGACCCCATTGAACCCCCAGAATAGATGTAGCCCTGTCAACACTGTGAGTTTAGCCCAATGAGATATTTTTTTACAATTCTGCTTTTGAAATATAAGATAATAGATTAGTGTTGCTTTAAGTTAAAAAAAAACAGGCACTCAAAGTTCTTGACTTAGATCAGAGGACACAAATTCAAGTAGAGACAAGGGCTGAGCATGTAACCCAGATGAACCCATTGGCGGGCCCTCTCTTTCTCTCCTTTGGACCTGAGACTCATGTGAAGTCTGGACAAGCCTGCTCCACAGACAGTGGAGAAAGTCTCCAGCTAAGACTCCTCAGATCCAGTAGTCTGCACAGACAGAAATCCTGAGCGAGGCCCCTGACTGCCCGAAGTGCAAGCTGACCTCAGAGAACAGACGAGTTTAGAACTATCCAGTTCACCTAGAAGCTGAGGAGACATCATAAATGATTGTGAACTTAAAGTAAATTAGACTGCATTATTCCCAAATTTCATAACTGGGAAAATCTATTTGTATATAATTTTTACATGCCACCACTCTTTAATATGGTTTAACTTACTCTGAGGATACTTCAGTCTTGCAGCATTATTAAGCAGTTTCAAATGCTTTTGTGTTATAAGGTGAATAAGAGTGAGGTTCAAAACTGTGCATCCCAAATATCTGTGTAATGAAATTTGAAAGCCACTCAGCAATGTATTGTTTTAATCTTACATTTACCTCTTCTCTGCTCCAGAGCCCAGAACACCATATTTTCTTCTTTTATCTTAAAAATTTACTTATTGTGTGTGTGTGTGTATACATGCATGTGCACATGTGTGCACATATGCACGTCACAGTGGTGTGCAAGTGGAGCTCAGAAGACAGCTTTTGGAAGTTAATTTTTTTCTTCTACCATGTGGGCTCTGGATATTAAGCACCTTTAACAGCTGGCTACCCTTTATGTTTTTTTTCTACTAGGATCCCATGTGCTAGGCAGGTACTCTACCACTGAGCTGCAGCCTCGACCCCTTAACATTTTAGAGATTAATTCCTGAACATGAAGGCACATTCTCTTTTTCCATTGTCAAAGAACCAGAAAACTCCCAGGGGCTGTCTAACGCACAACATATCAACTGGTAGCTTGAAGGCCAGTTTGGGCCATCAGATACGTTTTCTTTGGCCTTCACAGTTCGGTCTTAAAATTTTAATTAGTTATGGTGCTACAATTTGAAATTGGACAACTTCATTCTAAAACATGCATTTTAAAACTGCAAGTGGTGTGCGTTTGTAAGCCCCGCACTGGGAAGGTGGAGACAGGTAGGTCCCTGTGACTCACTGGCTTGCACCCTAACCTACTTGTGCTCCAGGCCAATTAGAGACCCTGTTTCAAAAAAAAAAAAAAAAAAGGTCTTATCAGAGAGATGGCTTAGTGGATAAAGGTGCTTGTCACCAAGCTTGGTGACCTGAGTTTGATCCCATGGTGGAAGGAGGGACTGACTCCTTAAAGTTGTCTTCTGACTTTGACACATATGCTATGGCATGCATATGCCCCAACTCACTCGAATACACAGGTAATATTAATGATGATGATGGCAATGATAATCCCTAAACAAAACCAGTGGACTGAGGAATGATGCCTAAGACTGACTTCTGGCATCCATATGTAAGCATTAACACATAGGTGTGTATCCCCCACAAACAGGCAGAAGCACAAACACACAAATATGCCCTTTAAAATCTTTTGAGAAAATTTGAAGATCTGGTACTATTGGGTTGCATGCCAAACAGTTTGTTGAAGTGTAGCCTAGGCTTTGATGGTGAACCTGAACACCCTCCAAGAGGTGGAGCAGTGCTCTAAATTCCACTGTCTTAGTTAAGGTTTCTATTGCTGTGAAGAGACACCATGACAATGACAGCACTTATAAAGGACAACATTTAATTGGGGTGGCTTACATTTTAAGAAGTTTAGTCCATTATCATTATGGTGTGACATGGTGGCGTGCAGGCAGACATGGTGCTGGAGAAGTAGCTGAGTGTCCTACATTTTGGCTTGCAGACAACAGAAAGTGCTCTGAGATACTGGGCATGGCTTGAGCAAATATAAAACACAGACACACACACAGACACACACACACAGACACACACAGACACACACACAGACACACACACACACACACACACACACACACACACATATATATATATGTATATATATATATGTCCAGAGCCCACATGGTAGAAGGAAAAAAAAAACTTCCAAAAGCTGTCTTCTGAGCTCCACTTGCACACCACTGTGATGTGCATATGTGTACACACAATGACACACTTCCTCCAACAAGGACACAGGTACTCCAACAAAGCCATACCTCCCAGTGGTGCCACTCCCTCTGGGACCATTTCTTTCAAACCACCATATCCACAAAGCCACTTTTCCCCAAGGTCTGGTTAGTTTGACCCTCCTCTGCACTGTGACTCAAGGAGCCTTTGCTAAGCATTTGAATCTGTTGCTCTGATCCTCTCCAACCTACTCAATTCAACCATAAAAACAGAGGCTCAGATCAAAGAGACGAATCAAGCAGGGAGTGACCCCTACAGCAGTGTCCACCACAGTCAGTCTCCTTTCTTTTGCAGGCTGAAGGAAGAGGAGCTTTGATGGTGCTTGAGTGGAATAGGAGAGTCCAGGAAGGGTGGAGAGCAGCTGTGGAAGTCAGAAGTCATTGCTGGGGAAGCTCTCATTTTAGGCAGAACAAACATTCCTTACTTCATTGTTTGGAATCTTCCATGGTGGGCTTGAAATCTTTGCTGGGAAGATGCTACTCTACTGATGATTTTGGTTGACTTTGAGATGCAGCTTGGAGGTAGAATACTCTCCTAGGCCTATTAAAGGTTTGCTTCCAGGCCTGAGGCATTCCAGGAAGTGAGAGGTCCTTTAGAAGGTAGACACCTAGTAGGAGGTTTGGGGCCACTGGGATTATGCCTTTGTAGGGAAGAGTGGGACCCCAGCTCATCTGTCTCTTTGTTCCTCGGACATTGATGATATCTTTTGTCTGGTGCTTCCACAATGATTTGCTGCCTTATTGCAGACCCCAAAATAATGGCCCAAGTGATCATAATAACCTCTAGCAGAGTGAGTCAAAATAAACCAGGCTGGTTGTTTTCACTGATTTTTATTTATTTTATATTTTAAATTTGTGTGTGTGTGTGTGTGTGTGTGTGTGTGTGTGTGTGTGTGTGTGTGCAGATGCATGCACACACACGTGTGTATATGGAAGCCTGAGGTTGACTTTGGATGTCTTCCTCTGTTACTTTCCACATTATGCTTTGTGAGCTCTCTCCTGAACTCTGAAGCTCCGTGATGAGACTAGACTGGCTGATGGTCAAGACCTTGGGAGCTGTCTGTTCCTGCCCTTCCCAGTGCTGGGGTTATAGATGAATGCTACCGCGTCCAGCTTTTATGTGAGCACTGGGGATCTGAACTCAAGGCCTCATGTTGGAGCTGCAAATACTCTTCCGAAGCCATCTCCTCAGCTCCATCCGCACTTCTTTTAAAAGTTTACTGTCAGGCATTTGTCACCATGAAAGAAAGCTGACTGACACAGTGGCCAAGTCTTTATTTAAAAATATAAATTTTAAAGATCTCAGTTGATGTATTATTTATTCTTATTAAAAAGATATGGTATTAAAATGTGATCTATGTATAGAATGTGTATTGATCAAATAAAGATCACAGGAATTATCATTTCAATCTCCTTAAGTATTCTCATTTATATTCTGCCCCCACTAGTACAGAGAACTGAATAAACTCTTCTATTTTTGGTTGTGAGCCTAGCCTTTAATGGCTGAGCCATCTCTCCAGAATAAATTCAAAACCTTTGCATTCTGGGCAACCAGTTGACTACCAGGTTACAGATCTAGCCTGAAGCATTATCCTTTTAAAAAGACTTATTTTATTTTAAATCACATGAATATGCATGCTGGTATTTGCCCATGTGAGTGTGGTGGGTGCTCATAGAGTCTAGAAAAGGGCATCAGATCTCTTGGAGCTGTAGTTACAGGCGATTGTGAGCTGCCCAACTTGGCTTCTGGAAACTGAACTTCAGTTCCTTGCAGGAGCACTGTGTGCTTTTAACAACTGAGCCGTCTTTCTAGCCCTCCTCCTCCAGTTTTTAGAGACAGAAATTGCACTCTGTAGCCTAGGTGGACCTGCTGCTTACTTTGCAGCCTATGCTGACTTAAACTCAGGGAAGTTCTCTTGCCTCAGCTTCCCAAGTGTTGGGATTATAGGTGAACCAACACATCTGCTTTTGAATGTTATCATTTGTATGTATCAGAAAACTTCAAACTTTTCTAGCTACTTTGAAGTGCGTACATTGTTGTATGCTGTGGCTACTCTGCTTGCCCTACTATACATTATCCATCTTTCCTCATCTTTTTCTTGCCTTTTAGTTTCTAGTGAAGTTTACTCTACTTTCAACTTAGGGACTTTTTGGTTTCCACAAATGAGCAGTAACTCACCTGCAATCACATGCAATATTCTCGTTTTCATTGTTCTGTCAAAACAGGATCTCAATCTATTGCTCAACTGGCCTCTAGGCCTGTGTATGTACCTATATACCTTAGGCTGGCCTTGGACTTGTAATGCTCCTGCCTCAGCCTCCTGAGTGCTGAGATCATTGGTGTGCTACATAGCACTCGTGATTTTCTGTCCCTTTCTTACGCTACTAGATGTCCTTACAGTTCTATTCACATTGCTGCAATTGACAAAAGGTTTCATTCTTTTTTTTTGTGGACAAGTGATAGTCCTTTGTGTATATACCACATTAAAATATCCTCCTTAGAGTCTTCCTCTTGATTTGGTCATTAGTCAAGTCCTATATGGTTTACTGAATTGGCAGCATCCTCACCATTACTGCCGGCGTTGAGATTGTCTTCTTTTGGTTAGCCTCTGAGCTGATCTTTATGTCCATGGTAGGCGATTGGTGAGCTAGTGTTGTTTAGTTTCTGTTCTCTGTGCTATGGTTTGAATGGCCTCTCCAAAGCTCATGTTGAAATTTAAATGCCACGGTGACACTTTGGAGACATGGGCATTTGCCCTCAGGAGTGTTTTAATGCTGTTATTATGGGATGGTATTGGCTCTCACAGGAGTGGCTTTATTACAGAAGTGACCACTTTTGCCATATCATGCCCCCCTGCTATGCTTTGACTCAGCAACTTGGCCCTGACCAGACAGATGCTAGGACACTGATGCTAGACAGTCCAAACTCAAGAGTGATAAGCGGTAGAGTTCACCTAGTCTGTGGTATTCTGTTACAGCGTAAGTGGACAGCTTGTAAAGCAGAGGAGTCATAACCACACATAAGCTTGTCATGGTTCAAAACTTGCACAAAGGCCCCTCCTTTCAAGCCTTCACCTCGGGCCCTGCAGTCATCAATGTTGATGCCTAAGAAGAACCGGATTGCCATTTATGAACTCCTATTTAAGAAGGAAGTGATGGTTGCTGAGAAAAATGCCCATATGCCCAAACACTCTGAGCTGGCAGACAAGAATGTACCCAACCTTCATGGAAAGAAGGCCATGTAGTCTCTCAAGTTTTGCGACTATGCGAAGGAGCAGTTTGCCTGGAGACATTTCTACTGGTTCCTTACTAACAAGGGCATTCAGCATCTCTGAGGTTACTGCCACCTACCTCGGGAGATCATGGCTGCCATTCTGAGCCACAGCTGTCCTGAGACTGGCAGACCTCTGTGCAAAGGTGAGCAGTCTGCAAGATTCACAAGAGAGGAAGTGGGGAAGTGGACAGAGACTGCCACAGAAGAAGCGCTGTGTGCTCTAGTATGTCAGGAAAGCCCAGGCTGGGGCTGGCTCAGCAACTGAATTCCAGTTCAGAGGTGACCTTGGTGGTGGGCATGGTCAGCTGCCTCAGTTAAGTTGGAGGAAATTGTTTTGGGTTGAGTAGACTTAAAAGAAAGAAAGGAAAGAAGGAAGCGAAAAGAAAAAAAATCTGCACAAAGACTCTGCCTGTGGGATGATGCCGGAAGGTTAGGTGATTTGTCTGAAGTCTGTCAGGATTTTTCGGGAATGCTCCTTGGAAGCTAGATGCTCAGTTCAGTTAACAGAGTTGGCTGCCAGTGGCATCTGCAAGCATGAAAGGTCACTGTGTGCAGGTTTCTGGTTGTGATGACTGGGGAAGGTGAAATTTGGTAGTGGTTTGTCCTAAGCGTAGCAGAACCTTTTGCAGACAGATAGATCGTCACCATGGCCACCAAACAGTGAGACACTCACTGAACATGCTCAGTCCAGCATTCCCAGCACTTTTGTTGAAAACTGAGTTGTTTGAGCATATTAGTGCAAAAGTAACCCTATGTGTGCCAAATCTGCATTTTCGAGAATTCTCAGACTTGCTCTTGGATTGTACGAGGTGTTCTTAATGTGTATTTCTCTGATTCTTTTTCCATATAACTCAAAGAATAACGTTTCAACCTCCAAAGCCTAAGTATGGCTCTTCCCTGCGTTAGGACCGTGGCCTTGAATTTTGGGGTAAAGGCTCCTTACCGATCCAACTGTTCCTCCACTTTTTCTTCTCCTTCTTACTGCAAAACTCAGCTGCACAAAATCGCTTCTAATGGCCAGAAGGAGACTAGACTGTTGCAGCCTTGTGGGTACTGCAGATTTGTACTTCCCCTGCCTGGAATATAGACCTCCTGTCCATGACTCGGGCTGATTCTTTACCTGGTAAGTGATTTCTTTATGGGTTTCTAGTAACTTCCCTAGGAGTCACTGGGACGGCCCACTGCTCTGAGCATCTCCTTGACATCTCGTACTTCACTTTTTATATGGTTGCTACACTGAACCGTCAACTCATAATTTTCTATGTCATGCCTTCTACTCGGCCACAAGGGCAGGAATTGTGGTTAGTGTGCTGACAGCCTTATATTTTAGTAGGTGGTGGTAAATATTAATAAATGTTGCTTGATGAATGAATAAAGTAGGCATAATGGGGAAGCAGAAATATTTAAGAAATCAATTCAGTGAAATCAGCAAAACAAACTTTTTATTTATAATATTAGTGCTTTTTCTTTTTTAGTTTGGCCTGCTTCAATCTTTTTTTTTTTTAAAAAACTTTTATTGACTCTTTGTGGATTTCACATCATATATTCCAATCTCACTTATCTCTCTGTCCCCTCAAATCCACCCTCTGTCCTTGCCAATCTTTCCCTCCAAACAAAACCAAATTTAAAAGAAAACCCAAAACCAAGCCAAACAAAGAAACAAAACAAAACAAAAACAAAACAATGTCAACAAAAGAGAAGAATCTTGTCGTGGAAGCTGCAGTGCGGCCCGCTGGGTCACACAGTTTACCCTTTCGTCCGTTCATCTTTACTTGTAAGTGTTCACTGCCACAAGTCATTGGTCTGGCTCGAGGCCTCTGGCTTCTGCTATGCCACTGATAACGGGCTCTCTCTGGGGCTCCTCTTGGATATCCTGTTGTCCTGGGTCATGGAGATGCTGCAATTTTGGATCTGTAGGTTTGTCCCCTTCACGTCCAACAGTTCATTGTAGCACGAATCTTAAAAGTTCTTATTAATAAAAACAAACCTGAAGTCAGGTATTGGGGTGAAATGCTGGAAGATCAGAGGAGCAGAACAAGCCACAGCCACCTCACCTTGCCAATTCCTCAGCTGATCCTGTTTCCTCAGACTGGATGCCTCTCAGCTGAACTGCGCTTCTCAAAAGCCTCAAAGCTTAACCAGCCCTAGCTCCTTGTCCTCATGCCATACATACCTTTCTGCTTTCTGCCATCACTTCCTGGGACTAAGGCTCTTGTTACCATGCCTGACTGTTTCCAGTGTGGCTTTGAACTCAGAGAGATCCAGACGGATCTCTGCCTCTGGAATGCTAGGATTAAAGGCGTGTGTGCCACCATTTTCTGGCCTCTGTATCTAGTGGCTGTTCTGTTCTCTGACCCCAGATTAAGTTTATTAGGGTGCACAATATTTTGGGGAACACAATACCACCACAGTTCATAGATAGGGTAGATGTTGGGGTGGGCCAACTCATAGCCCTGGTTCTTGGCCTCTGTGGTAGTTGAGGTGGTCAGCCTGCCAGCTTTCCCTCATTGTCACTACCCAGGCGAGCTCTCCAGCACCGCCTCAGCCAGCTCACCCAGTGCAGCTCGCAGCAAGGAGTGGGCCAGTTCTCCTGCTCTCAGGTCCCCAGATCTGCGTCACCCACATTCACACCACCAGGGCCAGCTCTACTGTCTTACCCAGGCAAGATGCAGGGCCCTCTCTCCCAACTGCTGCAGGGAGGATTCGAGGTGGGTGGGCTCAGCTCTCCTGCTCTCATGGCCTTAGGGCTGGCTCACCTGAGCCCTGACAACAGGGTCAGCTCTAGTGTGCTCCCCAGGTGGGCTGCAGAGCCTGCTCTCTCGTGTGCTGCAGCCAGTGAGGGTCAAGGCTAGCTTTCCCACTCTTGTGATCCCTGGGTCAGCTCCCTCACTTGCCTTAGGTGGTAATGGGTGGGTGGGTGGGGAAGGGCATCTTTCTCTCACCCATGATACCACGTGGCAGACAAAGGGGGTGGGGTCAGCTCTCCTGCTCTCACACCCTCAGGGTTGGCTCACCTGTGTCCCCTACCATAGGGTCAGCTCTTAGGGTGCTGCCCAGGTGAAGTGCATGCCCATGGCGAGGGGTGGGGCTATCCCTCCTGAGTGCCGAGGCTAGTTATCCTCTGAGGGATGTGGCCAGCTCTCCTACGCAGTATTTAGTGAGGTGCAGGGTCAGCTATCCCATGGCCAGTGAATGGCGGGGCTGGCCCAGCAGAGCATGGTTCCAGTGACCTCCTGTGCTAACACTGCTATGAACATCATCACAGACCCCAGCTGCAGCAGGACCACAGACCTAGACATGGCCCTTGGCAGCAGGCATGCTTAAATCTTTTAAAGACAGCCTTTACAGGGCAGTGGGGTTTCACTGATAAATTCATATGATTTCCCTCTACTTCCTGCAACCATTTAGATCCCACACTTTAAAAAACTCAGTAGCTCAAGGACGTTAACAGACAGTGTCTTCCAATAACTATATTTCTATATACATTAGCCACTTACCCTTTGTAAGCTTGGGAATTATTAGGGCCTGCAATTGACTATATTAACCCAAACTATCATCATTTCCTTTAGCATAAATAAAATTAAGCCGTTAGCAGGAGGCCAAAGGCCCAGCGGCCGTTCCAGTACAATTTGGATGGATGCAGATGAAATTACAGAGTCACATTTTATCCATTGGATGCTGTCCCAATTAGGAGCCAAGTCACCTCAGAGAGTTCAGAGACAGCAGAGAAGGAGGAGGAACATGCATACTTTGAAGGGATGCCTGGTCCTCAGCAGGACAGGCTTTCTTTTGCTCTCCGGAACAGAGACCATAGGATGCAGTGCTCCCCAAGCATGAACTGAATTCTGCACTTTCCCACTGGTGCAGCTGGGGTGGGGGTGGGAAGCCGTAGAGGTGGAAAATGGCTGATTCGGATGCTTCAATTATGTCAGGGCTAGAAACAGAATTGAAATGACCCAGATGGTTAGCCTAATGAAGCTGATCCAAAATGTATGCTATGAGGAGTCAGAACCACACTTCTCTCCCCATGTGAACGTGAGAGTGTGCATGATTGATTTTTTTTGGCTGAGGAGGTCTTGAAGGGATGGGGATGAGCCTGCAGGGCCAGGATGGATGGTCACTGGAAGGAATCACATCCAACCTGAGCCATTTCCTTCTGTGGTTTTGTCTCCCGTGAAATTTCACCTCTTAGTTTCTCCGATGTGGAATACCCCTTCCCGGTGGCTTTGCAAACAGATTCCATCTCCTGGGAGAGAACTCTTCCTTCAGGATAAGGCCCCGGAGGCAGATCAAGCAGAGCAGGGAACTTCGCTGCTGATGTTTCAGGGCTCTGGTCCAAAACTTAATCTTGAATGAGAACCACAAGTCACACACTGCACAGTCACCTGTCCATGGAGCATGGTTGCCAGCAGGCACAGAGCTGTGACCAGCACCACAGCTGCTGTGGTTGAAAACAGCATGATCTTTTAATTAAAGAACTTAATGTATGTAAATCTAGAGGACAGTGCTTGGTGTGTGGTACATACCAATCAGCTGTCTGTTGTTACTCTATTACTCATTCAGCACATTTCCTGCTCATTTTACTGAGTTTCCACTTCAAAGGCATTTCTTTAACCAACTCCAAGAGCCACAGAGTTTAGTGGGGTGGGAAAGGGCACAGCCTTGAAAATAGATTCTGACAATGGTCATCTTAGATAATTGAGAAAGGGCCTCCTTAGTTTTCTCATGTGATGCTGTGGAGGGTCCCTGGAATCCTCCTGTCAGTGGAGAAAAATGTTTATCAGCATCCGTTACAGTCACCACCATTGGAGTGTGGTCACCAACATAAGAGGTGTTTTACATTCATCACCCTGGCTGATCCTCACAGGTGACATTTAAATTGGGCTTTTACAAGAAACTGAAATTCATAATACCTAAGACATTTGTTAAAAACAGCACTTACTTTCCCTTATTGAGTGTCTCGTCTGTGACATGTTGTCTATACACCATGGCTATACCATGAGATATATTACCATTACCCTGATCTGTTGCTGAGCCAGCTGTTGTGTGGAGATGTTCATTGATTGTTAGGATCACGTAGCCAGGGAACACAGAAATGAAGACGAACTCTTTGTCTTCAGGCTCTTGCTATTAAACTAGGGCTGCCTCGTGAGACAGACTTGCTGTTCAGCTGTATTGGTTCTAAGCCTCCTTGAATGAGTCCAAAGATGCACTTGCTTGATAATAAATCCTATTGGTACTATTGAAGCGCTAAGGGAGTAGAACGCGTCCTGGGGAAAAACAATACTTCAGAAGCCCAGCTTGCCATATGTGCAAAGCAGGAGAAATTAAGTGAGAAGACACCAAATTGATCAGGGCTTTCAAAGATACAGGGATATAAACAATCTAAATTAAAGACATCATGTGGCATTGGCTACAGAGTGTGTGTGTGTGTGTGGTGGGGGATTGAGGGAGATTTAAGTAGACTGAGCTCTTGTCCGGTAAGAGGAAGAAACAGATAGAAGCTCCCATAACTTTGCTGTCTGAGGCCTGGGCACGGTGTTGAGAGTGGCAAGGTGAGGTGGGGATAATGACTGTCCTCCCTCTGTGACTGGGTACTGCCTGGTGCACTTGTTCCTCAGCCTTATGTTTGGGGAGAGATCAGTGTGGGGAATATATCAGGGATGGTGGTGGCGGTGGTGGTGGTGGCGGTGGTGGTGGTGGTGGCTGGATTTTAGTTACAGTATCAACTTCCTGGCTCATGTTCAGCTCCATGGCCTTCTGTTGATGAATTGCTCATAACGGAACTATCTGTCTTGCGGGCTAGGCAGCACACGGGAGCTTTGGCACAGCCTCTCTTCACATTGTGAAACTCCAAGCAAGTTGTTCCACCTTACTGAACCCGGCAGACAGCAGGGAGTCCCTACTCTCAGGGATCCTGGGAGGAATGGCCAATAAACATGAAGGTAAGTGCAACACAAACGCTAAGTAAATGCCATTAATCCCCTGGTGGACAGTGGCATGCCTATCCAGTCTGCTAAATCTCTTTTAGTTCGATAGGCCCAGGGCCTCAGGATAGGTGTTCAGGTGGAAACACAGGTAAACAACCAAGTGATTGTGTCAGGGGGTCTCACTTCAAGAAGGGCAGACAAACGAAGGGAGCCAGGAATGAACAACCGTCACTAACCCAGTCTTCCGGGGTCTGGCATCTGCAGCAGGTTACGTGTGCTTCGGGGCCCCGTTCTTGCAAGCTACTTCCTCAGATGGCAAATCCGACCCAGCCTTTATATTTCTAAGTAAATTTGATTCCTCAAGAACTATTGTACTGGAAATGCAAATTAGAGTGGTTGTTTTAGCTCAGCCGAATTCAAACAGATCTGTGAAGCTGCTGGCTGCCCTCAGCCCCAAAATGGTTCTGCAAGCTGCTGGAAAGGATGGGAAACACAGCAGAAACCAGACAGCCCTGTTTGCTGCAGAGGGATTTGGGGTTCATGTTGTGGCCTCTTCCTTACACCAGTCCTATCCCATAGTGACTTTGGGCAGCTACACTGGCTCGTGTGCAGTTTTAGATTTAATACTGATACCGACTGAAAACAAAGCCTTCTGTAGTGGGATGCTAGTCTGTCAGTCCTTGGCATACAAAAGGGACACTGGTTACAGCCAAAGTGGTCTTTCTTTCTCCTCTGCCTTCCTCCTTCTCCTCCTTCTCTCCCTTTGACAACAGGTCTCATTCACTTTTAAAATAGAGTTTGAATTACCTATAAGATATGAAGTTAACTGATTTAAAATTAGGATGAAGAACAATGTTATTTTTGTATTGAAGATGGACTGCTGGCCTGATGCCAAAGTCAGAACATAGCTGCTTCTGGAAGCCGTCTTGGTCTGGTTTCCATGACACCGCACTCTTGGTCTTTTGTCTCTTTCCTTGCCCGTTTCTTTCAGTTTCTTTGTGCAGGTTTCTGCTGGATCTCTAAATTTTGGATGGGTTGTATCAGTGCCTCGTCCCTTACTCTCTTTTCTTTTTGAGCCGTCTCTCATTAAATATTGGAAGATCATTAAATATTGATCTCTTCAATTTATATGTTGACCCCTGACACTGCCTTGATCTTTTAGACTGATGTATCCAACTGCAGACCCATAGTGAATCAGAGTTTTCAAACAAGCACATCCCAGACTGCACTTCTGAATTCTCTGCTCAACCTTGCTTCTTTCCAGGCTCATCTGCCATCCTTTATGACAATGCCTCTCAACTGGTTGTTCTTGACAAATACTTAGGGTTATTCCAACTTCTCTTTTTCCTTCATGTTCTTTGCCCAAACCACAGACAAGCCTCAGTATTTCACTTCATTTAAGCTGCTACCATAGTGATACAAATCAGGCTTATCTCTCATTTGTACTGTGTGACAGTCACTTCATGTATGACATCCTTGCCCCAGTCTGGCCTCTGAGAAGATGCTTATTATCGACTTGGGTTGTTTCAGATCATACAGGATTAATGATGGAAGAAGGACTTGAATCCAGTTCTCCACGGTGCTAAAAAACAGTTAAATCAGAAGTGTTTTTAATTACCTCATCTAATTATTCAAATTAGAAAGGGTTTAATTTAAGACTCCTCTAATCATGGCTAATAATGCTAGTAATGCCATATGCTGGACTTGATTCCACCAGCCTTACATAATTTAGATTAATGAATCTTATAACTCATTGAGCTATATACTTCCGTTAGTTTTCCATCACCATAAACAAATATCCGAGATAATCAATATATAAAGAGAAGAGTTTTGTTCTGGTCCATGGTTTTGGAGGTTCAGGTCATCATCAGATAGCTCTGTTGTTTGGCCTGTGGGGAGGCAGTACATCATTTTGGGGATGTGGAAAGTAGCAAAATTGTTTACTTCACAGTCAAGGGGTGAGAGAGAGAGAGAGAGAGAGAGAGAGAGAGAGAGAGAGAGAGAGAGAGAGAGAGAGAGAGAGAGAGAGAGAGAAGGGGGCTGAGGTTTATAGTGAGTAATATTGTTGATCAATGGGATCGAAAATCATATAGCAGACAAGTCTCTGGGCAAGCCTGTGAGGGATCTTGAGGATTAGGTTAACTCATGTGGGAAGACCCATCTTAATGTGGGTGGCACCATTCCATGGGCTACTGTTCTGAACTGACTTAAGAAAGGAGAAAGGGAGCTGAGCGCAGTATTCATAACACTCAGTTTCCTGATGGTGGGTATAATGTGGCCAACCACCTAAGGTCCTTGGCCACCATTTCCCTATCACGGTGGGCTGGACCCTTGGATTGTGAGCCAGAATAACCCCTTTCCTAAATTTGCTTTTAGTTCACTTGATGGACTGAGCCCTCAAGACATTGGCATTGGGCCATTCAGGATCCAAGCTAGGCATTTACTGCTGCTTTTTAAATTTGAGGAAGCTGAGGGAGAGTTGCTTAGTAGCTCAACTGAGTTCACACAGCCCTTAGGCAACAGAGACAGATTCAACCCAGCCTCTGAAACTGTGCTGTGTTATGCTGAGCTCCTGTGGAAGCCATGGGGTGTTTCTGTATGACCCATTCAGTCTATCCGGGGTGTTTATTTTATCTACTTAATGAATTTACTGTGACAATAAAATTATCTATTATCTCATGTATTATATCTCAGGTACAGCTAAGAGAAGAATTACAAAGGCTTTTAGATTTTTTTTCTAAATACACTCTATTTGGGGCCCAGAGGTTTTGAAGTTTTGGACATATTTATCCCAGGGGCAGCCTAAAAATGAACTCCCAAATTGTCTCAAATATTTCCTATTTGAAAACATTTTCCCCAAAGACTCTACCCTGAGTTCTTCTATGGGAAGCAACAAATCCTATCGGGTCCCAAAGGGGTCGTTTGCAGTTTGAAAAATAGCTAGGCTCTCTCTTGTGCACCTGTGCTGTGTTGCATAGATTTCTTTAGTTGGCAAAAATCTTCAAAAAGGATTAGTGTTATAAAAGTGAGTTTTGAAGAACTGAAAGAATTCGGAATATTGAAAAGATATTTCACCCATGCCAGCTCCACATTGTAGAGAGGAAAAGAAAGGCGAGGGCTTTGCCCTTTAATTGAACAGCTGTGATTCTAATCTTGGTCCCTTTGTGTCTCCAAACGAAGCACTATATATTCCACCTGGGCTATCTGTTACGTCCCCTCACCTGGACACAGAGCTCTGCGCCCTCTCACTCCCTGACAGCCTCCCCACCTCCTTCATCGTTGTGAATAATTTTCTTGATAAGGAACTCATTATCATTATTGATTAAACTTTGCCACCTCAGTTTGCTGCTGCAAAAACTTGGCTCATTTTAATCTGTCTTGTGGCCATGTTTTACCATGTTTCAACTCATCCCTAGGTTGTGTTTGCCTGATGCTAATGCAAAGACTGAGGACTCTCTGGGGGCTCTTTGTGACTGACAGAAAAAGTGTCTGGAAATATGTGGATAAGCCTCAAGACTTGCAAACAGAACACAGTGACAAGGTTCTCTGTGGCTGTTGTGCTCAAACTAGACTCATAAACTAAGGCAGGGAATACATTTGTATAGTAAAACCTTTCATCTACTTATATGCCAGGGAGATTCCCCCCCCACCTCCCCGCCATTACTCCAGTCCTGAATATTTCATGTTCCATTCTTTCTGTGGTGCTCTCCTGACCTCTACAAATACCAACTCTGTTAGATTTTGGTGAGTTCAAAGTTTCATTACCATGCTCCCCTGTCTCTTTCTGATGGGGTCTTCCTGTGTAACTCAGACTAACCTCAAATTCAAGACTTAGGACTAGTCTTCCTGCCTCAGGCTTCTGAATGCTGAGATTATAGGCATGCACACCCAAGCCCAATTTATCATATGCATTGAGTAGGGTGCTGTTGTTCGTACTATTTTATTTTAAAATGGCTTTCACAGTTACAGAAACATGTAAGAACAAAACAGCAAACTCCTATATACTTTTTCCATCATTCACCTTCCTATTGCATTTCTGCATCCGATGCTAACTGAAATGACATTGCCCTTTTTCTGAATCATTGCTTCTTCTGTACCTGCTAAGAACATAGAGATCAGAACTGGAACCCAAGGGTCTGTCTGCCTGGAGACTGATGAGTCATGGGACCCGGCTAGAAGCAGGGGTCATTATTGGAAGAAAGGAAGGGGTCTCTACAGCTCTGCTGTCTCAGCTGTGCAGCTTTACTTCCACAGAGCTCTAGAAACAGTGCTCCAGCTACACTGGTCGCCTCTGAACCCTTCAGAATGCCTCACTCTACAAATAAAATCTCATCCGCTTCTGCTTGCAGGCTGCCGATAAACAGCAGAGTTTCTCTTTAATGGCTCCTAAACGGTGCCAAAAATCCAGTCAATTGGCAACACGCCCCTTTGGGACACCATGTGGAACTGTGTAGCAGGGTTCTGAATGCTGTGAATGACGGCAGACCTGTCTGAGTACGTTTCTGAGGTCTCCCCATCAACCCACAGGTCATACTAGCAGGCACATTGTGAGTGAGATGGCAGGCTGCCAGACCTCTCAGCAGTGTGCATGGGCCCTGAAGACGGCAGAGCTTGGCATTCTTGCCTGGCCTGGGAGGGAAAATGAGTAATGTGATTTGAATTGGCAAAAAGTCATGATTTTCACTTTAAAAGGGGATCCTTTATTCTTGAGCCGAAGCCAATTGAAATGCCTGAGCCTGGGCCCTTTCATGTGGACAAGAACAATGAGATCAATTTTCAGCAGAAAACGAGGGAGAGGAGAAAGAGATGGCAGCTGACGTAATGAGCTGTTAAGGGCAAAGTTGGAAATTAGATATCATGGCTTAAGTAGTGCTGGGATTCCAGTACCCTCCCCCGGCTTCTCCAGTCTTGCATTAAAGAAATAAAGCAAAACAAAGGCTTCCTGACTACAAGATGGAAGACAATCTTTTCCTAATCCAAGAAGATGCTCAAATGTGAACTATTGCCTTCTGATTCCTATAGAGATAAAAAAGAGAAGTCGGGCTGTTTGGAGGGGGAAAGGGGTGCTGACAACGAGGGAGGAAGACACCATGGCTGCCTCATAGCAGCGGCTGTATTTTATCCTCTTGTCACCGAGGAGCAGAATGGAGGGAGGCAGGAAGCCTTCGATTTAATTTTTAGAGTAATTAGGAAAAGGATATCCAAGCTGGGTAGACTGCTCATTAGCTTCTGGCGGCAGAAGAAGAGTGTGTCTTTAAATGCTAAGATCAGATTAATTCTAGGTTTTGCTTTGGAATCCAAGGACATGGAAGGAGGGATAGCACTGTTAAGAGAGGAAGCAGCCCATCCACACAGCTGGTCACACTCTGCCAAGCACCAGCATGTCATTGTTATTCCTGGAAATGGCAGCATCTGGGGATTGGGTACCTTTCGGCCCCAACTCTTTAACACACATTGTGGTTGTGTAGGAGTTCCTAGATCTCCTAGGATCCGTCCGTTGCTGTTCTGCAATGATGACTAAGTCCTGGAATGAGGTGCCAATGCCCCCAAAGTCTCTGAAATCCTCTGTGTCTGTGATTGCCTTACTCTGTGTTGCACAGTCTCCTGGATTGCCCTATAAAATGAATTCATCTGGATATAAGAGAATTCACAGTCATTTCATTTTCTGGCAGTGATGCCTGACCAGCTCTTTGGTCAGAGGACACACACTAACCTGGGCTTTCTGAAAACATCTGTTAAGGGTTCTGAGAATCTGCATGGCTTTCTTTATGGGGTTTTCCAAAGTCTCTCTTCACTATGGGAATTTTAAGTAAAAAGCACTAAAAATAAACCCCTCCTAGTTTAAGCAGTGAAGGGACTTTGGTATTGTCTAAGCATGGGAAAGGCTGACCATCCTAGTGCTGGGGAGGAGGGGAGCCACACCACCAGAGACCCAGATGGCAGGAGTCTGTGTGAGAACCGGAACATGATTCTAATTTTAGGTGCTAGTGTCTACCTCCTGACTCACATTCCTGGGACAGAGAATCGGAGTGTTCCAACTTGGATCAGGGAGTGCCTTGAGGATCTGCCAACTGTGAGGGAGTCACATGATTTAGTTATGGCCATTGTTCAACCTTCCCATGGGTGTGGGAAGTCTTACAGAGAGTGGAAACCTTTTGAGACAGAAAGCGCCTTAAGATTCTATTGTACCTGACTGGCCTTTATGTATAAGGGAAGCAATTTGTTATTTTAAATCCCAGCAGACACTAGGTGCTGCTAAGTCCTGAGAAAGTGGCAGATTTTTTTTCCTTTGGAATAGATGAGACATTTGGCTATAAGAAACAGGTTTTAGAAGGAGGCTTGGGAAGCCTAAGAATGAGAAAAAGAACCAAACTGCCTTTGTGACTACAACATAAATTAGGAGGTAGCTGAGGACTGGGCTGGGGAAAATTCCAGCTCTAATGAGGAAGCCAAGAATCCATGAGAGTTTTTATTTTATTTTGCTGGATGGTATGGTGCTGAGCATAACCCCTCCATCCCTCCCCAAAGCTTAGTGGAGATCTGACAGATGCCGCCTTTCAGCTTGTTGCTTTCTCAGGCAGAGAAGGACTTGATGGTTAAGTTAGTCAGCTCTCTGCACTGTAGCAAACACCCGAGACAATCAACTTATAAAGAAGACACATTCATTCCTTAGGCTCACAGGTTTCAGCCCAGGCACAACTGGCCCATATTGCTTTGGGCTGGCACAGCAGGAAACACAGGACAAAACTGCTCACCTAAAGGCTGAGGCATAAAAACAGAGGGAGTCAGGACCCAGTTAGCCCCGTTGAGAACATGTCCCGAATTACTTAAAACTTCCCACTGGGCTCTACTTCTTAAGATCTACCACCTCCCAGTAGCATCAATGTGTCACCATGGTGGTAATGGGGACATTCCAGATCCCAACTGTAACCATAAACACAGTAATAAAAGATATAAGTGAAGGGATCCTTCAACCCAACTGATGGAGCTCACAAGGGACCTGGTGCCAGGGACAATTAGTAAAAATAACTACCTCTCTGAGGAGTCCCAAGACAGGTTGGCAGAGGGTAGCCTGATTTCCTCTGGGATGGGCAGATGAGGTAGTTAGACTAAAACATTTGAATCCCCCCAAAGAGGCGAAGTCTAGATGAATTTAGGAAGAGAAGATCAAATAACTATGTATTTCTTTTTTCTTTCTTGTACAGATTAATTGTATAGAGTAATGAGTATCATGTCATTTTCATCCATGTTCATAATATCTTTGGTCATATTCACCTCCTCTCTCACCCTTTCTTATCCCTTCTCCCCTCTTTCCATACCTCTAATACCTCCCTATTATGCTTTTATGTCCCTCTACCCCCCAACCCCCCAATTCCATGTATGAAAGAAAACATGCAATTATTTGTGTAAATCTAGTTTATTTCACTTAGCATTGAGTTTCAATTTCTGTAAATAGCACAATGTCATTTTTCTTTATGACTGAACAACACTCCAATATATATATACACATATATATGTATATATATATATATTTATATCATCTTTTCTTTATCCTTTGATGGACATCTAGGCTTTCCATAACTTGGCTACCGTGAATTGCGCCACAATAAGCAGGAATTCACAAGTGTTTCTATTATATGCTGACTTTGTTGTACATGTGTGATATAGCTGGATCTCACAGTAGTTCTATTTTTAGTTTTTTGAGGACTCATCATACTGATTACCATAGTGGCTGAACTAGTTTATACCCCTATCAGCCTCGAATAAAAGTTCCTTTAAGAACCATTAGGCTCTTGAAAAATATAAGTGTGGAGGAAGGTTTAGCTGATCATTTAAAGGTTTCATGTTGGAACTAAACCATTGCAGTGCCAAGGTGGTGCTGGTGCTGTGCAGGTGTCGTAATGTGGGTTTGATTTCCTGCCTGCAAGACCTCCCTGTCTCAGAACTTAGTGATTTGCCAACAGATAGCTTCTATCCTATCACCTCAGACCAAAGGACCCCTTTTATGGTGAATGGGACAAATAGCAGGCTCATGGCCATGGGACTGAATTGTCCTTTAACTTGCCACACCACATAGAAGATCCCTGTCCAAGACGGTGATGGAGTGGAACTGTGAACATTCAACTCAGGTACTAGCTTGAAGATGAAGCCCTCACAGCATAAGCGTCCTGTTGTGTCATTGTTAGCCACTAAGCAGGTGGATCCCTTCAGAAGAAGACTCTTTAATACATCTTCAGAGTGTCTTTTCCTTTAGTTTCAGCTCATATTTCAGGTTGCAAACTGAGTGTGCCCGGAGGCATTCCTGTTTATTAGTTTAATCTTTCAAACATGGGCTCTATGACCTTAAACCGAGCATGCTCAGGAGTGGACTCAAGAAAACACACTTAGGAATGGCTGACCCCCATAGGAATGCATCTGGGCTCCTGGTTAGAGGACTGTGTTGCTCCAGAAGGGACTCCTGTGCTTTTCTCACCTGCTGTGGGTCATCAATATTTCCCACTTTTTAATATCTCATTGTGCTGATTTTGACTTTGTTCTTAGCAAGATGTGAACCCAATGTGTTGGGTTATGTCATATACCGTATGTTAATGACTGATCTTGGAAACAGAAATACCCCTGCTTACAATAACTCCTCATGATTCTATTAAATTATAGCTCTCTCATCTTTCCCCTACTCTCTCTTTTTTAATAGAACATTTATTGAAAGTTGGTCACGGGGGAGAGATTACATCACACAGCAAATGATCTTAAATCACATTTCTGAATTGTTCTACAGAGTTATTTGGACTGTCTTACCACCTTGGGATTTCTCAATGACCACAACATTAGACGAAGTTCTTTAGCCCATTACCCATCTAGTTGCCTCCTCTTACTCCCTTCTCATCTCTTTGCTTCACCCATCCCTCTTCAGCAGACTCAGAGGCCAGATCCTTCTCTCCTATGCTGAGAAGAAGTCTTCCTCAAGAACGCTCCCCTAAATACCTCTCCAAGCCCATCCTTTTATACCCAGGACTTAAATCAGGTTGTGGTTTGTTTGTGATGGCATTTCATTGTGTAGGCATCTCTCTGGTCTTTTGAACCACAGGGCTGACTTTGAACTCCCTGTCCTCCTGCCTCTACCCTCAAGTGCTTGAATTATAGGCATGTACCATGCCCCCCAGCTGCAACAGAAGATCATTTGCTCTTCCAGCTTCTGTGAATTTCCTTACTGACCATTTCCATTAGAAGACACAGAAAAACTCCTTCACATTTTCTGCTCTAGCTACCACCTAGTCACTGTGGACTTTAAGAAGAAGAGAGTCAATGTACTGACAGGGATCATCAGTCAGTAAGATATGGCTGACTGACTGCTTCGTGGCAGCAACCCAAAGAACAACATACTTATGCAGAGCGTGCCCAGGGCATCGTTCGACACTCCACTGCTCAATGTTAATTGTGCAGTGACAGTTACACAAACCCAGTGACCCTGACTGGAAAGGGGCTTGTGCAGGTGTTCAGGTCCCTGGAGGATGAAGGTCTAGTTTGCTTTGAGGAATAAGCTTTTAGATTGCCCAGTGAGACGAATTCTTAGATATGGAGTTGACCTTGGATGTTTCCCAACACCAACTTGGTTCTTTTGATAATTTTCCCCAGGAAATTCAAAATCTGAAGTGGCTCTATCCTGGGGGTGGTGGGGGTGGGGGGGGGGGATGTGCCTCATGCACTATGCAAGCGGAGCAAAGGCAGGTGCAAAGGCTGGATTTGGTGGGTGCTGCTGTGAGCTTCCCAGCTTTTATTTTAAGGGAGAGGCACGGGCATTGCCTGGCTGCTAGGAAGCATGTCTCCTCTGCTTTGTTCACACTGAGCTTGTCTCTGAGCAAGTAGGGGGCTCCTTTACCCAACATCCCCCCCTTGCTGTGAAATCCCTGCCCAGTGACTAGTCTGTGTAGGCATATAAGGGCTAAGGTTGTTCTGTGTGGCCTCAGACCATTTCAGAATGACCATCCCCAGTGAGAGTTCCTGCCAGGATGCTCTGAGCCTCTGACTCTCTCCATTTCCTGCTTCTCCCACTGCTTCAGCAGTACTAGTTCCTATCATACTCTCCAATAAGGATCTTCCTCTCAGAATCTCGGCCAGAATGCATGCTTCTGCAGGATACTGACCCTGGCCTAGCATGATTTCAAGACTGCACACAGTTCAACCATGAAGACTGAGAGCTATAGAGCCAGGAAGCCAGACAATCATAGACAGCTGTCCACGTGGACAACTGGCTCCTGGGAGCAGAGGGATTGATTTTTGTTTCAGCTATTTGGCATTAATATGAACTAGCAGGGCAGTTTGAGTATTTGCTTCTGGCCTCTTGTCTCCACTTGCCAATTTATTATATGATCAAATGGGGTATAGAGATGATCTGATTGGTGTGGCCAACACCCATCCTTTCTGTTTAGATGGAACTTTCCATGTTTTCTACTTGAACAATGCCAGCGGTGTTCAGGATACATGGTGTCCTTGGTCCTGTCGTATGATAGGGTGGAGAGTCCTCCAAAGAGCCAGGCATTGGAAGAGCATTAGAGTGGTTCTCCAAATGATCTTGGAATCTTTCTCTTCAGCAAAAAACAACAAACCAACCCAAACACTTCCCAATGCAGGACATTTATGTTCCCAGAATAGTGCTACATCTACTAGTAGATTTTTTTTTTTTTTGGACTAAAATGTTCTTATTTGGATATCAGCTCAGCTCTTCACTGAGTGACCTATTTATTACTAAATGCCCTTTATGCAACATATTTAAATGTCCTCAGTCAGTGGGAGTGTTGTGATGAGTGAATCGATAATGGAATTATTCGATGTCTAGCATCTAGCTAGCTCCCAACGAGTCACAGAGGTGGTTGGTTATCGTAGTTTTTATTTTCATTTCTTGCTGTCTTTCCGTCAGGGAAACTATTTTTCATTTTAATTATGTTGGAATGGCAAGCCTTTGACACCTTCTTCAAGTGAGAGCTTTGCTTTGCAAACAGTCAGCCACTGTTTTCTGTCTTTGTGCTCAGAGGTCTGTAGTCAGTGTTTTTCATTTTCTAGGGGTTAAATGAGGACACTAAAATGTTGTTAGCATAGCATATAGTTCCAGGCTGGCTGGTTCTATTTGGTTAAGTGCTTTGCAGTCCATTTTATTTGTTAGTCCCAACACAGCCCTATGAGGTGGATGATTGCATTTATTTTTACTCTATAGATAGTTTTTAATTAGCTTAAAAGAGTTCCTGTAACCTCCAGAAGGTTAGTGGTGGTACTTAAATTAAATTCCTTCAAGTCCTAAAGTTTTACCTGGTCCTCTGGGCCTTGCTATTTCCTCTGATTTCTGTGTTTTTGACAAGGTTATAGATGTAAGCTATTGTTTGAAATGAAAGAGCAAAGAAATCTATATGACTTTTTAATGAGAGAACTTAAATCAAGCAAGACCCCATCAGCTCAGACTTAGATTACATTGATTTATTTTTTTTCAGTTTTGGTTTCTAAATACCACTTTTTTGAGTTTTTACACACATTTCATGTTTTTCCTCTCTACAAATTCATTAAGTGTCAGACCCCTCAAATAATTTTAATTTCACTTCCTTCAAATTGACTTCTCACCAATAAAAATCCTTTTCTTGGTGAGCTCTTTTTCATTTTCCTTTGGGACAGCATAAAAATAGGTGCTGCTTCCTTGGACTGAACAAACCGAGTGACTTTCAGAGGTAATGCACTTAGAGCTGCTGCTAATACTATGTAATGCTATGCAATTTTGAGATCTTAAAATGAAGAAGCCCAGGAGACAGGGATTGGGGTAAAGGCTTGTAGAAGTGTGAGAAGAGATGTGTGAAAGCCAGTTTTATGAAAGGCAGCAATCCTTGTCCTGCCCTGTCTATCCTTTAGTCTTGAGATGCAGGACTGGCACCAGCAACTACTTTATCTGAGTCTTTCCAAATAAGAAGGGCTGGTACCATTTCCTGGTTATTTCCAGTACAGACTGCAACAGACTAACCAATTTTTATGGGCTGCCCTTGACTTATCTCTTCCTGTGTAGCAATGTACCTCCACATTTAAAGGCTTGATTTGACAGTTCCCTCCTGGTTTCATCTGGGTCAGGAATGATTTGCTTACCTGGGGATGTCTAGTGCCAGGTGCCCCTGAAATGGCAGGCAAGCTGTTCTCCGAGGCTGTGACGACATTTGAAAGCTCCTGAGGAAGGAATATGAGAAAGAGCATGGGATTTGGAGTCTCATACCCAGTTAGTTTCAAGCCCATTGTATCTGTCGTGTTCTGTCAGAGTCAGTAAGTCCAGCCCACATCTTGGTATCAGAAGGCAGGGTTTCCTAGGAACCTTAGTAGAAGCTTACTCTGTAGTTTATCCCCAGGTCCTGAGACTTCATGCCTATACCACATATGAGTACCTCTGCCTGCCTGACATCCCTGATGTTCTCTCTTTCTAGGTTCAGTTCACATGCCAGTATTTTATTCTGTCAGGCCAGCTGGGGACAGCGTCATCAGGGTCCCTCCTGAAATACATACATACTCCTTCAAAGAGACAAATACCAGCCCCCTCTTTCCTCATCCAAAGTACAAGGATTGGGCAGATGCAGGCTCTGTGTTGAAATGTTCCTGCTCAGAGACAGGGCAAAAGGGAAACCTGAGAAGCTGCTTGATGGGAGTCTAAGCCAAGTTGAATAAATGTTTGTGGCAGTTTGAATGTATTTGGCCCCCATAAGATTACAGGGAGTGGTGCTATTAGGAGGTGTGGCCTTGTTGGAGGAAGTGTGGTCTTGTTGGAGGAGGCTGGACGACACACTCCTTTAATCCAGACCTTGAGGCTGAGGGCACACTTTTAATCTAGGCCACACCTTCTGTTGGAAGTGTGTCACTGTGGGGGTGGGCTTTGAGGGTTTTTTTTCTCTAGCTTCACTCAGTGTGACAGTCAGTTGATTTCCTGTTGCCTGCAAGATGTAGCACTCTCAGCTCCACTACTACCTCTGCCCACATGCCACCATGCTCCCCGCCATGATAATAACTGAGTGAACCTCTTAAACTGTAAGCTACCCCGCAGCCCCCGATTGATTAAATGTTTTCTTTATAAGAGTTGCCGTGGTCGTGGTGTCTCCTCACAGCAACAGAAACTCACACTAAGACAACATTTCAAGATTATTTAGGGTCTGGACATGGTACAACTCTTTGTTGCTTCTGGTTCCACATCTTCATCAACTTCCTGTTGTGAGACAGATGGCACGTGCTTACTTACATGTGAGTGGTTTCCCTACCTGGGGTTATGAGCACCTTCCCAATGCCCATGTCATAGATTCTCCCAGTATCTCCTAATGCCATTTCTCCCTATTTGGGGTCTGAGTATTGAGTCTGCTTGGTACAATACAAGTTGCCCTGACCTGTTTCCATAGGAAGTTAGAAGTCAGGCATTGTGGTTTGCACCTGCAAACCCAGCACTCAGCAGGGAGGCAGGGGGATCATGACTTTGAGATCAACTAAGGCTGAATAGTGAATCTTTGCTTAAAAAATAACAGACAGATGAACCTCCCTAAAGTAATAACAGGTACAAAAGTGAAACTAGGGAAAATACTTAGAACACTGAATGCCTTGCTTCTTTAGGAAAACACCAAATGGCAGATGATTCAGTGCAATATGAGGGCCTTGGGGGCCCAGGATTAGGAGGCCCTGGAGGCTTCCCATGGAGGATTTGACCTTGGTTTTGGGGGCTATGGTCTTGGTCAAAACAACAGGGCTCATAGAGGTAAAGCCAAAGTCTAGAAGTGGATCCCTGTCACCAAGCTGGGATACCTGGTCAAGGACATGAAGATCAAGTCCCTGGAGGAGATCTCCTTGTTCTCCCTGGCACGAAGGAATCCGAGATTATTGACTTTTTCCTGGGTGCATCCCTAAAGGATGAGGTTCTAAAGATCATGCCAACACAGAAGCAGACATGGGCTGGCCAGGGGACCAGGTTCAGGCTTTTGTTGCTCTTGAGGACTACAATGGTCATGATGATCTTGGTGTTAAGTGCTCTAAGGTGGTAGCTGCTGCTATTTGAGGGGCCCTCATCTTTCCATTGCCCCTATGAGAAGAGGCTACCCGGGGAACAAGACTGGCAAATCTCAAACTGTTCTGTGCAAAGTGACAGGCCATTATGGCTCTGTGTTGGTCTCATCCCTGTCCCCAGAGGCACTGGCATTATCTCTGATCCTGTGCCCAAGAGGCTACCGATGATGGCCACTATCGATGACTGCTACACATCAGCCAGGGGCTGCACTGCCACCCTGGTCAACTTTGCCAAGGCCACCTTTGATGCCATCTCCATGAGCCACAGCTACTCGACCCCTGACCTCTGGAAAGTGACTGTTTTAACCGGAAGTTTTCCTGTGTCCCCCAGCTGCTTGGTCCCAGTAAACACATAGAGGCTTATATTAATGACAAACTGGTCTATGGCTCAGGCTTATTGCTAGCTAGCTCTGACATCTTGAATTAGCCCATTTCTATTAATCTGTATTTTGCCACATGGTTGTGGTGTTACCGGTCTGATGGCATCTTGTTCCTTGGGCAGCTGGATGGATTCTGCTCTGACTCAACCTTTCTTCTCCCTTTCTCTCTGCTTGGATTTCCCACCTGGCTCTTATCCTGCCTTAACATAGGTCAAAGCAGAGCTGTTTCTTAACCAAACGGGAGCAACATATATTTCTAGCATACAGAAAGACCATCCCACAGCAGGCTGGATTGAAGGTGTGTGGTACAACGTGTGTGAGCTCAAGGGACGACATTTCCGAGTCCTTTCATTGTCGGTTCCTCTTGCTTCCCTGAAGACCATCTCGGCCTCTGGTGTGGTTTTCATCTGGAACAGCAACAGGCAACTGCAGCATATTTTCAGAACTTCGTTGACAGTGGCTCTGCCTCCTGAGTTCTTTGACTGCTGTCCTGTTCCTCCACACCAAGCTCCGTACCAAGCTCCAGCGTCTGTTATTCTAAGGGCCTTAATAATAGCCTCAGTTCTTCCCTCAACAGGTTTTGATTTCAGTTCTTTAATTTCTTTGTCTAATTCTGTACAACTTGCTTTACTTTCGGTAGCATCATTTGCTTCTTGGCAAACTTGATGAGATCTTCTCATTGTGACATTTCCAGCTTGGTTTTTCCAGTCCTGGAGGGTGCCGTAGCCACCCCATCTTGAGCAGGACCCTCCATCACCACAGTGACCCCAGACATTGCCACCTCTTCAGGAGTCCAGGCTGCTCCACCTCTGAAGCCTACAAAAGCGAGTCAAAGGTGGTGCTAAGAGACTGCCTTCCTCACATCTCCAAGGCTTAAATAAAGACTGTGTTTACCAAGTGTCTTTATCAAGAATTTACTGACCATCTGTGAAAACCCACACCAGAGTTTCTGTTCAGAGGACACAGACTCTTGTAAGAAAGTAAATAAATAAATAAGGTAAATTAAGTCTGTTAAAAAACAAAACAAAACTTTGAATGTCTTGAGTGGGACCTGAATGATCAAGCCTTCTTCATACAGTAGAGGGTTTAGATGCAGTGTGTATGGGTCAGACAAAAGAAAGATGAAGAGCAAATGCATGCTTTTCCATAGGTTAGCATCGAGCACATGATCCAGATTTCCCATGACTGTATGTGTTTGTGTTAGATACTTTTCTATTGTTGTGATAAAATACTATGACCAAGGCAACTTATAAAAGTAAGCATTTGTTTGGGGTTTATAGTTTCAGAGGGTTAGAGTTCATGACCCATCATGGCAGGGAGCATGGAATCAGGTAGGTGGGCAGGCAGGCATGGTGCTGGAGCAGTAGCTGATAGCTCACATCTTGATCTAGAAGTAGGAGGCAGAGAGAGAGAGAGAGAGAGAGAGAGAGAGAGAGAGAGAGAGAGAGAGAGAGAGAGAGAGAGAGAGAGAAGAGACCGGGAATGGTGTTCTTTGTGTGGAGTCTTTAAACCCCCAAAACCTGCCCTCAGTGATACACTTTCTCCAACAAGGCCACACCTCCTAATCCTTCCCAAACAGTTCCACCAACAGGGGATTAATTATTAAAATATATGAGTGGATGGAGACCATTTCCATTTAAATCACTTTGGTATCAATAAAGGAGAAAATCAGTACACTATGCAAATACTTTCAAGCTCATGTTGATTGCAGCATTGTTCATAACAGCTAAAACAACCCAGGTGTCCATCAATGCATGAATGGATAAAAAAAATGTTGTACCTATACACAATGGTCTATTATTTAGTTGTGAAGAAGTATCCCTGTCTGTTGAGAAAAAATGTATTGAACTGAAGGTTGAAATGATGTGTGAACACAGAAAGACCATTACTATCCATTCTCTTTCATATGTAGAAGGTAAAGTATGTCCATTTAAATGTAAAATAGTAATCGTAGAAGTAGGGAAGGTAGGGTAGGTAAAGGGGATGTGTACTTAACCAATGCATAGTGTGTGCATGTGTAGAAATATATAGATATTTATTAATATGTACAATTAATACAAACCAATAAAGGCACAATGAAATAAGGCTGGATGTGGTAGTATGCTTGCAATCCTAGCACGTGGCAGGCTGAGGCAGGAGGATGTCAAGTTTGAGGCTAGGCTGGCATACATAGGGAGACCCCATCTCAAAGCAGCAACAACAATAAAAAAGCAAAACAAAATTTATGTAAATAAATAGATTTTCACACACTCATATAATCTATCTATCTATCTATCTATCTATCTACCTACCTACCTACCTACCTACCTACCTGTCTATCTATCTACGTATAGTTTTTGAGGTAGAGTCTGGGACCCAGGCTCGCTTCAAATTTTGTGATCTCACCTCAGCCTCCAGAGTGCTGGCAGGTATATGCCACAATGCCTAGTACACAAATGTCTTTGAAGTATACTGATAATTCATTTTATAACCAGATAAAAATATAATAGTTAAGTGAAAAATATTTAAACTGAAATCTCATTTATTTATGAGGTAGAATCTTTTTGTTTTTCAACTCATATATTTTGCTTAATATGATCACTTGTTTCGCCCATTTTATATGAAATCATTTCATTTTTATTTATGGTTGAATACTACACACTAATATGTGTCTGTGTATGTGATGTTTTCTTTATCCATCAGTGGATCACAATACTAGCAGGCCCTTATTCGTATATTGCAGGGCCCCAGAGCGAGGGACTTCTCCCTCTGTTCCTTAGGTTCACATGCTGCCTGTGAACATGGGCATGCAAATATCTCTTACAGACAAGTGGTTCTTGCTTTATTATTTTGTGTTGATTGGTTGGTAATAGCTTCTACTGAATGACATTTATAATTTGCATAGTGGCATAGTAAGTTATATTAGTTAGGTCTCAATAAAAAAAGAAACTTTCAACTCCGATGATGTAGGATTGTTTTGTTTTTAATAAGAGTACTTACCAAGGCATGCTGGGAGCAGAAGAAGTTCCAGGGGACTAACAAGGACGTTTAAGATTCGCAGACATTGGAACCAGTATTGCCCACCCCCCACTTGGTGTGGTGCTTTTTATGACTGCCCAGGCCTATCTTTCCTGGGCATCTGGCCTCAGCCTCCTCAACAGAGACTGGCCAATTGTTTTGCATGGGCTTGCAGAGGACAGATTATTGATCCAGTAAGAACTGGAACTTGGGAGAAGGAAACGTGGAGAGTAGCAGAACGCATAGGACACAGCTGTTGCCAAAAAGGCTGTAGTGTGGGGGACTGGATAGGAAATCCCCTACTGCTTTCCTTCCACTCCGGCTTCCAGGCTTGTATCAGTAAGGTACATTGGTTAGGCCCCACTGATTGTAAAGCAGGAGCTAGCTGCCCAGGCTGAGACCATCACAAGAGAACTCACAATGACAGGTGAGTTTCATGGAGGAGGAGCGCAGAAAAAACAAAAAGCAGGTGAACAAGAGTCCCCCCTAAAACGTTCTCAAATCTGAGAATTCCTGGCTTGATGAAGGTTTATTTTTTCTCTTCTCTCTGCTGAGACGTGAGCAAAGGAGGCACATTGTAAGATGAATTGCTAAATGGTCTTATTAATAAAAAACCCAGAGCCAGATATTGGTGTGAAAACCGAGAGATCAGAGGAACTGGACAAGCCACAGCCAACCTCACCTCACTGACTCCTCAGCCTCCAAAGAGACCTACTTCCTGTATACCCACGCCTATATGCCTTTCTGTCCCTGTCATCTCACTTCCTCTCTGTGCCCAGCTACATCACTTCCTCTTTCTGCCCAGCTCTGTCACTTCCTGTCTGTCTGTACAGAGCTCCAGACCTTTATGGTTAACTAGTGTTGGAATTAAAGGCATGTGCCACCATGTCTGGCTTTGTTCCTAGTGTGGCCTTGAACTCACAGAGATCTGGGTGGATCTCTGCCTCCTGAATGCTAGGATTAAAGGCGTGTGCTACCATTGCCTGACCTCTGAGTTTACTCTAGTGGCTGGCTTTTTCCTTTGATCTTCAGATAAGCTTTATTGGGGTACACAAATATTACCACAGCACATGGCATTTACAGACTTGACTTGTGTCCTGGGGCAATGTGCTTCCCACTCAATCAGGAAGAGGAAGGACCAGAAATGAGTCAGTTCCCACTGCACCAGAGACACAAGCATTTTGTATCTGCTGACAGACACAAAGCCTACTCCCATGAAGAGCTGAAGGCTTTTCAGTGTGGGCTGCAGTTACAGCTCATGTCTCTGGCCAGTGCTCATGCATGTGTGAGGGACTGCTGACTGAGAAGAAAGTCAGCTGAAACCCAGGAGACTCTGTCAGACTGATGGGAAATTAACTGAATGGGCGTTCCAACACACTGCCTGACCAGATGGGCATATCAAAATGTTCAAAGAAGCATTTGTGAGAGACGTGATTGAGAACAATTGTTTTGTGATAGGCAAAAGGGGTGTGTGTGTGTGTGTGTGTGTGTGTGTGTGTGTGTGAGAGAGAGAGAGAGAGAGAGAGAGAGAGAGAGAACTGAAGGAAGGCAGACCAATATTACTGAAGGCAGTATGCACAGAGAATAGGAATCGGAACAGTTTTCTAGGAGTATAAGTGATAGCTCGAAGGAGTCCATGGGGAGAGAATCTCTATATTCCTAGCAATTTTCACCACATTTTTGAGGGACATTTTTCTTCCTTGTGCAGCACCTCCGTCAATATCTCATCAATTCTCCAATCCTACAAGAGAGCAGGAGCAGAGGACAGGCAATTCAAGGCTGGATCTGTGCGTGAGGGAGTTTGAGATAGATTCCGATCCTGACCCTAACTTGAATTTCAACACAACTTTCTGCCTCTGGGTTCAGTGCAGAATAGGCCTGGCTGCTTTCCTTACGCTTGTACCACATCTGCCCTTTTGATGTAAACACACATGCCTAGCACAGCTTTCCAAGGCAATTTGCCACGAGCGACCCCATTTCAGAGCAATGTTTGTTTAGAGATGGTTTACCTGGGCAAAGTTTTCTAAATAATTCATAGAGGATTGCTAGTAACTGAGAAAGAGCAGTGAAAAATGAATAGCCACTCTACTTTATAAAGGCTGTTTATGAAGAGGTATAAGGAGTAACTGAAATTTGGAATCAAATGAACGCCATTTTATAATTCTGCCTCCTGGCACATGATATAAGGCAAATTTGTGAAAGGCTTTCCTTAGGGAATTATTCCATAGCTCAGAATCCCAGGTGATTAGTTATTGAGAAATCTGACAGTTTTAATAGTATATGACTCTGTCCTTCAGTAATATGCCACTGGATTTCTCCTGCCTACCTGCAAATTTAGAATATAATTCAAAAGTACAATGAGAAGGTTCATTGTACAGAGAGTATGAATGAACCATGAATCAGGAGACCTAGCTAGGTGACCTCAGCCACTAATCGCCTGTATAATCACTCGGAATCACCCTGGCCCAAGGATTTTATGTGATTTTTATGACGGGACCCAATTAAGCACCCAATACTTTTTCAAAGAAATAGATTCTTTGATGCCCTTATATATGCAAGATAACAAGTCATTTAGAACTTTTTATTACCGTGACTTTAATAATTGAGTATAGAGAAAAGTCAGTCTTTAAACACACCAAACTTTGTGAGAATAATTACGTTTTATGATTTTTATCCTTAACAAAATCTGTACTTTTCTCAGTCACTTTAAGTTCTCAAAGACATTTCTTTACTTTTTTTTCTTTTTTCTTCCTATTTTTCCACGTTTACCTGGATAAATTATACTCATTCTGAATCCCCCTCCAAACCTGTATCTGCTGACCATACACTGACGCTTGGCATGTGAACAGTATGTATTTGTCAGGACAGGTGAATTTTGTAGATGTAATAAATAATCCCAACTTCAAGAGGCTTATTATTACCCTCAGAAGAATTTGATTGCCCATTGTTGAAGGGCAATGTCACATACACCTAAGCTTTCACTGAGAATATTATCCCATAGCCATGTGACCCTTCAGGGGTGGAAGCTGTCCACGGACATTTTACGGATACTACCTACAATCATGTCAGCAGACGTTTGCAGCTTGGGTCCCAGAGTCTTCGTTGGAAGTTACAAATCACAGTTGGTCACACACCACTGACTGAAGCTGGTCAAGAGGCCACCTCTCCGACGTGTGCTCTTGCTGAGCAGTACTGCTGACTGTCAGGCAGCAGACTGTCAAGAGCTGGATTACACAATCTGAGACCTCTGACCCTCAAAGGTGCCAATCTGGGCAAGTAATTCAATCTTTCTATTTTCTTAGTTCTGTTTCTGTAGAATAGGATTTGTAACTGTACATCGCTATTGGGCTTTGAAACTTAAACGAGCTAATACATGCAAAATACTTAGGACACTCCTCAACATTGTATTTGCATTAACGTTACCTACCATTTTTACCCCATGTTGAGTCTTAATTGCCTTATTATATAACTCCTATCAGTAGGACCAGGTTCTCTAGATGAGTGTTCGTTTCTTGTTAGTGGGAATCTCCTTGCTTCGTTCTATAACTCCAGTGTTTACAGAGCTGGAGCATGGTGGCATTTTAACCTGAGAGTTTTAGATGTCTATATAAGCTGTTTGAGATCACATACGTGATACTTTTGGGATTTTCCCCTTTAATGCATCAAATAGCAGTTGGTGATATGGAGAAACTCACTTAAGCTTTCTCACTTACTTAGTGCCTGGTCCTCCAAGATAATTTTGCTTTGTTAGTAAATAATAAATAATATTTGATTTATTATCTGGCTTATTGAAAGAAGTAGATGCCAGTTTTCGATTTGTTTATCTTTTATTGCTGGGGAAATTGGGGGGGCGTTTAGGAAAGAGGGGAAACACTCCTAATATTTTCAATAAAAATGAAATTGTGCCATGCTCCTCAGGATGGAAAAGGCTTTCCTCCTCCAAATGTCTTTAGTAAACTCTCATGAACAATGTATGAATTACACCGAGTTTAAATGACATGTGAGTAATGAGAGCACATCAAATTTCCACACAGTCTCACTCACAATTTGATTCAGTGGGGTGAGAAAAATAGGCTACTTTACAGAAGGGTGTTAGAACTGCAGTGGAGGATCACTGAGGGCTGTGAAGAAAAGTTGAATAACACTGTTGAAAAGGTCAATGTTTCCTGTTGATACTGGTGGTGGCTGGGAGGGCCTTGGGGACTGTCAGGAGCCCCTGTGGGGTGTCGATTGCTGTGCAAGTTCTGGGGGTCAGATCTCTGAGATAAGGAGCACGACTCATTTACCCACAATGGTTCTGAACTCAGGTCATTCATGGACTCTGTTTGAATCACATTTTCCCCTAAAGGCTCAAATAAAAAATGTAGGTTAATAAAACTATAACAGGAAGGTTTCCAGGAGACTTGGGAGCCATTACTCTGTTCCATTTAACTGAGTTTAATATCTTGTTTGGAGGGAAAGAAAAAATACAGGAAACCAGTAAAGAGACTTCTGGCCAAAAAATAAATAAATAAAAAAAAAATCACCTGGACTCATTTCTTCAACACTATGGATCACCTTCCTTTAAATGCTTTTCTCCTTTCTAAGCCTTGTGAGTTTTGTGGATAGATCTATATTTCAAATAAAGTGGTCGACTACTGTAAAATCACTTCAATGCTGGAGGTGAAAACAGAAAGAACTCTAACACTAATGGGAGAGTCAGTTACTATGGAAATGCATGCTTGGGTCAACGGTTTCTTCTGATATCTGTCGGTGTCCAGCTTTGAGAATACTGTGTGAAAGCCATCAGTATCTACAGTAGCTTAATGCTACTCCACATTTCCCTTTGTTTTTATTCTTAGAAAGAGAAAGAAAGAAAGAACAATCCAGGAAGTCCTGATCCAAAGCCTTTGGTTCCTAATTTCTAGACTAGGCTATCAGGCTGTATTTCTTGTTTCTCAACTGCCTGAAGAGGCTGTGGCCAAGCATCCTGGGTGTTTATGTTGAACATTTACTAAGATGGCGTCTGGTTAACTATGTAGGTGGATGTAAGGAGGAAGGCTTTGTCACGTGGCTAACAGCTCTGTGGCAGGAACTTAGCAGTCCTTAGATGCACCTGGACCAGAAGTTGTTGGTTCAGTTCACTGTCTTTCAACTTGAACGTGTGTTTCCTGGGGAAATAGTCTCCATGTTAAATACTTTCATCTTGGTAAGAAGTTCACGGAAGTGAGTAGGAAGAGCCTTAATTCCTAGCATCTCAACAAGGACCAAGCTGAAGTTCATGTCTATGTATCTGCATTAAGTATCTCATTTGTTGCTTCATTGATTCCTTCTCAGGGTCTCTGCAGTAATACACTCTGTTGGCTTTCATTTACTATTTATGAAGTAACAGCGTGGATGGGGGAATTGGAGCTGAGGCATTCTTCTAAATATCCATGGTCTTTTGTTACATTCAGAGTGTGGAAAATGTACCTGACTTCTGAAATTATTACTTTTTTTTGCTTTCAAGTAAAATATTCAACAACAGATAAGAAAAACAAACATATATTGATTAAAAAAGACTACTTATTATTTATTACTTATTAATTGAAAAATTACTTATCATTTATTTTGCTGTAAATCAGTGGAAAGCTAAGATCTGATTCTCTGGAATCTACCTGGAAGAGGCATATTATACTCCTGAGTGGAACAAATTGGATGCTGGGTAAAGAGGCTACATAATTGTTCTTTTCAAAATAAAACCACAGAACTCCTGGCAGCAAAAATGTGCATTATCTCAGTGCACACTGCGTACACTCAAAAGTCTAATTGCATATGTTTGCCTTTTTCATTTGTTATATTTCAAGCGGGCGGCATGCTGGCTGATGTTCATTATAATTACAATTCTGCATCTCCCCACCTGAGCAGAACAGTGGACTGCTGCACATAAATCTTTCCGTGTAATAAAATTGGGTACCAGTACACTCGTAGACAGGTAAGGAAGCTGCGAAGTGAGCATTTGCTGCGTTACTAACAGCAACTCCACACGCTTCTTGAAGATTAATAGCACTGTTACCTTCCCCTATCCTAGCTCTCTGGATAAGAGCAAAGCAGATGTGCAAGGTCATTGTCATTCACTTTACAGTCCCAGGAACCTTTGAAGGATTCTACATAACCAAGTGGCCATACCATTTCAAAGGACATTAACATTCCTATTAAGCACTAGAGAATTTTGACCTTTCTTAAATGTCAAAAAAGATACTCTGTGAATAAATTGTGATCAACTGGATGCATAATACACTGGGTGTTTGGGCATTTCAGGCTCACTCAGACTCCAGGGAGGGGTGCTTTTAATGAAGTGCTGTTTCCTGTTATGTGAGAACATTTGATAACTGACTCCGAGGCTTTATTGGCACAGGATGTGCAGCAGAACCTGACAGGGGTGATCACAGGATTTCATTCGTTTGATCCAGTTACCCACAGCTCACAAATGAGAACACCGAGGCTCTGAGAACAAGCCGATTTGTCTACACTGAGAGAGAGAGAGAGTTGGTAGCAGAACCCGGGAACAGCATCCAGCTTTGGTACTCTACCTGGAGTTCTCTGCTTCCTAACCATGACCTGCGCTTCCCTTCCCTGGGACTTTCCTGACCTTTTTATGCAGAATTCCAAGCAGGGGGATTGAACGGGTCCTGATAGTTTCAACAAGGTGCCACAGAACAAGGAATTCACATTTGAATTCTGTTTTTTTTTTCTCCCCCTTAAACTGTAAGTGCAGGATGGTAAGGACAAAGCGTACCACCTGAATGACCGCTGTCTCCGGCCTCCTAATTTTGGTGTTTATAAACACGTTACCGTAAAGCTCTGACCCACCTGGACAGCTTTAGTTTGAGATTGCAGAGATGTTCAGCCAACTCTCAGCTCTCCTGCTCTCTGTCTGATTATGCTTTCTTCTGTGTCAAATACTCCCTGCTTAGGCCCATTTAGATGCCTTGACACAAAACAAACCAACAAGCAAGCAAACATCTCACTGAGAATGATGTGTGTTGTGTGAATGTCTGTCTGTCTCTCTTTCTCATCCACAAAGCCTAAGGAATGTATTCAGTGTCCCCCATACAACCTTCCAAGTACTAAACTTTCTGAGTGCTGATTCCCCACACAAAAGGCTGTCCTTGGCAGTGGCTGATATGGTGGCATTCACTGGGATTAAGTGAAAAAGTCATCCCCCAAAAGATGACATTTTAAAAAAGAATATCCTAAACCATATAGGAAACTACACGAAGTCAATTTTATTTTTTTCTTAAAATTAGCTGGAATTTGTTAGTCGCACTTTAACCTTACAAAAGAAGAGAAAAAGAGCAAAATAACAACAAAACCCACACATGCAATGCTACCCATGGAGGCAATTTTGACATATATATGGGATTTTAGGTTTCTGAGAAAATGCTCTTATCTGATTTGAATTTATTGTATGTACCAGGTGAAATACCACTGTTTGGACAGGATTCCCGTTTTCACACTTTGGTGTAAATCCTGCATTGAAGTGGCAGAGGCTTTGCCTCCCACCGCCTCCTTCTACCTTGCTGTCAGCACTGTAAACCACTTTCCCTCTGCCCAAATCCCCTGCTGGTACAATCCTCTTACCCACTGGGCACAGCTTCTGGTCTTTCTTTTATTTATGGCTAGCCCCTTTTTCAGGTTGGTTAGAGAACCATTATATTATTACTGAAATAAATTGCTGTGACTGAAAGGGTCCTTGGCAGGCACTCAGACCAACCCTTTTATGTGATAAAAAAAAGGACCAGGGCATTGAAGTGACTGGCTCAAGTTTAGAGTTCTTAGTGGCCTTGGCGGAAAAGGAACCCATGTTTTTCAATATTAACTGACTCCTAGCTCTGCCTGTCCTCTTCATGTCTCTTCAGACACTCTAAAATCTCAGCTGGATTTTGTGTGATAAAACTGGGAGATATGATTGACTGCTAGCGAGCAGCATGGCTTCATGTCATCAGAAAACCCCAAATACTCAGAACCCACAATCTGCAATCATTTCTGAAATTTCATTCCCTGCATCTTTCTCTTAGTGGATTCTGAGGCTCACACTACCTTAGTCACAGTGGGTCACTGGGGACCCAGTGTCAATCTGACCTGTGCACACTTCCTGGGTCATCTGGTGGTCTGATGGATGGGGTAGCCAGGGGATATTTAAGTAAGGGACTACAGAACACTTTCAAAATGAAAAGTCTGTGATGTAGGATGGAGTGGGAGTAAAGCAAAGGAGGTGGTCACAGTGGAGCCAGGAAGCTGGGGGGTGGAGAGGATGGGGTCCAGGGTGATGGTCACAGTGAGGCTGGGATGCTGGGGGGCGGAGAAGATGGGGTCCAGGGTGATGGTCACAGTGAGGCTGGGATGCTGGGGGGATTGGAGGGATGGGGGTCCAGGGTGATGGTCACAGTGAGGCTGGGATGCTGGGGGGCGGAGAGGATGGGGTCCAGGGTGACGGTCACAGTGAGGCTGGGATGCTGGGGGTCCAGGGTGGTGGGGACATTCTAGTTCTTTCACTGACATCTGTTCATTAGTCCTTTGTTAGTGGAAAAGCCTGGAGGAGACTGAGGCTGAAAGAATTGAAGGAAAGAAATTGAAACAGAAAAGTGAAGTCTTTATCCGAGAGGCTTTAGAGGAAGTCTCTATCAGACAACAGGTGAATAAAGTAGCCATTTTTAGGTTCTGGAACACAAAAGTTAATCTTTAAGTTTGTTTAACCATGGACTGCAACACTGCTAAAATCTGGGGGGAAAAAAAGGATGTCACTGAGGGCTGGCTGTAGTGTGACCGACTACTTGACTTTGTTTTTGGATCACCTCCAACTTTTTATTTTTTTACTTATCCATCCATCCATCCATCCATCCATCCATCCATCCATCCATTGGTGTTGAGGATGTATTCCAGGGCCTTAGGCATGCTAGGCAAGTGGTCTATTAGAGTCCTACACTCCTGACCCGAATTCCCACGTTCTTAACTACATTCCTTAAAAGAACTCATGGAATATTTACATGAATTCTTGGAGAATTTCAGTGTATTAGTTACTTTTCTGTTGCTGTGGTAAGACATCATGACCAAAGCAACTTATATCAGAAAGGGTTTATTTGAGCTTGTGTTTCTGGAGGGATAAGAGTCTGTCTTTAGTCACTCTTCTATTGCTGTGAAGAGACACATGGCCAAGGCAACTCTTATAAAGACAAGCATTTGACCGGGGGATTGCTTATAGTTTCAGAGGCTTAGTCCATTATCATCATGGCGGGAAGCATGGTGGCATGCTTGCAGATGCTAGATCAGTAGCTGAGAGCTTTACATCCTGATCCACAGGTGACAGGGAGAGAGAGAGAGAGAGAGAGAGAGAGAGAGAGAGAGAGAGAGAGAGAGAGACAGAGACAGAGACACAGAGAGACTGGGCCTGGAAAGGGCTTTTGAAAACTCAAAGCCCACCCCCACTTCCTCCAACAAAACCACACCTACTCCAACAAAGCCACACCTCCTAATCCTTCTAATCCTTTCAAAGAGTTCCACTCCCTGGTCACTAAGTGTTCAAATATATGAGCCTATGGGAGCCATTATTTTACTCAAACCACCAGAGTCCATCACCATCACACCAGGGAGGCAGGGCGGCAGGCAACCAATGTGGCTGGAGCAGCAAACTGAGAGCTTACATCTTGATCAGAAAGCAGCAAGTGCTGAGAGTGCACTGGAAACAGTACATGGGCTTTGAAATCTCAAAGCTGCCCCCAGCGGCATAATTCCTTCAGTAAGGCCACAACCTCTTAAAACTACCCAAATTGTCAGCAAGTGGGTACCAAGTATTCAAATGCCTCAGACCATGGTGTGTGTGTGTGTGTGTGTGTGTGTGTGTGTGTGTGTGTGTGTGTGTATACTCTTATTTAAATCACCACATTCATACAACATGTTTTGATCATACTCACCACCCACTCCTCCCTTAATTCCTCCCAGATCCACCCCTACCTTTTACCCCAACCATGCTATCCTCTTGACTTTATATCCTCTTAACCATGTTCTCATGTAGGAAGATTAAAGATAACCTGAAGAATAGAAATTCTATTTGAGTAAGACACTGACAAGCTTTTGGCTACAAGATGCTGTGGATGATTGATTGATAAATAAAATGCTGATTGGTCAGTAGCCAGACAGGAAGTATAGGCGGGACAAAGAGAGAGGAGAGGTGTGGGAAGTGGAAGGCTGAGACAGAGAGATGCTGCCAGCCACCGCCACGAGAAGATGTTAAGATACCGGTAAGCCACAAGCCATGTGGCAACTTTTAGATTAATAGAAATGGGTTGATTTAAGATATAAGAACAGCTAGCTAGAAGCCTGAGCCATTAGGCCAAACAGTTTAAATAATATAAGTGTCTGTGTGTTTATTTTCTAAGTGGGCTGTGGGACTGTGGGAGCTTGGTGGGACCCGGAGAGAAACTCTCCAGCAACAACAAGATGTTTCTATAACCTGTAAAAACACTTATACCACTCTTGGGCATATGCCCAAGGAATGCTCAATCATACCACAAGGGCACATGCTCAGCTATGTTCATAGCAGCATTGTTTGTAATGGCCAGAACCTGGAAACAACCTAGATGTCCTTCAACTGAAGAATGGATAAATAAAACGTGGTACATATACACAATGGAGTACTACTCAGCAGAGAAAAACAATGACATCATGAGATTTGCAGGCAAATGGATGGATCTAGAAAAAAATCATCCTGAGTGAGGTAACCCAGACTCAGAAAGACAAACATGGTATGTACTCACTCATAGGAGGATACTACATGTAAAACAAAGGATTACTAGATTGCTACTCACAATTCCAGGGAGGCTACCTAGAAAAGAGGACCCTAAGAAAGACACAGGGATCACCCAGTGACAGAGAAATGGATGAGATCTACATGAGCAAACTGGACGTGAGGGGGGGTAATGAAGGGCAAGGGTCTGGAGAAAGAGAGCTTAGGGGAGCGGGAGATCCCAGCTGTATCAAGAACAGAGAGGGAGAACAAGGAAAAAGAGACCATGATAAATGAAGACCACATGAGAATGGGAAGAAGCAAAGTGCTAGAGAGGTCCCCAGCAATCCACAAAGATACCTCCACAATAGACTACTGACAATGGTCAAGAGAAAGCCCGAACTGACCTACTCTGATGATAGGATGGCCAAACACCCTAACGGTCGTGCTAGAAATCTCATCCAATGACTGGTGGAAGCGGATGCAGAGATCCACGGCCAGGCACCAGGTGGAGCTCTGGGAGTCCAATTGGCGAGAAAGAGGAGGGATTGTGTGAGCGAGAATTGTTGAGACCAAGATTGGAAAAGCACAGGAACAAATAGCCAAACTAGTGGAAACACATGAACTATGAACCAATAGCTGAGGAGCCCCCAGCTGGATCAGGCCCTCTGGATAAGTGAGACAGTTGATTAGCTTGAACTGTTTGGGAGGCCCCTAGGCAGTAGGATAGGGACCTGTCCTTAGTGCATGAGCTGACTGTTTGGAACCTGGGGCCTTTGCAGGGACAATTTGCTCAGCCTGGGAGGAGGGGACTGGACCTGCCTGAACTGAATCTACCAGGTTGAGCTGAATCCCCAGGGGAGTCCTTGCCCTGGAGGAGATGGGAATGGGGATGAGCTGGGGGAAGGGGGGGGGAGGGGAGGAGGGAGGACAGGGGAATCTGTGGCTGATATGTAAAATTAAATTAAGTTATAAAATAAAAAAAAGCTAAAAAAAGTGCAAAACAAAATGAACAATTCCATTTGTGGGCTGGATGGCTACTAGCCCCCATTCAAGCTTTATACTGGGAGAGCCCCACACTGTTGGTGTTGGTGATGCCCAATTTTATGTAATAGAAAATGGCAGTCATGCCTGGAACAAGGAACGGGAATTGCATGGACAGACAAAGAAAGAAAACTACTTTCGAGTCACTCCCTATCCAGTGGAGCAGCGGAGTAAGTGTTACCTTGGTGTACTACATTAGATTCTCTGCAAACCTGTGACAGCATTCAGGGGACCTTGCATGGGGACCCAGGAGAGAGCACGGAGGCTGCTGTATCTAACAGAGTAGATGGAGAAAGAGTCAGGAGATTCAAACTATATTTGTATTTCAAGCCTTTTGATTATATTAGGAATGTCTGCTTTGGGGATAAAGAACATTGTTGTTTACTTATAATCTCAAATTTGTAAGTTAAAGGACATTCTAAAGAACACTGTTATCTTTAAAAATGGTTTTAGTTATTATCTTAATTAATTGCTATCTTAATTAATTATTACTTCTTTTAATATCTTTGAGAGAACGAAGTACATGCTAACTGCCCCATGTTTTCCATTATGCTATAGGGTTTGCTCTGGGGGTGTTGCTTAGGAGCAGAATGCATGCCTAGCATGTGGGATGCCCTAGCTCCCATGCTCAGCACTAGAAAAAGAATCATAGGGTGTAGAGACAGAAGGCCCAAACTTCAAAGCTAAAGTCCCACACTTTAACAACTAGAGCACTACTCCTTGGAGCTTGAGCCCAAGTGTCTCAGGATGTTTTATGTGACCATATAGACACTAAACTTCCAATGACACATAGCACCTTATATGGATGGTCAGTGTCAAGAAAAACTTATTACTTAACAAGATTACCTACCTGTCTGTCTAGATCTGAATCCTCATACTGGCCCACAAGATAAGACCAAGAACTTCTCCCACAACTACTGCTAAGGTTGTCCTTCTCCCACTTCCCTTGTGTCTCTGTCTGCACCAGCACATGTGTCCCTGAGACTCCTCTCTGTCCCTCCTGGTTCTTCTGGAGGTTCCTGCCTCGTAAACTGACTGCTGACCAGGATGGGGGCTTTCTTTCATGACCTGGGAGTGTGAGCCAAATGAACTCTTTTCTCCATGAGTTGCTTTTGGCCTGGTGTTTGTCAGAGCAGTAGGAAAACAGACCAGAACAGAGCTGAGAGGACTGTTAGTAATCTGGTTAGTCAGGTCCCAGGGGATGATGCGACCATCCCAAAAGGCTTTATCACTCTAAAACCACATGCTCTCTTATCCATGAGGCTATGATTGGCCTCTAACCAGTGTACATCTTGCAAAGAGGGAAGTCATCGGAAGAGGAAGTCGTTCTGTGCTTCCAAGATCAGCAAGACCCTAACCCATTTTAGCAGGTGGTGCAACTTGGAGGAACAGTTGAAAGAGCCAAGGGGCTCCTTCTAAGCCCCTAATAGTAACTTCTAAGGTGTCTCACTGACTTTAACAGTAAAAAAAATTTTTTTTGGTAACTATGTGTTCTTAAAAGTACCCTTCAATGGGAGAGAGGAAAGGGGCCGTGATCTGAAGCGGGAGGACTTTTCAGTGTCTTCCCCCTACATGAAATGGCTGAACAGAAAAAAAAGTACCCTTCAGGAAAGTATAAGCAAAGATAAAATAATTACTAATATTCCAAAACAAAACTATCTGCCCCTGACTGGGATTCTTATTCTGACCTGGCTTATCAGAGGACCAGATGCTCTTAACAACAACAACAAAAAGATCACTCACCGATGGCTATACTCCCTTGAAAAGGAACATTACCAGATCTTATTAAGTATTCTAATGGCTGTGGAATTCTAGAAAACTTCATCTACCCCAAATTAATCTCATTTTCTAGAAAATGCTCAAGGTAAGGGTTAGAAGAATCTTATTACTCAGTTGAGAACTCACGATTTGTCTTTAAAGGAACCCCATGAGTCAACAACAGAACACTAGGTAAGTAGATGTATAGACCATGATGCATGGTTTTAACATTATTCAAATGGGAGATAATTTTTCCTTTTATAAATGAGCACTTAAAAATCCTATTCACACATATTAATTGGGTACAATGGTTTCATTATGACATTTTTATTTTGATCCCATAAAACTCCCCATTGCTCCTGTTCTGTCCTGCCCATTCTTCCTAATCCACTACCACGTCACAGCTAGTTCTCTCTCTATGTTCATGCTGTTTTGTTGGGACCCATTAGGTGTTACTCGTTCTCTTCTCCAGATACTGGATGAGGGATTATTTACAAGAGCATGGTTTCTTTTCCATCAATACCATGGAAGATAATGTCTCTCCCTCACCTAGTGGAAGAAAGTGTCTCTCCATCACCTAGATGCTCAGGGAGAGGTGAGGCCTTTGAATCCCTCTCTCTAGCATGGCAGCGTGTAGACCAGGTCAGTCTTATACAAGTTCTCTGCCAGTAAACACAGCTGCTGTGAGATCAAGAACAATGCAATGCAGTTCTTTGGTTGGAAGACCGTGTTCCACCTCACTCCACTCCTTCCTCCAGTCTTACTTTCTTCCCTCTCTCTCTTCCGTGGTATTCCTCAAGCCTTGGAGAAGGTGATAAAGACGTCTCACCTATGGCTGAGCACTCACCAGTCAGCCTTATCGCTTTGATCACCTTCAAGTCTCTGTACCTATCATTGCCCGCCATGAAAGCCTGCTTCTCTTGCCAAAGCTGAAGACAAGACTAATCTGTGCTTATAAATACCCATTTTATTTAAAAATATGTCATGCCGGGTGGTGAAGGCACCTGCCTTTAATCCCAGCACTCGGGAGGCAGAGGCAGGCAGGTCTCTGTGATTTCGGCGCCAGCTTGGTCTACAAAGCGAGTTCAGGAATAGCCAGAGCTGTTACACAGAGAAACCCTGTCTCAAAAAAACCAAAAAAAATGTATATGTGTGTGTGTGGAGGGGTTGGAGGTGGGGGTGGGGCTTGTGCGTGTGTAACTGCAGGTACCTATGGAGTCCAGAAGAGAGCACTGGATTCCCTGGAGCTGGTGGCCTGGGAACAAAATTCAGGTTCTCTACAAAGGTATATGTTCTTAGGCAATGAGCCATTTCTCAGTTTCTAATACATGCTTAAGTCATAATTATTTAGGAGGTATTTGATGGTACACTGTGTTTTACAATCCCTAATTTATGGCCACATTCATTACTTAGATCCTCTGTGCTTGTCAAGTAGGCTATCCCAGACTAAATCATGTGATGTGGAACTTCCTGTCACCATGTTCTGGTTTGCTTTCTATTGCTGGAATAAAGCCACTACAACCAAAGGTGACTTGGGGAGGAAAGGGTCTATCTGACTTATATACTCCAGTTGTAGTGCATCATTGAGGAAAGCTAAGGCAGGAACTCAACCAGGGCAGGAACTTGGACACAGAAAACAGAGGAGTGCTGCTTACTGGCTTTCTACTCATGGCTTGCTCCGTTTGCTTTCTTATCTGCTCCAGAACTACTGGCCTAGGGATGATACTACCCACAGTGGACTGAGACCTCCCATATCAAACATTAATCAAGAAAGCGCCCCCACAGATTTGATGGAGGCATTTTTCTATCTTAGGCTCCTCTTTCCCCGATGACTCTAGCTTATGTGAAAGGATATGAAAGTTAGGTGTTTTTTTTTTTTTTCTTCAGGGGATCTTTTTTTCCAGAAAGTTCTTCTCTACCCACTTCCTTATCATCTTGTCCTTGAAGTCTATCTGGCTAGATAGTTCTTATTCTTATTTTAAGCTATCATTTTTAGTGAAGTTCCTTTCCAGGATTTAAAGAGACAGCCCTTCTTCCCCTGAAGCCCCCGTCACGTTGCCTTTGATGGCGTGTGTTGAGCCTTTCTGATGCTCTCCCACCTCAAGGCCCTATCGTGGCTCCCATGTCGCAAGGCCTTTTCTCCTAATAAAATTCATCTTTGAAGGATGATTTTTGTGTCAGCTCATTCCTGAGCAGCCCAGCCCACCTCCCAGCTCTTTCTCCATCTGACAGTTTCCTCTGCTGGCGAGAAAAGTCTCTGTCACAGTTGGATCCGGCATATTCCTCTTCAATTCCACCTTCACAGCCTGTATGCCACTTCAGTCTCTTTTTTAAAACATAGTTGTTTTATTGAGTCTTTGGGGATTTCACACTATGCACCCCAATCCCACTCATTTCTCAGTCCCTTCGTATTTGTCCTTCACCCTTGTAGCGTCCCACCCTCAAAGAAAAACTTAAAAAGAAGTAGTAAAAACGAAATAAAAATAAGGAAAAAAAATAAGAAATACAAATAAGAATTTTTTTTGTTGTTGTTGTTTTTTTCGAGACAGGGTTTCTCTGTATAGCTTTGGAGCCTGTCCTGGATCTCACTCTGTAGACCAGGCTGGACTCGAACTCACAAAGATTCACCTGGCTCTGCTTCCCAAGTGCTGGCATTAAAGGTGTGCACCACCACCGCCCGGCACAAATAAGAATATTAAACAAACAAACAAGCCAAAACCAACCAACCAACCACCACCACCACCAACAACAAAAAACCCCACTTCAAACCTCCATCTTTTCCACTTCTTCATCACCTCTCCATTCATCTCAGTGGCACTGGGAGCTGTGGTGTGTCATGCAGTATTCCCTTTTGTCCACACAGCTTTGCTTGCAAATGTTCATGGTGTAACGTGTTGTTGGTCAGGTTCAAGGTCTCTGGCTTCTGGTACACCGTCAATACTGGACCCTCATGGAATCTTCTCTTAGATATCCTGCTGTTGCCCAGTCATGGAGATCCTTTGGCTATGGTTCTGCAGGACCAGTCCCTTCACAAGCTCCAGCAGGTCACAGACAGGGTAGATGTTGGGGAGTACCAACTCAAAGCTCTGGATATGTGCCTGGGTGATAGCTGAGTTGGTCAGTCCGGGCCCCCTCAGGTGACAGGCGGAGCCAGCTCTCCCACACCTGTGGTGAGGGGTAGGGCCAACTTTCCCAAGTGCAGGGGAGGCAGCTCTCCTATGAGGGGCTGGGCCAACTCTCCCATGCTGAGGTCATGGGGCAGCCATCCCAGGGCCAATGAGGGGGTAGGGCATGCATCAGCTTTCCAGTGAGGGCCAGCAGCAGCAGCTTGGCCTTCAGTGGTAGTAGGCGCCATGGACATCAACACAGACCTGACTGCGGTCAGGCCACAGACCCCAGACATGGGCCTGGGCCACAGCTTGGGCCCAGAAGTCACCTTGGCCCCCTCTGGCTGTGCAGGCCACCCCAATCTGTACGGCCCTGATGGCAGCATGAACCCTGGGCACCAACACGGCCACAGATGGCAACCTAGAACCCAGGCAAACTTGTGGCCTGTAGTGGTCCTTGGCAGCAGCCCAGGCCAGGACATCACCATGGCCATGGGTGGCAAGTTGGCCTTCAGCCTGTTCCTCACCACCTTTACCTCTTCAGATCTGCCTCTCTCCACAGAACATGAACCATTCTGCCTCTCTCTCTCCTATACCCTACCACAAATTTGTTCATCATAATGGCACCCAACGTGCATGGCACTAGGCAGGCCCGTGGTTTCTTCTACTTTCCCAGGACAAGCAGCCTCAGGCAGGGCTTGACGCCACTCCAGTCTTAAAGCATATCTTCTAACTCTTCCAAAGAGTTGCAGACACTGGAGGACATCTCTGGGGAAGAGATACACATTGTCTGTCTCCTATCTTGATTCCTTTCTGTTTCTTAGGGGCTTCCAAAAATGTCCAAACCAAAACTAAACCAAAAACCAAAACCACACACACACACACACACACACACACACACACGCACACACACACACACACACACACACACACACACACACACACACACACACACACTTCACTGGCCCTTCTGCATGATGCAACAGATTTTGTCTTCCTCTCTCTTCCTTAACTGGTCAAATGCTTCCTTCACGCTGGTCCTTTTGCTCTGTTCTTTTTTTTCTCATTGCCAGTTTTGTAATCACTGTTTAGACAGTTGGTACCTCTGCTAGAATTCTTACCCTACCTTACATTTCTAGTCCTTGTTTCCTTCAGTGGCCAATCAAATTTGTTTCCTCCACAATTCCTCAGGTTAAGCTCTGCACAGTGGACAACAACGATGTCCCATCTCTTCTGAATCAGATCCAGAGGCATCATACCCTTCACTTGATCGACTAGGACAGAACCTCTGTACATCTTCCTGGCAACACTATCATCTAGCAAAAGGCTCTTTCTTGTTTCAGTTCTGCTTTGTGGTTTCAGTGCTTGCTTACTTAACCTTCTGGTGTCGGTATCCCTGTGGAGTACAGGCTGTTATCATCAATATCAACATCCGTGAGTGTCTCCTGCCACAGAAGACCCCTTAATACCTCAATGGTATCCCAGTCTGGCTTTCCAACTCAAGAAATCACCACTCTCCCCTACCCAAAATAACTCTCTTATGCTTTATGGTCTTATGACCATTTTAGGAATCAACAATATCTCTTGCGGGGCTCCTGATGCTCTTACTCAGCTCTGAAACATTTCCCAAAGACAGACATTTGTTCTTTGTGAATGGTATTTACCTTGATGATTTGCTAGGGGAAAAGGCCTAATTTCCACTTTGACAACCAAGCATCAACTACTGTGATTTCCAGTGACTTATGATGTACCATGGCCCCATGATTTTCAACCTTCCCAATACTGCCATCCTTAAATACAATTCTTCCTGTTGTGGTGACCCCCAAACCATAAAATTATTCTCATTGCTGCTTCCTAACTCCAATTTTGCTACCGTTCTGAAGCATAATGTAAATATCTGATATGCAGGACATGTGAGATTCGACCCCCAAGTTGAGAACCACTTATTTGGTTTTTTTTGGTTTTTTGAGACAGAGTTTCTCTGTGTAGCTTTGCGCCTTTCCTGGAACTCGCTTTGGAGACCAGGCTGGCCTCGAACTCACAGAGATCCGCCTGGCTCTGCCTCCCGAATGCTAGGATTAAAGGGTGAACCGCTTATACGGAGCCTCACTCCTGATGATCCATGGTACCTTCATGGGTAGCCAGTTTCAAGAACTTCTGACAACTACTTTCTAAGAATTTATACCTCTTTTCAGTTGTGTTATTTTCTCTCTAGGAACTTTTCCATTGTCTCCTTGCAGAGTGTGTTTGTTTAAGTTGCTTAATAATTTTATTTTATTTGTTGGAGAACTTCATACATGAACACATCATGTATATCATTTCTGTCCCCTTCTCCTTGAACTCCCTCCATGTCCCATGTTCCCAAATTCATGAACACACAACTTACTGAGTTCTTTGGCTTTGCTCATATGATCAGGTGTCCAGGGCTGACCATGTAGATTGTCCAATTTTTGTAGTTTTTTTCCCCCAATACTGTCTTTCTGTATTTTTGTGCCATTGGTAAATTCTTTCTACCCACTGTGGCATCAGCCCTTATTCCATTTTATTTTCACGGCATTTGAGTTGTTTATTTTTCTCTTTAGTCATTTTTCACATCTAGAATAAAGCAAAAGTCCAGTTTCCACGTTTTCAGTTGTCATTTCTTCCAGAGCAAACCGTGTAAGAGTAACAAGTGAGAGTTCCAGAGCAAGCAGACTAAGAAACCCGGGAGGCAGGCTAATTTCACCAGGGGCCTCTGCAGAATCCAGGTCTACGTTTCATAACATCTTGCATCCTTCTTCCAACAAAGTCTCCAGACAGCACTACTGTCAGAGAGACGTGGAGAATAGATGTCCCACATATATTTTTATATCTAGGCTTCAGTTTATAAATCACTAGTTTTGTTTTTGAGATGTTTTCAGGTCAAAGCGGTTTTAAGATCCCTCTTCAGCAGTTACCTGCTCTTCTTGCCCTCGTCCTCCCATTTTCTGTGAATTAGATATTTTCTCAGCCCAGAATTTATAGTTCCCAGTACAATACAAAGCACAAAATTTGTTGGGAATCTGCTTTTTTATTCCCTGGTAAAGTTGCTTTGAGTAATAACAAGAGCACTTACTCTCTTGGTTTTGCAGAATTTTTAATGAGCGTAAATCAGCGCTAACAATTGCTTTGTACACATATGCAGACCCACATTAGTGCTTTCTTTTCATGGCTGGGTAGGAGCACCCAGCCTTAAATCCTTCAGTGTGTCATACAGCATTAGCTGAAGGCGCCGTCCTGTACAGCAGGTCTCTGAGATTTAATACGGTGTGTACTTTGCATTTAAGGATATTTCTGAGTCCTCTGGGATTCACTTTGTTGTGACTTGTCCTTTCTTTTCTAATAGCCCTTGCACACATCAGATGTAAAGCACGCAAGCAGAATCACGAACGTCTGGAAAAGCTGGCCAGACACTGTGTGCTTTCTTTCTATGCAAATGTTTGCATACCTCTGTCTTTGAAATTGCTTCTCTGGGTCAAGGTGAGATTTTTGTACATTAGAGGACGAGAAGGCAAAGGCTCTTTAACTGCACACTATTTTGCAGAATCTATTCATTACAGTTCTTACAAACAGGATCTTCATTAACATGACAAATGAAAAGCCAAACAGTATGTCTTTTGTTGCATAAGTGACTCAGACAATTCTATTCACAATGACTTTAGGGTAATACAAGGTCCTCCCAATCCCCCTGCCTTGGACTTAACATCTGATGTTGCCCAGCATCCTCTCTTAACAGTAACTTCTGTGTTAAGGCATAGGTGCAAGGTCTCCGGGAGTCACCTCTGAAAACGCGCATGCTAGTAATCGGGTGCCCTTTATGTGCAAGGTAGGGTAGTCAAATGAGGAGAAAGGTGGTTCCCTGAGGACATGGAGGATTGCTAATATTTGATGGCTCTGAAGGCAGAAAACTCACTGTGTGGAGAAAATGAAAGATTTCAGGTGAGGAGCCACTTAGCATGTGACCACAATGGGAATGACTTACAGGGAAGTGGAGGGCAGGCACAGACCAGGTTGAAATGGAGACAATGGTATTTTTCTTCTTATTTAACCGACATTTACTGAATATCTGTAGTGTTCCTGGCACTATGAAATTAAAGACAGTGAAGTGGCACAGAAAATAAACACATGAACTAGACAGTGATGAGGAATCCAGAGGGGAAAGGTAAGGAGCACACTGGGTATTGGGTTACAAAGGATGTTGATCCAGTGAGGAAGTGTTGTTATCTGTTTAGAGAGGAGGGCAAGGAAGACCTGAAAGAAATGAGGGAGGAAACCACTCTTGGAGGGAGCAGAACACTCTAGGATAAGGAGAAACAAGTTCAGTGGTTCAGAGGTAGAAAGATACTTGGTGAGTTCAAGGAATGGCAAAGACATCCTCGTGGCCTAAGGGAAGTGGAGGAAGACAAGAAAATATTGGTGGTTCTGTCCCTGTCTTGCTTGCTGTGGGTAGTTAACTTGGAGCTTTGGAACCATAACATGTGTTCTGGATTTTACTCCAAATGAGTTGACATTTGCTGCAAGATTTTCAGCTGAATAATGATGCCAACATATGTATTTTCAAAGAGCACATTGACTGCTAGGTTGACATTAGACATGTGTTAAGTATGAATATGGAAATAGAATATAAACATGGGGGTGTTTGCTTTTTCATGGCATCTCCTAGGTGGTTGGCTGTGTCAACATGAAGCTGAATACCTCCTTCCCAGCTACCAGCTGTCAGAAACTATTGATGTGGATGAGGAACTTAAACTTTGTACTTTCTGTGTGAAGCTCATGGCCATAGAAGCAGCTCTATGTGAAGAGTAGAAGCGTTATATGGTCTGAATCAGTGTGGGGATGACATAGAAGATTTACCTATGAATTAAGATGACCTGTAGAGTGTGCCTGGTGTTGAGTAAGGGACATTCTTGTTGTAGACCAAGGGAGAACTGGAGAAAAGGGGCACAAATCTGTTCATGGATGTATTGTGGATGCCAATTCAAGTGATTTCAACTCAGTTATTGCAAAAAAAGAGAGAAGTTTTTTTTTTTTTTTTTTTTGTGGGCTGACAAGATTCTACTGTTGAAGCTGAAAGCTTTTCAGTCTCTATATAGAAGATGATGTCTACCAATATGTTGTCCTAAAGCCATTAAATGAAAAAGGTAAGAAGCCCAGGACCAAAGTACCCACGATTCAGCATCTTGTTACTCTGCATGTCCTGTAACACAAATAATGATGTATTGCACTGAAGAAACACTACACTAAGAAAAATGAGGAGGAGGCTGCAGAATATGTTAAAGTCTTGGTCAAGAGAATGAAGGGAGTCAAGGAAAAAAATGCCAGGAACAGATTGTCAACAGAAGTGGGCCCTTCTCTCTGAAGAGCTTCTACTTCTGAGTCCAGCAAAAAATACGTCTTTGAGAGCACAAATAAACAGTCAGACCTCAAATATCCAAAAAGGGGAGGTGGCAGGTGTGTTTGTAAAATTGACCAGCTTGTTTCAGGAGTCAATTAGAGATTGGACTGCAGATTTATATTTGTTGGTAGAGCTTGGCAGGACTGCTGTCTTTAACCTGTACAATGAATAATAGTGTTCTTTCTCAGTGGTGGACTTGGTTCACTCAAACCTGGTGGGAAATCTCTGAAGTCCAGACTTTAGGACCTCAAGCCCGAGGATTTAATTACACAATTCTGGAACTACTGGAACCACATGTACAATGTTAGCTGCTAAAAAGGCTCCTTTATAGACAAAAAACTCCTTTTACATATGGTATTCCAAGGTGTGGCTGAAATTTCCACATAAAGTCTGAAAAAGCTTAAAAAAGGATTCTAGACATGCAAGAATGGAGTCAAGCACAGCTTCTTGGTAGCTGTCTTTTCTCCAGTGGGCTCTGTTTGCTAGAGATGAGGAGAGGCACAGCTCCTTTAAAAGAATGCTTCCTGGCTTGGTGCTGGTGGCAAAAATGGGTGGCTCTTTTAAGAGGCCCTGCTGCCAAACACTTATACGGTGTTTATGGGCAGTGGGCAGCATGCTACTCAGTGGTGGCATGGACCCAGAAACTTCCAAGGGATGGAGCAGTAAACATGGCTCCCACAGCTGGCAATAAAGTGCCTCTGCCATGGGACTAGACTCTCAGGGAGCTGAGGGGGAGGAGCCAGCACCAGCACACCATGATCTAAGTTACACAGCAGTTGTTTTGCTCATGTGGACATGAGTAGACAGAAAAGGTTACAGATGCATAGTAAGGACAGATTCAGACTGATTCTAAACGGGTCATGGTGTATTTAAAAATATGCATAAGTTTGGGAGAGAGGAAATAAAAGAATATATGCAGTCTTAGATTAAAAATGTAGTTTTAAAATGAAATAAAGTCCTTAAAAAGGAATAGAGTAATAAAAAATATAATAAGCCATGCAAAGATAGAAAATACCCATAGAGTCTGGATACTGTATGTTATTCTGTTGCCTTTAAATTTTTTGACTGCTAATGAACAAATGATAACTCTTAAGAGACATTTGATTATGAAAGCTGCTGGATTAAACCAACCTATATATTTTAAAAACATCTTGACTTTAAAATTTAAGTCAAAAGATATGTTACTTTGGGAAAGAGGTTCTTCTTTTATTTCCACCAGAAATGAAAGGCTGTAGATTCATTCTGGGTTAAGAAAAATCAGGTTTGATCGAGGAAGACCACCTAAAAACTCTCCGATGGGAATGGATGGCCCAGATGATCCAACATTTTAGAGAGCCTCTATTTCCTCTGAATTCTACATCCAGAACAACTTCAAGGCTTTCTGTCCAAACTGTGTATTTTCCCTGAATAAAATAAAATTCTCCATTTTTGTTTTCTTTCTTTCTTTCTTTCTTTCTTTCTTTCTTTCTTTCTTTCTTTCTTTCTTTCTTTCTTTCTTTCTTTCTTTCTTTCTTTTTCTTTCTTTCTTTCTTCCTCTCTCTCTCTCTCCCTCTTTCTCTCTTTCTCTCCCTCCCTCCCTCCCTCCCTCCCTCCCTCCCTCCCTCCCTCCCTCCCTCCCTCCCTTCCTTTCCTTCTTTTATTCTCTCTCTCTCTCTTGCTTGCTCGCTTTTGAGTTGAGCATGGCCTCTGTGATTTCCTTACCTACTGTGGGTAATAATAACATATCTTTCTCGGCCATGCTTATCTTGGCATGTACTCAGAAAGATGCGGAGCCATTGTGTTTAAGTTATATGTTCAGTAGCTGAAAGCAAACCTAGTTTAGCAGGGTATCTAGAGAACACATGCTAATAGTTGTAAAAGCTAAGGTTGTGTGGGGAGGGCTTTTTCCACTAAGACACAATATAAGTTAACACTTCCTCTCATTCCATTGTAGTTTTCAAATTCTTCTTACAAGTTTTTGGAGCTCCACTAAGCCATAGGAGGATTCTAGTTGAAGCTGCAACCATCTACAAATAAAGTTTGATTTAGAGATAAATTTTAAAGTTTGTGAAAACTGCCTTTGATCTACCTTACTTTTGGGAAATTCTCCTCTCTAGGTAGCAGTTTTTCAAGTGTATATGTTATTATATTCATATTTACCTTGGCCCTACCTAACTGCAGCTCTTAGCTAAACTCTGTCTTCATATTCACTGTATTTAATAGAATACCCCAGGGGCCAATATCTTATTTTACCTGCAAAAAGTCTCAGAAGTGAATCTTTGTGATTGACGGCTGTGTAGTACTTATTCTTTGGAGGGCAGTAAACCCTGCCTGGTGCCCACAAATCACACCACTGTGCAACCATTCAGTGCAAGTAACATGCATGGTTCTGTTGAACACAATTGCTATATCAAAGTGACCATTTATTTAGCAGCAAATGTTCAGTGAGTACTTACCATTTTGAGAGCCTATCCTGGATGTGAAGCCACAGGTATAATGGGATAGTCAGACAAGGATTAACGTGAAAGTGACTTACTAGGGATTGTTTCTGTGATTCCTTATGTGGCAGTTTGAATGTGATTGGCCCCATAGTCTCATAGGGAATGGCACTAACAGGAGGTGTGGCTTTGCTGGAGTGGGTATGGCCTTGTTAGAAGATGTGTGTCACTGTGAGAGCCGGTTTTGAGACTTCTTGTGCTCAGGAAACCCCACAATGTCTCAGTTGACTTTCTGCAACTGCCTGCAAGATGTAGGACTCTCAGCTAGAGCATCACATCTGCCTGCATGCTGCTGCCATGCTCTCAATCCTGGTGATAATGGACTGAACCTCTGAAACTGTAAGTGAGCCAACCCAATTAAATGTTTTCTTTAAAAGAGTTGCTGTGGCCATGGTGTCTCTTCACAGCAATGAAAACCCTAAAACACCTTGTAAGGGGACTTATAAGGGAAGATAGGAAAAGGAAGAAGGCGGTCCAGTAAGTATTTAGTACTAATTATGATCTCACAGAGAATAACTTGAGGTTATTTCCAAAGGGGAGCCCCAGAAGCAGTTGGTCATGACTCAGAATTATCATGACCTGAGAGCAGGGAGCTGGACTTCCCCAGGAGGATGTAAATTCCAAAGATGTTTTCAGCTGTCCTATTCAGGAACAAAGAATGAGTTCCTAAAGCCTAAGAAAATGAAAGTTCTTGATGCTGGGGATACAGCCCATGTGAAAGCCCGTGCATATGAGCATGCCAAAGCGATTGAGGGGGGCATGAGTAGAGTTCTGATGAACTCCTCTTCATCCAAACTAGTCATTGTACTGTGCAGACTCATTCATGATGCATAATAAAGTTCCTCCATGTGCTGAGGTACTGTGACTGGGGATGTGTGTAGAATGTGTTCCTTTCAGCATGACCCTCTGCTCTTAGGGTAGAAGAAGTCTGATACAATAAATTTGTCATCAACATGCTAGATGGTCTCTGTGACAGCTGAGGACTCAGCTTCTGTCATCTATCCAATTGTCTCTTCGTCAGTATCTACTTACACCAGCCTTGGTCAGAAGGAATCCATGCTTTTGGGTCCATAATAGTTTCAACTTTGCTGTAAGAGTACCTAGGTCTACAGTGGTAGTACCTGCTGCTCAAGGACAAAGGCTACCTGACACCTGTTGGGGGGAGAACCTCTCCCCACACGGTGTCAGTTATGTATATAGTAGAGGCTAGCTAGTGGATAGTAACATGGAGTACAAATGTTCATATACCAAGAGGTTCCACGTATGACTTTCCAGAGACTACGAACAGCATATTTTATCTGGGTATATCCACCACCAGGGGGCCTGGCTTTCTTGTGGCCAAAGTGGTCATTTACAGTGTAGCTGATGAAAGCCCCATTTTGATCTGGTAGTCATCAGAATGACACGGCAAAAGATAACAACTTTCCTAACCTGGCAGGACAACTAATCACTATTTCTTTCCCATTGATAGCAATAGGAAGCAGAGGCCCTCACTATTATAAAAATACCATGATAATATTCTGGAATTAGTATTTGTTTGGACTCTGTAACTAGAAATATAAGGGAAATGTGTATATTCCTTGTTTTTCAGGTCTGATTATGTGGGCAAACGTGCCTAGATTCTTTGGAGAAAGACCAGGAGAATCTCCATTGTAAACCCATGTAGCAATACTGGTTCCTTCTTCAGGTAGACATGCATCCATGGATTTTGTATCCAAGATTTGGCTCAAGCCTGGAGACTGGGGAATGAGCAGTGATCTGTCCATTAGTATAACTGAATGTTCTTCTGTTTTTCATTAAAGGTATTTGATTATCTATGTTAGGCAGTGCCTTTGTTGTCCAATCATCTATCTTGTCCTAGAGACTTCTTAGTTTGTAGGAATCTATAGGAGGCATAGTCATCTTTGTGTTCACAAAAAAGCACTAAGGGAACCTGGAATGTTAAGCACATAAGGTTGTTCCTTCAAGGCAAGGAATGTAAGACCTCTTGTCTGCCCAGAAGGCTGAGAATAGTCGTGCTTACTAGTTTGATGATCTTTGCTTTGTCTGTGTGGCTAGAGACTTTTCCAGTATCAGATCCTCCCCCAAGTTCTGAATCTTATTTTCTCAGTCAATCTATAAAACCTATCTTTATGGACTTATGAAGAGTTTTGATGTAGTCATATCCTATCTGTATTTAGCTTACTTTGTTCCTCAAAGAGGTTTATGTATGCTTTGTTGTGAATGTGGGATTAAATTATTGCCAGAATAAGTTTTTATCAAAAAATGTAAGCTGTGCTTAAATATGCCTAAAATAAATTACTGGGGGCCAGACTCCAGAAGTTTGAACCAACATTGGCTACTTAGTTGTGTTGAACTGAACTGATTTCTTGCCTCCCATGGATCATCTTTCTGTAAGCTTGTGAAGATTGCAGAGACCCCTATAAGTATTACTCTAGACACTTGTAGCATTGATGTCTGTTGTAGAACTCTATACCTGGCCTCTGGTAATTAAATGTTATAGTCTGGTCTCTGATATTTCAAATCCTTTTTCCTCCCCAATATTAGGAAGTCAGTACAATGAAAGCATCTCTTACCATTCTTCATCCTAGCCCACTTAAAATGGAAATACACGAGCTTCTTGATGATGTCAGAGTTCCATGACTTAGTGAAGGGAATGTTTTCTGGTTTGTAGGAAACACAGTCAAATGATGATCTCTTAGGTCTCATGTAACCATGATAGTCTCATAGGTTTCATGTCACCATGGTGACCACACCTCTGAGCCTACTGATCCCATTTTCCATATTCTTTAAAGGCAGTTCAATGATGATTAATGAGTCATTGCTGCTTCTTTCAAGTTTAGAATAACAAATCAAGAAAACTTTATTAGTACTGACTGCAGATTCCCCCTCTAAGATGTGGAATTATAGGAGCATGCCTCATTTAAACAAATTCTCCTCTATATAGCTTCATGGGCAGTACCTTCAGTATCAGTCTCTAGGAATATTCTTTTTATTTTTGCCAGGACCTATTTACCAGGTTCTGTATCTTTTCAGTGAATATTTCTTTTCTCATTCCACAGAGGTAATACTTCTCTAATCATATTACTTTTACATGGAAGGCAGGAAGAGAGCTTTATATCCAGGTTGAGGGCAGGTCAAGTCTTGGTCTCAGTTCATACTTCTGAAATCTCAGGCAAGTAGAGGCTGCTGTTCTGTAGGTAGAAGACCCAAGGCACTTGTTGAAGCCCAGGGGTTTGGGAATTGAGGGTTTGATAATTTTGGGAACATCCCAAGTCTCAGGATTTTACTGTTTCTTAACCAGGACCCTACATTTATAACATGAAATTGTCACAGGATTCATGAGTTCTCTTTGCATCTTTGGGCTCTCACATTGCACACCTGGCACTGATTTTCTTACCTATAGCTCCCAATGGCAAAGTTCTCCATCATGGAGAACATGTGACTTTCTCATCATGCTCTGAGTTGATAATTGATTGCTATAAATTTGTGATTTCCTTCCTTCACTCAATCAAATGGCTCTTGATAATAGCAATGCCTCCTAATTTTATAACTAACATTACTGTCATTTATTTCAGATGATAGAGAAATCATGCAACCCATCCCAATTCACCATACACATGCCTCAGATTCCCGTTTGTCTTTGTCTTCATCCCCCCACTTTAATGTAATTGTCTTAGTTTTCTATAGCTGCGATAAAACACCATGACCAAAAGCAACTTAAGGAAGAAAGCGTTTTTTCACTTCACATGTCCTGATCATAGCCCATCATGAGGGGTGGGTAGGGCAGGATCACAAGGCAGGAACTGAAGCAGAACGCTGCTTACGGGCTTGCTCCTCGTGGCTTGCTCAGCCTACTTTCTCATATACTCCAGGACCATCTGCTCAGGTAGGAATTCACCTACAATGGACTGGGCCCTCTCACATCAATTACTACTCAATATAGTACTCCACAAACTTCCTAGAGGCCAGTCTGATGGAAGAGTTTTCTCAATTGTGGTTTCTTCTCAGATGACTCTAACTTGTGTCAATTTGATAAAACAAAACAAAAACAATCAGGGCAGTGTTCATTAAAGAAATTTATGAACCCCATTTTTAATTGTACTATTTTGTTTGTTGATGTCTAGTTCTTTGAGTTCTTTATATATTTTGGAAATTAGACCTCTGTCATATGTGGGGCTGGTAAAGATCTTTTACCATTCTGTAAGCTGCCATTTTATCCTATTGACAGTGTCCTTTGGCTGACAGAAGTTTTTTAGTTTCATGAGAACCCATTTATTAATTGTCAATCTTAGTACCTGCACTATTGATGTTTTGTTCAGGAAGCTGTTTCTTATGCCAATGTGTTCAAGGATATTCTCTACTTTCTCTTCTATCAGGTTCAATGTATCTGATTTTATGTTGAGGTCTTTGATACATTTGGACTTGAATTTTGTGCAGGATGATAGATATGGATATGTTTGCATTTTTCTACATGCCAGCATCCAGTTAGACCAGTACCATTTGTTGAAGATGCTTTATTTTTCCATTGTATAATTTTGACTTCATTGTCAAGGTGTCCATAGGTATGTGAACTTATGTCTGGGTCTTTGATTTGATTCAGTTGATCAAACTGTCTGTTTTTATGCCAATACCATGATCTAAACAGAGAATTATCAGCAGAGGAATCTCAAATTGCTGAGAAGCACCTAAAAATAGTTCAACATTCTTAGCTATCAGGGAATTGCAAATCAAAATGACTCTGAGATTCCATCTTACACCTGTCAGAATGGCTAAGATCAAAAACACAAGTGACATCTTATGCTAGCGAGGATGTGGAGCAAGGGGAACACTTCTCCATTGCTGGTGGAAGTGCAAATTGTCCAGCCATTTTGGAAATCAATATCATAATTTCTCAGAAAATTGGGAATTGATTTACCTCAGATCCCAGCTATATGACTCCCGGGCATATTCCTAAAGGATGCTCCATCATACCACAATGACGCTTGCTCAACTATGTACATAGCAACTTTATTCATAATAACCAGAAACTGAAAACAATCTAGATGTTCATCAACCAAAGAATGGATAAAGAAAACATGATGCATTTACACAATGAAGTATAACTCACTTGTTAAAAAAATAACACCATGGAATTTGCAGGCAAATACAAGGGGTGGTGCCTAGTCTTAACTGCAATTTGTTATACCATGTTTGGTTGATATCCACAGGAAGTCTGCCCTTTTATGAAGAGAAACAGAGGAGGATGGTCAAGGACTGGACTGGATAGGTGGGGTTTCAGGGAGAGGAACTGGCAGAGGTGGGAAGGGAAACTGGTGGGCATGTAATATATGAGGGAAGAGTAAATGAAAAATACAAAAGAAATTTATGAAATGATTAGTATTTACTACATTGTTGACATTTTTGGTATTTTTTCTCCTAAATATTTTTTCCTCAATATAAGTCAAAATTATTTGTAAAAGTATCTTCAGGCCTGACATGATGGCTTGGTGGTTAAGGGTACTTGCTACCAGGTCTGAGGACCTGAGCTTGCTTCCAGGAACTTATATGTGGAAGCAGAGAACCAACTCCTACACGCTGTCCTGTCATCCATAGCCATGCCTGGACAGGTGTATGCATAACACACACACGCAGACACACACATACACACATACACACACAGTGTAAAAAAAAAAAGTAGTTTCTTTTGGTTCAAAAGAAAAATTAAATATATGTATCATTCTTTCTTTTCTATGTTTTCAAACTTTGTTTATTGTATCTTTTTTATAGATTTCATTTTATTTTTTAATCCATTCTTTAGGTGACAGTCATTTAATTAATGTTCAGTTTGTAACTACTGTGAATAATTCTGGCATTCACATGCACATACAGACTTTGTATGGATACAGAGTTTAATTTTGTCTTCATAGATACTGATGGAATTTTGTACTGGGTGGTAGGTTTATGTATAACTTTATAAGGAAGTGTGAAGCTTTTATCCAAGATGTTTGTTTTTCATGTCTGAGGAACATATGAGCATACCAGTTACTTTCCAGCATTTATTTATTTTTTTGTCACTTTTACTGAAGCTGTTGTAGTAGATGAACAGAAATAGCTCTTTGTGGATAAAGTTTGCATTTTTGTCCTTTTTTAGATTTTTTTAAATGCATTTTTTACACAGGCATTTGCCTTCATGTTTGAATAACCCCCATGAGTGTGTTGATGCCAGTGAAGGCCAAAAGAGAGAATCACAACTCTGAATTTGTAGTTAAAGATGGTTGTGGGCCACCATGAGAGTCCTTAAAACCAAACCAGGTCCTCTGTAAGAACAGTAGTTGCTTTTAAGCACTAAGCTATCCCTAGAACTATGTTTGCCTTTTCTTTCTTTCTTTCTTTCTTTCTTTCTTTCTTTCTTTCTTTCTTTTTCTTTCTTTCTTTCTTTCTTTCTTTCTTTCTTTCTTTCTTTCTTTCTTTGTTTCTTTCTTCTTTCTTTCTTTCTTTCTTCCTTTCTTTCTTTCTTTCTTTTTCTTTCTTTCTTTCTTCTTTTTCTCTCTCTCTCTCTCTCTCTCTCGCTCTCTTTCTCTCTCTCTTTCTTCCTTCCTTCATTCTTTTTCTTCTTTCTTTCTTTCTTTCTTTCTTCCTTCCTTCCTTCCTTCCTTCCTTCCTTCCTTTCTTTTCTTTTCTTTTTTAGCTTCGGGAGGGCCCTGGGTCAATACCCAGCAGCCTTGAGTTTATTTCTTTTTTTTTAATTAAGAATTTTTTTCATTTTACATACAAATCACAGATATTCCCTTCTCTTCCCTCCTCCCGCCCTGCCAGCTTCCCCCACCAACTCTCCCATTCCTTCCTCCAAAAAGGTAAGGACTCCCTTGTGGAGTCAGCAGAGCCTGGTACATTCAGTTGAGGCAAGTCCAAGCCCCTCCCCCTGCAGCAAGACTATGCAAGGTGTCCCACCACAGGTAATGGACTCGAAAAAGCCAGCTTATGCACCAGGATGAATCCTGATTCTATTTCCAGGGGGCCCCTTAAGCAGATCAATCTACATAACTGTCTCACTTATGCAGAGGGTGTAGTCCAGTCCCATGGAGGCTCCATAGGTGTTGGTCTAAATTTCATGAGTTCCCACTAGGTTGGTTTGGTTGTCTCTGTAGGTTTACCCATCATAATCTTGATGCCTCTTGCTCATAGAATCTCACTTCTCTTCAACTTGACTCCTGGGCTCAGTCTGGTGCTTGGCTGTGGAACGCTGCCTTTTCTTAATGACTAATGGTATTTAGAAAGCTTTCATGTTCTTATTAACAATTAAAATATACAACTTTATGTTAGCTGATTACAAAAATAGTATCTGTATAACAATACAATATTAAAAGCATATTTTTCCTATAGCCATAATAAAAATATAATTAATAATTAAAATATTATCAAAATATTAAGCTATTCCAGGTATATCTTTCTCTCTGTATGTGTCTGTTTCTCATTCATCATTATCTACCTATCTTCTATTTATGTCTTCCATCTATATCTATCTCTATGTCTCTGATGAACACAGTCTAAAGCATGGCCAGGCTTTGTGTTAGCATCTGTTTATAACTGATCATTTCCTTTTTCCAATCTCTGTTGTCCTCTAAAGGACACTTTAAAGTTACAAGTTAACTATACCAGATGATTACTACATAGTTGTCAACAACCACAAAATCTTTCTGAAAGGTCACTGGAACCTGAGCATGGCTGTCTGCTTCTCCTACACAGTGATGTGTCTTGTTTACAATCACCACTTGATTCAACCTCTCGTTATTCTTTTGTGCTGCTTCTTTTTTTTTTTTTTTTTTTTTTTGGTTTTTCGAGACAGGGTTTCTCTGTGTAGCTTTGCGCCTTTCCTGGAACTCACTTGGTAGCCCAGGCTGGCCTCGAACTCACAGAGATCCGCCTGGCTCTGCCTCCCCAGTGCTGGGATTAAAGGCGTGCGCCACCACCGCCCGGCTTCTTCTTTTTTTTTTTCTGGATCCCAGACACTATAAGCAACTTTTCATAGCCACATATGTTATTTTATAATTACCTAGTTAAATAAGTAATAAATCATATTATTCAAATAAATACTAAAAGTTTAAAATAAATTACTATGCTTTTGAGTCAAATAGCAATGTACATCATTGTGGAAATCCCGGAGATTATGACTATAGTTGAAACCAAGAAACATGGTATGTATTTAAAACATGTTCTATTTCATTCAACACTGAACAATGTGAGATGGCTAAGCCTTGGGATTTTGAAGTACACACAATTGACAATTGCTTGATTTGGTGCTGTTAAATCAACACTGACTCTGTCTCAGTTCCAGTTGGTCATTGTACAATTGTTTCTGCTTATTGCCAAAGTTGGATTGCTTTTGTTTTCTTATTATCATCTTTTATATCTATGTTCTTAGGGATATTGTTCTAGAATGTGATGACTGTAATGTAATTGTTCTAGAATGTAATGTTCCATAATGACTTTGTCTGATATTGATATTAGGATGATATGACCTTAATGAATGCGTTTGGAAATGTTCTCTACTTTGCTTTATGAAAGGTCTGTGATGTTTCTTAAACACACACACACACACACACACACACACACACACACATACACACACACACTCACACACTCATTGAAATCAAGGGGTATAATATCTTCAAATTTGTTTTTATTTTTTATCTTTTTAAAATTTTATTTTTATTTTTATTATTTAAAACAATTTTTAAGTTTAAAGGTATTTTGTTTATATTCTTCCCCTCCCTTAAGTCCTTTCATATCCCCTCCCTCTCCCTACCCACCCAAATTTAAGTTCTTTCTCAAAAACCAAACAAAAATTCAGTACAACAAAATCCCCTCAAACCAAGGAAACAAGATAAAACAACACTCAAAAAGACAAACCCCAAACAAAACAAAACACCAAACTGTAACCGAATAAAAGCACACAAAAAACTGTGGAGTCCATTATGTGTTGGTCAACTATTCTTAAACGTAACACCTGTCCTGGAGTGGTTGATATACCCAGTGTCACTCTATTGGAGAAAACTGATGTTCACTCTTGTAGCAGGTATAAATGACAATTAAGTTGTGCACTTTTACCCTAGTGGCTAGGTTTTCATTAGCGTATTCATTCATTTTTTTTTAAAACATAACAGAATAAAATATAATAAAATAAAACAAAAAACTGTCACATAGGAGTTGGACAAGACAAACCAACAGAAGGAAAAGAGCCCAAGAAAAGGCACAAGAATCAGAGACCCACTCATTTCCACACTCAGAAATCCTATAAAAATACTAAACTGGAAGCCATTAAATATCTGCAGAGGACCTGGCGCAGACCTGTGCATGCTGCTTCAATCTCTATGAGTTCACATGAGCTTTGCTCATGTTGATTTAGAGGCCTTGCTTTCTTGGTGTCCTCCCTTTTCTCTGGCTCTTATACTCTTTCCACATCCTCCTCTGTGGGGGTTCCCTTATCTCGGAGGGGTGGGGTTTGATGGAAACATCCAATTTAAGGCTGCGCGTTCCAAGGTCTCTTACTCCATGTAACGTCTGGCTGTGAGACTCTATATTTGTTTCTATCTGCTGCAGGAGGAAGCTTCTTTTATGATGGCTAGACAAGGCATGGGGATATTGGAAGAAGAGAAGTGGCTGGGTTCAACTCACAGGTTGAAAGCCTCTCTGCTCTGTGAAAAAAGGTGCTCTGGAATCACAGATGCTTAGGAGGCTGTTGCAATAATCACAGCAATCCAAGACGAGAGCAGTGGAAGAGCAGAAACAGGCCAGAGTCTGCAAACAGAGAACATGCTTTTTACCAGAAATGCTAATGGGGTTTGCTGATAAATTGGCTAGATTCGCTATGGAGCTCAAAATATGACTGGTAAGAGTATTTCCTATAATTTCTCATTCATTTCTAATTCATATTTCTTCTAATGCTGTATCATAGTTTCTAATTTTAGGGAAGAAAAATTTCTTTACAGGTAATTCAATTACAGAGAGAAATGCCGAAACTATTGACATTTCCATGGGTGACTGAGAGCTCACAGTGTCAGATTAATCATGCAAACATAGTCCAATCAGGTCTGCAGAAAAAGTCTAGACTTATCTCTGGCTTTGATTAGATATTGGATTTGTGACAATGAATATATGAATTAAGGAATGTTCTCTCGTTCTTTCTCTCTCTCTTTCCACTACCCCTCTCCCTCTAAGTGATTTACCCCAGGATCTAAGTTCAGCATAGATTCAAAAATAAGGAAAAAGCCAATCTGAACTAAGAGCAGTCACTGAAAGACTCAGGAGGAAGGGCTGCAGGCTCATCCTTTGAAGTGTACCTCATGCAACA